>NC_092145.1:89714209-92114209 GCF_043159975.1 Macaca nemestrina | reverse complement strand
GCTTTGGTGAAAAAGGAAATATCGTCAGATGTAAAGTGGAAAGAAGCTTTCTGAGAAACTGCTTAGTGTTCTGTTAATTCATCTCACGGAGTTACAACTTTCCCCTCAAGAAGCCCTTGGCTAAGCCTGTTCTTCTGGAATTTGCAAACTGATATTTGGAAGCCATATAGGGCTATGGTGAAAAAGAAACTATCCTCAGAGAAAAACTGCAAAGAAGCTTTCTGAGGAATTGCTTTGTGATGTGTGATTTCCACTCACAGAGTTATAGCTCTATTTCGCGGATCTGTTTGCGAGCCTTATTTCTGTGGAATCTGAGAACGGATATTTCGGATATCTTTGAAGACTATAGGGTCAAAGGAAATATCCTCCGAGAACAAAGAGAAAGAAGCTTTCTTAGAAACTTTTTTGTGTTCTGTGTAATCATCTCACAGAGATACAGCTTTCCCCAAAAGAAGCATTTCGCTAAGACTGTTCTTGTGGAATTTGCAAAGTGATATTTGGAAGCCCATGAAGGGCTACGCGGAAAAGGAAATATCCTCACATGAAAACTGGAAAGACGGTGTCTGAGAAACTGCTCAGTGTTCTGTTAATTCATCTCACAGAGTTACAGCTTTCCCCTCACGAAGCCGTTTGCTAAGACTGTTCTTGTGGAATTTGCAAAGTGATATTTGGAAGCCCATAGAGGGCTATGGTGAAAAAGAAAATATCCTCAGGGAAAAACTGGAAAGAAGTTTCTGAGAACCTGCTTTGTGATGTGTGACTTCCACTCACAGAGTTACAGCTGTATTTCGTGGATCTGTTTGCTAGCCTTATTTCTGTGGAATCTAAGAAATGATATTTCAGATTCCTTTGAAGACTATAGTGCCAAAGGAAATATCCTCCGAAAACAAAGAGAAAGACGCTTTCTGAGAAACTTCTTTGTGTTCTGTGAAATCATCTCGCAGAGTTACAGCTTCCCTCAAGAAGCCTTTCGCTATGACTCTTCTTGTGGACTTTGCAAAGTGATATTTGGAAACCCATGGAGAGCTATGGTGAAAAAGGAAATATCCTCAGATGAAAACCGGGAAGAAGCTTTCTGAGAAACTGCTTAGTGTTCTGTTAATTCATCTCACGGAGTTACAGCTTTCCCCTCAAGAAGCCGTTGGCTAAGCCTGTTCTTTTGGAATTTGCAAAGTGATATTTGGAAGCCATATCGGGCTATGGTGAAAAAGAAAATATCCTCAGAGAAAAACTAGAAAGAAGCTTTCTGAGAAATTGCTCGGTTATGTGTGAGTTCCACTCACAGAGTTACAGCTGTATTTCGTGGATCTGTTTGCTAGCCTTATTTCTGTGGAATCTGAGAACGGATATTACGCGGATATCTTTGAAGACTATAAGGCCAAAGGAAATATCCTCCGAGAACAAAGAGAAAGAAGCTTTCTGAGAAACTTCTTTCTGTTCTGTGTAATCATCTCACAGAGTTACAACTTTCACCTAAAGAAGCCTTTCGCTAAGCGTGTTCTTGTGGAATTTGCTAGGTGATATATGGAAGCCCATGGAGAGCTATGTTGAAACAGGAAATATCCAAGGATGAAAACTGGAAAGAAGCTTTCTGAGAAACTGCTTAGTGTTCTCTTAATTCATCTCACTGAGTTACAGCTCTCCCCTCAGGAAGCCTTTCGCTAAGACTGGTCTTGTGGAATTTGCAAAGTGATATTTGGAAGCCCATAGAGGGCTATGGTGAAAAAGAAAATATCCTCAGACAAAAACTGTAAAGAAGCTTTCTGAGAAACTGCTTTGTAATGTGTGACTTCCACTCACAGAGTTACAGCTGTATTTCATGAATCTGTTTGCTAGCCTTATTTCTGTGGAATCTGAGAATGGATATTTCGCAGATATCTTTGAAGACTATAGGGCCAAAGGAAATATCCTCTGATAACAAAAAGAAAGAAGCTTAATGAGAAACTTCTTTGTGTTCTGTGAAATCATCTCACAGAGTTACAGCTTTCCCCTCTAGAAGCATTACGCTAAGACCGTTCCTGTGGAATTTGCAAAGTGATATATGGAAGCCCATGGAGGGCTATGGTTAAAAGGAAATGTCCTCTGATGAAACCTGGAAAGAAAGGTTCTGAGAAACTGCTTTGTGATGTGTGACTTCCACTCACAGAGTTACACCTTTATTTCGTGGATCCGCTTTTTAGCCTTATTTTTGTGGAATCTTAGTAATGACATTTCGGATCCCTATGAAGACTCTAGGGCCAATGGAAATATCCTCTGATAACAAAGAGAAAGAAGATTTTTGAGAAACTCCTTTGTGTTCTGTTAAATCAGCTCTCAGAGTTACAGCTTCCCCTCAAGAAGCCGCTCGCTAAGCCTGTTCTTGTGGAATTTGCAGAGTGATATTTGGAAGCCCATAGAGGGCTATGGTGAAAAAGAAAATATCCTCAGAGAAAAACTGGAAAGAGAGCTTTCTGAGAAACTGCTTTGTGATGTGTGACTTCCACTCACAGAGTTACAGGTGTATTTCATGGATCTGTTTTCTAGCCTTATTTCTATGGAATCTGAGAACGGATACTTCGGATATCTTTGAAGACTACAGGGCCAAAGGAAATAACCTCCGATAACAAAGAGAAAGAAGCTTTCTGAGAAACTTCTTTATGTTCTGTGAAATCATCTCAGAGAGTTACAGCTTTCCCCTCAGGAAGCCTTTCGGTATGACTGTTCTTGTGGAATTTGCAAAGTGATATTTGGAAGACTATGGAGGGCTGTGGTGAAAAAGGAAATATCCTCAAATGAAAACTGGAAAGAAGGTTTTTGAGAATCTGCTTAGTGTTCTGTTAATTCATCTCACAGAGTTACAGTTTTCCCCCTCAAGAAGCCGTTCACTAAGCCTGTTGTTTTGGAATTGGCAAAGTGATATTTGGAAGCCCTTAGAGGGCTATGGTGAAAAAGAAAATATCCTCAGAGAAAAACAGGAAAAAAGCTTTCTGAGAAAATGCTCTGTGATGTGTGACTTCCACTCACAGAGTTACATCAGTATTTCATGGATCTGTTTGCTAGCCTTATTTCTGTGGAATCTGAGAACTGCTATTTCGGATCCATTAGAAGACTGTAGGGCCAAAGGAAATATCCCCCGATAACATAGAGAAAGAAGATTTCTGAGAAACTTGTTTGTGTTCTGTGAAATCATCTCACAGAGTTACATCTTTCACCTCAGGAAGCCGTTCGCTAAGCCTGTTCTTGTGGAATTTGCAAGGTGATATTTGGAAGCCCATAGAGGTCAATGGTGAATAAGAAAATATCATCAGAGAAAAACTAGAAGGAAGCTTTCTGAGAACTATTTTGTGATTAGTGACTTCCACTCACAGAGTTATAGCTCTATTTCATGGATCTCTTTGCTAACCTTATTTCTGTGGAATCTGAGAACGGATATTTCCGATATATTTGAAGACTCTATGGCCAATGGAAATATCATCCGATAACAAAGAGAAGGAAGCTTTCTGAGAAACTTCTTTGTGTTCTGTGAAATCATCTCACAGAGTTACAGCTTTCTGCTCAAGAAGCCGCTCGCTAAGACCGTTATTTTGGAATTTGCACAGTGATATTTGCAAGCCCATGGAGGGTTATGTTGAAAAACAAAGTATCATCAGAGAAAAACTGGAAGAGGCTTTCTGAGAAACTGCTTTGTGATGTGTGACTTCCACTCACAGAGTTACAGCTCTATTTCGTGGATATGTTTGATAGCCTTATTTCTGTGGAATCTGAGAACGGATATTTCGGATATCTTTGAAGACTATAGAGCCAAAGGAAATATCCTCCGATAAAAGAGAGAAAGAAGCTTTCTGAAAAACTTGTTTTTTTTCTGTGAAATAAACTCACAGATTTACAGCTTTCCCTTAAAGAAGCCTTTCGCTAAGACTGTTCTTGTGGAATTTGCAAACTGATATTTGGAAGCCCATGAAAAGCTATTGTGAAAAAGGAAATATCCTCAGATGAAAACCGGAAAGAAGCTTTCTGAGAAACTGCTTAGTGTTCTGTTAATTCATCTCACAGAGTTAGAGCTTTCCCCTCAAGAAGTCGTTCGCTACGCCTGTTCTTGTGGAATTTGCAAAGCTATATTTGGAAGCCCATAGAGGGCTATGGAGAAAAACAAAGTATCCTCAGAGAAAAACTGGAAAGAGGCTGTCTGAGAAACTGCTTTGTGATGTGTGACTTCCACTCAGAGAGTTACAGTTGTATTTCCTGGAACTGTTTGCTAGCCTTATTTCTATGGAATCTGAGAACTGATATTTCGGATCCCTTTGAAGACTATAGGGCCAAAGGGAATATCCTCCGAGAACAAAGAGAAAGACGCTTTCTGAGAAACTTCTTTGGGTTCTGTGAAATCATCTCACAGAGTTACAGCTTTCCCTCAAGAATCCTTTCCTTAAGACTGTTCTTGTGGAATTTGCAAAATGATATATGGAAGCCCATGGATGGCTATGATAAAAAAGGAAATATCCTGAGATGAAAACTGGAAATAAGCTTTCTGAGAAACTGCTTAGTGTTCTGTTCATTCATCTCACAGAGTTACAGCATTCTCCACAAGAAGCCGTTCTCTCAGCCTGTTCTTGTGGAATATACAAAGTGATATTTGGAAGCCCATAGAGGGCTATGGTAAAAAACAAAGTATTCTCAGAGAAAAACTGGAAAGAAGCTTTCTGCGAAACTGCTTTGTGATGGGTGACTTCCACTCACAGAGTTACAGCTGTATTTCATTGATCAGTTTGCTAGCCTTATTTCTGTGGAATCTGAGAACTGATATTTCAGATCCCTTTGAAGACTAAAGGGCCAAAGGAAATATACTCCGAGAACAAAGAGAAAGAAGCTTTCTGAGAAACTTCTTTGTGTTCTGTGAAATCATCGCACAGAGTTACAACTTTCCCCTCAATAAGCCTTTCGCTAAGAATGTTCTTGTGGAATTTTAAAGTGATATTTTGAAGCCCATGGAGGGCTATGGTGAAAAAGGATATATCCTCAGATGAAAACCGGAAAGAAGCTTTCTCAGAAACTGCTTAGTGTTCTGTTAATTCATTTTACAGAGTTACAGCTTTCCCCTCAAGAAGCCGTTTGCTACGCCTGTTCTTGTGGAATTTGAAAATTGATATTTGGAAGCCATAGAGGGGTAGGGTGAAAAAGAAAATATCTTCAGAGAAAAACTGGAATGTGAGAAACTGCTTTTTGATGTGTGACTTCCACTCACAGAGTAACAGCTGTATTTCGTGGATCTGTTTCTAGCCTTATTTCTGTGGAATATGAGAACTTATATTTCGGATCTCTTTGAAGACTATAGGGCCAAAGGAAATATCCTCCGAGAACAAAGAGAAAGAAACTTTCTGAGAAACTTCTTTGTGTTCTGTGAAATCATCTCACAGAGTTACAACTTTACCTTCAAGAAGCCTTTCGCTAAGACTGTTCTTGTGGAATTTGCAAAGTGATTTTTGGAAGCCATGGAGGGCTATGGTGAAAAAGGAAATATCCTCAGATGAAAACTGGAAAGAAGCTTTCTGAGAAACTGCTTAGTGTTCTGTTAATTCACCTCACAGAGTTACAGCTTTCCCCTCAAGAAGCTGTTCGCTAAGCTTGTTGTTCTGGAATTTGCAAAGTGATATTTGGAAGCCCATAGAGGGCTATGGTGAAAAAGAAAATATCCTCAGAGAAATATTGGAAAGAAGCATTCCGAGAAACTGCTTTGTGATGGGTGTCTTCCACTCACAGTGTTACAGGTGTATTTCGTTGATTTTTTGCTAGCCTTATTTCTCTGGAATCTGAGAACTGACATTTCGGATCCCTTTGAAGACTATAGGGCCAAAGGAAATATCCTCCGATAACAATGAGAAAGAAGGTTTCTGAGAAACTTCTTTGTGTTCTGTGAAGTCATCTCACAGAGTTACAGCATTTCCCTCAAGAAGCCTTTCCTTAAGACTGTTCTTGTGGAACTTGCAAAGTGATATTTGGAAGCCCATGGAGGGCTATGGTGAAAAAGGAAATATCCTCAGATGAAAACTGGAAAGAAGCTTTCTGAGAAACTGCTTTGTTATGGGTGACTTCCACTCACAGGGTTACAACAGTATTTCGTGGATCTGCTTGCTAGCCTTATTTCTGTGGAATGGGAGAACTGATATTTCCGATCCCTTTGAAGACTATAGGAACAAAGGAAATATCCTCCAATTACAAACAGAAAGAATCTTTCTGAAAAACTTCCTTGTGTTCTGTGAAATAATCTCTCAGAGTTACAGCGTTCCCCTCAAGAATCCTTTCGCTAAGACTATTCTTGTGGAATTTGCAAAGTGATATCTGGAAGCCCATGGAGGGCTCTGGTGAAAAAGGAAATATCCTCAGATGAAAATTGGAAAGAGGCTTTCTGAGAAACTGCTTAGTGTTCTGTTAATTCATTTCACAGAGTTACAGCTTTCCCCTCAAGAAGCCGTTTGCTACGCCTGTTGTTGTGGAATTTGAAAATTGATATTTGGAAGCCATAGAGGGGTAGGGTGAAAAAGAAAATATCCTCAGAGAAAAACTGGAATCTGAGAAACTGCTTTGTGATGTGTGACTTCCACTCACAGAGTAACAGCTGTATTTCGTGGATCTGTTTCTAGCCTTATTTCTGTGGAATATGAGAACTGATATTTCGGATCTCTTTGAAGACTATAGGGCCAAAGGAAATATCCTCCGAGAACAAAGAGAAAGAAACTTTCTGAGAAACTTCTTTGTGTTCTGTGAAATCATCTCACGGAGTTACAACTTTACCTTCAAGAAGCCTTTCGCTAAGACTGTTCTTGTGGAATTTGCAAAGTGATTTTTGGAAGCCATGGAGGGCTATGGTGAAAAAGGAAATATCCTCAGATGAAAACTGGAAACAAGCTTTCTGAGAAACTGCTTCTTGTTCTGTTAATTCACCTCACAGAGTTACAGCTTTCCCCTCAAGAAGCTGTTCGCTAAGCCTGTTGTTCTGGAATTTGCAAAGTGATATTTGGAAGCCCATAGAGGGCTATGGTTAAAAAGAAAATATCCTCAGAGAAATATTGGAAAGAAACATTCCGAGGAACTGCTTTGTGATGGGTGTCTTCCACTCACAGTGCTACAGGTGTATTTCGTGAATTTTTTGCTAGCCTTATTTCTCTGGAATCTGAGAAGTGATATTTCGGATCCCTTTGAAGACTATAGGGCCAAAGGAAATATCCTCCGATAACAATGAGAAAGAAGGTTTCTGAGAAACTTCTTTGTGTTCTGTGAAGTCATCTCACAGAGTTACAGCATTCCCCTCAAGAAGCCTTTCCTTAAGACTGTTCTTGTGGAATTTGCAAAGTGATATTTGGAAGCCCATGGAGGACTATGGTGAAAAAGGAAATATCCTCAGATGAAAACTGGAAAGAAGCTTTCTGAGAAACTGCTTTGTGATGGGTGACTTCCACTCACAGAGTTACACCTGTATTTCGTGGATCTGCCTGCTAGCCTTATTTCTGTGGAATGTGAGAACTGATATTTCCGATCCCTTTGAAGACTATAGGGACAAAGGAAATATCCTCCAATTACAAACAGAAAGAAGCTTTCTGAAAAACTTCCTTGTGTTCTGTGAAATAATCTCTCAGAGTTACAGCGTTCCCCTCAAGAATCCTTTCGCTAAGACTATTCTTGTGGAATTTGCAAAGTGATATCTGGAAGCCCATGGAGGGCTCTGGTGAAAAAGGAAATATCCTCAGATGAAAATTGGAAAGAGGCTTTCTGAGAAACTGCTTAGTGTTCTGTTAATTCATTTCACAGAGTTACAGCTTTCCCCTCAAGAAGCCGTTTGCTACGCCTGTTGTTGTGGAATTTGAAAATTGATATTTGGAGGCCATAGAGGGGTAGGGTGAAAAAGAAAATATCCTCAGAGAAAAACTGGAATCTGAGAAACTGCTTTGTGATGTGTGACTTCCACTCACAGAGTTACTTCTATATTTCGTGTGTCAGTTTGCTAGCCTTATTTCTGTGAAATCTGAGAACTGATATTTCAGATCCCTTTGAAGACTAAAGGGCCAAAGGAAATGTCCTCCGATAACAAAGAGAAAGAAGCTTTCTGAGAAACTTCTTTGTGTTCTGTGAAATCATCTCACAGAGTTACAACTTTACCCTCAAGAAGCCTTTCGCTAAGACTGTTCTTGTGGAAATTGTAAAGTGATATTTGGAAGCCCGTGGAGGGCTATGGTGAAAAACTGCTTAGTGTTCTGTTAATTCATCTCACAGAGTTACAGCTTTCCCCTCTAGAAGCCGTTCGCTGAGCCTGTTCTTGTGGAATTTGCAAAGGGATATTTGGAAGCCCTTAGAGGGCTATGGTGAAAAAGAAAATATCCTCAGAGAAAAACTTGAAAGAAGCTTTCTGATAAACTGCTTTGTAATGTGTAACTTCCACTCACAGAGATACAGCTGTATTTGTGGATCTGTTTGCTAGCCTTATTTCTGTGGAATCTGAGAACGGATATTTCGGATCCCTTTGAAGACTATAGGGCCAAAGGAAATATCCTCCGATTACAAAGAGAAAGAACGTTTCTTAGAAACTTCTTTGTGTTCTGTGAAATCATCTCACAGAGTTACAGCTTTCCCCTCAAGAAGCCCTTCGCTATGACTGTTCTTGTGGAATTTGCAAAGTGATATTTGGAAACCCATGGAGGGCTATGGTGAAAAAGGAAATATCCTCAGGTGAAAACTGGAAGGAAGCTTTCTGAGAAACTCCTTAGTGTTCTCCTAATTCATCTCAGAATTACAGCTTTCCCCTCAAGCAGCTGTTCACTAAGCCTGTTCTTGTGGAATTTGCAAGGTGATATTTGGAACCCCATAGAGGGCTATGGTGAAAAGAAAAATATCCTCAGAGAAAAACTGGAAAGAAGCTTTCTGAGAAACTGCTTTGTGTTCAGTGAATTCATCTCACAGAGTTACAGCTTTCCACTCAAGAAATCGTTGGCTAATACTGTTCTTGTGGAATATGCAAAGTGATATTTAGAAGCCCGTAGAGGGCTACTGTGAAAAAGAAAATATCCTCAGATAAAAACTGTAAAGAATGTTTCTGAGCAACTGCTTTGTGATGTGTTACTTCCAGTCACTGAGTTACAGCTGCATTTCGTGGATCTGTTTACAAGCCTTATTTCTGTGGAATCTGAGAACTGATATTTCGAATCCCTTGGATGTCTATAGGGAGAAAGGAAATATCCTCCAATAGAAATGACAAAGAAGCCTTCTGAGAAACTTCTTTGTGATCTGTGAATTCATTTCGCAGAGTTACAGCTTTCCCCTCAAGAAGCCTTTCGCTAAGACTGTTCTTGAGTAATTCACAAAGTGATATTTGGTAGCCCATGGAGGGCTACGGGGAAAAAGTAAATATCCTCACGTAAAAACTGGAAAGAAGCTTTCTGAAAAAACTGCTTTGTGTTCTGTGAATTCATCTCATAGAGTTACAGCTTTCCCCTCAAGGAGCCGTTCGTTAAGCCTGTTCTTGTTAAATTTGCAAAGTGATATTTGGAAGCCCATAGAGGACTATGGTGAAAAAGAAAATATCCTCAGATAAAAACTGGAATGAAGCTTTCTGAGAAACTGCTTTGTGATCAGTGAGTTCATCTCACAGAGTTTCTGCTTTCCCCTCAGAAAGCCTTTCATTATGGGTGTTCTTGGGGAATATGCAAAGTTATATTTGGAAGCCCCTGAAGGGCTATGGGGAAAAAGAAAATATCCTCAGATGAAAACTGGAATGAAGCTTCCTGAGAAAGTGCTTTGTGATGTGTGACTTTCACTCACTGAGTTACAGCTGTGTTACCTGGAGCTGTTTGCTAGCCTTATTTCTGTGGAATCTGAGAACTGATGTTTCGGATCCCTAGGAAGACTATAGGGTGAAAGGAAATATCCACCTATAGAAATGAGAAAGAAGCTTTCTGAGAAATTTCTTTGTGGTCTGTGAATTCGTCTCACGAGGTTACAGCTTTGCCTTCAAGAATCCTTTTGCTAAGACTGTTCATGTGCAATTTGCAAAGTGATATTTCGAAGCCCATGGAGGGCTTTGTGGATAAAGAAAATATCGTCAGATAAAAACTGGAAAGAAGCTTTCTGAGAAACTGCTTTGTGATGTGTGACTTCCACTCAATGAATAACAGCTGTATTTCGTGCATCTGTTTTTTGCCTTATTTCTGTGGAATATGAGAACTGATACTTCGGATCTCTTTGAAGACTATAGGGCCAAAAGAAATATCCTCCGAGAACAAAGAGAAAGAAACTTTCTGAGAAACTTCTTTGTGTTCTATGAAATCATCTCACAGAGTTTCAACTTTACCTTCAAGAAGCCTTTCGCTAAGACTGTTCTTGTGGAATTTGCAAAGTGATTTTTGGAAGCCATGGAGGGCTATGGTGAAAAAGGAAATATCCTCAGATGAAAACTGGAAAGAAGCTTTCTGAGAAACTGCTTAGTGTTCTGTTAATTCATCTCACAGAGTTACAGCTTTCCCCTCAAGAAGCCATTCGCTAAGCCTGTTCTTGTGGAATTTGCAAAGTGATATTTGGAAGTCCGTAGAGGACTATGGTGAAAAAGAAAATATCCTCAGAGAAAAACTGGAAAGAAGCTTTCTGAGAAACTGCTTTGTAATGTGTGACTTCAACTCACAGAGTTACAGTTGCATTTCGTGCATCTGTTTGCTAGCCTTATTTCTGTGGAATCTGAGAACTGATAATTCGAATCCCTTTGAACACTATAGGACCAAAGGAAATATCCTCCGATAACAAAGAGAAAGAAGCTTTCTGAGAAACTTCTATGTGTTTTGTGAAATCATCTCACAGAGTTACATCTATCCCCTCAAGAAGTGTTTCGCTAAGCCTGTTCTTGTGGAATTTGCAAAGTGATATATGGAAGCCCATGGAGGGCTATGATGAAAAAGGAAATATCCTCAGATGAAAACTGGAAAGAAACTTTCTGAGAAACTGCTTAGGGTTCTGTTAATTCATCTCACAGTGTTACAGCTTTCCCCTGAAAAAGCCGTTCGCTAAGATTGTTCTTGTGGAATTTTCAAAGTGATATTTGGAAGCCCATAGAGGGCTATGGACAAAAAAAAGTTACCCTCAGAGAAAAACTGGAAAGATGCTTTCTGAGAAACTGCTTTGTGATGTGTGACTTCGACTCACAAAGTTACAGCTGTACTTCTTGTAGCTGTTTGCTAAGCTTATTTCTGTGAAATTTGAGAACTGATATATCGGATCCGTTTTGAAGACTATAAGGCCAAAGGAAATATGCTCCATTAGAAAAAAGAAAGAAGCTTTCTGAGAAACTTTTTCGTGTTCTGTGAAATCACCTCAAAGAATTTCAGCTTTCCCCTCAGGAACCCGTCCGCTAAGACTGTTCTTGAGGAATTGGCCAAGTGATATTTGAAAGCCCTTAGAGGGCTATGGTTAAAAAGAAAATATCCTCAAAAAAAAGAGGACACAAGCTTTCTAAGAAACCGCTTTGTGATTGTGACTTCCACTCACAGAGTTACAGCTGTATTTCGTGGAACTGTGTGCTAGCCTTATTTCTGTGGAATCTGAGAACGGATATTTCGGATCACTTTGAAGACTATAGGGCCAAAGGAAATATCCTCCAATAGAAAAGAGAAAGAAGATTTCTGAGTAACTTCTTCGTGTTCTGAGAAATCATCTCACAGAGTTACAGCTTTCCCCTCAATAAGCCTTTCGCTAAGACTGCTCTTGTAGAATTCGCAAAGTGATATTTAGAAGCCCATGGAGGGCAATGGTGACAAGAAAATATCCTCAGAGAAAAAGTGGAAAGAATATTTCTGAGAACCTGCATTATGATGTGTGACTTCCACTCACAGAGTTACAACTGTATTTTATAGATCTCTTTGCTAGCCTTATTTCTGTGGAATCTCAGAACGGATATTTCGGATCCCTTTGAAGACTGTAGGGCCAATGGAAATATCCTCCAATAAAAAAGAGAAAGAAGCTTTCTGAGAAACTTCTTTGTTTTCTGTGAAATCATCACACAGAGTTACAGCTTTTTTCTCAAGAAGCCTTTCGTTACGACTGTTCTTGTGGAATTTACAGAGTGATATTTGGAACCCTATGGAGGGCTATGGTGAAAAAGAAAATTACCCCAGATAAAAACTGGAAAGAAGCTTTCTGAGAAACTGCTTTGTGATGTGTGACTTCCACTTACAGAGTTACAGCTGCATTTCGTGGGGCTGTTTGCTAGCTTTGTAATGTGTGACTTTCACTCACTGAGTTACAGATGTGTTTCGGGGAGCGTTTCCTAGCCTTCTTTCTGTAGAATCTGAGAACTGATATTTCGGATCCCTAGGAAGACTATAGGGCCAAAGGAAATACCCTCCGATAGAAATGAGAAAGAAGCTCTCTGAGAAACTTCTTTGTGATCTGTGAATTCATCTCACAGAGTTAAAGCTTTCCCTTCAAGAAGCCTTTCACTAAGACTGTTCTTGTGGAATTTGAAAAGTGAGATTTGGAAGCCAATAGAGTGCAATGGTGAAAAAGAAAGTATCCTCATACAAAAACTGGAAAGAAGCTTTCTCAGAAACTGTTTTGTGATGTGTGACTTCCACTAACTAAGTTACAGCTGTATTTCGTGCAGCTGTTTGCGAGCCTTATTTCTGTGGAATCTGAAAACTGTTATTTCGGATCCCTTGGAAGACTATAGGGCCACAGGAAATATCCTCTGATAGAAAAGAGAAAGAATCTTTCTGAGAAACTTTTTTGTGTTCTGTGAATGCATCTCACAGAGTTACAGGTTTACCCTCAAGAAGCCCTTCGCTATGACTGTTCTTGTGGAATTTGCAAAGTGATATTTGGAAGCCCATGGAGGACTATGGGAAACAAGAAAATATCCTCAGATAAAAACTGGAAAGAAGCTTTCTGAGAAACTGCTTGGTGTTGTGTGAATTCATTCACAGCGTTACAGCTTTCCCCTCAAGAAGCCGTTCGCTAAGAGTGTTGTTTTGGAGTTTGCAAAGTAATATTTGGAAGCCCATAGAGAGCTATGGAGAAAAGGAAAATATCCTCAGATAAAAACTGGAAAGAAAAATAGTCTTCATTGAATTCATATCACAGAGTTACAGCTTTGCCCTCAAGAAGCCTTTCGATAACACTTTTCTAGTGGAATTTGCAAAGTGATATTTGGAAGCCCATGGAGGGCTAGGGGAAAAAGAAAATATCCTCACATAAAAACTGGAATGAAGCTTTGTCAGAAACTGGTTTATGTTCTGTTAATTCATCTCACAGAGTTACAGATTTCCCCTCAAGAAGTCGTTCGCTAAGAATGGTGTTGTGGAATTTGCAAGGTGTTATTTGGAAGCCCCAAGAGGGCTATAGTGAAAAAGAAAATGTCCTCATATAAAAACTGGAAAGAAGCTTTCTGAGAAACTGCTTTGTGATGTGTGACTTCCACTCACTGTGTTACAGCTGTAATTCGTGTAGCTGTTTGCTAGGAGTCTTTCCGTGGAATCTGAGAACTGATATTTCGGATCCCTGGGAAGACTAAAGGGCCAAAGGAAATATCCTCCGATAGAAATGAGAAAGAAGCTTTCTGAGAAACTTCTTTGTGATCTCTGAATTCTTCTCACGGAGTTACAGCTTTGCCTTTAAGAAGCCTTTTGCTAAGATTGTTCTTGTGCAATTTTCAAGGTGCTATTTGGAAGCCCATGGAGGGCTATGGGGAAAAAGAAAACATCCTCAGATAAAAACTGGAAAGAAAATTTGTCTTCATTGAATTCATCTCACAGAGTTACAGGTTTCCCCTCAAGAAGCTGTTCCCTAAGACTGTTCTTGTGGAATTTGCAAAGTGATATTTGGAAGCCCATAGACGGCTATGGTGAAAAAGAAAATATTCCCAGATAAAAACTGGAAAGATGGTTTCTGAGAAACGGCTTTGTGATGTGTGACATCCACCCTCTGAGTTACAGCTGTATTTTGTGGAGCTGTTTGTAAGCCTTATTTCTGTAGAGTCTGAGAACTGATATTTCGGATACCTTGGATGACTATAGGGCCAAAGAAATATCCTCCGATGGAAATGACAAAGAAGCTTTCTGAGAAACTTCTTTGTGATCTGTGAATTCATCTCACAGACTTACAGCTTTCCCCTCAAGAAGCCTTGCTCTACGACTGTTCTTGTGTAATTTGCAAAGTGATATTTGGAAGCCCATGGAGGGCTATGGGGAAAAAGAAAATATCCTCAGATAAAAACTGGAAAGAAGCTTTCTGAGAAACTGCTTTGTGTTCGGTGAATTCATCTGAAAGAGTTACAGCTTTCCCCTCAAGAAGCCATTCGCTAAGACTCTTCTTGTGGAATTTGCACAGTGATATTTGGAAGCCCATAGAAGGCTATGGGGAAAAAGAAAATATCCTCAGATAAAAACTGGAAAGAAGCTTTCTGAGAAACTGCCTTGTGTTGTGTGACTTCCACTCACTGAGTTAGAGCTGTATTTCGTGGAGCTGTTTGCTAGCATTATTTCTGTGGAATCTGAGAACTGATATTTCGGATCCCTTGGAAGACTATAGGGCCAAAGGAAATATCCTCCGATAGAAATGAGAAAGAAGCTTTCTGAGAAAGTTCTTTGTCATCTGTGAATTCATTTCACAGAGTTACAGCTTTCCCCTGAAGAAGCCTTTCACTAAGCCTGTTCTTGTGGAATTTGCAGAGTGATATTTAGAAGCCCATAGAGGGCTACGGTGGAAAAGAAAGTATCCTCAGATAAAAACTGTAAAGAAGCTTTCTGAGAAACTGCTTTGTGATGTGTGACTTCCACTCACTGAGTTACACCTGTATTTCGTGTAGCTGTATGCTAGCGTTCTTTCTGTGGAACCTGAGAACTGATCTTTCGGATACCTTGGAAGACTATAGGGCCAAATGTATATGCTCCGTTAGAAATGAGAAAGAAGCTTTCTGAGAAACTACTTTTTGATCTGAATTCAACTCACAGTGTTACAGCTTTGGCCTCAAGAAGTCTTTCGCTAAGACTGTTCTTGTGGAATATGCAAAGTGATATTTGGAAGCCCATGGAGGACTATGGGGAAAAGGAGAGCATCCTCAGATAAAAACTGGAATGAAGCTTTCTGAGAAAATGCTTTGTGTTCACTGAATTCATCTCACAGAGTTACAGCTTGCCCTTGAAGAAGCCGTTCCCTAAGACTGTTCTTGTGGAATTTGCAAAGTGACATTTGGAAACCCGTAGAGGGCTATGGTGAAAAAGCAAATATCCTCAGATAAAAACTGGAAAGAAGGTTTCTGAGAATCTGCTTTGTGATTTGTGACTTCCACGCATTGAGTTAAAGCTGTATTTCGTGGAGCTATATGCTAGCCTTCTCTCTGTGGAATCTGAGAACTGATATTTCTGATCCCTTGGAATACTATCATCCAAAGGAAATATGCTGCAATGGAAATGAGAAAGAAGCTTTCTGCGAAACTTCTTTGTGATCTGTGAATTCATCTCAAAGAGTAACAGTTTGGCCCTCAAGAAACTTTTCGCTAAGACTGTTCCTGTGGAATTTGCCAAGTGATATTTGGAAGCCCATGGAGGGCTATAGGGAAAAAGAAAATATCCTCAGATAAAAACTGTAAAGTTGCTTTCTGAGAAACTGCTTTGTGTTCTGTGAATTCATGTCACAGAGTTATAGCTTGCCCTTCAAGAATCCGTTCACTAAGACTGTTCTTGTGGAGTTTGCAAAGTGATATTTTCAAGCCCATAGAGGTCTATGGTGAAAAAGAAAGTATCCTCAGATAAAAACTGGAAAGAAGTTTCTGAGGAAGTGCTTTGTGATGTGTGACTTCCACTCACTGAGTTACAGCTGTATTTTGTGGAGTTGTTTCCTAGCCTTATTTCTGCTGAATCTGAGAACTGATATTTCAGATCCCTGGGAAGTCTAGAGGGCCAAAGGAAATATCCTCTGATAGAAATGAGAAAGAAGCTTTCTAAGAAACTTCTTTGTGATCTGTTAATTCATCTCACAGAGTAACAGCTTTCCCCTCAAGAAGCCTTTCGCTAAGCCTCTTCTTGTGGAATTTTCAAAGTGATATTTGGAAGCCCATGGAGGGCTATTGGGAAAAAGAAAATATCCTCAGGAAGAAACTGGAAAGAAGCTTTCTGAGAAACTGCTTTGTGATGTGTAACTTCCACACACTGTGTAACAGCTGTATTTTGTTAAGCTATTTGATAGCCTTATTTCTGTGGAATCTGAGAACTGCTATTTCGGATCTCTTGGAAGACTATAGGGCCAAAGGAAATATGCTCCGTTGGAAAAGAGAAAGAAGCTTTCTGAGAAACTCCTTTGTGATCTGTGAATTCATCTCACAGAGTTACAGCTTTCCCCACAAGAAGCCTTTCGCTAAGTCAGTTCTTGCGTAATTTGCAAGTGATATGTGGAAACCCATGGAGGGCTATGGGGAAAAAGAAAATATCCTCAGAGAAAAACTGTAAAGAAGCTTTCTGAGAAACTGCTTTGTGTTCAGTGAATTCATCTCACAGAGTTACAGCTTTCCCCTCAAGAAGCCGTTTGATAATACTTTTATTGTGGAATTTGCAAAGTGATATTTAGAAGCCCGTAGAGGGCTACTGTGAAAAAGAAAATATTCTCAGATAAAAACTGGAAAGAATGTTTCTGAGCAGCTGCTTTGTGATGTGTGACTTCCACACACTGAGTTACATCTGTATTTCGTGGAGCAGTTTGCTAGCTTTCTTTCTGTGGTATCTGAGAACTGATATTCTGGATCCCTTGAAGACTATAGGGCCAAAGGAAATATGCTCCGTTGGAAAAGAGAAAGAAGCTTTCTGAGAAACTTCTTTGTGATCTGTGAATTCATCTCAAGGAGTTACAGCGTAGCCCTCAAAAAGCCTTTCGCTAAGACTGTTCTTTTGTAATTTGCAATGTGATATTTGGAAGAACAAGGAAGGTTATGGGGAAAAAGAAAATATCCTCAGATAAAAACTGGAAAGAAGCTTTCTGGGAAACTGCTTTGTGTTCTGTGAATTCATCTCACAGAATTACAGCTTTCCCCTCAAGAAGCCGTTCGGTAAGCCGGTTCTTGTGGAATTTGCAAAGTGATATTTAGAAGCCAATAGAGGGCTATGGTGAAAAAGAAAATATCCTCAGAGAAAAACTGGAAAGAACCTTTCTGAGAAACTGCTTTGTGTTCAGTGAATTCATCTCACAGAGCTTCCGTTTTCCCATGAAGAAGCCGTTCGCTAAGACTGTTCCTGTGTAATTTGCAAAGTGACATTTGGAAGCCCAAAGAGGGCTATGGTGAAAAAGAAAATATCCTCAGATAAAAATTGGAAGGAAGCTTTCTGATAAACTGCTTTGTGATGTGTGACTTCCACACACTCTGTTAAAGCAGTATTTCGTGGAGCTGTATGCTAGCCTTCTTTCTGTGGTATCTGAAAACTGATATTTCGGATCCCTTGGAAGACTATAGGTCTATAGAAAATATGCTCCGATAGAAATGAGAAAGAAGCTTTTGGAGAAACTTCTTTGTGATCTGTGAATTCATCTCAAAGAGTTACCGCTTTCCCGTCAAGAAGCCTTTCACTAAGACTGTTCTTGTGGAATTTTCAAAGTGATATTTGGAAGCCCATGGAGTTCCATGGGGAAAAAGAAAATGTCTTCAGATAAAAACTGGAAAGAAATTTTCTGAAAAACAGCTTTGTGTTCTGTAAATTCGTCTCACAGAGTTACAGCTTTCCCCTCAAGTAGCAGTTCGCTAAGTCTGTTCTTGTGGAATTTGCAAAGTGATATTTGGAAGCACGTAGAGGGCTACAGTGAAAAAGAAAATATCCTCAGATAAAAACTGGAAAGAATATTTATGAGAAACTGCTTTGTATTCTCTGAATTCATCTCACAGAGTTACAGCTTTCCCCTCAAGAAGCCGTTCGCTAAGAATGTTCTTGTGGAATTTGAAAAGTGGTATTTGGAATCCCATAGAGGGTTATGGGGGAAAAGAAAATATCCTCATGTAAAAACTGGAAAGACGCTTTCTGACAAACTGCTTTGTGATGTGGACTTCCACTCACTGAGTTACAGCTGTATGTCGTGGAGCTGTATGCTAGCCTTATTTCTGTGGAATCTGAGAACTGATATTTCGGATCGCTAGCCTTATTTCTGTGGAATCTGAGAACTGATATTTCGGATCACTTGGAAGAATATAGGGCCAAAGGAAATATACTCCGATAGAAATGAGAAAGAAGCTTTCTGAGAAACTTCGTTGTGATCTGTGTATTCATCCAACAAAGTTACAGCTTTGCCCTCAAGAAGCCTTTCGCTAAGACTGTTCTTGTGAAATTTGCAAAGTGATATTTGGAAGCCCATGGAGGACTATGGGGAAAAAGAAAATATCCTCAGATAAAAACTGGAAGGAAGCTTTGTGTTCAGTGAATTCATCTCACAGAGTTACAGCTTTCCCCTCAAGAAGCCATTCGCTAAGACTATTCTTGTGGAATTTTCAAAGTGATATTTGGAAGCCCATAGACGGCTATGGTGAAAAAGAAAATATCCTCAGGTAAAAACTGGTAAGAATCTTTCTGAGAAACTGCTTTTTGATGCGTGACTTCCACTCACTGAGTTAAAGCTGTATTTCATTGAGCTGTTTACAAGCCTTATTTCTGTGGAATCTGAGAACTCATATTTTGGATCCCTTGGGAGTCTATAGGGTCTAAGGAAATATCATCCTATAGAAATGACAAAGAAGCTTGCAGAGAAACTTCTTTCTGATCTGCAAATTCAGCTCACGGAATTACAGCTTACCCTCAAGAAGCCTTTCGCTAAGACTGTTCTTGTAGAATTTGCAAAGTGATATTTGGAAGCCCATGGAGGGCTAGGGGAAAAAGAAAATATCTTCAGATAAAAACTGGAAAGAAGGTTTCTGAGAAACTGCTTAGTGTTCTGTAAATTCATCTCACAGAGTTCCAGCTTTCGCCCCAAGAAGCCATTTGCTAAGACTGTTGTTGAGGAATTTGGAAAGTGATATTTGGAAACCCATGGAGGGCTATGATGAAAAAGAAAATGTCCTCAGATGAAAACTGGAAACAACCTTTCTGAGAAACTGCTTTGTGATGCATGACTTCCACTCACTGTGTTACAGGTGTATTTCGTGAAGCTTTTTGCTAGCCTTATTTCTGTGGAATCTGAGAACTGATATTTCAGATCCCTTGGAAGACTATAGGGCCAAAGGAAATATCCTCCAATAGAAATAAGAAAGAAGCCTTCTGAGAAACTTCTTTGTGATCGGTGAATTCATCTCACAGAGTTCCAACTTTCCCCTCAGGAAGCCTTTGCTAAGACTGTTCTTGTGGAATTTGCAAAGTGATATTTGTAAGCTCATGGAGGGCTATTGGAAAAAAGAAAATATCTTCCAACAAAACCTGCAAAGAAACTTTCTGAGAAACTGCTTTGTGTTCTATAAATTCATCTCACAGAGTTACAGCTTTCCTCTCAACAAGCCGTTTGCTAAGAGTGTTCTTGTGAAATTTGGAAAGTGATATTTGGAAGCCCATGGAGAGCTATGGAGTAAATGAAAATATCCTCAGATAAAAACTTGAAAGAAGCTTTCTGAGAAACTGCTTTGTGCTCTGTGAATTCATCTCACAGAGTTACAGCTTTCCCCTCAAGAAGCCGTTCGCTAAGACTGTTCTTGTGGAATTTGCAAAGTGATATTTGGAAGCACATAGAGGGATACTGTTGAAAAGAAAATATCCTCAGATAACAACTGGAAAGAAGCTTATGAGAAACTGCTTTGTGATATGTTACCTCCACTCACTTAGTTACAGCTTTATATTGTGGAGCTGATTGCTAGCCTTATTTCTGTGGAATCTAATAACTGATATTTCGGATCCCTTAGAAGACTATATGGGCAAAGGAAATATCCTCCAATAGAAATGAGAAAGAATCTTTCTGAGAAACTTCTTTGTGATCTGTGAATTCATCTCACAGACTTACAGCTTTCCCCTCAAGAAGCCTTTCGCTACGACTGTTCTTGTGGAATATGCAAAGTGATATTTGGAAGCCCATGGAGGGCTATGGGGAAAAAGAAAACATCCTCAGATAAAAACTGGAAAGAAGCTTTGTGTTCTGTGAAATCATCTCACAGAGTCACAGCTTTCCCCTCAAGAAGCCGTTTGCTAAGACTGTTCTTGTGGAATTTCCAAAGTGATATTTGGAAGCCCATAGAGGGCTATGGTGAAAAAGAAAATATCCTCAGATAAAAACTGGAAAGAAGCTTTCTGAGAAAATGCTTTGTGATGTGTGAATTACACTCACTGAGTTACACCTGTGTTTCGTGGACATCTTTGCTAGTTTATTTCTGTGGAATATGAGAAGCAATATTTCGGATCCCTTGGAACACTATAGGGCCAAAGAAAATATCCTCCGATAGAAATGAGAAACAAGCTTTCTGAGAAACTTCTTTGTGATCTGTGAATTCAGATCACAGTGTTCCAGCTTTCCCCTCAAGAAGTCGTTCGCTAAGACAGTTCTTGTGGAATTTGCAATGTGATATTTGGAAGCCCATAGAGTTCTATGGGAAAAAAGAAAATATCCTCAGATAAAAACTGGAAAGAAGCTTTCTGAGAAACTACTTTGTGTTCTGTGAATTCATCTCACAGAGTTACAGCTTCCCCTCAAGAAGCCGTACGCTAAGACTGTTCTTGTGGAATTTGCAAAGTGATATTTGGAAGCCCATAGAGGGCTATGGTGACAAAGAAAATATCCTCAGAGAAAAACTGGAAAGAAGCTTTCTGAGAAACTGCTTTGCGATGTGTGACTTCCACTCTCTGAGTTACAGCTGTATTTCCTGTAGCTGTTTGCTAGCCTTATTTTTGTGGAATCTGAGAACTGATATATCGGATCCCTTGAAAGACTATAGGGCCAAAGGAAATATTCTCCGATAGAAGTGAGAAAGAATCTTTCTGAGAAACTTCTTTGTGATCTGTGAATTCATCGCAAAAAGTTACATCTTTTCCCTCAAGAACACTTTCGCTAAGACTGTTCTTGTGGAATTTGCAAAGTGATATTTGGAAGCCCATGGAGGGCTTTAGGGAAAAAGAAAATATCCTCAGATAAAAACTGGAAAGAAGCTTTCTGAGAAACTGCTTTGTGTTCTGTGAATTCATCTCACAGAGTTCCAGCTTTCCCCTCAAGAGGCTGTTCGCTAAGACTGTTCTTGTGAAATTTGCAAAGTGATATTTGTAAGCCCATAGAGGGCGATGGGGAAAAAGAAAATATCCTCAGATAAAAACTGGAAAGAAGCTTTCTGAGAAACTGCTTTGTGTTCTGTAAATTCATCTCACAGAGTTACAGATTTCCCCTCAAGTAGCCGTTCGCTAAGGCTATTCTTGTGGTATTCGCAAAGTGATATTTGTAAGCCAATGGAGGGCTATGGTGAAAAACAAAATATCCTCAGTTAAAAACTGGAAAGAAGCTTTCCGAGAAACTACTTTATGTTCTGTAAATTCATCTCACAGTGTTACAGCTTTCCCCTCAAGAAGACTTTCACTAAGACTGTTTTTGTGGAATTTGCAAAGTGATATTTGGAAGCCATGGAGGGCTATGGTGAAAAAGAAAATATCCTGAAATAAAAAGTGGAAAGAAGCTTTCTGAGAAACAACTTTGTGATATGTAACTTCCACTCACTGAGTTACAGCTGTATTTCGTGGCACTGTTTGCAAGCCTTATTTGTGTGGAATCTGAGGACTTATATTTCGGATCCCTTGGAAGACTGTAGTTCCAGAGGAAATATCCTCCGATAGAAATGAGAAAGAAGCTTTCTGAGAAACTTCTTTGTGATCTGTGAATTCATCTCTCAGTATTTTATTTTCCCCTCAAGAAGCCGTTTGCTAAGCCTGTTCTTGTGGAATTTGCAAAGTGATATTTGGAAGCCCATGGAGGGCTATCTGGAAAATGAAAATCTCCTCAGATAAAAACTGGAAAGAAGCTGTCTAAGAAACTTTTTCGTGTTCTGTGAAATCACCTCAAAGAGTTACAGCTTTCTCCTCAGGAAGCCGTCTGCTAAGACTGTTCTTCTGGAATTTGCAAAGTGATATTTGGAAGCCCGTAGAGGGCTACGGTGAAAAAGAAAATATTCTCAAAAAAAAAGAGGACACAAGCTTTCTGAGAAACTGCTTTGTGATGTGTGACTTCCACTCACAGTGTTACAGCAGTATTTCATGCATCTGTTTGGTAGCCTTATTTCGATGGATTCTGAGAACTGATATTTTGGATCCCTTTGAAACTATAGGGCCAAAGGAAATATCCTCCGAGAAAAAAGTGAAAGAAGGTTTCTGAGAAACTTGTTTGTGTTCTGTGAAATCATCTCACAGAGTTACAGCTTTCCCCTCAAAAAGCCTTTCGCTAAGACTGTTCTTGTGGAATTTGCAAAGTGATATTTGGAAGCCCATGGAGGGCTATGGTGAAAAAGATTATATAATCTGATAAAAACTGGAAAGAAGTTTTCTGAGAAACTGCTTATTGTTCTGTTTATTCGTCTCACAGAGTTACAGCATTCCCCTAAAGAAGCCGTTCACTACCAATGTTCTTGTAGAATTTGGAAAGTGATATTTGGAAGCCCATAGAGGGTTATGGTGAATAAGAAATTATCCTCAGAGAAAAAAAGGAATCAAGCTTTCTGAGAAACTGCTTTGTGATGTGTGACTTCCACTCACAGAATTACAGCTGTATTTCCTTGAGATGTTTGCCAGCCTTATTTTTGTGGAATCTTAGAACTGATATTTTGGATCCCTTTAAAAACTATAGGGACAAAGGAAATATCCTAGAAAAGAAAAGATAAAAAAGCTTTCTGAGAAACTTCTTCGTGTTCTGTGAAATGATCTCACAGAGTTACAGCTTTCCCCTCACGAAGCCTTTCGCTAAGACTGTTCTTGAGGAGTTTCCAAAGTGATATTTGGAAGCCCATAGAAGGCTACGGTGAAAAAGAAAATATCCTCAGAGAAAAACTGGAGAGAAGCTTTCTGAGAAACTGCTTTGTGATGTGTGACTTCCACTCTCAGTGTTACAGCTGTATTTCGTGGAACTGTTTGTTAGCCTTATATCTGTGGAATCTGAGAACTGATATTTCGGATCCCTTTGAAGACTATAGGGCCATAGGAGATATCCTCTGATAAGAAAGAGAAAGAAGCTTTTTGAGAAACTTCTTTGTATTCTGTGAAATCATCTCACAGAGTCACAGCTTTCCCCTCAAAAAGACTTTCCCTAAGACTGATCTTGTGGAATTTGCAAAGTGATATTTGGAAGCCCAAGATGGGCTATGGTGGAAAGGAAATTATCCTCATGTAAAAACTGGAAAGAAGCTTTCTGAGAAACTGCTTAGTTTTCTGTTAATTCATCTCACAGCGTTACAGCTTTCCCCTCAAGAAGCCTTTCGCTAAGACTGTTCTTGTGGAATTAACAAAGTTATATTTGGAATCCCATAGAGGGCTATGTTGAAAAAGAAAACATCCTCAGAGAAAAACTGGAAAGAACGTCTGAGAAACTGCTTTGTGTTCTGTGAATTCATCTCACAGAGTTACTGCTTTCCCCTGAAGAAGTCGTTCTCTCAGACTGTTCTTGAGGAATTTGCATAGCGATTATTGGAAGCCCATAGGGTGCTATGCGGAAAAAGAAAATATCCTTAGATATAAAATGGAAAGAAAGTTTCTGAGAAACTGCTTCATGATGAGTGACTTCCACTCACTGAGTTACAGCTGTATTTCCTGGATCTGTTTGCAAGCCTTATTTCTGTGCAATCTGATAACTGATATTTCGGATCCGTAAGAAGACTATAGGGCCAAAGGAAATATTCCCCGATAGAAATGAGAAAGAAGCTTTCTGAGAAACTTCTTTGTGATCTGTGAAGTCACCTCACAGAGATACAACTTTGCCCTGAAGAAGCCTTTTGTTAAGTCTGTTATTGTGGAATTTGCAGAGTGATATTTGGAAGCCCATGGAGGGCTATGGGGAAAAAGAAAATATCCTCTGATAAAAACTGGAAGGAAGCTTTCTGAGAAACTGCTTTGTGTTCTGTGAATTCATCTCACAGAGTTACAACTTTCCCTGAAGAAGCCGTTCGCTAAGTCTGTTCTTGTGGAATGTGCAAAGTGATATTTGGAAGCACATAGAGGGATACTGTTGAAAAGAAAATATCCTCAGATAACAACTGGAAAGAAGCTTTCTGAGAAACTGCTTTGTGATGTGTTACTTCCACTCACTGAGTTACAGCTGTATATTGTGAGCTGTTTGCTAGCCTTATTTCTTGGAATCTGAGAACTGATATTTAGGATCCCTTGGAAGACTATAGAGCCAAAGGAAATATCTTCCAATAGAAATGAGAAAGAATCTTTCTGAGAAACTTCTTTGTGATCTGTGAATTCATCTCACAGAGATACAGATTTGGCCTCAAGAAGTCTTTCGCTAAGACTGTTCTTTTGGAATTTGCAAAGTGATATTTGGAAGCCCATAGAGGGCTGTAGGGAAAAAGAAAATATCCTCAGATAAAAACTGGAAAGAAGCTTTCTGAGAAACTGCTTTGTGTTGTGTGAATTCATCTCACAGAGTTACAGCTTTCCCCTCAAGAATCCGTTCGCTAAGACTGTTCTTGTGGAATTTGAAAAGTGATATTTGGAAGCCCATATAGGGTTATAGTGAAAAAGGAATATCCTCAAGTAAAAAGTGGAAAGTATGTTTCTGAGAAACGGCTTTGTGATGTGTGACTTTCACTCACTGTGTTACACCTGTACTTCATGGAATTGTTTGGTAGCCTTATTTCAGTGGAATCTGAGAACTGATATTTCGGATCCCTTGGAAGATTGTAGTTCCAAAGGAAATATTCTCCAATAGAAATGAGAAAGAAGCTTTCTGAGAAACTTCTTCGTGTTCTGAGAATTCATCTCACAGAGTTCTAGGTTTCCCCTCAAGAAGCCTTTGGCAAAGAGTGCCTTGTGGAATTTGCAAAGTGATATTTGGATGTCCATGGAGGGATATGTGAAAAAAGAAAATATCCTCAGAGAAAAACTGGAAAGAAGATTTCTGAGAAACTGCTTTGTGATGTGTGACTTCCACTCACTGGGTTACAGCTGTATTTCGTGGAGATGTTTGCTCCCTTATTTCTGTGGAATCTCTGAACTGATATTTCGGATCCCTTGGAAGACTATAGGGCCAAAGGAAATATCCCCCGTTGCAAATGAGAAAGAAGCTTTCTGAGAAACTTCTTTGTGATCTGTGAATTCATCTCACACAGTTACAGCTTTGCCCTCAAGAAGCCGTTTGCTGAGACTATTCTTCTGGAATTAGCAAAGAGATATTTGGAAGCCCATTGAGGGCTATGGGGAAAATGAAAATATCCTCAGATAAAAACTGGAAAGAAGCTTTCTGAGAAACTGCTTTGTGATGAGTGACTTCCGCTCACTGAATTACAGCTGTATTTCGTGGAGCTGCTTGCTAGCCTTATTTCTGTGGAATCTGAGAACTGATATTTTGGATCCCTTGGAAGACTATAGGGCCAAAGGAAATATCCTACGATAGATATGAGAAAGAAGCTTTCTGATAAACTTCTTTGTTTTCTGTGAATTCATCTCTCAGAGTTACAGCTTTCCCCCAAGAAGCCGTTCGCTAAGACTGTTCTTGTGGAATTTGCAAAGTGATATTTGGAAGCCCATAGAGGGCAACTGTGAAAAAGAAAATATCCTCAGATAAAACCTGGAAAGAAGGTTTCTGAGAAATGGCTTTGTGATGTGAGACTTCCACTCACTGAGTTACAGATGTATTTCGTGGAGCTGTTTGCTAGCCTTATTTCTGTGGAATCTGAGGACTGATATTTCGGATCCTTTGAAGAATAAAGGGTCAATGGAAATATCCTCCGATAGAAAGCAGAAAGAAGCTTTCTGAGAAACTTCCTTGTGATCTGTGAATTCATCTCACAGAGCTTTCCCCTCAAGAAGCTTTTCGCTAAGACTGTTCTTGTGGAAAATGCAAAGTGATATTTGGAATCCCATGCAGGGTTATGGGGAAAAGAAAATATCCTCAGATAAAAACTGGAAAGAAGCTTTCTGAGAAACTGCTTAGTGTTCTGTGAATTCATCTCACAGAGTTTCAGCTGTATTTCGTGGAGCTGTTTGCTAGCCTTATTTCTGTGGAATCTGAGAACTGATATTTCGGATCCCTTGGTAGACTATAAGGCCAAAGGAAATATCCTCCGAAGGAAATGAGAAAGAAGCTTTCTGAGAAACTTCTTTGTGATATGTGAATTCATTTCACAGACTTACAGCTTCCCCCTCAAAAAGCCTTTCGTTATGACTGTTCTTGTGTAACTTGGAAAGTGATATTTGGAAGCCCATGGAGGGATATGTGAAAAAAGAAAATATCCTCAGAGAAAAACTGGAAAGAAGATTTTGAGAAACTGCTTTGTGATGTGTGACTTCCACTCACTGGGTTACAGCTGTATTTCGTGGACCTGTTTGCTAACCTTATTTCTGTGGAATCTGAGAACTGATATTTCGGATCCCTTGGAAGACTATAGGACCCAAGGAAATATCCTCCGTTGCAAATGAGAAAGAAGCTTTCTGAGAAACTTCTTTGTGTCCTGTGAATTCATCTCACAGAACCACAGCATTGCCCTCAAGAAATCATTCGCTAAGACTGTTCTTGTGGAATTTGCAAAGTGATATGGGGAACCCCATGGAAGGCTGAAGGGAAAAAGAAAATATCCTCAGATAAAAACTGGAAAGAAGCTTTCTGAGAAACTGCTTTGTGACTTGTGATTCCACTCAATGAGTTACAGAGATATTTCGTGGAATTGTTTGCTAGCCTTATTTCAGTGGAATCTGAGAAGTGATATTTCTGATCCCTAGGAAGACTGTAGTTCCAAAGGAAATATCCTCCGATAGAAATGAGAAAGAAGCTTTCTAAGAAACTTCTTTGTGATCTGTGAATTCATCTCACAGAGTTCCATATTCCCCTCAAGAAGCCTTTCGCTAAGAGTGTTCTTGTGGAATTTGCAAAGTGATATTTGAAAGCCGAGGGAGGGCTACGGGGAAAAAGAAAATATCCTGAGGTAAAAACTGGAAAGAACGTCTGAGAAACTGCTTTGTGTTCAGTTAATTCATCTCACAGAGTTACTGCTTTCCACTGAAGAAGCCGTTCTCTCAGACTGTTCTTCAGTAATTTGCATAGTGATAATTGGAAGCCCATAGAGTGCTATGGGGAAAAAGAAAATATCCTCAGATATAAACTGGAAAGAAAGTTTCTGAGAAACTGCTTCGTGATGAGTGACTTCCACTCACTGAGTTACAGCTGTATTTTGGAGCTGTTTGCAAGCCTTATTTCTGTGGATTCTGAAAACTGATATTTTGCATCCCTTAGAAGACTATATTGCCTGAGGAAATATCCTCCAATGGAAATGAGAAAGAAGCTTTGTGAGAAACTTGTTTGTGATCTGTGAATTCATCTCACAGAGTTACAGCTTTCCCCTCAAGAAGCCTTTTGCTACGACTGTTCTTGTGGAATTTGCAAAGTGATATTTTGAAGCCCATGGAGGGCTATGGTGAACAAGATAATATCCTCAGATAAAAAGTGGAAAGAGGCTTTCTGAGAAACTGCTTTGTGATGTGTGACTTTCACTCACTGAGTTACAGCTGTATTTCGTAGAGCTGTTTGCAAGCCTTATTTGTGTGGAATCTGAGGACTTATATTTCGGATCCCTTGGAAGACTGTAGTTCCAGAGGAAATATCCTCCGATAGAAATGAGAAAGAAGCTTTCTGAGAAACTTCTTTGTGATCTGTGAATTCATCTCACAGAGTTCGAGCTTTCCCCTCAGGAAGCCATTCACTAAGGCTGTTCTTGTGGAATTTGCAAAGTTATATTTGGAAGCACATAGAGGGCTATGATGAAAAGGAAAATATACTCAGGTAAAAACTTGAAAGAAGGTTTCTGAGAAACTGCTTTGTGATAGGTAACTTCCAGTGAATGAGTTACAGCTGTATTTCGTGGAGCTGTATACTAGCCTTATTTCTGTGGAATCTGAGAACTGATATTTCTGATCCCTTGGAAGACTATAGGGACAAAGGAAATATCCTCCGATAGATATGAGAAAGAAGCTTTCTGAGAAACTTATTTGTGATCTGTGAATTTATCTCACAGAGTGACAGCTTTCCCCTAAGAAGCCTTTCGCTAAGACTGTTTTTGTGGAGTTACAAAGTGATGTTTGGAAGCCCATGGAGGGCTATGGGGAAAATGAAAATATCCTCAGACAAAAACTGGAGAGAAGCTTTCTCAGAAACTGCTTTGTGTTCTGTGAATTCATCTCACAGAGTTACAGCTTTCCCCTCAAGAAGCCATTCGCTAAGACTGTTCTTGTGGAATTTGCAAAGTGATATTTAGAAGTCCATGGTGGGCAACGGGTAAAAAGAAAATATCCTCAGGTAAAAACTGGAAAGAAGCTTTCTGAGTAACTGCTTTGTGTTCCGTGAATTCATCTCACAGAGTTACAGCTTTCCCATCAAGAAGCCGTTTGCTAAGACTGTTCTTGTGGAATTTGCAAAGTGGTATTTGGAAGCCCTTGAAGGGCTATGGGGAAAAAGAAAATATCCTTAGATAAAAACTGTAAAGAAACTTTCTGAGAAAATGCTTTGCGTTCTGTGAATTCATCTCACAGAATCACAGCTTTGCCCTCAAGAAGTCTTTCGCTAAGACTGTTCTTGGGGAATATGAAAAGTGATATTTGGAAGCCCATAGAGCACAATGGTGAAAAAGAAAATATCCTCAGAGAAAAACTGGAAAGAAGCTTTCTGAGAAACTGCTTTGTGATGTGTGACTTCCACTCACAGAGTTACAGCTGTATTTCATGGAGCTGTTTGCTAGCCTTATTTCTGTGGAATATGAGGACTGATATTTCGAAACTCTTTGAATTCTATAGTTCCAAAGGAAATATCCTCCGATTGAAACGAGTAAGAAGCTTTATGGAAAACTTCTTTGAGATCTGTGAATTCATCTCACAGAAATAGAGCTTTGCCCTCAAGAAGTCTTTCGCTAAGACTATTCTTGTGGAATTTGAAAAGTGATATTTGGAAGCTCATAGAGTGCTATGGTGAAAAAGAAAATAACCTCAGGAAAAACTGGAAAGAATGTTTCTGAGAAACTGCTTTGTGATGTGTGACTTCCACTCACTGAGTTACAGCTCTATTTTTTGTTGCTGTTTGCTAGCCTTATTTCTGTTTAATTTGAGAACTGATATTTCGGATCCCTTGGAATTCTACAGTTCCAAAGGAAATATCCTCCGATAGAAATGAGAAAGAAGCTTTCTGAGAACCTTCTTTGTGATTTGTGAATTCTACTCACAGAGTTCCAGCTTTCCCCTCAAGAAGCCTTTCACTAAGGCTGTTCTTGTGGAATTTGCAAAGTGATATTTGGAAGCCCATGGAGGGCGATGGGGAAAAAAGAAAATATCCTCAGAATAAAACTGGAAAGAAGCTTTCTGAGAAACAGCTTTGTGTTCTGTGAATTCATCTCACAGAGTTACAGCTTTTCCCTCAAGAAGCCTTTCACTAAGACTGTTCTTGTGAAATTTGCAAAGTGATATTTCAAATCCCATAGAGTACTACGGTGAAAAAGAAAATATCCTCAGATAAAAACTGGAAAGAAGATTTCTGAGAAACTGCTTTGTGATGTGTGACTTCCACTCACTGAGTTACAGCGGTATTTCATGGAGCTGTATGCTAGCCTTATTTCTGTGGATTCTGAAAACTGATATTTTGCATCCCTTAGAAGACTATAGGGCCTGAGGAAATATCCTCCAATAGAAATGAGAAAGAAGCTTTCTGAGAAACTTCTTTGTGATCTCTGAATTCATTTCACAGAGTTACAACCTTGTCCTCAAGAAGCATTTCGCTAAGACTTTTCTTGTTTAAGTTGCAAAGTGATATTTGGAAGCCAATGGAGGGTTGCGGGGAAAAAGAAAATATCCTCAGATAAAAACTGGAAAAAATATTTCTGAGAAACTTCTTTGTGTTCTGTGCATTTATGTCCCAGAGTTACACCTTTCCATTCAAGAAGCCGTTCGCTGAGACTGTTCGTGTGGAATTTGCGAAGTGATATTTGGAAGCACATAGAGGGCTGTGGTGAACAAGAAAATATCCTCACATAAAACGTGGAAATAAGCTTTCTGAGAAACTGCTTTGTGATGTGTGACTTCCACTCACTGAGTTACACCTGTATTTCGTGGACCTGTATGCTAGCCTTATTTCTGTGGAATCTGAAAACTGATAATTCAGATCCCTTGGAAGACTATAGGGCCAAAGGAAATATCCTCCGATAGAAATGAGAAAGAAACTTTCTGAGAAACGTCTTTGTGACCTGTGAATTCATGTCACAGCGTTACAGCTATCGCCTCAAGAAGCCTTTCATGAAGACTGTTCTTGTGGAATTTGCAAAGTGATATTTGGAAGCCCATGAAGGGCTAAGGGGAAAAAAGAAATATCCTCAGATAAAAACTGGATGTAAGCTTTCTCTGAAACTGCTTTGTGTTCAGTGAATTCATCTCAAAGAGTTACAGCTTTCCCCTCAAGAAGCCGTTGCTAAGACTGTTCTTCTGGAATTTACAAAGTGATATTTCGAAGCCCATAGAGGGTTATGGCGAAAAAGAAAATATCCTCAGAAAAAACTGGAAAGAAGATTTCTGAGAAACTGCTTTGTGATGTGTGACTTCCACTCACTGAGTAACAGCGGTATTTTGTGGAGCTGTTTGCTAGCCTTATTTCTGTGGATTCTGAAAACTGATATTTTGCATCCCTTAGAAGACTATAGGGCCTGAGGCAATATCCTCCGATAGAAATGAGAAAGAAGCTTTCTGAGAATCTTCTTTGTGATCTGTGAATTCATCTCACAGAGTTACAGCCTTGCCCTCAAGAAGCCTTTCGCTAAGACTGTTCTTGTTTAAGTTGCAAAGTGATATTTGGAAGCCAATGGAGGGTTGCGGGGAAAGAGAAAATATCCTCAAATAAAATCTGGAGAAAAGCTTTCTCAGAAACTGCTTTGTGTTCTGTGAATTCATCTCACAGAGTTACAGTTTTCCCCTCAAGATGCCGTTCGCTAAGACTGTTCTTGTGGAATTTGCAAGGTGATATTTGGAAGCCCATAGATGGCTATGGGGAAAAAGAAAATATCCTCAGATAAAAACTGGAAGGAAGCTTTCTGAGAAACTGCTTTGTGATTTGAGACTTCCGCTCACTGAGTTACAGCTGTATTTCGTGGAGCTGTATGCTAGCCTTATTTCTATGGAATCTGAGAACTAATATTTCGGATCCCTTGGAGGACTATAGGGCCAAAGGAAATATGTTTCGATAGAAAAGAGAAACAATCTTTCTGAGAAACTTGTTTGTGATCTGAGAATTCAACTCACGGAGTTACAGCTTTGCCCTCAAGAAGTCGTTCGCTAAGACTGTTCTTGTGGAATTTGCAAAGTGATATTTGGAAGCACATAGAGGGATACTGTTGAAAAGAAAATATCCTCAGATAACAAATGGAAAGGTTTCTGTGAAACTGCTTTTTGTTCTGTAAAATCATCTCACAGAGTTACAGCTTTCCTCTCAAGATGAGTTTGACTAAGACTGTTCTTGTGGGATTTGGAAAGTGATATTTGGAAGCCCACAGAGGGCTATGGTGAAAAAGAAAATATTCTCAGATAAAATCTGGAAAAAAACTTTCTGAGAAACTGCTTTTTGATGTGTGACTTCCACTCATTGAGTTACAGCTGTATTTCGTGAAGCTGTTTGCTAGCCTTATTTCTGTGGAATCTGAGAACTGACATTTCGGATCCTTTGGAAGAGTATAGGACCAAAGGAAATATCCTCCGATAGAAATGAGAAAGCAACTTTCTGAGAAACTTCTTTGTGATCTGTGAATTCATCTCATGGAGTTACAGCTTTCCCCTGAAGAAGCCTTTCACTAAGACTGTTCTTGTGGAATTTGTAAAGTGATATTTGGAAGTCCATGAAGGTCTATGGAGAAAAGGAAAATATCCTTAGATAAAAACTGGAAAGAAGCTTTCTGAGAAACTGCTTTGTGTTCTTTGAATTCATCTCACAGAGTTACAGCTTTCCCCTCAAGAAGCCGTTGGCTAAGACTGTTCCTGTGCAATTTGCAAAGTGATATTTGGAAGCCCACAGAGGGCTATGGTGAAAAAGAAAATATTCTCAGATAAAAACTGGAAAGAAGTTTTCTGAGAAACTGCTTTGTGATGTGTGACTTCCGCACACTGAGTTACAGCTGTATTTCGTGGAGCTGTTTGCTAGCCTTATTTCTGTGGAACCTGAGAACTGATATTTCAGATCTATTGGAAGAATATCGGGCCAAAGGAAATATCCTCCGATAGAAATGAGTAAGAAGCTTTCTGAGAATCTTCTTTGTGATCTGTGAATTCATCTCACGGAGTTAGAGATTTTCCCTCAAGAAACCTTTCGCTAAGAATGTTCTTGTGAAATTTGCAAAGTGATATTTGGAAGCCCATGGAGGGCTAAGGGGAAAATGAAAATATCCTCAGTTAAAAACTGGAAAGAAACGTTCTGAGAAACTGCTTTGTGTTCTGTGAATTCATCTCACAGAGTTAGAACTTTCCCCTCAAGAAACTGTTCACTAAGACTGTTCTTTTGGAATTGGCAAAGTGATATTTCGAAGCCCATAGAGGGCTATGGAGAAAAAGAAAATATCCTCAGATAAAAACTGGAAAGAAACTTTCTGAGGAACTGCTTTGTGATGTGTGACTTTCACTCACTGAGTTACAGCTGTATTTCATGGAGCCGTTTGCTATCCTTATTTCTTTGGAATCAGAGAACTGATATTTCGGATCCCTTGAAGACTATAGGGCCTCAGGAAATATCCTCCGATAGAAAAGAGAAAGAAGCTTTCTGAAAAACTTTTTATGATCTGTGAATTCATCTCAGAGATTTACAGCTTTCCCTTCAAAAAACATTTCGCTAAGTCTGTTCCTGTGGAATTTGCATAGTGATATTTGGAAGCCCATGGATTGCTATGGGTAAAAAGAAAATACCCTCAGATAAAAACTGAAAAGAAGCTTTCTGAGAAACTTCTTTGTAATGTGTGAATTCATCTAACACAGTTACAGCTTTCCACTCAGGAAACCTTTCGCTAAGGCTGTTCTTGTGGACTTTGCTAAGTTATATTTGTTGGCCCATGGAGGGAAATGGGGAAAAATAAAATATCCTCAGATAAAAACTGGAAAGAAGCTTTCTGAGAAACTGCTTTTTGTTCTGGAAATTAACCTCACAGAGTTAAAGCTTTCCCCTCAAGAAGCTATTCGCTATGACTGTTGTTGTGGAAGTTGCAAAGTGATATTAGGAAGCCCATAGAGGGCTATGGGGAAAAAGAAAACATCCTCAGATAATACCTGGAAAGAAGGTTTCTGAGAAATTACTTTGTGACGTGTGACTTCCATTCACTGTCTTACACCTGTATTTCGGGAGCTGTTTGACAGCCTTATTTCCATGGAATGTGAGAATTGATATTTCGGATTCATTGGAGTACTGTAGGGCTAAAGGAAATATCCTCCGATAGAAATGAGAAAGAAGCTTTCTGAGAAACTTCTTTGTGATCTGTGAATTCATCTCACAGAGTTACAGCTTTGCCCTCAAGAAGCCTTTCGCTAAGACTGTTCTTGTGGAATATACAAAGTGATAGTTGGAAGCCCATGGAGGGCTATGGGGAAAAAGAAAATATCCTCAGATAAAAACTGGAGAGAAGCTTTCTGAGAAACTCCTTTGTGTTCTGTGAATTCATCTCAAAGAGTTACAACTTTCCCCTCAAGAAGCCGTTCACTAAATATGTTCTAGTGGAATTTGCAAAGTGATATTTGGAGGCCCATAGAAGGCTATGGTGATAAAGAAAATATCCTCAGATAAAAACTGGAAAGAAGATTTCTGAGGAACTGCTTTGTGATGTGTGACTTCCATTCACTGAATTACAGCTGTATTTCGTGGAGCTCTTTCCTAGCTTAATTTCTGTGGAATCTGAGAACTGATATTTCTGATCCCTTGGAAGACTCTTGGGCCAAAGGAAATATCCTCTGACAGAAATGAGAAAGAAGCTTTCTGAGAAACTTCTTTGTGTCTGCGAATTCATATCACAGAGTTACAGCTTTCCCCTCAAGAAGCCGTTCGCTAAGCCTGTTCTTGTGGAATTTGCAAAGTGATATTTGGAAGCCCATGGAGGGCTATGGGGAAAAAGAAAATATCCTCAGATAAAAACTGGAAAGAAGCTTTCTGAGAAACTGCTTTGTGTTCAGTGAATTCATCTCACAGAGTTACAGCTTTTCTCTTAAGAAGACTTTCGCTAATACTGTTTTTGTGGAATTTTCAAAGTGATATTTGGAAGCCCATAGAGGGCTATGTTGAAAAAGAAAATATCCTCAGATGAAACCTGGAAGGAAGCTTTCTGAGAAACTGGTTTGTGATGTGTGTCTTCCACTCACTGAGTTACAGCTGTATTTCGTGGAGCTGTCTGCTAACCTTCTTTCTGTGGATTCTGAGAACTGATATTTCGGATCCCTTGGAAGACTGTAAGACAAAGGAAATATCCTCCGATAGAAATGAGAAAGAAGATTTCTGAGAAACTTCTTTGTGATCTGTGAATTCATCTCACAGTGTTACATCTTTGCCCTGAGAAGCCTTTCGCTAACACTTTTCTTGTGGAATTTGCAAAGTGATATTTGGAATCCCGTAGAGGGTTATGGGGAAAAAGTATATATCCTCAGTTAAAAACTGGAAAGATGCTTTCTGAGAAACTGCTTTGTGATGTGTGACTTCCACTCACTGAGTTACAGCTGTATTTCATGGAGCTGTTTGCAAGCCTTATTTCTGTGGAATCTGAGAACTGATATTTCGGATCCCTTGGTAGACTATAGGGCCAAAGGAAATATCGTCTGACAGAAAGTATAAAGAAGTTTTCTGAGGGACTTTTTTGTGATCTGTGAATTCATCTCACAGTGTTACATCTTTCCCCACAGGGAGCCTTTCGCTAAGAGTGTTCTTGTGAAATAAAGTTATATTTGAAATCCCATGGAGGTCTATGGGGAAAGAAAAATATCCTCAGATAAAAACTGGTAAGAAGCTTTCTGAAAAACTGGTTTGTGTTCTGTGAATTCATCTCAGAGAGGTACACCTTTCCCTCAAGAAGCTTTTTGGTAAGACTGTTCTTGTGGAATTTGCCAAGTGATATTTGGCAGCCCATAGAGGGCTACGGTGAAAAAGAAAATATCCTGAGATAAAAACTGGAAAGAAGCTTTCTGAGAAACTGATTTGTGATGTGTGACTTCCACTCACTGAGTTACAGCTGCATTTCGTGCAGCTGTTTGCTAGTGCCGTTTTTGTTGAATTCTGTGAACCGATATTTCGGTTCACTTGGAGGAGTATACAGCCAAAGGAAATATCCCCAGATAAAAACGAGAAAGAAGATATCTGAGAAATACCTTTCTGATCTCTGAGTTAATCACACAGAGTTCCACCTTTCTGTTCATGTAGCTGTTTGCTGACACTCTGCTTGTGGAATCTGCAAAGTGATATTTGGGAGCCCATTGAGGGCTACAGTGAAAAAGGAAATGTTTTCAGTTGAAAACTGAAAGGAAGCAATGTGAGAAACTTCTATGTGACCTGTGCATTCATCTCACAGTGTTCCACCTTTCTGTTCATGTAGCAGTTTGCTAACACTCTTCTCGTGTACGCTGCTAAGGGAAATTTGGGATCGCATTGATGGCTACATTGAAAAAGGAAATATCTTCAGATAAAAACAGAAAAGAAGCTTTCTGAGGAACTGCATTGTGACCTGTGAATGCAACTCATAGAGTTATACTTTTCTGTTCATTGATAAGTTTCCTAACACAGTTTTCTTCAAAACTGCAGTGAGATGTTTCTTTGCCCAGTGAAGCTTATGGTAACAAAGGAAATATCTTCAGATAAAAGGTAGAAAGAAGCTTTCTGAGAAACTGCTTTGTGATGTATGAATTCAACTAACTAACTTACAGCAGTATTTCATGGAGCTGTTTGCTAGTCCAGTTTTTGTTGAATCTGAGAACCGCTATTACGGATCACTTGGAGGAGTATACAGCCAAAGGAAATATCCCCAGATAAAAACGAGAAAGAAGATTTCCGAGAAGTGTGTTTCTTATCTCTGAGTTCACCTCTCAGAGTTCTACCTTTCTGTTCATGTAGCTGTTTGCTAACACTCTTCTCGTGGAATCTGCAAAATGATAAGTGGAGCACATTGAGGGCTACAGTGAAAACGGAAATATCTTCAGATAAAAACTGAAGGGAAGCAATGTGAGAAATTTCTATATGATCTGTGCATTCATCCCACAGAGTTTCACCTTTCTGTTCATGTGGCAGTTTGCTAACAACTTTTTCGTGAAAGCTGCTAAGTGATATTTGGGATCGCATTGACGGCTACAGTGAAAAAGGAAATATCTTCAGATAAAAACTGAAAAAAAGCTTTCTGAGGAACTGCATTGTGAAGTGTGAATGCAACTCACAGAGTTACACTTTTCTGTTTATTGATCACTTTGCTAACACAGTTTTCTTCAAAATGGCAGTCGGATATTTCTTTGCCCAATGAAACTTTTGGTGACAAAGGAAATATCTTCAGATAAAAAGTAGAAAGAAGATTCCTGAGAAACTGCTTTGTGATGTGTAAATTCAACTCACTGAGTTACAGCTGTATTACAAGGAACTGTTTGCTAGTTCTGTTTTTCTTGAATCTGAGAACCGTTTTCGGATCACTTGAAGGAGTATACAGCCAAAGGAAATATCCCCAGATAAAAAACGAGAAAGAAGATTTCTGTGAAATGTTTTTCTGATCTGTGAGTTCATCTCACAGAGTGCTACCTTTCTGTTCATGTAGCTGTTTGTTAACACTCTTCTCGTGGAATCTGCAAAGTCATATTTGGGTGCGCATTGAGGTCTACAGTGAAAAAGGAAATATCTTCAGATAAATACAGAAAGGAAGCTTTCTGAGAAACTACTATGTGACCTGTGCATGCATCTGACAGAGTTCCACCTTTCTGTTCATGTAGCAGTTTCCTAACACTCTTCTCGTGGAATCCGCTAAGTGATATTTTGGAGCACATTGATGGCTACAGTGAAAAAGGAAATATCTTCAGATAAAAACTGAAAAGAAGCGTTCTGAGAAACTGCATTGTGACGTGTGAATGCAACTCACAGACTTATACTTTTCTGTTCATTGATCAGTTTGCTATCACAGTTTTCTTCAAAACTGCACTGGGATATTTCTTTGCTCAATGAAGCTTATGGTGACAAAGGAAATATCTTCAGGTAAAAAGTAGAAACAAGCTTCCTGAGGAACTGCTTTGTGATGTGTGAATTTAACTCACTGAGTTACAGCTGTATTTCATGGAGCTGTTGCTAGTCCAGTTTTTGTTGAATCTGAAAACCAATATTTCGGATCACTTGGAGGAGTATACAGCCAAAGGAAATATCCCCAGATAAAAACGAGAAAGAAGATTTCTGAGAAATGCCTTTCTGATCTATGAGTACATCTCACAAACTTCTACCTCTCTGTTCACATAGCTGTTTGCTAACACTCTTCTTGTGGAATCTGCAAAGTGATATTTGGGAGTGCATTGACAGCTACAGTGAAAAAGGAAGTATCTTCAGATAAAAACTGAAAAGAAGCTTTCAGAGAAACTGCATCGTGACCTATGAATGAAACTCACAGAGTTACACTCTTCTGATCGTTGATCTGTTTGCTAACACAGTTTTCTTCAAAACTGCAGTGGGATATTTCTTTCCCCAATGAAGCTTTATGGTGACAAAGGAAATATATTCAGATACGTAGTTGAAAGAAGCTGCCTGAGAAACTCCTTTGTGATGTGTATATTCAACTCACTGAGTTACAGCTGTATTTCATGGAGCTGTTTGCTAGTCCAATTTTTGTTGAAACTGAGAACCGATATTTCGGATCACTTGGAGGAGTATACAGCCAAAGGAAATATCCACAGATAAAAACGAGAAAGAAGATTTCTGAGAAATGTCTTTCTGACCTCTGAGTTCATCTCACAAAGTTCTAAAATTCTGTTCATGCAGCTGTTTGCTAACACTCTTCTCGTGAATTCTGCAAGGTGATATTTGGGAGCACATGGAGGATTCCAGTGAAAAAGGAAATATTTGCAGATAAAAACTGAAAGGAAGCTTTTTGACAAACTTCTTTGTCACCTGAGCATTCATCTCACAGAGTTCCACCTTTCTGTTCATGTAGCAGTTTGCTAACACTGTTCTCGTGTAATCTGCTAAGTGATATTTGGGAGCGCATTGACGGCTTCAGTGAAAAAGGAAATATCTTCAGATAAAAACTGAAAAGAAGCGTTCTGAGAAACTGCATTGTGACCTGTGAATGCAACTCACAGAGTTACACTTTTCTGTTCATTGATCACTTTGCTACCACAGTTTTCTTCAAAACTGCAGTGGGATATTTCTTTGCCCAATGAAGCTTATGGTGACAAAGGAAATATCTTCAGATAAAAAGTAGAAAGAAGGTTCCTGAGAAACTGCTTTGCGATGTCTAAATTCAGCTCACTGAGTTACACCAGTATTTCATCTAGCTCTTTGCTAGTCCAGTTTTTGTTGAATCAGAGAACCTGTATTTCGGATCACTTGGAGGAGTGTACAATCAAAGGAAATATCCCCAGATAAAAACGGGAAAGAAGATTTTTGAGAAATGTCTTTCTGATCTCTGAGTTCATCTCACAGAGTTCTACCTTTCTGTTCATGTAGCTGTTTCCTAACGCTCTTCTCGTGGAATCTGCAAAGTAATATTTGGGAGCGCATAGAGGGCTACAGTGAAAAGGGTAATATCTTCAGATAAATACTGAAAGGAAGCGTTCTGAGAAAGTTTTTTGTGACCTGTGCATTCATCTCTCAGAATTCCACCTTTCTGTTCACGTAGCTGTTTGCTAACACTCTTCTCGTGGAATCAGCAAAGTGATATTTGAGAGCGCATTGAGGACTACTGTGAAAAAGAAAATATCTTCAGAAAAAAACTGAAAGGAAGCGTTCTGAGAAACTTCTTTGAGACCTGTGTATACACCTCACAGAGTTCCACTTTTCTATTCATGTACCTGTTTGCTTACTCTTTTCGTGGAATCTGCAAAGTGATATTAGGGAGCGCATTGAGGGCTACAGTGAAAAAGGATATATCTTCAGATAAAAACTGAAAGGAAGCATTCTGAGAAACTTCTAGGTGACCTGTGCATCCATCTCACTGAGTTCCACCTTTCTTTCATGTAGGTGTTTGCTAACACTCTTCTCGTGTAATCTGCTAAGCGATATTTGGGAGCGCATTGACGGCTTCAGTGAAAAAGGAAATATCTTCAGATAAAAACTGAAAAGAAGCATTCTGAGAAACTGCATTGTGACGTGTGAATGCTACTCACAATGTTACACTTTTCTGTTCATTGATCAGTTTGCTAACACAGTTGTCTTCAAAACTGCATTGGGATATTTCTTTGCCCATAGAAGCTTATGGTGACAAAGGAAATATCTTCAGGTAAAAAGTAGAAAGAAGGTTCCTGAGAAACTGCTTTGTGATGTCTAAATTCAGCTCACTGAGTTACACCAGTATTTCATCTAGCTCTTTGCTAGTCCAGTTTTTGTTGAATTGGAGAACCGATATTTCAGATCACTTGGAGGAGTATACGATAAAAGGAAATATCCCCAGATAAAAACGGGAAAGAAGATTTCTGGGAAATGTCTTTCTGATCTCTGAGTTCATCTCACAGAGTTCTACCTTTCTGTTCATGTAGCTGTTTCCTAACGCTTTTCTCGTGGAATCTGCAAAGTAATATTTGGGAGCGCATAGAGGGCTACAGTGAAAAGGGTAATATCTTCAGATAAATACTGAAAGGAAGCGTTCTGAGAAAGTTTTTTGTGACCTGTGCATTCATCTCTCAGAATTCCACCTTTCTGTTCATGTAGCTGTTTGCTAACACTCTTCTCGTGGAATCAGCAAAGTGATATTTGAGAGCGCATTGAGGACTACTGTGAAAAAGAAAATATCTTCAGAAAAAAACTGAAAGGAAGCGTTCTGAGAAACTTCTTTGAGACCTGTGTATACACCTCACAGAATTCCACTTTTCTATTCAAGTACCTGTTTGCTTACTCTTTTCGTGGAATCTGCAAAGTGATATTAGGGAGCGCATTGAGGGCTACAGTGAAAAAGCATATATCTTCAGATAAAAACTGAAAGGAAGCATTCTGAGAAACTTCTAGGTGACCTGTGCATCCATCTCACAGAGTTCTACCTTTCTGTTCATGTAGCTGTTTGCTAACACTCTTCTCGTGTAATCTGCTAAGCGATATTTGGGAGCGCATTGACGGCTTCAGTGAAAAAGGAAATATCTTCAGATAAAAACTGAAAAGAAGCATTCTGAGAAACTGCATTGTGACTTGTGAATGCTACTCACAATGTTACACTTTTCTGTTCATTGATCAGTTTGCTAACACTGTTGTCTTCAAAACTGCATTGGGATATTTCTTTGCCCATAGAAGCTTATGGTGACAAAGGAAATATCTTCAGGTAAAAAGTAGAAAGAATCTTCATGAGGAACTGCTTTGTGATGTGTAAATGCAACTCACTGAGTTACAGCTCTATTTCATGGAGCTGTTTCCTCGTCCAGTTTTTGTTGATTGTGTGGACGGATATTTTGGATACACTTGGAGGAATATACAGCCAAAGGAAACATCCCCAGATAAAAAAGAGAAAGAAGATTTCTGAGAAATGTCTTTCTGATCTCTGAGTTCATCTCACAGAGTTCCAACTTTCTGTTCATGTAGCTGTTTGCTAACACTCTTCTCGTGGAATCTGCAAAGTGATATTTGGGAGCGCATTGAGGGCTAGAGTGAGAAAGGAAATATCTTCAGATAAAAACTGAAAAGAAGCGTTCTGAGAAACTTCAATGTGACCTGTGCATTCACCTCACAGACTTCCACCTTTCTGTTCATGTAGCTGTTTGCTAACACTGTTATCGTGGAATCTGCAAGGTGATATTTGGGAGCACATTGAGGGTTACAGTCAAAAAGTAAATATCTTCAGATAATAACTGAAAGGAAACGTTCTGAGAAACTTCTATGTGAACTGTGCATTAATCTCACAGAGTTCCACCTTTCTGTTCATGTAGCAGTTTGCTAACACTCTTCTACTGTAATCTGCTAAGTGATATTTGGGAGCGCATTGACCGCTACAGTGAAAAAGGAAATATCTTCAGATAAAAACTGAAAAGAAGCGTTCTGAGAAACTGTATTGTGACATGTGAATGCAAGTCAAAAAGTTACACTTTTCTGTTCATTGGTCAGTTTGCTAACACAGTTTTCTTCAAAACTGCAGTGGGATATTTCTTTGCCCAATGAATGTTAGGGTGACAAAGGAAATATTTTTAGATAAAAAGTAGAAAGAAGCTTCCTGAGAAACTGCTTTGTGATGTTCAAATCAACTCACTGAGTTCCAGCTGTATTTCATGGAGCTGTTTGCTAGTCCAGTTATTGTTGAATCTCAAAACCGATATTTCTAATCACTTGGAGGAATATACAGCCAAAGGAAATATCCCCAGATAAAAACGAGAAAGAAAATTTTTGAGAAATGTCTTTCTGATCCCGGGGTTCATCTCACAGAGTGCTACCTTTCTGTTCATGTAGCTGTTTGCTAACACTCTTCTCGTGGCAACTGCAAAGTGATATTTGGGAGCGCATTGAGGGCTACAGTGAAAAGGAAACATCTTCAGATACAAACTGAAAGGAAGCGTTCTGAGAAACTACTAGGTGACCTGTGCATTCACCTCACAGAGTTCCACCATTCTGTTCATGTAGCTGTTTGCTAACACTCTTCTCGTGGAAACTGCAATGGGATATTTCGGAGCACATTGAGGGCTACAGTGGAAAAGAAAATATCTTCAGATAAAAACTGAATGGAAGCAGTCTGAGAAAGATCTAAGTGACCTGTGCATTCATCTCAAAGAGTTCCACCTTTCTGTTCATGTAGCTGTTTGCTAACATTCTTCTCGTGTAATCTGCTAAGTGATGTTTGGGAGCGCATTGACGGCTACAGTGAAAAAGGAAATATCTTCAGATAAAAACTGAAAAGAAGCATTCTGAGAAACTTCATTGTGATGGGTGAATGCAACTCACAGAGTTACACTTTTCTGTTCATTGATCAGTTTGCTAACACAGTTTTCTTCAAAACTGCAGTGTGATATTTCATTGATAATGAAGCTTATGGTGACAAAGGAAATATCTTCAGGTAATAAGTACAAAGAATCTTCCTGAGGAACTGCTTTGCGATGTGTAAATTCAACTCACTGAGTTACAGCTGTATTTCATGGAGCTGTTTGCTAGTCCAGTTTTTGTTAAATCTCTGAACCGATATTTCGGATTATTTGGAGGAGTATACGGCCAAAGGAAATATCCCCAGATAAAAACGAGAAAGAAGATTTCTGAGAAATGTCTTTCGGATCTCTGAGTTTATTTCACAGAGTTCTACCTATCTGTTCATGTTGCTGTTTGCTAACAATCTTCTCGTGGAATCTGCAAAGTAATATTTGGGAGCGCATTGAGGGCTACAGTGAAAAAAGAAATATCTTCAGATAAATACTGAAAGGAAGCTTTCTGAGAAACTTCTATGTGACCTGTGCATTCATCTCACAGAGTTCCACCTTTCTGTTCATGTACCAGTTTCCTAACACTCTTCACGTGTAAACTGCTAAGTGATATTTGGGAGCGCATTGTTGGCTACAGTGAAAAAGGAATTATCTTCAGATAAAAACTAAAAAGAAGCATTCTGAGAAACAGCATTGTGACGTTTGAATGCAACTCACAAAGTTACACTTTTCTGTTCACTGATCTGTTTGCTAACACAGTTTTCTTCAAAACTGCAGTGGGATATTTCTCTGCCCAATGCAGCTTATAGTGACAGAGGAAATATCTTCAGATAAAAAGTAGAAAGAAGCTTTCTGAGAAAGTGCTTCCTGATGTGTGAATTCAACTCACTGAGTTAAAGCTGTATTTCATGGAGCTGTTTGCTAGTCCATTTTTTGTTGAATCTGAGAACAGATATTTCTGATTGCTTGGAGGAGTTTACAGCCAAAGAAATATCCCCAGATATAAAAGAGAAGGTAACTATATGAACAGAAAGGTGGAACTCTGTGAGATGAATGCACAGGTCACATAGAAGTTTATCAGAACGCTTCCTTTCAGTTTTTGTCTGTAGATATTTCCTTTTTCGCTGTAGCCATCATTGTGCTCCAAAATGTCACTTCACAGATTCCACGAGAAAATTGTTAGCAAACAGCTACATGTACAGAAAGGTGGAACTCTGTGAGGTGAACTCAGCGATCAGAAAGACATTTCCCAAAAATCTTCTTTCTCATTTTCATCTGGGGATATTTCCTTTGGCAGTATACTCCTGCAAGCAATGCGAAATACCGGTTCTCAGATTCAACAAAACCTGGACTAGCAAACAGCTCCATGAAATACAGGTGTAACTCAGTGAGTTGAATTCAGTCATCAAAAAGCAGTTTTTCAGAAAGCTTCTTTCTGCTTTTTACCTGAAGATATTTCCTTTCTCACCATAAGCTTCATTGGCAAAGAAATATTCCACTGCAAATTTGACGAAAACTGTGCTCACAAACTGATCAATGAACAGAAAAGTGTAACTCTGTGAGTTGCATTCACACGTCACAATGCAGTTTCTCAGAACGCTTCTTTTCAGTTTTTATCTGAAGATATTTCCTTTGTCACCATAAAACTTCATTGGGCAAAGAAATATCCCACTGCAGTTTTGAAGATAACTGTGTTAGCAAAGTGACCAATGAACAGAAAAGTGTAACTCTGTGAGTTGCATTCACACGTCACAATGCAGTTTCTCAGAACGCTTCTTTTCAGTTTTTATCTGAAGATATTTCCTTTGTCACCATAAAACTTCATTGGGCAAAGAAATATCCCACTGCAGTTTTGAAGATAACTGTGTTAGCAAAGTGACCAATGAACAGAAAAGTGTAACTCTGTGAGTTGCATTCACAATTCACACTGCAGTTTCTCAAACCGCTTCTTTTCAGTTTTTATCTGAAGATATTTCCTTTTTCACTGTAGCCCTCAATGCGCTCCCAAATATCACTTTGCAGATTCCACGAGAGGAATGTTAGCAAACAGCTACATGAACAGAAAGGTGAAACACTGTGAGTTTAATGCACATGTCACATAGAAGTTTCTCAGAATGCTTCCTTTCAGTTTTTATCTGAAGATATTTCCTTTTTCACTGGAGCCCTCATTGCGCTCCCAAATATCACTTTGCAGATTCCACGGGAAGAGTGTTAGCAAACAGCTACGTGAACAGAGAGGTATATCTTTCTGAGATGAACTCAGAGATCAGAAAGACATTTCTCAGAAATCTTCTTTCTCGTTTTTATCTGGGGATATTTTCTTTGGCTGTATACTCCTCAAAGTCATCCGAAATATCGGTTCTGAGATTCAACAAAAACTGGACTAGCAAACATCTCCATGAAATACAGCTGTAACTCAGTGATTTGTATTCACACATCATAATGCAGTTTCTCAGAAAGCTTCTTTCTACTTTTTACCTGAAGATATTTCCTTTGTCACCAAAAGCTTCATTGAGCAAAGATATATCGCACTGCAGTTTTGATGAGAACTGTGTTAGCAAACTGATCAATGAAGAAAAAAGTGTAACTCTGAGAGTTGCATTCACAGGTCACAATGCAGTTTCTCAGAACGTTTCTTTTCGGTTTTTATGTGAAGATATTTCCTTTTTCACTGTAACCATCAATGCAATCCCAAATATCACTTAGCAGATTACACGAGAAGAGTATTAGCAAACTGCTACATGAACAGAAAGGTGGAACTCTGTGAGATGAATGCACAGGTCACATAGAAGTTTCTCGGAATGCTTTCTTTCTGTTTTTGTGTGAAGATATTTCCTTTTTCACTGTAGCCATCAATGCGCTCCCAAATATCACTTAACAGATTCCACGAGAAGAGCGTTAGCAAACAGATACATGAACAGCAAGGTAGAACCCTGTGAGACGAATGCACAGGTCACATAGAAGTTTCTCGGAATGGTTCCATTCATTTCTTATCAGAAGATATTTCCTTTCTCACTGTAGCCCTCAATGCGCTCTGAAATATCACTTCGCAATTTCCAAGAGAAGAGTTTTAGGAAACAGCTACAATAACAGAAAGGCGAAACTCTGTGAGATGAATGCACAGGTCACAAAGAAGTTTCTCAGAACGCTTCCTTTCAGTTTTTATCTGAAGATATTTCCTTTTTCACTGTAGCCCTCAATGCGCTCCCAAATATGACTTTTCAGATTCCACGAGAAGAGTGTCAGATTCCACAAGAAGAGTGTTAGCAAACAGCTACATCAACAGAAAGGTAGAACTCTGTGAGATGAACTCAGAGATCAGAAATACATTTCTCAGAAATCTTTCTCATTTTATCTGGGGAAATTTCCTTTGGCTGTATACTCCTCCAAGTGATCCGAAATATCGGTTCACAGATTCAACAAAAACTGGACTAGCAAACAGCTCCATGAAATACAGCTGTACCTCAGTGAGTTGAATTCCAACATCACAAAGCAGTTTCTCAGAAAGCTTCTTTCTACTTTTTATCTGAAGATATTTCCTTTGTCACCATAAGCTTCATTGGGCAAAGAAATATCCCACTGCAGTTTTGAGGAAAACTGTATTAGCAAACTGATCAATGAACAGAAAAGTGTAACACTGTGAGTTGCATTCACAGTTCACAATGCAGTTTCTCAGAATGCTTCTCTTCAGTTTTCATATGAAGATATTTCCTTTTTCACTTTAGCCATCAATGCGCTCCCAAATATCACATAGCAGGTTACACGAGAAGAGGGTTAGAAACTGCTCCATGAACAGAATGGTGGAACTCTGTGAGATGAATGCACAAGTCACGAAGAAGCTTCTCAGAACGCTTCCTTTCAGTATTTATCTGAAGATATTACCTTTTTCACTGTAGCCCTCAATGCGGTCCCAAATAAGACTTTGCAGATTCCCCCAGAAGAATGTTAGCAAACAGCTACATGAATAAAAAGGTGGAACTCTGTGAGATGAACTCAGAGATCAGAAAGTCATTTCTCAGAAATCTTCTTTCTCGTTTTTATCTGGGGATATTTCCTTTGACTGTATATCCTCCAAGCAATTCGAAATATCGGTTCTCAGAATCAACAAAACTGGTCTAGCAAACAACTCCATGAAATACAGCAGTAACTCAGTGAGTGGAATTCACACATCACAAAGCAGTTTCTCAGAACGCTTCTTTTCAACTTTTATCTGAAGATATTTCCTTTTTCATGTAGACGTCAATGTGCTCCAAAACATCTCTTAGCAGATCCCACGAGAAGAATGTTAGCAAACAGCTACATGAAGAGAAAGGTGGCACTCTGTGAGATGCATGCACAGTTCACATAGAAGTTTCTCAGAAAGATTCCTTTCAGTTTTTATCTGAAGATATTTCCTTTTTTACTGGAGTCCTCAATGCGCTCCCAAATATCACTTTGCAGATTCCACAAGAAGAGTGTTAGCACATAGCTACATGATCAGAAAGGTGGAACTCTGTGAGATGAACTCAGAGATCAGGAAAATATTTCTCAGAAATCTTCTTTCTTGTTTTTATCTGCGGATATTTCCTTTGGCTATGCACTCCTAATGGTGATCCGAAATATCAGTTCTCATATGCAACAAAAACTGGACTAGCAAACAGCTCCATGAAATACAGCTGTACCTCAGTGAGTTGAATTCACACATCACAAAGCAGTTTCTCAGAAAGCTTCTTTCTACCTTTTATCTGAAGATATTTCCTTTGTCACCATAAGCTTCCTTGTCAAAGAAATATCCCAATGCAGTTTTGAAGAAAACTGTGTAAGCAAAGTGATCAATGAACAGAAAAGAGTAACTCTGTGATTTGCATTCACACGTCCCAATGCATTTTCTCAGAACGCTTCTTTTCAGTTTTTATCCGAAGATATTTCCTTTTTCACTGTAGCCCTCAATGCCCTTCCAAATATCATTTAGCAGATTCCACGAGAAGAATTTAGCAAACAGCTACATGAAGAGAAAGGTGGAACTCTGTGAGATGAATGCACAGGTCACAAAGAAGTTTATCAGAATGCTTCCTTTCAGTATTTATCTGAAGTTATTTCCTTTGTCACTGTAGCCCTTAATGCGCTCCCAAATATCACTTTGCAGATTCCACGAGAAGAGTGTTAGCAAACAGCTACAAGAATAAAAAGGTAGAACTCTGTGAGATGAACTCAGAGATCAGAAAGACATTTCTCAGAAACATGCTTTCTCGTTTTTCTCTGGGGATATTTCCTTTGGCTGTATACTCCTCCAAGTGATCCGAAATATCGGTTCTCAGATTCAACACAAACTGGACTAGCAAACAGCTCCATGAAATACAGCTGTAACTCAGTGAATTTTATTTACACATCACCAAGCAGTTTTTCAGTAAACTTCTTTCTACTTTTTATCTGAAGATATTTCCTTTGTCACCATAAAACTTCATTGGGCAAAGAAATATCCCACTACAGTTTTGAAGAAAACTGTGTTAGCAAAGTGATCACTGAACAGAAAAGTGTAACTCTGTGAGTTGCATTCACAATTCACACTGCAGTTTCTCAGACTGCTTCTTTTCAGTTTTTATCTGAAGATATTTCCTTTTTCACTGTAACGTCAATGCGCTCCCAAATATCACTTAACAGATTACACGAGAAGAGTGTTAGCAAACAGCTATAGGAACAGAAAGGTGGAAATCTATGAGATGAAAGCACAGGTCACATAGATGTTTCTCTGAACGCTTCCTTTCACTTTTAATCTGAAGATATTTCCTTTATCACTAGAGCCCTCAAGGCGCTCCCAAAGATCACTTAGCAGATTCCATGAGAAGAGTGTTAGGAAACAGCTACATGAACAGAAAGGTAGAACTCTGTGAGATGAACTCAGTGATCATTAAGACATTTCTCAGAAATCTTCTTTCTCTTTTTTATCTGGGGATATGTCCTTTGGCTGTATACTCCTCCAAGTGTTCCGAAATATCGGTTCCCAGATTCAACAAAAACTGGACTAGCAAACAGTTCCATGAAATACAGTTGTAACTCAGTGAGTTGAATTCACACATCACAAAGAAGTTTCTCAGGAAGCTTCTTTCTACTTTTTATCTGAAGATATTTCCTTTGTCACCATAAGCTTTATTGGGAAAAGAAATATCCCACAGCAGTTTTGAAGAAACTGTGTTAGCAAACTGATCAGTGAACGGAAAAGTGCAACTCTGTGAGTTGCATTCACAGGTCATGATGCAGTTTCTCAAAAAGCTTCTTTTCAGTTTTTATCTGAAGATATTTCCTTTTTCACTGTAGCCCTCAATGTGCTCCCAAATATCACTTTGCAGATTCCACGAGAAGAGTGTTAGCAAACAGCTACATGAATAGAAAGGTGGAACTCTGAGAGGTGAATGCACAGAATAAAATGCAGTTTCTCAGAAAGCTTTCTTTCAGTTTCTATCTGAAGATATTTCCTTTTTCACTGTAGTGGTCAAAGGGGTCCCAAATATCACTTAGCAGATTCCGCAAGAAGAGTGTTAGCAAACATCTACAGGAACAGAAAGGTAGATATTTGTGAGATGAACTCAGAGATCAGGAAGACATTTCTCAGTAATCTTCTTTCTCATTTCTATTGGGGATATTTCCTTTGGCTGTATACTCCTCCAAGTGATCCGAAATGTCGGTTCTCAGATTCAACACAAACTGGACTAGCAAACAGCTCCATGAAATACAGCTGCAACTCAGTGAATTGAATTCACTCGTCACAAAGCAGTTTCTCAGAAAGCTTCTTTCTACTTTTTTTCTGAAGATGTTTCCTTTGTCACCATAAGCTTCATTGGCAAAGAAATATCCCACTGCAGTTTTGAGGAAAACTGTGTTAGCAAACTGATCAATGTAACGAAAAGTGTAACTCTGTGAGTTGCATTCACACTTCCCAATGCAGTTTCTCAGCATGCTTCTTTTCAGTTTTTTTCTGAAGATATTTCCTTTTTCACTGTAGCTGTCAATGCCCTCCCAAATATCACTTAGCAGATTCCACGAGAAGAGTATTAGCAAACAGCTACATGAAGAGGAAGGTGGAATTCTGTGAGATGAATGCACAGATCACAAAGAAGTTTCTCAGAACACTTCCATTCAGTTTCTATCTGAAGATATTTCCTTTTCACAGGAGCCCTCAATGTGCTCCCAAATATCACTTTGCAGATTCCACGAGAAGACTGTTACCAAACAGCTACATGACCAGAAAGCTAGCAGTCTGGGAGATGAACTCAGAGATCAGAAAGACATTTATCAGAAATCTGCTTTCTCGTTTTTCTCTGGGGATATTTCCTTTGGCTGTATACTCCTCCAAGTGATCCGAAATATCGGTTCACAGATTCAACAAAAACTGGACTAGCAAACAGCTCCATAAAATACAGCTGTAACTCAGTGAGTTGAATTTACACATCACCAAGCAGTTTTTCAGTAAGCTTCTTTCTACTTTTTATCTGAAGATATTTCCTTTGTCACCATAAGCTTCATTGGGAAAAGAAATATCCCACTGCAGTTTTGAAGAAAACTGTGTTAGCAAAGTGATCACTGAACAGAAAAGTGTAACGCTGTGAGTTGCATTCACAGGTCACAATGCAGATTCTCAGAAAGCTTCTTTTCAGTTTTGATCTGAAGATATTTTCTTTTGCACTGTAGCCGTCAAAGCGCTCCCAAACATCACTTAGCAGATTCCAGGAGAAGAAAGTTAGCAAACAGGTACATGAAGAGAAATGTGGAACTCTGTGAGATGAACGCACAGTTCACATAGAAGTTTCTCAGAACGATTCCTTTCAGTTTTTATCTGAAGATATTTCCTTTTTCACTGGAGCCCTCAATGTGCTCAAAATATCAATTTGCTGGTTCCACGAGAAGAGTGTTAGCAAACAGCTACATGAACAGAAAGGTGGAACTCTGGGAGGTGAATGAACAGGTCACATAGAAGTTTCTCCGAACGCTTCATTTCAGCATTTATCTGAAGATATTTCCTTTCTGACTGTAGTCCTCTATGCGCTCCCAAATATAACTTTGCAGACTCCACGAGATGAGTGTTAGCAAACAGTTACATGAAGAGAAAGGTAGAACTCTGTGAGATGAACTCAGAGATCAGAAAGACATTTCTCAGAAATCTTCTTTCTCGTTTTAATCTCGGGATATTTCCTTTGGCTGTATACTCCTCCAAGTGATCCGAAATATCGGTTCTCAGATTCCACAAAAACTGGACTAGCAAACATCTCCATGAAATACAGCTGTAACTCAGTGACTTGAATTTACACAACACAAGGCAGTTTCTCAGGAAGCTTCTTTCTACTTTTTATCTGAAGATATTTCCTTTGTCACCATAAGCTTCATTGGGCAAAAAAATATCCCACAGCAATTTTGAAGAAAACTGTGTTAGCAAAGTGATCAATGAACAGAAAAGTGTAACTCTGTGAGTTGCATTCAACGTCACAATGCAGTTTCTCAGAATGCTACTTTTCAGTTTTAACTGAAGTAATTTCCTCTTTCACTGTACCATCAATGCGCTCCCAAATATCACTTAGCATTTTACATGAGAAGAGTGTTAGCAAACACCTACAAGAACAGAAAGGTGGAAATCTGTGAGATGAAAGCACAGGTCACATAGAAGTTTCTCTGAACGCTTCCTTTCACTTTTAATCTGAAGATATTTCCTTTATCACTGGAGCCCTCAAGGCACTCCCAAATATCACTTAGCAGATTCCACGAGAAGAGTGTTAGCAAACTGCTACAGGAACAAAAAGATGGAACTATGTGAGATAAATGCACAGGTCACAGAGAAGTTTCTCAGAAAGCTTCCTTTCAGTATTTATCTGAAGATATTTCCTTTGTCACTGTAGCCCTTAATGCGCTCCCAAATATCACTTTGTAGATTTCACGAGAAGAGTGTTAGCAAACAGCTACATGAATAGAAAGGTAGAACTCTGTGAGGTGAACTCAGAGATCAGAAAGACATTTCTCAGAAATCTGCTTTCTCATTTTTATCTGGGGATATGTCCTTTGGCTGTATACTCCTCCAAGTGATCCGAAATATCGGTTCTCAGATTCAACACAAACTGGACTAGCAAACAGCTCCATGAAATACAGCTGTAACTCAGTGAGTTGAATTTACAAATCACCAAGCAGTTTTTCAGTAAGCTTCTTTCTACTTTTTATCTGAAGATCTTTCCTTTTTCACCATTAGCTTCATTGGGCAAAGAAATATCCCACTGCAGATTTCCAGAAAACTCTGTTAGCAAACTGATCAATGAACAGAAAAGTGTAACTCTGTGAGTTGCATTCACACGTCACAATGCAGTTTCTCAGAACGCTTCTTTTCAGTTTTTATCGGAAGATATTTCCTTTTTCACTGTAGCCGTCAAAGCGCTCCCAAACATCACTTAGCAGATTACACGAGAAGAATGTTAGCAAACAGCTTCATGAAGAGAAAGGTGGAACTCTGTGAGATAAATGCACAGGTCACATAAAAGTTTCTCAGAATGCTTCCTTTCAGTTTTATCTGAAGATATTTCCTTTTTCACTGTAGCCCTCAATGAGCTCCCAAACATCTCTTTGCAGATTCCACGAGAAGAGTGTTAGCAAACAGCTACATGACCCGAAAGGTGGAACTCTGTGAAGTGAATGCACAGTTCACATAAAAGTTTCTCAGAACGCTTCCTTTCAGTTCTTATCTGAAGATATTTCCTTTTTCACTGTAGCCCTCAATGCGCTCCCAAATATCACTTTGCAGATTCCAGGAGATGAGTTTTAGGAAACAGCTACATGAACAGAAACGTGGAACTCTCTGAGGTGAATGCACAAGCCACATAGAAGTTTCTCAGAACGCTTCCTTTCAGTGTTTATCTGAATATATTTCCTTTTTCACTGTAGCCCTCAATGAGCTCCCAAATATCCCTTTTTAGATTCCACGAGAAGAATGTTAGCAAACAGCTACATGAATAGAAAGGTGGAACTCTGTGAGATGAGCTCAGAGATCAGAAAGACATTTCTCAGAAATCTTTCTCATTTTATCTGGGGAAATTTCCTTTGACTGTCTACTCCTCCAAGCAATCCGAAATATCGGTTCTCAGATTCCACAAAAACTGGACTAGCAAACAGCTCCATGAAATACAGCTGTAACTCAGTGAGTTGAATTCACACATCACGAACCAGTTTCTCAGAAAGCTTCTTTCTACTTTTTATCTGAAGATATTTCCTTTGTCACCATAAGCTTCACTGGGAAAAAAAAATCCCAAAGCAGATTTGAAGAAAACTGTGCTAGCAAACTGATCAGTGAACAGAAAAGTGTAACTCTGTGAGTTGCATTCACACGTCACAATGCGGTTTCTCAGAACGCTTCTTTCTATTTTTGTCTGAAGATATTTCCTTTTTCACCATAAGCTTCATTGGGCAAAGAAATATCGCACTGCGCATTTCCAGAAAACTGTGTTAGCAAACTGATCAATGAATAGAAAAGTGTAACTCTTTGAGATGCATTCACAGTTCACAATGCAGTTTCTCAGAACGCTTCTTTTCAGTTTTTATCTGAAGTAATTTCCTTTTTCACTGTACCGTCAATACGCTCCCAAATATCACTTAGCAGATTACACGAGAAGAGCGTTAGCAAACTGCTACATGAACAGAAATGTGAACTCTGTGTGATGAAAGCACAGGTCACATAGAAGTTTCTCAGAACACTTCCTTTCAGTTTTTTTCTGACGATATTTCCTTTTTCACTGTAGCCCTCAATGCGCTCCCAAATATCATTTTGTAGATTCCACGAGAAGAGTGTTAGAAAACAGCTACATGAGCAGAAAGGTAGCACTCTGTGAGATGATCTCAGAGATCAGAAAGACATTTCTCAGAAATCTTTTTTCTCATTTTTATCTGGGTATGTTTCCTTTGGCTGTATCCTCCTTCAAGTGATCCGAAATATCGGTTCACAGATTCAACAAACCTGGACTAGCAAACAGCTCCATGAAATACAGCTGTAACTCAGTGAATTGAATTCACACATCACAAAGCAGTTTCTCAGAAAGCTTCTTTCTACTTTCTATCTGAAGATATTTCCTTTGTCACCCTAAGTTTCATTGGGCCAAGAAATATCCCACTGCAGATTTCAAGAAAACTGTGTTAGCAAACTGATCAATGAACAGAAAAGTGTAACTCTGTGAGTTGCATTCACAGTTCACAATGCAGTTTCTCAGAAAGCTAATTTCTCATTCTTATTTGAGGATATTTTCTTTTCCTCCAAAGCCCTCAATGTGCTCCCAAATATCACTTTTCAGATTTCACTAGAGCAGTGTTAGCAAAGAGCTTCATGAACCGAAAGGTGGTACTCTCTGAGATGAATTCACAGAACACAAAGAAATTTCTCAGAAAACTTCTTTCTCGTTTTTATCAGAGGATATTTCCTTTTTCTGTATCGTCTTCAAAGTGATGCGAAATATCAGTGCTCAGATTCCCCACAAAGATGTCTGGCAAACGGCTCCACGAAATACAGGTGGAACTCAGTGAGTTGAATTCACACATCACAAAGCAGTTTCTCTGAAAGCTTCTTCCTACTTTTTATCTGAGCATATTTCCTTTGTCACCATAAGTTTCCATGTGCTAAGAAATATCCCTTTGCAGATTTCCAGAAAACTGTGTTAGCAAACTGATCAATGAAAAGGAATGTGTAACTCTGTAAGTTGCATTCACACATCATGAAGCAGTTTCTGAGAACGCTTCCTTCCAGTTTTTATCTGAGGATATTTCCTTTTTCACTATAGCCCTCAATGTGCTCCCAAATATCACTTTGCAGATTCCACAAGAACTTTGTTTGCAGATTCCACGAGAATGGCTTCATGAACAGAAAGGTGGAACTCTGTGAGTTGTAGTCACAGAACAGAAGGAAATTTCTCAGAAAACTTCTTTCTAGTGTTTATCTGAGGATATTTACTTTTTCCGTATAGTATTCAAAGCTATCTGAAATATCACTTCTCAGATTCCACAAAAACAGGACTAGCAAACGGCTCCACGAAATACAGTTTTAACTTAGTGAGTTAAATTCACACATGACAAATCAGTTTCTCAGAAAACTTCTTTCTACTTTTTATTGAGGATATTTCCTTTGTCACTGTAACCTTCATTGCACTAAGAAATATTCGATTGCAGATTTCAAGAAAGCAGAGTTAGCAAACTGATCAATGAAAACAAAAGTATAACTCTGTGAATTGCATTCACACATCATGAAGTAGTTTCTCAGAATGCTTCTTTCCAGTTTTTATCTGAGGATATTTCCTTTTTCACCATAGTCCTCAATGCACTCCAAGTATCTCTATGCAGATTCCATGATAACAGTGTTAACAAACAGCGTCTTGGACAGAAAGCTGGAACTCTGTGAGTTGAATTCACAGAACAGAAAGAAATTTCTCTGAAAACTTATTTCTAGTGTTTATCTGAGGATATTTACTTTTTCCATATAGTATTCAAAGCGATCCGAAATATCACTTCTCAGATTCCACAAAAACAGGACTAGCAAATGGTTCATGAAATACAGTTGTAACTCAGTGAGTTGAATTCACACATCACAAATCAGTTTCTCTGAAAGTTTCTTTCTACCTTTATCTGAGGATATTTCCTTTGTCACCATTAGCTTCACTGCACTAGGAAATATGAAATTGCACATTTAAAAAAGCAGATTTAGCAAACTGATCAATGAAAAGTGTAACTCTCTGATTTGCATTCACACGTCACGAAGCAGTTTCTCAGAATGCTTCTTTCCAGTTTTTATCTGAGGATATTTCCTTTTTTAACCATACCCCTCAATGTGCTCCCAAATATCACTTTGCGGTTTCCACTAGAACAGTGTTAGCCAACGGCTCCAAGAACAGAAAGGTGCAACTCTGTGAGATGAATTCACAGATCACAAAGAAGTTTCTCAGACACTTCTTTCTCGTTTTTATCTTACTATATTTCGTTTTCCTCCATAGCCCAAATGTGTTCCCAAATATCACATTGCACTTTCCACTAGGACAGTGGTAGCAAAGAGCTTCATGAACTGAATGGTGGAACTCTGTGAGATGATTTCAGAGATCACAAAGAAACTTCTCAGAAACCTTCTTTCTCGTTTTTATCTGAGGATATTTCCTTTTTCCGTATCATCTTCAAAGCGATCCGAAATATCAGTTCTCAGATTCCACAAAAACAGACTAACAAATAGCTCCAGAAAATACACTTGTAACTCAGTGTGTTGAAATCACAAATCACAAAGCAGTCTCTCAGAAAGATTGTTTCTACTTTTTATCTGAGGATATTTCCTTTGTCATTGTAAGCTTCATTGCCCTAAGAAATATGCCATTCCAGATTTCAAGAAAACAGTTAGCAAACTGATCAATGAAAGAAAAGTGCAACTCTATGAGTTGCATTCACACATCAGAATGCAGTTTCTCAGAACGCTTCTTTCCAGTTTTTATCTGAGGATATTTCCTTTTTCACCATAGCCCTCAACGCGCTCCCAAATATCACTTTACAGATTCCTCTAGAACAGTGTTAGCAAAGAGCTTCATGAACCGCAAAGTGGTACTCTCTGAGATGAATTCACAGCTTACAAAGAAGTTTCACAGAAAGCTAATTTCTCGTTTTTATGTGAGGATGTTTTCGTTTCCTCCATAGCCCTCAATGCGCTCCAAATATCACTTTTCAGATTTCACTAGAACAGTGTTACCAAAGAGCTTCATGAACTGAAAGGTGGTACTCTCTGAGATAAATACACAGAACACAATGAAATTTCTCAGAAAACTTCTTTCTCGTTTTTATCAGAGGATATTTCATTTTTCCGTATTGTCTTCAAAGTGATCCAAAATATCCATGCTCAGATTCCCCAAAAACATGTCTGGCAAACGGCTCCATGAAATTACAGGTGTAACTCAGTGAGTTGAATTCACACATCACAAAGCAGTTTCTCTGAAAGCTTCTTCCTACTTTTTATCTGAGCATATTTCCTTTGTCGCTGTAAGCTTCTATGCACAAAGAAATATCCCTTGGCAGATTTCCAGAAAACTATGTTAGCAAACTGATCAATGAAAAGGAAAGTGTAACTCTGTAAGTTGCATTCACACGTCATGAAGCAGTTTCTGAGAACACTTCCTTCCAGTTTTTATCTGAAGATATTTCCTTTTTCACCATAGCCCTCAATGCGCTCCCAAATATCACTTTGCAGATTCCACGAGAACTTTGCTACCAAATGGCTTCATGAACAGAAAGGTGGAACTCTGTGAGATAAATTCACAGTTCACAAAGAAGTTTCTCCGATGGCTTCTTTCTCGTTTTTCTCTTATTATATTTCGTTTTCTTCCATAGCCCTCAATGCGCTCCCAAATATCACTTTGCAGATTCCACTAGAACAGCTTTAGCAAAGAGCATCATAAACCGAAAGGTGGAACTCTGTGAGATGAATTCACAGAATTCAAAGAAATTTCTCAGAAAAATTCTTTCTCGTTTTTATCTGAAGATATTTCATTTTTTCATATTGTCATCTAAGCGATCAGAAATATCAGTTCTCAGAATCCACAATAACAGGCTAGCAAACAGCTCCATGAAATAAAGTTGTAATTAACTGAATTGAAATCACACATCACAAAGTGGTTTCTCTGAAAGATTCTATCTACTTTTTATCTGAGGCTATTTCCTTTGTCACTGTAAGATTCATTGCGCTACGAAATATTCCATTGCAGATTTCAAGAAAAGAGAGTTAGCAAACTAATCAATGAAAAGAAAAGTGTAACTCTGTGAGTTGCATTCACATGTCACAAAGCAGTTTCTCAGAACGCTTCTTTCCAGTTTTTATCTGAGCATATTTCCTTTTTCACCAGAGCCCTGAATGCGTTCCCAAATATCCCTTTGCAGATTCCAGGAAAACAGTGTCAGCATAAGGATTCATGAACAGATAGGAAGAACTCTGTGAGATGAATTCACAGTTTCCAAAGAAGTTTCTCAGAAAGCTTCTTTCCAGTTTTTATCTGATTATATTTCCTTTTCTACCATAGCCATAGCCCTCAATGCGCTCCCAAATATGTCTTTGCAGATTCCACAAGAATAATGTTAGCAAACGGACTCATGAACAGATAGGTGGAACTCTGTGAGAAGAATTCACAGATCACAAAGGAGTTTCTCAGAAAGCTTCTTTCTCGTTTTTAACTGAGGATATTTCCTTTGACCATATAGTCTTCAAAGCAATCCTAAATATCAGTTCTCAGCAAACTGATCAATGAAGAGGAAAGTGTACCTCTGTGAGTTGCATTCACACATCACAATGCAGTTTCTCAGAACGCTTCTTTAAAGTTTTCATCTGAGGATGTATCGTTTTTCACCATAGCCCTCAATGCGGTCCCAAATATCACTTTTCAGATTCCACGAAAACAGTGTTAGCAAACTGCTTCATGAAGAGAAAGGTGTAACTCTTTGAGATGAACTCACTCATCGCAAAGTTGTTTCTCAGAAAGCTTCTGTCTAGTCCGAGGCATCTTCATAGCGATCCAAAATATCACTTCTCAGATGCCACAAAAAGAGTTCTAGGAAACGGCTCCATGAAATACATGTGTAACTCTGTGAGATGAATTCACGCATCACAAAGCAGTTTCTCAGAAAGCATCTTTTTCATTTTTATCAGAGGATATTTCCTTTGCCACCGTCAGCTTCATGGCACTAAGCAATATCCCATTGTAGATTTCAAGTCAACAGTGTTGGCAAACTGATCAATGAAAAGAAAAGTGTAACTCTGTGAGTTGCTTTCACACATCACAAAGCAGTTTCTCAGATCGCTGCTTTCCAGTTTTCATCTCAGGGTATTTCCTTTTTCACCACAGGCCTCAATGTGCTCCCAAATATCACTTTGCAGATTCCACGAAAACAGTGTTAGCAAACTGTGTCATGAAGAGAAAGGGGTAACTCTGTGAGATGAATTCACACATCACAAAGAAGTTTCTCAGAAAGCTTCTTTCCAGTTTTCATCTGAGGATATTTCCTTCGTCCAAGGAGTCTTCATAGTGATTCAAAATATCACTTCTCAGATGCCACAAAAAGAGTGTTAGCAAACAGCTCCATGAAATACATGTGTAACTCTGTGAGATGAATTCACACATCACAAAGCAGTTTCTCAGAAAGCTTCTTTCTACTTTTTATCAGAGGATATTTCCTTTGTCACCGTAAACTTCATGACGCTAAGAAATATCCCATTGCAGATTTCAAGAAAACAGTGTTGGCAAACTGATCAATGAAAAGAACAGTGTAAGTTGGTGAGTTGCATTCACACATCACAATGCAGTTTCTCAGAACGCTTCTTTCCAGTTTTCAGCTGAGCATATTTCCTTTGTCACCACAGGTCTCAATGCGCTCCCAAATATCATGTTGCAGTTTCCATGAAAACAGTGTTAGCAAACTGCTCCAAGAAGGCTAAGGTGTAACTCTCTGAGAAGAATTAACACATCACAAAGAAGTTTCTCAGAAAGCTTCTTTCACGTTTTTAATTGAAGATATTTCCTTTCTCAGCCTAGGCCTCCATGTGATCTAATATAGCCCTTCTCACATTCACCAAAGACAGTGGTAATAGACTGCTCCATGATGTGAAATTATAACTCTCTAAAATGAACTCCCACATCATAAAGCAGTTTCTCAGAAAGCTTCCTTGTAGTTTTCATCTAAGGATATTTCCTGTTTCACCAGAGGCCTCAATCCACTCCCAAATATCACTTTGCAGATTCCACGAAAACACTGTTAGCAAACTGCTTCATGAAGAGAAAGGTGTAACTCTGTGAAATGAATTCACGCATCACAAAGTGGTTTTTCAGAAAGCTTCTTTCTCTTTTTTATCTGAGGATGTTTCCTCTGTCTGAGGAGTCTTCATAGCGATCCAAAATATCACTTCTGGGATTCCACAAAAACAGGGCTAGCAAACGGCTCCACGAAATACATGTGTAACTCTGTGAGATGAATTCACACATCACAATGCAGTTTCTCACAACGCTTCTTTCCAGTTTTTATCTGAGGATATTTCCTTTTTCACCATAGCCCTCAATGTGCTCCCAAATATCCCTTTGCAGTTTCCACTAGAACAGTGTTAGCAAACAGCTCCATGAACAGAAAGGTGGAACTCTGTGAGATGAATTCACAGATCACAAAGAAGTTTCTCAGAAAGCTTCTCTCTCGTTTTTATCTTATTAAATTTCTTTTTCCACCATAGCCCTGAATGCGCTCCCAAATATCTCTTTGCAGAATCCACGAGATCAGTATTAGCAAACAGTTTCTTGAATAGAAATTTGGAACTCTGTGAGACGAATTCCAGAAAAGAAAGTCATTTCTCAGAAAATTTCTTTTTCGTTTTATCTGAGGATATTTCCTTTGTGAACGTATGTTTCATTTCGCTAAGACATATGCCACTGCAGATTTTAAGAAAATAGAGGTAGCAAAGTGATCAATGAAAAGTGTAACTATGTGTGTTGTATTCACACGTCACAAAGCAGTTTTTCAGATTGTTTCTTTCCTGTTTTTATCTGAGGATATTATCTTTTTTACCATAGCCCCCAATGCGCTCCCAAATATCACTTTGCAGTTTCCACGAGAACAGTGTTAGCAAATGACTTCGTGAATAGAAAGGTGGAACTGTGTGAGATGAATTCACAGATCACAAAGAAGTTTCTCACAAAGCTTGTTTCTCGTTTTTATCTGATTATATTTCCTTATTCACCATAGCCCTCAATGTGCTCTGAAATATACCTTGCCATTTCCATGAGAACAGTATTAGCAAACAGCTTCATGAACAGAAATGTGGAACTCTATGAGACGAATTCACAGAACAGAAATAAATTTACCAGAAAACTTCTTTCTCGCTTTTATCTGAGGATATTTTCTTTTCCCGTATTGTCTCCAGGCTATCTGAAACATCAATTCTCAGATTCCACAAATCAGGGCTACCAAACGGCTTCAAGAAAGAGAAGTGTAACTCAGTGAGTTGAATTCACGCATCACAAAGCAGATTATCACAAAGCTTCTTTCTCCTTTCTATCTGAGGATATTTCCTTTGTCAGCATAAGCTTCATTTCTCTAAGAAATATCCCATTGCAGATATCAAGAAAACAGAGATAGCGAACTCATCAATGAAAAGAAAAGTGTAACTTTGTGAGTTGCATTCACACGTCACAGTGCAGTTTCTCAGAACACTTCTTTCTGTTTTTTTTTTTTTTTGAGGAAAATTCCTTTTTTGCCGTAGCCCTCAATGTGTTCCAAAATATCACTTTGCAGTTTCCGCTACAATATTGTTAGCAAACGGCTAAATGAACAGAAAGGTGGAACACTGTGAGATGAATTCACAGATCACAAAGAAGTTTCTCAGAAAGCTTCTTTCTCGTTTTTATCTGAGGATATTTTCTTTTCCAGCGTAAACCTCAATTCGCTCCCAAATAAGAGAAATATCTCTCATAAAACCTAGAAGGAATTTTTCTGAGAAACTAATTTGTGATGTGTGGATTCATCTCATAGAGTAAAACCATTCCTTGGATTCACAAGTTTGGAAACACTGTTTTTGTCCATTCTGTGAGTGGTTATTTGGAAGCTCATTGAGGCCAGTGGTGAAAAAGTGAATGTCCCAGGATAAAAACTGAAAGGCAGCTGTCTGAGAAACCACTTTGTGATTTAAGCATTCATCTGATGGAGGTAAAACATTATTTTGATTCATCTGTTTGGAAACACTGTGTTTATAGTATCTACAAAGGGATATTTTGAAACATGTTGAGTCCTATGTTGAAAAAGGAATCATCTTCAGATAAAAACTAGAAAGATGCTTTCTGAGAAACTGCACTATGATGTGTGCATTCATTTCATGGAGTTTAAACTTTCTTTGGATTCAGTAGTTTAAAAACACATTTTTGCCTATTCTGCAAATGGACATTTGGGAGCTCTCTGAGGCCAATGGTGAAAAAAAGCAAATATCCCATGATAAAAACGAGAGGAAAGCTATCTGAGAAACTACTTTGATGATACATGCATTGATCTCACAGAGTTAAACCTTTATTTTAATTCAGCAATTTGGAAACACTGCTTTTGTAGCATCTCTGAAGGGATATTTGAGAAAGCATTGAGGCCTATGGTGAAAAAGGAAACACCATCAAATAAAAACTAGAAAGATGCTTTCTGAAAAACTGTTTTGTGATGGGTGCATTCATCTCACAGAGTTAAAACTTACTTTGGATTCAGAAGTTTGAAAATACTATTTTTGTCCATTCTGAAAATGGACAATTGGGAGCTCTTGGAGTCCAATGATGGAGAGTGAATATCCCAGGATAAAAACTAGGAGGAAGCTATCTAAGAAACCTATTTGTGATGTCTGCATTCTTCTTTCAGATATAAATCTTTCTTTTCACTCAGCAGTTTGGAAACAGTGTTTTCATGGAATCTGCAAAGGGATATCTGGGAGTGCATTGAGACCTATGGTGAAAAAGGAAACATCTTCAGATACAAGAAAGAAGCTTTCTGAGAAACTGCTTTGTGATGTGTGCATTTATTTCAGTTAAAGTTTTCTTTGGATTCTGCAGTTTGGAAACACTGTTTCTATCCATTCTGGAACGGACAACTCAGAGATCATTGAGGCCAATGGCAAAAAGTGAATATCCCAGGATATAAACTAGAAGGAAGCTATCTGAGTACTGCTTAGTGATGTGTGCATACATTTCACAGAGTTAAACATCTTTTTTTCATTCAGTAGTTTGTGATCACTCTTTTTGTAGAAATAGGATATTTGGGAGTCCATTGAGGCCTATTTTGCACAAGGAAACACCTTCAGATAAAAATTAGACATTTTGGAGATCATTGAGGCCACTGGCAAGAAAGAGAATACCACAGGATATAAACTAGAAGTAAGCTATCAGAGAAACTGCTTTGTGTTTTATTCATTTATCTCACAGAGGTAAATCTTTATTTTCATTCAGCAGTTTGTAATCATTGTTTTTGTACAATGTGTGAAGGGCTATTTGGGAGTGCATGGAGGTCTGTGTAGAAAAAGAAAATCACATCATATAAAAACAAGAAGAAAGCATTCTGAGAATCTGCTTTGTGATGTGTTCATTCATCTCACAGAGATAAAACTGTCTTTGGATTCAGCACTTTGGAAACACTGTTTCTGTCCATTCTACAAAAGGACATTTGGGAGCTCATTGACACCAATGGCTAAAACAGAATATTCCAGGATAAAAACTAGAAGGAAGTTATCTGAAAATTACCTTTGTGATGTGTGCATTCATTTCACAGGGTTAAACATTTATTTGGATTCAGCAGTTTGCAAACTGTGTTTTTGTCCATTCTGCAAATGGACATTTGGGAGTTCATTGAGGCCAAAGGTGAAAAAGTGAATATCCCAGGATGAAAACTGGTAGCAACATTTCTGAGAATCTGCTTTGTGATGTGTGCATTCAATTTGCAAAGATAAACATTTCTTTTCATGCAGCAGTTTGAGAACATTGTTTTTGGAGGATCTCCATAGGGATATTTGACAGCGCACTGAGGCCTATGGTGTAAAAGGAAACGTCTTCAGATAAAAAATAGAAAGAAGCTTTCTGATAAACTGCTTTGTGATGTTTGCATTCATCTCACATATTTAAACTTTACTTTCAATTCCGCAATTTGGAAACACTGTTTGGTGGACTCTGCGAATGGACATTTCTGAGCTCATTGAGGTCAATAGTGAAAAATCTAGTATCCCAGAATAAAAATTAGAAGGAAGATACCTGAGAATCTGCTTTTTGATGTATGCATTCGTCTCACAAAGTTAAACGTTTCTTTTCATTCAGCAGTTTGGAAACACTGTGTTTTTAGAAATGCAAAGGGATAATTGGGTTCACATTGAGGTCTATGGTTAAATAGGACACACATTCAGATAAAAATGAGAAAGAAGATTTCTGAGAAACTGCTTTGTGATGTCTGCATTCATCTCCCAGAGTTAAACCTTTCTTTAGATTGAACAGTTTGGAAACACTGTTTTTGTCCATTCTGCAAATAGACATTTGGGAGCTCATGATGCCAATGGTGAAAAAGCGAATATCCCAGGGTAAAAACTAGAAGGAAGCTATCTGAGAAACTGCTTTGTGATGTGTGCATTCATCTCACAGAGTTAAAACTTTCTTTTCATTCAGCAGTATGGAACACCGTTTTTGTAGAATCTGTGAAGTGATATTTGGGATCACCTTGAGAACTGTGGTGAAAAAGGAAACCCCTTCATATAAAAAGTATAGAAAGAAGCTTTCTGAGAAAGTACTTTTTGATGTATGCTTTCATCTCACTGAGACAGACCTTTCCTTGGATTCTGCGAATGGACATTTGGGACCTCATTGAGGCCAATGGCAACAAAAACGAATATCCCTTGATTAAAAACTAAAAGGAAGTTATCTTAGAGACTGCTTTGTGATTTGCGCACGCATCTCACAGAGTTTAACATTTTATTCCTCCAGCAGTTTGGAGACACTGTGGTTTTAGGACCTTCGAAGGGATATTTGGGAGCACATTGAAGACTATGGTGAAAAAGAAAATATTTTCAAATAAAAACTAGAAAGAAACTTTCTGAGAGACTGCTTAGTGATGTTTGCATTCATTTCACAGAGTTAAACCTTTCTTTGGATTCAGCAGTTTGGAAACACTATTTTTGTCCATTCTGCAAACAGACGTTTGGGAGCTCATTGAGACCAATGGCAAAAAAGAAGGAAACTATTTGAGACACCACTTTGTGATGTTTGCATTCTCTTTGCAGAGTTAAACCTTATTTTTCATTCAGTAGTTTGGAAACACTGTGTTTGTAGAATCTCCAAAGGGATATTTTGGTGTGCATGGAGGCCTATGGTCAAAACAAAACATCTTCAGATGGAAACTATAAACAGGCTTTCTGAGAAACTGCTTTGAATTTGTGCATTCAGCTCACAGAGTTAAAACTTCCTTTAGATTCAGCAGTTGGGAAACACTGTTTTCGTCCATTACATGAATGGATATTTCATAGCTCATTGACGACAATGGTGAAAAAGAGAATATTCCATCATAAAAACTTGAAAGAAGGTATCTGAGAAACCATTTTTGATGTGATTATTCATCTTGGAGAGATAAACATTTCTTTTCATTCAGCAGTTTGAAAACACTGTGTTTTTATAATCTGTGAAGGGATATTTGGGAGCACATTGAAGCCTATGGTGAAAAGGGAAACATCTTCAAATAAAAAGAAAGAAGCATTCTGAGAAACTGTTTGGTGATGTCTGTATTCATCTCCCAGAGTAAATCCTTTCTTTGATTTAGCAGTTTGTAAACACTGTTTTTGTCCATTCTGCAAATGGACATTTGGGAGATCATTGAGGCCAAAGGTGAAAAAGTGAATATCCTTAGATAAAAACTAGAAGGAAGCTACCTGAGGAACCACTTTGAGATGTGTGCACTCAACTCGCAAAGTTCAACACTTCATTCATTCAGCAGTTTGGACAGATTGCTTTTGTAGAATTTGCGAAGAGATATTTGGAAGCACCTTGATTCTTGTGGTGAAAAAGGAAACATCTTCAGATAAAAACTAGAAAGAAGCTTTCTGAGAAACTGCTTTGGGATGTATGCTTTCATCTCACCGAGTTAAACCTTTATTTGGATTCAGCTGTTTGGAAACACTGTCTTTGCCCTTCTGTGAATGCATGTTTGTGAGCTCATTGAGGTCAATGGTGAGAAAGCAAATATCCCAGGATAAAAACAAGAAAGAAGCTATATGAGAAACTGCTTTGTAATGTGTGCATTAATCTCACAGAGATTAACCTTTATTTTCATTCAGCAGTTTGGAAACACTGTTTCTGTAGAATTTGTGAAGAGATGTTTGGGAATGCATTGAGGCCTATATTGAAACCAGAAACATCTTCAGATAAAAACTAGAAGGGGAGCGGGGTGCCCAAGATGGCCAAATAGGAACCATTCCAGCCTCCAGTTTCCAGCGTGACACAGAAGATGGGTGATTTCTGTATTTTCATCTGAGATACCAGGTCCATCTCACTGGGGAGTATTGGACAGTTGGTGCTGGTCAGTGGGTGCAGCACAACCAGTGAGAGCTGAAGCAGGGTGAGGCATTTCCTCACCTGGGAAATGCAAGGGGAAAGGGAATTCCTTTTCCTACCCAAGGGAAACAAGACACACAACACTTGGAAAATCGGGTAAATCCCATCATAATACTGCACTTTACCAAGGGTCTTCACAAATGGCACACCAGCAGATTATATGCCATGCCAGGCCTAGAGGGTACCATGCCCACGGAGCCTCCCTCATTGCTAGCACAGCAGTCTGAGATCTAAGTACAAGGTGGCAGTGATGCTGGGGGAGGGGCGACTGCCATTGCTGAGGTTTAAGAAGGTAAACAAAACCACTTGGAAGCTCGAAATGGGTGGAGCCCACTGCAACTCAAGGAGTCCTGTCTGCCTCTATAGACTCCACCACTGGGGACAGGGCATAGCTACACAAAAAGCAGCAGAAACCTCTGCAGATATAAATGTCCCTGTCTGACAGCTTTGAGGAGACCAGTGGTTCTCCCAGGATGGTTGAGATGTGAGAATGGACAGACTGTCTGCTCAAGTGGCTCCCTGACCCCTGAGTAGCCTAACTGGGAGACATCCCCCACTAGGTGCAGACTGGCACCTCACAACTCACATGGCTGGGTACACCTCTGAGACGAAGCTTCCAGAACAAGAATCAGACAGCAACATTCGCTGTTTAGCAATATTCTATCTTATGCAGCCTCTGCTGCTGATACCCAGGAAAATAGGGTCTGGAGTGGACCTCAAGCAAACTCCAGCAGACCTGCAGCTGAGGGTTCTGACTGTTAGAAGGAAAACTAACAAACAGAAAGGACACCCACATCAAAACTCCATCAGTACGTCACCATCATCAAAGACCAAAGGCAGATAAAGCCACAAAGATGGGGAAAAAGCAGTGCAAAAAAGTTGGAAATTCAAAAAATCAGAGTGCATCTCCCCTTCCAAAGGAACACAGCTCATTGCCAGCAATGGAACAAACCTGGATGGAGAATGACTTTGACAAGATGAGAGAAGAAGCCTTCAGTCAATCAAACTTCTCAGAGCTAAAGGAGGAACTATGTAACCAGCACAAAGAAACTAAAAACCTTGAAAAAAGAATGGAAGAATGGGTAACTAGAATAACCAATGCAGAGAAATTCATAAGAGAACAGATAGAGATGAAAACTATGACACGAGAACTATGTGACAAATGTACAAGCTTCAGTAACTGACTCGATCAACCAGAAGAAAGAGTATCAGTGATTGAAGAGCAAATGAATGAAATGAAGTGAGAAGAGAAGTTTAGAGAAAAAAGAGCAAAAAGAAATTAACAAAGCCTCCAAGAAATATGGGATTATGTGAAAAGATCAAATCTATGTCTGATTGGTGTGCCTGAAAGTCATGGGGAGAGTGGAATCAAGTTGGAAAACACTCTGCAGGATATTAGCCAGGAGAACTTCCCCAACCTAGCAAGGCAGGCTAACATTCAATTTCAGGAAATACAGAGAACGCCACAAAGATGTTCCTTGAGAAGGGCAACTCCAAGACACATAATTGTCAGATTCACCAAAGTTGAAATGAAGGAAAAAATATTAAGGGCAGTAAGAGAGAAAGATTGCGTTACCCACAAAGGGAAGCCCATCAGACTAACAGCAGATAGCAGAAATTCTGCAAGTCAGAAGAGAGTGGGGGCCAATATTCCACATTCTTAAAGAAAAGAATTTTCATCCCAGAATTACATATCCAGCCAAATTAAGTTTCATAAGCGAAGGAGAAATAAAATCCTTTACTGACAAGCAAATGCTGAGATATTTTGTCACCACCAGGCCTGCCCTAAAGAGATCCTGAAGGAAGCACTGAACATGGAAAGGAATAACTGGTACAAGCCATTGCAAAAACACACCAAAATGTAAAGTACATTGATGCTAGGAAGAAGCTGCATCAAATAACGAACATAGTAGCCAGTTAATATCATAATGACAGGATCAAGTTCACACATAACAATATTAACCTTAAATGTAAATGGACTAAATGGTCCAATTAAAATACACAGACTGGAAAATAGGATAAAGAGTCAAGATGATCGATTATTTTGCTGTATTCAGGAGACCCATCTCAAATGCAGAGACATACATAGACTCAAAATAAAGGGATGTAGGAAGATCTACCAAGCAAATGGAGACCAAAAAAAAAGCAGGGGTTGCAATACTCGTCTCTGATAAAACAGACGTTAAACCATCAAAGATCAAAAGAGACAAAGAAGGCCATTACATAATGGTAAAGGGACCAATTCAACATGAAGAGCTATCTATCCTAAATATATATGCACCCAATACAGGAGCACCCAGATTCATAAAGCAAGTCCTAAGAGACTTAGATAATTATTGTATGGGAACGCAATAATATTAGCAGATATTAACACTCCACTGTCAACATTAGACAGATCAACGAGACAGAAAGTTAACAAGGATATCCAGGAATTGAACTCAACTCTGCACCAAGTGGACCTAATAGACATCTATAGAACTCTCCACCTCAAATCAACAGAATATACATTCTTCTCAGCATCACATCACACTTATTCCAAAACTGATCACATAGTTGGAAGTAAAGCACTCCTCAGCAAATGTCAAAGAACAGAAATTATAACAAACTGTCTCTCAGACCACAGTGCAATCAAACTAGAACTCAGGACTAAGAAACTCAATCAAAACCACTCAGCTACATGGAAACTGAACAACCTACTCCAACACCTCTATGCAAATAAACCTGAAAACCTAGAAGAAATGGATAAATTCCTGGACACATAGAGTCTCCCAAGACTAAACCAGGAAGAAGTTGAATCACTGAGTAGACCAATAGCAGGTTCTGAAAACGAGGCAATAATTAATAGCCTACCAACCAAAAAAAGTCCAGGACCAGATAGATTCACAGCCAAATTCTACCAGATGTACAAAGAGGAACTGGTACCATTCCTTCTGAAACTATTCCAGTCAATAGAAATAGAGGGAATCCTCCCTAACTTGTTTTATGAGGCCAACATAATCCTGATACCAAAGCCTGGTAGAGACACAACAAAAAAAGAAAATTTTAGACCAATATCCCTAATGAACATCGATGCAAAAATCCTCAATAAAATACTGGCAAATGGAATCCACCAGCACATCAAAAAGCTTATCCACCATGATCAAGTGGGCTATATCCCTGGGATGCAAGGTTGGTTCAACATATGCAAATTGATAAATGTAATCCAGCATATAAACAGAACCAAAGATAAAAACCAAATTATTATCTCAATACATGCAGAAAAGGTCTTTGACAAAATACAACAGTCCTTCATGCTAAAAATTCTCAGTAAATTCGGTATTGATGGAATGTATCTCAAAATATAAGAGCTATTTATGACAAACCCACAGCCAATATCATACTGAATGGGCAAAAACTGGATAATTTCCCTTTGAAAACTGGCACAAGACAGGGATGTCCTCGCTCACCACTCCTATTCAACATAGTGTTGGAAGTTTTGGCTAGGGCAATCAGGCAAGAGAAAGAAATCAAGGGTATTCAGTTAGGAAAAGAAGAAGTCAAATTGTCCCTGTTTGCAGATGACATGACTGTATACCTAGAAAACCTCATCATCTCAGCCCAAAATCTCCTTAAGCTGATGAGCAACTTCAGCAAAGTCTCAGGATACAAAATCAATGTTCAAAAATAACAAGCATTCGTATACACCAGTAACAGACAGACAGACAGCCAAATCATGAATGAACTTCCATTCACCATTGCTTCAAAGGAAATAAAATACCTAGGAATCCAACTTACAAGGGATGTGAAGGAACTCTTCAAGGAGAATTACAAACCACTGGTCAGTGAAATAAAAGAAGACACAAACAATTGGAAGAACAATAAATACTCATGGATAGGAAGAATAAATATAGTGAAAAGGGTCATACTGGCCAAGGTAATTTACAGATTCAATGACATCTCCATCAAGCTACCAATGACTTTCTACACAGAATTGGAAAAAACTGCTTTAAAGTTCATATGGAACCAAAAAAGAGCCCGCATCTCCAAGACAATCCTAAGTCAAAAGAACAAAGCTGGAGGCATCACGCTACCTGACTTCAAACTATACTACAAGGCTATAGTAACCAAAACAACATGGTACTGGTTCTAAAACAGGGATATAGACCAATGGAACAGAACAGAGCCCTCAGAAATAATACCACACACCTAGAACCATCAGATCTTGACAAACCTGACAAAAGTGAGAAATGGGGAAAGGATTCCCTATCTGATAAATGTTGCTTGGAAAATGGCTAGGCATAAGTAGAAAGCTGAAACTGGATCCTTTCCTTACTCCTTATACAAAAATTAATTCAGGATTGATTAGAGACTTAATTGTTAGACCTAAAACCACAAAAACCCTAGAAGAAAACCTAGGTAATATCATTCAGGACATAGGCATGGGCAAGGACTTCAAGTATAAAACACCAAAAGCAACGGCAACAAAAGCCAAAATTGACAAATGGGATCTCATTAAACTAAAGAGCCTCTGCACAGCCAAAGAAACTACCATCAGAGTGAACAGGCAACCTACAGAATGGGAAAAAATTTTGTAATCTACTCATCTGACAAAGGGCTGATATCGAGACCCTACAAAGAACTCAAACAAATTTACAAGAAAAAAACGAAGAACCACATCAAAAACTGGGTAAGGGATATGAACAGACATTTCTCAAAAGAAGACATTTATACAGTCAGCAGACACATGAGAAAATACTCATCATCACTTGCCATCAGAGAAATGCAAATCAAAACCACAGTGAGATACCATCTAACACCAGTTAGAATGGCAATCATTAAAAAGTCAGGAAACAACAGGTGCTGGAGAGGATGTGGAGAAATAGGAACACTTTTACACTGTTGTTGGGACTGTGAACTAGTTCAACCATTGTGGAAAACAGTGTGGCGATTCCTCAAGGATCTAGAACTGGAAATACCATTTGACCCAGCCATCCCATTACTGGGTATATACCCAAAGGATAATAAATCATGCTGCTATAAAGACACATGCATATGTATGTCTATTGCAGCATTATTCACAATAGCAAAGACTTGGAATCAACCCAAATATCCATCAGTGACAGACTGGATTAAGAAAATGTGGCACATATACACCATGAAATACTATGCAGCCATAAAAAGGATGAGTTCGAGTCCTTTGTAGGGACATGAATGCAGCTGGAAACCATCATTCTCAGCAAACTATTGCAAGAACAGAAAATCAAACACAGCATGTTCTCACTCATATGTGGGAATTGAACAAAGAGATCACTTGGACACAGGAAGGGGAACGTCACACACTGGGGCCTATTTGGGCATGAGGGAGGAGGGAGGGATAGCATTAGGAGATATACCTAATGTAAATGACGAGTTAATGGGTGCAGCACACCAACATGGCACATGTATACATATGTAACAAAACTGCACATTTTGCACATGTACCCTAGAACTTAAAGTATATATATATATTCTTAAAAATCACTAGAAGGAAGATTTTTGAGAAACTGCTTTGTGATGTGTGCATTCATCTCAGAGAGTTTTACCATTCATTGGATTCAGCAGTTTGGAAACATGCTTTTTGTACATTCTATGAATGGGTATTTGGGAGTTCATTGAAGCCAATGGTGAAAAAGTGAATATCTCATGATAAAAACTAGAGGGAGGTAATTTGAGAAACTGCTTTGTGATGTGTGCATTCATGTCACTGAGTTAAACCTTCCCTTTCATCCAGCAGTTTGGAAACACTGTTTTTGTAGAATTTGCAAATGGCTATTTGGGAGCACATTGAGACTTATGGTGAAAAAGGAAACATCTTCAGATAAAAACTAGAAAGAAGCCTTCTGAGAAATTGCTCTTTGATGTGTGTATACATCTCTCAGAGTCAAAACTTTCTTTGGATTTAGCAGTTTGGAAACCCTGTTTTTGTCCATTCTGTGAATGGACTTTGGCAGCTCGTTGATGCCAGGTTAAAAACAAGAAGGAAGCTATCTGAGAAACCGCTTTATGACGTGTGCATTCATTTCACATACTGAAACTTTTCTTTTCATTCAGCTGTTTGGAAACCCTGTTTTTGAAGCATCTGCAAAGGGATATTTGGGAGCACACTGAGGCCTACGATGAAAAAGGTGACATTTCATGTTAAACAAGAAAGAAGCTTTCTGACAAACTGATTTGTGATGTGTTCATTCATCTCACAGAGATAAACCTTTCTTTGTATTCTGCAGTTTGGAAACACAGTTTCTGTAGATTCTGCAAAGGGATATTTGGGAGCACATTGAGGCCTATGGTGAAAAAAGGAAAAACTTCAGATGAAAACAAGAAAGATCATTCTGAGAAACTAATTTGTGATGTGTGCCTTCATCTCACATAATTAAAGTGTTCTTTGGGTTCAGCATGTTGGAAACACTGATTTTGCCCATTCTACGAATGGACATTTGTGAACTTATAGAGGCCAATGGAAAAAAAGTGAAATCCCAGGAAGAAAACTAGAAGGAAGCTATGGGAGAAACTGCTTTGTGATGTGTGCATTCATCTCACAGATTTAAACCTTTCTTTCATTCAGGAGTTTGGAAACACTGTTTTTGTGGAATCTTCAAAGGGATTCCTGGGAGGGCATTGAAGCTTATGGTGAAAAAGGAAATATCTTCAGAGAAAAACTAGAAAGAAGCTTTAGAAGAATCTGCTTTGTGATGTGTGCATTCATCTCATAGAACTAAGGTTTTCTCTTGATTGAGAAGTTTGGAAACACTGTTTTTAGGAGAATCTGTGAAGGGATATTTGGGAGCACATTTTGGACTACAGTTAAAAAGGAAAACATCTTCAGATGAAAACTAGAAAGAAGTTCTCTAAGAAACTGCTTTGTGATGTCTGCATTCATCTCACAGAGTTAAATCATTATTTTCATTCAGCAGTTTAGAAACACAGTTTTTGTGGAATCTGCAAAGGGATATTTGTGGGCACTTTGGGGCCTATGGTGAAAAAGGAAAACTCTTCAGATAAAAAGAAAAAAGAACATGATTTCTGAGAAACTGCTTTGTGATGTGCTTATTCATCTCACAGAGTTAAACATGTCTTTGGATTCAGCAGTTTGGAAACACTGTTTTTGTCCATTCTGCAAATGGACATTTCAGTGCTCACTGTGGCCAATGGCAAAAAATTGAATATCCCAGGATAAGAACTAGAAGGAGGCTCTATGAGAAACTGCTTTGTGATGTGAGCATTCATCTCACAGAGTTAAACTATTCTTTTCATTCAGTACTTTGGATACAATGATTTTGGATAATTTAACAAGGGATATTTGGGAGTGTATTGAGGACTATGGTGAAAAAGGAAACATTTTCTGATAAAAAAAGAAACAAGCTCTGAGAAACTGTGTCGTGAGGTGTGCATTCTTCTCACAGAGTTAAACCTTTCTTTGCATTCAGCAGTTTGGAAACAATGTTTTTGTCCATTCCACAAAGGGACATTGGGGGACTCACTGAGGCCAAATGCAAAAATCCAGTATCCCAGGATAATAACTAGGAGAAAACTATCAGAGAAACTGCTTTGTGATGTGTGCATTTATCTCACAAAATTAAACGTTATTTTGGATTTAAAACTTTGGAAACACTGTTTTTGTCCATTTTGCAAATGGACATTTGGGAGCTCATTGAGGCCAATGGCGAAAAAGCAAATATCCCATCACAAAAACTAGAAGGAAGATATCTGAGAAATTGCTATGTGATGTGTTTATTCACCTCACAGGGTTAAAACTTTGTTTGGATTCAGCAGTTTGGAAACTGTTTTGTCCATTCTGTGAATGCACATTTATGAGTGCTTTGAGGCCAATGGCAAAAAAGAAAATATCCCAGGATATAAAATAGAAGGAAGCTATCTGAGAAGCCGCTTTGTGATGCATGCATTCATCTCACAGAGTTAAACCTTTCTTTCAACTCAGCAGTTTGGAAATACTGTTTTTGTAGAAACTCCAAAGGGATTTTTGGGAGGGCATTGAGGCCTATGGTGAAAAAGGAAACATCTTCAGAGAAAAACTAGAAATCAGCTTCCTGAAAAACAGCTTTATGATGTGTGCCTTCATCTCACAGAGTTAAAGCTTTCTTTTGATTGAGAAGTCTGGAAACACTGTTTCGTAGAATCTGCAAAGGGATATTTGGGAGCGTTTTTTGGCCTATGGTGAAAAAGAAATCATTTTCAGATAAAAACAAGAAAGTAGATTTCTGAGAAACTGCTTTGTGATGTGTGCATTAATCTCACAGAGTTAAACCTTTCTGTGGATTCAGCAGTCTGAAAACACTCTTTTTGTCCTTTTTATGAATGGACATTTTTGATCTCCTTTAGGCAAATGGCAAAAAAGAAAATATCCCAGGATGAAAACTACAAGGAAGCTATGTGAGAAACCTCTCTGTGATGTTTGCATTCATCTCCTGGAGTTAAACCTTTCTTTTCAACGGTAGTTTGGAAACACTTTGTTTGTAGAATCTGCAGAGGGATTTTGGGGAGTTCATTGAGGCCTGTGGTGAAAAAGAAAACATCCTTAGATAAAAACAAGAAAGAAGCTTTCTGAGAAGCTACTTTGTGATGTGTTCATTCATCACACAGAGTTAAAATTTTCTTTAGATTCAGCAGTTAGGGAACTCTGTTTTTGTCCATTCTTTGAATGGATATTTAGGAGCTTCATGAGTCCAAAGGCAAAAAAGAAAATATCCCAGGACAAAAACTAGAAGGAAGCTATCTGAGAAACTGCTTTGTGATGGGTGCTTTCATCTAGGAGAGATAAAAACTTCTTTTTCATTCAGCAGTTTGAAAACACTGTTTTTCTAGAATCTGCAAAGGGATATTTGGGAGCTCATTGAAGCCTTTGGTGAAAAAGTAAACATCTTCAGATAAAACTAGAAAGAAGTTTCCTGAGAAACTGCTTTGTGATGTGTGCATTCATCCCATAGCATCAAAACTTTCTTTGGATTGAGCAGTTTGTAAGCACTGTCTTGTCATTCCACTAATTGACTTGGGAGCTGATTGACGGAAATGCCCAAAAAGCGAATATCCCAGGATCAAAACTAGAAGGAAGCTATCTGAGAAACTGCTTTGTGATGTCTACATTCACCTTACAGAGTTAAAACTTTCTTTCTATTCAGCAGTTTGGTAGCACTGTTTCTTTTTTTCCATTCTGCAAATGGACATTTGGGAGCTCGTTGAGGACAATTTCCAAAAAGCCAGTATTCCTGGATAAAAACTGGAAGGAAGCTATCTGAGGAACTGCCTTGTGATGGGTACATTCACCTCCCAGAGTTAAACCTTTCTTTTGATTCAGTAGTTTGGAAACAATGTTTTTGTAGAATCTGCAAAGGGATATTTGAGAGCACATTGAGGCCTATGGTGAAAAGGGAAACAACATCAGATAAAAACTAGAAAGAAGCTTTCTGTGAAACTACTTTGTAATATCTGCATTCATCTCACAGAATTAAAACTATCTTTGGATTCACTGGTTTGTCCATTCTGTGAATGGATATTTGGGAGCTTATTGAAGCCAATGGGGAAAAAGTGAATATCCCAAGATAAAAACTAGAATTAAACTATCTTAGAAACCACTTTGTGAACTGCACATTCACCTTGCAGAGTTAAACCTTTCTTTTTATTCAGCAGTTTTGAAATTCCGTTTTTGTAGAATCTGTGAAGTGATATTTTGGAGGGCATTGAGGCCTAAGGTGAAAAGGGAAACATCTTCAGATAAAACTAGAAAGATTATTTCTGAGATAATTCATGATGTGTGCATTCGTGTCACAGAGCTAAACCTTTCTTTGGTTTCAGCAGTTTGGAAACACTGTTTTTGTCCAGTCTGCCAATGGATATTTGGGACCTCATGAAGGTCAATGATGAAAAAGGGACTATCCCTGTAGAAGAGGACTACTCGAGAAACCGCTTTGTGATGTGTACATTCATCTTGCAGAGTTGACACTTTCTTTGCATTCAGCAGTTTGGAAACACTGTGGTAGAATATGCAAAGGGATATTTGGGAGCACACTGAGGACTATGGTGAAAAAGGAATCATCTACAAATAAAAAGTAGAAATAAGCTTTCTGAGAAACTGCTTTGTGATGTGTCCATTCATCTCATTGATTTAAGAATTTCTTTGGATTCAGCAGTTTGGAAACACTGTTTTTGTCCATTTTGCAAATGGACGTTTGGGAGATCATTGTGGCAGATGGTGAAAAAGTAAGTAACCCATGATAAAAACTAGAAGGAAGCACTCTGAGAAATTGCTTTGTGATGTGTGCATTCATCTTGCAGAGTTAAACATTTCTTCTCATTCAACAGATGGAAACAGCCTTTGTGTAGAATCTGAGAGGGGATATTTGGAAGCCCATTGAGTCCTATTTTGAAGAATGAAGTATCTTCAGTTGAAAACAAGAAAGCTTTCTGAAAAACTGCTTTGTGATCCGTGCATTCATCTCACAGAAATAAACCTTTCTTTGAATTCAGAAGATTGGAAACAGTGTTTTTGTCCATTTTGTGAAGCACATTTGGAAGCGTATTGAGGCCATTGGAGAAAAGTGAATATCCTGGATGAAAACTGCAAGGAAGCTATGTGAGAAACCACTTTGTGATGTGTTAATTCATCTCCCAGAGTTACACATTTCTTTTCATTCAGCGGTTTGGAAACACTATTTTTGTAGAGTCTTTGAAGGGATATTTGGGAGCTCATTGAGGCCCATGTTGAAAAAGGAAATATCTTCAGAGAAAAACAAGAAAGAAGCATTCTGAGAAACTGCTTTGTGATGTGTGCATTCATCTTAGAGAGTTAAAGCTATCTCTTGATTTAGCAGTTTGGATAAACTGTTTTTGTAGAATCTGTGAAGGGATATTTGGGAACCCATTTGGTCTATGGTGAAAAAGAAAACATCTCATCAAAACAACAAAGAAGTTTTCTGAGAAAGTGCTTGGTAATGTTTACATTCATCTCACAGAATTAAACTTTTCCTTGAATTCTGCAGTTTGGAAACACTGTTTAGGTCCATTCTGTGAATGGACTTAGGTGCTCCTTGGGGCCAATGGCAAGAAAGCGAATATCCCATGATAAAAACTAGAAGGAAGCTGTATGAGAAACAGCTTTGTGATGTGTGCATTCACCTCAGAGAAATAAATCTGCCTTTTACTTCAGCAGTTTGGAAACACTGTTTTTCTAGAATCTGCAAAGGGATATTTGGGAGCTCATTGAGGCCTATGGTGAAAACTGAATCATCTTCAGATAAAAACAAGAAAGAGGATTTCAGAGAAACTGCTTTGTGATGTGTTCATTCATTCATCTCACAGAGTTAAAACTTTCTTGCATTCAGCAGTTTGTAAACATATTTTTTTGTCCATTCTGTGAATGGACGTTTGGGAGCTCTTTGAGGGCAGTGGGTGAAAAAACGAATTCATCTCACAGAATTACACCTTTCTTTTCATTGAAGAGTTTGGTAACACTGTTTTTGTAGAATCTGCAAAGGAGTATTTGGGAGCACATTGAGGCCTATGGTGAAAAAGGAAGCATCCTCAGTTAAAAACAAGAAAGAAGGCTTATGAGGAACTGCTTTGTGATGCTTGCATTCAACACAGTGAATTAAACCTTCCTTTGGATTCAGAAGTTTGGAAACAGTGTTTTTTTTTCCATTCTGCAAATGGAAATTTCAGAGCTCATTAAGGCCAATGGTGAAAAATGAATATCCCAGGATGAAAACAGGAAGGAAGCTATGTGAGAATTAGCTCTATGAAGTATGCATTTATCTCACAGAGTTACACCTTTATTTTCATTTGGCAGTTTGGAAACACTGTTTTTGTAGAATCTGTGAAGGGATATTTGGGAGTGTATTGAGGCATATGGTGAAAAAAGAAACATCTTCACATAAAAAGTAGAAAGAAGCTTTCTGAGAAACTGCTTTGTGATGTGTGCATTTACCCCATAGAGTTAAAATTTTCTTTGCATTCAGCACTTTGGAAACACTGTTTTTCTACCTTGTACGTATAGACATTTAGGAGTTCACTGAGGCCAAAGGGGTAAAAGCGAATATCCAGGGTAAAAACTAGAAGCGAATATCCAGGGTAAAAACTAGAAAGAATCTGTATAAGAAACCACTTTGTGATGTGTGCATTCATCTCACAGAGTTAAACCTTTCTTTTCATTGAACAGTTTGGATACGGTGATTTTGGAGAATCTGTGAAGGGATATTTGGTAGCACATTGAGGCCTGTGGTGAAAAAGGAAACATTTTCAGATAGAAACAAGAAATAAGCTTTTTGATAAACTGCATTGTGATGTGTGCATTCATCTCACAGAGGTAAACATTTCTTTGGATTCTGTAGTTTGGAGACCCTTTTTTTGTCTCTTCAGTAAATGGACATTTGGGAGCTCATTGAGGCCAATGCAGACAATGAGAATATCCCAGGATAAAAATTAGAAGGAATCCATCTGAGAAACAGCTATTGATATGTGCATTCACCTCACAGAAATAAACCTTTCTTTTGATTCAGCAGTTTGGAAACACTGTTTTACTCCATTCTGAGGATGGATATTTGGGAGCTCATTAGGGCCAATGGTGAAAAAGGGGATATCTCATGATAAAAACTAGAAGGAAGCTATCTGAGCAACTGCTTTGTGATGTATGCATTCATCAAGGAGAGTTAAACCTTTCTTCACATTCAGCAGTTTTGGTAAGACTGTTTTTGTAGAATCTGCAAAGGGATATTTGGGAGAGCATTAAGGCATATGGTGAAAAATGAAACATCTTCAGGTAAAAATTTGAAGGATGCTTTCTGAGAAACTGCTTTGTGATGTGTGTATTCATCTCACAGAGTTAAAACTTTCTGTGTACTCAGCAGTTTGGAAACACTGTTTTTGTCCATTCTTCAAATGGACATTTGGGAGTAGTAGAGTGTGGCCAATGGCAAAAAAGTGAATATCCCAGGATAAAAATTGGAAGGAAGCTCTCTGAGAAGCTGCTTTGTGATGTGTGCATTCATCTTGCAGAGTTAAACCTTTGTTTTCATTAAGTAGTTTGGAAACACTGTTTATATAGGATCTGTGAAGGGATATTTGGTCGCATATTGATGCCTATGGTGAAAAAGGAAGCATATTCAGATAAAAACAAGAAAGAAGGTTTCTGAGAAACTCCTTTGTGATGTGTGCATTCATCTCATAGAGTTAAACCTTTCTTTGGATTCAGAAATTTGGAAACACTGTTTTTTCCATTCTGCGAATGGATATTTGGGAGCCCATTGATGCCAATGGTGAAAAAGCAAATATCCCAGAATAAAAACAAGAAGTAACCGATCTGAGAAATATCTTTTTGATGTGTGCTTTCATCATGCAGAGTTAGAGCTTTCTTTTCATTCAGCAGTTTGAAACACTGTTTCTGTAGACTCTCTGAAGGGATATTTTAGAGGGCATTGAGGACTATGGTGAAAAAAGAAACATCTTCAGATAAAAACTAGAAGAAAGCTGTCTGAGAAACCACTTTTTGTTGTGTGCATTCATCTCACAAAGTTAACTTTTCTTTTCATTCAGCAGTTTGAAAGAACTGTTTTTGTAGAATCTGCAAAGTTATATTTGGGAGCTCAACAAGGCCTATAGTGAAAAAGGAAACATCTTAGAATAAAAACTAGAAAGATGCTCTCTGAGAAACTGCTTGTGAAGTGTGTATTCATCTCACAGAGTTAAACCATTCTTTGTGTTCCTCAGTTTGGAAACAGTACTTTTTTCCACTCTGTGAAAGGACATTTCGGAGCCCATTGAGGTCAAGGCAAAAAAGCGAATATCCCAGGATAAAAACTAGACTGAAGTTATCTCAGAAACCGTTTTGTGATGTGTGCATTCACCTTGCAGAGGTAAAGATTCATTTTCATTTATCAGTTTTGAAACACTGTTTTTGTTGAATCTCTGATGGATTATTTGGGAGAGCATTGAGACCAAAGATGAAAAAGGAAATATACTCAGATAAAAACTAAAAAGGAGCTTTCTGAGAAACTGCTTTGTGTTGTGTGCATTCACCTCGCAAAGTTAAATATTTGTTTTGATTCAGCAGTTTGGAGACACTGCTTTTGTCCATTTTGTGAATGGACATTTGGGAGCTCATTGAGACCAATGGTGAAAAGCAAATATCCCAGGATAAAAACTAAAAGGAAGCTCTCTGAGAAACCGCTTTGCGATATGTGCATTCATCTCACAGAGTAAAACTTTTCTTGTCATTCAACTGTTTGGAAACACTATTTTTGTCCATTCTGCAAATCGACATTTGGGAACTCATTGATTACAATTGCAAAAATGTGAATATCACAGGATAAAAACTAGAAGGAAGCTATCTGAGAAACTGCTTTCTGATGTGTGCATTCATCTTGCAGAGTTAAACTTTTCTTTTCATTCAACAATTAGGAAAAACTGTTTTTGTGAATCTGAGAAGGAATATTTGGGAGCAATTTGAGGCCTATGGTGAAAAAGGAAGGAACTAGAAAAATTATTTCTGGAAAACTGCTTTATGAAGTGTGCATTCATCTCACAGTGTAACCTTTTCTTTGGATTCAGCGGTTTGGAAACATTTTTTAATGCCCATTTTGCAAATGGACATTTGGGAACTCATTGAGGCCAATGGCAAAAAAAGGAATATCCCTGGATAAAAACTAGAAGGAAGCTAAGTGAGAAACTGTTTTGATATGTGTGCATTCACTTTGCAGAGTTAAACCTTACTTTTCATACAGCAGTTTGTAAACACTCTATTAGTCCATTCTGCAAAAGGACATTTGGGAGCTCATTGAGGCCAATGTCAGAAAAACGAATATCCCAGGATAAAAACTAGACTGAATCTCTCTGAGAAACTGCTTTGTTATATGTTTGTTTATCTCACAAAGTTAAACCTGTCTTTTCATTCAGCAGATTGGAAACAGCGTTGTTGAACAATCTGCAAAGGGATATTTGCGGGCACCTTGAAGGCTATGGTGAAAAAGGAAATAACTTCATATAAAAACTCGAAATAAGCCTTCTGAGAAACTGTTTGAGATGTGCGTATTCATTTCATGGAGTTAAAACTTTCTAATGATTCAGTAGTTTGGAAACACTGTTTTTGTCTATTCTGCAAAAGGACATTTGGGAGGTCAGTGAGGCCAATGTAGACAATGCTAATATCCCAGGATGAACATTAGAAGGAATCCATCCGAGAAACAGCTTTGTGATGTATGCATTCACCTCACAGAAATAAAACTATCTTTTGATCCAGCAGTTTGGCAACACTGCTTTTCTCCATTCTGTGAATGGACATTTTTTAGTTCATTGAGGCCAATGGCGAAGAAGGGAATATTGCATGATAAAAACTAGAAGAAAGCTATCTGAGCAACCACTTTGTGATGTATACATTCATCACGCAGAGTTAAAGCTTTCTTTCATTTAGCAGTTTGGAAACACTGTTTTTGTAGAATCTGCAAAGGGATACTTGGGAGCACCTTGAAGTCTATGGTGAAAAAGTAAATACATTCAGATGTAAACTAGAAAAAAGCTTTCTGAGAAACTGCTTTGTGATGTGTACGTTCATTTCACAGATTTAAAACTTTCTTTTGATTTATCAGTTTGGAAACAGTTTTTGCCCATAATGAGAATGGACATTTGGGAGCTCATTGAAGAATATGGTGAGAAAATGAATATCCCAGGATAAAAACCAGAAGGAATCTATCTGAGAAACCGCTTTGTGATGTGTGCATTCATCCTGCTGAGTTAAACCTTTCTTTCATTCAATAGTTTGGAAACACCGTTTTTGTAGAATTGGTGATGGAATATTCGGGAGCCCATTGAGGACTATGCTGAGAAAGGAAACATCTTCAGATAAACCTAGAAAGAAGCTTTCTTATAAACTGATTTGTGACATGTGCATTATTCTCACAGAGTCAAAACTTTCTTTGAATTCAACAGTTTGGAAACTTTTTTTTTTCCATTCCGCAAATGGACTTTGGGAACTCATTTACACAAATGGAGAAAAAGTGAATATCCCAGGATAAAAACTAGAAGCAAGCTATCTGAGAAACTGTTTTGTGATGTGTACATTCATCTCACAGAGGTAAACCTTTCTATTCCTTCGGAATTTTGGAAAGGCTGTTTTTGTAGAATCTGTGAAGGGACATTTGGTAGTTTTTTGATGCCTATGGTCTAAAGAGAATCAAATTCAGATCAAAACAAGAAAGAAACTTGCTGAGAAACTGCTTTGTGATGTGCCCGTTCATGTACACACTTTAACCTTTCTTTGGATTCGGCAGTTTGGAAACACTGTTTTTGTCCATTCTGCGAATGGACATTTAGGAGTTCATTGAGGCCAATGGCAAAAAAGTCAATATCCCAGGATAAAAGCTAGGAGGAAGCTACCTGAGAAACTACTTTGTGATGTGTGCATTCATCTCACAGAGTTAAACTTTCTCTACATTCAACAGTTCAGAAACACTCTTTTTGTAGAATCTGCGAAGGGATATTTGCAACCACAATGAGGCCTACGGTGAAAGAGGAAATATCTTCAGATAAAAACTACAAAGAAGTTTCACAAGACACTGCTTTGTGATGTGTGCCCTCGTCTCACAGAGATAAGTCTTTCTTTGGGTTCAGCAATTTGGAAACACTGTTTTTGTCCATTCTGGGAGTGGACATTTTGGAACTCAATGAGGAGAATGGTGAAAAAGTGCATATCTCAGAATAAAAAATGGAGGGAATCAGAGAAACTGCTTCATGATGTGTGCATTCATCTCACAGAGTTACACTTTCCTTTTCATTCAGCAGTTTGGAAGCACTGTTTTTGTAGAATCTGAAAAGGAATAATGGGGAGTGCATTTAGGTCTATGTTGGAAAAGGAAATATATTGAAATAAACACTAGAAAGAAGATTTCTGAGAAGCTACTTTATGATGTTTGCATTCATCTCACAGATTTAAACATTTTTTGGATGCAGCAATTTGGAAACACTGTTTTTGTCCATTCTACAAGTGGACATTTGGGAGTTCTTTGAGGCCAACGACCAAAAATGAATATCCCAGGATAAAAACTAGAAGGAAGCTGTCTGAGAAACTGCTTTGTGATGTGTGCATTCATCTCACAGAGTTAAACATTCCTTTTCATTCAGCAGTTTGGAAGCACTGTTTTTGTAGAATCTGTGTTGGCATATATTGCAGTGTATTAAGGTCTATGGTAAAAAAAAAGAAAGTATCTTGAGATAAAAACTAGAAAGAAGCTATCTAAGAAACCGTTTGGTGATGTGTGCATTCATCTCACAGAGGTAAACATTTCTTTGGATTCAGTAATTTGGAAACATCTTTTTTGTCCATTTTGCAAATGAACATTTGGGAACCCATTGAGGCCAAAGGCAAAAAAGCGAATATCTTAGGCTAAACACTAGAAAGGTGCTATCTGAGAAACCACCTTGTGATCTGTGCATTCATCTTACAGAGTTAAACATTTCCTTTCATTTGTCAGTTTGGCAACACTATATTTGTAGAATCTGTGAAGATATATATTGGAGTACATTGAGGACTATGGTGAAAAAGGAAAGATCTTCACATAAAAAGTAGAAAGAAGCTTTGTGAGAAACTGCTTTGTGGTTTGTGCCTTCATCTCACAGAGTTAAATTTTTCTTTGGATTCAGAAGTTTGGTAACACTGTTTTTGTCCATTGTGCACATGGAGATTTAGGAGCTCGTGTAGCCCATGGTGAAAAAGCAAATATCCCAGGATAAAACCAGAAGCAAGTTATATGAGAAACTGCTTTCTGATGTGTGCATTCATCTTGTGGAGTTAAACCTTTCTTTTCATTCGGCAGTTTGGAAATGCATTTTGTTAAATCTGTGAAGGGATATTTGGGAGCACATTGAGGCCCATGGTGAAAAAGGAAACTTCTTAACGTAAAAAGTAAAAGGAAGCTTTCTGAGACACTACTTTGTGATGTGTGCAATCATCTCACAGAGTTAACCCATTGTTTGGATTCAGGAGTTGGGAAACACTATTTTTGTCAATTCTGCAAATGGACATTTGGGAGCTCATTATGGCCAATTGTGAAAAAGTGAATACTCCAGGATAAACACTAGAAGGAAGCTATCTGAGAAACTATTTTGTGATGTGTGCATTCATCTTGCAGAAACAATTAAACTTTTCTTTTCATTCAGAAGTTTGTAAACACTATTTTTGTAGAATTTGTGAAGGTATATTTGGGTGCACATTGAGGATTATGGTGAAAAAGTAAACATCTTCTGACAAAAACAAGAAAGAAGCTTTCTGAGAAACTGCTTTGTGATGTGTGCATTCATCTCACAGAGTTTTCTTTGGTTTAAGGAGTTAGGAAACTGTTACTGTCTTTTCTACAAATGGACTTTGGGAGCCCATTGATGACAAACATGAAAAAGTGAATATTCCAGGATAAAAACTAGAAGGAAGCTATCTTAGAAACCACTTTGTAATATGTGTATTCATCTCACAGAGTTAAACCTTTCTTTTAATTCAGACGTTTGGAAACCCTGTTTTTATAGAATCTGCAAAGAAATATTTGGGATCAAATTTTGGCCTATGGTGTAAAATGAAACATCTTCACATTTTAAGTAGAAATACGCTTTCTGAGAAACTGCTTTGTGATGTCTGCATTCATCTCACAGAGTTAAACTTTTCTTTGGATTCAGCAGTTTGGGAACACATTTTTTACATTCTGTGAAAGGACATTTGGGAGCTCCTTGAGGCCAATGGCAAAAAGTGAATATCCCAGAATGAAAACTAGAAGGAAGCTATCTGAAAAACCGTTTTGTCATGTGTGCCTTCATCTCACTGAGTTAAACCTTTCTTTTCATTCAGCAGTTTGGAAACGCTGTTTTTGTAAAATCTGCGAAGGGTTATTTTGGAGCACATTTAGGTCTATGGTGAAAGAGGAAACATCTTCATATAAAAAGTACAAAGAAGCTTCCTAATGAACTGCTTTGTGATGTGTGCTTTCATCACACAGAGTTAAAGTTTTCTTTGGATTCAGTGGTTTGGAAACACTGTTTTGTCCATCTGCAAAAGGACATTTGTTGGCTCATGGAGGCCAATGGCGAAAAAGTGAATACTCTAAGTTAAACACTAGAAGGAAGCTATCTGAGAAACTGCTTTGTGATATGTGTATTCTCACTGAGATAAAGCTTTATTTTCATTAAGCAGTTTGGAAATACTATTTTTGTAGAATCTACAAATGGATATTTGGGTGCACACTGAGGCCTATGGTAAAAAAGGAAATATCTCAAATTAAAAAAAGAAAGAAGATTTCTGAGAGACTGCTTTGTAATGTGTGCATTCATCTCAGAGAGGTAAACCATTCTTTGGATTCAGCTATTTGGCAACACTGTTTTGGTCCATTCTGTGAATGAACATTTGGGAGCTCGTTGGGGAATGGACATTGGGAGCTCATTGGGACCAATGGTGAAAAAACAAAAATCTGAGGACAAACACTGGAAGGAAGCTGTCTGATAAACTGCTCAGTGATATGTGTATTCATCTCTCAGAGATAAACCTTTCTTTTCATTCAACAGTTGGGAAACACTGTTTTTGTGGAATCTATGAAGGGATATTTTGGAGAGCATTGAGGCCTATGTTGAAAATGGAAACAACTTCAGATAAAAACTAGAAAGAAGCTTTCAAGAAACTGTTTTGTAACATGTAAATTCATTTCACAGAATTGAAACTAACTTTGAATTCAACAATTTGGAAATGCTGTTTTTGTCCTTTCTGAGAATGGACATTTGGGAGCTCATTGAGGTCAATGGAAAAAAGCAAATATCCCAGGAGAAAAACTATAAGGAAGCTATCTGATATACCGCTTTGTCATGTGTGCATTCATCTCACAAAATTAAACCTTTCTTTTCATCTAGCAGTTTTGAAACACTTTCTGTAGAATCTGCAAAAGGATATATGAGAGCGCTTTGAGGACTATGGTGATAAAGGAAACAACTTCACATAAAAAGCAGAAAGAAGCTTTCTGGGAAACTGCTTTGTGATGTGTGCCTTCATCTTGCAGAGTTAAACCTTTCCTTTCATTCAGCAGTTTGGAATCACTGTTTTCATAGAAACTGTGAAGGGTTGTTTGGGAGCACATTGGGTCCTATGGTGAAAAAGGAAATATCTTCAGTCAAAAACAAGAAATAATCATTCTGAGAAACTGCTTTGTTATGTGTTCAGTCATCTCACATAGTTAAACATTTCTTTGAATTCAGCAGTTTGGAAACAGTTTTGGTCTATTCTGCGAATTGACTTTGGAAGTTCATTGAGGCCAATGGCAAAAAAGTGAATATCCCAGGAAAAAAACAAGAAGTAACCTTTCTGAGAAACTGCTTTGTGAAACGTGCCTGCATATATTAGAGTTAAAACTTTCTTTTCATTCAGCAGTTTGGAAACACTGTTTTTGTAGAATCTGTGAAGTGATATTTGAGAGCAAATTGAGCCTTATGGTGAAAAAGGAAATATCTATAGATATAAACTAGAAGGAATCATTCTGAGAAACCCTTTTGTGATGTGTGAATTCATCTCACAGAGTTAATCCATTCTTCAGTTTCAGCAGTTTGGAAAAACTGCTTTTGTCCATTCTGTGAAAGGAGATTTTGGAGCTCATTGATTCCAATGGCAAAAAAGTGCATATTCCAGGAAAAAAAATAGAAGGAAGCTATTTGAGAAACTGCTTTGTGATATATTCATTCACCACATAGAATTAAATCTCTCTTTTCATTCAGCGGTGTGGAAATAATGTTTTAGTAGAATCTGCGAAGGTGTATCTGAGAACTCATTGAGGCCTATGGTGAAAAAGGAAATATCCTCAGATAAAAACAAGGAAGAAGCTTTCTGAGAACATGATTTCTGATGTGTGCATTCATCTTACAGTGTTAACATTTCTTTGGATTAGGCAGTTTGGAAACATTGTTTTTGTCCATTCTGCGAATGGACATTTGGGAATTCATTGAGGCCAATATCAAAAAACAATATCACAAGATAAAAGCTACAAGGAAGCTACCTGAGAAACCATATTGTGATGTGTGTATTCGTCTTGCAGAGTTAAACCTTTCTTTTCATTCAACAGTTTGGAACCACTGTTTTTGTGGAATCTGTGAAGGGATATTTTGGAGAACATTGAGGCCTATGTTGAAAATGGAAACAACTTCAGATAAAAACTAGAAAGAAACTTTTGAGAAACTGATTTGTAACATGTACATTCATTTCACAGAGTTAAAACTAACTTTGAATTCAGCAATTTGGAAATGCTGTTTTTGTCCATTCTGCGAATGGACATTTGGGAGCTCATTGAGGCCAATGACAAAAAAGCACATATCCAAAGATAAAAACCAGAAGGAACTATCTGAGAAACTGCTTTGTGATGTGTGCATTCATCTCAGAGAGTTAAGCCTTTCTTTTTATTCAGCAGTATGGAAACACTGTTTTTGTAGAATCTCCAAAGGGATACTTGGGAGCAAATAGACCTATTGTGAAAAGGAAACATCTTCAGATAAAAAGAAGAAAGAAGCTTTTTGAGATTACTTGTGATGTTTGCATTCATCTCACAGTTAACCTTTCTTTGTATTCAGCAGTTTGTAAACACTGCTTTTGTCCATTCTGTGAATTGACATTTGGGAGCACATTAATTCCAATGGCAAAAAAGCGAATATCCCATAATAAAAACTAGAAAGAAGCTATCTGAGAAACTGCTTTGTGATGAGTGCATTCATCTTGCAGAGTTAAAACTTTCTATAGATTCAGATGTTTGGAAACACTGGTTTTGTCCATTCTGCAAAGGGACATTTGGGATATCATTGAGGCCAATGGCAAAAAAAGGAAAATCCCAGGATAAAAAAAAAAGGAAGTTATCTGAGGAACCACTTTGCAATGTGTGCATTCAACTCACAGAAATAAAACTTTCTTTTCATAAGCAGTTTGGAAACACTGTTTTTGTAGAATCTGTGAGGGTATATATTTGAGTGCATTGAGGCTTATGGTGAAAAAGGAAACATCTTCAGATAAAAACAAGAGAGAAGATTTCTGTGAAAGTACTTTGTGATGTGTGCATTCATCTCACAGAGTTAAACCATTCTGTGGATTCAACAGTTTGGAAATATTGTGTTCACTCTGCAAATCAACATTTTGGAGCTCATTGATGTCTACGTCAAAAGAGCAAATATCCCAGGATAAAAAGTAGAAGGACACTTTCTGAGAAACCACTTTGTGATGTGTGCATTCATCTCACAGAGTTAAAACTTTCATTTCATTGAGCAGTTTGGAAACACTGTTTTTATATAATTTGCAAAGTGATACGTGGGAGCAAATTGACACCTATGGTGAAAAAGGAAATATTTTCAGATTAGAAACTAGAAAAGCTTTCTGAGAAACTGCTTTCTGAGGTGTGCATTCATCTAACAGGGATTAAACTTTCTTTCAGTTCAGCAGTTTGGAAACACTGTTTCTGTCCATTCACAGAATGGACATTTTTTAGTTCATTGAGGCCAATGGCAAATATTCAAATGTCCCAGGATAAAAACTAGAAGGAAGTTATCTGTGAAACCACTTTGTGATGTGTGCCTTCACTTCGCAGAATTTATCTATTCATTCAGTACAATGGAAGCACTATTTTGTAGAATCTGGAAGGGATATTTGGAGCACATTTGGGTCAATGGTGAAAAAGCAAATATTCCAGGAAAAAAACTAGAATGAATCTAGCTGAGAAGCTGCTTTTTGATGTGTGCATTCTTCATGCAGAGTTAAACCTTCCTTTTCATTCAGCAGTTTGGAAACACTGTTTTTTTGTTTTTGTTTTTGTTTTTGTTTTTGTTTTTTTAAGAATCTGCCAAGGGATATGTGACAGGGAATGGAGGTCTCTTGTGAAAAAGGTAACATCTTCAGATAACAATTAGAAAGAAGCTTTCAGAGAAACTGCCTCATTATGTGTGCATTCATCTCACAGAGTTAAACCTTTCTTCTGATTCAGCAGTGTGGAAACACTGTTTATGTTCATTTTGTGAAAGGATGTTTGGGAGTTCACTGAGACCAAATGCAAAAATGAGAATAGCTGAGGACAAAAACATGAAGGAAGCAATCTGAGAAACTGCTTTGTGATGGGTGCATTCCTCTTGGAGAGTTAAAACTTTCTTTGGATTCAGCAGTTTGGAAATACTGTTTTTGTCCATTTTGCAAATGGACATTTGGCAGCTCATTGAGGTCAATGGCCAATAAGGGAATATCCGAGGAAAAAACAAGAAGGAAGCTATCTGAAAAACCTTTTTGTGATGTGTGCATTCATTTCACAGATTTAAACTTTTCTTTTCATTCAGCAGTTTGGAAACACTGTTTTTGTAGAATCTGCAAAGGGATAGTTTGGGGCACATTGAGACCTGTGGGTAAAAATTAAACACCTTCAGATAAAATCCAAAAAGATTCTTATTTCATAGAGGCCTATGGTGGAAAAGGAAACATCTTCAGATAAAAAACTAGAAAGAAGTTTTCTGAGAAACTACTTTGTGATGTGTGCATTCATCTCACAGAGTTAAACCTTTCTCTGGATTCAGCCATTTTGAAACACTGTGTTTGTCTATTCTGCAAATGGACATTTGGGAGCTCATTATGTTCAATGGTGAAGAAATGAACATCCCAATATAAAAAACTGGAAGAAAATTATCTGAGCAACTGCTTTTGATGGGTGCATTTATCTCACAGAGATAAATCATTCTTTTCATTCAGCCGTTTGGAAACACTGTTTTTGTAGAATCTTCAAAGGAATATTAGGGAGTGCATTGAGGTCTATGTTAAAAAAAAATCTTCAGAAAGAAAACAGAAAGAAGTTCTCTGAGAAACCGCCTTGTGATGTGTGCATTCTTCTCACAGACTTATACATTTCTTTGGATTCAGCAGTTTGGAAACACTGTTTTTGTCCATTCTACAAATGGTCATTTGAGATTTCATTGAGGTCAATGTCGTAAAAGTGAATATTCCAGGATAAAAACAAGAAGGAAGCTGTCTGGGAAACTGCTTTGTGAAGTGAGCATTCATCTCGCAGTGTTAAACTTTTTGTTTCCTTCTGCAGTTTGGAAACACTGTTTTTCTAGAATCTGTGAAGGGATAATTGGGAATGCTTTGAGGCCTATGTTGAAAAAGGAAAAAAAATTCACATAAAAAGCAGAAAGAAACTTTCTGAGAATCTGATTTTGGATATGTGCATTCTTCTCATATAATTAAACCTTTCTTTGGATTTAGGTGTTTGGAAGCACTGTTTTTGATCATTCTGGGTTTCAACATTTGGGAGCTCATTGAGGCCACAGGCAAAAAAGTGAATATCCCAGGATAAAAACTAGAAGGATGCTATCTCAGGAACCGCTTTTGATGTGTGCATTTATCTCGCAGAGATAAACCATTCTTTTCATTCAGCAACTTGAAAGCACTCTTTTTATAGATATTCAAAGGAATATTAGGGACTGTATTGAGGCCTATGGTTAAAAAAAACCCTTCAGATAAAAATCAGAAAGAAGATTTTGAGAAACTGCTTTGTGATATGTGCATTCTTCTCACAGAGTTAAACCATTTTTTGGATTCAGCAGTTTGGAAACACTGTTTTTGTCCATTCTGCGAATGGACATTTGGCATTTCATTGAGGCCAATGGCATAAAAGCAAATATACCAGGTTAAAAAGTATAAGGAAGCTATCTGAGAAACCGCTTTGTGATGTGTGCATTCATCTCACCAAGTTAAACCACTCATTTCACTCAGCAGATTGGAAACAGTGTTTTTGTAGAATCTGCAAAGGATTATTTTGGAGCACATTGAGGCCTATGGTGAAATGGGAAACATCTTCAGATAAAAACAAGAAAGAAGCTTTCTGAGAAACTGCTTTTTAATGTGTGCATTCATCTCACAGAGTTATAGCTTTCTTTGGATTCAGCAGTTTGGAAACACTTTATTTGTCCATTCTACAAATGGACATTTGGGAGCTCATTGAGGCCGATGGAAAAAGGGCAAATATCCCAGGATAAAAACTGGAAGGAAGCTATCTGAGAAATGCTTTGTGATGTGGGCATTCAACTCACAGATGTAAAATTTTCTTTCCATTCTGCAGTTTGGAAACACTGTTTTTGTTGAATCTGCAAGGGATACTTGTGAGTGCATTGAGGGCTGTGATGAAAAAGGAAACATCTTCAGATAAAAACTAGAAAGAAGCTTTCTGCCAAACTGCTATGTGATGTATGCATTCGTCTCATAGAAATAAACTTTTCTGTGGTTTCAGCAGTTTGGAAACACTGTTTTTGTCCATTCTGCAAATGGACATTTGGGATCCGATTGAGGTCAATGGTGAAAAAAATACTATCCCAGGATGAAAACTAGAAGAAAACTTTCTGAGAGATTGCATTGTGATGTATGCACTCATTTTCCAGAGTTAAACCTCTCTTTTGATTCAGCAGTTTGGAAACAATCTTATGTAGAATCTGGGAAGGGATATTTGGGAGCACATTGAGTCCTATGGTGAAAAAGGAAACGTCTTCACATAAAAACCAGAAAGAAGCTTTCTGAGAAACTGAGCTGTGATGTGTGCTTTCAACTAACAGAGATAAAACTTTCTTTTGATTCAGCAGTTTGGAAACACTTTTTTTGTCCATTCTGTGTATGGAAATTTGGAAGCTCATTGAGGCCAATGGCAAAAAAGCAAATATCCCAGGATAAACACTGGAAGGAAGCTATTTGAGAAACTGCATTATGATGTGTGCATTCATCTCCCAGAGTTAAACCTTTCTTTTCATCCAGCAGTTTGGAAACACTGGTTTAGTATAATCTGCAAAGGAATGTTTTGGTGAGCATTGAGTCCTATGGTGAAAAAGGAAACATATTCAGATAAAAACTAGAATGACGTTTCTGAGAAACTGCTTTGTGATGTGTGCATTCACCTCACAGAGTTAAACCTTTCTTTGGTTTCATCAGTTTTCAAACACTGTTTTTGTCCATTCTGCGAATGGACATTTGGGAGTTCATGGAGGCCAATGTTGAAAAGACAAATCTCCCAGGATAAAAACCAGAAAGAAGCTATCTGGGAAACTGCTTTGTGATGTGTGAATTCATCTCACAGAGTTAATCCTTACTTTTCATTCAGCAGTTTGGAAACACTGTTTTTGTAGAGTCTGTGAAGGGATATTGGGGATCGCTTTGATGCCTACGGTGGAAACCTCTTCAGATAAAAATTAGAAAGGTGCTTTCAGAGAAACTGCTTTGTGATCTGTGTATTTATCTCACAGAGTTAAACCTTTGTTTCCATTCAGCAGTTTGAAAACACTGCTTTTGTAGAATCTGTGAAAGGATATTTGGGAGCACATAAAGTCCTATGGTGAATAACAAAATATTTTCAGATAAAAACTAGAAAGAAGCTTTATGAGAAACTGCATTGTGACGTGTGTATTCCTCTCACAGAGTTAAAATTTCTTTGAATTCAGCTGTTTGGAAACACTGTTTATGTCTATCCTGTGACTGGACATTTGAGAACTCAATGAGGCCAAAGGCGAAAAAGAGAATATCCCAGAATAAAAGCTAGAAGAAAACTGTCTGAGAAACCACTTTGTGATGTGTGTAATCATCTTGCTGAAATAAACCATTCTTTCCACTCAGTAGTTTGGAAACAATGTTTATGTCCATTCTGAAAATAGATATTAGGGAGCTCATTGAGGCCAATGATGAGGAAGTGAATATTCTAGGATAGAAACTAGAAGGAAGCTACCTAAGAAACCACTTTGTGATTTGTGCATTCATCTCACGGACTTAAACCTTTCTTTTCATTGAGCTGTTTGGAATAACACTTTTTTGTAATCTGCGAAGGAAAATTTGGGATTGCATAGGGGCCTAAGGTGAAAAAGGCAATATTTTCAAATAAAAACTAGCAGGAAACTTCTGAGAAACTGCTTTGTGATGTATGCATTAACCTCACAGACCTGAACCTTTATTTGGATTCAGCAGTTTGCAAACACTATTTTTCTCCATTCTGTGAATGGACATTTTTGAGCTCATTGAGGCCAAAGGAATAAATGTGAATATCCCAGGATAAACAGTAGCAGGATGCTGTTTGAGAAATTGCTTTGTGATGTTTGCATTCATCTCACTGAGTTCAACTTTTCATTTCATTCAGCAGATTGGAAACACTGTTTTTGTAGAATCTGCAAAGGTATATTTGTGAACACACTGAGGCCTATGGTGAAAAAGAAAATATCTTCAAATAAAAACTAGAAAGGAACTTTCTGAGAAACTGTTTTGTGATGTGTGCATTCACCTCACAGTGGTAAACCTTTCTTTGGATTCAGCATTTTGGAAACTCTGCTTTTGTCCATTGTGTGAATTGATATTTGGGAGCTCATTGTGGCCTAAGGCATAAAAGTGAATATCCCAGAATAAACAGTAGAAGGAAACTATCTGAGAAACCGCTTTCTGATGTGTTCATTCATCTTGCAGAGGCAGAAGTTCATTCATCTTTTCATTCAACAATTGGAAACACTGTTTTTGTCGACTCTGCAATGGGATATTTGGGAGTGCTTTGGGACCTATGGTGAAAAATGACATATCTACAATTAACTAGAAAGAAGCTTTCTGAGAAACTGCTTTGTGATGAGTGTATTCATCTCACAGAGTTAAACATTTTTGATTCAACAGTTTGGTATCACTGGTTTTGTAGAATCTGCAAAGGCATATTTGGGAGCTCATTGAGGCCTATATAGAAGAAGGAAACAAGTTCACATAAAAAGTAGAAAGAAGCTTTCCAACAAACTGCTTTGTGATGTGTGTATTCGTGTCACAGATTTAAACCTTTCTTGGGATTCAGCACTTTGGGAACATTGTTTTTGTCCATTCTGCCAATGGACATTTGGGAGCTCTTTGAGGCCAATGGTGAAAAAGCAAATATCCCAGTGTAAACACTAGAAGGAAGCTACCTGGGAAACTGCTTTCTAATGTGTGCTTTGACCTCACAGTGTTAAACCTTTCTTTTCATTCAGCTGTTTGGAAACACTGTTTTTCTACAATCTCTGAAGGGATATTTGGAAGCTCATTGAGGCCTATGGTTAAAAAAGAAACATTCACATAAAAAATAAAAAGAAGCTCTCTGTGAAACTGTTTTGTGATGTGTGCATTCATCTCACAGACTTAAAACTTTCTTTGGATTCAGCAGTTTGGAAACACTGTTTTTGTCCATTCTGGGAATGGACATTTGGGAGCTAATGGAGGAAAATGGTGAAAAAGAGAATATTCCAGAATTAAAACTAGAAGGAAGTTATCTGAGAAACCACTTTGGGTGTGCTTTCATCTCATAGAGTTAAACTTTTCTTTTCATTAAGTAGTTTGGAAGCACTGTTTTTGTAGAATCTGTGAAGGGATATTTGGGAGCACATTGAGGCCTATGGTGAAAAAGGAAATATCTTCAAATTAAAACTTGAATGAAGCTTTCTGAGGAACTGCTTTCTGATGTGTGTATTCATCTAATAGAGTTAAAACTGTTTTTGCATTCTTCAGGGTAGAAGCACTGTTTTTGTCCATTCTAACAATGGACATTTGGGGACTCTTTGAGGCCAATGGTGAAAAAGCGAATATGCCAAGGCTAAAACTGGAAGGAAGCTATCTGAGAAACTGCTTCATGATTTGTGAATTCACCTAACAGAGCTCAACATTTCTTTTCATTCAGCAGTTTGGATACGCTGTTTTTGTACAATCTGTGAAGGGATATTTGGGAGTGCATTGAGGCCTATGGTGAAAAAGGAAACATCCTCACATAAAAAATAGACAGAAGCTTTCTGAGAAACTTCGTTGTTACATTTGCATTCATCTCACAGATTTAAACCAGTCTTTGGATTCAGCAGTTTGGAAACACTGTTTTTGTCCATTCTAAGAATAGACATTAGGGAGCTCATTGAGGCCACGGGCGAAGAAGTGAATATTCTAGGATAAAAATGAGAAGGAAGCTACCTGAAAAACAGCTTTGGGATTTGTCCATTCATCTCACAGAGTTAAACCTTTCTTTTAATTGAGCAGTTTGGAAACACTGCTTTTGTAGAATCTGCGAAGGGAAGTTTGGGATCGCATAAAGGTCTATGGTGAAAAAGGAAATATCTTCCAATAAAAACTAGAAAGTAACCTGAGAAACTGCTTTGTGATGTGTGCATTAACCTCACAGTGTTAAACCTCTATTCAGATTCAGCAGTTTGCAAACACTGTTTTTGTCCTTTCTGGGAATGGACTTTTGTGAGCTCATTGAGGTCAAAGGAATAAAAGTGAATATCCCAGAATAAACAATAGAAGGAAGCTCCGAGAAACTGCTTTGGGATGAGTTCATTCCCCTCACAGAGGTAAACCATTCTTTTCATTCAGCAATTTGGAAACACTGTTTTTGTGTAATCTGTAATGGGATATTTGGGAGCACTTTGAGACCAATAGTGAAAAAATAAATATCTTCAAATGAAAACTAAAAAGAAACTTTCTGAGAAACTGCTTTGAAACATGCATTCATCTCAAAGAGTTAAACCTTCCTTTGGATTCAGCAGTTTGGAAACTGTTTTTGTAGAATCTGTGAAGAGATATTTGGGAGCACATTGAGGCCTATAGGGAGGAAGGAAACATGTTCACATTAAAAGTAGACAGAAGCTTTCTGAGAAACTGCTTTGTGATGTGTGCATTCACGTCACAGAGTTAAATCTTTCTTTGGATTCAGCAGTTTGGAATCATTGTTTTTGTCCATTCTTCAATGGACATTTCAGAGCTCTTTGAGGCCAATGGCGAAAAAGGGAATATCCTATGATAAAAACTAAAAGGAAGCTATCTGAGAAACCACTTTCTGATGTGTGCTTTCACCTCACAGGGTTAAACCTTTGTTTTCATTTAGCAGTTTGGAACCACTGTTTTTGTACAATCTGCAAAGGAATATATGGGAATGCATTGAGGCCTATGGTTAAAAAGAAAACATATCCAAATAAAAAGTAGAAAGAAGCTCTCTGTGAAACTGCTTTGTGATGTGTACATTCATGTCACAGAGTTAAACCTTTCTTTGGGTTCAGCACTTTGGGAACATTGTTTAGTGCCTTCTGCAAACAGACATTTGAGAGTTTTTTGAGGCCAATGGTGAAAACGTGAATGTCCCATGATAAAAACTGGAAGGAATCTATATGAGAAACCACTTTCTGATGTGTGCCTTCACCTCACAGTGTTAAACCTTTCTTTTCATTCAGTAGTTTGGAAATCTGTTTTTGTAGAATCTGCAAAGCATTCGTCTTACAAAGTTAAATCTTTCTTTATATTGAGCAGTTTGGAAACACTGTTTTTGTAGAATCTGCAAGGGAAAATTTTGAATCGCATAGAATACTATGTTTAAAAAGGAAATATCTTCAAATAAAAATTATAAGGAAGATTTCTGAGAAACTGCTTTGTGATGTGTACATTAGCCTCACAGAATTAAAACTTTATTTGGATTCGACAGTTTGGAAACACTGTTCTGTCCATTCTGCAAATGGACCCTTATTGAGGCCAAAGGAATAAAAGTGAATATCCTAGGATAAAGAGTACAAGGCAGCTAGCTGAGAAACCACTTTGTGATATTTGAATTCATCTCTCAGAGTTAAACCTTTCGCTTCATTCCGCAGTTTGGAAACACTGTTTTTTGTGGAAACTGCAAAGGGATATTTGGGAATGCATTTTGCCTATTGGTGAAAAATGAAATATCTTCAAACAGAAGCTAGAAAGAAGCTTTCTTTGAATCTACTTTGTGAGATGTGCATTCATATCAAAGAAGTAAACCTTTGTTTGGATTCAGCAGTTTGCAAACACTGCTTTTGTCCATTCTGTGAATGGACCCTTGGGAGGTCATTGTGGCCAAAGGAATAAAGGCAAATATCCCAAGATAAACAGTAGTATGAAGCCACCTGAGAAATCACTTTGTGATGTTTGCATTCATCTCGCAGAGTTAAACCTTTCGTTTCATTCAGCAGTTTGGAAACCCTGTTTTTGTAGAATCTGTGAAGTGGTATTTCAGAGCACATTGAGGCCCATGGTGAAAAAGGAAACAACTTCATATTAAAAGTAGAAAGAAGCTTTCTGAGAAACTGCTTTGTGATGTGTGCATTCATCTCATAGTATTAAACGTTTTTTTCTTTTTTTTTCTTTTTTTTTTTTTTGCATGCAGCAGGTTGGAATCACTGTTTTTCTCCATTCTGCCGATGGATATTTGGGAGCTCTTTGAGGCCAATGACAAAAAAGCTAATATCCCAGTAGGATAAAAACTGGAAGGAAGATATCTGAGAAACATTAGTGATGTGTGCATTCATGTTGCAGAGTTAAACCTTTCATTTCGTTCACCAGTTTGGAAAAGCTGTTTTTGTATAATCTGTGAAGGAAGATTTGGAAGTGCATAGATGACTATGGTGAAAGATGAAACATCTTCAGATAAAAACTGGAAAGTACCTTTCTGAGAAACTGCTGTGTGATGTGTATACTCATCTCACAGAGTTAAAAGTTTCTGTGGATTCAGCAGTTTGGAAACACCGTTTTTGTCCATTCTGCAAATCAACATTTTGGATCAAATTGAGGACAATTCCAAAAAAGCGAATGTCCCAGAATAAAAACTAGAAGGAAGCTATGTGAGAAATTGCATTGTGATCTGTGCATTCATCTCACAAAGTTAAACCTTCTTTTAATTCAGTAATTTTGAAACACTGTTTTTGTAGAGTCTAAGAAGGTATATTTGGGAGCACATTGAGGCCTCTGTCAAAAAAGGAAACATCTTCAGATAAAAACTAGAGAGAAGGTTTCTGAGAAGCTACTTTGTGATGTGTGCATTCATCTCACAGTGTTAAACCTTTCTTTGGACTCAGTAGTTTGGATACACTGTTTTTGTCCATAATTCCAATGGACATTTTGGAGTTCATTGAGGTAAATGGTGAAAAAGCGAATATCCCAGGATAAAAATTGGAAGGAAACTCTCTGAGAAAGTGCTTTGTGATATGTTCATTCATCTTGCAAAATTAAACCTTTCTTTTCATTCTGCAGTTTGGAAGCCCCATTTTTATAGAATCTGCGAAGGGATATTTGGGAGCATATTGAGGCCTACAGTGAGAAAGGAAACATATTCAGATAAGCACCAGAAAGAAGTTTTCTGAGAAACTGCTTTGTGATGTGTGCATTCTTCTCACAGAGTTAAACTTTTCCTTTGAGTCAGCAATTTGGAAACACTGTTTTTGTCCATTCTGCTAATGGACATTTGGAAGGTCATTGAGGCCAATAGTGAAAAAATGAATATCCCAGGATAAAAACTAGAAGGAAGTTATCTGAGAAACTGCTTTGTGATATGTGCGTTCATCTTGCAAAATTAAACATTTCTTTCCATTCATCAGTTTGGAAACACTGTTTTTGTAGAATCTGTGAAGGGATATTTTGGTAAGGGATTGAGGCCTATTATGAAAAAGGAAATATCTTCTGATAAAAACAAGAAAGAAGCTGTCAGAGAAACTGCATTGTGATGCATTAATTCATCTCACAGACTTAAACCTTTTTTTTGGTTCAGCAGTTTGGAAACACTGTTTTTGTCCAGTCTGCTAATGGAAATTTTGGAGCTCTTTGTGGCCATTGGTGAAAAAGGGAATATCCCAGCATAAAACTGGTAGGTAGCTACCTGATAATCCACTTTGTGATATGTGAATTCATCTCACAGATGTAAACCTTTCTTTTCATTTGGCAGTTTGGAAACACTGTTTTTGTAGAATCTGTGAAGGGATGCTTGGAAGTGTATCAAGGCCTGTGGTGAAAAAGGAAACATCTTCAGATAAAACTAGAAAGAAGCTTTCTTAGAAGCTGCCCTGTGATACATGCATTCATCTCACAGAGTGGCAAAAAAGCGAATATCCCAGGATAAAAACTAGAAGGAAGGTATCTTAGAAACTGTTTTGTGAAATGTGCATTCATCTTTCAGAGTTAAACTTTCCTTTTCTTTTATCACTTTTGTAACACTGTTTGGGAGAATTTGCAAAGGGGTATTTGGGAGCACATTGAGACCAAAGTTGAAAAAGGAAATATATTTGGATAAAAACTAGAAAGAAACTTTCTGAGAAACTGCTTTGTGATGCGTGCATTCATCTCACAGAGATAAACCTTTCTTCTGATTCAGCAGTTTGGGAACACTCTTTCTGTCCATTCTGCAAATGGACATTTAGGTGCTCATTGAGGGCAATGGTGAAAAAGTGAATATCTCAGGATAAAAACTAGAAGAAGACTATCTTAGAAACTATTTTGTGATACATTCATTCATCTCACAGAGTTAAACTTTCATTTTCATTTATTACTTTTGTAACACTGTTTTTGTTGAATCTGTGAAGGAGTATTTGGGAGCTCTTTGAGACCAATGTTGAAAAAGAAAATATATTCGGATAAAACTATAAAGAAGCATTCTGAGAAACTGCTTTCTGATGTGTGCCTTCACTTCACAGAGATAAACCTTTCTTAAGATTCAGCTGTTTGGAAACAACGTTTTTGTCCATTCTGTGAATGAACATTTGAGAGGTCCTTGAGACCAATGGCAACAAATTGAAAATCACAGGATAAACACTAGAAGAAAGCTGTCTGATAAACTGCTTTGTGATGTGTGCATTCATCTAGCAGAGTTAAACCTTTCATTTCATTCATCATTTTAGAAACACTGTTTTTGTAGAATCTTCAAAGGGATATTTGGGAGCACATTGAGTTCTATGGTGGAAAAGGAAACATCTTCAGATAAAAAAATTGAAAGAAGTTTTCTGAGAAACTGCTTTGTGCTGTGTGCATTTATCTCACAGAGTTTAACCTTTCTTCAGATTCAGCTGTTTGGAAACACTATTTTTGTACATTCTGCAATTGGATGTTTGGGAGTTCTTTTAGGCCAATGGCCAAAAAACAAATATCCCAGGATAAAAAATAGAAGTAAACACTCTGAGAAGCTGCTTTGTGATGTGTGCATTCATCTAGCAGACTTAAATTCTTCTTTCAATTCAACCATTTGGAAACACTGTTTTTGTAGAATCCGTGAATGGATATTTGTGAGTGCATCGAGGTCTATAGTGAAAAAGTAAACATCTTCAGACAAAAACAGGAAATAAGCTTTCTGAGAAACAGCTTCATGATGTGTGCATTCATCTTACAGAGTTAAACTTTCTTTGGATTCAGCTGTTAGGAAACACTGTTTTTGTTCTTTCTACTAATGTATATTTGGGAGCTCAGTGGGGCAAATTGAGAAAAAGTAAATATCCCAGGATAAAAACCAGAAGGAAGCTCTCTGAGAAACTGCTTTGTGATGTGTTCATTAATCTCACAGAGTTAAACCATTCCTTTCAGTCAGTAATTTCAAAACACTGTTTTTGTAGAATCTACGATGGTATGTTTGGGAGCATATTGAGGACCATGGTGAAAAAGTAAAGATCTTCAGATAAAAAATAGAAAGAAGTTTTCTGAGAAACTGCTTTGTGATGTGTGCATTCATCTCACAGACTTAAACCATTTTTTTGGACTCAACAGTTTGGAAACGCTGTTTTTTTCCATTCTTCCAATAGGCATTTGGGAGTTCATTGAGGCCAATGGCAAAAAAAAAAAAAAAAAAATGAATAATCCAGGATAAAAATTGGGAGGAAAATCTCTGAGAAACCACTTTGTGATGTGTGCATTCATCTCACAGAAGTAAACCTTTGTTTGGATTCAGCAGTTTGGAAAAGCTATTTTTGTCAATTCTGGGAATGGGCATTTGGGAGTTCAGTGAGGCCAATGGCAAAAAAGCAAGTATCCCAGGACAAAAACTAGAAGGAAGCTATCTGAGAAATCTCTTTGAGATGTATTCACTCATCTGGCAGAGTTAAACCTTTCTTTTCATTCAGTAGTTTTTAAACACTGTTTTTGTAGAATCTGTGAAGGGATATTTGGGAGCTCCTTGAGGCCTATGGTAAAAAAAGAAATATTTTCAAATAAAAACTAGAAAGAAGCTTTCTGATAAACTGCTTTGTGATGTGAGCATTCATCTCACAGAGTTAAATCTTTCTTTGTATTCAGCAGTTTGGAAACACTGTTTTTGTAGAATCTGCCTAGGGTTATTTGGGAGTGAATTTAGGCCTATGGTGAAAAGGGTAACATCTACAGACAAAAACTAGAAAGAAGATTTCTGAGAAACTACTTTGGTTTAGTGCATTCATCTCACAGAGTTACACCTTTATTTTCATTCAGCAGTTTGGAAAAACTGTTTTTGAAGAATCTGCGAAGTGATACTTGGGAGCACATTGAGGCCTATGGTAAGAAAGGAAATATCTTCAAATAAAAACTAGAAAGAAATTATCTGAGAAACCACTTTTTGATGTATGCTTTCATTTCGCAGAGTTAAACCTTTCTTTTTACTCAACAAGTTGGAAACAACGTTTTTACAGAATCTGAGAAGGGATATTTGGAAGTGCTTTGAGGACTATGGTGAGAAAGGAAACATCTTCACTTAAAAAGTAGAAAGAAGGTTTCTGAGAAACTGATTTGTGATGTGTGCATTCATCTCACAGTGTTACAACTTTCTTTGGATTCAACAGTTTAGAAACACAGTTTTTGTGCACTCTGTGAATGGACGTTTGGGAGCTCATTGAGGCCAATTGCGATAAAGCAAATATTGCAGGATAAAAACTAGAAGGCAGATATCTGAGCAAATGCTTTGTGATGTGTGTGTTCACCTCATAGTTCTATACCTGCATTTTCATTCAGACAGATTGGAAACCCTGTTTTTGTATAATTTGCAAATGGATGTTTTGGAGGGCATTGAGTCCTGCAGTTATAAAGAACCATCCTGAGACAAAAACTAGAAAGAAGTGTTTTGAGAAACTGCCTTGTGATGTAAGCATTCATCTCACAGAGTTAATTCTTTCCTTGAATGCAGAAGTTTGGGAAAACTGTTTTTGTCCATTCACAGAATGGACATCTGGAAGCTCACTGAGGGTAAATGAGAAAATGCTAATATCCCAGGATAAAAAATAGAAGCTAGCTCTCTGAGAAACTACTTCATGATGGATGCATTTATCTTGCTGAGTGAAACCTTTCTGTTTTGGTTGTTTTTGTTTAAAGAACTCTTATTATAATTAAGTATTTAATGAAAATGAGACTTTTTAAAGAAAAACATAATTTTCTATGTAAAATCATTGAAATTGTTTGTGGAATTTAAAATATAGTTGTCTATGTCACGTCTAGATATGCACATATATGATATAGTAGCCCATGAGGTATAACAACAAAATTGGTTACATTTTTTTGAAAAATAACTTTTTAGTACTAGAATTCTGTAATCTCTAATTATCTTTTCCAACATGTAGATATATTTGGAAAACTGTAACATTGTTGTAAGTATTTGTGATGAAATAAATTGGAAGAAAATTTATTCCCAGAAACCTTTGGTTTTTGTAGTGAGCATAAAATATTAAACATGTACCTCTAAACTCAAGATACTTTGAACATTTTTCTACAGGTAGTATAAAAACTCCAAATAAATGCCAAAAAATTATAAACATGATAGGTTTAAGTGTTTTTTTTTACCTCTACAATTTAGTTCATGGAGATAGGATGATAAATGTCATCTACTCTATCTCTTTCTTCTTTTTTTTTTTTTTTTTTGAGATGGAGTCTCACTGTGTCTCCCAGACTGGAGTGCAGTGGCACAATCTCGGCTCACTGGAAGCTCCACCTCCCAGGTTCACACCATTCTCCTGCCTCAGCCTCCCGAGTAGCTGGGACTACAGGTGTCCACCACCATGCCTGGCTAATTTTTTGTATTTTTAGTAGAGACGGAGTTTCACCATGTTAACCAGGATGGTCTCGATCTCCTGACCTTGTGATCCACCCGCCTCAGCCTCCCAAAGTGCTGGGATTACAGGCACGAGCCACCACGCCCAGCCTCTTCTTTTAACAATAACTGAACCTTTTATCTCTGTTTCTATGTCACAATTTAAAATGTGACTATAAACATGTGTTTTCAAAAACTTCCCTGTGCCTCTAATAATGACTCTCTCTTCTACCAAGTAAAATACACATGTTAGGAAAATAGCTTGTATCATTAAAGATTATGAACCAAAGCTTACCAGGGCAATTGTTCTCTAACATTTAAGTTGCATAGAGAAAGCACTGGAAATTATGTAGAACACTGATTAGTTCATTCAAATATAAAATATATTCACATTTTCTAAATTTTAGTTTTTGACCCTCTTTCTCTGTTGGGAAATTTCAAACTTTGGATCCTGTTAAGACATATATATTCTACTCCATCACTCTTAAGGGAAGACTAGATTGTTTTATAACTAGAAAATGGAAAACTAATATAATATACTCTCCCTCTCTAAAAGTATGATTTACTATTTTAAATTTTGATGTTTTAATGGTTAGACTTTGGTTTTCTCATAAAAATTTTTTTTATTTTTATTCTACTTTAAGTTCTAGGGTACATGTGCACAACATGCAGATTAGTTATATACATATACATGTAGCATGTTGGTGTGCTGCACCAATTAACTGATCATTTACATTAGGTATATCTCTTAATGCTATCCCTCACTCCTCCCCCCACCCCAAGATAGGCCCCAGTGTGTGATGTTCCCCTTCCTGTGTCCAAGTGTTCTCATTGTTCAATTCCCACCTGTGAATGAGAACATGCATTGTTCGTTTTTTTGTCCTTGCAATAGTTTGCTGAGAATGATGGTTTCCAGCTTCATCCATGTCCATACATAGGATATGAACTCATCCTTTTTTAAGGCTGCATAGTATTCCATGGTGTATATGTGCCATATTTTCTTAGTCCAGTCTATCATTGATGGACATTTGGGTTTGTTTCAAGTCTTTGCTATTGTGAGTAGTAGTGCCACAATAAACATATGTGTGCATGTGTCTTTATAGCAGCATTATTTATAATCCTTTTGATATATACACAGGATGGCTGGGCAAATGGTATGTCTTGTTCTAGATCCTTGAGGAATTGCCAAACTGTTGTCCACAATGGTTGAACTAGTTTATGGTCACAAAAAGAGTGTAAAAGTATTCCTAATTCTCCACATCCTCTCCAGCATTCCCTTTGAAAACTGGCACAAGACAGGGATGCCCTCTCACCACTCTTGTTTAACATAGTGTTGGAAGTTCTGGCCAGGACAATCAGTTAGCAGAAAAAATAAAGGGTATTCAATTAGGAAAAGAGGAAGTCAAATTGTCCCTATTTGCAGATGACATGATTGTATATTTAGAAAACCCCAAAACAGCATGGTACTGGTAACAAAACAGAGGCATAGACCAATGGAACAGAACAGAGCCCTCAGAAATAATACCACACATTTGCAACCATCTAATCTTTGACAAACCTGACAAAAACAAGAAATGGGGAAAAGATTCCCTATATTAATAAATGGTGCTGGGAAAACTGGCTAGCCATATGTAGAAAATTGAAACTGGATCCCTTCTTTACACCTTGTACAAATATAATTCAATATGGATTAGAGAGTTACATGTTAGACATAAAACTATAAAAACTCTAGAAGAAAACCTAGGCAAACCATTCAGGACATAGGCATGGGCAAGGACTTCGGGTCTAAACAAACTTTCTGAGAATCTGCTTTTCGATGTGTGCATTCATCTCACAGAGTTAAAGCTTTCTTTTGATTCAGCAGTTTGGAAATGCTGCTTTTGTCCATTCTGGGAATGGACATTTTAAGATGATTGAGGCCAATGGTGAAAAAGTGAGTATCCCAGGATAAAAAGTACAAGGAAGCTATCTGAAAAACGGTTTTGTGATGCATGCATTCATCATGAAGAATTAAACCTTGCTTTTCATCCAGCAGTTTATAAACACTATTTTTGTAGGATCCTCAGACGGATGCTTGAGAGTGCATTGAGGCCTAATGTGGAAAAGGAAACATTTTCAGATAGAAACAAAAAAGAAGCTTTCCCTTCCAAAGCAAGAATCAGACAGGTACACTCGCTGTTCAGAAATATTCTATCTTCTGCAGCCTCTGCTGCTGATACCCAGGCAAACAGGGTCTGGAGTGGACCTCAAGCAATCTCCAACAGACCTACAGCTGAGGGTCCTGACTGTTAGAAGGAAAACTATCAAACAGGAAGGACACCTACACCAAAACCCCATCAGTACATCACCATCATCAAAGACCAGAGGCAGATAAAACCACAAAGATGGGGAAAAAGCAGGGCAGAAAAGCTGGAAATTCAAAAAATAAGAGTGCATCTCCCCCGGCAAAGGAGCGCAGCTCATTGCCAGCAACGGATCAAAGCTGGACGGAGAATGACTTTGACGAGATGAGAGAAGAAGGCTTCAGTCCATCAAATTTCTCAGAGCTAAAGGAGGAATTACATACCCAGCGCAAAGAAACTAACAATCTTGAAAAAAAAGTGGAAGAATTGATGGCTAGAGTAATTAATGCAGAGAAGGTCATAAACGAAATGAAAGAGATGAAAACCATGACACGAGAAATACGTGACAAATGCACAAGCTTCAGTAACCGACTTGATCAACTGGAAGAAAGAGTATCTGCGATTGAGGATCAAATGAATGAAATGAAGTGAGAAGAGAAACCAAAAGAAAAAAGAAGAAAAAGAAATGAACAAAGCCTGCAAGAAGTATGGGATTATGTAAAAAGACCAAATCTACGTCTGATTGGGGTGCCTGAAAGTGAGGGGGAAAATGGAACCAAGTTGGAAAACACTCTTCAGGATATCATCCAGGAGAACTTCCCCAACCTAGTAGGGCAGGCCAACATTCAAATCCAGGAAATACAGAGAACGCCACAAAGATACTCCTCGAGAAGAGCAACTCCAACACACATAATTGCCAGATTCACCAAAGTTGAAATGAAGGGAAAAATCTTAAGGGCAGCCAGAGAGAAAGGTCGGGTTACCCACAAAGGGAAGCCCATCAGACTAACAGCAGATCTCTCGGCAGAAACTCTCCAAGCCAGAAGAGAGTGGGGGCCAATATTCAACATTCTTCAAGAAAAGAATTTTCAACCCAGAATTTCATATCCAGCCAAACTAAGTTTCATAAGTGAAGGAGAAATAAAATCCTTTACAGATAAGCAAATGCTTAGAGATTTTCTCACCACCAGACCTGCCTTACAAGAGACCCTGAAGGAAGCACTAAACATGGAAAGGAACAACCGGTACCAGCCATTGCAAAAACATGCCAAAATGTAAAGACCATCGATGCTACGAAGAAACTGCATCAACTAACGAGCAAAATAAACAGTTAATATCATAATGGCAGGATCAAGTTCACACATAACAATCTTAACCTTAAATGTAAATGGACTAAATGCGCCAATTAAAAGACACAGACTGGCAAACTGGATAAAGAGTCAAGACCCATCAGTCTGCTGTATTCAGGAGACCCATCTCACACGCAGAGACATACATAGGCTCAAAATAAAGGGATGGAGGAAGATTTACCAAGCAAATGGAGAACAAAAAAAAGTGGGGGTTGCAATACTAGTCTCTGATAAAACAGACTTTAAACCATCAAAGATCAAAAGAGACAAAGAAGGCCATTACATAATGGTAAAGGGATCAATTCAACAGGAAGAGCTAACTATCCTAAATATATATGCACCCAATACAGGAGCACCCAGATTCATCAAGCAAGTCCTTAGAGACTTACAAAGAGACTTAGACTCCCATACAATAATAATGGGAGACTTCAACACTCCACTGTCAACATTAGACAGATCAACGAGACAGAAAGTTAACAAGGATATCCAGGAATTGAACTCATCTCTGCAGCAAGCAGACCTAATAGACATCTACAGAACTCTCCACCCCAAATCAACAGAATATACATTCTTCTCAGCACCACATCATACTTACTCCAAAATTGACCACGTAATTGGAAGTAAAGCACTCCTCAGCAAATGTACAAGAACAGAAATTATAACAAACTGTCTCTCAGACCACAGTGCAATCAAACTAGAACTCAGGACTAAGAAACTCAATCAAAACTGCTCAACTACATGGAAACTGAACAACCTGCTCCTGAATGACTACTGGGTACATAACGAAATGAAGGCAGAAATAAAGATGTTCTTTGAAACCAATGAGAACAAAGATACAACATACCAGAATCTCTGGGACACATTTAAAGCAGTGTGTAGAGGGAAATTTATAGCACTAAATGCCCACAAGAGAAAGCAGGAAAGATCTAAAATTGACACTCTAACATCACAATTAAAAGAGTTAGAGAAGCAAGAGCAAACACATTCGAAAGCTAGCAGAAGGCAAGAAATAACTAAGATCAGAGCAGAACTGAAGGAGATAGAGACACAAAAAACCCTCCAAAAAATCAATGAATCTAGGAGTTGGTTTTTTGAAAAGATCAACAAAATTGACAGACCACTAGCCAGACTAATAAAGAAGAAAAGAGAGAAGAATCAAATAGACGCAATAAAAAATGATAAAGGGGATATCACCACCGACCCCACAGAAATACAAACTACCATCAGAGAATACTATAAACACCTCTACGCAAATAAACTGGAAAATCTAGAAGAAATGGATAATTTCCTGGACACTTACACTCTTCCAAGACTAAACCAGGAAGAAGTTGAATCCCTGAATAGACCAATAGTAGGCTCTGAAATTGAGGCAATAATTAATAGCCTACCAACCAAAAAAAGTCCAGGACCAGATGGATTCACAGCTGAATTCTACCAGAGGTACAAGGAGGAGTTGGTACCATTCCTTCTGAAACTATTCCAATCAATAGAAAAAGAGGGAATCCTCCCTAACTCATTTTATGAGGCCAACATCATTCTGATACCAAAGCCTGGCAGAGACACAACAAAAAAAGAGAATTTTAGACCAATATCCCTGATGAACATCGATGCAAAAATCCTCAATAAAATACTGGCAAACCGGGTTCAGCAACACATCAAAAAGCTTATCCACCATGATCAAGTGGGCTTCATCCCTGGGATGCAAGGCTGGTTCAACATTTGCAAATCAATAAACATAATCCAGCATAGAAACAGAACCAAAGACAAGAACCACATGATTATCTCAATAGATGCAGAAAAGGCTTTTGACAAAATTCAACAGCCCTTCATGCTAAAAACGCTCAATAAATTCGGTATTAATGGAACGTACCTCAAAATAATAAGAGCTATCTATGACAAACCCACAGCCAATATCATACTGAATGGGCAAAAACTGGAAAAATTCCCTTTGAAAACTGGCACAAGACAGGGATGCCCTCTCTCACCACTCCTATTCAACATAGTGTTGGAAGTTCTGGCTAGGGCATTTAGGCAAGAGAAAGAAATCAAGGGTATTCAGTTAGGAAAAGAAGAAGTCAAATTGTCCCTGTTTGCAGATGACATGATTGTATATTTAGAAAACCCCATTGTCTCAGCCCAAAATCTCCTTAAGCTGATAAGCAATTTCAGCAAAGTCTCAGGATACAAAATTAATGTGCAAAAATCACAAGCATTCTTATACACCAGTAACAGACAAACAGAGAGCCAAATCAGGAATGAACTTCCATTCACAATTGCTTCAAAGAGAATAAAATACCTAGGAATCCAACTGACAAGGGATGTAAAGGACCTCTTCAAGGAGAACTACAAACCACTGCTCAGTGAAATCAAAGAGGACACAAACAAATGGAAGAACATACCATGCTCATGGATAGGAAGAATCAATATCGTGAAAATGGCCATACTGCCCACGGTTATTTATAGATTCAATGCCATCCCCATCAAGCTACGAACGAGTTTCTTCACAGAGTTGGAAAAAACTGCTTTAAAGTTCATATGGAACCAAAAAAGAGCCCGCATCTCCAAGACAATCCTAAGTCAAAAGAACAAAGCTGGAGGCATTACGCTACCTGACTTCAAACTATACTACAAAGCTACAGTAACCAAAACAGCATGGTACTGGTACCAAAACAGAGATATAGACCAATGGAACAGAACAGAGTCCTCAGAAATAATACCACACATCTACAGCCATCTGATCTTTGACAAACCTGAGAGAAACAAGAAATGGGGAAAGGATTCCCTATTTAATAAATGGTGCTGGGAAAATTGGCTAGCCATAAGTAGAAAGCTGAAACTGGATCCTTTCCTTACTCCTTATACGAAAATTAATTCAAGATGGATTAGAGACTTAAATGTTAGACCTAATACCATAAAAATCCTAGAGGAAAACCTAGGTAGTACCATTCTGGACATAGGCATGGGCAAAGACTTCATGTCTAAAACACCAAAAGCAACGGCAGCAAAAGCCAAAATTGACAAATGGGATCTCATTAAACTAAAGAGCTTCTGCACAGCAAAAGAAACTACCATCAGAGTGAACAGGCAACCTACAGAATGGGAGAAAATTTTTGCAATCTACTCATCTGACAAAGGGCTAATATCCAGAACCTACAAAGAACTCAAACAAATTTACAAGAAAAAAACAAACAACCCCATCAAAAAGTGGGCAAAGGATATGAACAGACATTTCTCAAAAGAAGACATTCATACAGCCAACAGACACATGAAAAAATGCTCATCATCACTGGCCATCAGAGAAATGCAAATCAAAACCACAATGAGATACCATCTCACACCAGTTAGAATGGCAATCATTCAAAAGTCAGGAAACAACAGGTGCTGGAGAGGATGTGGAGAAATAGGAACACTTTTACATTGTTGGTGGGATTGTAAACTAGTTCAACCATTATGGAAAACAGTATGGCGATTCCTCAAGGATCTAGAACTAGATGTACCATATGACCCAGCCATTCCATTACTGGGTATATACCCAAAGGATTATAAATTATGCTGCTATAAAGACACACGCACACGTATGTTTATTGCGGCACTATTCACAATAGCAAAGACTTGGAATCAACCCAAATGTCCATCAGTGACACATTGGATTAAGAAAATGTGGCACATATACACCATGGAATACTATGCAGCCATCAAAAAGGATGAGTTCGTGTCCTTTGTAGGGACATGGATGCAGCTGGAAACCATCATTCTTAGCAAACTATCACAAGAACAGAAAACCAAACACCGCATGTTCTCACTCATAGGTGGGAACTGAACAATGAGATCACTCGGACTCAGGAAGGGGAACATCACACACCGGGGCCTATCATGGGGAGGGGGGAGGGGGGAGGGGGGAGGGGGGAGGGGGGAGGGGGGAGGGGGGAGGGATTGCATTGGGAGTTATACCTGATGTAAATGACGAGTTGATGGGTGCAGCACACCAACAAGGCACAAGTATACATATGTAACAAACCTGCACGTTATGCACATGTACCCTACAACTTAAAGTATAATAATAATAATTAAAAAAAAAAAAAAGACTTAATAAAGAGTAAATACAAAAAAAAAAAAAAAACAAAAAAGAAGCTTTCCAAGAAACTACTTTGTGATGTGTGCATTCATCTCACAGAAATAAACCATTCGTTGTTTTCCACAGTTTGGAAACACTGCTTTTGTCCTTTCTACAAATGGACATTTGTGATATCATTGAGATCAAAGGATAAAATGCAAATATCCCAGAAGAAAAAACAGAAGGAAGCTATTTGAGAAACACCCTTGTGATGTGTGTATTCATCTCTCAGCATTAAACCTTCTTTTTCTTTCAGCAGTTCGAAAACACTGTTTTTGTCCATTCTGCAAATGGACATTTGGGAACTCATTGATGAGAATGGCAAAAAAGCAAATCACTGAGGTTAAAATCTGGAAGTTATCTGAGAATTCGCTTTGTGAAGTATGCATTCATCTCACAGAGTTAAATCTTTCTTTTCATTCAGCATTTTGGAAACGCTGTTTTTGAAGAATCCGCAAAGGGATATTTGGGAGCACATAGAGGCTTATGGTAAAAAAAGAAACATTTTCAGATATAAACTTGAAAGATGCTCTCTGAGAACTGCCTTCTGATGTGTGCTTTCATCTCAAAGAGTTGAAACCTTCTTTGGATACAGCAGTTTGTAAACACTGTTTTTGTCCACTTTCCGAGTAGATATTTAAGAGTTCATTGAGGTCAACGGTGAAAGAGCTAATATCCCAGGATAAAAACTAGAAGGAAACTCTCTGAGAAACCTCTTTAGATGTATGCATTTATCTCACAGAGTTAAATCTTTCTTTGGACTCAGCAGCAGTTTGGAAACACTCTTTTTAGCCTTTCTGTGAATAGACATTTGGGAGCACATTGAGGCCAATGGCAAAACAGCAAATATCTCAGAATAAAAAGTAGAAGAAAGCTATCTGAGAAACAGCTTTGTGATATGTGTATTCATCTCACAGAGCTGAAACTTTCTTTTCATTCAGCAAGTTGAAAGCACTGTTTTTGTAGAATCCACATAGAAATACTTGGGAGCACATTGAGGCCTATGGTGAAAAACAGAATGTCTTCAAATAAAAACTAGAAAGAAGCCTTCTGACAAACTGTTTTGTGATGTGTGCATTCATCTCACACAATGAAACCTTTCTTTGGATACAGCAGTTTGGAAACACTGTTTTTGTCCTTTCAACAAATGGAAATTTGGGAGCTCATTTAGGCCAATGGTGAAAAAGCAAATATCCCAGGATAAATACTAGAAAGAAGTTATCTGACAAACTGTTTTGTGATGTTTGCATTCATCTCACAGAGTTAAACTTTTCTTTTCATTCAGCATTTTAGAAACAGTTTTTGTAGAATCCTTGAAAGAATATTTGGAAGCGCATTGAAGCCAATGGCGTAAAAGTGAAAATCCCAGGACAAAAACCATAGGGAAGCTATCAGAGAATCCGTTTTGTTATGTGTGCTTTCATCTCACAGAGGTAAACCTTTATTTTCATTCAGCAGTTTGGAAATCCTGCTTTGGTAGAAGCTGCGAAGGTATATTTTTGAGAGCATTGAGGCCTGTGGTGAAAAAGTAAACATCTTCACATGAAAACAAGAAAGAAGCTCTGAGAAACTGCTTTGTGATCTGTGTATTCATTTCACAGAGGTAAACATATCTATGGATTCAGCAGATTATGAAGTCTGTATTTGTCAATTCTGCAAATGGACATTTGGGATCTCATTGAGGCCAATGGCAAAAAAGTGAATATTCCTGGACAAAAACTAGAAGGAAGCTATTTGAGAAACTGCTTTGTGATGTGTGCATTCATTTCACAGAGTTAAACCTTGCTTTTCATTCAGCACTTTGGAAACACTGTTTTTACAAAATGTTCAGAGGGATAACTCGCAGCCCTTTGAGGCCTGTGGTGAAAAAGGAAACATCTTCAGATAAAACCACAAAGAAGCTTTGTGAGAAACTGCTTTGTGATGTGTGTATTCATCTCACAAAGCTAAAGGTTTCTCTGGGTTCAGCAGTTTGGAAACACTCTTTTTCTCCATTCTGCAAATGGACATTTGGGAGCTCATTGAGGTCAAAGGCGAAAAAGTGAATATCCCACGTATAAAAAGTATAAGGAAGCTATTTGAAGAAACCACTTCTTGATGTGTGCATTCATCTCATGAAGTTAAACCTTTCCTTTCATTCAGTAGCTTGGAAACACTGTATTTCTACAACCTGCAAAGGGATATTTTGGAGTGAATAGAGGTCTATTTTGAAAGAGGAAACATCTTCATATAAAAACAAGAAAGGCACTTTCTGAGAAACTGCTTTGTGATGTGTCCATTCATCTCACAGAGTTAAAACTTTCTTTCAATTCAGCAGTTTAGAAACACCGTTTTTGTAGAATATTTGAAAGGATATTTTAGAGAGCACTGAGGACAATCATGAAAAAGTGAATGCCCCAGGACAAAATAAGAACTCTATCTGAGAAACTGCTTTGTGATGTGTGCATTCATGTCACAGAGTTAAACCTTTCTTTTCACTCAGGAGTATAGAAACACTTTTTGTACAATCTGCAAAGGGATATTTAGGAGCACATTGAGGTCTATGGTGAAAAAGATCTTCAGATAAAAACTAGAAAGAAGCTTTCTAAGAAACTGCTGTGTGTTGTGTGCATTCATCTCACAGAATTCAACCTTTCTTCAGATTCAGTAGTTTAGAAACACTGTTTATCTCCATTCTGTGAGTGGACATTTTAGAGCAAATTGAGGTCAGTGGCAAAAAAAGGAATAACCTAGGATAAAAACTAGAAGGAAGGTATCTGAGAAACCAATTTGTGATGCATGCATTCATCTCACAGAGTTAAACCTTTCTGTTCATTCAGCAGTTTTGAAACACTGTTTTTGTAAAATCTGCAAAGGAATATTTAGGAGTGCATTAGGCGTACAGTGAAAAAGGATACATCTTCAGATAAAAACAATAAAGAAACTTTCTGTGAAACTGCTTTGCAATGTGTGTATTCATATCATAAAGTTAAACTGTCTTTGGATTCAGAAGTTTGGAAAAACTGTTTTTGTTCGTCCTCCATATGGACTTTTGGGAGGTCATTGAGTCCAATGGCAAAGACATGACTCTCCCAGAATAAAAACTAGAAGGAAGCTATCTACGAAACTGCTTCATGATGTGTGCATTCATCTCGCAGAGGTAAGCTTTCCTTTTCATTTAGCAGTTGGGAAACAATGATTTTGTAGAATCTCCCAAGGGATATTTGGGAGCACATTGAGGCCTATGGTGAAAAAAGAAATATCTTCACATAAAAAGTAGAAAGAAGCTTTCTGAGAAACTGCTTGTGATGTGCACATTCATCTCACAGAGGTAAAATTTTCTTTGGAATCAGTAGTTTGGAAACACTGTTTTTGTCCATTCTGCAAATGGACATTTGGGGGTTCACTGAGGCCAATGGCAAAAAAGCGAATATCCCAGGATAAAAAATGGAAGGAAGCTATCTGAGAAACCAATTCGTGATGTGTGCATTCACCTTGCAGAGTTAAACATTTCTTTTCATTCAGCACTTTGGAAACACTGTTTTTGTAGAAACTGTGAAGGCTTATTTGGGAGCACATTGAGACTTTTGGTGAAAAAGGAAATAACTTCAGATGAAAACTAGAATGAAGTTTTCTGAGAAACTGCATTGTGATGTGTGCATTCACCTCACAGAGTTAATCCTTTCTTTAGAGTCAACACTTTGGAAACTCGTTTTTGTCCATTCGCAGAATGGACATTTGGGAACTCATTGAGGCCAATGGCAAAAATGCAAATATCTAACGATGAAAACTAGAAGGAAGGTATCTGACAAACTGCTTTGTGATGTGTGCATTCATCTGACAGAGTTAAGCCTTTCTTTTCATTCAGCCATTTGGAAACACTGTTTTTCTAGAATCTGCAAAGGGATATTTGGGAGTGCACTGATGCCTATGGTGAAAAGGGACATATCTTGAAATGAAAATTGAAAAGACAATTTCTGATAAACTGCCATGATTTGTGTTTTCATCTCACAGATTTAAACCTTTCTTTGGATTCAGCACTTTGGAAACACTGTTTTTGTCCATTCTGTAAACGTACATTTGGGAGCTCATTAGGTTCAATGAGGAAACAGCGAATATCCCATGATAAAGCCTAGAAGAAATCTGTCTTGGAAACTGATTGTGATATGTTCATTCATCTTACAGAGTTAAACCTTTCTTTTCATTCAGCAGTTTGGAAACACTCTTTTTGTAGAAACTGTGAAAGGATATTTGGAGGCACAATGAGTCCTAGTGTGAAAAAGGAAACAACTTCAGATAAAAACTAGAATGAAGTTTTCTGAGAAACTGCATTGTGATATGTGCATTCATCTCACAGAGTTAACCCTTTCTTTAGAGTCAACACTTTGGAAACCCATTTTTTCCATTCGCAGAATGGACATTTGGGAACTCATTGAGGCCAATGGCAAAAATGCAAATATCTAAGGATGAAAACCAGAAGGAAGCTATCTGACAAACTACTTTGTGATGTGTGCATTCATCTGACAGAGTTAAGCTTTTCTTTTCATTCAGCCATTTGGAAACACTGTTTTTCTAGAATCTGCAAAGAGATATTTGGGAGTGCCCTGATGCCTATAGTGAAAAGGGACATTTCTTGAAATGAAAATTGGAAAGATAATTTCTGATAAACTGCTATGATTTGTGTTTTAATCTCACATATTTAAACCTTTCTTTGGATTCAGCACTTTGGAAACACTGTTTTTGTCCATTCTGTAAATGTACATTTGGGAGCTCATTAGGTTCAATGAGGAAACAGCGAATATCCCATGATAAAACCTAGAAGGAATCTGTCTTGGAAACTGATTGTGACAGTTTGGAAACAGTCTTTTTGTAGAATCTCCTAAGGAATATTTGGGAGTGCGTTGAGGCCAATAATGAAAAAGGAAACATCTTCAGATAATAAGTAGAAAGAAGCTTCCTCAGCAACTGCTATGTGATGTTTCCACTCACCTCACAGATTTAAACGTTTCTTTGGATTCAGAAGTCTGTAAACACTGTTCATGTCCATTCTGTGAATGGACATTTGGGAGCACATTGTTGAAAAAGAGAATATCTCAGGGTAAAAACTAGAAGGAAGCTATGCAAGAAACCACTTTGTGATGTGTGCATTCATCTCACAGTGTTAAACATTTCTCTGGGGTCAGGAGTTTGGAAACACTTTTTTGGTCCATTCTGTGGATGGACATTTTGGATCTCATTGAGGCGAATGATGAAAAAGCGAATATCTCAGGGTAAAAATTAGAAGAAAACTAACTGAGACACGATTTTGTTATCTGATCATTCATCTCGCAGAATTAAGCCTTTCTTTTCATTAAGCAGTTAGGAAACACTGTTGTCGGAGAATCTGCAAGGGGGTGTTAGAACCCATATTGAGGCCTATGGTGAAAAAGGAAACATCTTCACATAAACACTAGAAAGAAGATTTACAAAAAATTGCTTTGTGATGTGTGCATTCATCTAACAGTTATACCTTCCTTTGTATTCTGCAGTTTGGAAACACAGTTTTTGTCCATTCTGCAAATGGAGATTTGTGAATCATTGAAGCCAACAGCAAAAAAGTGAATATCCCAGGATAGAAACTGGAAGGAAACTATCCGAGAAACCACCCTGTGATGTGTGAAGTTTTAACTCACAGAGTTAAAACTTTCTTTTCATTCTGCAGTTTGGAAACACTGTTTTTGTAAAATCTGTGAAAGGATATTTAGGAGCACATAGAGGCTTATGATGAAAAAAGTAATATCTTCAGATAAAAACCAGAGAGAAGCTTTCTGAGAAACTACTTTGTGATGTGTGCATTAATCTCAGAGTTAAACCTTTCCTTGGATTCAGCAGTTTGGAAACACTGTTTTTGTAGAATCTGCAAAGGGTTATTTGGGAGCAAATTGAGGCCTATGTTGAAAAAGGATATATCTTCAGATAAAAACTAGAAAGATGTTTTCTGAGAAACTACTTCATGATGTGTGCATTCATTTCACTGTGTTAAACACTTGTTTGGATGCAGCAGTTTGGAACCACTTTTTTTGTCCATTCTGTGAACACACATTTTGGAGCTCATTGAGGCCAATGGTGAAAAAATGAACATCCAAGTATGAAAACTAGAAGGAAGCTAGCTGATAAACCATTTTGTGATGTGTGCATTCATCTTGCAGAATTAGGCATTTCTTTTCATTAAGCAGTTTGGAAACACTGTTTTTTGAGAATCTGCAAAAGGGTGTTATAGTGCACAATGAGACCTATGGTTAAAACAGGAAACATCTTTACATAAAAATTAGAAAGAAGTTTTCTGAGAGACTGCTTTGTAATGTCTGTATTCATCTCACAGTTATATCTTCCTTTGAATTCTGCAGTTTGGAAAAACTGTTTTTGTCCATTCTGTAAAGGACATTAGTGAATTCATTGAGGCCAGTGGCAAAAATGCAAATATTCCAGTATAGAAACTGGAATGAAGTTATCTGAGAACCTGATTTGTGATGTGTGCATTCAACTCACAGAGTTAAATATTTCTCTTCATTCCACAGCTTGGAAACATTGTATTTGTAGAAACTGCAAAGGGATATTTGGGAGTGCATTGAGGTCTAAGTTGAAAAAGAAAGCAACTTCAGATAAAACTTAGAAAGAAACATTCTGAGAAACTGCTTTGGGATGTGTGCATTCAGGTTACCTGGTAAATTTTTTTATTCAGCTACGTGGAAACATTCTTTGTGTCCATTGTATTAGTGGACATTTGGAGCTCATTGAGAACAATGGCAAAAAATCGATTATCCCAGGATAAAAACAAGAAGGAAGCTATCTGAGAAGTCATTTTGTCATGTTTGCATTCATCTCACAGAGTTTAACCTTTCTTTTTATCCAGCAGTTTGGAAACACTGTTTTTATAAAATCTGCTAAAGGATATTTGGGATTGCGTTGGGGTCTAAGTTGAAAAAGGAAACATCTTCAGACAAAAACTAGTAAGAAGTTTTCTGAGAAATTGCTTTGTGATGTGTGCGCTCATCTCACAGAGGTAAACTTTTCTTTGGATTCAGCAGTTTGGAAATATTATTTTTGTCCATTCTGCAAATGGACATTTGGGAGCTAATTGAGGCCAATGGCAGAAAAACGAAAATCCCAGGATATAAACTAGAAGGAAGCTATCTGAGAAGCAATTTTGTGACGTGTGGATCCGTGTCACAGAGTTAAACCTTTGTTTTATTTGAGCAGTTTGGAAACACTGTTCTTGTAGAATCTATGAAGCCATATTTGGGAGTGCATTGAGGCCTATGTTGAAAAAGGATACATCATCAGATAAAAACTAGAAAGAAGCTTTCTGAGAAACTGCTTCTTGATGTGTGCATTCATCTCACAGTGTTAAACTTTCTTTTCATACATCAGTTTGGAAACACTGTTTTTGTAGAATCTGTGAATGGATATTTGGGAGCTCATTTTGGCCAATGGTGAAAAAGTGAAAAACCCAGGATAAAAACTAGAAGGAAGCTATCTGAGAAACCACTTTGTGATGTGCACATTCATTTCACAGTGTTAAACATTTCTTTGGATACAGCAGTTTGGAATTTTTTTTTATCCATTCTGTGAATGGACGTTTTGGAGCTCAATGAGGCCAATGGTGAAAAAGTGAACATCCAAGAATAAAAACTAGAAGGAAGCTAACTGAGAAACTGTTCTGTGATGGGTACATTAATCTCACAGAATTAAGCTTTTCTTTTCATTAAGCAGTTTGGAAACACTGTTTTTGGAGAATCTGCAAAGGGGTGTTAGAGAGCACATTGAGGCCTATGGTGAAAAAAGGAACAACCACACAAAAAAGCTAGATAGAAGCTTTCTGAGAAATTGCTTTGTGATGTGTGTATTCATCTCACAGTTAAACTTTTCTTTGGATTCTGTAGTTTGGAAACACTGTTTTTGTGCATTCTGCAAATGGACATTTGGGAACTCATTGAGGCCAATGGTGAAAAGGCAAATATATCTGGGTGAAAACTAGAAGGAAACTGTCTGAGAAACTGCTTTGTGATGTTTGCCATCACCTCACCAAATTAAACCTTTCTTTTCATTCAGCAATTTGGAAGCATTGTTTTGGCAGTTACGGCAAAACGATATATGGGAATGCATTGAGGCTTGTAGTGAAAAATTAAAGACCTTCACATAAAAACCAAAGAGAAACTTTCTGAGAAATTGCTTTGGATGTGTGCATTCATCTCACAGAGTTAAAATTTTCTTTGGATTCGGCAGATTGGAAACAGTGCTTTTGTCCATTCTGCGAATAGACATTTGAGAGCTCATTGATGCCAATGGGGACCAAGTGAATATTCTAGGATAAAAACTAGCAGGAAGCTCTCAGAGAAACAGCTTTGAGATATATGCATTCATCTCCCAAAATTAAAACTTTCTTTTCAATCAGCAGCTTGGAAACACTGTTTTTCTAGAATCTGTGAAGGGATATTTGGGAGCACATTGATGCCTATGGTGAAATTGGAAATATCTTCAGACAAAAATTAGAAAGAAGCTTTCTGAATAACTGGTTTGTGATGTGTGCATTTATCTCACAGAATTAAACCTCTGTTTGGATTCAGCCGTTTGGAAACACTGTTTTTGTTCATTCTGCTAATGGACATTTGGGAACACATTGAGGTCAATGGTGGAAAAGCAAATATCGTAAGTTAAAAACCAGAAGGAAATTCTCTGAGAAACCACTATGTGCAATGTCCATTCATCTCGCAGAGTTGATCATTTCTTTTCATTCAGCAGTTTGGGATCACTGTTTTTTAGAATCTGCAAAGAGATATGTGGGAGTACTTTGGGACCTATGGTGAAAAAGGAAACCTCTTCAAATAAAAACTAGAAGGAAGTTTTCTAAGAAATCACTGTGATGTATGCATTGATCTCACAGAGTTAAACTTCTCTTTTCATTCAGTAGATTTTAAACAGTTTTTGTAGTATCTGCAAAGAGATATTAGGGAGTGCATTGAGGTCTATGGTGAAAAGGAAATATTTTCATATTAAAACTTAAAAGAAGTTTTCTGAGAAACTGCTTTGTGATGTGGGCATTCAACTCACAGATTTAAATCTTTCCTTGATTTCAGCAGTTCAGAAACAATGCTTTTGTCCATTCTGTGAAAGGTCAATTTGGAGCTCATTGAGGCCAATGGCGAAAATTCGAATATTGCATGGTAAAAACTACATGAAAGCTATCTGAGAAACCACTTTGTGATGTTTGCATTCATTTCACTGACGTAAAGCATTCTTTGAATTCAACACTTTCTAAAAACTCTTTTTGTCTATTCTGTGAATGGACATTTGGGAGCTCATTTAAGCCAATGGCCATAAGTGAATATCCCAGGATAAAAAGTAGAAGGAAGGTCTCTGAAAAATCACTTTGTGATGTTTGCCTTCATCACAAAGTGTTAAAGATTTCTTTTAATTCAGTGGTTTGGAACACTTTTCTAGAATCTGTGAAAGGATATTTTGAAGTGCATTGAGGCCTATGATGAAAAAGGATAAATATTCAGATAACTAGAAAGAAACTTCCTAAGTAACTGCTTTGTGATGTGTGCATTCATCTCACAGAGTTAAACATTTCTTTGGATTCAGCAGTTTGAAAACACTCTTTTTGTCCATTTTGCAAATGGACATTTGAAAGCTCATTGAGGCCAGTCTGTAAAAAGCAAATATCCCAGGATAAAAAGTAAAAGGAAGCTCTCTGAGAAACAGCGTTGTGATGTTTGCATTCATATTAGAGAGTTAAACCACTCTTTTCATTCAGCAGATTGAAAATACTTTTTTTGTAGAATCTGCGAGGGGATATTTAGGAGCACAATGAGGTCTATGGCGAGAAAGGAAACATCATCAGATAAAAATTAGAAAGGAGCTTTCTGAGAAACAGCTTTTAGATGTGTGCATTCATCTCACAGAGGTAAAATTTTCTTTGGATTCAGCAGTTTGGAACATTGTTTTTGTCCATTCTGTGAATGGATATTTGGGAGCTCATTGAGGCCAATGTCAAACAAGTGAATACTGCAGGATAACAACTAGAAGGAAGCACTCTGAGAAGCCCCTTTGTGATGTTTGCATTCATCTAGCCGAGTAAAACTGCTCTTTTCACTCAGCAGATTGGAAACACTCTTTTTGTAGAATCTGCGAAGGGATATTTCAGAGCACATTGTGGTCTATGGTGAAAAAGGAAACATCTTCAGATAAAGATGAGAAAGAAACTTTCTGAGAAACTGCTTTCTGATGTGTGCATTCATCTCACAGAGTAAAACCTTTGCTTTCATTCAGCAGTTTTGAAACACTGTTTTTGTCGAATCTGCTAAGGGATATTTAGGAGCAAATTGAGGCAAATGGTGAAAAAGGAAACATATTCCAATAAAAACTAGAATGAAGCTTCCTGAGAAACAGCTTTGTGATGTGTGCATTCATCTCAAAGTGTTACATCTTTCTTTGGATTCAGAAGTTTGGAAACACTTCTTTGTCCATGCTGTGAAAGGACATTTGGGATCTCATTGAGGCCAATGGTGTAAAAGTGAATATCCTAGAATAAAAACTAGAATGAGGCTCTCTGAGAAACTGCTTTGTGATGTGTGCATTCATCTCACAGAGAGAAACCTCTCTTTTCATTCAGCAGACTGGAGACACTGTTTACATAGGATGTGCAAAGGGATATTTGGGAGCACATTGAGGTCTATGTTGAAAACTGAAACATCTTCAGACAAAAACTAGAAAGAAGCTTTCTGAGAACCTGCTTTGTGATGCGTGTGTGCATTCAACACACAGAGTTAAAACTTTCCTTGATTTCAGCTGTTTAGCAACATTGTTTTTGTCCATTCCACAAGGTCATTTTGGAGTTCAGTGAGGCCAATGATGAAAAACGGAATATTGCATGATAAAATAGAAAGACGCTTTCTGAAAAACTGCTTTGCAATGTATGCATTCTTATCAGAGAGTTAAACCTTTCTTTGGATTCAGCAATTCGGAAACACTCTTTTTGTCCATTCTGCAAATGGATATTTGGGAGCTCATTGAGGCCAGTGGTGAAAAGTGAATATCCCAGGATAAAAACTAGAAGGTTGCTTTCTGAGAAGCCGCATTGTAACGTTTGCATTAATCTCACAGAGTTAAACCACTGTTTTCATTCAGCAGACTGGAAATACTGTTTTCATAGAAACTGCAAACGGATATTTGGGAGTGCATTGAGGCCTATGCTGAAAATTGAATCATCTTCAAATAAAAACTAGAAAGAAGTTTTCTAAGAAACTGCTTTGTGATGTGTGTTTTTTCTCACAGACTTAAACATTTCTTTACATTCAACAGTTTGGAATCACTTTTTGTCCATTCTGTAAATGGAATTGTGAGAGCTCAATGAGGAAAAATGTGAAAAAGCGAATATCCCAGGATATAAACTGGAAGGAAGCTATCTGAGAAACCGCTTTATGATGTGTGCATTCATCTCACAGATTTAAAACTTTCTTTTGATTCAGCAGTTAGAAAACTGTTTTTGTTGAATCTGTGATGGATACTTAAGAGTGCATTGAGGGTTGTAGTGAAAAAGGAAGGGTCTTCAGATAAAATGAAGAAAGAATCTTTCTGAGAAACTGCTATGTGATGTGTGTATTCATCTCACAGAGTTAAGTTTTCTTTGGATTCAGCAGTTGGGAAACAGTACTTTTGTGTATTTTGTGAGTGTATATTTGGGAGTGCATTGAGTCCAATGGCAAAAAAGCCAACATCCCAGTATAAAAAGTAGAAGGAGGCTATCTGGCAGACAACATTGAGATGTGTGCATTCATCTTGTAGAAGTAGACCTCTCTTCATTCAACAATTTGGGAACACTCTTATTGTAGAATCTGCAAAAGCATATTTGGGAGCACAATGAGTCCAGTGGTGAAAAAGGAAGCAGCTTCAGATAAAAACATAAAAGAAGCTTTCTGAGAAACTGCTTTTGATATGCGTATTCATCTCACAGAGTTAAACTTTTCTTTGGATTCAGCAGTTTGGAAACAGCGTTTTTCTCTTCTCTGTGAATGGACATTTTTCTGCTAATTGAGTCCAATGGCCAAAAAGCCATTATCCCAGGACAAAAACTAGAAGAAAGCTATCTGAGAGACCACATTTTGATGTTAGCATTCATTTTGCAGAGATAAATCTCTATCTCTTTCATTGAATAGTTTGGACACACTCCTTATGTAGAATCTGTGAAGGTATATTTGGGAGCCCACTGAGGCTGCTGGTGAAAAAGGAAACATCTTCAGATAAAAATTAGAATGAACTTTATGAGAAACTGCTTTGTGATGTATATGTTCAACTCACAGAGCTAAACATTTGTTTGGATTGAGCAGTTTGGAAACACCATTTTTGTCCACTCAGCAAATATACATTTGGGAGTTCATTGAGGCCAATGGCCAAAAAGTGAATCTCCCAGGATAAAAACTATAAGGAAACCATCTGAGGAACCAATTTGTTATGTGAGCATTCATCTCACAGAGTTAAACCTTTCTTTTCATTTGTCAGTTTGGAAACAATGTTTTTGTAGAATATGCAATGGGATATGTTGGAGCGCTTTGAGGCCTATGTTGAAAAATGAAAAATCTTCAAATAAAAACTAGAAACAAGCCTTCTGAGAAACTGCTTTATGATTTGTCCATTCATCTCACAGAGTTAAACCTTTCTTCTGATTCAACAGTTTGGAAATACTCTTTTTGTCCCTTCTGCGAATGGACATTTTGGAGCTCATTGAGAACAATGGTGAAAAAGCAAATATTCCAGGAAAAAAAAACTGTAAGGAAGCTATCTGAGAAAATGTTATGTGATGTGTACATTCATCATGCAGAGATAAACCTTTCTTTTCTCTCAGCAGTCTGTAAAAATTGTTTTTGTGGAATTTGTGAAGGGATATTTGGGAGTGCACTGAGGCCTAGGGTGAAAAAGAAAACAACTTCAGATAAAAAATTGAAAGAAGATTTCTGAGAAACTGCTTTGGGATGTGTCCATTCATCTGAAAGAGTTAAATCTTCTTTTTATTCAGCAATTTGCAAGCACCGTTTTTGTCCATTTTGTGAATGGACATTTCAGAGCTCATTAAGGCCAATGGCAAAAAAGCAAATATCCCAGGAAAAAAAATTGGAAGGAAGCTATCTAAGAAACCACTTTTTGATGTGTGCATTCTTCTCACAGAGGTAAACCTTTATTTTCATTCAGCGGTTTGGAAACTTTTGTCCATTCTGTGAATGGACATTTGGGAGCTCTTTGAGGCCAATGGCAAAAATGTGAATATCCCAGGATAAAAACTAGAAAGAAACTCTTTGAGAAACGGCTTTGTGATGTGTGCATTTTTCTCACAGTGTTTAACCTTTCCAGTCATTCAGCAGTTTGGGAACCCTGTTTTTGTAGATTCTGCGAAGGGATATTTGGAAGTGCATTGAAGCCTAAGTTTAAAAAGGATACATCTTCAGATAAAAACTAGAAAGAAACTTTCTGACAAACTGCTTTGTGATGGGTTCATTCAAGTCACAGAGTTAAACCTTCCTTTGGATTCAGCAGTTTGGAAACACTGTTTTTGTAGGATCTACAAAGGGACATTTGGGAACGCATTGAAGCCAATGTGAAAATGGAAACATCTTCAGATAAAAACTAGGAAATAGCTTTGTGTTGACAGTCACTGTCTCATTGATCTGTCACTGTTAACATTAGACAGATCAACTAGACAGAAAGTTAACAATGATATCCAGGAATTGAACTCAGTTGTGCACCAAGCGATGTAATAAACATCTACAGTACTGTCAGATTATACAGATTATACATTCAACAGATTATACATTCTTCTCAGCACCACATCTCTCTTATTCCAAAATCGACCACATACTTGGAAGTAAAATACTCCTCAGGAAATGTAAAAGAGCAGCATTATAACAGAGACTGTCTCACAGACCACAGTTCAATCACACTGGAATTCAGAATGCAGAAACTCAATCAAAACTGTTCAAACACATGGAAACTGAACAACCTGCTCCTGAATGACTGCTGGGTACATAATGAAATGAAGACAGAAATAAAGATGTTCTTTTAAACCAACGAGAACAAAGACACAACATATCAAAATCTCTGGGATACATTTAAAGCAGTGTGTAAAGGGAAATTTATGGCACTCAATGCCCACAAGAGAAAGAAAGAAAGATCTAAAATTGACACCCTAACATCACAATGGAAAGAACTAGAGAACAAGAGCAAACACATTAAAAAGCTAGCAGAAGGCAAGAAATAACTAAGATCAGAGAAGAACCAAAGAAGATAGAGATACAAAAACCCTTCAAAAAATAAATGAATCTGGTAGCTGGTGTTATGAAAAGGTTAACAAAATTGAAAGACGGCTAGCAAGACTAATAAAGAAGAAAAGTGAGAAGAATCAAATAGACACAATAACAAATGATAAAGACGATATCACCATTGATCCCACAGAAACACAAACAACCATCAGAGAATACTATAAGCACCTCTATGCAAATAAATTAGAAAATCTAGAAGAAAATTTAGAAGAAATTTATATTCGTGGACACATGCACCCTCCCAAGACTAAACCAGGAAGAAGTTGAATCCCTGAATAGATCAATAACAGCCTCTGAAATTGAGGCAATAATTAATGGCCTACCAATCAAAAAAAGTCCTGGACCAGAGGGATTCACAGTCGAATTCTACTAGAGGTACAAGGAGGAGCTGGTATCATTCCTTCTGAAACTATTCCAATCAATAGGGAAAGAGGTAATCCTCCCTAACTCATTTTATGAGGCCAGTATCCTCCTGATAACAAAGCATGGCAGAGACAAAACAAGAAAGAGAATTTTAGACCAATATCCCTAATGAACATTGATACAAAAATCCTCAGTAAAATACTGGCAAACCGAATCCACCATAATGTCAAAAAGCTTATCCACCATGATCAAGTGGGCTTCATCCCTGGGATGCAAGGCTTGTTCAACATATGCAAATCAATAAACGTAATCCAGCATATAAACAGAACCAAAGACAAAACCACATGATTATCCCAACTGATGCCGAAAAGGTCTTTGACAAAATTCAACAGTCCTTCAAACTAAAAACTCTCAATAAATTAGGTATTGACGGGACATATCTCAAAATAATAAGAGCTATTTATGACAAATCCAGAGCCAAAATCATACTGAATGGGCAAAAGCCGGAAACATTCACCTTGGTAACTGGCACAACCCAGGGATGCCCTCTTTCATCACTCCTATCCAATATGGTGTTGGAAGTTCTGGCCAGGGCAGTCAGGCAGGAGAAACAAATAAAGGGTAAGCAATTAGGAAAAGAGGAATTCAAATTGTCCCTGTTTGCAGATGACATAACTATATATTTAGAAAATCCCATTGTCTCAGTCCAAAATCTTCTTAAACTGAGAAGCAACTTCAGCAAACTCTCAGGATACAAAATCAAAGTGAAAAATCCCATTCATTCCTATACACCAATAACAGACAAACAGAGAGCCATATAATGAGTGAACTCCCATCCATAATTGCTCCAAAGAGAATAAAATACTTAGGAATCCAACATACAAGGGATGCGAAGGACCTCTTCAAAGTGAACTACAAACCATGGCTCAACCAAATGAAAGAGGACACAAACAAATGTAAGAACATTCATGCTCATGGATAGGAAGAACCAATATAGTGAAAATGGCTATACTGCCCAACATAATTTATAGATTCAATGCCATCCCTATCAAGCTACCAACGACTTTCATCACAGAATTGGAAAAAATTACTCTAAAGTTCATATGGAACCAAAAGAGAGCCCACATTGCCAAGACAGTCCTAAGCCAAAAGAACAAAGCTGGAGGTATCACGCTACCTGACTTCAAACTAAGCTACAAGGCTACAGTAATGAAAACAGCATGGTGCTGGTAACAAAACAGAGATACGGACCAATGAAACAGAACAGAACTCTCAGAAAGAGTACCACACATGTACAAGCATCAGATCTTTGACAAATCTGACAAAAACAAGAAATGGAGAAACGACTCCTTATTAATAAATGGTGCTGGGAAAACTGACTAGTCATATGTAGAAAGCTGAAACTGGATCCCTTTCTTACACTTCATACAAAAATTAGTTCAATATGGATTAAAGACTTAAATCTTAAACCTAAAACCATAAAAATCCTAGAAGAAAACCTAGGCAATATCATTCAGGGCATAGGCATGGGAAAGGACTTCATGTCTAAAACACCAAAACCAATGGCAACAAAAGCCAAAATTGACAAATGGGATATAATTAAACTAAAGAGCTTCTGCACAACAAAAGCAACTACCATCAGGGTGAACAGGCAACCTACAGAATGGGAGAAAATTTTTACAACCTACTCATCTAACAAAGGGCTAAAATCCAGAATCTAGAAAGAACTCAAACAATTTTACAAGAATAAAACAAAGAACCCAATCAAAAAGTGGGTGAGGGATATGAACAGACACTTCTCAAAAGAAGACATTTATGCAGCCAACAGACACATGAAAAAATGCTCATCATCTCTGGTCATCAAAGAAATGCTTATCAAAACCGCAATGAGATACCATCTCAGACCGGTTAGAATGGTGATCATTATAAAGTCAGGAAACAGCAGGTACTGGAGAAGATGTGGAGAAATAGCAACACTTTTACACTGTTGGTGGGATTGTAAACTAGTTCAACCATTGTGGAAAACATTGTGGCGATTCTTCAAGGATCTAGAATTAGAAATACCATTTGACCCAGCCATCCCATTACTGGCTATATAACCAAAGGATTACAAATGATGCTACTATAAAGACATATGCACACTTATATTTGTTGCAGCACTATTCACAACGGAATACTATGCAGCCATAAAAAAGGATGAGTTCATGGCCTTTGTACGGACATGGATGAAGATGTAAACCACTATTCTCAGCAGAGTATCACAAGGACAAAAAACCAAATACCACTTATTCTCACTCATAGGTGAGAAATGAACAAGGAGAACACTTGGACACAGGAAGGGGAACATGCACAGTGGAGCCTGTCATGGGTTGGTGGGAGTGGGGAGAGATAGCATTAAGAGATATGCCTAATGTAAATGACGAGTTAATGGCTGCAGCACATCAACATGTCACTTGTGTACATATGTAGCAAACCTCCCTGTTGTGCACATGCACCTTAAAACTTAAAGTAGAATAAAAATAAGGAAAATAGAAAAGAATGAAAAGAAGAAGAATATTTTGTGACCTGTACAAATTACATGAGATTCACATTTCAATGTCCATAAATAAAGTTGTAATGGAAGACAAAAAAAAAGGAAATTTAGGAAATGAGCACTGCTGTAACATTTCTGTATACTTTCTTGTAATGAGAACCCCCAGTATTAGTTCATATTCACACATTACCATTCTCCTGATATTGAGTTTACAATATTAGGTGAATGCTACTCTTTTCCCACAAAATGTCATTGCATTTGCATTCCTCAATATCCTATGTTTGGCTTTTAATGAAATCCAACCTGGAAATAGGTAAAAACCAAGTAGATAGGATCCTGTAACATTGCTATAATAGTAAACAATCTCACGTTTCTATGCAAAGAAAACCCAAGAGAAAGGGAAGAGGGAATATCCATATTCTACAAACAAAGAAACTAAGGAAAAGAGACATTAACTTCTCCAATGCTACCAAATTTTGGCAAAATTGATAATAAAATTCTGGACATTTTTCTCCTAGGCCAAGGTCGTTTATCTAAGCAGCATCAACTATGGACATGTAGGTTATAATTCATTAGTATTTCATGTATAACTTCATCTGCTGAATAAACTGCTAATAAATCTTCCCTCAAACAAAAAAAGGAAGTAAAAATCTTTCTGAGGAGCTGCTTTGGGATGTGTGCATTCATCTCACAGAGTCAAACTTTTGTTTTGATTCAGCAGTTTGGAACCATTCTTTTTTTCCATTCTGTGAAGGGCCATTTGGGAGTTCATTGAGTCCAATGGTGAAAGTGAATATACTAGGATAAAAATAAGAAGGAAGCTATCTGAGAAACTGCTTTGTGATGTGTGCATTCATCTCGCAGAGTTAAACTTTTCTTTTCAGTAGTTTGGAAACACTGTGTTTGCAGAATCTGTGAAGGGATATTTGGGAGTACATTGAGGCCTATGGTGAAAAAGGAAACATCTTCAGATATAAACTAGAAAGAAGCTTTCTGAGAAATTGCTTTGTGATGTGCACATTCATCTCACAGAGATAAACCTTTTGTTGGACTGAGCAGTTTGGACACACTGTGTCCATTCTACGAATGGACATTTGGGAACTCATTGAGATCAATGGTGAAAAATTAATATCCCAGGATAAAAACTAGAAAGAAGCAATCTGAGAAACTGCTCTATGATGTGTGCATTCATATAGCAGAGTTCCACCTTTCTTTTCTTCATTAGTTTGGAAACAGTGTTTTTGGAGAAGCTGCGAAGGGATATTTGGGAATGCACTGAAGCCAATGGTGAGAAATGAAACATCTTCACATAAAAACTAGAAAGAAGCTTTCTGAGAAACTGTTTGTGATGTGTCCATTCATCTCACAGAGTTAAACCTTCCCCTTGATTCAGCAGTTTGGAAACACTCTTTTTTGACCATTCTGCGAGTGGACATTTGGGAGCTCAGTGAGGACAATGGCAAAAAAGCAAATATACCAGGATAAAAACTAGAAGGATCCTATGTGGGAATGCATTAGGCCTATCGTGAAAAAGGAAATATTTTCAGATAAAAAGAAGAAAGAAGCTTTCAGAGAAGCTTTCTATTTTGTGATGTGGGCATTCATTTCACAGATTTAAACACTTCTTTGGAGTCAGCAGTTGGGAAACACTTGCTCTGCCCATTCTGCGAATGGACATTTGGGAGCTCATTGACGTCAATGGTAAAAAAGTGAACATTCCAGGATAAAAATTAGAAGGAACCTATGTGAGAAGCCACTTTGTGATGTGTGCATTCATCTCGCAGAGTTAAACCTCTCTTTTAAATCATGAGTTGGTAAAAACTGTTTTAGTAGAATCTGCGAAGGGATATTTTGGAGTGCATTGCAGCCTATAGTGAAAAAGGAAACATCTTCAGATTAAAACTAGAAAGAAGCTTTCTGAGAAACTGCCTTACAATGTGTACATTCATCTCACAGAGTTTTTTTGCTTGTATGCAGTAGTTTGGAAACAATCTTTTTGTCCATTCTGCAAATGGACATTTTGGAGCTCATTGAGGCCAAAGGTGAAAAAGCGAATACCCCAGGACAAAAGCTAGAAGGAATTTCTCTGAGAAACTTCTTTGTTATGAGTGCATTCTTCTCGCAGAGCAAAACCTCTCTTTTCATTCAGCAGATTGGAAACACTGGTTTTGTAGAATCAGAGGAGGGATATTTGGGAGCACCTTGAGGCTGATGGTGAAAAAGGAAATAACTTCATATAAAATCTCTAAAGAAGTTTCCTGAGAAAATATTCTCAGATGTGTGCATTCATCTCAGAGAGTTAAACATTTCTTGTGATTCAGCAGTTTGCAAACAGTGTTTTGTCCATTCTGCAAATGGGCTTTTTTGAGATCATATTTCCTTTGTCTTAACAGGTTTCATTCCATTCTCAAATATCCTGATGCAGATTCCACGATAACAGTGTTAGCAGACTGATCAATGAAAAGAAAGTTGTAACTCTGTGAGATGAATTAACCCATCACAGGGCAGTTTCTCAGACAGCTTCTTTCCAGTTTTTGTCTGAGGATATTTCCTTTGGCAACATAATTTTCATTGCGCCAATAAATATCCCTTTGCAGATTCCAAGAAAACAGTGTTGGCAAACTGCTCAATGAAAAGAAAAGTGTAACTCAGGGAGATGTATTCACACATCACAATGCAGTTTCTCAGAAAGCTTCTTTCCAGGTTTATCTGAGGATATTTCCTTTCTCTCAATAGGCCTCAATGCACTCCCAAATATCACTTTGCAGATTAAAGGAAAACAGTGTTAGCAAACTGCTTCATGAAGAGGAAGGTGTAACTCTGTGAGATGAATTCACACATCACAAAGAAGTTTCTCAGAAAGCTTCTTTCTAGTTTTTATTTGAGTATATTTCCTTTGACAGCATAGACTTCAGCGTGATCCAAAATATCCCTTCTCAGATTCCCCAACAACAGTGCTATCAAACCGACCCATGAAAAGAATCATGTATCTCTGTGAGGTGAATTCACACATCAGAAAGCAGTTTCTCAGAAACATTCTGTCTAGTTTTTCTCTGAGGATATTTCGTTTGTCACCATAAGCTTCAAGATGCTGCAAAATATCCCTTTATGGATTCCAAGAAAACAGTGTTAGCAGACTGCTCAATGAAAATGCCACTGTAACTCTGTGAGATGTATTCACACATCACAAAGCAGTTTCTCAGAAGGCTTCCTTTTGGTTTTTATCTGAGGGTATTTCCTTTGTCACCATGGGCTTCAATGCGCTCTCAAACATCCTCTTACATTTTTCACAAAAACAGTGTTAGCAAACTGCTGTATGAAAAGAATGGTGAAACTCTGTGTGGTGAATTCACACATCACAAAGCACTTTCTCAAAAAGCTTCTTTCTAGTTTTCATCTGAGGATATTTCCTTTTTTACTATGGGCCTCCAAGTCCTCCCAAATATCCTTTTGCAGATTCCATGAAAAGAGTGCTCGCATACTTCTCCATGAAATGAAAGGTGTAACTCTGTGAGATGAATTCACACATCACAAAGAACAGTCTCAGAAAGCTTCTTTCCAGTTTCTATCTGAGGATATTTCCTTTTCACCATAGGCTTCAATGAGATCCAAAATATCCCTTCTCAGATTCCTCAAAAGGAGTGCTAACAAAGTGATCCATGAAAAGAGTCGTGTAACTCTGTGATATGAATTGATACATCCAAAGCAGATTCTGATAAAGCTTCCTTTTGGTTTTTACCTGAGGATACTTCCTTTGTGCCCATAGGTTTTAATGTGCTTCCAAATATCCTAACGCAGATTCCATGAAAACAGTGTTAGCAGACTACTCAATGGAAAGAATGGTGTAACTCTGTGAGATGAATTAATCCATCAGAGGACAGTTTCTCAGACAGCTTCTTTCCAGTTTTTGTCTGAGGATATTTTCTTTGTCACCATAGGCTTCAATGCGCTACCAAACATTCTCTTCCATTTTCTATGAAAACAGTGTTAGAAAACTGCTGTATGAAAAGAATGGCCTAATTCTGTGTGATGAATTCAAACACCACAAAGCAGTTTCTCAAAAAGCTTCTTTCTAGTTTTCATCTGAGGATATTTTCTTTTTCACTATAGGCCCCAAAGTCCTCCCAAATATCCCTTGGCAGATTCCACGAAAAGAGTGTTAGCAAACTTCCCCATGAAAAGAAAGGTGTAACTGTGTGTGATGAATTCACACATCACAAAGAACTTTCTCAGACAGTTTCTTTCCAGTTTTTTTCTGAAGATATTTCCTTGTCACCATAGGCTTCAATGCAAACCAAAATATCTCTTCTCAGATTCCCCAACAATAGTGTTACCAAAGTGATCCATGAAAAGGATCGTGTATCTCTGTGAGGTGAATTAACACATCCAAAGCTCTTTCTCAGAAAACTTCTTTTTAGTTTTTATCTGAGGATATTTCGTTGGGCTCCATTGGCTTCAATCCACTCCAAAATATCCTAACACAGATTCCCTGAAAACAGTGTTAGCAGACTACTCAATGAAAAGAAAGGTGTAACTCAGTGAGATGAATTTATCCATCACAAAGCAGTTTCTCAGAAGACTTTTTTTGTTTTTATCTGAGGATATTTCCTTTGTCACCATAGGCTGCAATGTGCTATCAAACATTCTCTTGCATTTTCTATGAAAACAGTGTTAGCAAACTGCTGTATGAAAAGAACGTGGTAACTCTGTGTGATGAATTCACACCACACAAAGCAGTTTCTCAAAAAGCTTCTTTGTAGTTTTCATCTGAGGATATTCCCTTTTTCACTATAGGCCTCCAAGTCCTCCAAAATATCCCTTTGTAGATACCATGAAAAGAGTGTTAGCATACTGCTCCATGAAAAGAAAGGTGTAACTCTGTGAGATGAATTCACACATCACAAAGAACTTTCTCAGAAATCTTCTTTCTAGTTTTTATCTGAGTGTATTTCCTTTGTCAGCATAGCCTTCAGTGCGATCCAAAATATCCCTTCTCAGATTCCCAAAAAACAGTGGTAACAGACTGCTCCATGAAAAGAAACTCTAACTCTATGAGATGAATTCACACATCAGAAAGCAGTTTCTCAGAAACCTTTCATCTAGTTGTAATCTGAGGATAATTCCTTTATTTACCATGAGTTTCAATGTGCTGTGAAATATCCCTTTACAGATTCCAAAAACACAGTGTTAGCAGACTGTTCAATGAAAATAACATTGTAAATCTGTGAGATGAATTCACACATCACAAAGAACTTTCTCAGAAAACGTCTTTCCAGTTTTTATCTGAGGATATTTCCTTGTCACCATAGGCTTCTATGTGATCAAAAATATCCCTTCTCAGATTCCCCAACAATGGTGCTATCAAAGTGATCCATGAAAAGAATCACATATCTCTGAGAGGTAATTCACACATCACAAAGCAGTTTCTCAGAAGGCTTCCTTTTGGTTTTTATCTGAGTATATTTTCTTTGTCACCATGGGCTTCAATGTGCTCCTGAACATCCTCTTGTAGATTCCACGAAAAGAGTGTCAGAAAACTACTCCATGAAAAGAAAGCTGTAACTCTGTGAGATGAATTCACACATCACAAAGAACTTTCCCAGAAAGATTTTTTTCCAGCTTTTATCTGAGGATATTTCTTTGCCACCGTAGACTTCAGTGCGATGCAAAATATACCCTCTCAGATTCCCCAACAACAGTGCTATTAATGTTACCCATGAAAAGAATCCTGTAACTCTGTGAGGTGAATTCACACATCCAAAGATGTTTCTCAGACAGCTTCTTTTTGGTTTTCATCTGATGATGTTTCCTTTGTCTCCAAAGGCTTCAATCCGCTCCCAAATATCCTAATGCAGATTCCACGAAAACATTGTTAGCAAACTGCATCATGAAGAGGAAGGTGTAACTCTGTGAGATGAATTCACACATCACAAAGCTGTTTCTCAGAAGGCTTCCTTTTGGATTTTATCAGAGGATATTTCTTTTGTCACCATGGGCTTCAATATGCTCCCAAACATCCTCTTCCATTTTCCTTGAAAACAGTGTTAGCAAACTGTTGTATGAAAAGAACGGTGTAATTCTGAGTGATGAATTCACACATCACAAAGCAGTTTCTCAAAAAGCTTCTTTATAGTTTTCATCTGAGGTTATTTCCTTTTTCACTATAGGCCTCCAAGTCCTCCCAAATATCCCTTTGCAGAGTTCACAAAAAGAGTGTTAGCTAACTGCTCCACAAAAAGAAAGGTGTAACACTGTGAGATGAATTCACACATCACAAATAACTTTCCAGAAAGATAATTTGTAGTTTTTATCTGAGGATATTTGCTTGCCACCGTAGGCTTCAATGCCATGCAAAATATCCCATCTCAAATTCCCCAACAACAGTGTTGTCACTGTTATCCATGAAAAGAATTGTGTAACTCTGTGAGGTAAATTCACAAATCACAAAGCAGTTTCTTAGAAAGCTTCTTTCTAGTTTTTATTTGAGTGTATCTCCTTTGGCAGCGTACGCTTCGGTGCTATGCAAAATATCCCTTCTCAGATTCCCCAATGAGAGTGGTAACAGACTGATCCATGAAAAGAAGCTGTAACTCTGTGAGAGGATTTCACACAGCAGAAAGCAGTTTCTCAGAAACATTCTGTCTAGTTTTTCTCTGAGGATAATCGTTTTGTTCACCATAAGCTTCAAGGCGCTGCGACATATTCTTTACGGATTCCAAGGAAACAATGTTAGCAGACTGCTCAAAGAAAATACCATAGTAACTCTGTGAGATGTATTCAAACATCAGAAAGCAGCTTCTCAGAAGGCTTCCTTTTGGTTTTTATCTGAGGATATTTCTTTGATGGGCTTCAATGCACTCCCAAACATCCTCTTGCATATTCCACGAAAACAGTGTTAGCAAACTGTTCCATGAAAAGGAAGTGTAACTCTGTAAGATGAATTCACACATCACAAAGAACTTTTCCAGAAAGATTCTTTGCAGTTTTTATCTGAGAATATTTCCTTGCCACTGTAGGTTTCAATGAGATGCAAAATATTCCCTCTCCAATTCCCCAACAACAGTGCTATCAATGTTAACCATGAAAAGATTTGGGTAACTCTGTGAGGTGAATTCACACATCACAAAGCAGTTTTTTGGAAATCTTCTTTCTAGTTTTTGTTTGAGTATATTTTCTATGACAGCATAGGCTTCAACACGATCCAAATTCTCCTTCTCAGATTCCCCATTGACAGTGGTAACAGACTGTTCCATGAGAAGAAACTGTAACTCTGTGAGAGGAATTGACACATCAGAAAGCAGTTTCTCAGAAACCTTCTATTTAATTTTTGTCTGAGGAAAATTCCTTTGTTCACCATAAACTTCAGTGTGCTGTGAACTATCATTTTATGGATTCCAGAAAAACAGTGTTAGCAAACTGCTCAATGGAAATAACATTGTAACTCTGTGAGATGTATTCACACATCACTAAGAACTTTCTCAGAAAGTTTCTTTCCAGTTATTATCTGAGGATATTTCCTTGTCACCATAGGCTTCAATGTGATTTAAAAGATTCCATATCAGATACCCCCAAAACAGTGCAATCAATGTTATCCATTAAAAGAATCATGTATCTCTGTGAAGTGAATTCACACATTCAAAGCTGTTTCTCAGACAGCTTCTTTTTGGTTTTCATCTGATGCTGTTTCCTTTGTCTCCAAAGGCTTCAATCCGCTCCCAAATATCCTAACGACGTTCCACGAAAACAGTGTTAGCAAACTGCTTCATAAAGAGGATGGTGTAACTCTGTGAGATGAAATCACACATCACAAAGCAGTTTCTCAGAAGGCTTCCTTTTGGTTTTTTATCTGAGGATATTTCCTTTGTCACCATGGGCCTCAATGCGGAACCAAACATTCTCTTGCATTTTCCTCAAAAGCAGTATTAGCAAACTGTTATATGAAAAGAATGCAGTAACTCTGAGTGATGAATTCACACATCACAAAGCAGTTTCTCAAAAAGCTTCTTTATAGTTTTCATCTGAGGATATTTCCTTTTTCACTATAGGCCTCCAAGTCCTCCCAAATATCCCTTTGCAGATTCCACGAAGAGAGTGTTAGCTAACTGCTTCATGAAAAGAAAGGTGTAACTCTGTGAGATAAATTCATATATCACAAAGAACTTTGCCAGAAAGATTCTTTGCAGTTTTTATCTGAGGATATATCCTTGCCACCGTAGACTTCAATGTCATGCAAAATAACCCCTCTCAGATTCCCCAACAACGGTGCTATCAATGTTATCCATGAAAAGAATTGTGTAACTCTGTGAGGTGAATTCACACATCAAAAAGAAGTTTCTTGGAAAGCTTCTTTCTATTTTTTTTGAGTATATGTCCTTTGTCAGCGTATGCTTCAGCGCGATGCAAAATATCCCTTCTCTGATTCTCCAGTGACAGTGGTAACAGACTGCACCATGAGAAGAAACTGTAACTCTGTGAGAGGAAATCACTCATCTGAAAGCAGTTTCTCAGAAAGCTTCTTTCTAGTTTTTCTCTGAGGATATTTCCAGTGTCACCATAAGCTTCAAGGCGCTGCGATATATGCTTTACGGATTCCAAGAAAACAATGTTAGCAGACTGCTCAATGAAAATACCATTGTAACTCTGTGAGATGTGTTCACACATGTAAAGAATTTCCTCATAAGGCTTCCTTTTGGTTTTTGTCTGAGGATATTTTCTTTGTCACCATGGGCTTCAATGTGCTCCCAAACATCCTCTTGCAGATTCCACTAAAAGAGTGTTAGCAAACTGCTCCATGAAAAGAAAGGTGTAACTCTGTGAGATACATGAACACATCACAAAGAACTTTCCCAGAAAGATTTTTTCCATGTTTTATCTGAAGATATTTCCTTGCCACCACAGGCTTCAATGCAATGCAAAATATCCCCACTCAGATTCCCCAACAACAGTGCTATCAATGTTATCCATGAAAGGAATCGTGTAACTCTGTGAGGTGAATTCAAACATCCAAACCTGTTTCTCAGACAGCTTCTTTTTGGATTTCATCTGAGGCTGTTTCCTTTGTCTCCATAGGCTTCAATCCGCTCCCAAATATCCTAATGCAGATTCCACTAAAATAGTGTTTGCAGATTGCTCAATGAAAAGAAGGATGTAACTCTGTGAGATGAATTAACCTATCACAAAGCAGTTTCTCAGAAAGCTGCTTTCTAGTTTTTATCTGAGGATATTTCCTTTGTCAAAATAAGTTTCATTGCACCAAGAAATATCCCTTTGCAGATTCCAAGAAAACAGTGTTGGCAAATTGCTCAATCAAAAGAAAAGTGTAACTCTGGGAGGCGTATTCACACATCACAATGCAGTTTCTCAGAAAGCTTCTTTCCAGTTTTTATCTGAGGATATTTCCTTTTTCACCATAGGCCCCAATACGCTCCCAAATATAACTCTGCAGATTCCACGAAAATAGTGTAAGCAAACTGCTTCATGAACAGGAAAGAGTCACACTTTGAGATGAACTCACACATCATGAAGACGTTCCTCAGAAAGCTTCTTTCTAGTTTTCATTTGAGTATATTTCCTTGTCAGCGTAGGCTTCAGTGCAATCCAAATTATCCTTTCTCAGATTCCCCAATAACAGTGGTAACAGACTGCTCCTTGAAAAGAATGTGTAACTCTATGAGATAAATTCACACATCAGAAAGCAGTTCCTCAGTAACCTTCTGTCTAGTTTTTCTCTGAGAATAATTCCCTTTTTCATCATAAACTTCAATGTGCTGAGAAATATCCCTTTACGGATTTCAAGAAAACAGTGTTAGCACACTGCTCAATGAAAATAACATTGTAACTCTGTGAGATGAATTCACACATCGTGAAGAACTTTCACAGAAAGTTTCTTTCCAGTCATTATATTAGGATATTTCCTTTTTCACTATAGGCCTCCAAGTCCTCCCAAATATCCCTTTGCAGATTCCACAAAAATAGTGTTAGCTAACTGCTCCAAGAAAAGAAAGCTGTAACTCTTTGAGATGAATTGACACATTATGAAGAAGTTCCTCAAAAACCTTCTTTCTAGTTTTTAATTGAGTATATTTCCATTGTCAGCATAGGGTTCAGCACGATGCAAAATATCCCATCTCAGCTTCCCCAATAACAGTGGTAACAGACCGCTCCATGAAAAGAAACTCTAACTCTATGAGATGAATTTACCATCAGAAAGCAGTTTCTCAGAAACATTCTGTCTAGTTTTTCTCTGGGGATAATTGCTTTGTTCACCATAAACTTCAATGTGCTGTGAAATATCCCTTAACGGATTCCAAGAAAACAGTGTTAGCAAACTGGTCCATGCAAATAACATTGTAACTCTGTAAGATGAATTCACACGTTGCAAAGAACTTTCTCGGAAAGTTTCTTTCCAGTTATTACCTGAGGATATTTCCTTGTCACCATAGGCTTCAATGCGATTAAAAGATCCCATCTCAGATTCCCCAACAACAGTGCTATCAAACTGAGCCATGAAAAGAATCGTGTATCTCTGTGAGGTGAATTCACACATCCAAAGCTGTTTCTCAGAAAGCTTCTCTTTGGTTTTTATCTGAGCATACATCCTTTGTTGCTAAAGGTTTCAATCTGCTCCCAAATATCCTAACGCAGATTCCACGAAAACAGTGTTAGCAAACTGCTTCATGAAGAGGAAGATGTAGCTCTGTGAGATAAATTCACACATCACAAATCAGTTTCTCAGAAGGCTTCTTTTTGGTTTTTATCTGAGGATATTTCCTTTGTCACCATGAGCTTCAATGCGGAACCAAACATCCTCTTGCATTTTCCTCGAAAACAGTGTTAGCAAACTGCTGTATGAAAAGAACACTGTACCTCTGTGTGGTAATTCACCCATCACAAAGTAGTTTCTCAAAAAGCTTCTTTCTAGTTTTCATCTGAGGATATTTCCTTTTTCACTATAGGCCTCCAAGTACTCCTAAATATCCCTTTGCAGATTCCATGAAAAGAGTGTTAGCTAACTGCTTCATGAAAAGAAATGTATAACTCTGTGAGATGAATTCACACATCACAAAGAACTTTCCAGAAAGATTCTTTGCAGTTTTCTTCTGAGGATATTTCCTTGCCATCATTGGCTTCAAAGCAATGCAAAATATCCCCGCCCAGATTCCCCAACAGTAGTGCTAGCAATGTTATCCATGAAAAGAATTGTGCAACTCTGTGAGTTGAATTCACACATCACAAAGAGGTTTCTTAGAAAGCTTCTTTCTAGTTTTTATTTGAGTATTTTTCCTTTGTCAGCGTAGGCTTCAGTGAGATGCAAAATATCCCTTCTCAGATTCCCCAATGACAGTGGAAACAGACTGCTCCATGAAAAGAAACTGTACCTCTGTGAGAGGAATTCACACATCAGAAAACAGTTTCTCAGAAACCTTCTGTCTAGTTTTTCTCTGATGACATTTTCTTTGTCACCATAAGCTGCAAGGTGCTGCGACCTATGCTTTATGGGTTCCAAGAAAACAAAGTTAGCAGACTGCTCAATGAAAATACCATTGTAACTCTGTGAGATGTATTCATACATCAAAAAGTAGTTTCTCAGAGAACTTCCCTTTGGTTTTTATGTGAGGATATATCCTTTGACACCATGGGTTTCAAAGCACTCCCCAACATCCTCTTGCAGATTCCACGAAAGGAGTGTTAGAAAACTGCTCCATGAAAAGAAACGTGTAACTCTGCGAGATGAATTCACATATCACAAAGAACTTTCCCAGAAAGATTTTTTCCAGTTTTTATCTGAGGATATTTCCTTGCCACCACAGGCTTCAATGCGATGCAAAATATCCCCTCTCAGATTCCACAACAAAAGTGCTACCAATGTTATTCATGAAAAGAACCATGTAATTCTGTGAGGTGAATTCACAAATCCAAAGCTGCTTCTCAGACAGCTTCTTTTTGGTTTTCATCTGAGACTGTTTCCTTTTTCTCCATAAGCTTCAATCTGCTCCCAAATGATCTAACGCAGATCCCACGAAAACAGTTTTTGCAGACTGCTCAATGAAAAGAAAGGTGAAACTCTGGGAGGTGAATTAACCCATCACAAAGTAGTTTCTCGGAAAGCTTTTTCTAGTTTTTATCTGAAGATATTTCCTTTGTCAACATAAGTTTTATTGCAATAAAAAATATCCCTTTGCAGATTCAAAGAAAACAGTGTTGACAAATTGCTCAATGAAATGAAAAGTGTACCTCTGGGAGATATATTCACACATCACAATGCAGTTTCTCAGAAAGCTTCTTCCCAGTTTTTATCAGAGGATATTTCCTTTTTCATGATAGACCTCAGTGCGCTCCCCAATATCGCTTTGCAGATTGCACGAAAACAGTGTTAGCAAACTGCTTCATGAACAGGAAGGTGTAACTTTTTGAGATGAATTCACGTATCATGAGAAGTTTCTCAGAATGCTTCTTTCTAGTTTTTATTTGAGTATATTTCCTTTGTCAGCATAGGCTTCAGCACGATCCAAAATATCCCTTCTAAGATTCCCCAATAACTGTGGTAACAGACTGCTCCATGAAAAGGAACTCTAACTCTATGAGATGAATTCACACATCAGTAAGCAGTTTCTCAGAAACCTTCTGTCTAGTTTTTCTGTGAGGATAATTGCTTTGTTTTCCATAAACTTCAATGTGCTGCAAAATATACCTTAATGGATTTCAAGAAAACAGTGTTAGCAAACTGGTCCATGAAAATAACATTGTAACTCTGTGAGGTGAATTCACATATCACAAAGAACGTTCTCAGAAAGTTTCTTTCCAGTTATTATCTGAGGATATTTCCTTGTCACCATAGGCTTCAATACGATTAAAAATATCCCATCTCAGATTCCCCAACAACAGTGCTACCAAACTGATCCTTGAAAAGAATCATGTATCTCTGTGAGGTGAATTCACACATCCAAAGCTGTTTCTCAGAAAGCTTCTCTTTGGTTTTTATCTGAGCATATACCCTTTTTCTCCAAAGACTTCAATCCGCTCCCAGATATCCTAACGCAGATTCTACGAAAACAGTGTTAGCAAACTGCTTCACGAAGAGGAAGATGTAACTCTGTGAGATGAATTCACATATCAGAAAGCAGTTTCTCAGAAAGCTTCCTTTTGGTTTTTATCTGAGGATATTTCTTTTGTCACCATGGGCTTCAATGCGCTCCCAAACATCCTCTTGCATTTTCCTCGAAAACAGTATTACCGAACTGCTAAATGAAAAGAACGCTGTAACTCTGTGTGATGAATTCACCCATCACAAAGCAGTCTCAAAAAGCTTCTTTCTAGTTTTCATCAGAGGATATTTCCTTTTTCACCATAGGCCTCAATATACTCCCCAATATCACTGTGTAGATTCCATGAAAACAGTGTTAGCAAACTGCTTCATGAACAAGAAGGTGTAACTCTTTGAGATGAATTCACACATCATGAAGGTGTTTCTCAGAAAGCTTCTTTCTAGTTTTTATTTGAGTATATTTCCTTTGTCAGCATAGGCTTCAGTACAGTCCAGAATATCCCTTCTCAAATTCCCCAATAACAGTGGTAAGAGACTGCTCCATGAAAAGAAACTCTAACTCTATGAGATGAATTCACACATCAGAAAGTAGTTTCACAGAAACCTTCTGTCTAGTTTTTCTCTGAGGATAATTGCTTTGTTCAACATAAACTTCAATGCACTGCAAAATATACCTTTATGGATTCCAAGGAAACAGTGTCAGCAAACTACTCCATGCAAATGACATTGTAACTCTGTGAGATGAATTCACACATTGCAAAGAACTTTCTCAGAAAGTTTCTTTCAAGTTATTATCTGAGGATATTTCCTTGTCACTATAGGCTTCAATACGATTAAAAAGATCCCGTCTCAGATTCCCCAACAACAGTGCTACCAAACTGATCCATGAAAAGAATCGTGTATCTCTGTGAGGTGAATTCACACATCCAAAGCTGTTTCTCAGAAAGCTTCTCTTTGGTTTTTATCTGAGCATATATCCTTTGTCTCCAAAGGCTTCAATCTGCTCGCAAATATTGTAACGTAGATTCCATGAAAACAGCGTTAGCAAACTGTTTCATGAAGAGGAAGATGTAACTCTGTGAGATGAATTCACACATAACAAAGCAGTTTCTCAGAAGGCTTCTTTTTCGTTTTTATATGAGGATATTTCCTTTGTCACCAAGGGCTTCAATACGCTCCCAAACATCCTCTTGCATTTTCCTCAAAAACAGTATTAGCAAACTGCTGTATGAAAAGAAAGCTGTAACTCTGTGTGATGCATTCACACATCACAAAGTAGTTTCTCAAAAAGCTTCTTTCTAGTTTTCATCTGAGGATATTTCCTTTTTCACTATAGGTCTCCAAGTCCTCCCAAATATCCCTTTGCAGATTCCAGGAAAAGAGTTTTAGCTAACTGCTTCATGAAAAGAAACGTGTAACACTGTGAGATGACCTCACAAATCACAAAGAAAATTCCAAGAAAGATTTTTTCCAGTTTTTATCTGAGGATATTTACTTGCCATCATAGGCTTCAATGCGATGCAAAATATCCCCTCACCGATTCCCCAACAACAGTACTATCAGTGTTATACCTGAAAAGAATCGTGTAAATCTGTGAGGTGAATTCACACATCCGAAGCTGTTTCTCAGACAGCTTCTTTTTGGATTTCATCTGAGGCTGTTTTCCTTGTCTCCATAGGCTTCATTGCGCTCCCTAATATCCTAACGCGGATTCCCCAAAAATAATGTTTGCAGACTGCTCAATGAAAAGAAAGGAGTAACTCTGTGAGATGAATTAACCCATCACAAAGCAGTTTCTCAGACAGCTTCTTTCTAGTTTTTATCTGAGGATATTTCCTTTGTCAACATAAGTTTCACTGGGATAAGTAATATCCCTTTGCAGATTCCAAGAAAACAGTGTTGGCAAATTGCTCAATGAAAAGAAAAATGTAACTCTGGGAGATGTATTCACACATCACAATGCATTTTCTCAGAAAGCTTCTTTCTGGTTTTAATCTGAGGATATTTCTTTTTTCAAATTATGCCTCAATGCACTCCCAAATATCACTTTTCAGACTCCACAAAAAAGTGTTAGCAAAGTGTTTCATGAAGAAAAATGTGTATCTCTTTGAGATGAATTCACGCATCACAATGAAGTTTCTCAGAAAGCTTCTTTCTAACTTTCATTTGAGGATAGTTCCTTTGTCCGTGTATGCTTCAATGCGATAAAAAATATCCCTTTCAGATTCCCCAAAAGCAGTGGTAACAGACTTCTCCATGAAAAGAAAGTGTAATGCTGTGAGAAGAATTCGCACATCAGAAAACATTTTCTCAGAAACTTTCTTTATAGTTTTCATCTGAGGATATTTCCTTTTTCATCACATGCCTCAGTGCACTCCCAAATATCACTTTGCAGATTACAGGAACACAGTGTTAGTAAACTCATTCATGAAGAGAAAGGTGTATTGCTGTGAGTTGAACTCACACATCACAAAGAAGTTTCTCAGAAAGCTTCTTTCTCGTTTTTACTTCAGGATGTTTCCTTTGTCAGCACTGGCTTCAGTGTGATCCAAAATATCCTTTCTGAGATTCCCCAAAAACACTGCTAACAGACTGCTCCATGAAATGAAAGTGTAACTCTGTGACATGAATTAACATATCACAAAGAAGTTTCTCAGAAAGCTTCTTTGCAATTTTTATTTGTAGATATTTCTCCTCTGTGAGAAGAATTCACACATCATAGAACACTTTCTGAAAACCTTCTTTCTAGTTTTCATCTGAGAATATTTCCTTTTTCACCATGTGCCTCAGTGAGCTCTCAAACATAACTTCTCAGATTCCAAGAAAACAGTGTTAGCAAACTCTTTCATGAAGAGAAAGGTGTATCTCTTTGAGATGAATTCACGGATCACGAGGAAGTTTCTCAGAAAGCTTATTTCTAACTTTTATTTGAGGATATTTCCTTTGTCCTCTTAGGCTTCAATGCAAGATAAAATATCCCTTCTGAGATTCCTCAAAAACAGTGGTAACAGACTGATATATGAAAAGAAAGTGTAACTCTGTGAGACGAATTCACACATCAGAGAACAGTTTCTCAGATACCTTCTTTCTAGTTTTCATCTGAGAATATTTCCTTTTTCACCATGTGCCTCAGTGAGCTCCCAAATATAACTTCTCAGATTCCACGAAAACAGTGTTAGCAAACTCCGTCATGAAGAGAAAGATGTAATTCTGTGAGGTGAATTCACACATCACAAAGAAGTTTCTCAGAACGCTTCTTTCTCGTTTTTATTTGAGGATATTTCTTTTTTCAGCACAGGCAACAGTTCGATCCAAAATATCCTTTCTGAGATTCCCCAAAAAGAGTAGTAACAGACTGCTCCAGGAAACGAAAGTGTAACTCTGTGAGATGAATTCACACATCAGAAATCAGTTTCTCAGAAAGCTTCTTTCTGGTTTTCATCTGAGAATATTTCCTTTTTCACCTTATGCCTCATTGCGCTCCCAAATATCACTTTTCAGATGCGACGAAAATAGTGTTAGCAAACTGTTTCAAGAAGATAAAGGTGTATCTCTTTTAGATGACTTCACACATCACAAAGAAGTTTCTCAGAAAGCTTCTTTGTCACTTTTATTTGAGGACATTTCTCCTCTGTGGGAAGAATTCATGCGTCAGAGAACACTTTCTCAGAAAAAATTCTTTCTAGTTTCCATCTAAGGCTATTTCGTTTTTCACCAGATGCCTCTGTGCACTCCCTAATATCACTTTTCAGATTAGAGGAACACAGTGTTAGCAAACTCCTTCATGAAGAGAAAGGTGTAATTCTGTGAGGTGAATTCACACATCACTAAGAAGTTTCTAAGAAAGATTCTGTCTCGTTTTTATTTGAGGGTATTTCCTTTGTCAGCATAGGCTTCATTGTGATCCAAAATATCCTCTCAGAGATTCCCCAAAAACACTGATAACAGACTGCTCCACGAAACGAAAGGAAAACCCTGAGAGATGAATTCACACGTCAGAAATCAGTTTTTCAGAAAGCTTCTTTCTGGTTTTCATCTGAGGATATTTTCTTTTTCACCTTATGCCTCAATGCGCTCCCAAATATCAGTTTTCAGATTCCACGAAAACAGTGTTAGCAAACTGTTTTATGAAGAACAAAGTGTATCTCTTTGAGATGAATTCACACTTCCTAAAGAAGTTTCTTAGAAAGCTTCTTTCTAGTTTTTATTTGAGGATATTTCCTTTGTCAGCACAGGCTTCAATGCGATCCAAAATATCCTTTCTGAAATTCCCCAAAAACAGTGGTAATGGACAGCCCCATGAAAAGATACTGTAACTCTGTGAGAAGAATTCACACATCATAGAATAGTTTCTCATAAACCTTCTTTCTAGTTTTCATCTGAGGATATTTCCTTTTTCACCATATGCCTCAGTGCACTCCCAAATATCACTTTGCAGATTACAGGAACAAAGTGTTAGCAAACTCATCCATGAAGAGAAAGGTGTAATTCTGTGAGATGAATTGACATATCACAAAGAAGTTTCTAAGAAAACTTCTTTCTCGTTTTCATTGGAGGATATTTCCTTTGTCTGCGTAGGCTTCAATGTGATCTAAAATATTCCTTCTCAGATTCCCCAAAAACACTGGTAACAGTCCACTTCAGGAAAAGAAAGTGTAACGCCCTGAGATGAATTCACACATCAGAATTCAGTTTCTCAGAAAGCTTCTTTCTGGTTTTCATCTGAGGATATTTCCTTTTTCACCTTATGCCTCTATGCACTCCCAAATATCACTTTGCAAATTCAATGAAACCCGTGTTTACAAACTGCTTCATGAAGAGGAAGGTGTATCTCTTGGAGATGAATTCACACATCATGAAGAAGTTTCTCAGAAACCTTATTTCTAACTTTTATTTGAGGATATTTCCTTTGTCCTCTTAGGCTTCAATGCGAGATAAAATATCCCTTCTGAGATTCCTCAAAAACAGTGGTAACAGACTGATATATGAAAAGAAAGTGTAACTCTGTGAGACGAATTCACACATCAGAGAACAGTTTCTCAGATACCTTCCTTCTAGTTTTCATCTGAGGATATTTCCTTTTTCACCATATGCGTCAGTGCGCTCCCAAATATCACTTTGCAGATTACAGGAACACAGTGTTAGCAAACTCCTTCATGAAGAGAAAGGTGTAATTCTGTGAGTTGAATTCCCACATCACAAAGAAGTTTCTCAGAAAGCTTCCTTCTCGTTTTTATTTGAGGATATTTCCTTTGTCAGCATAGGCTTCAATGTGATCCAAAATATCCTTTCTGAGATTCCACAAAAACACTGGTAACAGACTGCTCCAGGAAACGAAAGTGTAACTCTATGAGATGCATTTATATATCAGAAATCAGTTTCTGAGAAAGCTTCTTTCTGGTTTTCATCTGAGGATATTAATTTTTTTACCATATGCCTCAATGTGCTCCCAAATATCACTTTGCAAATTCCATGAAGACCGTGTTAGCAAACTGTTTCATGATGAGAAAGGTGTATCTCTTTGAGATGAATTCACACATCACAAAAAGGTTCTCAGAAAAATTCTTTCTCACTTTTATTTGAGGATATTTCCTTTGGCAGCTTAGGCTTCAATGCGAAACAAAATATCCCTTCTCAGATTTCCCAAAAACACTGGTAACAGACTGTTTCATGAAACAAAAGTGTAACGCTGTGAGATGAGTTCATACATCAGAAATCAGTTTCTCAGAAACCTTCTTTCTAGTTTTCATCTGAGGATATTTCCTTTTTCACCATATGCCTCAGTGAGCTCCCAAATGTCACTTTGCAGATTACAGGAACACAGTGTTAGCAAAGTCCTTCATGAAGAGAAAGGTTTAATTCTATGGGATGAATTCACACATCACAAAGAAGTTTCTCAGAAAGCTTCTTTCTCGTTTTTATTTGAGGATATTTCCTTTGTATGCATAGGCTTCAATGCGAGAAAAAATATCCCTTCTGATATTCCTCAAAAACAGTGGTGGCAGACTGCTCCATGAAAAGAAAGTGTAACTCTGTGAGAAGAATTCACCCATCAGAGAACAGTTTCTCAGACACCTTCTTTCTAGTTTTCATCTGAGGATATTTCCTTTTTCACCATATGCGTCAGTGCGCTCCCAAATATCACTTTGCAGATTACAGGAACACAGTGTTAGCAAACTCCTTCATGAAGAGAAAGGTGTAGTTGTGTGAGTGTGAGTTGAATTCCCACATCACAAAGAAGCTTCTCAGAAAGCTTCTTTCTTGTTTTTATTAGAGGATATTTCCTTTGTCAGCATAGGCTTCAATGAGATCCAAAATATCCTTTCTGAGATTCCCCAAAAACACTGGTAACAGACTGCTCCATGAAACGAAAGTGTAACTCTGTGAGATGAATTCACACATCAGAAATCAGTTTTTCTGAAAGCTTCTTTCTTTTTTTCATCTGAGGATATTGCCTTTTTCACTTTATGCCTCAATGTTCTCCTAAATATCACTTTCAGTTTCCACGAAAAGAGTGTTAGCAAATTGTTTCATGAAGAAAAACGTGTATCTCTTTCAGTTGAATTCACATGTCACAAAGAAGTCTCTCAGAAAGATTCTTTCCAGTTTTTATTTGAGGATATTTCCTTTGTCCACGTAGGCTTCAATGCAATAAATAATATCATTTCACAGGTTGCCCAAAAACAGTGGTAACAGACAGCTCCATGAACCGAAACTGTAACTCTGTGAGAATAATTCACATATCAGAGAACAGTTTGTCAGATACCTTCTTTCTAGTTTTCATCTGAGGATATTTCCTTTTTCACCTTAAGAATCAGTGCGCTCCCAAATATCACTTTGCAGATTACAGGAATCCAGTGTTTGCAAACTCCTTCATGAAGAGAAAGGTGTAATTCTTTGAGGTGAATTCACATACCACAAAGAAGTTTCTAAGAAAACTTTCTCCTTTTCATTTGAGGATATTTCCTTTGTCTGCATAGGCTTCAATGCCATCCAAAATATCCCTTCTCAGATTCCCCAAAAACAGTGGTAACAGACTGCTTCATAAAACGAAAATGTAACCCTGTGAGATGAATTCACACAACATAAATCAGTTTCTCAGGCAGCTTCTTTCTGGTTTTCATCTGAGAATATTTCCTTTTTCACCTTATGCCTCAATGTGCTCCCAAATATCACTTTACAAATATCACGAAAACAGTGTTAGAAAACTGTTTCATGAAGAGAAAGGTGTATCTCTTTGAGATGAGTTCACACATCACAAAGAATTTTCTCAGAAAGCTTATTTCTAACTTCTATTTGAGGATATTTCATTTGTACACTTGGCTTCAATGTGAGAAAAAAATATCCCTTCTCAGATTCCTCAAAAACAGTGGTAACAGACTGCTCCATTAAAAGAAAATGTAACTCTGTGGGCAGAATTCACACATCAGAGAACAGTTTTTTGGAAACCTTCTTTCTAGTTTTCATCTGAGGATATTTCCTTTTTCACAATATGGCTCAGTGTGCTCCCAGTTATCACTTTGCAGATTACAGGAACACAGTGTTAGCAAACTCCTTCATGAAGAGATAGGTGTAATTCTGTAAGTTGAATTCACACATCACAAAGAAGTTTCTCAGAAAGCTTCTTTCTCTTTTTTATTTGAGAATATTTCCTTCATCATCATTGGCTTCAATGTGATCCAAAATATCCTTTCTGAGATTCCCCAAAAACCCTGGTAACAGACTGCTCCATGAAACAAAAGTGTAATTCTGTGAGATGAATTCACACATCAGAAATCAGTTTCTCAGAGCGCTTCTTTCTGATTTTCATCTGTGGATATTTTCTTTTTCACCTTATGCCTCAATGTGCTCCCTAATATCACTTTTCAGATTCCACGAGAAGAGTGTTAGCAAAGTGTTTCATGAAGAAAAAGGTGTATCCCTTTGAAATGAATTCACACATCATAAAGAGGTCTCTGAAAGCTTATTTCTAGTTTTTATTTGAGGACATTTCCTTTGTCCACGTAGGCTTCAATGTGATATAAAATATCCCTTCTCAGATTCCTCAAAAACAGTGGTAACAGACAGCTCCATGAAAAGAAAGTGTAACTCTGTGAGACGAATTCACACATCAGAGAACAATTTCTCAGAAACCTTCTTTCTAGTTTTGATCTGAAGGTATTTCGTTTTTCATCATATGCCTCAGTGCGCTCCCAAATATCCTTTTGCAGATTACAGGAACACAGTGTTTGCAATCTCCTTCATGAAGAGAAAGGTGTAATTCTGTGAGCTGAATTCACACATCACAAAGAAGCTTCTCAGAAAGCTTCTTTCTTGTTTTTATTTCAGGATATTTCCTTTGTCAGGCTAGGCTTCAAGGAGATCCAAAATATCCTTTCTGAGATTCCCTAAAACACACTAGTAACAGACTGCTAGATGAAACGAAAGTGTAACTCTATGAGATGAATTCCCACATCAGATATCAGTTTCTCAGAAAGCTTCTTTATGGTTTTCATCTTAAGATATTTCCTTTTTCACCTTACACCTTAATGCACTCACAAATATCACTTTTGAGATTCCACGAAAACAGTGTTAGCAAAGTGTTTCATGAAATAAAAGGTGTATCTCTTTGAGATGAATTCACACATCACAAAGAAGTCTCTGAGAGCATCTTTCTAGTTTTCATTTGGGGATACTTCCTTTGTCCCCATAGGCTGCAATGTGATAAAAATATATCCCTTCTCAGATTCCCCAAAAACAGTCTTAACAGACTGCACCATGAAAAGAAAATGTAACTCAGTGAGACGAATTCACACATCAGAGAACAGTTTCTTAGAAACATTCTTTCCATTTTAATGTGAGGATGTTTCCTTTTTCACCATATGCCTCATTGTGCTCCCAAATATCGCTTTGTAGATTATAGGAACACAGTGTTGGCAAACTCCTTCATGAAGAGAAAGGTGTAATTCTGTGAGGTGAATTCACATATCACAAATAAGTTTCTAAGAAAACTTTTTTCTCGTTTTTATTTGAGGATATTTCCTTTTTCATCGTAGGCTTCAATGTGACTAAAAATATACCTTCTTAGATTCCCCAAAAACACCGGTAACAGACTGCTCCAGGAAACGAAAGTGTAACGCTGTGAGATGAATTCACACATCAGAAATCAGTTTCTCAGAAAACTTCTTTCTAGTTTTCATCTTGAGGATATTTCCTTTTTCACCCTATGTCTCAATGCACTCCCAAATATCACTTTGTAGATTGTACAAAAACAGTGTTGGCAAAGTGATTCCTGAAGAACAATGTGTATCTTTTCGAGATGAATTCACACATCACAAAGAAGTTTCTCGGAAAACTGCTTTCTAGTTTTTATTTGGGGATATTTCCTTTGTTTGTATAGGCTTCAATGCAATAAATAATATCACTTCTCAGATTCCCCAAAAACAGTGGTAACAGACTGCTCCATGAAAAGAAAGTGTAACTCTGTGAGAAGAATTCACACCTCAGAGAACTGTTTCTCAGAAACCTTCTTTCTACTTTTCATCTGAGGATATTTCCTTTTTCAACATATGCCTCAGTGCACTCCCAACTATCACTTTGCAGATTACAGGAACACAGTGTTAGCAAACTCCTTCATGAAGAGAAAATTGTAATTCTGTGACGTGAATTCACACATCACAAAGAAGTTTCTCAGAAAGCTTCCATCTCCTTTTTATTTGAGGGTATTTCTTTGTCATCGTAGGATTTAATCCCATCCAAAATATCCTTTCTCAGATCTCCCAAAACCAATGGTAACAGACTGCTCCAAGAAACAAGAGTCCAACTCTGTGAGATGAATTCACACATTATAAAGAACATTCTCAGAAACCTTCCGTGTAGTTTTTCTTTGAGGATATTTCCTTTGTCACCATAAGCTTCAAGGCACTACGACATATGCTTTACAGATTCCAAGAATACAATGTTAGAAGACTGCTCAATGAAAATACCATTGTAACTCTGTGAGATGTATTAACACATCATAAAGCAGTTTCTCAGAAGGCTTCCTTTTGTTTTTTATCTGAGGATATTTCCTTTGTCACCATGGGCTTCAATGTACTCCCAACATCTTCTTGCAGATTCCATGAAAAGAGTGTTAGCAAACTGATCCATGAAAAGAAAGGTGTAACTCTGTGAGATGCATTCACACATCCTGGAGAACTTTCCCAGAAAGATTTTTTCCAGATTTTATCTGAGGATATTTCCTTGCCACCATAGGCTTCAATGCAGTGCAAAATATCCTTTCTCAGATTCCCCAACAACAGTGCTGTCAATGTCATCCATGAAAATAATCGTGTAAGTCTTTGAGGTGAATTCACACATCCAAAGCTGTTTCTCAGACAGCTTCTTTTTCGTTTTCATATGAGGCTGTTTCCTTGGTCTCCATAGGCTTCAATCTCATCTCAAATATCCTAACACAGATTCCACAAAAACAGTGTTTGCAGGCTGCTCAATGGAAAGAAAGGTGTAATTCTGTGAAATGAATTAACCCATCATAAAGCAGTTTCCCAGAAAGCTGCTTTCTAGTTTTTATCTTAGGATATTTCCTTTGTCAACATAAGTTTCATTGCGCTAAGAAATATCCCTTTACAGATTCCAATAAAACAGTGTTGGAAAATTGCTCAATGAAAAGAAAAGTGTAACTCCAGGAGATGTCTTCACACATCACAATGTAGTTTCTCAGAAAGATTTTTTACAGTTTTTATGAGAGGATATTTCCTTTTTCACCATAGGCCTCAATACGCTCCCAAATATAACTTTGCAGATTCCATGAAAACAGTGTTAGCAAACTGCTTCAGGAACATGAATGTGTAACTCTTTGAGTTGAATTCACACATCACGAAGAAGTTCCTCAGAAAGTTTCTTTCTAGTTTTCATTTGAGTATATTTCCTTTGTCAGTGTAGGCTTCAAAGCGATCCAAAATATCCCTTCTAAGATTCACCAATAACAGTGATAACAGACTGCTCCATGAAAAGAAAATCTAACTCTATGAGATGAATTCACACATCAGAACGCAGTTTCTCAAAAGCCTTCTGTCTAGTTTTTCTGTGAGGATAATTGCTTTGTTCACCATAAATTTCAATGTGCTGTGAAATATCCCTTTACAGATTCCAAGAAAACAGTGTTAGTCAACTGTTCCATGCAAATAACATTGTAACTCTGTGAGGTGAATTCACATATCACAAAGAACATTCTCAGAAAGTTTCTTTCCAGTTATTATCTGAGGATATTTCCTTGTCACCATAGGCTTCAATGCAATTAAAAAGATCCCATTTCAGATTCCCCAATAACAGTGCTATCAAACTGATCCATGAAAATAATCATGTATCTCTGTGAGGTTAATTCACACATCCAAAGCTGTTTCTCAGAAAACTTCTGTTTGATTTTTATCTGAGCATATATCCTTTGTCTCCAAAGGGTTCAATCCACTCCCAAATATCCTAACACAGATTCCATGAAAACGGTGTTAGCAAACTGCTTCATGAAGTGGAATATGGAGCTCTGTGAGATGAATTCTCATATCACAAAGTAGTTTCTCAGAAGGCTTCCTTTTGGTTTTTATCTGAAGGTATTTCCTTTGTCACCATGGGCTTCAATGCGCTCCCAAACATCCTCTTGCATATTCCATGAAAAGAGTGTTAGCAAACTGCTCCATGAGAAGAAAGGTGTAACTCTGTGAGATGCATTCACACATCACAAAACAACTTTTCAAAAAGCTTCTTTCCAGTTTACACCTGAGGATATTTCCTTTTTCACTACAGGCCTCCACGTCCTCCCAATTATCGCTTTGCAGATTCCATGAAAAGAGTGTTAGCTAACTGTGCCCTGAAAAGAAAAGTATAACTCTGTGAGATGAATTCACACATCACAAAGAACTTTCCCAGAAACTTTCCTTGCAGTTTTTATCTGAGGATATTTCCTTGCCACTGTAGGCTTCAATGCGATGCAAAATATTCCCTCTCAGATAATCCAACAACAGTGCTATCAATGTTATCCATGAAAAGAATTGTGTGACTCTGTGAGGTGATTTCACACATCACAAAGAAGTTTGTTAGAAAACTTCTTTCTAGTTTTTATTTGAGTATATTTCCTTTGTCAGTGTAGGCTTCTTCATGATGCAAAATATCCCTTCTTAGATTCCCCAATGACAATGATAACAGACTGTTCCATGAAAAGAATCTGTAACTCTGTGAGAGGAATTCACACCTCAGAAAGCAGTTTCTCAGAAACCTTCTGTCTAGTTTTTCTCTGAGGATATTTCCTTTGTCACCATCAGCTTCAAGGTGCTGCGACATATGCTTTATGGATTGCAAGAAAACAATATTAGACTGCTCAATGAAAATACCATTGTAACTCTGTGAAATGTATTCACACATCAGAAAGCAGTTTCTCAGAAGGCTTCCTTTTGCTTTTTATCTGAGGATATTTCCTTTGTCACCATGGGCTTCTGTGCGTTCCCAAACCTCCTCCTGCAGATTGCACAAAAAGAGTGTTAGCTAACTGCTCCATAAAAAGAATGGTGTAACTCTGTGAGATGAATGCACACATCACAGAGAACTTTCCCAGAAAGATTTTTTCCAGTTTTTATCTGAGGATATTTCCTTGCCACCATAGGCTGCAATGTGATGCAAAATATCCCCTCTCAGATTCCCCAACAATAGTGCCATCAATATTATCTATGAAAAGAATCGTGTAACTCTGTGAGGTGAATTCAGACATCCAAAGCTGTGTCTCAGAAAGCTTCTTTTTGGTTTTCATTTGAGGCTGTTTCTTTTGTCTCCATAGGCTTCAATCCACTCCCGAATATCCTAACGCAGATTCCACGAAAAGAGTGTTTGCAGACTGCTCAATGAAAAGAAAGGTGTAACTCTGTGAGATGAATTAACACATCACAAGGCAGTTTCTCAGAAAGCTTCTTTCTATTTTTCATCTGAGGATATTTCCTTTGTCAACATATGTTTCATTGCACTAAGAAATATCCCTTTGCAGAATCCAAGAAAACAGTGTTGGCATATTCCTAAATGAAGAGAAAAGTGTAACTCTGGGAGATGTATTCACACATCACAATGTAGTTTCTCAGAAAGAATCTTTCCACTTTTTATCAGAGGATATTTCCTTTTTCACCATAGGCATTAATGCACTCCCAAATATCACTTTGCGGTTTCCATGAAAGCAGTGTTAGCAAACTGCTTCAGGAACAAGAAGGTATAACTCTTTGAGATGAATTCACACAACATGAAGAAGTTCCTCAGAAAGCTTATTTCTAGTTTTCATTTGCGTATATTTCCTTTGTCATTGTAGGCTTCAGCGCGATCCAAAATATCCCTTCTTGGATTCCCCAGTAACAGTGGTAACAGACTGTTTCCTGAAAAGAATCACTAACTCTATGAGATTAACTCACACATCAGAAAGCAGTTTCTCAGAAACCATCTGTCTAGTTTTTCTGAGGATAATTCCTTTGTTCACCATAAACTTCAATTTGCTGCGAAATATCCCTTTACAGATTCCAAGAAAACAGTGTTAGCAAACTGCTCCATGCAAATAACAATGTAATTCTGTGAGATGAATTCACACATCACAATGAACATTCTCAGAAAGTTTCTTTCCAGTTATTATCTGAGGATATTTCCTTGTTACCATAGGCTTCAAAGCGATTAAAAAGATCCCAACTCAGATTCCCCAAAAACAGTGCTATCAAACTGATCCATAAAAATAATTTTGTATCTCTGTGAGGTGAATTCACACATCCAAAGCTGTTTCTCAGAAAGCTTATGTTTGGTTTTTATCAGAGCATGTATCCTTTGTCTCCAAAGCCTTCAGTCCACTCCCAAATATCTTAATAGACTCCACGAAAACAGTGTCAGCAAACTGCTTCATGAAAAGGAAGATGTCAGTCTGTGAGATGAATTCACACATAACAAAGCAGTTTCTCAGAAGGCTTCCTTTTGGTTTTTATCTGAGGATATTTCCTTTGTCACCATGGGCTTCAATACGCTCCCAAACATCCTCTTGCATTTTCCTCGAAAACAGTGTTAGCAAACTGCTCTATGAAAAGAATAGTGTAACTCTGTGTGATGAATTCACCCATCACAAAGCAGTTTCTCAAAAAGCTTCTTTCTAGTTTTCATCTGAGGATATTTCCTTTTTCACTATAGGTCTCCAAGTCCACCCAAATATCCCTTTGCAGATTCCACGAAAAGTGTTTTAGCTAATTGCTTCACGAAAAGAAAGATGTAACTCTGTGTGATGAATTCACACATCACAAAGAACTTTCCCAGAAAGATTCTTTGCAGTTTTTATCTGAAGATATTTCCTTGCCACCATAGGCTTCAATGCGATGCAAAATATCCCCTCTGAGATTCCCCAACAACAGTGCTATCTATGTTATCCATGAAAAGAATTGTGTAAGTCTGTGAGGTGAATTCACACATCACAAAGAAGTTTCTTAGAAAGCTTCTTTCTAGTTCTAATTTGAGTATATTTCCTTTGTCAGTGTCAGCTTCAGCACGATGTAAAAATATCCCTTCTCTGATTCCCCAATGACAGTGGTAACAGACTGCTCATGAAAAGAAACTGCAACTCTGTGAGAGGAATTCACACATCCCAAAGAACTTTCCCAGAAAGATTTTTTCCAGTTTTTATCTGAGGATATTTCCTTGCCACCATGGGCTTCAATGCGATGCCAAATATCCCCTCTCAGATTCTCCAACCACAGTGCTATCAATGTTATCCATGAAAAGAATCGTGTAACTCTGTGAGGTGAATTCACACATCCAAGCTGTTTCTCAGAACGCTTCTTTTTCGTTTTCATCTGAGGCTGTTTCCTTTGTCTCCATAGGCTTCAATCCGCTCCCAAGTATCCTAATGCAGATTCCATGAAAACAGTGTTTGCAGACTGCTAAATGAAAAGAAAGGTGTAACTCTGTGAGATGAATTAACCTATCACAAAGCAGTTTCTCAGAGAGATTCTTTCTAGTTTTTATCTGAGGATATTTCCTTTGTCAACACAAGTTTCAATGTGCTAAGAAATATCCCTGTGCAGATTCCAAGAGACCAGTGTTGGCAAACTGCTCAATGAAAAAAAAAGTGTAACTCTGGGAGACGTATCCACACACCACAATGCAGTTTCTCAGAAAGCTTCTTTCCAGTTTTTATCTGAGGGTATTTCCTTTTTCACGGTAGGCCTCAATGCACTCCAAAATATCACTTTGCAGATTCCACAAAAACAGTGTTAGCAAACTGCTTCATGAAGAGGAATTTGTAACTATGTGAGATGAATTCACACATCACAAAGAAGTTTCTCAGAAAGATTCTTTCCAGTTTTTATTTGAGTATATTTCCTTTGTCAGCATTGGCCTCAGCGTGATCCAAAATATCCTTCTAAGATTCCCCAATAACAGTGGTTACAGACTGCACCATGAAAAGAAAATGTAACTCTGTGAGATGAATTTGTACATCAGAAGGCAGTTTCCCAGAAACTTTCTATCTAGTTTTTCTCTGAGGATAATTCCTTTGTTCACCATAAACTGAAAGGCACTGCAAAATATCCCTTTATAGATTCCAAGAAAACAGTGTCAACAGAATGCTCAATTAAAATAACATTGTAACTCTATGAGATGAATTCACACATCAAAAAGACCTTTCTCAGAAACTTTCATTCCAGTTATTATATGAGGATATCTCCTTGTTACCACAGGCCTCAGTACAATTAAAAATATCCCTTCTCAGATTCCCAAACAACAGTGCTATCAAAGTGATCCATGAAAAGAATCGTGTATCTCTGTGAGGTGAATTCATACATCCAAAGCTGTTTCTCAGAAAGCTTCTGTTTGGTTTTTATCTGAGCATATTTCCCTGTCTCCGTAGGCATCAATCTGCTCCCAAATATCCTCACGCAGGTTCCACGAAAACAGTGTTAGCCGACTGCTCAATGAAATGAAAGGTATAACTCTGTGAGATGAATTCTCTCGTCAGAAAGCAGTTTCTCAGAAACCTTCCGTCTAGTTTTTCTCTGAGGATATTTCCTTTGACAACAGACGTTTCACTGTGCTAAGAAATATCCCATTACATATTACAAGAAAACAATGTTGGTAAACTGTTCAATGAAAAGAAAAGTGTAACTCCAGGAGATGTATTCACACATAACAATGCAATTTCTCAGAAAGTTTCTTTCCAGTTTTTATCTGAGGATATTTCCTTTTTCACAATAGGCCTCAATGTGCCCCCAAAAATCACCTTGCAGATTCCACAAAAACAGTGTTAGCAAACTGCATCATGAAGAGGAAGGTGTAACTCTGTTATATGAATTCACACATCACAAAGAAGTTTCTCAGATACCTTCTTTCTAGTTTTTATTTGAGTATATTTCCTTTGTCAGTGCAGGCTTCAGTGCGATCCAAAATATCCCTTCTCAGATTCCCCAATAACAGTCATAACAGACTGCTCCATGAAAAGAAACTAACTCTGGGAGATGAATTCACACAACAGAAAGCAGTTTCTCAGAAACCTTCTGTCTAGTTTTCTCTGAGGATAATTCCTTTCTTCACTATAAGCTTCAATGCGCTGCAAAATATCCCTTTACAGATTCCAAGAAAACAGTGTTAGCAGACTGCTCAATGAAAACTCCATTGTAACTCTGTGAGATGTATTCACACATCACAAAGCAGTTTCTCAGAAGACTTTCATTTGCTTTTTATCTGGTGATATTTCCTTTGTCACCATGGGTGTAAATGCACTCCCAAACAATCTCTTGCATTTTCTAGGACAACAGTGTTAGCAAACTGCTGTATGAAAAGAATGGTGTACCTCTGTGTGATGAATTCACATATCACAAAGCAGTTTCTCAAAAAGCTTTTTTCTAGTTTTCAAATGAGGATATATCCTTTTTCACTATAGGCCTCCAAGTCATCCCAAATATCCCTTTGCAGATTCCACGAAAATAGTTTTAGCAAATTGCTCCTTGAAAAGAAAGGTGTAACTCTGTGGGATGAATTCACACGTCACAAAGAACTTTCCCAGAAAGATTCTTTCCAGTTTTTATGTGAGGCTATTTCCATGCCACCATAGGCCTCAATGCAACGCAAAATATCCCCTCTCAGATTCCCCAACAACAGTGCTATCAAAGTGATCCATGAAAGAATCGTGTAACTCTGTGAGATGAATTCACACATCCAAAGCTGTTTCTCACACAGCTTCTTTTTGGTTTTCATCTGAGGCCATTTCCTTCGTCTCCATAGGCTTCAATCCACTCCCAAACATCCTAACGCAGATTCCACAAAAACAGTGTTTGCAGGCTGTTCAATGAAAAGAAAGGTGTAATTCTGTGAGATGAATTAACCCATCACAAAGCAGTTTCCCAGAAAGATTCTTTCTAGTTTTTATCGGAGGATATTTGCTTTGTCAACGTATGCTTCAGGGTGCTAAGAAATATCCCTTTCCAGATGCCAAGAAAACAGTGTTGACAAACTGCTCAATGAAAAGAAAAGTGTAACTCCGGGAGATGTATTCACACATCACAATGCCGTTTCTCAGAAAGCTTCTTTCTCATTTTTATCAAGGATATTTCCTTTTTCATGATAGCCCTCAGTGCGCTCCCAAATATCACTTTGCAGATTCCACGAAAACAGTGTTAGCAAACTGCTCCACGAAAAGAAAGTGTAACTCTGTAAGATGAATTCACACATCAGAAAGCAGTTTCTTAGAAGCCTTCTTTCTAGTTTTTCTCTGAGGATAATTCCTTTGTTCACCATAAGTTTCAATGCTCAGTGAAATATCCCTTTACAGATTCCAAGAAAACAATGTTAGCAGACTGCTCAAAGAAAATACCGTCATAACTCTGTGAGATGAATTCACACATCAGAAAGAACTGTCTCAGAAAGTTTCTTTCCAGTTTTTGTTGGAGGATTTTTCCTTGTCACCATAGGCTACAGGGCGATAGAAAATATCCCTTCTCAGATTCCCCAACAACAGTGCTATCAAAGTCATCCATTAGAAGAGTCGTGTATCAATGTGCATTGAATTCACACATCACAAAGAAGTTTCTCAGAAGACTTTCTTTTGGTTTTTATCTGAGGATATTTCCTTTGTCATCATGGGCTTCAAGACGCTCCCAAACATCCTCTTGCATTTTCCAAGAAAACAGTGTTAGCAAGCTGCTGTATGAAGGAATGGTGTAACAATGTGTGATGAATTTACACCTCATAAAGCAGTTTCTCAAAAAGCTTCTTTGTACTTTTCATATGTGGATATTTCCTTTTTCACTATAGGCCTCCAAGTCCTCCTACATATTCCTTTGCAGATTCCACGAAAAGAGTGTTAGCAGACGGCTCCATGTAAAGAAAGGTGTAACTCTGTGAGATGAATTCACAAATCACAAAGAACTTTCTCAGAGAGCTTCTTTCCAGTTATTATCTAAGGATATTCCCTTTGTCCCCACAGGTTTCAATCCGCTCCCAAATATCCTAATGCAGATTCCACGAAAACAGTGTGAGCAGATTGTTCGATGGAAAGAATGGTTTAACCCTGTGAAACGAATTAATCCATCACAAAGCAGTTTTTCAGAAGGCTTCTTATTGTTTTTATCTGAGGATATTTCCTTTCTCACCATAGGCTTCAATGCACTACTAAACATTCTCTTGCAATATCTACGAAAACAGTGTTAGTAACCTGCTGTGTGAAAAGAATGGTGTAAACCTGTGTGAGGAATTCACACAACACTAAGCTGTTTTACAAAAAGCTTCCTTCTAGTTTTCATCTGAGGATATATCCTTTTTCACTATAGGCTTCCAAGTCCTCCCAAATACCCCTTTGCTGATTCCACGAAAAGAGTGTAAGCAAACTGCTCCATGAAATAAAAGGTGTAACTCTGTGAGATGAATTCACATGTCACAAAGAACTTTCTCAGAGACCTTCTTTCCAGCTTTTATCTGAGGCTATTTCCTTGTCACCTTAGGCTTCAGTGCGATTAAAAATATCCCTTCTCAAATTCCCCAACAACAGTGCTATAAAAGTGATCCATGAAAAGAATCATGTATCTCTGTGGGGTGAATTCACACATCCAAAGCTGTTTCTCAGAAAGCTTCTGTTTGGTTTTTTGTGAGCATATTACCTTTGTCTCCATAGGCTTCAATTCACTCCCAAATATCCTAATGCAGATTCCACGAAAACAGTGTTAGCAGACTGCTCAATGAAAAGAAAAGTGTAGCTCTGTTAGGTGAATTAACCCATCACAAAACAACTTCTCAGAAAGCTTCTTTCTAGTTTTTATCTGAGGATATTTTCTTTGTCAACATAAGTTTCATTGCACCAAGAAATATCCCATTACAGATTCCACGAAAACAGTGTTGGCAAACTGCTCAATTAAAATAAAAGTGTAACTCTGGGAGATTTATTCACACATCACAATGAGTTTCTCAGCAAGCTTCTTTCCAGTTTTTATCTGAGAATATTTCCTTTGTCAACAGACGTTTCATTGCGCTAAGAAATATCCCATTACAGATTCCAAGAAAACAGTGTTGACAAACTACTCAATGAAAAGAAATGTGTAACTCCGAGAGATGTATTCACACACCACAATGCAGTTTCTCAGAAAGATTGTTTCCAGTTTTTATCTGAGGATATTTCCTTTTTCACGATAGGCCTCAATGCACTCCCTAATATCACTTTGCAGATTCCACGGAAACAGTGTTAGCAAACTGCTCCATGAAATGAAAGGTGTAGCTCTGTGAGATGAATTCACACATCATGAAGAACTTTCTCAGAGAGCTTCTTTTCAGTTTTTATCTGAGGATATTTCCTTGTCACCATAGGGTTCAGTGCGACTAAAAATATCCCTTCTCAGATTCCCCAACAACAGTGATATCAAAGTGATCCATGAAAAGAATCGTGTATCTCTGTGAGGTGAATTCACACATCCAAAGCTGTTTCTCAGAAAGCTTCTGTTTGGTTTTTATTTGAGCATATTTCCTTTGTCTCCATAGACTTCAATCTGCTCCCAAATATCCCAGCGCAGATTCCATGAAAACAGTGTTTGCAGACTGCTCAATGAAAAGAAAAGTATAACTCTGTGAGATGAATTAAGCCATCACAAAGCAGTTTCTCTGGAAGCTTCTTTCTAGTTTTTATCTGAGGATATTTCCTTTGTCAACATACGTTTCATTGTGCTGAGAAATATCCCATTACAGATTCCAAGAAAACAGTGTTGGCAAACGGCTCAATGAAAAGAAAAGTATAACTCTTGGAGATGAATTCACATATCACAAAGAACCTTCTCAGAGAGCTTCTTTCCAGGTTTTATCAGAGGATATTTCCTTGTCACCATAGGCTTCAATGCAATCCAAAATATCCCTTCTCAGAATCCCCAACAAGGGTGCTATCAAAGTGATCCATGAAGAGTCGTGTATCTCTGTGAGGTGAATTCACACATCAAAAAGCAGTTTCTCAGAAGGCTTACTTTTGGTTTTTATTGAGGATATTTCCTTTGTTGTCATGGGCTTCAATGCGCTCCCAAACATCCTCTTGCATTTTCCACAAAAACAGTGTTAGCAAGCTGCTGTATGAAAGTATGGTGTAAATATGTGTGATGAATTCACACCTCACAAAGCAGTTTCTCAAAAAGCTGCTTTCTACTTTTCATATGAGGATTCTTCCTTTTTCACTGCAGGCCTCCAACTCCTCCTAAATATCCCTTTGCAGATTCCACAAATAGAGTAGCAAACTGCTCCATGAAAAGAAAAGTATAACTCTGTGAGATGAATTCACACATCACAAAGAACTTAATCAGAGAGCTTATTTCCAGTTATTATCTGAGGATATTTCCTTATCACTGTAGGCTTCAATGCAATTAAAAATGTCCCGTCTCAGATTCCCCAACAACAGTGCTATGAAAGAGATCCATGAAAAGAATCGTGTATCTGTGTGAGGTGAATTCACACTTCCAAAGCTGTTTCTCAGAAAGCTTCTATTTGGTTTTTATCTGAGCATATTTCCTTTGTCTCCATAGGCTTCAATGCGCTCCCCAATATCCTAACGCCAATTCCACGAAAACAGTGTTAGCAGACTGCGCAATGAAAAGAAAGGTGTAACTCTGTGAGATGAATTAACCCATCACAAAACAGTTTCTCAGAACGGTTCTTTCTAGTCTTTATCTGAGGATATTTCCTTTGTCAACATACGTTTCATTGTGCTGAGAAATATCCCATTACAGATTCCAAGAAAACAGTGTTGGCAGGCTGCTCAATGAAAAGAAAAGTGTAACTCTGGGAGATGTATTCACACATCACAGTGTAGTTTCTCAGAAAGCTTCTTTCCAATTTTTATCTGAGGATATTTCCTTTTTCATGATAGGCTTCTATGCTCTCCCAAAAATCACTTTGCCAATTCCACAAAAACAGTGTTAGCAAACTGCATCATGAAGAGGAAGGTGTAAATCTGTGAGACAAATTCACACATCACAAATAAGTTTTTCAGAAAGCTTCTTTCTAGTTTTTATTTGAGTATATTTCTTCTGTCAGTGCAGGCTTCAGCATGATCCAAAATATCGTTCTCAGATTCCCCAATATCAGTGGTAACTTACTGCTCCATGAAAAGAAAGTGTAACTCTATGAGATGAATTCACACATCAGAAAGCAGTTTCTCATAAAGTTTCTGTCTAGTTTTTCTCTGGGGATATCTCCTTTATCACAATAAGCTTCTGGGTGCTATGAAATATCCTTTATGGATTCCAAGAAAACAGTGTTAGCAGACTGCTCAATGAAAATACCATTGTAAATCTGTGAGATGTATTCACACATCACAAAGTAGTTTCTCTGAAGGCTTCCTTTTGGTTTTTATCTGAGGATATTTCCTTTATCACCATGGGCTTCAAAAGGCTCACAAACATCCTCTTGCATTTTCTACAAAAAGTGTTAGCAAACTGCTGTATGTAAAGAATGATGTAACTCTGTGTGATGAATTCACACCTCACAAAGCAGTTTCTCAAAAAGCTTCTTTCTACTTTTCATATGAGGATACTTCCTTTTTCACTATAGGCCTCCAAGTCCTCCTACATAACCCTTTGCAGATTCCATAAAAGTGTTTTTGCAAACTGCTCCATGAAGCGAAAAGTGTAACTCTCTGAGATGAATTCACACATGACAAAGAACTTTCTCAGAGAGCTTCTTTCCAGTTATTATCTGAGGATATTTCCTTGTCCCCATAGGCTTCAATACAATCCAAAATATTGCTTCTCAGATTCCCCAAAAGGAATGCTAACAAGGTGATCCATGAAAAGAGTCGTGTTACTCTTTGAGATGAATTCCTACATCCAAAACAGATTCTGAGAAAGCTTCTTTTTGGATTTTTATCTGAAGATATTCCCTTTGTCCCCATAGGTTTCAATCCACTCCCAGATATCCTAACACAGATTCCACGAAAACTATGTTAGCAGACTGATCAATGGAAAGAACAGTGTAACCCTGTGAGATGAATTAATCCATCACAAAGCAGTTTCTCAGAAGGCTTCTTATTGTTTTTATCTGAGGATGTTTCCTTTGTCACCATAGGCTTCAATGCGCTACCAAACATTCTCTTGCATTTTCTATGAAAACAGTGTTAGTAACCTTCTGTATGAAAAGAACAGTGTATATCTGTGTGATGAATTCACACAACACAGAGCTGTTTCACCCAAAGCTTCTTTCTAGTTTTCAACTGAAGATATATCCTTTTTCACTATAGGCCTCAAAGTCCTCCCCAATATCCCTTTACAGATTCCATGAAAACAGTGTTAACAGACTGCTCAATTAAAATAACATTGTAACTGTGAGAGGAAGTCACACATCATGAAGAACTTTCTCAGAGATCTTCTTTCCAGTTTTTATCTGAGGATATTTCCTTGTCACCACAGGCTTCAGTGCGATTAAAAATATCCCTTCTCAGATTCCCCGACAACAGTGCTATCAAAGTGATCCATGCAAAGAATCGTGTATCTGTGTGAGGTGAATTCACACATCCAAAGCTGTTTCTCAGACAGCTTCTGTTTGGTTTTTATCTGAGCATATTTTCTTTACCTCCATAGGCTTCAATCCACTCCCAAATATCCTAATGCAGATTCCACAAAAACAGTGTTAGCAGACTGCTCAATGAAAAGAAAGGTGTATCTGTGTGAGATGAATTAACCCATCACAAAGCCCTTTCTCAGAAAGCTTCTTTCTAGTTTTTATCTGAGGATATTTCCTTTGTCAACATACCTTTCATTGCGCTAAGAAATATCCCTTTACAAATTCCAAGAAAACAGTGTTGGCAAACTGCTCAATGAAAAGAAAAGTGTAACTCTTTGAGATGTATTCACACATCACAATGCAGTTTCTCAGAAACCTTCTTTCCAGTTTTTGTCTGAGGATATTTCCTTTTGCATGATAGGCCTCAATGTGCTCCCAAATATTGCTTTGCAGATTCCATGAAAACAGTGTTAGCAAACTGCTCAATGAAAATAACATTGTAACTTTGTGACATGAATTCACACATTACAAAGAACTTTCTCAGAAACATTCTTTCCACTTTTTTTCTGAGGATATTTCCTTGCCACCATAGGCTTTAATGCGAAGCACAATATCCCCTCTCAGATTCCCCAACAACAATGCTATCAATGTTACCCATGAAAATAATCGTGTAACTCTGTGAGGTGAATTCACACATCCAAAGCTGTTTCTCAGACAGCTTCTTTTTGGTTTTCATCTGAGGCTGTTTCCTTTGTCTCCATAGGCTTCAACTGCTCCCAAATATCCTAATGCAGATTCCACGAAAACAGTGTTTGCAGACTGCTCAATGAAAAGAAAGGTGTAACTCTGTGAGATGAATTAACCCATCACAAAACAGGTTCTCAGAAAGCTTCTTTCTAGTTTTAATCTGAGGATATTTCGTTTGTCAATGTATGTTTCATTGCGGTAAGAAATATCCCTTTGCAGATTCCAAGAAAACAGTGTTGGCACATTGCTCAATGAAAAGAAAATTGTAACTCTGGGAGATGTATTCACACATCACAATACAGTTTCTCAGAAAGCTTCTTTCCAGTTTTTACCTGAGGATATTTCTTTTTTCATGATAGGCCTCAATGTGATCCCAAGTATCACTTTGCAGATTCCACAAAAACAGTGTTAGCAAATTGCTTCATGAAAAGTATGGTGTAACTCTGTGAGATGAATTCACAAATCACCAAAAATTTCTCCGAAGGTTTCTCTTCAGTTTTTATTTGAGGATATTTCCTTTTGCACCTTGGGCATCATTGCAATCTAAAGTATCCCTTCTCAGATGCCACAGAAGAAGTGATATTAAACTGCTCCCTGAGAGGAATGGTGTATCTCTGTGAGAGCAATTCACACCTCAGTGAGCAGTTTTTCAGAAAGTTTCTCTCTAGTTTTTATCAGAGGATATTTCCTTTGTCACCATAGGCTTCCAAGCGATCCAAACTATCCCTTCTCAATTCCACAAAAACAGTGCTAGCAGACTGTTCCATGAAAGACTAGTGTAACTCTGAGAGATGAATTCATACATTACAAAGCACTTTCTCAGGAATCTTGTTTCTAGATTTTATCTGAGGATATTTCATTTGTGACGATAGGATTCAAAGCGATCAGAAATCTCCCTAGTGGAATTCCAGAGAAACAGTGCTAGCAAATGGATCCATGAAAGATTTGTTCAACTCTGTGAGATAAATTCCCACATCACGAAGCAGTTTCTCAGCAAGTTTCTTTTAAGACTTTATCTGAGGACATTTCCTTTTGCACCATCCACCTCAATGCACTCCCAAATATCCCATTGCAGATTCCACGAAAATAGTGTTAGCAAACTGCTGAATTGAAAGAATGGTGTAACTCTGTGAGATGAATTCACACTTCACAAAGCAGTTTCCCCAAGCACTTCTCTCCAGTTCCTATCTGAGGATATTTCCGTTTTCACCATGATACTCAAGGCACCCAGAATATCCCATTGCTGATTGAATGAAAACAGAGGTAGTAATCTGCTCCATGAAAAGTACGGTGTTGCATTGTGAGATGAATACACACAACACAAAGCGGTTTCTCAGAAAGCTTCTTTCTAGTTTTTATCAGAATATTTCCTTTATCATGATCGAATTGAAAGTGATCAGAAATGTCACTTCTCAGAATCCACAGAAGCAGATCTAACAAACTGCTCTATAGAAGATTGGTGTAACTCTGTGAGATGAATTCGCACATCACAGAGCAGTTTCTCAGAAGTTTCCTTCTAGCTTTTATCTGAGGATATTCCCATTGTCACCATAGGCTTCAAAGCAAACCACAATTTCTCTTCTCATATTCCACAAAATCCGTGCTAGCAAGCTGCTCCATGAAAGAGTAGTGTAACTCTGTGAGATGAATTCACATATCACAAAGCAGTTCCTCAGAAAGTGTCTTTTCACTTTTATCTGAGGATATTTCCTTTTTCAACATGGACTTCCTTGCAATTCAAAATATCCCTTCTCAGATTCCACAGAAGCAGTGTTAACAAACTGCTCCATGAACAGAGTGCTGTAAATCTGTGAGATGAATTCACACATCACAGAGCAGTTTCCCAGAAAGTTTCTTTCTAGTTTTATCTGAGGATATTTCCTTTGTCCCAATGGACTTCAAAACGATCCAAAATATCCCTTCTCTGATTCCACAAAAATAGTGCTAAGAGGCTGCTCCATGAAAGAGTAGTGTAACTCTGAGAGATGAATTCACACATAACAAAGCAGTTTCTCAGAAAGCTTCTTTCTAATTTTTCTCTGAGGATACTTCATTTTTCACGATAGGATTCAAAGTGATCAGAAGTGTCACTTCTCGGAAACAACAGAAGCAGAGCTAACACACTGTTCCGGATATCATTGCTGTAATGCTGTGAAATGAATTCACACATCACAAAGCAGTTTCTCAGAAAGCTTCTTTCACTTTTTTGTCTAAGGACATTTCCTTTTTCACCATCAGTCTCAATGTCCTCCTGAATGTTCCATTGCAGATTCCACGACAATAGTGTTAGCAAACTGCTCAATGAAAGAGTGATGTAACCCTGTGAGGTGAATTCAAACATCACAAAGAAATTTCTCCGAAGGCTTCTCTCCAGTTTTTATTTGAGGATACTTCCTTTTTCACTGTAACACTCAATGCGCTCGGAATATCCCATTGCCAATTCAATGAAAAGAGTATTAGTAGTCTGCACCATGAAAAGAATGGTGTAACTCTGTGAGATGAATTCACACATCACAGAGCAATTTCTCATAAAGCTTCTTTCTACTTTTTATGTGAGGATATTTTCTTTGTCAGCATAGTCTTCAAAGCGATCCAAAATATCCCTTCTCAGATTACACAAAAACAGTGCTAGCAGGCTGCTGCAAGACAGAGTCGTATAACTCTGATGGATGAATTCACACATCACAAAGCTCTTTGTCAAAAAGCTTCTTCCTAGTTCTTATCTGAAGATATTTCCTTTGTCACGATAGGATTCAAAGCGATCAGAAACATCACTTCTGAGAATCCACATAAGCAGATCTAACAAACTGCTCCATATAAGGTTGGTGTAACTGTGTGAGATGAATTCACACATCACAAAGCAATTTCTCAGTAACCTTCTTTCTTGATTTTATCTGAGGACATTTCATTTTTCACCACTGGCCTCAATGCCCTCCCGAATATCCCATTGTAGATTCCATGAAAATAGTGTTAGGAAACTGCTCAATTGAAAGAATGGTGTAACTCTGAGAGATTAATTTGCACATCACAAAGAAGTTTCTCCAAAGGCTTCTCTCCAGTTTTTACCTGAGGATATTTCCTTTCTCACCATAGCACTTAATGCGCTGGCAATATCCCATTTCTCATTAAACAAAAACAGTGTTAGTAAACTGCTTCATGAGAAGAACGGTGTAACACTTTGAGATGAATTAACACACAATTATGCAGTTTCTCAGAAAGTTCTTTCTAGTTTTAATCTGAGGATATTTCCTTTGTCACCATAGGCTTCAAAGAGATCTAAAATATCCCTTCTCAGATTTCACAAAAACAGTGCTAGCAAACTACTCCATGAAAGAGCAGTGTAACTCTGTGAGATGAATTCACACATCACAGAGCACTTTCTCAGGAATCTTGTTTCCAGTTCTTATCTGAGGATATTTCCTTCCCCACGATAGGACTCAAAGCAATCAGAAATGTGCCTTGTCAGATTACACAAAAACAGTGCTAGCAAACGGTTCCATGAAAGATTTGTGTAACTCTTTGAGATTGATTCACACATCACAAAGAAGTTTCTCAGAAAGCTTCTTTTAAGATTTTATCTGAGGACATTTCCTATTTCACCATCGGCCTCAATGCCCCCCCGAATATCCTATTGCAGATTCCACGAAAATAGTGTTAGCAAACTGCTCTCTGAAAGAATGGTGTAACTCTGTGAGATGAATTCACACATCACAAAGCAGTTTCTCAGAAAGGTTGTTACCAGTTATTATCTGAGGATATTTCCTTTGTCACGATAGGATTCAAAGCGATCAGATATATCTCTTCCCAGATTCCACTAAAACAGTGCTAGGAAATGGCTCCATGAAAGAGTAGTGTAACTCTGTGAGAAGAATTCACACATCACAAAGCAGTTTCTCAAAAACTTCTTTCCTTTTTTTATCTGAGGGCGTTTCCTATTTAAACACAGGCCCCAATGTGCTCCCGTATATCTCATCGCAGATTCTGGGAAAACATTGTTAGCAAACTTCTCAAGGAAAATAATTGTGTAACTCTGCACGAAAAATTCACGCATCACAAAGCAGTTTCTCAGAATGCTTCTTTCCACTTTTTACCTGAGGATATTTCCTTTGTCACCATGGGCTTAAAAGTGATCCAAAATATCCCTTCTCATATTCCACAAGAACAGTCCTAGCAAATTGCTACATGAAAGAGTAGTGTAACTCTGTGATATAAATTCACACATCACAAAGCAGTTTCTCAGAGAGCCTGTTTCCAGCTTTTATCTGAGGATATTTCCTTTGTCATGATAGGATTCAAAGCGATTAACAATGTCACTTCTCGGATTCCACACAAACAGTGGTAGCAAACGGCTCCAAGAAAGATTTGTGTAACTCTGTGAGATGAATTCACACATCAAAAAGCAGTTTCTCCGAAGGCTTCTGTCCAGTTTTTAACTGAGTGTATTTCTGTTTTCACCATAGCACTCAATGTACTCACAATAACCCATTGTAGATTAAATGAAACCAGTGTTAGTAGTCTGCTCCATGAGAAGAAAGTTGTAACTCTGTGAGATGAATTCATGCATCACAAAGCAGTTTATCAGAAAGCTTCTTTCCAGTGTTTATCTGAGGATATTTCCTATTTAAACACAGGCCTCAATATGCTCCAGTATATCTCATCACAGATTCTCCAAAAACAGTGTTAGCAAACTTCTCAAGAAAAAAAAAAATGGGGAACACTGCTAGACAAATGCAAACATCACAAAGATGTTTCACAGAAAGCTTCTTTGAAGTTTTTATCTGAGGATATTTTCTTTGTCACCTTAGGCTTAAAAACCATACAAAATATCCCTTCTCAGATTCCACACAAAAATAGTGTTAGCAAACAGCTCAATGAAGGAATGGAGTAATCCTGTGAGATGAATTCACACATCACAAACTAGTTTCTCTGAAGGCTTCTCTCCAGTTTTTATCTGAGGAACTCTGTTAGATGAATTCACACATCACAAAGCAGTTTCTCAGAAAGATTCTTTCTAGGTTTTATCTGAGGATATTTCCTTTGTCATCAAAGGCCTCAAAGCAATCCAAAATATCCCTTATCAGATTCCACAAAAACAGTGCCAGCAAACTACTCCATGAAAGAGTATTGTAACTCTGTGAGATGAATTTACACATCACAAAGTAGTTTCTCAGAAAGCTTCATTTCAACTTTTATCTGAGGATATTTCCTTTTTCACCACTGGCTTCAATGAAATCTAAAATATTCCTTCTCAGATTCCACAGAAGCAATGCTAACAAAAGTTCCATGAACAGAATGACATAACTCTGTGAGATGAATTCACACATCACAAAGCAGTTTTTCAGAAAGCTTCTTTCAGGTTTTTATCTGAGAAATTTCCTTTGTCACCATACGCTTCAAAGTGATCAAAAATATCCCTTCTAAGATTCCACAAAAACAGTGCTAGCAAAGTGCTCCATGAAAGAGTGGTGCAACTCTGTGAGATGAATTCACATATCACTAAGCAGTTTCTCTGAAGGCTTCCCTCCAGAGTTTATCTGAGTATATTTCCTTTTTCACCATAGCACTCAAGAAGCTCGCAATATCCCATTGCCAATTAAACGAAAACAATGTTAGTAAACTGCTACATGAAAAAAAGTGTAACTCTGGGAGATGAATTCACACATCACAAAGCGGAGTCTCAGAAAGCTTCTTTCCTGTTTTTATCTGAGCATATTTTCTATTTAAACACAGGCCTCAATGTGTTCCTGTATAGCTCATTACAGATTCCGTGAAAACAGGGTTAACAAACTTCTCAAGGAAAACAGTTGTGTATCCCTGCGAGATAAATTCACACATCACAAAACAGTTTCTCAGAAAACTTATTTCTAGTTTTTATCTGAGGATATTTTCTTTGTCACAATAGAATACAAAGCGACCAGATATGTCACTTCTCAGATTCCACAGAAGCAGAGTTAACAACTGCCCCATAAAAGATTGGTTTAACTCTGTGAGATGAGTCCATACATCACAAAGTGGTTTCTCAGAAAGCTCGTTTCCAGTTTTTATCCGAGGATATTTCATCATGATTGGATTAAAAGTGATCATAAATGTGCCTTTTCAGATTCCACAAAAACAGTGTTAGCAAACGGTTCCATGAAAGATTGGTGTAACTCTGTGACATGAATACATGCATCACAAAGCAGTTTCTCAGAAAGCTTCTTTCAAGTTTTTAAATAAGGGGACTTCCTTTTTCACCATCAGACTCAATGACGTCCTGAATATCCCATTGCGGATTCCATGAAAATAGTGTTAGCAAACCGCTCAATGAAAGAATGGTGAAACTCTGTGAGATGAATTGACACATCACAAAGCAGTTTCTCTGAAGTCTTCTCTACGGTTTTTATCTGAGGATACTCCCTTTTTCACCATAGAATTCAATGCGCTCACAGTATCACATTGCAGATTAAAGAAAAACAGTGTTAGTAAACTGCTCTAAGGAACGAACAGTGTAACTTTGTGAGACGAATTCACACATCACAAAGCAGCTTCTCATTAAGATTCTTTCTTGTTTTTATCTGAGGATATTACTTTTGTCACCATAGGTTTCAAAGCAATCCAAAATATCCCATATCAGATTCCACAAAAACAATGCTAACAAACTGCTCCAGGAAAGGCTAATGTAACGCTGTAGGGTGGATTCACACATCACAAAGTAGTTTCTCAGAATGTTTATTTCTAGTTTGTATTTGAGTATATTTCCTTTTTCACCCTGGACTTCAGTACAATCCAAAGTATCACTTCTCAGATTACACAGAAGCAGTGTTAACAAACTGCTCCATGAACAGAATGGTGTTACTCTGTGAGATGAATTCACACATCATAAAGCAGTTTCTCAGAAAGCTTCTTTCTAGTTGTTATCTGAGGATATTTCCTTTGTAACCATAGGCTTCAAAGCAATCAAAAATACCCCTTCTCAGATTCCACAAAAACAGTGCTGGCCAACTGCTCTGTGAAAGAATGGTGTAACTCTTTGAGATGAATTTATACATCACAAAGCAGTTTCTCACAAAGCTTTTTTAAAGTATTCATCTGAGGATATTTTCTTTTTCATGATAGTATTCAAAGCAATCAGAAGTGTTCCTTCTCAGATTCCACAAAAACAGTGCTAGCAAATGGCTCCATGAAAGATTGGTGTAGCTCTATGAGATGAATTCACATCAAAAATCAGTTTCTCAGAAACTTCCTTCACGTTTTTATCTGAGGACATTTCCTTTTTCACCATGGGCTTCAATTCAATCCAAAGTATACCTTCTCAGATTCCACAGAAGTAGTGCTAACAAACTGCTCCATGAAAAGCATGGCGTATCTCTGTGAGATGAACTCACACATCACAAAGCTGTTTCCCAGAAAGCGTGCTTCCACTTTTTATCTGAGGATATTTCCTTTGTCACGATTGCATTCAAAGTGATCAGAAATGTCTCTTCTTAGATTCCACAAAAACAGTGCTAGCAAATGGCTCCATGAAAGATTAGTGTGACTCTGTGAGACAAATTCACACATCACAAAGCGGTTTCTCAGAAAGCTTCTTTCAACTTTTTTCTGAGTACATTTCCCTTTTCACCATCGGCCTCAATGCCCTTGCAAATATCCCATTGCAGATTCCACGAAAACAGTGTTAGCACACTGCTGAATGAAGGAATGGTGTAACTCTGTGAGATGAATTCACACATCACAAAGCAGTTTCTCCAAAGGTTTCTCTCCAGTTATTTATCTAAGGATATTTCCTTTTTCACCATAGCACTCAATGCATACAAGATATCCCATTGCAGATTAAAGGAAAACAGTGTTAGTAAACTTCTCCATGAAAAGAACAGTGTAATACTGTGAGATGAATTCACACGTCACAAAGCAATTTCTCAGAAAGATTCATTCTAGTTTTTATCTGATGATATTGCCTTTGTTGCCATAGGCTTCAAAGCAATCCAAAATATCCCTTCTCTGATTCTACAAAAACAGTGCTAGATAACTGCTCCATGAAAGAGTAGTGTTACAGTGTGAGATAAGTTCACACATCACAAAGCAGTTTCTCAGAAAACTTCTTTTCAATTTTTATCTGAGGATATTTCCTTTATCACCATGGACTTCAATGCAATCCAAAGTATCACTTCTCAGATACCACAGAAGTAGTGCTAAGATACTGCTCCATGAACAGAATGGTGTAACTCTGTAAGATGAATCCACACATCACAGAGCAGTTTCTCTGAAAGCTTACCTCTGAGTTTTACCTGAGGATATTTCCTTTTTCACCATAGCACTCATGTCACTCGCAATATCCCATTGCAGACTAAACGAAAACAGTGTTAGTAAACTACTCCATGAGAAGAATGGTGTAACACTGTGAGATGAATTCACACATCACAAAGCACTTTCTCAGAAAGCTTGTTTCCAGTTTTTATCTGAGGATATTGCCTTTGTCACATTAGCATTCAAAGGGATCAGAAATGTCCCTTCTCAGATTGCACAAAAACAGTTCTAGCAAACAGCTCCATGAAAGATTGGTGCAAGTCTGTGAGATGAATTCACACATCACAATGCAGTTTCTCAGAAAGCTTCTTTCACGTTTTTATCTGAGGAAATTTCCTTTTTCACCATCGGCCTCAATGCCCTCCTGAATATCCCATTGCACATACCTCGAAAATAGTGTTAGCAAACTGCTCAATGAAAGAATGGTGAGAAACCACTTTGTGATGTGATAATTCATCTCACAGAGTTACAGCATTCTTTTAAGGAGCAGTTTGTGAACTCTGCTTCTGTGGATTCTGAGAAGTGACATTTCTGATTGCTTTGAATTGTTTCATGACAATGGAAATATCCTCATATGAAAAGTAGCAAGAAGCTGTCAGAGAAACTGTTTTTGTGATGTGTGAATTCACCTCTCAGAGTTACATGACTGTTTCATGGGAAGCTTTCTTAGAAACTGCTCTCTGATGTGTGAATTCATCTCACAGAGTTACACCATTCTGTTCATGGAGCAGTTTTTTAGCACTGCTTCTGTGGAATATCAGAAGGGATAGTTAGGAACGCCTTGAAGCCCATGGTGAAAAACGAAATATCCTCAGATGAAAACTGGAAGGAATCATTCTGAGAAACTGCCCTGTGATATATGAATTCATGTCACAGAGTTACACCATTCTTTCATTGAGCAGTTTGCTAACAGTATTTTCGTGGAATCTGCATGGGATATTCAGGAGGGCATTGAGACCAATGGTGAAAAAGTAAATATCCTCAGATAAAAACTAGAAAGATGCTTTCTGTGAAACTGCTTTGTGATGTGTAAATTCATCTCACAGAGTTACACCAATGTTTTCTGGAGCAGTCTGTTACCTCTGTTTCTGTGGATTCTGACAAGTGACATTTCTGATCGCTTTGAATCCTATCGTGACAAAGGACATATCATCAGAGAGAAACTAGAAAGAATATTTCTGAGAAACTGCTTTGTGATGTGTGAATTCATCTCACAGAATTACACGACTCTTTCATGGAGAAGCTTGCTAGCATTGATTTTGTGGAATCTGAGAAGGGATATTTTGGATCACTTTGAAGCCTATGGTGACAAAGGAAATATTCTCAGATAAAAACTAGAAAGAAACTTCCTTTGAAACTGCTTTGTGATGTGTGTGTTCATCTCACAGTGTAACACCGTTCTTTTCATGGAGCAGGTTACTAACACTGTTTTCATTGAATCGGCAATGGGATATTCTAAGCGCATTGAGTGGTATGGTGAAAAAGGCAATATCCTCAGATAAGAACTGGAGAGAAGCGTTGTGAGAAACTACTTTGTGACGTGTGAATTCATCTCACAGAGTTACACCATTCTTTCATTTAGCAGTTTGCTAACACTATTTTCGAGGAATCTGCAATGGGGTGTTCTGGAGGGTACACAGGCCAATGGTGAAAAAGGAAATGTCCTCAGATAAAAACTTAAAAGATGCTTTCTGAGAAACTGCTTTGTGGTGTGTGAATTCATCTCACAGAGTTACACAAATCTCTCATGGAGCCGTTTGCTAGCACTGTTTTTGTGGAATCTGACAAGGAACATTTTTGATCACTTTGAATCCTATCATGGCAAAGGAAATATCTTCAGATAAAATGGAAACAAGCTTCCTGAGAAAGTGCTTTGTGATGTGTGAATTCATCTCTCAGAGCTGTACTACTCTTTCATGGAGCAGATTGCTAGTACTGTTTTTGTGAAATCTGAGAAGGGATATTTTGGATTGCTTTGAAGCCTGTGGTGACAAAGGGAATATCCTCAGATAAAAACTAGAAAGAAGCTTTCTGAAAAACCGCTTTGTGATGCGTGCATTCATGTCACAGAGTTTACCAATGTCATCTGGAGCAGTTTGTTGGCTCTGCTTCTCTGGATTCTGAGAAGTGACATTTCTGATCTCCCTGAATCCTATCGTGACAAAGGAAATACCATCAGAGAATAACTAGGCAGAAGCTTTCTGAGAAACTGCTCTATGATGTGTGAATTCACCTCAAAGGTTTACACCATTCTGTTCATGGAGCAGTTTGTTAACACTGCTTCTGTGGAATCTGAGAAGGGATACTTTCGATTGCAAGGAAGGCCATGGTGAAAAAGGAAGTATCCTCAGATAATAACTGGAAAGAATCTTTCTGAGAAACTGATTTGTGATGTGTGAATTCATGTCATGGAGTTACACTACACTTTTGTGGAGCAGTCTGCTAGCACTGTTTTTGTGGAATCTGACAAGGGATATTTTGGATCTCTTTGAAGCTGATGGTGACAAAGGAAACATCCTCAGATGAAAGCTGAAAAGAATCTTTCTGAGAAACTGCTTTGTGATGTGTGAATTCATCTCACAATGTTACACTACTCTTTCATGGAGCAGCTTGTTAGCACTGATTTTGTGGAATCTGAGAAGGGAGGTTATGATTCACTTTGAAGCCTATGGTGACAAAGGAAATATCCTCAGATAAATACTAGAAAAATACTTTCTGAGATACTGCTTTCTGATGTGTGTATTCATCTCACAATGTGACAGCATTCTCTTCATTGAGCAGTTTATTAATACTGTTTTCTTTGAATCAGCAATGGGATATAGCGATCGCATTGAGTGTTATGGTGGAAAAGTAAATATCCTCAGTAAGACTAGAAAGAAGCATTCAGAGAAACTGCTTTGTGATGCGTGAATTCGTCTCACAGTGTTACACGAAACTCTCATGGAGCCGTTTGCTAGCACTGCTTCTGTGGAATTTGAAAGTAGAAAGAAGTTTTCTGAGAAACTGCTTTGTGATGGGTTAACTAATCTCACAGAGTTACACCGTTCTTTTCATTGAGCAGTCTGCTAACACTGTTTCATGGAATCTGCATAAGGATATTGGGGAGTGCATTAAAGCCTATGTAGACAAAGGAAATATTCTCAGATAAAAACCAAAAGGAAGCTTTCTGAGAAACTGCTTTGGATGTGTGAATTCATCTCACAGAGTTACAGGATTCTTTTCATGGATCATGTTGTTAGCACAGTCTTTGGGGAATCTGAGATGGGATATTTTGGATCGCATTTAAGCCTATGGTGACCACAGAAATATTCTCAGATAAATAGTGAAAAGAAGTTTTCTGAGTAACTGCTTTGGATGTGTGAATTCATCTTACAGATTTACACAATTCTTTTCAAGGATCACTTTGATAGCAGTGTTTCTGGGGAATCTGTGAAGGGATATTTTGGATCACATTGAAGCCTGTGGTGACTAGGAAATAACTCCAGATAAAAACTGGAAAGAAGCTTTCTGAGAAAGTTCTTCATGAGGTGTGAATTCATCTCACAGAGTTACACATTTCTTTTCATGGAGCAGTTTGCTAACACTCTTCTCATGGAATCTTCAAAGGGATATTTGAGAGCACTTTGAGGCCTCCAGTGAAAAAGGAAATATCCTCAGATAAAAACTAGACAGAAGCTTTCTGAGAAACTGCTTTGTGATCTGTAAATTCATCACATAGAGTTACACTGTTCTTTACATACAGTAGTTTGCTAACACTGCTTTCGTGGAAAATGCATTAGGATGGTTGGGAGCACCTTGAAGCCTATGGTGACAAAGGAAATATCCTCATATAAAAAACAAAAGAAGAAGACTTCTGAGAAACTGCTTCGTGATGTGTGAATACATCTCACAGAGTTATAATGTTATTTTCATTGTGCAGTCTGCTAACACTGTTTTCTTGGAATTCATAAAAGGATATTTCACGGTGTATTGAAGCTTATGGTGACAAAGGAAATATCCTCAGAGAAAAACTAGAAAGAAGGTTTCTGAGAAACTGTTTTCTGATGTGTGAATTTATCTCACACAGTAACACTTTCCTTTGATGGAGCAGTGTGTTACCACTGTTTTGGGGGAATCTGATAAGGGATAGCTTGGATCGCCAACACTGACAAAGGAAATATGCTCAAATAAAAATTAGAAGGAAGCTTTCTGAAACACTTCTTTGTGATGTGATAATTCATCTCACAGAGTTACACATTTCTCTTCATGAAGCAGTTTGGTAACACTGTTTTCGTAGAATCTGTAAGGTGATATTTGGGAGCCCATTGTGGCCTATGGTGAAAAAGGAAACATCCTCAGATAAAAACTGGAAAGAAGCTTTCTGAGAAACTGCATTGTGATGTGTGAATGCATCTCACAGAGTTACCTTTTTCTTTTCCTTGAGCAGCTTGCTAACACTGTTTTTGTGAAAAATGCAAGAGGATGTTTGGTAGTGCATTGAAGCCTACGGTGACAAAGAAATTATCCTCAGATAAATAGCAAAAATAAGCTTTCTGAGAAACTGATTTGGATGTGTGAATTCATCTCACAGAGTTACATGATTCTTTTCAGGGATCACATTGTTAGCACTCTTTTCAGGGACTCTGAGAAGGGATATTTTGGATCACATTGAAGCCTGTGGTGACAAGGAAATATCCTCAGATAAAAACTGGATAGAAGCTTTCTGAGAAAGTGCTTTGTGATGGGTGAATTCATCTCATGGAGTTACACCTTTCTTTTCACGGAACAGATTGCTAACACTCTTTTCGTGGAATCTGCAACGGGATATTTGGGAGCACTTTGAGGCCTATAGTGAAAAAGGAAATATCCTCAGATAAAAACTAGAAAGAAGCTTTCTGAGAAACTTCTTTGTGTTGTGTGTATTCATCTCACAGAGTTACACCTTTCTCTTCATGAAGCAGTTTTCTAACACTGTTTTCGTGGAATCTACAAAGTGACATTTGAGACTGCATTGAGGCCTATGGTGAAAAAGGAAATATCCTCAGATAAAGACTAGAAAGAAGCTTTCTGAGAAACTGCATTGTGAGGTGATAATACATCTCACAGAGTTACACTTTTTCTTTCATTGAGCAGTTTGTTAACACTGGTTTCTTGGAATCTGCAAAGGGATATTTCTTCACGCAGTGAAGCTTATGGTGACAAAGGAAATATCCTCAGATAAAAACCAGAAAGATGCTTTCTAAGAAACTGCTTTGTGATGGGTTAATTCATCTCCCAGAGTTACACCGTTCTTTCCATTGATCAGTCTGCTAACACTGTTTTCCTGGAATTTGCATTAGGATATTTGGGAGCGCTTTGAAACCTATGGGGAAAAAGGAAATATTCTCAGATAAGAAACAAAATAAGCTTTCTGAGAAAATGCTTTGAATGTGTAAATTCATCTTACAGAGTTACACGATTTTTTCATGGATCACTTTGTTAGCACTCTTTTTGGAGAATCTGAGAAGGGATAATTTGGATCCCTTTGAAGCCTATGGTTACAAGGAAATATCCTCAGATAAAAACTGGAAAGAAATTTTCTGAGAAAGTTCTTTGTGATGTGTGAATTCATCTCACAAAATTGCCCCTTTCTTTTCATGGAGCAGTTTGTTAACACTCTTTTCATGGAATCTGCAAAGGTATATTTGGGAGAACTTTGAGGCCTCTAGTGAAAAAGGAAATATTTTCAGATAAAAGCTAGAAAGAAGCTTTCTGAGAAACTGCTTGGTGATGTGTGAATTCATCTCACAGAGTTACACCGAAGTCATCTGGAGCAGTTTGTTAGCTCTGCTTCTGTGGATTCTGAGAAGTGACATTACTGATCACTTTGAATCCTATTGTGACAGAGGAAATAGCCTCAGAGAAAAACTAGAAAGAACCTTTCTGAGAAACTGCTCTGTGATGTGTGAATTCATCTCTCCAAGTTTCATCATTCTTTCATGGAGCAGCCTGCTAGCACGGTTTTTGTGGAATAGGAGAAGGGATAGTTTGGATCACTTTGAAGCCTGTGGAGACAAAGGAAATATCCTGAGATAAAAACTAAAAAGAAGCTTTCTGAGAAACTGCTCTGTGATGTGTGAATTCATCTCACAGATTTACACCTTTCTGTTCAAGGAGCAGTTTGTTAACACTGATTCTGTGGAATCTGAGAAGGGATACATAGGATTACAATGAAGCCCATGCTGAAAAAGGAAGTATCTTCAGATAAAAACAAGAAAGAAACTTTCTGAGAAACCGCTTTGTGATATTTGAATTCATCTCACGAAGTTACACTACTCTTTCAGGGAGCAGTATGCTAGCACTGTTTTTGTGTAATCTGAGAAGGAGTATTTTGTATCACTTTGAAGCCTATTGTGACAAAGGAAACATCCTCAGATAAAAACTGGAAAGAAGCTTTCTGAGATACTGTTCTGTGATGTGTCAATTCATCTCACAGAGCTACACCATTCTGTTCATAGAGCAGTTTGTTAACACTGCTTTTATGGAATCTGAGAAGGGATACTTTGGATTGCAATGAAGTCCATGGTGAAAAAGGAAATATCCTCAGGAAAAAGTTGAAAAGAAGTTTTCTGAGAAACTGCTTTGTGATGTGAAAATTCACATCACAGAGTTACACTACTCTTTCATGGAGCAGCTGCTATCACTGATTTTGTGGAATCTGAGAAGGAATATTTTGGATCTCTTTGAAGTCTATAGTGACAAAAGAAATATCCTCACATAAAGACTAGAAAGAAGCTTTCTGAGAAACTGCTTTGTGATGTGCATAATCATCTCACAATGTAACACCGTTCTTTTCATGGAGCAGATTACAAACACTGTTTTTGTTGAAATGGCAATGAGATATTCTGAGTGCTTTGAGTGTTATGATGAAAAAGGAAACATCATCCGATAAGAACTGGAGAGAAATGTTTGGAGAAACTGCTTTGTGATGTGTGAATTCATCTCACAGTTACACCATTCTTTCATTGAGCTATTTGTTAACACTATTTTGGTGGAATCTGCAGTGAGATATTTGGGAGGGCATAGAGGCCGAAGGTGAGAGAGGAAATGTCCTCAGATAAAAACGTGAAAGAAGCTTTCTAAGAAACTGCTTTGTGATGTGTGAATTAATCTCAGAGAGGTACTCCAATCTTATATAGAACTGTTTGTTAGATTTACTTCTGTGGATTCTGAGAAGTGACATTTTTGATCGTTTTGAATCCTATTGTGACAAAGGAAATATCCTCAAATAAATACTAGAAAGGAGTTTTCTGAGATACTGCTTTGTGATGTGTGTATTCATCTCACAATGTAACACCGTTCTTTTCATGGTGCAGATTACTAACACTGTTTTCGTTGAATCGGCGATGGGATATTCCCAGTGCATTGAGTGTTACAGTGGAAAAGGAAATATCCCCAGTAAGAAGTGAAGAAAAGTGTTCGGAGAAACTGCTTTGTGATGTGTGAATTCATCTCACAGAGTTATACTACTCTTTCAGGGAGCAGTTTGCTTGCACTGCTTTTGTGGAATCTGCAAAGGGATATCTGGCAGCACTTTGAGGCCTATAGTGAAAAAGGAAATATCTTGAGATAAAAAATAGAAAGAAGCTTTCTGAGAAACTGCTCAGTGATGTGTGAATTCATCTCACAGAGTTACATCATTCTGTTCATGGAGCAGTTTATTAGCACTTTTTCTGTGGATTCTGAGAAGGGATAACATAGATTACATTGAAGCCCATGGTGGAAAAGGAAGTATTCTCAATTAAAAACTGGAGAGAAACTTTGAAAAAATTTCTTGTGATGTGTGAATTCACCCACAGTGTTACATCATTCTTTCATTGAACAGTTTGCTAACACTATTCTCGTGGAATCTGTAATGGGACATTTGGGAAGGCATTGAGGCCAATGGTGAAAAAGGAAATGTCCTCAGATAAAAACGTGAAAGAAGCTTTCTGAGAAACTGCTTCATGATGTGTGAATTCATCTCACAGAGTTACACCAATGTCATCTAGGGCAGTTTGTTAGCTCTGCTTCTGTGTATTCTGAGAAGTGACACTTGTGATCACTTTGACTTTGAATCTTATCATGACAAAGGAAATATCCTCAGAAAAAAACTAGAAAGATGCTTTCTGAGAAACTGCTCTGTGATGTGTGAATTCATCTCTCAGAGTTACACTACTCTTTCATGGAGCGGCCTGCTAGCACTGTTTTTCTGGAATGTGAGAAGCGATATTTTGGATTGCTTTGAAGTCTATGGTGACAAAGGAAATATTCTCAGATAAAAACTAGAAAGAAACTTTCTGGAAAACTGAGCTGTGATGTGTGAATTCCTCTCACAGAGTTACACCATTCTGTTCATGGATCAGTTTATTAGCACTTTTTCTCTTTAATCTCAGAAGGGATAATTTAGATTGCATTGAACCCCATGGTGAAAAATTAAGTATCCTCAATTTAAAACTGGAGAGAAGCCTTGGAAAAATTTCTTGTGATGCGTGAATTCACCTCACAGAGTTACATCATTCTTTCATTGAGCAGTTTGCTAGCACTATTCTCGTGGAATCCACAATGGGACATTCTGGAAGGCATTGAGGCCAATGGTGAAAAAGGAAATTTCCTCAGATAAAAACTAGAAAGAAACTTTCTGAGATACTGCTCTGTGTTGTGTGAATTCATCTCACAGAGCTACACCATTCTCTTCATGGAACAGTTTGTTAGCATTGTTTCTATGGAATCTCAGATGGGATACACTTGATTGCATTGAAGCCCATGGTGAAAAAGGAAATATCCTCAGAATAAAGTTGAAAGCAAACTTTCTGAGAAACTGCTTTGTGATGTTTGAATTCATCTCACAGAGTTACACTACTCTTTCCTGGAGCAACTTGCTAGCACTCTTTTTGTGGAATCTGAGAGGGGATATTTTTGATCACTTTGAAACCTATGGTGAAAAAGGAAATATCCTCAGATAAATACTAGAAAGAAGCTTTCTGAGATACTGCTTTGTGATGTGTGTATTCATCTCACAATGTAACATGGTCTGTTCATGGTGCAGATTACTAACACTGTTTTCATTGAATCAACCATGGGATATTCCCAGCGCATTGAGTGTTACAGTGGAAAAAGAAATATCCCCAGTAATAACTGAAGAAAAGCGTTTGGAGAAACTGCTTTGTGATGTGTGAATTCATCTCACAGAGTTATACTACTCTTTCAGGGAGCAGTTTGCTTGCACTGCTTTTGTGGAATCTGCAAAGGGATATTTGGGAGCACTTTGAGGCCTATAGTGAAAAAGGAAATATCTTGAGATAAAAAATAGAAAGAAGCTTTCTGAGAAACTGCATTGTGATGTGTGAATGCATCTAACAGAGGTACACTTTTCTTTTCATGGAGCAGATTCCTAACACTCTTTTCATGGAATCTGCAAAGGGATATTTGGGAGCACTTTGAGGCCTATAGTGAAAAATTATTTATCCTCAGATAAAAACAAAAAGAAGCTTTCTGAGAAACTTTTTTGTGATGTGCCAATTCATCACACAGAGTTACACCATTTTTTTCATGCAGCAGTTTACTACGACTGCTTTCATCGAAAATGCAAGAGCATGTTTGGGAGCACACTGAAATGTATAGTGACAAAGGAAATATCCTCAAATAAAAACCATTAAGAAGCCTTCTGAGAACTTGCTTTGTGATGTGCAAATAAATCTCCCAGAGTTAAAATGTTATTTTCATTGAACAGTCTGCTAACACTGGTTTCAAGGAATCGATAAAGGGATATTTTACAGTGCATTGAAGCTTATGGTGACAAAGGAAACATCCTCAGATAAAAATTAGAAAGAAGCTTTCTGAGAAAGAGCATTGTGATGGGTTAATTCATCTCACATAATTACACCACTCTTTTCATTGAGCTGTCTGCTAACACTGTTTTCATGGAATCTGCATTAGGATATTTCGGATCACATTGAAGCCTACGTGGACAAAGAAAATATCCTCAGATAGAAACCAAAAAGAAGCTTTCTGAGAAACTGCTTTGTGATGGGTTAATTCATCTCACAGAGTTACACCGTTTTTTTCATTGAGCAGTCTGCTAACACTGTTTTCGTGGAATCTGCGTTAAGATATTTGGGAGCCATTGTAGACTATGGGGACAAAGGAAATATCCTCACATAAAAAAACAAAAAAGCTTTCTCAGAAACTGCTTTGGATGTATGAATTCATCTCACAGAGTTACAAGATTCCTTTCATGGATCACGTGGTTAGCACTCCTTTTGGGGAATCTGAGAAGGGATACGTAGGATCTCATTGAAGCCAATGGTGACAAGGAATTATCCTCAGATAAAAACTGGAAAGAAACTTTCTCAGAAAGTTCTTTGTGATGTGTGAATTCATTTCACAGAGTTACCACTTTCTTTTTGTGGAACAGTTTGTGAACAATCCTGTCGTGGAATCTGCAAAGGGATATTTGGGAGCACTTTGAGGCCTATGGTGAAAATTAAATATCCTCAGACAAAAACTTCAAAGAAGCTTTCTGAGAAACTGCTTTGTCACGTTGAATTCACCACACAGAGTTACACTGTTCTTTTCAGACAGCAGTTTGCTAAAGCTTCTTTCACGGAAAAAGCAAGAGGATGTTTGGGAGCATATTGAAGAGTATGGTGACAAAGTAAATAACCTCAAATAAAAACCACAAAGAACCCTTCTGGGAACCTGCTTGGTGATGTGTGACTATATCTCCCAGAGTTACAGTGTTATTTTCATTGAGCAGTCTGCTAACACTGTTTTCTTGGGATCTGTAAGGGATATTTCACAGCACATTTAAGCTTACAATGACAAAGGAAATATCCTCAGATAAAAACTAGAAAGAAGGATTCTGAGAAACTGCTTTTTGATGTGTGAATTCATCTCACAGAGTTACACTTTCATTTCATGGAGCAGTCTGTTACTACTGTTTTTGGGGAATCTGAGAAGGAATATTTTGGATCATATTGAAGCCTACGCTGACAAAGGAAATATCCTCAAATAAAAACTAGAAAGAAGGTTTCTGAGAAATTTCTTTGGGATGTGTGAATTCATCTCACAGAGTCACACTTTTCTCTTCATGAAGCTGTTTGCTAACACTGTTTTCATGGAATCTGCAAAGTAATATTTGTGAGCACCTTGAGGCCTATGGTGAAAAAGGAAATATCCTCAGATAAAAACTAGAAAGAAGATTTCTGAGAAACTGCTTTGTGATGGAATAATTCATCTCACAGGGTTACACCATTCTTTTCATTGAGCAGTCTGCTAACACTGTTTTTGTGGAATCTTCATTAGGATATTTGAGAGCGCATTGAAGACTATGGGGACAAAGGAAATATCCTCGGATAAAAACCTCAAAGCAGCTTTCTGAGAAACTGCATTGTGATGTGTGAATACGTCTTCCAGAGTTACACTTTTCTTTTCATTGAGCAGTTTGCCAACACTGTTTTCTTGGAATTGGCAATGGGATATTTCTTAGCACAATGGAGCTTATGGTGACAAAGGAAATATCCCCAGATAAAAACTGGAAAGAAACTTTCTGAGAAGTTGTGTTGTGATGGGTCAATTCATCTCACAGAGTTACACTGTTCTTCTCATTGAGCATTCTGCTAACACTGTTTTCGTGGAATCGGCATTAGGATATTTGGGTGCACACTGACGCCCATGGGGACAAAGGAAATATTGTCAGATAAAAACCAAAAAGAAGCTTTCTGAGAAACTGCTTTGGATGTGTGAATTCACCTCACAGAGTTACACGATTCCTTTCATGGATCACATTGTTAGCACTGTTTTTGTGGAAGCTGTGAAAACAGCTTTTACTGGCAATTTTGGATCACATTGAAGCCTATGGTGACAAGGAATTATCCTCAGATAAAAACTGGAAAGAAACTTTATGAGGTAGCTCTTTGTGATGTGTTAATTCACCTCACAGAGTTACACCTTTCTTTTCATGGAGCAGTTTGCTAACACTCTTTTCATGGAATTTGCAAAGGGATATTTGTGAGCACTTTGAGGCCTATAGTGAAAAAGGAAATAACCTCAGATAAAAACTAGAAAGAAGTTTTCTGAGAAACTGCTTTGTGAAGTGTGAATTCATCACAAAGAATTACACTGTTCTTTTCATACAACAGTTTGCTAACACTGCTTTCATATGAAATGCAAGAGGACGTTTTGTAGCGCATTGAAACTTATGGTGATAAACAAAATATCCTCAGATAAAAATCAAAAACAAGCCTTCCGAGAAAGTACTTTGTGATGTGTGAATACATCTCCCAGAGTTACAATGTTATTTTCATTGAGCTGTCTGCTAACACTGCTTTCTTGGAATCCATAAAGGGATATTTTGCAGTGCTTTGAAGCTTATACTGACAAAGGAAATATCCTCAGAGAAAAACTAGAAAGAAGGTTTCTAAGAAACTACTTTCTGATGTGTGAATTCATCCCTCAGATTTACACTTTCTTTTCGTGGAGCAGTCTGTTACCTCGGTTTTTGGGGAATCTGAGCAGGGATAATTTAGATCACGTTGAAGCCTATGAAGACAAAGTAAATATCCTGAAATAAAAACTAGAAAGAAGCTTTATGAGAAACTTGTTTGTGATGTGTGAGTTCATCTCACAGAGTTACATTTTCTTTTCATGGAACAGTTTGTTACCACTGTTTTTGGGGAATCTGAGAAGGAATATTTTGGATCACATTGAAGCTGATGATGAGAAGGAAATATCCTCAGACAAAATCTGGAAAGAATCGTTCTGAGAAAGTTCTCTATGATGTGTTAATTCGTCTGACAGAGTTACATATTTCTTTTCATGGAGCAGTTTGCTAAAACTCTTTTCATGGAATCTGCAAAGTGATATATGGGAGCACTTTGAGGCCAATAGTGAGAAAGGAAATATCCTCAGATAAAAACTAGAAAGGTTTCTGAGAAACTGCTTTGTGATGTGTGAATTCATCACACAGAGTTACAACATTCTTTTCATAGAGCATTTTGCTAACACTGTTTTCATGGAAAATGCAAGAGGTTGTTTGGGAGCGCATTGAAGACTATGGTGACAAAGGAAATAACCTCAGAGAAAAATCAAAAAGAAGCCTTATGAGAAACTGCTTTGTGATATGTGAATACATCTCATAGAGTAAACATGTTATTTTCATTGAGCAGTCTGCTAAAAATGTTTTTGTGGAATCTGCAAAGGGATATTTGGGAGCACTTTGAGGCCTGTAGTGAAAAAGGAAATATCCTCAGATGAAAACTAGAAAGCAGCTTTCTGAGAAACTACTTTGTGATGGATTAATTCATCTCACAGTGTTACACCGTTCTTTTCAGTGAGAAGTCTGCTAACACTGTTTTCCTGGAATCTGCGTTAGGATATTTGGGAATGCATTGAAGCCTATGAGGACAAAGGAAATATAATCAGATAAAAGCCAAAAAGAAGCTTTCTCAGAAACTGCTTTGGATTCCCAGAAACCAGTGTTAGCTGACTGCTCAATGAAAAGAAAGTTATAACTCTGAGATAAATTCACTCATCACAAAGAACTTTCTCAGAAAGCTTCTTTCCAGATTTTGTCTGAGGATATTTCCTTGTCACCATAGGCTTCAAGGCGATCCAAAATATCACTTCTCACATACCCCAACAATAGTACTAACAAAATGATCCATGAAAAGAATCGTGTAACTCCCTGAGGTGAATTCCCACATCCAAAGCAGTTTCTCAGAAAGCTTCTTGTTGATTTTTATCTGAGGATATTTCTTTTGTCCCCATAGGATTCAATGCACTCCCAAATATCTTAACGCAGATTCCACGAAAACAGTGTTAGCAGACTGCTCAATGAAAACAATGGTGTAACTCTGTGAGACAAATTAACCTATCACAATGCAGTTTATCAGAAAGCATCTTTCTGGTTTTTATCTGAGGATATTTCCTTTGTCACCATAAGCTTCATTGAGCTAAGAAATATTCCATTGCAGATTCCAAGAAAACAGTGTTAACAAACTGCTCAGTGAAAACAAAAGTGTAACTCTGTGCGATGTATTCACACATCACAATACAATTTCTCAGAAAACTTCTTTCCAGTTTTTATCTGAGGATATTTCCTTTTTCACAATAGGCCTCAATACGCTCCCAAATATCACTGCAGATTCCATGAAAACAGTGTTACCGAACTGCTTCATGAAGAGAAATGTGTATCTCTGTGTGATGAATTCACACATCACATAGAAGTTTCTCAGAAAGCTTCTTTCCAGTTTTTATATGAGGATATTTCATTGTCACCATAGACTTCAAAGAGATCCAAAATATCCCTTCTCAGATTCCCCAACAACAGTGCTATCAATGTGATCCATGAAAAGAGTCGTATATCTCCATGAGATGAATTCACACATCATGAAGCAGTTTCTCAGAAAGCTACCTTTTGTTTCTTTATCTGAGGATATTTCCTTTGCCCCCTAGGCTTCAATGAACTCCCAAATATACTAACGCAGACTCCACGAAAACAGTGTTAGCAGACTGCTCAATGAAAAGAACAGTGGCACTCTGTGAGATAAATTAATCCATCACAATGCAGTTTCTCAGAAAGCTTCCTTCTAGTTTTTATCTGAGGATATTTCCTTTTTCACCATAAGCTTCATTGCGCTAAGAAACATCCCATTGCAGATTCCAAGAAAACAGTGTTAGCAAGCTACTCAATGAAAGGAAAAGTGTAATTCTGTGAGATGTATTCACACATCACAATGCAGTTTCTCAGAAAGCTTCTTTCCAATTTTTATCTGAGGATATTTCCTTTTTCACAATAGGCCTCAATACGCCCCCAAATATCACTTTGCAGATTCCAAGAAAACGGTGTTAGCAAACATCTTCATGAAGAAAAAGGTGCAACTCTGTGAGATGAATTGTCACATTACAATGAAGTTTCTCAATAAGCTTCTTTCTAGTTTTTATTTGAGGATATTTCCTTTGTCGGTGTAGGCTTCAATGTGATCCAAAATATCCCTTCTCAGACTCCCCAAAAACAGTGGTAACAGACTGCTCCCTGAAACAAAAGTGTAACTCTGTGAGATGAATTCACACATCAGAAAGCAGTTTCTCAGAAACCTTCTTTCTAGTTTTTCTTTGAGGATATTTCCTTTGTCATCATAAGCTTCAATGTGCTGTGATATATCCCTTTAAGGATTCCAAGAAAAGAAGGTTAGCAGACTGCTCAATGAAAATAACATGGTAACTCTGTGAGCTGCATTCACACATCACAAAGCAGTTTCTCAGAAGGCTTCTCTTTGATTTTTATCTGAGGATATTTCCATTGTCACCATAGGCTTCAATGTGCTCCCAAATATTTTCTTGCATTTTCCATGAAAACAGTGTTAGCATACTGCTGTATGAAAAGAATGGTGTAACTCTTTGTGATGAATTCACACATCACAAAGAAATTTCTCAGGAAACTTCTTTCTAATTTTTATGTGAGAATATTTTCTTTTTTACTATTGGCCTCTAAGTGCTCTCAAATATCCCTTTGGAGATTCCATGAAATGAGGATTAGCAAACTTCTTCATGAAAAGAAAGGTGTTACACTGTGAGATGAACTCACACATCACAAAGAACTTTCTCAGAAAGCTTCTTTCCAGTTTCAATCTGAAGATATTTCCTTGTCACCATAGGCTTCAATTTGATGCAAAATATCCCTTCTCAGATTCCCCAATAACAGTGCTAACAAAGTGATCCATGAAAATAATCATGTAACTCTGTGAGATGAATTCACACACACAAAGCAGTTTCTCAGAAAGCTTCTTTTCACTTTTTGTCTGAGGATGTTTTCTTTGTCCCCATAGGCTTCAATGTGCTCCAAAATATCCTAACGCAGATACAAGGAAAACAGTGATAGTAGACAGCTCAATGAAAACAATGGTGTAACTCTGTGAGGTTAATTACTCCATCACAAATCAGTTTCTCTAAAAGCTTGTTTCTGGTCTTTATCTGAGAATATTTCCTTTGTCACCATAACCTTCATTGCGCTAAGAAATATCCCATTGCATTTTCCAAGAAAACAATGTAAGCAAACTACTGAATAAGAAGAAAAGTCTAACTCTGTGAGATGTGTTCACACATCACAATGCAGTTTCTCAGAAAGATTCTTTCTAGTTTTTATCTGGTTATATTTACTTTTTCACCATAGGCTTCAATCAGCTCCCAAATATCACTTTGCAGATTCCACGAAAACAGTGTTAGCAATCTGCTTCAGGAAGAGAAAGGTGTAACTCTGTGAGATGAATTCACACATCACAGAAGAGTTTCTCAGAAAGATTCTTTCTAGTTTTTATTTGAGGATATTTCCTTTGTCAATGTAGGCTCCAATGCGATCCAAAATATCCTTTCTGAGATTACCCAAAAGCAGTGGTAACGGACTGCTCCACTAAACAGAAGTGTAGTTCTGTGAGATGAATTCACACATCAGAAAGCAGTTTCTCAGAAAGATTCTTTCTAGATTTTTCTGAGGATATTTCCTTTCCATAACCATCAACGCACTGAGAAATATCCTTTTATGGATTCCAAGAAATCAGTGTTAGCAGACTTCTCAATGAAAATTATATTGTAACTCTGTGAGATGTATTCACGTATCACAAAGCAGTTTCTCAGTAGGTTTCTTTTTGGTTTTTATCTGTGGATACTTCCTTTGTCTCCATAGGTTTCAATGCGCTCCTGAACATCCTCTTGTATTTTCCACAAAAACAGTGTTAGGAAACTGCTGTATGAAAAGATTGGTGTAACTCTGTGTGATGAATTCACACATCACAAAGCAGTTTGACAGAAAGCTTCTTTCTAGTTTTTATCTGGGGAGATTTCCTTTGTCCCCATAGGCTTCAATGCACTCCCAAATATCCTAAGGCAGATTCCACAAAAACAGTGTTAGCAGACTTCTCAATGAAAAGAACGATGTATCTCTGTGAGATGAATTAACCCATAGCAAAGCAGTTTCTCAGGAAGCTTCTTTCTGGTTTTTATCTGAGGATATTTCCTTTGTCAACATAAGATTCATTGCGCTAAGAAATAACCCATTGTAGATTCCAAAAAAACAGTGTTGGCAAACTGGTCACTGAAAAGAAAAATGTAACTCTGTGAGATGCATTCACAAATCACAATGCAGTTTCTCAGAAAGCTTCTTTCTAGTTTTTATCTGACAATTTTTCCTTTTTCACCATAGGCCTCAATGTGCTCCCAAATATCACTTTGCAGATTTCACGAAAAGAGTGTTAGCAAACTGCTTCATGAAGAGAGAGGTGTAACTCCGTGTGATGAATTCGCATATAACAAAGAAGTTTCTCAGAAAGCTTCATTCTAGTTTTTATTTGAGGATACTTCCTTTGTCAGCATAGGCTTCAATGTGACCCAAAATATCCCTTCTCAGATTCCCCAAAAACAGTGGTAACACACTGCTCCAAGAAACGAAAGTGTAATTCTATGAGATGAATTCACACATCAGAAAGCAGTTTCTTAGAAACCTTCTTTCTAGTTTTTCTCTGAGGATATTTCCTTTGTCACCATAAGCTTCAATGCACTGCGAAATATCCCTTTACAGATTCCAAGAAAACAATGTTAGCAGACTGCTCAATGAAAATAACATTGTAACTCTGGGAGATTTATTCACACATCACAAAGACGTTTCTCAGAAGGCTTCTTTTTGTTTTTTATCTGAGGATATTTCCTCTGTCACCATAGGCTACAATGCACTCCCAAACATCCTCTTGCATTTTTCATGAAAATCGTGTTAGCACACTGCTCTATGAAGAGAGCGGTGTAATTCTGTGTGACGAATTCACATATCACAAAGCAGTTTCTCAGAAAGCTTCTTTCTATTTTTTATCTGAGGATATTTCCTTTTTCACTTTAGTCCTCAAAGTGCTCTCAAATATCCCTTTGGAGATTCCATGAACTGAGGATTAGCAAACTGCTCCATGAAAAGAATGGTGTTACACTGTGAGATGAACTCACACAAAACAAAGAACTTTCTCAGAAAGCTTCTTTCCAGCTTTAATCTGCGGATATTTCCTTGTGACCATAGGCTTCAATGTGATCCAAAATATCCCTTTTCAGATTCCCCAATAACAGTACTAACAAAGTGATCCATGAAAACAATCTTGTAATTCTGTGAGATGAATTCACACATCCAAGGCAGTTTCTGAGAAAGCTTCTTTTCGCTATTTATCTGAGGATATTTACTTTTTCACCTTTGGCTTAATGCACTCTCAAATATCCTAAGGCAGATACCATGAAAACAGTGTTAGCAGACTGTTCAATTTGAGGATATTTCCTCAAATAAAACTCAAATAAACTGTTCCTGGAGCAGTTTATTAGCACTTCTTCTGTGGAATCTGAGAGGGATATTTTAGATTGCATCAAAGCCCATGGTGAAAAAGGAAACATCCTCAAATAAAATCTGGAGAGAAGCCTTCGGAGAAATTTCTCTGTGATGTTTGAATTCACCTCACAAGGTTACATCACTCTATCATTGAGCAGTTTGCTAACACTATTCTCATGGAATCTGCAATGGGACATTCGGGAGGGCATTGAGGCTGATGGTGAAAAAGAAAATGTCCTCAGATAAAAACGTGAAAGATGTTTTCTAAGAAACTGCTTTGTGATATGTGAATTCATCTCATAGTTACCCCATTGTTATCCGGAGCAGTTTATTAGCTCTGATTCTGTGGATTCTGAGAAGTCACATTTCTGATCACTTTGAATCCTACTGTGACAAAGGAAATATCCTCACAGAGAAACTAGACACAAGATTTCTGAGAAACTGCTTTGTGATGTATGAATTCATCTCACAGAGTTACACTACTCTTTCATGGAACAGATTGCTAGCATTGTTTTTGAGGAATCTGAGAAGGGATATTTTGGATCACTTTGAAGCCTATAGTGTCAAAGGAAATATAATCCAATAAAATTCATCTCACACACTTACATGATTCTGTTCATGGAGCAGTTTGTTAGCACTGCTTCTGTGGAACCTGAGAAGGAACACTGGGATTTCATTGAAGCTCATGGTGAAAAAGGAAATATCCTCAGATAAAAGTCGAAAAGAACTTTGTGAGAAACTGCATTGTGGTGTGTGAATTTCTCTCACAGTGTTACACTACTCTTTCATGGGGCAGCTTTCTAGAACTGAGTTTGTGGAATCTGAGAAAGGATATTTTGGATTGCTTTGAAGCCTATGATGACAAAGGAAATATCCTCAGATAAAAACAAGAAAGAAGCGTTCTGAGAAACTGCTTTGTGATGTGTTAATTCATCTCATAGAGTTACACAAAGCTTTCAAGGAACTGTTTGCTAGCACTGTTTTTGTGGAATCGGACAAGGGACATTTCTGATCGCTGTGAAACCTATCATGGCAAAGGAAATATCCTCAGATAAAAACTGGAAACAAGATTTCTGAGAAAGTGCTTTGAGATGTGTGAATTCATCTGGCAGAGTTACACTATTCTTTCATGAAGCAGTTTGCTGGCACTGTTTTTATGGAATCTGAGAAGTGATGTTTTGGACCCATTTGAAGCCTAAGGTGACAAAGGAAATATACTCAGATAAAAACTAGAAGGAAGCTTTCTGAGGAACTGCATAGTGATGTGTGAATTCATCTCACAGTTACACAGTTCTTCTCATGGAGCAGTTTTCTAAAACTGTTTTCGTTTAATCTGAAATGATATATTGCAAACACATTGTGTGGAATGGTGAGAAAGGAAACATCCTCAGGTTAAAAACTGGAGAGAACCCATTGGAGAAAGTGCTTTGTTATGTGTGAATCAATCTCATAGATTTACAACATTCTTTCAATTGAGCAGTTTGCTAACACTATTTTCGTAGAATCTGCAATGATATATTCATGAGGGCATTGAGGCCGATGGTGAAAATTGAAATGTCTTCATATAAAAATTGAAAGAAGCTTTCTGAGAAACTGCTTTGCGATGTGTGAATTCATTTCACAGAGTTTCACCAATCTTATATGGAACAGTTTGTTAGATCTGCTTCTGTGGATTCTGAGAAGTGACCTTTCTGATCACTTTGAATCCTATGGTGACAAAGAAAAAATCTAGAAAGATTAACGAGATGAGAGAAGAAGGCTTCAGTCCATCAAATCTCTCAGAGCTAAAGGAGGAATTACGTGCACAGCGCAAAGAAACTAAAAATCTTCAAAAAAGAGTGGAAGAATTGATAGCTAGAGTAATTAATGCAGAGAAGGTCATAAACGAAATGACAGAGATGAAAACCATGACACGAGAAATACGTGACAAATGCACAAGCTTCAGTAACCGACTCGAGCAACTGGAAGAAAGAGTATCAGCGATTGAGGACCAAATGAATGAAATGAAGCGAGAAGAGAAACCTAAAGAAAAAAGAAGAAAAAGAAATGAGCAAAACCTGCAAGAAGTATGGGATTATGTAAAAAGACCAAATCTACGTCTGATTGGGGTGCCTGAGAGTGAGGGGGAAAATGGAACCAAGTTGGAAAGCACTCTTCAAGATATCATACAGGAGAACTTCCCCAACCTGGTAGGGCAGGCCAACATTCAAATCCAGGAAATAAAGAGAACACCACAAAGATACTCCTCGAGGAGAGCAACTCCAAGACACATAATTGCCAGATTCACCAAAGTTGAAATGAAGGAAAAAATCTTAAGGGCAGCCAGAGAGAAAGGTCAGGTTACCCACAAAGGGAAGCCCATCAGATTAACAGTAGATCTCTTGGCAGAAACTCTCCAAGCCAGAAGAGAGTGGGGGCCAATATTCAACATTCTAAAAGAAAAGACTTTTAAACCCAGAATTTCATATCCAGCCAAACTAAGTTTCATAAGTGAAGGAGAAATAAAATCCTTTACAGATGAGCAAATGCATAGAGATTTTGTCACCACCAGGCCTGCCTTACAAGAGACCCTGAAGGAAGCACTAAACATGGAAAGGAACAACTGGTACCAGCCATTGCAAAAACATGCCAAAATGTAAAGACCATCGAGGCTAGGAAGAAACTGAATCAACTAACTAGCAAAATAACAAGTTAATATCATAATGGAAGGATCAAGTTCACACATAAAAATATTAATCTTAAATGTAAATGGACTAAATGCTCCAATTAAAAGACACAGAATGGCAAACTGGATAAAGAGTCAAGACCCATCAGTCTGCTGTATTCAGGAGACCCATCTCAGATGCAGAGACACACATAGGCTAAAAATAAAAGGATGGAGGAAGATCTACCAAGCAAATGGAGAACAAAAGAAAGCAGGGGTTGCAATACTAGTCTCTGATAAAACAGACTTTAAACCATCAAAGATCAAAAGAGACAAAGAAGGCCATTACATAATGGTAAAGGGATCAATTCAACAGGAAGAGCTAACTATCCTAAATATATATGCACCCAATACAGGAGCACCCTGATTCATAAAGCAAGTCCTTAGAGACTTACAAAGAGACTTAGGCTACCGTACAATAATAATGGGAGACTTCAACACTCCACTGTCAACATTAGACAGATCAATGAGACAGAAAGTTAACAAGGATATCCAGAAATTGAACTCATCTCTGCAGCAAGCAGACCTGATAGACATCTATAGAACTCTCCACCGCAAATCAACAGAATATACATTCTTCTCAGCACCACATCACACTTATTCCAAAATTGACCACATAATTGGAAGTAAAGCACTCCTCAGCAAATGTACAAGAACAGAAATTATAACAAACTGTCTCTCAGACCACAGTGCAACCAAACTAGAACTCAGGACTAAGAAACTCAATCAAAACCGCTCAACTACATGGAAACTGAACAACCTGCTCCTGAATGGCTACTGAGTACATAATGAAATGAAGGCAGAAATAAAGATGTTCTTTGAAACCAATGAGAACAAAGATACAACATACCAGAATCTCTGGGACACATTTAAAGCAGTGAGTAGAGGGAAATTTATAGCACTAAATGCCCACAAGGGAAAGCTGGAAAGATCTAAAATTGACACTCTAACATCACAATTAAAAGAACTAGAGAAGCAAGAGCAAACGCATTCAAAAGCTAGCAGAAGGCAAGAAATAACTAAGATCAGAGTGGAACTGAAGGAGATAGAGGCAAAAAAACCCTCCAAAAAATCAATGAATCCAGGAGTTGGTTTTTTGAAAAGATCAACAAAATTGACAAACCACTAGCAAGACTAATAAAGAAGAAAAGAGAGAAGAATCAAAGCGACGCAATAAAAAATGATAAAGGGGATATCACCACCGACCCCACAGAAATACAAACTACCATCAGAGAATACTATAAACACCTCTACGTGAATAAAGTAGAAAATCTAGAAGTAATGGATAATTTCCTGGACACTTACACTCTTCCAAGACTAAACCAGGAAGAAGTTGAATCCCTGAGTAGACCAATAGCAGGCTCTGAAATTGAGGCTATAATTTTTAGCCTACAAACCAAAAAAGGCCAGAACCAGATGGATTCACAGCTGAATTCTACCAGAGGTACAAGGAGGAGCTGGTACCATTCCTTCTGAAACTATTCCAACCAATAGAAACAGAGGGAATCCTCCCTAACTCATTTAATGAGGCCAAAATCATCCTGGATACCAAAGCCTGGAAGAGACACAACAAAAAAAAAAAGAGAATTTTAGACCAATATCCCTGATGAACATCGATGCAAAAATCCTCAATAAAATACTGGCAAACCGGATTCAGCACACATCAAAAAGCTTATCCACCATGATCAAGTGGGCTTCATCCCTGGGATGCAAGGCTGGTTCAACATATGCAAATCAATAAACATAATCCAGCATATAAACAAAACCAAAGACAAGAACCACATGATTATCTCAATAGATGCAGAAAAGGCTTTTGACAAAATTCAACAGCGCTTCATGCTAAAAACGCTCAATAAATTCGGTATTGATGGAACATATCTCAAAATAATAAGAGCTATTTATGATAAACCCACAGCCAATATCATACTGAATGGGCAAAAACTGGAAAAATTCCCTTTGAAAACTGGCACAAGACAGGGATGCCCTCTCCCAACACTCCTATTCAACAGTGTTGGAAGTTCTGGCTAGGGCAATCAGGCAAGAGAAAGAAATAAAGGGCATTCACTTAGGAAAAGAAGAAGTCAAATTATCCCTGTTTGCAGATGACATGATTGTAATATTTAGAAAACCCCATTGTCTCAGCCCAAAATCTCCTTAAGCTGATAAGAAACTTCAGCAAAGTCTCAGGATACAAAATTAATGTGCAAAAATCACAAGCATTCTTATACACCAGTAACAGACAAACAGACAGCCAAATCATGAATGAACTTCCATTCACAATCGCTTCAAAGAGAATGAAATACCTAGGAATCCAACTTACAAGGGATGTAAAGGACCTCTTCAAGGAGAACTACAAACCTCTGCTCAGTTAAATAGAAGAGACATAAACAAATGTAAGAACATACCATGCTCATGGATAGGAAGAATCAATATCGTGAAAATGGCCATACTGCCCAAGGTTATTTATAGATTCAATGCCATCCCCATCTAGCTACCAATGAGTTTCTTCACAGAATTGGAAAAAACTGCTTTAAAGTTCATATGGAACCAAAAAAGAGCCCGCATCTCCAAGACAATCCTAAGTCAAAAGAACAAAACTGGAGGCATCACGCTACCTGTCTTCAAACTATACTACAAGGCTACAGTAACCAAAACAGCATGGTACTGGTACCGAAAGTGAGATATAGACCAATGGAACAGAACAGAGTCCTCAGAAATAATACCACACATCTACAGCCATCTGATCTTTGACAAACCTGAGAGAAACAAGCAATGGGGAAAGGATTCCCTATTTAATAAATGGTGCTGGGAAAATTGGCTAGCCATAAGTAGAAAGCTGAAACTGGATCCTTTCCTTACTCCTTATACGAAAATTAATTCAAGATGGATTAGAGACTTAAATGTTAGACCTAATACCATCAAAAACTTAGAAGAAAACCTAGGTAATACCATTCAGGACATAGGCGTGGGCAAAGACTTCATGTCTAAAACACCAAAAGCAACGGCAGCAAAAGCCAAAATTGACAAATGGGATCTCATTAAACTAAAGAGCTTCTGCACAGCAAAAGAAACTACCATCAGAGTGAACAGGCAACCTACAGAATGGGAGAAAATTTTTGCAATCTACTCATCTGACAAAGGGCTAATATCCAGAGCCTACAAAGAATTCAAACAAATTTACAAGAAAAAAACAAACAACCCCATCAAAAAGTGGGTGAAGGATATGAACAGACATTTCTCAAAAGAAGACATTCATACAGCCAACAGACACATGAAAAAATGCTCATCATCACTGGCCATCAGAGAAACGCAAATCAAAACCACAATGAGATACCATCTCACACCAGTTAGAATGGCAATCATTAAAAAGTCAGGAAACAACAGGTGCTGGAGAGGATGTGGAGAAATAGGAACACTTTTACACTGTTGATGGGATTGTTAACTAGTTCAACCATTATGGAAATCAGTATGGCGATTCCTCAAGGATCTAGAACTAGATGTACCATATGACCCAGCCATCCCATTACTGGGGATATACCCAAAGGATTATAAATCATGCTGCTATAAAGACACATGCACACGTATGTTCATTGCGGCACTATTCACAATAGCAAAGACTTGGAATCAACCCAAATGTCCATCAGTGACAGACTGGATTAAGAAAATGTGGCACATATACACCATAGGATATTATACAGCCATAAAAAAGGATGAGTTTGTGTTCTTTGTAGGGGCATGGATGCAGCTGGAAACCATCATTCTTAGCAAACTATCACAAGAACAGAAAACCAAACACCGCATGTTCTCACTCATAGGTGGGAACTGAACAATGAGATCACTTGGACTCGGGAAAAGGAACATCACACACCGAGGCCTATCATGGGGAGGGGGTAGGGGGGAGGGATTGCATCGGGAATTATACCTGATGCAAATGACGAGTTGTTGGGTGCTGACGAGTTGATGGGTGCAGCACACCAACATGGCACAAGTATACATATGTAACAAACCTACACGTTATGCACATGTACCCTAGAACTTAAAGTATAATAATAATAAAAAAAAATTTGGAAAGAAAATTTTTGAGAAACAGCTTTGTGATGTATGAATTCATCTGTAAGTGTTACACTAGTCTTTCCTGGTGCTAGTGCCTACCAACACTATTTTTGTGGAATCTGAGAAGGGATATTTTGGATTGCTCTGAAGCTTATGGCAACAAAGTAAATATCCTCAGATAAAAACTAGAAAGAACCTTTCTGAGAAACTGCTCTGTGATGTCTGAATTCATCTCACAGAGTTACACCATTGTCTTCATGGAGCAGTTTATTAACACTTCTTCTGTCGAATCTGAGAGGGATACTTTCGATTGCATTGAAGCCCATGGTGAAAAAGGAAATATCCTCAAATAAGAAGTTGAGATAAGCCTTCGGAGAAATTTCTTTGTGATGTGTGAATTCACCTCAGAGAGTTACATCATTCTTTCATTGAGCAGTTTGCTCACACTATTCTCATGGAATCTGCAATGGGACATTCGTGAGGGCAGTGAGGGTGATGGTGAAAAAGAAAAAGTCCTCAGATGAAAAGGTGAAAGAAGTTTTCTGTGAAACACCTTTGTGATGTGTGAATTCATCTTACAGTTACACCAATGTTATCTGGAGCAGTTTGTTAGCTCTGCTTCTTTCTATTCTGAGAAGTGACATTTCTGATTGTTTTGAATACTATCATGACAAAGGACATATCCTCAGAGAAAAACTAGAAAGAAGCTTTTTGATAAACAGCTTTGTGATGTGTTAATTCATCTCTCACTGTTACACTACTCTTTCATGGAGCAGTCTGATAACACTAATTATGTGGAATCCAGGAAGGGATATTTTGGATAGCTTTGAAGACTATTGTGACAAAAGAAATATCCTCAGATAAAAACAAGAAAGAAATTTTCTGAGAAACTGCTCTGTAATGTGTGAATTCATCTCACAGATTTACACCATTCAGTTCATGGAGCAGTTTGTTAACACTGCTTCTGTGGAATCAGAGAAGGGATACTTTGGATTACATTGAAACCCATGGTGAAAAGGAAATATCATCAGATAAAAGTTGAAGAGAAGCTTTCTAAGAAACTGCCTTGTGATGTGTGAATTCATCTCACAGGATTACACTATCCTTTCATGGAGCAGCTGGCTAGCACTGATTTTGTGAAATCTGTGAAGGGATATTTTGGATCACTTTGAAGCCTATGGAGACAAAGGAAATATCCTCAGATAAACACTAGAAAGAAGCTTTCTGAGAAACTGTTCTGTGATGTGTGAGTTCTTCTCACAGAGTTACACCATTCTGTTCAAGTAGTATTTTGATAGCACTTCTTCAGTGTAATCAGAGAAGGGATATGTTAGATTGCATTAAAGCCCGTGGTGAAAAAGTAAATGCCCTCAAATAAAAACTGGAGAGAAGACTTCAGAAAAATTTCTGTGGAATCTGAGAAGGGATATTTTAGATTGCATTGAAGCCCATGGTGAAAAAGGAAATACCCTCAAATAAAAACCGGAGGGAAGCCTTCAGAGCAATTTCTTTGTCATGTGTGAATTCATCTCACAGAATTACATTATTCTTTCATTGAGCAGTCTACTAACAATCTTCTCGTGGACTCTCCAATGGGACATTCGTGAGGGCATTGATGGCGATGGTGAAAAAGGAAAGGTCCGCAAATAAAAACGTGAAAGAAACTTTCTGAGATACTGCTTTGTGATGTGTGAATTCATCTCACAGAGTGACACCAATGTTATCTGGAGTAGTTTGTTAGCTCTGCTTCTGTGGATTCTGATAAGTGACATTTCTGATTGCTTTGAATCCTATCGTGAAAAAGAAAATATCCTCAGAGACAAACTAGGAAGAAGCTTTCTGAGAAACTGCCTTGTGATGTGTGAATTCATCTCACAGAGTTACACTACTCTTTCATGGGGCAGCCTGCCAGCACTGTTTTTGTGGAATCTGAGAAGGGATATTTTGGATAGCTTTGAAGCCTATGGTGACAAAAGAAATAACCTCATATAAAAACTAGAAAGAAGTTTCTGAGAAACTGCTCTGTAGTGTGTGCATTCATCTCACAGAGTTACACCATTCTCTTCATGGAGCAGTTAGCACAGCTTCTGTGGAATCTGAGAAATGATACTTTGGATTGCATTGAAGCCCATGGTGAAAAAGGAATATTCCCAGATGAAAGTTGAAAAGAAGCTTTCTGAGAAACTACTTTGTGATATGTGAATTCATCTCACAGAGTTACACTATTCTTTCATGGAGCAGCTTTCTAGCAGTGATTTTGTGGAATCTGAGAAGAGATATTTTGGATCGCCTTGAGCCTATCCTGACAAAGGAACTATCCTCAGACAAAAATGTGAAAGAAGCTTTCTGAGAAACTGCTTTGTGATATTTGTGCTCATCTCACAATGTAACACCATTCTTTTCATAGCGTACATTACTAACGCTGTTTTCATTGAATCGTCAATGGGATATTCAGAGCCCATTGAGTGATATGGTGAAAAAGGAAATATCCTCAGAGAAGAACTGGAGAGAAGCGTCCGGAGAAACTGCTTTGTGATGTGTGAATTCACCACACAGAGTTAAACCATTCTTTCATTGAGCAGTTTGCTAACGCTATTTTCGTGGAATCTGCAATGGGATATTCAGGAGGTCACTGGGGCCGATGGTGAAAATGGAATTGTCCTCAGATAAAAGCTTAAAGTAAACTTTCCAAGAAACTGCTTTGTGATGTGTGAATTCATCTCACAGAGTTACAGAAATCTCTCATGGAGCCGTTTGCTAGCACTGTTTTTGTGGAATCTGACAAGGGATATTTCTGATCACTTTGAATCCTATCTTTGCACAGGAAATATCCTTAGATAAAAACTGGAAACAAGCTTCCTGAGAAATTGCTTTGTGATGTGTGAATTCACCTCACAAAGTTACACTACTCTTTCATGGAGCAGTGTGCTAGCACTATTTTTGTGGAATCTAAGAGGGGATATTTTGGATTGCTTTGAAGCCAATTGTCACAAAGGAAATATTCGCAGATAAAAACTAGAAAGAAGCTTTCTGAGAAACTGCTTAGTGATGTGTGAATTCATCTCACAGAGTTTCAGCATTCTTCTCATGGTGTAGTTTACTAACACTGTTTTTGTTTAATCTGCAATGTGATATTGCGAGCGCAATGAGTGCTCTGTTGAGAAATGAAATATCCTCAGGTGAAAACTGGAGAGAAGCCTTCAGAGAAACTCCTTGTGGATGTGTGAATTACTCTTACACCATTTTTTCAATTGAGCAGTTTGCTAACACTATTTTCGTGGCATCTGCGATGGGATATTCCAGAGGACATTGAGGCTGATGGTGAAAAAGGAAATGACCTCAGATAAAAACGTGAAAGAAGCTTTCTGAGAAACAGCTTTGTGATGTGTGAATTCATCTCTCAGAATTACACTACTATTTCATGGAGCAGTCTGCTAGCACTGTTTCTGTGGAATCTGAGAAGGGGTATTTTGAATTGCTTTGTAGCCCACAGCAACAAAAGTATTACCCTCATATAAAAACTAGAAAGAAGTTTTCTGAGATACTGCTCTGTAATGTGTGAACTCATCTCACAGATTTACAACATTCTGGTCATGAAGCAGTTTGTTAACACTGCTTCTGTGCAATCTGAGAAGGTATACTTCGGATTGGAAGGAAGCCTATGGTGAGAAAGGAAGTATTATAAGATAAAAACTAGAAGGAAACTTTCGGAGAAACTGCTTTGTGATGTGTGAATTCATCTCACGGAGTTACATTACTATTTCATGGAGCCGTTTGCTAGCACTGTTTTTGTGGAATCTGAGAAGGGATGTTTTGGTTCGCTTTGAAGCCTATGGAGACAAAGGAAACATACTCAGATAGAAACTAGAAAGAAACATTCTGAGATACTGATCAGTGATGTGTGAATTGATCTCACAGAGATACACCGTTCTGTTAATGGAGCAGTTTGTTAGCATGGCTTCTGTGGAATCTGGGAAGGGACACTTTGGATTGCACTGAAGCCCATGGTGAAAAAGGAAATATCCTAAGATAAAAGTTCAAAAGAAGTTTTCTGAGAAACTGCTTTGTGATGTGTGAATTCATCTCACCGAGTTGCATTACTCTTTCTTGGAACAGCTTGCTAGCATTGATTTTATGGATTCTGAAAAGGGATATTTTGGATTGCATTGAAGCCTATGGTGACAAAGGAAACATCCTCATGTAAAAACTAGAAAGAAGCTTTCTGAGAAACTGTTTTGTGATGTGTGAATTCATCGCTCAGAGTTACACTACCCTTTCATGGAGCATCCTGCTAGCACTGTTTTTGTGAAATCTGAGAAGGGATAATTTTGATATCTTTGAAGCCTATGGAGACAAAGGAAATATCCTCAGATAAAAACTAGAAAAAATCTTTCTGACAAACTACTCTGTGATGTGTGAATTCATCTCACAGATTTACACCATTCTGTTCACGCAGCAGTTTATTAGCCCTTTTTCTGTGGAAGCTGAGAACGAATACTTTGGATTGCAAGGAAGCCCATGGTGAAAAAGGAAGTATCCTGAGATAAAAACCAGAAACAAGTTTTCTGAGAAACTGCTTTGTGAAGTGTGAATTCATCTCACAGTGTTCCACTACTGTATCATGGAGAAGTTTGCGAGTACTGTTTTTGTGGAATCTGAAAAGGGATATATTGGATCACTTTGAAGCCTATGGTGACAAAGGAAACATCCTCAGATAAAAACTAGAAAGAAGCTTTCTGAGAAACTGCTTAGTGATGTGTGAATTCATCTCACAGAGTTACACCATTCTGTTCATGGAGCAGTTTGTTAGCACTGCTTCTGTGGAATCTGAGAAGGGATACTTTGGATAGCATTGAAGCCCTTGGTGAAAAAGGAAATATCCTGAGTTAAAAGTTGAAAAGAAGCTTTCTGAGATACTGCTTTGTGATGTGTGTATTCATCTCACAATGTAACACCGTTCTTTTCATGGAGCAGATTACTAACATTCTTTTCATTGAATCGGCAATGGGATATTCTGAGCGAATTGAGTGTTACGGTGAAAAAGGAAATATCTTCAAATAAGAACTGGAGAGAGCGTTTGGAGAAACTCCTTTGGGATGTGTGAATTCATCTCACAGAGATACACCATTCTTTCACTGAGCAGTTTGCTAACACTATTTTCGTGGAATCTGAAGTGGGGTGTTCTGGAGGGCATTGAGGCTGAAGGCGAAAAAGGAAATGTCCTCAGATAAAAACTTAAAAGACGCATTCTGGAAACTGCTTTGTGAGGTATGAATTCATCTCACAGAGTTACACAAGTCTTTCATGGAGCCATTTACTACCACTGTTTCGTTGGAATCTGACATGGGACTATTCTGATTGCTTTGAATCCTATTGTGGGAAACGAGATATCCTCAGATAAAAACTGGAAACAAGCTGTCTGAGAAAGTGCTTTGTGATGTGTGAATTCACCACACAGAGTTACACCATTCTGTTCATACAGCAGTTCGCTAACACTGTTTTCATGGAAAATGCAAGAGGATGTTTGGGAGCACATTGAAGCGTATGGTGACAAAGGAAATATCCTCAGATAAAAACCACAAAGAAGTTTTCTGAGAAACTGCTTTCTTTCGTGTGAATTCAACTCACAGAGTTACAATGTTACTTTCATTGAGCAGTCTGCTAACATTGTTTTCTTGGAATCCGTAAAGCGATATTTCGCCACCCATTGAAGCTTATGGTTGCAAAGGAAATATCCTCAGAGAAAAACAAGAAAGAAGGTTTCTGAGAAGCTGTTTTGAAGGTGTGAATTCATCTCACAGAGTTACACTACTATCACTTCATCCAAACTTAAAACCCATAAAACTAACACCACCTCCATCATCAACCCTACTATTCGTTTCATGGAGCAGTCTGTTACCACTGCTTTTGGGGAATCTGACAAGGGATATGTTGGATCGCCCTGAAGCCTATGCTGACAAAGGAAATAGCATCAAATAAAAACTAGAAAGAAGCTCTCTGGGAAACTTCTTTGTGATGTGTGAATTCACCTCACACAGTTACATTTTTGTTTCATGGAGCAGTCTGTTACACTCTTTTTGGGGAATCTGAGAAAGGATATTATGGATTGCACTGAATCCTATGCTGACAAAGGAAATATCCTCAAATAAAAACTAGAAAGAAGCTTTCTGAGAAACTTCTCTGTGATGTATGAATTCACCTCACAGAGTTACACCATTCTCTTCATGAAGAAGTTTGATAACACTGTTTTTGTGGAATCTGCAAAGTGATATTTGGGAGGGTATTGAGGGCTATGGTGAAAAAGGAAATATCCTCAGATAAAAGCTGGAAATAAGCTTTCTGAGAAATGGCTTTGTGATGGGTTAATTCATCTCACAGAGTACACCGGTCTTTTCATTGAGAAGTGTGCTAACACTGTTTTCGTGGAATCTACGTTAGGATGTTTGGGAGTGCATTGAATCCTATGGGGACAACGGAAATATCCTCAAATAAAAACTGGAAAGAAGCTTTCCGAAAAACTGCTTTGTGATGTGTGAATTCATCATGCAGAGTTACACTGATCTTTTCATACAGCAAAAAAAAGCAGTTTCTCAGAAATCTTCTTTTTGGTTTTTATCTGAGAATATATCCTTTGTCTCCATAGGCTGCAATGCGCTCCCACATATCCTAATGCAGATTCCATGAAAACAGCATTAGAAGACTGCTCAATGAAAAGAATGGTGTAACTCTGTGAGATGAATTAACCCATCACAATGCAGTTTCTCAGAAAGCTTCTTTCTAGTTTTTATCTGAGGATATTTCCTTTGTCAACATAAGTTTCATTGCGATAAGAAATATCCCTTTGCAGATTCCAAGAAAACAGTTTTGGCAAATTGCTCAATGAAAAGAAAAGTGTAACTTCAAGAGCTATATTCACACATCACAAAGCAGTGTTGCAGAAGGCTTCTTTCCAGTTTTTATCAGAGGATATTTCCTTTTTCACCATAGGCCTCAACGCACTCCCAAATATCACTTTGCAGATTCCACGAAAACAGTGTTAGCAAACTGTTTCGTGAGGAGAACTGTGTAGCTCTGTGAGATTAATTCACACATCAGAAAGCAGTTTCTCAGAAATCATCTTTCTAGTTTTTCTCTAAGGATATTTCCTTTGTCACCATGAGCTTCAATGCACTGCGACATATCCCTTTATAGATTCCAAGAACACACTGATAGCAGACTGCTCAATGAAAGCAACAGTGTAACTCTGTGAGATGAATTCACACGTCAGAAAGCAGTCTCTCAGAAAGCTTCTTTCCACTTTTTATCTGAGAATATTGTTTTTGTCACCATAAGCTTCATTGTGCTAAAAAATATCCCATTGCAGATTCCAAGAAAACAGTGTTAGCAAACTGCTAAATGAAAAGAAAAGTATAACTCCATGATATGTATTGACACAACACAATGCAGTTTTTCAGATAGCTTATTTCTAGCTTTTATCTCAGGATATTTCCTTTTTCACCATAGGAATCAATGCCCTCCAAAATACCACTTTGAAGATTCCTTGAAAACAGTTAGCAAACTTCTTCATGAAGAAAAAGGAGTAACTCTGTGAAATGAATTCACACATCACAGAGAAGTTTCTCAGAAAGCTTCTTTCTTGTTTTTATTTGAGGATATTTCCTTTGTCAGCATAACATTCAATGCAATCCAAAATATCCCTTCTCAAATTCACCAAAAACAGTGGTAAAAGACTGCTCCGTGAAAGGAAAGTGTAACTCCGTGAGATTAATTCACACGTCAGAAAAGAGTTTCTCAGAAACCTTCTTTCTAGTTTTTCTCTGAGAACATTTCCTTTGTCACCATAAGCTTCAATGCTCTGTGACATATCCCTTTATGGATTCCAGAAAAACAGTGTTAGCAGACAGCTCAATTAAAATAACATTGTAACTCTGGGAGATATATTCACACATCACAGAGCAGGTTCTAAGAAGGCTTCCTTTAAGTTTTTATCTGAGGATATTTCCTTTGTCACCATAGGCTTCAATGCACTACCAAACAACCTGTTGCATTTTCCACAAAAGCAGTGTTAGCATACTGCTGTATGAAAAGAATGGTGCAATGCTGTGTGATGAATTGACACATCACAAAACAGTTTCTCAGAAAGCTTCTTTCTAGTTTTTATCTGAGGAGATTTAAATATTCACTGTAGGCCTCATAACGCTCCCAAATATCCCTTTGCAGATTATAATAAAAGAGTGTTAGCAAGTTGCTCCATGAAAAGGAAGGTGTAACCCTGTGAGATGAATTCACACAACAAAAAGAACTTTCCCAGAAATCTTCTTTCCAGTTTTTATCAGAGGATATTTTCTTGTCGCCATAAGCTTCAATGCAATCCAAAATATCCCTACTCAGATACCCCAGAAAGAGTGCTAACAAAGTTGTCCTTGAAGAGAATCGTTTAACTCTGTGAGGTGAATTCACACATCCAAAGCAGTTTCTGAGAAAGGTTCTTTTTGGTTTTTATCTGAGGATATATCCTTTGTACCCATAGGCTTCAATGTGCTCCCAAATATCCTAATGCAGATTCCATGAAAACAGTGTTAGCAGACTTCTCAATGAAAACAACTGTGTAACTCTGTGAGATGAATTAATCCATCACAATGCAGTTTCTCAGAAAGCTTCTTTTTGGTTTTTCTCTGTGGATATTCCCTTTGTCACCTTCAACTACAATTGCACCGTGAAATATCAATTTACAGATTCCAAGAAAACAGTGTTAGCAGACTTCTCTATGAAAACAACATTGTATATCTGTGAGATGTATTCACACATCACATAATAATTTCTCAGTAGGCTTGTTTTTGGTTTTTCTTTGAGGATAATTCCTTTGTTCCCATAGGCTTCAATGCGCTCCCAAATATACTAACACAGATTCAACAAGAGCAGTGTTAGCAGACTGCTAAATGAAAATAACCATGTAACCAAGTGAGATGAATTAATCCATCACAAAATAGTTTCTCAGAAAGCTTCCTTCTAGTTTTCATCTGAGGATATTTCCCTTTTCACCATAGGCCTCATTACGCTCCCAAATATCACTTTGCAGATTCCACAAAAACAGTGTTACCAAACCGCTTCATGAAGAAAAAGGTATAACTCTGTGAGATGAATTCACACAACACAAAGAAGTTTCCCAGAAAGCTTATTTCTAGTTTTAATTTGAGGATATTTCCTTTCAAAGCACAGGCTTCCATACGATCCAAAATATCCCATCTCAGAATCCCCGAAAAGAGTGGTAACAGACTGTTCCATGAAAAGAAAGTGTAACTCTGTGAGATGAATTCACACATCAGAAAGCAGTTTCTCAGAAATTTTCTTTCTAGTTTTTCTCTGAGGATATTTCCTTTGTCACCATAAGCTTCAATACACTGCGAAATATCCCTTTACAGATTCCAAGAAAACAGTGTTAGCAGACAGCCCAATGAAAGTAACATTGTAACTCTGGAAGATATGTTCACACATCACAAAGCAGGTTCTCAGAAGTCTTCTTTGTGGTTTTTATCTGAGGAGATTTCCTTTGTCATCATAGTCTTCAATGCACTCCCAAACAACTTCTTGCATTTTCCACAAAAGCAGTGTTAGCAAAACGCTGTATGAATAGAGCAGTGTTAATCTGTGTGATGAATGGGCACATCACAAAGAAGTTTCTCAGAAAGCTTCTTTCTAGTTGTTATCTGAGGATATTTTCTTTGTCATCATAAGATTCATTGTGCTAAGAAATATCCCATTGCAGTTTCCAGAAAGCAGTGTTGGAAAACGGCTCAATGAAAAGAAAGTTGTAACTCTATGAGATGTATTCACACATAACAATGCAGTCTCTCAGAAAGGTTCTTTACAGTTTTTATCAGAGGATATTGCCTTTTTCACAATACGCCTCAATGCATTCCCAAAAATCACTTTGCAGATTCCACAAAAACAGTTTTAGCAAACTGCTTCAGGAATAGAAAGGTGTAACTCTGTGAGATGAATTCACACGTCACAAAGAAGTTTCTCAAAATGATTCTGTCTAGTTTTTAATTGAGGATATTTACTTTGTCAGTATAGGCTTCAATGAGATCCAAAAATTCCCTTTTCAGATTCCCTAAAAACAGTGGTAACAGACTGCTCCATGAAAAGAAAGTCTAACTCTGTGAGGTGAATTCACACATCAGAAAGCAGTTTCTCAGAAACCTTCTTTCTAGTTTTTCTCTGAGGATAATTCCTTTGTAACCACAAGCTTCAATGTGCTGTGAAATATCCCTTTACGATTCCAAGAAAATAATATTACCAGGCTGCTCAATGAAAATAACATCGTAACTCTGTGAGATGTATCTACACATCACAAAACAGTTTCTCAGAAGACTTCCTTTTCGTTTTTATCTGAGGATATTTCCTTTGTCAGTATAGGCTTCAATGTGCTACCAAACATCAAATTGAATTTTCTACAACAGTGTAAGTAAACTGGTGTATGAAAAGAACGGTGTAACTCTCTGTGTTGAATTCTCACATCACAAAGCAGTTTCTCAGAAAACTTTTTTCTAGTTTTTATCTGAGGATATTTACTTTTCCACTATAGGCATCAAAGTGCTCCTATATATCACTTTGCAGATTCCGCAAAAAGAGTGTTAGCAAGCTGCTCCATGAAAAGAGAGGTGTTACTCTGTGAGATGAATTCACACATCACAAAGAACTTTCTCAGAAAGCTTCTTTCCAGTTTTTATCTGAGGATATTTCCTTGTCACCATAGGCTTCAATGCAATCCAAAATGTCCCTCTGAGATTCCCCAATAGGAGTGCTAACAAAGCGAACCATGAAAAGTATCATGTAAATCTGTGAGATAAATTCACACATCCAAAGCAGCTTCTGAGAAAGCTTCTTTTTGGTTTTTATCTAAGGATATTTTCTTTGTCCCCTTAGGCTTCAATGCGTTCCCCAATTTCCTATCACAGATTCCATGAAAACAGTGTTAGCAGACTGCTCAATGAGAAGAACGGTGTAACCCTGTGGGATGAATTAATTCACCACAAATCAGTTCTTCAGAAAGCTTCTTTCTAGTTATTATCTGAGGATATTTCCTTTTTCACCATAGGCCTCAATGTGCTCCCAAATATCACTTTGTGGATTCCACGAATAATACAGTGTTAACAAACTGCTTCGTGAAGAGAAAGGTGTAACTGTGTGACAGGAATTCACACATCACAAAGAACTTTCTCAGAAAGCTTCTTTCCAGTTTTTATGTGAGGATATTTCCTCTTGAACATAGGCTTTAATGCTCTCCCAATATCCTAATGAAGATTCCAAGAAAACAGTGTTAGCAGACTACTCAGTGAAAAGAATGGTGTAGCACTGTGAAATGAATTAGTCCATCACAAAGCAGTTTCTCAGAAAGCTTCTTTCTAGTTTTTATCTGAAGATATTTTCTTTGTCACCATAAGCTTCATTGCACTAAGAAATATCCCATTGCAGATTCAAAGAAAACAGTGTTAGCAAACTTCCCATTGAAAAGAAAAGTGTAACTCTGTGAGATGTGGTCACACATCACAATGCAGTTTCTCATAAAGCTTCTTTCTAGTTTTTATCTGATGATATTTCCTTTTCCACCAGAGGCCTCGATGCACTGCCAAATATCACTTTGAAGATTCCATGAAAACAGTGTTAGCAAACTGCTTCATGAAGAGAAAGGTGTAACTCTGGGAGACAAATTCACACATCATAAAGAACTTTCTCAGAAAGCTTCTTTCCAGTTTTTACTTGAGGATATTTCCTTTGTCAGCTTAGGCTTCAATGTAATCCAAAATATCCCTTCTCAGATTCCCCAAAAACAGTGGCAGCAGACTGCTCCATGAAAGGGAAGTGTAACTCTGTGAGATGAATGCACACATCAGAAAGCAGTTTCTCAGAAAGTTTCTTTTTGGCTTTTATCTGAGGATATTTCCTTTATCCCCATAAGCTGCATTGTGCTAAAAAAATCCCATTGTAGATTCCAGAAAACAGTGGTAGCAAATTGCTGAATAAAAAGGAAAGTGTAAGTGTGTAAGACGTGTTCACAGATCACAATGTAGTTTCTCAGATACCTTCTGTCTAGTTTTTCTCTGAGGGTATTTCCTTTGTCACCATAAACTTCAAGGCACTGCAACATATCCCTTTATGGATTCCAAGAAAACAGTGTTAGCAGACCGCTCAATGAACATAACTTTGTAACTCTGTGAGATATATTCACATATCACAAAGCAGTTTCTCAGAAGGCTTTTTTGTGGTATTTATCTGAGGATATTTCCTTTGTCACCATGGGCTTCAATGCAGTCCCAAACATCCTCTTGCATTTTCTACAAAAACAGTGTTAGCAAACTACTGTGAGAAAAGAATGGTGTAACTCTGTGTGATGAATTCACCCATAACAAAGCAGTTTCTCAGAAATCTTCTTACTGGTTTTTATCTGAGGATACTTAATTTTTCACCATAAGACTCAAAGTGCCCCATATATCCCTTTGCAGGTTCCACGAAAAGAGTGCTAGCAAACTGCTCCATGAAAAGAAAGGTGTAACTCTGTTAGATGAATTCACACATCACAAAGAACTTTGTCAGAAAGCTTCTTTCCAGTTGTTATCTGAGGATCTTTCCTTGTCACCATAGACATCAATGTGATCCATAACATCCCTTCTCAGGTTCCCCAGAAACAGTGCTAACAAAGTGATCCATGAAACGAATCGTGTAACTCTGTGAGATGAATTCACACATCCAAAGCAGTTTCTGAAAAACCTTCTTTTTGGTTTTTATCTGAGGATATTTCCTTTGTTCCCTTAGGCTTTAAAGCACTCCCAAATATCCTAACGTAAAATCCACAAAAACAGGGTTAGCAAACTTCTCAATGAAAAGAACAGTATAACTCTGTGAGACAAATTAACCCATCACAATGTAGTTTCTCATAAAACTTCCTTCTAGTTTTTATCTAAGGATTTTTCTTTGTCACCATAAGCTTCATTGTGCTAAGAAATATCCCATTGCAGATTCCAAGAAAACAGTGTTAGCTAACTGCTCAATGAAAACAAAAGTGTAACTCTGTGAGATGTATTCACACATCACAATGAAGTTTCTCAGAAAGCTTCTTTCCCGTTTTTATCTGAGGATATTTCCTTTTTCATCCTAGGCCTCAATGCACTCCCACGTATCACTTTGCAGACTCCATGAAAACAGTGTTAGCAAACTTCTTCATGAAAAGAAAGGTGTAACTCTGTGTGATGAATTCACACATCACAAAGAAGTTTCTCAGAAAGCTTCGTTCTAGTTTTTATTTGAGGATATTTCCCTTGTCAGCGTGGGCTTCAATGCAATCCAAAATATCGCTTCTCAGATTCCCCAAAAACAGTGGTAACAGACTGCTCCACGAAAAGAAAGTGTAACTCTGTGAGATGAATTCACACATCAGAAAGTAGCTTCTTAGAAACTTTCTGTTTCATTTTTCTCTGAGGATATTTCCTTTGTCACCATAAGCTTCAATACCCTGCGAAATATCCCTTTTTGGATTCCAAGAAAGCAGCATTAGCAGTCTGCTCAGTGAAAATAACTTTATAACTCTGTGAGATGTATTCACACATCACAAAGCAGTTTCTCAGAAGGCTTCTTTTTGATTTTTATCTGAGGATATTTCCTTTGTGACCATAGGCTTCAATGTGCTCCCAAACATCCTCTTGCATATTCTACGAAAACAGTGTTAGCAAACTGCTGTATGAAAAGAACAGTGTAACTCTGTGTGATGAATTCACACATCACAATGCAGTTTCTCAGAAAGTTTCTTTCTAGTTTTTATCTGAGGATATTCTCTTTTTCACTGTGGGCCTCAAAGTGCTCCCATATATCCCTTTGCACATTTCACGAAAAGAGTGTTAGCAAACTGCTCTATGAATGGAAAGGTGTAACTCTGTGAGATGATTCACACATCAGAAAGCAGTTTCTCAGAAACTTTCTTTCTAATTTTTCTCTGAGGATATTTCCTTTGTCACCATAAGCTTCAATGTGCTGTGATTATCCCTTTACGGATTCCAAGAAAACAGTGTTAGTAGACTGCTCACTGAAAATAACATTGTAACTCTGGGAGATGAATTCACATATCACAAAGCAGGTTCTCAGAAAACTTCTTTGTGGTTGTTATCTGAGTATATTCCTTTGTCACTGTAGGCTTCAATGTGCTCCCAAACATCCTCTTGCATTTTCCATGAAAGCAGTGTTAGCAAACTGTTGTATGAAAACAACAGTATAACTCTGTGTGATTAATTGACACATCACAAAGCAATTTCTCAGACAGCTTCCTTCTAGTTTTTATCTAGGGATATTTAATTTTTCAGTATAAGACTCAAAGTGCTCCCAAGTATCCCTTTGCAGTTTCCACGAAAAGAGTGTTAGCAAACTGCTCCATGAAAAGAAAGGTGTAATACTGTGAGATGAATTCACACAACACAAAGAACTTTCTCAGAAATCTTCTTTCCGGTTTTTATCTGAGGATATTTCTTTGTCACCATAGGCTTCAATGCGATCCAAAATATGCCTTCTCAGATTCTCCAAGAACAGTGCTAACAAAGTGATCCATGAAAAGAATCTTGTAATTCCCTGAGGTGAATTCACACATCCAATGCAGTTTCTCAGTAAGCTTCTTTTTGATTTTTATCTGAGGCTATTTCCTTTGTCCCCATAGGCTTCAATGCACTCCCAAATATCCTAACGCAGATTCCACGAAAACAGTGTTAGCAGACTGCTTAATGAAAAGAACGGTGTAACTCTGTGAGACAAACTAATCCATTACAAACAGTTTCTCAGAAAACTTCTTTCTAGTTTATATCTGAGGATATTTCCTTTTTCACCATAGGCCTCAATGTGCTCCCAAATATCACTTTGCAGATTCCACGAAAACAGTGTTAGCACACTACTTCATGAAGAGAAAGGTGTAACTGTGTGAGATGAATTCACACATCACAAAGATGTTTCTCAGAAACCTTGTTTCTAGTTTTTATCTGTGGATATTTCCTTTGTCACCGTAAGCTTCATTGCGCTAAGAAATATCCCATTGCAGTTTCCAAGAAAACAGTGTTAGCTAACTGCTCAATGAAAACAAAAGTGTAACTCTGTGAGATATGTTCACATATCACAATGCAGTTTCTCAGAAAGCTTCTGTCTAGTTTTTATCTGAGGATAATTCCTTTTTCACCCTAGGCCTCAATGGGTTCCCAAATATCACTTTGCAGATTCCACGAAAGGAGTGTTAGCCAACTTCTTCATGAACAGAAAGATATAACTCTGTGAGATGAATTCACACATCACAAAGAAGTTTTTCAGAAAGCTTCTTTCTAGTTTTTATTTGAGAATATTTCCCTTGTCAGCGTAGGCTTCAATGTGATCCAAAATATCCCTTCTCAGATTCCCCAAAAACAGTGGTAACAGACTGCTCCATGAAAAGAAAATGTAACTCTGTGAGATGAATTCTCACATCAGAAAGCAGTTTCTCAGAAACCTTCTGTCTAGTTTTTCTCTGAGGATATTTCCTTTGTCACCATAAGCTTCACTGCAATGCGAAATATCCCTTTCTGCATTCCAAGAAAACAGTGTTAGCAGTCTGCTCAATGAAAATAACTTTGTAACTCTGTGAGATGTACTCACACATCACAAAGAAGTTTCTCAGAAGGCTTCTTTTTGGTTTTTATCTGAGGATATTTCCTTTGTGACCATAGGCTTCAATGCGCTTCCAAACATCCTCTTGTCTTTTCTATGAAAACAGTGTTAGTAAACTGCTGTATGAAAAGAATGATGTAACTCTGTGTGATTAATTCACACATCACAATGCAGTTTCTCAGAAAGCTTCTTTCTAGTTTTTATTTGATGATATTTCCTTTCTCGGTGTAGGCTTCAATGCGATCCAAGATATCTCTTCTCAGTTTCCCCAAAAACAGTGGTAACAGACTGCTCCACGAAATGAAAGTGTAACTCTGTGAGACAAATTCACATGTCAGAAAGCAGTGTCTCAGAAAGATTCTTCCAATTTTTTCTCACAAGATATATCTGTTTCCACCATGGGACTCTAAGTGCTACCAAATATCTCTTCACAGAATACAAGAAAACACTATTACCAAACTGCATAATGAAAGGAAATCATTAACTCTGTGAGATGAATGCATAAATCACAAATCGATCTGTCAGTTAACTTCCTTGTAGTTTTTGTCCTGGGATATTTGCTTTTTTACCATTGGCCTCAAAGACCGCCCAAATGTCCATTTGCAGAATGGACAAACACAGTTTTGCCAAACTGCTGAATACAAAGAAACGTTTAACTGTGGGCCATGAATGCACACATCACAAAGAAGTTTCTGGAAAGCTTCTTTCTACTATTTATCTGAAGACATGTGTTTTTCGTTGGAGAAAGCAATGCGCTACAGAGCATCTCTTCGCAGATTGTAAGAAAACAGTGTTTCCAAACTGCTGAGTGAAAATAAAGGTTTAACTCTCTGAAAGGAATACACATTTCACAGGTTGGTGTGTCATATTGCTTTCTTCTAGTGTTTGTCCTGGGTTATGTGCTATCTCACCATTGGCCTCAAAGAACTCCCAAATGTCTTTTCACAGAATGCACAAAAACATTCTTCCCAAACTGCTGTCTCAAAAGTGAGGTATAACTTTGTGAGATGAATGCACACAACACAGAGCAGTTTATCAGAAAGATTCTTTCTAGTTTTCATCTGAAAGTATTTCCTTTTTGACCTTTGGCCTTAATGCACTCGCAAATATACTTTCACAGATACAATAAAAAGAGGGTTTCCAAACTGCCGGATGAATGAAAAGGTTTAACTCTGCGCAATGAATGCACACATCACAAAGCTGTTTCTCAGATATCTTCTTTCTAGTTTTTATCATGGGGTACTAACTTTATCATCCCTCAAAGTGCCACCAGGTATCTCTTTGCAGAATGCAAGGAAATACTGTTTCCAAACTGTGGTATGAAAAGAAATATTTAACTCTGTTAGATGAATGCGTAAATCACAAGTTGATTTGATGGATAACTTTCTTCTAGTTTTTGTCCTGGGATATTCCCTTTCCCTCCTTTGGCCTCAAAGATCTCCCAAATGTCCATTCACAGAATGAACATAAACAGTGTTCCCAAACTGCTGAATGCAAAGAAAGGTTTACTCTGTTAGATCAATGCAAGCATCAAAAAGCAGTTTCTCAAAAAGCTTCTTTCTGCTACTTACCTAAAGACATTTCCTTTTTCACAGGAGGCCTCAAAGCACTACTGAACTCCCAAATGTCCATTTGCAGAATGGACAAAAACAGTGTTCCCAAACTGCTGAATCCAAAGAAAGGTTTAACTCTCTGAGATGAATGCACACATCACAAAGCAGTTTCTCACAAAGTTTCTTTCTATTTTTTATCTGAAGATATTTCTTTTTTCACTGCAGGCCTCAAATTACTACTGAGTATCTCTTTTGAGAATCCAAGAAAACACTGTTTCCAAACTGCTGAATGTAAAGAAATGTTTGACTCTGTGAGATGAATGTAGAAATCACAAGTTGGTTTGTCGGATAACTTCCTTCTAGTTTTATCCTGTGATATTCACTTTTTCACCATTGGCCTCAAAGGGCACCCAAAGGTCCATTCACAGAATGGACATAAACAGTGTTACAAACTGCTGAATACAAAAAAAAAAATTAATTCTGTGACGTGAATGGATACATCACAAAGCAGTTTCTTAGAAAGCTTCTTTCTACTATTTATCTGAAGACGTTTCCTTTTTCATAGGAGGCCTCAATGCACTGCTGAATATCTCTTCGGAGATTGTAAGAAAATACTGTTTTAAAACTGCTGAATACAAAGAAAGTTATAACTCTGTAAGATGAATGCACACATCACAAAGCAGTTTCTCAGAAAACTTCTTTCTTTTTTTAACCTGATGATGTTTTATTTTTCACCATAGTCCATGATGTGTTCCCATGTATCTCTGTGTAGATTATACAAAAACAGTGCTTCGAAACTGGTGACTGAAAGGAAATCCTTAGCTCTGAGAGATTAATTCACATGTCACAAAGTGGTTTCTCACAAAGTTTGCTTCTAGATTTTATCTTGGGATATTTGTTTTTTTGTTTTTGGCTTCAAAGAACTCCCACATGTCCTTTGGCAGAAAGGAGAAAAACAGTGTTTCCAATCTGCAGAATTGAAATAGAATTTTAACTCTCTAAGATGAACAGACACATCACAAAGGAGTTTTCAGAAAACTTCTTTCTAGTTTCTATCTGAAGATGTTTCATTTATCACGATGGACTTCAAAGAGCTCCCAAATATCCCTTCTCAGTTCCTTAAAAAAACAGTGTTTCTAAACAACTGAATTGAAAGAGAGGTCTAAATCTAGGAGGTGAATTCATACATCCCAAAATGGTTTCTCAAAAAGCATCTTTCTTATTTTTATCTGAAGATATTTCCTTTTTCAACATAGACCTCAATGGGCCCCCAAATATCCCTCCACAGATTCTGCAATCAATCACAGGGTTCCCAACCTGTTGAATGAAAATAAAGGTTTAACTCTGCAAGATGAATGCACACATCACAATGCAGTGTCTCAGATAGCTTTCTTCTAGTTTTTATAGAAAAGTTTTCACTTTTGTTCTAACAAGTTCCCAAATGCCCATGGATAAAAACATGGCTTCCAATCTGCTGAATGGAAAGAAAGGTTTAATTCTGTGAGATGAATGCACACTTCACAAAGTAGTTTTTCAGAAAGCTTCTTTCTAGTTTTTATCTGAAGGTATTTCCTTTTTCACAATAGGCCTCAATGCACTCCCAAATATCCCTTCATAGAGTCTACAATATCAGTGCTTCCAAACTGGTGAATGAAAAGAAAGATGTAACTGCAAGATGAATGCACACATCACAAAGGAGTTTCTCAGATATCTTCCTTTTAGCTTTTACCCTGGAATATTTGCTTTTCCTCCAATGGCCTCAATGAGCTCACAAATGTCCATGCACAGAATGGACCAAAAACAGTGCTTCCAAACTGCTGAATGAAACAGAAGGTGTATCTCTGTGAGATGAATGCACACATCACAAAGTAGTTTCTGAGACATGCTCGTTGTAGTTTTTACCCTGGGATGTTCACTTTCTCTCCAATGACCTCAATGAGCTCCCAAATGTCCATTCACAGAATGGACGAAACGGTGTTTCCAAACTGCTGAATAAAAAGAGAGTTAGTACTCTGTGAGATGAATACACACATCACAAATCAGTTTCTCAGAAAGTCTCTTTCCAGTTTCTATCTTAAGATGTTTTCATTATCACCATAGGCTTCAATGTGCTCCCAAATATCCCTTCACAGTTACTATATAAACAGTGTTTCTAAACTGCTGAATCCAAAGAAATTTTTAACTCTAGCAAATGAATGCACACATCCAAAGCAGTTTCTCAGATAGCTTCTTTCTTGCTTTTATCTGAAGATTTTTCCTTTTTCATCATAGATCTCAATGCACTCCCAAGTATACCTTCACAGATTCTACAAACACAGTGTTTCCAACATGTTGAATGAATATAAAAGTTTATCTCTGTGAGATGAATGCACGCATCACAAAGCTATTTCTCAGATGGCTTACTTCTAGTGTTGTTCCTGGGATATTTGCTGTTTTGCCGTTGGCTTCAGTGAGCTCCAAAATGTCCATTCGCAGAGTGGACCATAAGAGTGTTTCCTAACTGCTGAATTGAAAGAAAGGTTTAACACTGTGAGTTGAATGCACACATCACAAACAAGTTTCTCAGAATGCTTCTGTCTAGTTTTTATCTGAAGAAGTTTGCTTTTTCACCATAGGCCTTAATGCACTTCCAAATACCCCTGGCAGATTTTACAAAAGCAGTGTTTAAAAGCTGCTGAAGGAAAAGAAAGGTATAACTATTGGAGATGAATGCACACATCACAAGATAGCATCTTAGATAGCTTCCTTCTAGTTTTTATCGTGGGATACTCCCTTGTTCACCTTTGTCCTAACGAGCTCTCAAATGTCCATTCACAGAATTGACAAAAAAACAGGGTTTCCAATCTGCTCAATAGAACGAACAGTTTAACTCTGTGAGATGAATGCACACATCACAAAGCAGTTTTTCAGTAAGCTTTGTTCTTTTTATCTGAAGATATTTACTTTTTCACCACAGGCCACAATGCAATCCCCGATATCCCTTTGCATAGTCTACAAAAACAGTGTTTTGAAACTGTTGAATGAAAAGATAATTTTGATTCTGTGAAATGAATTCACACATCACAAAGCAGTTTCTCACGTAGCTTCCTTCTAGTTTTTTCTGGGGATATTCGCTTTTTTGCTTTTGGCCTCAAAGAGTTCCCAAAAGTCCATTGGCAGAATGAACAAAAACAGTGTTCACAAACTGCTGAATTGAAAGAAAGGTTCAACTCTGTGAGATGAATACACACATCATGAAGCAGTTTCTCAGAAAACTTCTTTCTATTTTCTATCTGAAAATGTTTCTTTTATCACCACAGGCTTCAATGCGCTCTCAAATATCCCTTCACAGTTTCTACAAAAACAGTGTTTCTAAACTCCTGAATCCAAAGAAAGTTTTAAATCTAGGCGATGAATGCACACATCCCAAAGCAGCTACTCAGAAAGCTTCTTTCTTGTTTTTATCTGAAGATGTTTCCTTTTTCACTGTAGACTTCAATGCACTCCCAAATATCCCTTCAGAAATTCTACACTCACAGTGTTTTCAACCTGTTGAATGAAAGAAAGTTTAATTATGTGAGATGAACACACACATCACAAAGCGATTTCTCAGATGGCTTCCTTCTAGTGTTCATCCTGGGATATTTGCTGTTTCACCATTGGCCTCAAAGACCTCCCAAATGTCCATTTGCAGAATGGACCAAAACAGTGTTTTCTAACGGTCGAATCAAAAAAAAGTTTTGCACTGTGAGATGAATGCACACATCACAAAGATGTTTCTCAGAATGCTTGTGTCTAACTTTTATCTGAAGAAGTTAGTTTTTTCACCATAGGCGTCAAAGCGCTTCCAAATATCCACTTGCAGTTTCTACAAAAACAGTGTTTAAAAGTTGCCAAATGAAAAGAAAGGTTTAACTCTGCAAGTTGAATGCACATATCACAAAATGGTGTATCAGAGAGCTTCCTTTTCATTTTATAGTGGTATATTCCCTTTTTGGCCTTTGTCCTATGAGCTCCCAAATGTCCGTTTGCAGAAAGAACAAAAACAAGGTTCCCAATCGGCCAAATAGAAATAAAGCTTTAACTCTGTGTGATGAATGCACACATCACAAAGCAGTTTCAGGAAGCTCCTTTCTAGTTTTTTTCTGAAGATATTTCCTTTTTCACCATATGTCTCAATGCACTCCCTAATATCCCTTCATAGATTCTACAAAAACATTGCTTCCAAACTGCTGAATGTAAAGAAAATTGTAACTCTGCAAAATGAATCCACACATCACAAAGCAGTTTCTCAGGTAGCTTCCTTCTAGTTTTTACCCTGGGATATTCACTGTTCTCCAATGGCCTCAATGAGCTCCCAAATGTCCATTCGCAGAACAGACAAAAACGGTGTTTACATACTGCTGAATAGAAAGAAAGTTATAACTCTGTGAGATGAATGCCCACATCACAAAGCAGTTTCTCAGAAATCTTTCTTCTTTTTATGTGAAAATGTTTCATTTTTCACCACAGGCCACAATGCCATCCCAAATATCCCTGTGTAGATTCTACAGAAACAGTGTTTCCAAACTGCTGTGTGAAAAGAAAGGTTTAACTCTGTGAGACGAATTCACACATCACAAAGCTGTTTCTCCCACAGCTTCCTTCTAGATTTTTTACTGGGATATTTGCTTTTCTGCTTTTGGCCTCAAACATCTCCCAAAGTCCATTGGCAGAATGTACAAAAACTGTGTTTATAAACTGCTAAATTGAAACACAGGTTTAACTCTGTGAGATGAATACCCAGTTCACAAAGAAGTTTCTTAGAAAACTTCTTTCTAGTTTCTATCTGTAGATGTGTTCTTTATCAACAGAGGCCTCAATTCACTCCCAAATATCCCTTTGCAATTTCTGCAAAAACAGTGTTTCTAAACTTCTGAATCCAAAGAAAGGTTTAAGATGTTTCCTTTTTCACCATATACGTCAATACGCTTCCAAAAATCCCTTTGCAGATTCTAGAAACACAGCATTTCAAACCTGTTGAACGACAATAAAGGTTTAACTCTGTGAGACGAATGCACACATCACAAATCGATTTCTCTGATGGATTCTTCTAGTGTTTATCCTGGGATACTTGCTTTTTTGCCATTGGACTCAATGAGCTCCCAAATGTCCAATCACAGAATGGACCAAAACAGTGATTCCTAACTGCTGTATTGAAAAAAAGATTTAACTCTGTGAGATGAATTCACACATCACAAAGAAGTTTCTCAGAATGCTTCTGTCTAACTTGTAACTGAAGAAGTTTCCTTTTTCATAGTAGGCCTCAATGTGCTTCCAAATATCACTTGGCAGATTCTACACAAACAGTGTTTAAAACCTGCTGAATGAAAAGAAAGTTTTAACACTGAGAATTCACACATCACAAAGTGGTGTCTTATGTAGCTTCCTTCTAGTATTTTCCTTGGGATATTCCTTTTTTCAGCTTTGTCCTAATGAGCTTCCAAATGTCTACTTGCAGAATGTTGTGGGAAGTCAGGAACCCCTAATGGAGGGACCAGCTGAAGCCACAGCAGAAGAACATAAATTGTGAAGATTTCATGGACATTTATTAGTTTCCCAAATTAATACTTTCATAATTTCTTACCACTGTCATAATTTCTTTACTGAAATCTCTGAACATAAATTATGAAGATTTCATGGACACTTATCACTTTCCCAATCAATGCCCTTGTGATTTCCTATGCCTTTTTTAAAATTATTATTATTATACTTTAAGTTCTAGGGTACATGTGCATAACGTGCAGGTTTGTTACATATGTATACTTGTGCCATGTTGCTGTGCTGTACCCATCAACTCGTCAGCACCCAACAACTCGTCATTTACATCAGGTATAACTCCCAATGCAATCCCTCCCCTCTCCCCCCTCCCCATGATAGGTCCCGGTGTGTGAAGTTCCCCTTCCCGATTCCAAGTGATCTCATTGTTCAGTTCCCACCTATGAGTGAGAACATGCGGTGTTTGGTTTTCTGTTCTTGTGATAGTTTGCTAAGAATGATGGTTTCCAGCTGAATCCATGTCCCTACAAAGGACACAAACTCATCCTTTTTGATGGCTGCATAGTATTCCATGGTGTATATGTGCCACATTTTCTTAATCCAGTCTGTCACTGATGGACATTTGGGTTGATTCCAAGTCTTTGCTATTGTGGATACTGCCGCAATGAACATATGTGTGCATGTGTCTTTATAGCAGCATGATTTAGAATCCTTTGGGTATATCCCCAGTAATGGGATGGCTGGGTCATATGGTACATCTAGTTCTAGATCCTTGAGGAATCGCCATACTGTTTTCCATAATGGTTGAACTAGTTTACAATCCCACCAACAGTGTAAAAGTGTTCCTATTTCTCCACATCCTCTCCAGCACCTGTTGTTTCCTGACTTTTGAATGATCGCCATTCTAACTGGTGTGAGATGGTATCTCATTGTGGTTTTGATTTGCGTTTCTCTGATGGCCAGTGATGATGAGCATTTTTTCATGTGTCTGTTGGCTGTATGAATGTCTTCTTTTGAGAAATGTCTATTCATATCCTTTGCCCACTTTTTGATGGGGTTGTTTGTTTTTTTCTTGTAAATTTGTTTGAGTTCTTTGTAGGTTCTGGATATTAGCCCTTTGTCAGATGAGTAGATGGCAAAAATTTTCTCCCATTCTGTAGGTTGCCTGTTCACTCTGATGGTAGTTTCTTTTGTTGTGCAGAAACTTTTTAGTTTAATTAGATCCCATTTATCAATTTTGGCTTTTGCTGCCGTTGCTTTTGGTGTTTTAGACATAAAGTCTTTGCCCATGCCTATGTCCTGAATGGTACTACCTAGGTTTTCCTCTAGGGTTTTGATGGTATTAGTTCTAACATTTAAGTCTCTAATCCATCTTGAATTAATTTTCGTATAAGGAGTAAGGAAAGGATCCAGTTTCAGCTTTCTACTTATGGCTAGCCAATTTTCCCAGCACCATTTATTAAATAGGGAATCCTTTCCCCATTTCTTGTTTCACTCAGGTTTGTCAAAGATCAGATGGCTGTAGATGTGTGGTATTATTTCTGAGGACTCTGTTCTGTTCCATTGGTCTATATCTCTGTTTTGGTACCAGTACCATGCTGTTTTGGTTACTGTAGCCTTGTAGTATAGTTTGAAGTCAGGTAGCGTGATGCCTCCAGCTTTGTTCTTTTGACTTAGGATTGTCTTGGAGATGCGAGCTCTTTTTTGGTTCCATATGAACTTTAAAGCAGTTTTTTCCAATTCTGTGAAGAAACTCATTGGTAGCTTGATGGGGATGGCATTGAATCTATAAATAACCTTGGGCAGTATGGCCATTTTTACGATATTGATTCTTCCTATCCATGAGCATGGTATGTTCTTCCATTTGTTTGTGTCCTCTTTTATTTCACTGAGCAGTGGTTTGTAGTTCTCCTTGAAGAGGTCCTTTACATCCCTTGTCAGTTGGATTCCTAGGTATTTTATTCTCTTTGAAGCAATTGTGAATGGAAGTTCATTCATATTTGGCTCTCTGTTTGTCTGTTACTGGTGTATAAGAATGCTTGTGATTTTTGCACGTTAATTTTGTATCCTGAGACTTTGCTGAAGTTGCTTATCATCTTAAGGAAATTTTGGGCTGAGACAATGGGATTTTCTAAATATACAAACATGTCATCTGCAAAGAGGGACAATTTGACTTCTTTTCCTAACTGAATACCCTTGATTTCTTTCCCTTGCCTGATTGCCCTAGCCAGAACTTCCAACACTATGTCGAATAGGAGTATTGAGAGAGGGCATCCCTGTCTTGTGCCAGTTTTCAAAGGGAATTTTTCCAGTTTTTGCCCATTCAGTATGATATTGGCTGTGGGTTTGTCATAATTAGTTCTGATTATTTTGAGGTACGTTCCATCAATACCGAATTTATTGAGCGTTTTTAGCATGCAGGGCTGTTGAATTTTGTCAAAAGCCTTTTCTGCATCTATGGAGATAATCATGTGGTTCTTGTCTTTGGTTCTGTTTATATGCTGGATTATGTTTATTGATTTGCGAATGTTGAACCAGCCTTGCATCCCAGGGATGAAGCCCACTTGATCATGATGGATAAGCTTTTTGATGTGTTGCTGAATCCGGTTTGCCAGTATTTTATTGAGGATTTTTGCATCGATGTTCATCAGGGATATTGGTCTAAAATTCTCTTTTTTTGTTGTGTCTCTGCCAGGCTTTGGTATCAGGATGATTTTGGCCTCCTAAAATGAGTTAGGGAGGATTTCCTCTTTTTCTATTGATTGGAATAGTTTCAGAAGGAATGGTACCATCTCCTCCTTTTACATCTCGTAGAATTCAGCTGTGAATCCATCTGGTGCTGGACTTTTTTTGGTTGGTAGGCTATTAATTATTGCCTCAATTTCAGAGCCTGCTATTGGTCTATTCAGGGATTCAGCTTCTTCCTGGTTTAGTCTTGGGAGAGTGTAAGTGTCCAGGAAATTATTCATTTCTTCTAGATTTTCTAGTTCATTTGCATAGAGGTGTTTATAGTATTCTCTGATGGTAGTTTGTATTTCTGTGGGGTCAGTGGTGATATCCCCTTTATCATTTTTTATTGCGTCTATTTGATTCTTCTCTCTTTTCTTCTTTATTAGTCTTGCTAGCAGTCTGTCAATTTTGTTGATCTTTTCAAAAAACCAACTCCTGGATTCATTGATTTTTTGGAGGGTTTTTTGTGTCTCTATCTCCTTCAGTTCTGCTCTGATCTTAGTTATTTCTTGTCTTCTGCTAGCTTTTGAATGTGTTTGCTCTTGCTTCTCTAGTTCTTTTAATTGTGATGTTAGAGTGTCAATTTTAGGTCTTTCCTGCTTTCTCTTGTAGGCCTTTAGTGCTATAAATTTCCCTCTACACACTGCTTTAAATGTGTCCCAGAGATTCTGGTATGTTGTATCTTTGTTCTCATTGGTTTCAAAGAACATCTTTATTTCTGCCTTCATTTCGTTATGCACCCAGTAGTCATTCAAGAGCAGGTTGTTCAGTTGAGCGGTTTTGATTGAGTTTCTTAGTCCTGAGTTCTAGTTTGATTGCACTGTGGTCTGAGAGACAGTTTGTTACAATTTCTGTTCTTGTACATTTGCTGAGGAGTGCTTTACTTCCAATTATGTGGTCAATTTTGGAATAAGTGCGATGTGGTGCTGAGAAGAATGTATACTCTGTTGATTTGGGGTGGAGAGTTCTATATATCTCTATTAGGTCTGCTTGCTGCAGAGATGAGTTCAATTCCTGGATATCCTTGTTAACTTTCTGTCTCATTGATCTGTCTAATGTTGACAGTGGAGTGTTGAAGTCTCCCATTATTATTGTACGGTAGCCTAAGTCTCTTTGTAAGTCTCTAAGGACTTGCTTTATGAAGCTGGGTGCTCCTGTATTGGGTGCATATATATTTAGGATAGTTAGCTCTTCCTGTTGAATTGATCCCTTTACCATTATGTAATGGCCTTCTTTGTCTCTTTTGATCTTTGATGGTTTAAAGTCTGTTTTATCAGAGACTAGGATTGCAACCCCTGCTTTCTTTTGTTCTCCATTTGCTTGGTAAATCTTCCTCCATCCCTTTGTTTTGAGCCTATGTATGTCTCTGCGTGTGAGATGGGTCTCCTGAATACAGCAGACTGATGGGTCTTGACTCTTTATCCAGTTTTCCAGTCTATGTCTTTTAATTGGAGCATTTAGTCCATTTACATTTAAGGTTAAGATTGTTATGTGTGAACTTGATCCTGCCATTATGATATTAACTGTTTATTTTGCTCGTTAGTTGATGCAGTTTCTTCGTAGCATCGATGGTCTTTACATTTTGGCATGTTTTTGCAATGGCTGGTACCGGTTGTTCCTTTCCATGTTTAGTGCTTCCTTCAGGGTCTCTTGTAAGGCAGGCCTAGTGGTGACAAAATCTCTTAGCATTTGCTTATCTGTAAAGGATTTTATTTCTCCTTCACTTATGAAACTTAGTTTGGCTGGATATGAAATTCTGGGTTGAAAATTCTTTTCTTTAAGAATGTTGAATATTGGCCCCCACTCTTTTCTCGCTTGTAGAGTTTCTGCTGAGAGATCTGCTGTTAGTCTGATGGGCTTCCCTTTGTGGGTAACCTGACCTTTCTCTCTGGCTGCCCTTAAGATTTTTTCCTTCATTTCAACTTTGGTGAATCTGGCAATTATGTGTCTTGGAGTTGCTCTTCTCGAGGAGTATCTTTGTGGCGTTCTCTGTATTTCCTGGATTTGAATGTTGGCCTCCCCTACTAGGTTGGGGAAGTTCTCCTGGATGATATCCTGAAGAGTGCTTTCCAACTTCGTTCCATTTTCCCCCTCACTCTCAGGCACCCCAATCAGACGTAGATTTGGTCTTTTTTCATAATCCCATACTTCTTGCAGGCTTTGTTCATTTCTTTTTCTTCTTTTTTCTTTTGGTTTCTCTTCTCGCTTCATTTCATTCATTTGATCCTCAATCGCTGATACTCTTTCTTCCAGTTGATCGAGTCGGTTACTGAAGCTTGTGCATTTGTCATTATTTCTCGTGTCATGGTTTTCATCTCTTTCATTTCGTTTATGACCTTCTCTGCATTAATTACTCTAGCCATCAATTCTTCCACTTTTTTTTCAAGATTTTTAGTTTCTTTGTGCTGGGTACGTCATTCCTCCTTTAGCTCTGAGAAGTTTGACGGACTGAAGCCTTCTTCTCTCATCTCGTCAAAGTCATTCTCCATCAAGCTTTGATCCGTTGCTGGCGATGAGCTGCGCTCCTTTGCCAGGGGAGATGCCCTCTTATTTTTTGAATTTCCAGCTTTTCTGCCCTGCTTTTTCCCCATCTTTGTGGTTTTATCTGCCTCTGGTCTTTGATGATGATGGTGACGTACTGATGGGGTTTTGGTGTAGGTGTCCTTCCTGTTTGATAGTTTTCCTTCTAACAGTCAGGACCCTCAGCTGTAGGTCTGTTGGAGATTGCTTGAGGTCCACTCCAGACCCTGTTTGCCTGGGTATCAGCAGCAGAGGCTGCAGAAGATAGAATATTGCTGAACAGCGAGTGTACCTGTCTGATTCTTGCTTTGGAGGCTTCCTCTCAGGGGTGTACTCCACCCTGTGAGGTGTGGGGTGTCAGACTTCCCCTAGTGGGGGATGTCTCCCAGTTAGGCTACTCAGGGGTCAGGGACCCACTTGAGCAGGGAGTCTGTCCCTTCTCAGATCTCAACCTCCATGTTGGGAGATCCACTGCTCTCTTCAAAGCTGTCAGACAGAGTCGTTTGCGTCTGCAGAAGTTTCTGCTGCTTTTGTTGTTATCTGCCCTGTCCCCAGAGGTTGAGTCTACAGAGACAGGCAGGTTTCCTTGAGCTGCTGTGAGCTCTACCCAGTTCGAGCTTCCCAGCGGCTTTGTTTACCTACTTAAGCCTCAGCAATGGCGGGCGCCCCTCCCCCAGCCTCGCTGCTGCCTTGGGGTTAGATCGCAGACTGCTGTGCTAGCAATGAGGGAGGCTCCGTGGGCTTGGGTCCCTCCCGGCCAGGTGTGGGATATAATCTCCTGGTATGCCTGTTTTCTTAAAGCACAGTATTGGGGTGGGAGTTATCCGATTTTCCAGGTGTTGTGTGTCTCAGTTCCCCTGGCTAGGAAAAGGGATTCCCTTTCCCCTTGTGCTTCCCAAGTGAGGCGATGCCTCACCCTGCTTCAGCTCTTGCTGGTTGGGCTGCAGCAGCTGACCACCACCGATTGTCCGGCATTCCCTAGTGAGATGAACCCAGTATCTCAGTTGAAAATGCAGAAATCACTGGTCTTCTGTGTTGCTCGCGCTGGGAGTTGGAGACTGGAGCTGTTCTTATTCGTCCATCTTGCTCCCCCTATGCCTTTTTTTACTTTAATCTCTTAATCCCATCGTCTTCCTATGCTGAGGAGGCTTCATATCGCCTCAGCTCCCTGTGATTATTGCATTTACTGCACAAAATGTTTGAAGATAATGTTTTTGAACAATATGAAATCTGGGCAAATTAAAAAAACAACAGGATAACAGCAATGTTCGGGGACTAAGGGAAATAATCTTAAACTCTCAATGCCAGTGAGACACGCAGAAGAGACCCATATTTCTCTTCTTTCAAAAACAAAAAGGAGAAATATCACTGAATTGTTTTTCTCAACAAGGAACATTCCTGAGAACGAGAATGTACACCTGAAGTTAGGCCCCTCAGGTGGCCATTTTGGGGGCAATTGTGTTTTGCAGTCAAAGACAAAGGGATGAAATAAGCCCTGGTCTCCCATAGCTCTCCCAGGCTTATTAGGACGAGTAAATTCCCACCTAATAAGTTTTGGTCAGACCGGTTGTCTGCTCTCAAATCCTGTCTCCTGATAAGATGCTATCAATAACAATATGTGCCCAAAACTTCATTAGCAATTTTAATTTTGCCCTGTCCTGTGGTCATGTGATCTCACCCTGCCTCCATTTGCTTTGTGATTTTTTATTACCTTGAGAAGCGTGTGATCTCTGTCACCTGCACCCTATTCATACCCTCCCTCTCCTTTTGAAAATTGCTAATAAAACTTGCTGGTTTTATGTTTCAGTGGCATCACAGAACCTGCCAACATGAGATGTCTCTCCTGGACACCCAGCTTTAAAATTTCTTTCTCTTGTACTCTTTCCCTTTATTTCTGACAGAAGCCAACACTTAGGGAAATAGAAAACAACCCACGTTGACTATTGGGAGTGGATTCTCCCAATATCTGATGCTCCAATGTGGTTTCTTCTTTTTTGCTAAGTGCATGTGGGTACCTGATTCCCTTTGGTAGGTACAGAGAAATGGTGTTGGTTTGGTCCACAGATATATGTGTTCGACTACCTGATGACTGGTGAGTAGTCTGTGTATGGTCTGGGTTAACTATGGGTCATATGGTGTCTAAACATAATGCTTATCATTGCTATACTAAACTCCTGTTAAAACAGGGCAGTGCTTGAGTGCCTATGGAAAACATGGTCACTCTATTCAGGACAGTGGAACAATTCTGTCCTTGGTTTCCTGAAAAAGGAACTTTAGATGTAGAACTATGGGATCATGTTGGTGCAACATTCAGGAAAATGGTATCCGCAGAGAATTATGTTCCCATCATTGTTTGGGGTGATTGGGCTTTGGTACGTGCCATCCTGATGACATACCAATCCCATGACCCATACAGTTACCACAGTTTTCTGAATCTGATGACCCTTCACCTCTTCTTCAAACTTCCTCTCCCACACAGCCTTTGTTATCTGATCATCTTCTCCCTTTGGCTACTCCTGCCCCACCTGACATTGTTGAAAATTGAATGTCTAGCAGATGACATGATTGTATATTTAGAAAATCCCATTGTCTCAGCCCAAAATTTCCTTAAGCTAATAAGCAACTTCAGCAAAGTCTCAGGATACAAAATTAACGTGCAAAAATCACAAGCATTCTTACACACCAGTAACAGACAAACAGAGAGCCAAATCAGGAATGAACTTCCATTCACAATTGCTTCAAAGAGAATAAAATACCTAGGAATCCAACTGACAAGGGATGTAAAGGACCTCTTCAAGGAGAACTACAAACCACTGCTCAGTGAAATAAAAGAGGACACAAACAAATGGAAGAACATACCATGCTCATGGATAGGAAGAATCAATATCGTGAAAATGGCCATACTGCCCAAGGTTATTTATAGATTCAATGCCATCCCCATCTAGCTACCAATGAGTTTCTTCACAGAATTGGAAAAAACTGCTTTAAAGTTCATGTGGAACCAAAAAAGAGCTCGCATCTCCAAGACAATCCTAAGTCAAAAGAACAAAGCTGGAGGCATCACGCTACCTGACTTCAAACTATACTACAAGGCTACAGTAACCAAAACAGCATGGTACTGGTACCAAAACAGAGATATAGACCAATGGAACAGAACAGAGTCCTCAGAAATAATACCACACATCTACAGCCATCTGATCTTTGACAAACCTGAGTGAAACAAGAAATGGGGAAAGGATTCCCTATTTAATAAATGGTGCTGGGAAAATTGGCTAGCCATAAGTAGAAAGCTGAAACTGGATCCTTTCCTTACTCCTTATACGAAAATTAATTCAAGATGGATTAGAGACTTAAATGCTAGAACTAATACCATCAAAACCCTAGAGGAAAACCTAGGTAGTACCATTCAGGACATAGGCATGGGCAAAGACTTTATGTCTAAAACACCAAAAGCAACGGCAGCAAAAGCCAAAATTGATAAATGGGATCTAATTAAACTAAAAAGTTTCTGCACAACAAAAGAAACTACCATCAGAGTGAACAGGCAACCTACAGAATGGGAGAAAATTTTTGCCATCTACTCATCTGACAAAGGGCTAATATCCAGAACCTACAAAGAACTCAAACAAATTTACAAGAAAAAAACAAACAACCCCATCAAAAAGTGGGCAAAGGATATGAATAGACATTTCTCAAAAGAAGACATTCATACAGCCAACAGACACATGAAAAAATGCTCATCATCACTGGCCATCAGAGAAACGCAAATCAAAACCACAATGAGATACCATCTCACACCAGTTAGAATGGCGATCATTCAAAAGTCAGGAAACAACAGGTGCTGGAGAGGATGTGGAGAAATAGGAACACTTTTACACTGTTGGTGGGATTGTAAACTAGTTCAACCATTATGGAAAACAGTATGGCGATTCCTCAAGGATCTAGAACTAGATGTACCATATGACCCAACCATCCCATTACTGGGGATATACCCAAAGGATTCTAAATCATGCTGCTATAAAGACACATGCACACGTATGTTCATTGCGGCAGTATCCACAATAGCAAAGACTTGGAATCAACCCAAATGTCCATCAGTGACAGACTGGATTAAGAAAATGTGGCACATATACACCATGGAATACTATGCAGCCATCAAAAAGGATGAGTTTGTGTCCTTTGTAGGGACATGGATTCAGCTGGAAACCATCATTCTTAGCAAACTATCACAAGAACAGAAAACCAAACACCGCATGTTCTCACTCACAGGTGGGAACTGAACAATGAGATCACTTGGAATCGGGAAGGGGAACTTCACACACCGGGGCCTATCATGGGGAGGGGGGAGAAGGGAGGGATTGCATTGGGAGTTATACCTGATGTAAATGACGAGTTGTTGGGTGCTGACGAGTTGATGGGTACAGCACAGCAACATGGCACAAGTATACATATTTAACAAACCTGCAAGTTATGCACATGTACCCTAGAACTTGAAGTATAATAATAATAAATAAAAGAAAGAAAAAAAGAAAAAAGAAAAAAAAAAGAAAATTGAATGTCTAACTCTGGTGACTTTGGATTACCATCACCCTGATGATCTTATTTCTTTTCATGAAGAGCAGATACTTGCAGCCTCTGTGGCCCTGACTCACACAGGACCTTGTATATGCTAATTCTTCTCTCTTCAAACCTCCAGAGTCACTTCATGACCCTGGGACCAAACTACAATTTACCTATAATTCCTCAGGCCCACTCTGATCCACTTTAGCCCCTCAACCTCCTGTCATTTCAGTTTCTCAACCGGTCACTTTTCCATTCATTCAGACTACTTCTTTGTACCCTTCTTCACGCATGAACGCCAGTAATCACCAGTATACTTGTGCTCCTTCTGCTCCCCCAATCCTCGTTTCTCACACTCTCATTCTTGTCTGACCCCCTCACCCTCAGTTTCCCTGATCTACACATGTTTTTCATGTCACTTCTATGCTAACTCCGCCTCAGATGCCTCTCTCAAAACTTCAATGCAATGCTTATTATGCTAAAACAAAGAAAGATGTGGATTAGATGTGTGGACTTATCTGTCACGCTAGACCCACCTAACATCCAAGGGATACAAATGCATCATTATGTACCTCTTAATCTTACCTTTTTAAAATAATTTAAGGATACTTGTACTCAGTATAGTCCTTCCTTTCTTATGTTAAATGGTATTACAAACTTTTTGTATGGGTGTCACTTTACTTCCTTTAGACTGGGACCTTTTGGCAAAACCTGCTCTGACCCCATCTCAGCATTTACAATTTCGTATTTGGTGGTCAGAAGAGGCTCTTTTCAGGCTCAACTAAATCAGACTAATGGCATTCTAGTTATTCAGACTCAGCTTACAGGCTCTGATACTTTCTCTGATACTTCTTCCCAATTAAACTTTGATGCTCTCACCACAGAACAAGTAACAAAGGTGTGTATGAGAGCTTGGGATAAATTATGTGCTCCAGGCCAAGCCCCTGTTTCTTGTACCACAGTTAAGCAAGGTCACTCTGAATTATACCCTGAGTTGTTAGCTAAATTACAAGATGCTGTTGAAAAATCTGTCTCTGATGAACACACTCAAGGTATTCTCCTTCGTATGTTAGCTTTTGAAAATGCGAACCATGAGTGTAAAATGGCCATGTGTTCTGTCCAACAACCAACTTTACCTGATCATGAGGTGTTGCCTGCATATATTAAAGCTTGTGAAGGCATTGGATCAGACATCCACAAAGCTATTCTCTGGGCATGGGACATGAAGGATAATAACAAACTAGTCCCACTAATTCTTTTCTTGGAGCCTGCTATAATTGTGGCCAACTTGGTCATACTCCAAAAAATTGCACTGTTAAAGACTTAAAAGAAGCCAAGCAAGCTCAACAAAGATGGCCAAATGCTGCTGCTACTGTTTGCCCATGTTGCCGCAAAGGTAAACCTTGGGCAAATAATTGCCACTCTAAGTATGATATAGATGGAAACCCCCTACCACAACACCAGGGAAATGGGGAATGGGGCCAATCCCAGGCTCCGACACAAAATGGGATACTTCAGACTCAGACCAATGTTGTGTTTCCACTTCAGGCAGTCCCATTGCAACCTCCAGCACAAACAAACTTACCTACCACCAACTCAAATGGGTCCCAGGCTCTCCTTCTCTCTCAGTACAATGCTTGTCCACCTCCACGGGAGGGGGCAGGGTGGTTGATCTCTGTAGTACTAGTCCTCTGAATTTACTACCTAACTCTTTGCCATTAATTGTCCCCACAGTGGTCACTGGTCTTTATTTCAAGGTTCGATGGGTCTGGTGTTAGGTAGGGCATCAACCTCTGCTAAAGGTATCATCATTCATTCTTGTCTCATTAATTCTGATTCCATTGATGAGATTAAATTAATGGTGTCTGCCAAGGTTCCTGTTCGCATTCCAGCCAGTGAGTCAATTGCTCAATTGCTTTTACTACCTAATATCCCTTTAAACCAAGGAGATAAGACATGTGGTTCTGGAATGGGATCCGGCGGTGAAAAGGCCACTTATTGGATTATTGTAATTTCTAAACAATAACCCACCTGCACTATGCACTTTCAAGGAAGAAAGTTTGAAGGCCTAGTATACACTGGTGCTAATGTTTCTGTTATTTCCCCTAGTTCATGGCCTTCTTCCTGGCTTAAACATCCAAATAACATGGGACTAGTAGGTGTTGGAAAAGAAAAGGAAGTTTATGAGAGCATATTTATCTTGCCGTGCACTGGCCCCGATGGTCAAAAGGGTACAATTCAGCCCTATATCACGCCAATTCGCATTAATCTTTGGGGTAGAGATTTACTGGCACAATGGGGGGCTGAAATTCATATTCCACACAATTCTTATCATGCTCCAAATCAGCATATGACGGAAAACATGGTGTTTGTTCCTGGGCTTGGTCTCGGTCCAAAGCATGAAGGGATTACTAAACCCCTTGCCAGTTACTATAAAAAAAAAAAACAGGAAGGTTTAGGTTATCCTTTTTAGTGGCAGCCGCTGTCACACCTCCTGATCCTATCCCTTTACAATGGAAATCTGGGCAGTGGCCACTTTATAAAGAAAAATTGGAGGCTTTAACTCAATTGCTTTCCGAACAGTTACAACTTGGAAATGTGGAACTCTCTCCCCCTGGAATTCTCTTGTGTTTCTATTGAAAAAGAAAACAGGCGAGTGGTGGATGGTAACCAATTTAAGGGCAATTAATGCTGTAATTAAACCTATGGGAGCCATCCAACCCAGCATGCCTACCCCTGCTTTAATACCTAAAAATTGGCCTCTCATATTTACTGATCTTTAAGATTGTTTTTTTCATATTGCTTTACAAATAGGATTGTGAAAATTTTGCTTTTACTGTACAATCTATCAATAATCAGGAGTCTGCAGCTCATTATCAATGGAAAGTACTTCCCCAGGGAATGCTGAATAGCCCTACAGTCTGCCAGCTTTATGTTGGACAAGTACTTTTACCAGTTCAAACACAATTTCTCCAGGTCTATATTCTTCATTATCTTGATGATATTTTAATTACTGCTCCCATTGATAAACAATTAATTGACTGTTATCAAATTTTGAGCTGCTGTGTTATAGAGGCTGGATTACATATCACTCAGGATAAAATTCAACAGACCACTCCTGTTCAATATTTAGGAATGGTAGTGGATAAACAATGCATTCAATCTCAAAAAGTTCAAATTAGGAGAGATGTCTTGAAAACTTTAAATTACTTCTGAAAACTTTTGGGTAACATTAATTATTTAAGACCTTGTTTGGATATACTGACCTATGTGTTGTCTAAATTGTTTTCCATGCTGCGGGGAGATTCCAATCTCTGCAGTCTCAGGACTTTGACCCGTGAGGCTTTACTTGAACTGGAATTCATAGAGGAAAGAACCCAGATATCCAGTTGTCTAGAGTACAGCCACTTTAGCCTTTTCAGCTTCTGGTTTTCACTTCATTACACTCCCTTACTGGACTAATAGTTCAGCATAACGATTTAGTAGAGTGGTGTTTTCTTCCTCTTGCTGTGTAAAAATCTTTGCCTATCTGTACCAAATAGCCATATTAATTGGACAGGCTTGGTGTAGAATATTTCAAATTTCTGGATTTCATCCGAATTTAATTGTAGTTCCTTTAAATTGGCTCAAAGTTCAAGCCGCCTTTCAACATTCCATACTGTGGCAAATTTAATTGGCTGATTTTATTGGCACTATTGACAATCATTATCCAAAAAACAAATTGTTTGATTTTATAAAAATGATGTCTTGGGTGGTCCCTCGATTAGCCAAATATCAGCCCATTCTTGAGGCTGTTAGAGAGTTACTGATGGCTCCAGTAAAGGCAATGCTGGTTGTGTAGGTCCTACAGACAAGCTTATTTCTACCTCTTATATTTCTGCTCAAAAGGTAGAGTTAATTGCTGTGATTACTTCCTTACAGGATTTCCCCAAACCTTTAAATATTGTCTCTGATTCTGCTTATGTTGTACATGCCACTAAAAATATAGAAACTGCTACTATCAAATATATTGATAATTCTGAATTGGCTTCATTATTTTCAAGGTTACAACAGGTGGTTCACCAACGTAGACACCCTTTCCATATTACACATACTAGATCTCATACCACTTTACCAGAACCTATGTTTGCTGGTAACCTTAAAGTCCACTGTTTGGTCTCTTTTACAACCCAAGAAGCTCAGGAGTTCCATAATCTCAGTCATGTCAATGCTGCTGGATTAAAAGATAAATTTGCCCTTATCTGGAAACAGACTAAGTTTATTGTTCACAGCTGCCCTCAATGCCAGGTCTTTGTAGTTCCAAATCAGGAACCTGGAACCTGGTATTAATTCAAGAGGCCTAAGTCCTAATGCTTTATGGCAAATGGATGTGACTCATGTTAGCTCCTTTAGCAGACTGTCATATGTACATGTTTCTGTAGATACCTTCTCACGTTTTATCTGGGCTACTTGCCAAACAGGGGGAGGCATGACCCATGTTAAAGAACTTCTGCACACTTGCTGTGCAGTTATAGGGCTTCTATATCAAATAAAGACAGATAACACCCCTGGATATGTTAGTAAGGCTTTTGCTTTATGCAATTGTGGGGAATTTCCCATATAAGTGGAATCCTTTACTATCCTCAGGGACAGGCTGTGGTGCAATGGGACAATCGCAATTTAAAAACCCAATTGTCCAAAAGTCTGAACAATGATAATATGATTTAACTACTCACCACTTCAAGTTACATTTGGCATTGTTTCCTTCAAAATTTTTAAATGTTCCTAAAGATAATGACCTAACTGCAGCTGAATGCCATTATACGGGCAAAAAAATCTTTCCAAACGAAGGCAAGCCTGTGTTATGGAAAAAATACCAAACCAATACTTGGGAACCTGGCACAATTACAACGTGGGAAAGAGAATATGCTTGTGTTTCACCAGGAGATCATCAATCCCCTCTCTGGGTATCCACCAGGAGACTCAAGCTTTGGGTAAATACTGACAACGAAAACCACAGGAAAAAGATGCCCATGTCAGAGACTGCCCTCAAACGTGGTGAGATCTGTGTCAACTCATCAGAAGCAGGCACACCAAATCACATTGGGTCTGATTCAATCCCCTCTGATGGGAATGGAGACCCATCTAACTAATCCCACTTCTAATTACCTTTCTTTTTATCCTTACAAACCTAATAATCTCACCATTTCTATTAACCTGAAAATAACATCTCTCTGCTTTTCTCTTCCTCCTTCACCACTCAGTCTCGCTTACAATGAGTTTTATTTAATGATTCTCCTCTTTATACTTTCTGTCTCACCAGTTTCCTCTCACACTGGTTTACCTGATACATATAATTATTCTTATTGGGCTTAGGTGCCTTTTCCTTCACTTATTCAACTTCTCACCTGGATGGATGCTCCTGTGGAAATCTACACTAATGATAGTGTGTGGGTGCCTGGAGCTACAGATGACCATTGCTCTGCTCAACCAGGAGAAGACACTGCATTTATTGTTACCATGGGTTATAAATACCTCCCTCTGTGCCTTGGACATGCACATGGTTGTATCCATCTAGAAACTCAAGTCTGGGCAGTTTATCTTCTGGATAAATCAGCTACAGAGGAACCAGGACTTTTGGTCTCTGGCCTCTCGCTTTCTCCTTTAAAACAAATGAAAGGGGGAGTAATGGGAGATACTCCATACTTTCAATATAAACCCTCAGGAAAACCATGCCCTAAAAATTTTGCGGGCCCATCTAAAACTTTAATTTGGGAAGATTGTGTTAAGTCACATGCAGTAATATTTTAAAAATGACTCATATGGTTTAGTAATAGACTGGGTGCCAAAGGGCTATTTAAAAAACAATTGCTCCTGGCCAGGCGCGGTGGCTCAAGCCTGTAATCCCGGCACTTTGGGAGGCTGAGATGCACAGATCACAAGGTCAGGAGATCGAGACCATCCTGGCTAACATGGTGAAACCCTGTCTCTACTAAAAAATACAAAAAACTAGCCAGGCGAGGTGGCAGGCGCCTGTAGTCCCAGCTACTCGGGAGGCTGAGGCAGGAGAAGGGCGTGAACCCAGGAGGCAGAGCTTGCAGTGAGCTGGGATCTGGCCACTGCACTCCAGCCTGGGCGACAGAGGGAGATTCTGTCTCAAAAAAAAGAAAACAAACAAAAAAAATCAATTGCTCCTCTGGCGGGAAGGAATGCCTGGAGGCTACTTATTTTATTTCTTATTGGGAGAACAAGAATCATCATTCTACTTTGCATAGGAAGTTCACCTCATTATTTCTTTTAAAATGGAAAGATAAAGGCATTACCGCCTCTGAGGCCTCTTATGATACTCCCCATTCTGAGCCCAGAACACCCAGAACTTTGGAAATTGGCTATTGCCATGTCCAAACTGTGAGTATGGAAAGAGAAAACTATTCCATCTGTTGTCCCCACTACCACCCCTATCTCTCAGTATCAACGTAGATTCAGGCATTCTGCTTTACTTACCTCCAACCTGACTGTTCCCATACAGAGTTGTGTTAAACCTTCTTACATGCTGTTAATGGGAAATATCAAAATTTGGACGAACAATCAAACTGTCCAATGCATTAATTGTCATTTATACACTTGTATTAACTCCCTGTTTGAATCCAGGAAAAATGTAATGTAGGTTCAAGCACGAAAAGGAATCTGGATTCCAGTAACTTTGCCCAGACTTTGGAAATCCTCCTCCTCAATACATTTAATTAATGAAGTGTTACAGTGAATTCTAAAGAGATGTAAGCAATTTTCTTTCACTTTAATTGCTCTGATCATGGGCCTAATTACTGTCACTGCAATGACCACCACTGCTGGAATGGAGTTCCATCAATCTATTCAAACGACTTATTTTGTTAATGATTGGCAAGCCAATTCCACCCAAATGTGAAATTCTCAACAAGGCATTGATAAAAAATTGGCTAGTCAAATTATTGATTTAAGATGGCCTGTTATTTGGCTCGGAGGTCAGTAGTGAGTCTCGAACATTGCATGCAAATGCAGTGAGACTGGAACACTTCTGATTTCTGTAGCACCCCGTATTCCTATAACAAGACTGATCATTCATGGGAAATGGTCAAAGGACACCTTCTGGGTAGGGAAGATAATTTATCATTGGACATAACTAAATTAAAGAAACACATTTTTGAAACCTCTCAAGCTCACTTATACATTGTACCTGGAGCTGATGCGTTAGATCAGGTGCCAGAAAATCTTTATGGATTAAACCCCATGACTTGGAGCAAGTCTACTAGGGGCTCCACTGTAGTACATTTTGGAATTATGTTCTTCTGTTCAATTGGCTTGTTTTTAGTGTGCTGGACCAGTCAAAGAATATGCGTCAAAATCGAGAGGAAGAACAAGCCTTCATCGCCATGGTACTTTTATATATAAAGAAAGGGAGAGATATTGCGGGAAGCCATGAACCCCAAATAGAGGGACCAGCTGAAGCCATGGAAGAAGAACATAAATTGTTAAGATTTCATGGACATTTATTAGTTCCTCAAATTAGTATTTTATAATTTCTTACACCTGTCTTCACTGCAATCTGTGAACATATATTATGAAGATACCATGGACACTTAGCACTTCTCCAATCAATACCCTTGTGATTTCCTATGCCTGTCTTTACTTCAATCTCTTAATCCCATCATCTTCATAAGCTGAGGAGAACCCTGTGGTGATTGTATTAACTGCACAAGTTGTTTCAAGAGCATGTGTGTTTGAACAATATAAAATCTGGGCATCTTGAAAAAAGAACACGATAACAGCAATGTTCAGGGAACAAGGGAGATAGCATTAAACTCTGAATGCCACTGAGCCAGGAAGAACAGATTCATATTTCTCTTATTTCAAAAGCAAATTGGAGAAATATCACTGAATTCTTTTTCTCAGCAAGGAAAATCTCTGAGAAAGAGAATGCTCCCCTAAGGTTAGGCCTCTAAAATGGCCACTTTGTGGGTGGCTGTCTTTTACAGTCAAAGACAAAGGGATGAAATAGGCCCTATTCTCCCATAGTGCTCCCAAGTTTATTAGGACGAGGAAATTCCCACCAAATAAATTTTGGTCAGATTGGTTGTCTGCTCTCAAACCGTGTCTCCTGATAAAATGTTGTAAATGACAATGCATGCCCAAAAATTCATCAGCAATTTTAATTTCACCCTGTCCTGTGGTCCTTTGATCTTTCCCTGCTTCCATTTCCTTTGTGATATTTTATTTCCCTGTGAAGCATGTGATCTCTGTAACCCACACACTATTCATACACTCCCTCCCCTTTTGACTATCGCTAATAAAAACTTGCTGGTTATATGACTCAGGGGCATCATGGAACCTGCCGACATGTTGTCTCCCCTGGACATCCACCTTTAACATTTCTCTCTCTTGTACTCTTTCTTTTTATTTCTCCAACCAGCCAATGCTTAATGAAATAGAAAAGAATCCATGTTGACTATCTGGGGTGGGTTCTCCCGATAGCAGAATGGACAAAAAAGGGGTTTCCAATCTGCTGAATATATAGAAAGGTTTAATTCTGTGAGGTGAATGCACACATCCCAAAGCAGTTTTTCAGAAAGCTTCCTTCTAGCTTTTATCTGAAGATATTTCCTTTTTCACCATAGGCCTCAATGCACTCCAAATATCCCTTCACAGATTCTATAGAAACAGTGCTTCCAAACTGCTGAATGAAAAGAAAAATGTAACTCTGTGAGATGAATGCACACATCACAAAGTAGTTTCTAAGAGAGCTTCCTTCTAGTTTTTACTCTTGGATATTCACTTTTCTCCAATTGCCACAATGAGTTCCCAAATGTCAATTCGCAGAATGGACAAAAACAGTGTTTCCAAACTGCTGAATAGAAAGAAAGTTATAATTCCGTGAGATGAATGCATACATCACAAAGAAGTCTCTCAGAAAGCTTCTTTATTCTTTTTATCGGAATTTGTTTCCTTTTTCACCACAGGCCACAATGCAATCCCAAATATCCCTGTGCAGATTCTTCAAAAACAGTGTTTCCAAACTGCTGAATGAAAAAAGAGGCTTAACTCTATGCTATTAATTCACACATCAGAAGGTGGTTTCTTGCATAAGTTTCTTCTAGATTTTATCCTAGGATATTCGCTTTTCACTTTTGGCCTCAAAGAGCTCCCAAATGTCCATTGGCAGAATGGACAAAAACAGTCTTTCCAAATTGCTGAATTGAAAGAACGGCTTAACTCTGTAAGATGAATACACATTTCACAAAGCAGTTTCTTAGAAAGCTTCTTTCTAGTTTCTAACTGAAGATGTTTTCTTTATCACCATAAGCCTCAATGCGCTCCCATATATCCTTTTGCAGTTTCTACATAAACAGTGTTTCCAAACTGCTGAATCCAAAGAAAGGTTTCACTCTAGGAGATGAATATACAAATCCCAAAGCAGTTTCTCAGAGAACTTCTTTCCTGTTTTTATTTGAATATGTTTCCTTTTTACATAGACCTCAATGAACTTCAGAATATCACTTTGCAGATTCTACAAACACAGTATTTCCAACCTGTTGAATGAAAAAAAAGTTTTAACTCTGCAAGACAAACTCTGCCATCATAAAGCAATTTCTCAAATGGCCTAATTCTGTGTTGATCCTGGGATATTTCCTTTTTTACCATTGACCTCAATCAGCTTCCAAATGTCCGTTCACAGAATGGACCAAAATAGTGTTTCCTAACTGTTGATTCAAAGGAAATATTTAACCCTGTGATATGAATGTACACATCACAAAGAAGTTTCTCAGAATGCTTCTTTCTATTTTTTTTTTCTAAAGAAGTTTGCTTTTTAGCAGCAGGCCTCAATACACTTCCAAATATCTCCTTACAGATTCTATAAAAAACAGTGTTTAAAGCTGCTAAATGAAAAGAAAGTTTTACCTCTGGGAGTTGAATGCACACATCACAAAATGGTGTCTTAGATAGCTTCCTTCTAGTTTTTATCATGGGATATTCCATTTGTCACCTTCGTCCTAGCGAGTTTCCAAACGTCCATTTGCAGAATGGACAAAAAGAGTGTTTCCAAACTGCTGAATAAAAAGAAAGTTTTAACTCTGTGAGATGTATGCACACATCACAAAGCAGTTTCTCAGAAAGCTTCTTTCTAGTTTTTATCTGAAGATATTTCCTTTTTTACCATAGACCTCAATGCACTCCCAAATATCCCTTTGCAGATTCTACAAAAATTGTGCTTCCAAATGGCTGAAAGAAAGGAAAGGTCTAACTCTGCGAGATGAATGCACACATCACAAAACAGTTTCTCAGATAGCTTCCTTATAGTTTTTTCACTGGAATATTCCCTTCTTCTCCAATGTCCTCCAGGAGTTCCCAAATGTCCATTGACAGAATGGACAAAAATGGTATTTCCAAATGCTGAATAGAAAGAAAGTTATAACTGTGTGAGATGAATGCTCATGTCACAAAGCAGTTTCTCAGAAAGTTTGTTTCTTCTTTTTATCTGAAGATGTTTCCTTTTTCACAATAGGCCTCTATGAGATCCCAAATATCCCTGTGCAGATTCTACAAAAACAATGTTTCCAATATGCTGAATGAAAAGAAAGATTTACCTCTGGAAGATGACTTCACATATTACAAAGTGGTTTCTCAGATATCTTCCTCCTCAATTTTATCCTGGGAAATTCACTTTTTCATTTTTGGCCTCAAAGAGCCACCAAATGTTCATTGGCAAAATGGACCAAAACAGTTTTTCCAAACTGTTGAAATGAAAGATTGGTTTAACTCTGTGACATAAATACACATATCACAAACCAGTTTCTCAGAAAGCTTCTTTCTAATTTCTATCTGAAGATGTTTTCTTTATCACCATAGACTTCAATGCATTCCCAAATATCACTTCGCAGATTCTACAAACACAGTGTTTCCCCCCCTTTGAATATAAATAAAGGTTTAACTCTGTGAGATGCATGCACACATCACAAAGCGATTTCTCAGATGGATTCCTTCTACTGTTTATCTTGGGATATTTGCTTTTTCACCATTGGCCTCAATGACCTTCAAAATGTCCATTAGCAAAGTGGACCAAAACAGTGTTTCCTAACTACTGAATCAAAGGAAAGGTTTAACACTGTGAGATGAAAGCACACATCACAAAGAAGTTTCTCAGAATGCTTCTTTCTAGTTTTTATCTAAAGAAGTTTGCTTTTTAACCATAGGCCTCAATGCCCTTCCAAATATATCTTTGCAGATTCTACAAAAACAGAGTTTAAAAGCTGCTGAATGAAAAGAAAAGTGTAACTCTGCGAGTTGAATGCACACATCACAGAATGGTGTCTTAGATAGCATCCTTCTGGTTTTTTTCATGGTATATTTCCTTTTTTGCCTTTGTCCTAATGGGCTCCCAAATGTCCATTTGCAGAATGAACAAAAAGAAAGTTTCCAATCTGCTGTTTAGAAGGAAAGATTTAACTCTGTGAGTTGAATGCACACATCACAAAGCAGTTTTTCAGAAAGCTTCTTTCTAGTTTTTATCTGAAGATATTTCCTTTTTCACCATAGGCCTCAATGCGCTCACAAATGTCCCTTTGCAGATTCTACAAAAACAGTGCTTCCAAACCACTGAATGAAAGGAAAGGTGTAACTCTGTGAGATGAATGCACACATCACAAAGTAGTTTCTCAGATGACTTCCTTCTAGCTTTTACCCTCGGATATTTGCATTTTCTCCAAAGGCCTCAATGAGCTCCCAAATGTTCTTTCACAGAATTTACAAAAAGGTGTTTACAAACTACTGCATAGAAAGAAAGTTAACAATCTGTGAGATGAATGTACACATCACAAAGCAGTTTCTCAGAAACCTTCTTTCTTATTTCCACTGGAAGATGTTTCCTTTTTCACCACAGGTCACAATGTGATCCCAAATATCCCTGTGTAGATTCTACAAAAACAGTGTTTCAAAACTGTTGTATGAATAGAAGGGTTTAACTCTGCATGATGAATTCACACACACCAAAGTGGTTTCTCACATACCTTCCTTCCAGATTTTATCTTGGGATATTCACCTTTTTGCTCTTGGCCTCAAAGAGCTCCCGAATGTCCATTGGCAGAATGGGCAAAACCAGTGTTTCCAAACTGTTGAACTGAAAGAAAGGTTTAACTCTGTGAGATGAATACACATATCACAATGCAGTTTTTCAGAAAACTTCTTTCTAGTTTCTATCTGAAGCTGTTTTCTTTATCACCATAGGCCACAATGCACTCCCAAATATCCCTTTGCAGTTTCTACAAAAACAATGTTTCTAAACTTCTGAACTGAAAGAAAGTTAACTCTAGGAGATGAATGCTCACATCCCAAAACAGTTACTCAGAAAACTTCTTTCTTGTTTTTATCTGAAGATGGTTTCTTATTTACCGTAGACCTCAATATGCTCCCAAATATCCCTTTACAGATTCTAATAACACAGTGTTTCCATCTTGTTGAATGAAAATAAGGGTTTGATTCTGTGAGATTACTGCACACATCACAATGTAGTTTCTCAGATGGCTTCCTCCCTATTGTTTATCATAGGATATTCACTTTTTTGTCATTGGCCTCATTGACCTCCCATGTCCTTTTGCAGAATGGGCCAAAGCAGTGTTTCCTAACTACTGAATCGAAGAAACGTTTAACACTGTGAGATGAATGCACACATCACAAAGCAGTTTCTCATAATGTTTCTGTCTAGTTTTATTCTGAAGAAAAATACGTTTGTCCTAACAAGCTCCAAAATGTCCACATGCAGAATGTTCTGGGAAGCCAGGGTCCCTAAACATAGGGACTGGTAGAAGGCATGGCAGAAGAACATAAATTGTGAAGATTTCATGGACATTTATTTGTTCCTCAAATTAATATTTTTATAATTTCTTACCCCTGTCTTTACTACAATTTATGAATATAAATTATGAAAATTTCATGGACACTTATCACTTCCCCAATCAATAGACTTGTGATTTCCTATGCCTGTCTTTAAACTCTTAATCCCATCATTTTCATGAGCTGAGGGGGATATATTTCGCCTCAGGACCCTGTGATGATTGCATTAACTGCACATATTGTTTGACAAGCATGTGTGTGTGAACAATATGAAATCTGGGCACCTTGAAAAAAGAACAGGATAACAGCAATGTTCTGGGAACAAGGGAGATAACCTTTAAATCTGACTGCCAGTGAGCCAGGCAGAACAGAGCCATATTTCTCTTCTTTCAAGTGAACAGGAGAAATATTGCTGACTTATTTTTATCAGCAAGGAACATGCCTGAGAAAGAGAAGGTGCCCCTGAGGGTTGGCCTCTAAAATGGTCACTTTGGGGGTGGTTGCCTTTTCCAGTTGAAAACAAAGGGATGAAATAAGCCAAGGGCTCCTGTAGTGATCCCAGGCTTATTAGGACAAGGAAATTTCTGTCTAATAAATTTTGGTCAGACTCATTGTCTACTCTCAAACCCTGTCTCCTGATAAGATGTTGTCCATGACAATGCATGCCCGAAACTTCATTAGCAATTTCAATTTCACCCAGTCCTGTAGTCCTGTGATCTTACCCTGCCTTCATTTGCTATGTGATATTTTTTAACTTTGGAAGCATGTGATCTCTGTGACCCACACCATATTTTTACACTCCGTGCCCTTGTGAAAATTGCTAATAAAAACTTGATGGTTATACAGCTAAGGGGCATCACAGAGCCTGCCAACATGTGATGTCTTCCCCAGACTCCCAACTTTAAAATTTCTGTCTCTTGTACTCTTTCCCTTTATTTCTCAGACCAGCAGACGTTTAAGGAAATAGAAAAGAATCCAAGTTGACAATTGGGGAAGGATTCTCCTGACAGCAGAAGGGGAAAAAAACCGGGTTTTCCAATCTACTGAATATAAAGAAAGGTTTAATTCTGTGATATGAAGGCATACATCATAAAGCAATTTTCAGAAAGCTTCCTTGTAGTTTTTATGTGAAGATATTTAATTTTTTACCATAGGCCTCAATGCACTACCAAATATCCCTTCGCAGATTCCACAAAAACAGTGCTTCTAAACAGTTGAATGAAAAGAAGGGTGTAACCCTGTGAGATGGATGCACACATCACAAAGCAGTTTCTCAGATAGCTTCTTTCTAGTTTTTATCTTGGGTTATCCACTTTTTCTCCAATGGCCTCAATGAGCTCCCAAATGTCCATATGCAGATTGGACTAAAATGGGGTTTCCAAACTACTGAATAGAAAGAAAGTTGTAACACTGTGAGTTCAATGCATGCATCACAAATCAGTTTTTCAGATAGCTATCTCCCACATTTTATCTGAAGATATTTCCTTTATCACCATAGACCTCAATGTGCTCCCTGATATTCCTTCACAGATTCTACAAAAACAGTGCTTCCAAATGGTTGAATGAAAAGAAAGGTATAACTCCACTAGATCAATGCACATATCATAAAGCAGTTCTTCAGAGAGCTTCCTTCTAGTTTTTACCCTGGGATATTCGGTTTTTCTGCAATGGGCTCAATGAGCTCCCAAATGTCTATTGGTAGAATGAACAAAAAATGTATTTCCAAACTTCTGAATACAAATAAAGTAATAACTCTGTGAGATGAATGCACACATTCCAAAGCTTTTTTTCAGAAAGCTTCTATATTATTTGCATCTGAGCATGTTTATGTTTTCACCACAGGCAACAATGAGATCCCAAATATCCCTGTGCAGATTCTAAAAACACAGTGTTTCCAAACTGATGAATTTAAAGAAAGGTTTAACACTGCAACATGAATTCACACATCACAAAGCAGTTTCTCACATACTTCCCTTCTGGATTTTATCCTGGGATATCTACTTTTTCACTTTCGACCTCAAAGAGCTCCCAAATGCCCAGTGGCAGAATGGACAAATACAGTGTATACAAACCTGAATTGAAGGAAAATTTCATCTCTGTGAGATGAATATACACATCTCAAAGCAGTTTCTCAGAAAGCTTCTTTCTAGTTTCAATCTGAATATGTTTCTTTGTCACCATAGGCCTCAATGCACACCCAAATATACCTTCGCAGTTTCTACAAAAACAGCGTCTCTAAACTGCTGGACCCAAAGAAAGTTGTATCTCTAGGAGATGAATGCACACATCCCAAAAGAGTTTCTCAGAAATCTTCTTTCTTGTTTTTATCTGTAGATGTTTCCTTTTTCACCATAGAGCTCAACGCACTCCCAAATATCCCTTTGCAGATTCTACAAACACAGTGTTTCCAACTTGTTGAATGAAAATAAAAGTTGAACTCTGGAAGATGAACACTCACATCACAAAGCGACTTCTCAGACGGCTGTCTTCTAGTGTTTATCCAGGGATATTTGCTTTTTTGCCATTGGCCTCAATGAGCTCCAAAATGTCCATTCGCAGAACGAACCAAAACAGTGTTTCCTAACTGCTGAATTGAAAGATAGTTTTAACATTGTGACATGAATGCACACATCAAAAGGAAGCTGCTCAGAATGCTTCTGTTTAGTTTTTATCTGAAGAAGTTTATTTTTCACCATAGGCCTCAATGCACTTCCAAATATCCCTTTGTAGATTCTACTAAAACAGTGTTTAAAACTGCTGAATGAAAGGAAAGGTTTAACTCTGCACCTACATCACAAAATGGTGTCTTAGATAGCTTCCTTCTAGTTTTTCTCATGGGATATTCCTTTTTTCACCTTTGTCTTAATGAGCTCCCTAGTGTCCATTGGCAGAATGGACAGAAACAGGGTTCCAATCTGCTGAATAGAAAGAAATATTTAACTCTGTGAGATGAATGTACATATCACAAAGCAGTTTTTCAGAAAGCTTCTTTTTAGTTTTTATCTGAAGATATTTCGTTTTTCACCATAGGCCTCAATATGTTCCCAAATATCCCTTCACAGATTCTACAAAAACAGTGATTCCAAACTGCTGAATGAAAAGAAAGTTGTTCCTCTGTGAGGCTAATGGACACATAACAAAGCAGTTTGTCAGATAGCTTCTTTCTAGTTTTGACACTGGGATATTCACTTATACGCCATTGGTCTCAATGACCTCCCAAATGTCTATTTGCAGAATTGAGAATAATGGTGTTTCCACGCTGCTGAATACAAAGAAAGTTATAAATCTGTGAGATGAATGCACACATCACAAAGCAGTTTCTCAGAAAGCTTCTTTCTTGCATTTATCTGAAGATGCTTCCTTTTTCACCACAGGCCACAAAGTGACCACAAATATACCTGTGAAGTTTCTGCAAAAACAGTTTTTCCAAACTGCTGAATGAATCAAAAGGTGTGCCTTGGAAGATGAATTCACACACCACAAATGGGTTTCTCACAAAGCTTCCTTATAGATTTTATCCTGAGATATTTCTTTTTTCACTTTTGGCCTCAAATAGCTCCCAAATTTCCATTGGCAGAATGGACAAAAGCAGTATTTCCAAACTGCTGAATGAAAAAAAAAACTTTTAACATTGTGAGATGAATGCACACATCCTAAAGCAGCTTGTCTGAAATTTTCTTTCTTGTTTTCATCTGAAGATGTTTCATTTTTCATCATAGAGTTCAATGCACTCATAAATATATCTTCACAGATTCTACTAACCCAGTGTTTCCGGATAGTTGAATGAAAATAAAGGTTTAACTCTGTGAGATGAATGCACATATCACAAAGAGATTTCTCAGATGGCTTCCTTCTAGTGTTAATCCTGGGATATTCACTTTTTTGCTGTTGGCCTCATTGAACTCCCAAATGTCCATTTGCAGAATGGACGAAAACGGTGTTTCCAAACTGCTGAACATAAAGAAAGATATAAATCTGTGAGATGAATGCACATATCACAAAGAGATTTCTCAGATGGCTTCCTTCTAGTGTTAATCCTGGGATATTCACTTTTTTGCTGTTGGCCTCATTGAACTCCCAAATGTCCATTTGCAGAATGGACGAAAACGGTGTTTCCAAACTGCTGAACATAAAGAAAGATATAAATCTGTGAGATGAATGCACACATCACCAAGCAGTTTCACAAAAGATTTCTGTATAGCTTTTACCTGAAGAAGATTGCTTTTTAACTGTATGACTCAATTACTCTTCCTAATATCCCTTTGCAGATTCTACAAAAACAGTGTTTCTAAAGTGCCGAATCCAAAGACGTGTTTAACTCTTGAAGACGAATACACACATCCCAAAACAGTTTCTCAAAAAGCTTCTTTCTTGTTTTTACCTGAAGATATTTCCTTTTTCACCAGAGACCTCAATGTGCTCCCAAATATCCCTTCACAGATTCTACAAACACAGTGTTTACAACCTGCTGAATGAAAAGAAAGGTGTAACTCTGTGCGATGAATGCAAACGTCACAAAGCAGTTTCTCAGATACATTCCTTCTTGTTTTTACCCTGGGATATTCTCTTCTTCTCCAACGGTCCCAATGAGCTCCCAAATGCCCATTCACAGAATGGACAAAAACGGTGATTCCAAACTATGGAATACAAAGAAAGTTATAGCACTGTGAGATGAATGAATGCTCACATCACGAAGAAGTTTCTCAGAAAGCCTCTTTCTTATTTTTATCTGAAGATGTTTCCTTTTTCACCACAGACCACAATGCAAATCCCAAATATCCCTGTGCAGATTCTACAAAAAACATTGTTTCCAAATTACTGAGTGAAAAGAAAGGTTTAACTCTACAAGATGAATTCCCATATCACAAAGTGGTTTCTCACATAGCTTCTTTCTGGATATTATACTGGGATAATTGCTTTTTCGCTTTTGGCCTCAAAGAGCTCCAAAATGTCCATTGGCAGAATGGACAAAAACAGAGTTACCAAAACGCAGATTTGAAAGAATGGTTTATCTCTATGAGATGAATACACATCACAAAGGAGTTTCAGAAAGCTTCATTCTCATTTCTATCTGAAGATGTTTTCTTTATCACCATAGGCCTCAATGCACTCTCAAATATCTCTTTGCAGTTTCTACAAAAGCAAAATTTCTAAACTGTTGAATCCAAGGAAAGGTTTAACTCCAGGAGGTGAATGCACACATAACAAAGTAGTCTCTCAGACAGCTTCTTTCTTGTTTTTATCTAAAGATGTTTCCTATTTCACCATTTACCTCAATGAGCTCCCATATATCCCCCCACAGATCCTACAAACACAGTTTTTCCAACCTGTTGAGTGAAAATAAAGGTTTAACTCTACAAGATGAATGCACACATCACAAAGAGATTTCTCAGATGGATTCCTTCTAGTGTTTATCCTGGGATATTTGCTTTTTTTGCCATAGGCCTCAATAAGCTCCCAAATGTCAATTTGCAGAACGGATCCAAATAGTTAACTAACTGCTGAATCGAAAGAAATGTTTAACACTGTGAGACAAATGCACACACAACAAAGAAATTTATCTGAATGATTCTGTCTAGTTTTTATATGAAGTAGTTTCCTTTTTCACCATAGGCCTCAATGCACTTCCAAATGTCCCTTTGCAGAATATACAAAAACAGTGCTTAAAAACTGCTGAATGAAATGAAAGCTTTAACTCTGTGAGTTGAGCACACACATCATATAACGGTGTCTTAGATAGCTTCCTTCTAATTTTTATCATGGGCTATTCCTTTATTTGCCATTGTCCTAATGAGCTCCCAAAAGTCCACTTGCAGAATGGAAAAAAACAGGGTTTCCAACCTGCTAAATAGAAAGAAAAGTTTAACTCCGTGAGATGAATGCACACATCCCAATGCAGTTTTTCCAAAAACTTCTTTCTAGTTTTTATCTGAAGATGTTTCCTTTTTCACCATAGGCCTCAATATGCTCCCTAACATCCCTTCGCAGATTCTACAAAAACAGTGCTTCCAAACTGCTGAATGAAAATAAGGAGTAACTCAGCAAGATGAATGCACACATCACAAAGCAGTTTCTCAGATAGCTTCCTTCTGGTTTTACCCTGGGATATTCACTTTTTCTCCAATGGCCTCAATGAACTTTCAATTGTCCATTTGCAGAATGGACTGAAACGGTGATTCCAAACTGAGGAATAAAAAGAAAGTTGTAACTCTGTGTGATGAATGCACACGTCACAAAACAGTTTCTCAGAAAGCTTCTTTCTTCTTTTTATCTGAATATGTTTCCTTTTTCACCACAGGCCACAATGTGGTCCCAAATATCCCCATGCAGATTCTACAAAAACAGTGTTTCCAAATTGTTGACTGAAAAGAAAGATTTAACTTTGTGAGATGAATTCTGGCATCAAAAAGCTGTTTCTCGGGCGGAGCAAGATGGCCGAATAGGAACAGCTCCAGTCTCCAACTCCCAGCGCGAGCGACACAGAAGACCGGTGATTTCTGCATTTTCACTGAGGTACCGGATTCATCTCACTGGGGAGTGCCGGACGATCGGTGCTGGTCAGCTGCTGCAGCCCGACCAGCGAGAGTTGAAGCAGGGCGAGGCATCGCCTCACCTGGGAAGCGCAAGGGGGAAGGGAATCCATTTTCCTACCCAGGGGAACTGAGACACACAACACCTGGAAAATCGGGTAACTCCCACCCCAATACTGCGCTTTAAGCAAACAGGCACACCAGGAGATCATATCCCACAACTGGCCGGGAGGGTCCCACACCCACGGAGCCTCCCTCATTGCTAGCACAGCAGTCTGTGATCTACCGGCAAGGCAGCAGCGAGGCTGGGGGAGGGCCGCCTGCCATTGCTGAGGCTTAAGTAGGTAAACAAAGCTGCTGGGAAGCTCGAACTGGGTGGAGCTCACAGCAGCTCAAGGAAACCTGCCTGTCTCTGTAGACTCCACCTCTGGGGACAGGGCACTAACAAACACAGCCAAAACCTCTGCACACGCAAACGACTGCATCTGACAGCTTTGAAGAGAGCAGTGGATCTCCCAACACGGAGGTTGAGATCTGAGAAGGGACAAACTCCCTGCTCAATTGGGTCCCTGACCCCTGAGTAGCCTAATTGGGAGACATCCCCCACGAGGGGCAGTCTGACACCCCACACCTCACAGGGTGGAGTACACCCCTGAGAGGAAGCTTTCAAAGCAAGAATCAGACAGGTACACTCGCTGTTCAGAAATATTCTATCTTCTGCAGCCTCTGCTGCCGATACCCAGGCAAACAGGGTCTGGAGTGGACCTCAAGATATCTCCAACAGACCTACAGCTGAGGGTCCTGACTGTTAGAAGGAAAACTATCAAACAGGAAGGACACCTACAGCAAAACCCCATCAGTACATCACCATCATCAAAGACCAGAGGCAGATAAAACCACAAAGATGGGGGAAAAGCAGGGCAGAAAAGCTGGAAATTCAAAAAATAAGAGCGCATCTCCCCCGGCAAAGGAGCGCAGCTCATCGCCAGCAACGGATCAAAGCTGGACGGAGAATGACTTTGACGAGATGAGAGAAGAAGGCTTCAGTCCATCAAATTTCTCAGAGCTAAAGGAGGAATTACGTACCCAGCGCAAAGAAACTAACAATCTTGAAAAAAAAGTGGAAGAATTGATGGCTAGAGTAATTAATGCAGAGAAGGTCATAAACGAAATGAAAGAGATGAAAACCATGACACGAGAAATACGTGACAAATGCACAAGCTTCAGTAACCGACTCGATCAACTGGAAGAAAGAGTGTCAGCGATTGATGATCAAATGAATGAAATGAAGCGAGAAGAGAAACCAAAAGAAAAAAGAAGAAAAAGAAATGAACAAAGCCTGCAAGAAGTATGGGATTACGTAAAAAGACCAAATCTACGTCTGATTGGGGTGCCTGAAAGTGAGGGGGAAAATGGAACCAAGTTGGAAAACACTCTTCAGGATATCATCCAGGAGAACTTCCCCAACCTAGTAGGGGAGGCCAACATTCAAATCCAGGAAATACAGAGAACGCCACAAAGATACTCCTTGAGAAGAGCAACTCCAAGACACATAATTGCCAGATTCACCAAAGTTGAAATGAAGGAAAAAATCTTAAGGGCAGCCAGAGAGAAAGGTCGGGTTACCCACAAAGGAAAGCCCATCAGACTAACAGCAGATCTCTCAGCAGAAACTCTCCAAGCCAGAAGAGAGTGGGGGCCAATATTCAACATTCTTCAAGAAAAGAATTTTCAACCCAGAATTTCATATCCAGCCAAACTAAGTTTCATAAGTGAAGGAGAAATAAAATCCTTTACAGATAAGCAAATGCTTAGAGATTTTCTCACCACTAGGCCTGCCTTACAAGAGACCCTGAAGGAAGCACTAAACATGGAAAGGAACAACCGGTACCAGCCATTGCAAAAACATGCCAAAATGTAAAGACCATCGATGCTACGAAGAAACTACATCAACTAACGAGCAAAATAAACAGTTAATATCATAATGGCAGGATCAAGTTCACACATAACAATCTTAACCTTAAATGTAAAAGGACTAAATGCTCCAATTAAAAGACACAGACTGGCAAACTGGATAAAGAGTCAAGACCCATCAGTCTGCTGTATTCAGGAGACCCATCTCACACGCAGAGACATACATAGGCTCAAAATAAAGGGATGGAGGAAGATTTACCAAGCCAATGGAGAACAAAAAAAAGCGGGGGTTGCAATACTAGTCTCTGATAAAACAGACTTTAAACCATCAAAGATCAAAAGAGACAAAGAAGGCCATTACATAATGGTAAAGGGATCAATTCAACAGGAAGAGCTAACTATCCTAAATATATATGCACCCAATACAGGAGCACCCAGATTCATAAAGCAAGTCCTTAGAGACTTACAAAGAGACTTAGACTCCCATACAATAATAATGGGAGACTTCAACACTCCACTGTCAACATTAGACAAATCAACGAGACAGAAAGTTAACAAGGATATCCAGGAATTGAACTCATCTCTGCAGCAAGCAGACCTAACAGACATCTATAGAACACTCCACCCCAAATCAACAGAATATACATTCTTCTCAGCACCACATCGTACTTACTCCAAAATCGACCATGTAATTGGAAGTAAAGCACTCCTCAGCAAATGTACAAGAACAGAAATTATAACAAACTGTCTCTCAGACCACAGGGCAATCAAACTAGAACTGAGGACTAAGAAACTCAATTAAAACCGCTCAACTACATGGAAACTGAACAACCTGCTCCTGAATGACTACTGGGTACATAACGAAATGAAGGCAGAAATAAAGAAGTTCTTTGAAACCAATGAGAACAAAGATACAACATACCAGAATCTCTGGGACACATTTAAAGCAGTGTGTAGAGGGAAATTTATAGCACTAAATGCCCACAAGAGAAAGCAGGAAAGATCTAAAATTGACATTCTAACATCACAATTAAAAGAACTAGAGAAGCAAGAGCAAACACATTCGAAAGCTAGCAGAAGGCAAGAAATAACTAAGATCAGAGCAGAACTGAAGGAGATAGTGACACAAAAAATCAATGAATCCAGGAGTTGGTTTTTTGAAAAGATCAACAAAATTGACAGACCGCTACAAGACTAATAAAGAAGAAAAGAGAGAAGAATCGAATCGACGCAATTTAAAATGATAAAGGGGATATCACCACCGACCCCACAGAAATACAAACTACCATCAGAGAATACTATAAACACCTCTACGCAAATAAACTGGAAAATCTAGAAGAAATGGATAATTTCCTGGACACTTACACTCTTCCAAGACTAAACCAGGAAGAAGTTGAATCCCTGAATAGACCAATAGCAGGCTCTGAAATTGAGGCAATAATTAATAGCCTACCAACCAAAAAAAGTCCAGGACCAGATGGATTCACAGCTGAATTCTACCAGAGGTACAAGGAGGAACTGGTACCATTCCTTCTGAAACTATTCCAATCAATAGAAAAAGAGGGAATCCTCCCTAACTCATTTTATGAGGCCAACATCATCCTGATACCAAAGCCTGGCAGAGACACAACAAAAAAAGAGAATGTTAGACCAATATCCCTGATGAACATCGATGCAAAAATCCTCAATAAAATACTGGCAAACCAGATTCAGCAACACATCAAAAAGCTTATCCACCATGATCAAGTGGGCTTCATCCCTGGGATGCAAGGCTGGTTCAACATTCGCAAATCAATAAACATAATCCAGCATATAAACAGAACCAAAGACAAGAACCACATGATTATCTCAATAGATGCAGAAAAGGCTTTTGACAAAATTCAACAGCCCTTCATGCTAAAACGCTCAATAAATTCGGTATTGATGGAACGTACCTCAAAATAATAAGAGCTATTTATGACAAACCCACAGCCAATATCATACTGAATGGGAAAAAACTGGAAAAATTCCCTTTGAAAACTTGCACAAGACAGGGATGCCCTCTCTCACCACTCCTATTCAACATAGTGTTGGAAGTTTTGGCTAGGGCAATTAGGCAAGAGAAAGAAATCAAGGGTATTCAGTTAGGAAAAGAAGAAGTCAAACTGTCCCTGTTTGCAGATGACATGATTGTATATTTAGAAAACCCCATTGTCTCAGCCCAAAATCTCCTTAAGCTGATAAGCAACTTCAGCAAAGTCTCAGGATACAAAATTAATGTGCAAAAATCACAAGCATTCTTATACACCAGTAACAGACAAACAGAGAGCCAAATCAGGAATGAACTTCCATTCACAATTGCTTCAAAGAGAATAAAATACCTAGGAATCCAACTTACAAGGGATGTAAAGGACCTCTTCAAGGAGAACTACAAACCACTGCTCAGTGAAATAAAAGAGGACACAAACAAATGGAAGAACATACCATGCTCATGGATAGGAAGAATCAATATCGTGAAAATGGCCATACTGCCCAAGGTAATTTATTGATTCAATGCCATCCCCATCAAGCTACCAATGAGTTTCTTCACAGAATGGGAAAAAACTGCTTTAAAGTTCATATGGAACCAAAAAAGAGCCCGCATCTCCAAGACAATCCTAAGTCAAAAGAACAAAGCTGGAGGCATCACGCTACCTGACTTCAAACTATACTACAAGGCTACAGTAACCAAAACAGCATGGTACTGGTACCAAAACAGAGATATAGACCAATGGAACAGAACAGAGTCCTCAGAAATAATACCACACATCTACAGCCATCTGATCTTTGACAAACCTGAGAGAAACAAGAAATGGGGAAAGGATTCCCTATTTAATAAATGGTGCTGGGAAAATTGGCTAGCCATAAGTAGAAAGCTGAAACTGGATCCTTTCCTTACTCCTTATACGAAAATTAATTCAAGATGGATTAGAGACTTAAATGTTAGACCTAATACCATAAAAATCCTAGAGGAAAACCTAGGTAGTACCATTCAGGACATAGGCATGGGCAAAGACTTCATGTCTAAAACACCAAAAGCAACGGCAGCAAAAGCCAAAATTGACAAATGGGATCTCATTAAACTAAAGAGCTTCTGCACAGCAAAAGAAACTACCATCAGAGTGAACAGGCAACCTACAGAATGGGAGAAAATTTTTGCCATCTACTCATCTGACAAAGGGCTAATATCCAGAACCTACAAAGAACTCAAACAAATTTACAAGAAAAAAACAAACAACCCCATCAAAAAGTGGGCAAAGGATATGAACAGACATTTCTCAAAAGAAGACATTCATACAGCCAACAGACACATGAAAAAATGCTCATCATCACTGGCCATCAGAGAAATGCAAATCAAAACCACAATGAGATACCATCTCACACCAGTTAGAATGGCAATCATTCAAAAGTCAGGAAACAACAGGTGCTGGAGAGGATGTGGAGAAATAGGAACACTTTTACACTGTTGGTGGGATTGTAAACTAGTTCAACCATTATGGAAAACAGTATGGCGATTCCTCAAGGATCTAGAACTAGATGTACCATATGACCCAGCCATCCCATTACTGGGTATATACCCAAAGGATTATAAATTATGCTGCTATAAAGACACATGCACTCGTATGTTTATTGCAGCACTATTCACAATAGCAAAGACTTGGAATCAACCCAAATGTCCATCAGTGACAGATTGGATTAAGAAAATGTGGCACATATACACCATGGAATACTATGCAGCCATCAACAAGGATGAGTTTGTGTCCTTTGTAGGGTCATGGATGCAGCTGGAAACCATCATTCTTAGCAAACTATCACAAGAACAGAAGACCAAACACCGCATGTTCTCACTCATATGTGGAAACTGAACAATAAGATCACTTGGACTCAGGAAGGGGACATCACACACAGGGGCCTATTATGGGGAGGGGGGAGGGGGGAGGGATTGCATTGGGAGTTATACCTGATGTAAATGATGAGTTGATGGGTGCAGCACACCAACATGGCACAAGTATACATATGTAACAAACCTGCACGTTATGCACATGTACCCTACAACTTAAAGTATAATAATAATAAATTAATAAAAAAAAGAAATTATTAGGAGAGATATACACTTCTTGAATTTAAAAAAAAAAACTGTTTCTCACATACCTTCTTTCTAGATTTTATCATGGGATATTTTCTTTTTCAGTTTTGGCCTCAAAGAGCTCCCAATGTCCATTGGCAGAATGGACAAAAACAGAGTTACCAAAATGCTGAATTGAAAGAAAGGTTTAACTCTGTGAGATGAATACACACATCACAACGGAGATTTTCAGAGGGCTTCTTTCTTGTTTGTATCTGAAGATGTTTACTTTATCACCATAAGCCTCAATGTGCTCCCAAATATCTCTTCACAGTTTCTACAAAAACAATATTTCTATACTGCTGAATACAAAGAAAGGTTTAACTTCAGGAGATGAATGCACACATTCCAAAGCAGTTTCTCAGAAAGCTTCATTCTTGTTTTTGTCTAAAGATGTTTCCTTTTTCACCATAGACCTCAATGTGCTTCCAAATATCCCTGCACCGATTCTACAAACACAGTGTTTCCAACCTGTTGAATGAAAGTGAAGATTTAACTCTGTGATATGAATGCACACATCAAAAAGTGATTTCTCAGATGGCTTACTTCTACTGTTCATCCTGGGACATTCACTTTTCTATCATTAGCCTCAATGAGCTCCAAAATGTCCATTCGCCGAATGGACCAAAACTGTGTTTCCTAAGTGCTGAATCCAAAGAAATATTTAACCTGTGAAATGAATGCACACATCACAAAGAATTTCCTCAGAATGCTTCTGTCTAGTTTTTATCTGAAGAAGTTACTTTTTTCACCATAGGCCTCCATGCGCCTCCAAATATCCCTTTGCAGATTCTATAAAAACAGTTTTTAAAAACTGCTGAATGAAAAGAATTGTTTAACTCTGCTAGTTCAATGTACACATCACACAACGATGTCTTTGATAGCTTCCTTCTAGCTTTTATCATGGGATATTCCCTTTTCTGCCTCTGTCCAAATGAGCTCCCAAATATCCATTCACAGAATTGACAAAAACAGGGTTTCCAATATGCTTAATAGAAATAAAGGTTTAACACTGTGAGATTAATGCACACATCACAAAGAAGTTTCTCAGAATGCTTCTGTGTAGTTTTTATTTGAAGAAATTTGCTTTTTCACCATAGGCCTCAATGCACTTCCAAATAACCCTTTGCAGATACTACAAAAATATGTTAAATGACAAGAAGAATTTAACTCTGCAAGTTGAATTCACATGTCAAAAAGGTGTCTTAGATAGCTTCCTTCTAGTTTTTATCATGGAATGTTCCCTTTTTCACCTTTGTCCTAACAAGCTCCCAAATGTCTATTTGCAGAATGGGGAAAAACAGGGTTTCCAATCTGCTCAAGAGAAAGAAAATTTTTAATGCTGTGAGATGAATGCAGACATGATTTTATCCTGGGATATTTCCTTTTTCACCATTGGCCTCAATGAGTTCCCAAATGTCCATTCGCAGATTGGACCAAAACGGTGTTTCCTAACTGCTGAATTGAAAGAAAGTTTTAACAATGTGAGATGAATGCACACAACACAAAGAAGTTTCTCAGAATGGTTCTCTGTAGTTTTTATCTGAAGAAGTTTGCTTTTTCACTGTAGGCCTCAATGTGCTTCCAAATATCCCATTACATATTCTACAAAAATAGTATTTAAAAACTGCTGAATGAAAAGAAATGTTTAACTCTGTGAGATGAATTCACACATGACAAAGCAGCTTCTCACATAGCTTCCTTCTAGATTTTATCCTGGGATATTTGCTGTTTCTCTTTTGGCCCCGAAGAGCTCCAAAATGTGCATTGGCAGAATGGACAGAAACTGTGTTTCCAAACAGCTGAACTAAAGGAAAGTTTTAACTCTGGGATATGAATACACACTTCACAAAGTAGTTTCTTAGAAAGCTTCTTTCTAGTTTCTATCCAAAGATGTTTTCTTTATCACTATAAGCCTCAACGACTCCCAAATATCCCTTCGCAGTTTCAACAAAAACAGAGTTTTTAAACTTTTGAATCCAAAGAAAGGTTTAAGTCTAGGAGATGAATGCAAACATCCCAAAGCAATTTCTCAGAAAGCTTCTTTCCTGTTTTTATCCTAAGATGTTTCCTTTTTCACCATAGACATCAATGCACTCCCAAATATCCCCACACAGATTCTACCAACACAGTATGTCCAACCTGTTGAATGAAAACAAAGGTATAATTCTGTAAGACGAATGCACACATCACAAAGTGATTTCTCAGATGGCTTCCTTTTAGTGTTTATCCTGGAATATTCAATTTTTCATCATTTGCCTCTATGAGCTCCCAAGTGCCCATTCACAGAATGGACCAAAGCAGTGTTTCCTAACTGCTGAATTGAAACAATGATTAAACACTGTGTGACGAATGCACTCATCACAGAGAAGTTTCTCAGAATGCTTCTGTCTAGTTTTCATACGAATAAGTTTGCTTTTTCAACCTAGGCCACAATGAGTTTCCAAATATCCCATTGCAGATTCTACAAAATGAGTGTTTAAAAACTGATGAATAAAAAGAAAGGTTTAACTCTATCAGTTGAATGCACTCATCACAAAACGGTGTCTTAGATACCTTCCATCTAGTTTTTATCATGAGATATTCCCTTTGCCTTTATTGTAATGAGCTCCAAAGTGTCCATTCGCAGAATGGACAAAAACAGAGTTTCCAATCTGCTGAATTGAAAGAATGGATTAATTCTGTGTGACGAAAGTACACATCACAAATCTGTTTTTCAGAAAGCATCTTTCTAGTTTTATTTTTATTTTTTTGAAGATATTTCCTTTTCCACCATAGGCTTCAATGCGCTCCCAAATATCACTTCGCAGATTCTACAAAAATAGAACTTCCAAATGGATGAATGAAAAAAAAGGGGTAATTCTGCGAGATGAAAGCACACATCACAAAGAATTTTCTCAGATAGTTTCCTCCTTGGATATTCACTTTTTCTTCAATGGCTAGAATGAGATCCCAAATGTCCATTCACAGAATAGACAAAAGTGGTGATTCCAAACAGCTGAATAGAAAACAAGTTATGACTCTGTGAGATGAATGCACACATTGCAAAACAGTGTCTCAGAAAGCTTCTTTCTTCTTTTTATCTGAAGATGTTTCCTTTTTCACCATATGCCACAATGAGATCCCAAATATCCCTGTACAGAATCTAAACAACAGTGTTTCCAAACTGCTGACTGAAAAGACAGGTTTAACTCTGCAAGATGAATTAACACATGACAAAGTGGGTTCTCACATAGCTTTCGTCTAGATTTTACCCTGGGATATACACTTTTTCAATTTTGGCGTCAAAGAGCTCCCAAATATCCATTGGCACAATGGACTAAAACAGTGTTTCCAAACTGCTGAATTGAAAGAAAATTTTAACTCTGTGAGATGAATACACACAATCACAAAGGAGATTCTCAGAGAGCTTCTTTCTTGTTTGTATCTGAAGATATTTTCTTTAACACCATAGGTCTCACAGTGCCCCAAAATATCCCTTCACAGTTTCTACATAAAGAGTGTTTCTAAACTTCTGAATCCAAAGAATGGTTTAACTATAGGAGATGAATGAACACATCCCAAAGTTATTTCTCAGAAAGCTTCCTTCTTGTTTTTATCTGAAGATGTTTCCTTTTTCTCCACAGACCTCAATACACTCCCAAATATCCCCCCACAGAATGTAAAAACACGGTATTTAAAATCTGTTGAGTGAAAATAAGTGTTTAACTCTGCAAGATGTACGCACACATCCCAAAGCAATTTCTCAGAAAGCTTCTTTCTTGTTTTTATCTGAAGATGTTTCCCTTTTCTCCACAGATCTCAATGTACTCCCAAATATCACTCCACAGAATGTAAAAACACAGTATTTAAAACATGTTGAATGAAAATGAGTGTTAAACTGTGAGATGAATGTGCAAATCACAAACCAATTTCTCAGATGGCTTCCTTCTAGGGTTTATCATGGGATATTCACTTTTTCACCACTGACCTCAATGAGCTCCCAAATGTCCATTTGCAGAACAGACCAAGACAGAGTTTCCCAACTGCTGAATCAAAGGAAAGGTTTAGCACTGTGAGACAAAAACACACATCACGAAGAAGTTTCTCAGAATGCTTTGTCTAATTTTTATCTGAAGAAGTTTGTGTTTACACCATAGGCCTCCATGCTCTTCTGAATATCTCTTTGCAGATTCTACCAAAACAGAGTTTAAAAACTGCTCAATGAAAAGAAAGATTTAATTCTGAGAGGTGAATACACACATCACAAAAAGGTGTCTTAGATAGCTTCCTTCTAGTTTTTATTGTGGGATATTCCCTTTCTTGCCTTTTTCCTAATGAGCTCTCAAATATCCATTTGCAGAATGGACAAAAATGATGTTTCCAAACATCTTAGTAGAAAGAAATTTATAATTCTATGAGATGAATGCACACACTACAAAGCAGTTTCTCAGAAAGCTTCCTTCTTCTTCTTATCTGAAGATGTTTCCTTTTTCACCACATACCACATTGTGATCCCACATATCCCTGTGCAGATTCTACAAAAACAGTGTTTCCAAACTGCTGACTGAAAAGAAAGGTTTAACTCTGTGAGATGAATACACACATCACAACGCAGTTTCTCAGAAAGCTGCTTTCTAGTTTCTATTGGGAGATGTTTTCTTTATCACCATAGGCCTCAATGTGCTTCCAAATATCCCTTCAAATTTTCTACAAAACAGTTTTTTTAAACTGATGAATCTAAAGAAAGTTTTATGTCTAGGAGATGAATGCACACATCTCAAAGCAGTTTTTCAGAAAGCTTGTTTTTATATGAAGATATTTTCTCTGTCACCATAGACCTCAATGTGTTCCCAAACATCCCTTCACAGAATCCACAAACACATTATTTCCAATCTGTTTAATGAAAATAAATGTTTCACTCTGCGAGATGAAAACACACATCACAAAGCAATTTCTCAGATGGCTTCTGTCTAGTGTTCATCCTGGAATATTTACTTTTTCACCATTGGCCTCAATGATCTCACAAATGTCCATTCGCAAAATGGACCAAAACTGTGTTTCCTAACTGCTGAATCAAAAGAAAGTTTTAACATTGCAAGATGAATGCACACATCCCAAAACAGATTCTCAGAATGTTTCTTTCTTTTTTTTCTCTGACGATGTTTCCTTTTTCACCATAGACCTCAATGCTCTCATAAATATCTCTTCACGGATTCTACAAACGTTGTGTTTCCAACCTGTTGAATGAAAATAAAGGCTTAACTCTGCGAGATGAATGCACATATAGCAAAACGATTTCTCATATGGCTTCCTTCTAGTGTTTATCCTGGGATATTCACTTTTTCACCTGTGTCCTAGCAAGCTGCCAAATGTCTATTCGCAGAATGGACCAAACCAGTGTATCCTAACTGCTGAATCAAACGATAGTTTTAACACTGTGAGACAAATGTACACATGACAAGGAAGTTTCTCAGAATGCTTCTGTCTAGTTTTTATCTGAAGAAATTTGCTTTTTCACCGTAAAACTCAATGTGTTTCCAAATATCCCCTGGCAGATTCTATAAAAACAGTGTTAAAAAACTGCTGCATGAAAAGAAAGGTTTAACTCTGTGAGAGGAATTCACACATCACAAAGTGTTTTCCCACATAGCTTCCTTCTAGAGTTTATCCTGGGATATTTGCTTTTATGCCATTGGCCTCAAAGAGCTCTCAAATGTTCATTTACTGAATGGACAAAAACAGTGATTCAAAACTGTTGAATTGAAAGAAAGGTTTAACTCTGTGAGATGAATACACACATCACAGCAGAGTTTCTCAAAAAGCTTTTCTAGTTTCTATCTGAAGATGTTTCCTTTATCAACATAGGCCTCAATGGGCTCCCAAATATTCCTTCACAGTTACTACAAAATCAGTGTGTCTCAACTGATCAATCAGAAGAAAGCCTTAACTCTGTGAGAGGAATTCACACATCACAAAGCAGTTTCTCAGAAAGCTTCTTTCTAGTTTCTATCAGGAGATGTTTTCTTTATCATCATAAGCCTCATTGTGCTCCCAAATATGCCTTCACAGTTTTTACAAAAGCTGTGTTTCTAAACAGCTGAATCCAAATAAAGTTTTAACTCTAGGAGATGAATGCACACATCCCAGAGTCGTTTTTCAGAAAGGTTCTTTATTGTTTTCATCTGAAGATGTTTCCTTTTGCACCATAGACCTCAATGCACTCCCAAATATCCCTTCACAGATACTACAATCGCTGTGTTTCCAACCTGTTGAATGAAAATAAAGGTTTAACTCTGTGAGATGAACACACACATCACAAATCGATTTCTTAGATGGCTTCCTTGTAGTGTTTATCCTGGGATATTCACTTTCTCACCATTGGCCTCAATGAGCTACAAAATGTTCATTTGCAGAATGGACCAAAACAGTTTTTTCTAACTGCTGAATTGAAGAGAGTTTTAACACTGTGAGTACATGCACACGTCACAAAGAAGTTACTCAGAATGCTTCTGTATAGATTTTATCTGAAGAAGCTTGCTTTTTCACAGTAGGGCTCAATGTGCTTCCAAATATCCCTTTGCAGATTCTACAGAAACAGTGTTTAAAAACTGCTTAATGAAAAGAAATATTTAACTATGTGAGTTGATCAAACATATCACAAAATGGTGTCTTAGATAACTTCCTTCTAGTTTTTATCATGGGATATTCCCTTTTTCACCTTTGTCCTAATGAGCTCCCAAATGTCCATTAAAAGAATGGTCAACAATAGGGTTTCCAAACTGCTGAATAGAAAGAAAGGTTTAATTCTGTGAGATGAATGCACACATCACAAATCAGTTTTTCAGAAAACTTTCTTCTAGTTTTTATCTGAAGATATTTAATTTTTCTCCAGAGACCTCATTGCACTCCCAAATATTCCTTCAGAGATTCTACAAAAACAGAGCCTCTGAACTGCTGAATGTAAAGAAAGGTGTAACTCTATGAGATGAATGTACACATCACAAAGCAGTTTCTCTGATAGATTCCTTGTAGTTTTTACCCTGGAATATTTGCTTTCTCTCCAATGGCCTCAATGAGATCCCAAATGTCCTTTCACAGAATGGACAAAAACAATGTTTCCAAACTGCTGAATGGAAAACAAGTTATAACTCTGTGAGATGTATGCAAACATCACAAAGCAGTTTCTCAGAGAGTTTCTTTCTTCTTTTACCTGAAGATGTTTCCTTTTTCACCACAGGCCAGAATGCGATCCCAAATATCCCTGTGCAGGTTCCACAAAAACAGTGTTTCCAAATTGCTGAAAGAAAAGGTTTTAACTCTACGAGATGAACTCACACATTTCAAAGCAGTTTCTCACACAGCATCCTTCTAGATTTTATCCTGGGATATTCGCTTTTTTGTTTTTGCTCTCAAAGAGCTCCCAAATGTCCATTGGCAGAATGGACACAAACAGCGTTTCCAGAATATTGAATTGAAAGAGGTTTAACTCTGTGAGATGAATACACACATCCCAAAGCAGTTTTTCTGAGAGCACCTTTCTAGTTTCTTTATTTTTTCTTTTTAAAATTTATTTATTATTATTATACTTTAAGTTGTAGGGTACATGTGCATAACGTGCAGGTTTGTTACATATGTATACTTGTGCCATGTTGGTGTGCTGCACCCATCAACTCGTCATTTACATCAGGTATAACTCCCAATGCAATCCCTCCCCCTTTCCCCCTCCCCCATCCCCATGATAGGCCCCGGTGTGTGATGTTCCCCTTCCAGAGTCCAAGTGATCTCATTGTTCAGTTCCCACCTATGAGTGAGAACATGCGGTGTTTGGTTTTCTGTTCTTGTGATAGTTTGCTAAGAATGATGGTTTCCAGCTGCATCCATGTCCCTACAAAGGACACAAACTCATCCTTTTTGATGGCTGCATAGTATTCCATGCTGTATATGTGCCACATTTTCTTAATCCAATCTGTCACTGATGGACATTTGGGTTGATTCCAAGTCTTTGCTATTGTGAATAGTGCTGCAATAAACATACGTGTGAATGTGTCTTTATAGCAGCATAATTTATAATCCTTTGGGTATATACCCAGTAATGGGATGGCTGGGTCATATGGTACATCTAGTTCTAGATCCTTGAGGAATTGCCATACTGTTTTCCATAATGCTTGAACTAGTTTACAATCCCACCAACAGTGTAAAAGTGTTCCTATTTCTCCACATCCTCTCCAGCACTTGTTGTTTCCTGACTTTTTAATGATTGCCATTCTTTTTTTTTTTAATTTATTTATTATTATTATACTTTAAGTTGTAGGGTACATGTGCATAACGTGCAGGTTTGTTACATATGTATACTTGTGCCATGTTGGTGTGCTGCACCCATCAACTTGTCATTTACATCAGGTATAAATCCCAATGCAATCCCTCCCCCCTCCCTCCTCCCCATGACAGGCCCCTGTGTGTGATGTTCCCCTTCCTGAGTCCAAGTGATCTCATTGTTCAGTTCCCACCTATGAGTGAGAACATGCGGTGTTTGGTTTTCTGTTCTTGTGATAGATTGCTAAGAATGATGGTTTCCAGCTGCATCCATGACCCTACAAAGGACACAAACTCATCCTTGTTGATGGCTGCATAGTATTCCATGGTGTATATGTGCCACATTTTCTTAATCCAATCTGTCACTGATGGACATTTGGGTTGATTCCAAGTCTTTGCTATTGTGAATAGTGCTGCAATAAACATACGAGTGCATGTGTCTTTATAGCAGCATAATTTATAATCCTTTGGGTATATACCCAGTAATGGGATGGCTGGGTCATATGGTACATCTAGTTCTAGATCCTTGAGGAATCGCCATACTGTTTTCCATAATGGTTGAACTAGTTTACAATCCCACCAACAGTGTAAAAGTGTTCCTATTTCTCCACATCCTCTCCAGCACCTGTTGTTTCCTGACTTTTGAATGATTGCCATTCTAACTGGTGTGAGATGGTATCTCATTGTGGTTTTGATTTGCATTTCTCTGATGGCCAGTGATGATGAGCATTTTTTCATGTGTCTGTTGGCTGTATGAATGTCTTCTTTTGAGAAATGTCTGTTCATATCCTTTGCCCACTTTTTGATGGGGTTGTTTGTTTTTTTCTTGTAAATTTGTTTGAGTTCTTTGTAGGTTCTGGATATTAGCTCTTTGTCAGATGAGTAGATTGCAAAAATTTTCTCCCATTCTGTAGGTTGCCTGTTCACTCCAATGGTAGTTTCTTTTGCTGTGCAGAAGCTCTTTCGTTTAATGAGATCCCATTTGTCAATTTTGGCTTTTGCTGCCGTTGCTTTTGGTGTTTTAGACATAAAGTCTTTGCCCATGCCTATGTCCTGAATGGTACTACCTAGGTTTTCCTCTAGGATTTTTATGGTATTAGGTCTAACATTTAAGTCTCTAATCCATCTTGAATTAATTTTCGTATAAGGAGTAAGGAAAGGATCCAGTTTCAGCTTTCTACTTATGGCTAGCCAATTTTCCCAGCACCATTTATTAAATAGGGAATCCTTTCCCCATTTCTTGTTTCTCTCAGGTTTGTCAAAGATCAGATGGCTGTAGATGTGTGGTATTATTTCTGAGGACTCTGTTCTGTTCCATTGGTCTATATCTCTGTTTTGGTACCAGTACCATGCTGTTTTGGTTACTGTAGCCTTGTAGTATAGTTTGAAGTCAGGTAGCGTGATGCCTCCAGCTTTGTTCTTTTGACTTAGGATTGTCTTGGAGATGCGGGCTCTTTTTTGGTTCCATATGAACTTTAAAGCAGTTTTTTCCCATTCTGTGAAGAAACTCATTGGTAGCTTGATGGGGATGGCATTGAATCTATAAATTACCTTGGGCAGTATGGCCATTTTCACGATATTGATTCTTCCTATCCATGAGCATGGTATGTTCTTCCATTTGTTTGTGTCCTCTTTGATTTCACTGAGCAGGGGTTTGTAGTTCTCCTTGAAGAGGTCCTTTACATCCCTTGTAAGTTGGATTCCTGGGTATTTGATTCTCTTTGAAACAATTGTGAATGGAATTTCATTCCTGATTTGGTTCTCTGTTTGTCTGTTACTGATGTATAAGAATGCTTGTGATTTTTGCACATTAATTTTGTATCCTGAGACTTTGCTGAGGTTGCTTATCAGCTTAAGGAGATTTTGGGCTGAGACAATGGGGTTTTCTAAATATACAATCATGTCATCTGCAAACAGGGACAATTTGAATTCTTCTTTTCCTAACTGAATACCCTTGATTTCTTTCTCTTGCCTAATTGCCCTAGCCAGAACTTCCAACACTGTGTTGAATAAGAGTGGTGAGAGAGGGCATCCCTGTCTTGTGGCAGTTTTCAAAGGGAATTTTTCCAGTTTTTGCCCATTCAGTATGATATTGGCTGTGGGTTTGTCATAAATAGCTCTTATTATTTTGAGGTACGTTCCATCAATACCGAATTTACTGAGCGTTTTTAGCATGAAGGGCTGTTGAATTTTGTCAAAAGCCTTTTCTGCATCTATTGAGATAATCATGTGGTTCTTGTCTTTGGTTCTGTTTATATGCTGGATTATGTTTATTGATTTGCGAATGTTGAACCAGCCTTGCATCCCAGGGATGAAGCCCACTTGATCATGGTGGATAAGCTTTTTGATGTGTTGCTGAATCCGGTTTGCCAGTATTTTATTGAGGATTTTTGCATCGATGTTCATCAGGGATATTGGTCTAAAATTCTCTTTTTTTGTTGTGTCTCTGCCAGGCTTTGGTATCAGGATGATGTTGGCCTCATAAAATGAGTTAGGGAGGATTCCCTCTTTCTCTATTGATTGGAATAGTTTCAGAAGGAATGGTACCAGTTCCTCCTTGTACCTCTGGTAGAATTCAGTTGTGAATCCATCTAGTCCTGGACTTTTTTTGGTTGGTAGGCTATTAATTATTGCCTCAATTTCAGAGCCTACTATTGGTCTATTCAGGGATTCAACTTCTTCCTGGTTTAGTCTTGGAAGAGTGTAAGTGTCCAGGAAATTATCCATTTCTTCTAGATTTTCCAGTTTATTTGCGTAGAGGTGTTTATAGTATTCTCTGATGGTAGTTTGTATTTCTGTGGGGTCAGTGGTGATATCCCCTTTATCATTTTTAATTACGTCGATTTGATTCTTCTCTCTTTTCTTCTTTATTAGTCTTGCTAGTGGTCTGTCAATTTTGTTGATCTTTTCAAAAAACCAACTCCTGGATTCATTGATTTTTTGGAGAGTTTTTTGTGTCTCTATCTCCTTCAGTTCTGCTCTGATCTTAGTTATTTCTTGCCTTCTGCTAGCTTTCGAATGTGTTTGCTCTTGCTTCTCTAGTTCTTTTAATTGCGATGTTAGTGTGTCAATTTTAGATCTTTCCTGCTTTCTCTTGTGGGCATTTAGTGCTTTAAATTTCCCTCTACACACTGCTTTAAATGTGTCCCAGAGATTCTGGTATGTTGTATCTTTGTTCTCATTGGTTTCAAAGAACATCTTAATTTCTGCCTTCATTTCGTTATGTACCCAGTAGTCATTCAGGAGCAGGTTGTTCAGTTTCCATGTAGTTGAGCGGTTTTGATTGAGTTTCTTAGTCCTGAGTTCTAGTTTGATTGCACTGTGGTCTGAGAGACAGTTTGTTTTAATTTCTGTTCTTGTACATTTGCTGAGGAGTGCTTTACTTCCAATTACGTGGTCGATTTTGGAGTAAGTACGATGTGGTGCTGAGAAGAATGTATATTCTGTTGATTTGGGGTGGAGAGTTCTATAGATGTCTATTAGGTCTGCTTGCTGCAGAGATGAGTTCAATTCCTGGATATCCTTGTTAACTTTCTGTCTCGTTGATCTGTCTAATGTTGACAGTGGGGTGTTGAAGTCTCCCATTATTATTGAATGGGAGTCTAAGTCTCTTTGTAAGTCTCTAAGGACTTGCTTTATGAATCTGGGTGCTCCTGTATTGGGTGCATATATATTTAGGATAGTTAGCTCTTCCTGTTGAATTGATCCCTTTACCATTATGTAATGGCCTTCTTTGTCTCTTTTGATCTTTGATGGTTTAAAGTCTGTTTTATCAGAGACTAGTATTGCAACCCCCGCTTTTTTTGTTCTCCATTTGCTTGGTAAATCTTCCTCCATCCCTTAATTTTGAGCCTATGTATGTCTCTGCGTGTGAGATGGGTCTCCTGAATACAGCAGACTGATGGGTCTTGACTCTTTATCCAGTTTGCCAGTGTGTGTCTTTTAATTGGAGCATTTAGTCCATTTACATTTAAGGTTAATATTGTTATGTGTGAATTTGATCCTGCCATTATGATATTAACTGGTTATTTTGCTTGTTAGTTGATGCAGTTTCTTCCTAGCATCGATGGTCTTTACATTTTGGAATGTTTTTGCAATGGCTGATATCGGTTGTTCCTTTCCATGTTTAGTGCTTCCTTCAGGGTCTCTTGTAAGGCAGGCCTAGTGGTGAGAAAATCTCTAAGCATTTGCTTATCTGTAAAGGATTTTATTTCTCCTTCACTTATGAAACTTAGTTTGGCTGGATATGAAATTCTGGGTTGAAAATTCTTTTCTTGAAGAATGTTGAATATTGGCCCCCACTCTCTTCTGGCTTGGAGAGTTTCTGCCGAGAGATCTGCTGTTAGTCTGATGGGTTTCCCTTTGTGGGTAACCCGACCTTTCTCTCTGGCTGCCCTTAAGATTTTTTCCTTCATTTCAACTTTGGTGAATCTGGCAATTATGTGTCTTGGAGTTGCTCTTCTCCAGGAGTATCTTTGTGGCGTTCTCTGTATTTCCTGGATTTGAATGTTGGCCTGCCCTACTAGGTTGGGGAAGTTCTCCTGGATGATATCCTGAAGAGTGTTTTCCAACTTGGTTCCATTTTCCCCCTCACTTTCAGGCACCCCAATCAGACGTAGATTTGGTCTTTTTACATAATCCCATACTTCTTGCAGGCTTTGTTCATTTCTTTTTCTTCTTTTTTCTTTTGGTTTCTCTTCTCGCTTCATTTCATTAATTTGATCCTCAATCGCAGATACTCTTTCTTCCAGTTGATCGAGTCGGTTACTGAAGCTTGTGCATTTGTCACGTATTTCTCGTGTCATGGTTTTCATCTCTTTCATTTCGTTTATGACCTTCTCTGCATTAATTACTCTAGCCATCAATTCTTCCACTTTTTTTTCAAGATTGTTAGTTTCTTTGCGCTGGGTATGTAATTCCTCCTTTAGCTCTGAGAAATTTGATGGACTGAAGCCTTCTTCTCTCATCTCGTCAAAGTCATTCTCCGTCCAGCTTTGATCCGTTGCTGGCGATGAGCTGCGCTCCTTTGCCGTGGGAGATGCGCTCTTATTTTTTGAATTTCCAGCTTTTCTGCCCTGCTTTTTCCCCATCTTTGTGGTTTTATCTGCCTCTGGTCTTTGATAATGGTGATGTACTGATGGGGTTTTGGTGTAGCTGTCCTTCCTGTTTGATAGTTTTCCTTCTAACAGTCAGGACCCTCAGCTGTAGGTCTGTTGGAGATTGCTTGAGGTCCACTCCAGACCCTGTTTGCCTGGGTATCAGCAGCAGAGGCTGCAGAAGATAGAATATTTCTGAACAGCGAGTGTACCTGTCTGATTCTTGCTTTGGAAGCTTCCTCTCAGGGGTGTACTCCACCCTGTGAGGTGTGGGGTGTCAGACTGCCCCTAGTGGGGAATGTCTCCCAGTTAGGCTACTCAGGGGTCAGGGATCCACTTGAGCATGGAGTCTGTCCCTTCTCAGATCTCAACCTCCCTGTTGGGAGATCCACTGCTCTCTTCAAAGCTGTCAGACAGAGTCGTTTGTGTCTGCTGAGGTTTCGGCTGTGTTTGTTATTGTTTACTGTGCCCTGTCCTCAGAGGTGGAGTCTACAGAGACAGGCAGGTTTCCTTGAGCTGCTGTGAGCTCCACCCAGTTCGAGCTTCCCAGCAGCTTTGTTTACCTACTTAAGCCTCAGCAATGGCGGGCGCCCCTCCCCCAGCCTCGCTGCTTCCTTGCTGGTAGATCACAGACTGCTGTGCTATCAATGAGGGAGGCTCCGTGGGTGTGGGACCCTCCCGGCCAGGTGTGGGATATGATCTCCTGGTGTGCCTGTTTGCTTAAAGCGCAGTATTGGGGTGGGAGTTACCCGATTTTCCAGGTGTTGTGTGTCAGTTCCCCTGGCTAGGAAAAGGGATTCCCTTCCCCCTTGCGCTTCCCAGGTGAGGCAATGCCTCGCCCTGCTCCAGCTCTCGCTGGTCGGGCTGCAGCAGCTGACCAGCACCGATCGTCCGGCACTCCCCAGTGAGATTAACCCAGTACCTCAGTTCAAAATGCAGAAATCACCGGTCTTCTGTGTCGCTCACGCTGGGAGTTGGAGACTGGAGCTGTTCCTATTCGGCCATCTTGCTCCGCCCCCCCCCCACTTATATACTACCTTTCTAGTTTCTATCTGAAGATGTTTCCTTTATCACCATAGGCCTCAATGTACTCGCAAATATCCTTCACAGAGTTTACAAACAGTGTGTCTGACTTGTTGAATGAAAATAGAGGTTTAACTCGGAGAGATGAACGCACACATCACAAAGTGATTTCCCAGATGGCTTCCTTCTAGTGTTTGTCCTGGGATATTTGCTTTTCCGACGTTGGCCTCAATGAACTCCCAAATGTGCTTTCACAGAATGGACCAAAACAGAGTCTCCTAGCTTCTGAATTGAAAGAAATATTTAACACGATTAAATGAATGCACACATCACAAAGAAGTTTCTCAGAATGCTTCTGTCTAGTTTTTATCTGATGAAGTTTGCTTTTTCACCATAGTCCTCTATGTGCTTCCCAGTATCCTTTTTCTGATCCCATAAAAACAGTGTTCAAAACCTGCTGAATGAAAATAATGGTTTAACTCTGCGAGATGAACACACATATCACAAAACAATGTCTTAGATAGCTTCCTTCTAGTTTTTATCGTGGACTATTCCCTTTTTTGCCTTTGTCCTAATGAGCTCCGAAATGTCCATTCACAGAATGGACAAAACCAGGGTATCTAATCTGCTGAACAGAAAGAAAGGTTTAATTCTTTCAGAGGAATGCAAACTTCACAAAGTAGTTTTTCAAAAAGCTTCTTTGTAGTTTTTATCTGAAAATATTTCCTTTTTCACCATAGACCTCAATGCACTCACAAATATCCCTTCACAGATTCTACAAAACCGGTGCTTCCCAGCTGCTGAATGAAAACTAAAGTGTAAGTCTGTGAGATGAGGGTACACATCAAAAGGCAGTTTCTCAGATAGCTTATTCTAGTTCTTACCCTGGGATATTAGCTTTTTCTCCAATTGCCTCAACGAGCTCCCAAATATCCATTTGCAGAATGGACACAAATGGTGTTTCCAAACTGTGGAATAGAAAGAAAGTGATAACTCTGTGAGATGAAAGCACACATCACATAGCAGTTTCTCTGATAGCTTCTTTCTTCTTTTTTATCTGAAGATGTTTCCTTTTTCACCACAGGCCACAGTGGGATCCTGAATATCCCTGTGCAGATTCTACAAAAACAGTGTTTTCAAATTGCTGAAAGAAAAGAACAGTTTAACTCTGTGAGATGAATTCACAGGTCACAAAGCAGTTTCTCACATAGCTTTCTTGTAGATTTCATCCTGGAATATTCACTTTTTTGCTTTTGGCCTCAAAGAGCTCCCAAATGTCCATTGGCAAAATGGACACAAACAGCATTTCCAAAATATTGAATTGAAAGAATGGTTTAACTCTGTGAGATGAATACACACATCACAAAGCAGTTTCCCAGAAAGCTTCTTTCTAGTTTCTAAATGAAGATGTTTTCTTTATCACCATAGGCCTCAATGTGCTCCCAAATATCTCTTCACAGTTTCTACAAACACAGTGTTTCAAAACTGCTGAAACCAAAGAGAGGTTTATCTCTAGCAGTTGGATGGACACATCTCAAAGCAGTTTCTCAGAGTGTTTCTTTCTTGTTTTTATCTGAAGAAGTTTGTTTTTCACCATAGATGTCAATGCACTCCTAAATACCCCTTCACAGATTCTACAAAACACAGTGTTTCCAATCTGTTGAATGAAAATAAAGGTTTAACTCTGGGAGATTAATAAACACATCACAAATCGATTTCTCAGATGGCTTCTTTCTAGTGTTTATCCTGAGATATTCACTTTTTCGCCATACACCTCAATGAGCTCCCAAATGACCATTCACAGAATGGACCAAAACACAGTTTCCTAACTGCTGAATCGAAAGAAAGTTTAACACTGTGAGATGAATGCACCCATCACAAAGAAGTTTCTCAGAATGCTTCTGTCTAGTTTTTATCTGAAGAAGTTTGCTTTTTCACCATTGACCTCGATGTGTGTCCAAATATCTCTTTGCCGATTCTACAAGAACACTGTTTAAAAACTACGAAATGAATTCAAAGGTTTAGCTGTGTGAGTTGAATGCACAGATCAGAAAATGGTGTCTCAGATAGCTTCTTTCTAGTTTTTATTGTTGGATATTCCCTTTTTCCCGTTTGTCCTAATGAACTCCAAAATGTCCATTCACAAAATGCACAAAAACAGGGGTTCAAATCTGCTAAACAGAAAACAAGTTTTAATTCTGTGGGATGAATGCACACATCCCAAAACACTTTTTCGGAAAGCTTCTTTCTAGTTTTTATCTGAAGATATTTCCTTTTACACTGTAGGTCTCAATGGGCTCGCAAATATCCCTTTGCAGATTCTACAAAAACAGTGTTTCCAAACAGCTGAATGAAAAGAAAGGTGTAACTCTGCAAGATGAATGCACACATCACAAAGCAGTTTCTCAGATAACTTCTGAAGGGGAGGCCTGCCCTTCCACACCTGTGGATATTTCTCATTAGGTGGAACGAGATACTTGAGAAAAGAAATGAGACACGGAGACAAAGTATAGAGAAAGAGAAAGTGGACCCAGGGGACTGGCGCTCAGCGCACAGAGGACACACGTCAGCACCAGTCTCTGAGTTCCCTCAGTATTGATTGATCATTATCTTTACCATCTTGGAAAAGGGAAGTGGCAGGATAATAGGATCATAGTAGGGAAGAGGTCAGCAGTAAGACATATGAATAAAGATCTCTGTGATGTGAATAAGTTTAAGCAAAGTACTGTTCCTTGATATGCATATGCAAACATCTCCATAAACCTTTTTAGTGCATAAAGAGCAGTATTGCTGCTAGCAAGTCCCAGCTTCAGTCCTAAGGCGATTTTCTCCCATCTCAGTAAATAGAACGTACAATTGGGTTTTTACACTGAGATGTTCCATTGCTCAGGGATGGGCAGGAGACAGATGCTTTTCTCTATCTCAACTGCCAAGAGGACTTCTTTCCTCTTATACTAGTCCTCCTCAGCACAGGCCCTTCACGGGTGTCAGGCTATATTTCAGACTATCACATGGGGAGAAACCTTAGACAATACCTAGCTTCCCTAGGCAGAGGTCCCTGTGAACTTCTGCAGTGTATGTGTCCCTGGGTACTTGAGATTAAGAGAATTGTGATGATTTTTAACGAGCAAACTGCCTTCAGGCACTTGTTTAACAAAGCACACCCTGTACAGCCCCAAATCTGTTAAACCTTGAGTCACCACAGCACATGTCTCTTGCAGGGACACAGTTGGGGGTAGGGTCACAGATTAACAGCATCTCAAATACAGAACAAAATGGAATCTCTTATGTCTACTTCTTTCTATGTAGACACAGTAACAGTCTAATCTCTCTTTTCCCCACAACTTCCTTCCAGTTTTTACCCTGGGATATTCGCTTTTTCTCAAATGACCTCAATAAGCTTGCAAATGTCCACTCGCAGAATGGACAAGAACACTGTTTCCAAACCACTGAATACAAAGAAAGTTACAACTCTGTGAGATCAATGCATACATCACAAAGCAGTTTCTCAGAAAAATTACTTCTTCTTTATATCTGAATAGGTTTCCTTTTCCACCCTAGCCACAATGTGTTCCCAAATATCCCTGTGCAGATTTTACAAAAACCGTGTTTCCAAACTGCTGACTGAAAAGGAAGTTTTAACTGTGTGACATGAAATCACACATCTCAAAGCAGTTTCTCACACAGTTTCCTTCTAGATTTTATCCTGGGATATTTGCTATTTTGCTTTTGGTCTCAGAGAGTCCCAAATGTCCTTCGGCAGAATGGACAAAATATCGTTTCCAAACTGCTGAGTTGAAAGAAATGTTAAAATCTCTGAGATGAATATACACATAATAAAGCAGTTTCTCAGAAAAGTTCTTTCTAGTTTCTATCTGAAGGTGTTTCCTTTATTACCATAGGCCTCAATGCACTCCCAAATATACCTTCACAGATTTTACACAGTGCTTCCAACCTGTTGAATGAAAATGAAGGTTTAACTCTGTGAGATGAATGCACATATCACAAAGCGATTTCATAGATGGCTTCCTTCAAGTATTTATCCTGGCCTATTTACTTTCCTGCAATTGGTCTCCATGAGCTCCAAAATGTCCATTTGCAGAATGGACCAAAACAGTGTTTCCTAACTGCTGAATCCAAAGAAATGTTTAACACTGTGAGATGAATGAACACATCACAAAGACATTTCTCAGAATGTTTTTGTTTGGTTTTTATCTGTAGAAGTTTGCTTTTTCACTGTAGTCCTCAATGTGCTTCCCAATATCCATTTGCAGATTCTACAAAAATAGTATTCAAACCTTCTGAATGAAAAGGAAGTTTAAACTCTGTGAGATGACTGCACACATTACAAAATGGTGTCTTAGTTTCCTTTTAATATTTATCATGGTATATTCCCTTTTTTGTCTTTTTCCTAACGAGTTACCAAATGTACATTTGCAGAATGGACAAAAACGGGGTTTCCAATCTGCTGAATAGAAAGAAATGTTTAATTCCCTTGAGATGAATGCACACATCACAAAGCAGGTTTTCAGAAATTTTCTTTGTAGTTTTTATCTGAAGACAGTTGCTTTTTCACCATAGGCCTTAATGTGCTCCCAAATACAGCTTCACATATTCTGCAACAACAGTGCTTCCATACTGCTGAAGGAAAAGAAAGGTGTAACTCAGCGAGATGAATTCACAAATCGCAAACCAGTTTCTTAGATAGATTTCTTCTTGTTTTTACCCTGGGGTATTCACTTTTTCTCCAATGGCCTCAACGAGTTCCCAAATGTCTATTCACAGAATGAACAAAAATCATGTTTACAAACTGCCGAATGTAAAGAAAGTGATTACTCTGTGAGATGAATATACACGTCACAGAGCAGTTTCTCAGAAAGCTTCTTTCTTCTTTTTATCTGAAGATGTTTACTTTTTCACCACAGGCCACAATGGGATCCCAAATATCCCTTTAAAGATTCTACAAATGCAGTGTTTCCAAACTTCCAAATGAATTGAAAAGTTTAACTTTCCGAGATTAATTCACACATCACAAAATGGTTTCTCACATAGCTTCCTTCTATACTTTATCCTGGGATATTCATTTTTCACTTTTGACATCAAAGAGCTCCCAAATGTCCATTGACAGAATGGACAAAAGCAATGGTTCAAGACTGCTGAATGGAAATGATTTTTTTTTAGCTCTGTGAGATGAATAGGCACATCAAAAGGTTTCTCAGAAAGTTTCTTTCTAGTTTCTATCTAAAGATGTTTTCTGCCAGGCGTGGTGGCTCAAGCCTGTAATCCCAGCACTTTGGGAGGCTGAGACGGGTGGATCACAAGGTCAGGAGATCGAGACCATCCTGGTGAACACGGGGAAACCCCATCTCTACTAAAAAATACAAAAAACTAGCCAGGCTAGGTGATGGGCGCCTGTAGTCCCAGCTACTCGGGAGGCTGAGGCAGGAGAATGGCATAAACCCAGGAGGCGGAGCTTGCAGTGAGCTGAGATCTGGCCAACGCACTCCAGCCTGGGTGACAGAGTGAGACTCCATCTCAAAAAAAAAAAAGATGTTTTCTTTATCTGCATAGGCCTCAATACCCTCCCAAATATCCCTTCTCTGTTTCTACAAAAACAGTTTTTCTTAACTGCTAAATCCAAAGAATGGTTTCACCTTGTGAGATGAATTACACAACACGAAGCAGTTTCTCAGAAACCTTCTTTTTATTTTCTATCTGAAGATGTTTTCTTTATCACCATAGGCCTCAATGCACTCCCAAATATCCCTTCGCAGTTTCTACAAAAACAGTGTTTCTAAACTGCTGAATCCAAAGAAAGGTTTTCTGTAACAGATGAATGCACACATCCCAAAGTAGTTTCTCAGAAAGCTTCATTCTTGTTTTTATCTGAAGGTGTTTTCTTTTTCACCATAGACCTCAATCCGCTCACAAATATCCCTTCACAGATTCTACAAACACAGTGTTTCCAATCTGTTGAATGAATAAAGGTTTAACTCTGTGAGATGAATGCATTCATCCCAAAGTGATTTATGAGATGGTTTCCTTCTAGGATTTATCCTGGGATATTTCCTTTTTCACCATTGGCCTCAATGAGTTCCCAAATGTAAATTTGCAGAATGTACGAAAACAGTATTTCCTAACTGCTGAATCCAAAGAAAAGTTTAACACTGTGAGATGTATGCACTCATCACAAGAAGTTTCTCAGAATTCTTCTGTCTTGCCTGTATCTGAAGATGTTTGCTGTTTCAGCATAGGCCTCAATGCGCTTCCAAATATCCCTTTGCAGATTCTACAGCAACAGTGTTTAAAAACTGCTGAATGTAACGAAAGTTTTAAATCTGTGAGGTGAATGCACACATCAGAAAACGGTGTCTTAGATAGCTTCCTTCTAGTTTTTATCATGGGATATTCCCTTTTTCACCTTTGTCCTAATGAGCTCCCAAATGTCCATTTGCAGAATGGACAAAAACAGGGTTTCAAAACTGCTGAAAAGAAAGAAAGATTTAATTCTGTGAGATGAATGGACATCACAAAGAAGTTTTTCAGAAAGTTTCTTTCTAGTTTTTATCTGAAGGTATCTCCTTCTTCAAAATAGCATTCAATGCGCTCCCAAGTATCCCTTCACAGATTCTACAAAAACAGTGCTTCCAAACTGATGAATGAAAAAAAACGGTATAACTTGGCGAGATCAATGTACACATCACAAAGCAGTTTTTCCAATAGCTTCCTTACAGTTTTTACCCTGGGATATTCGCTTTTTCTCCAATGGCCTCAATGAGCTCCCAAATGTACACTCACAGAATGGACAAAAACAGTATTTCCAAACTGCTGAATACACACAATGTTATAACTCTGTGAGATGAATGCACACACCACAAGGCAGTTTCTCAGAAAACTTCTGTCTTCTTTTTATCTGAAGATGTTTCTTTTTTCACCACAGGCCACTATACAATCCCAAATATCCCTGTGCAGATTCTACAAAAACAGTGTTTTCCAACTGCTGAATGAAAAGAAAGGTTTAACTCTACAAGATGAATTCACACTCCACAAAGCAGTTTCTCACATAACTTCCTTCTAGACTTTATCCTGGGATATTCACTTTCTCACATTTGGCCACAAAGAACTCCCAAACATCCATGGCAGAACGGACCAAAACAATGTTTCCAAACTGCTGAATACAAAGAAAGTTATAACTCTGTGAGATGAATGCACACACCACAAAGCAGTTTTTAGAGAGCTTCTTTCTTCTTTTTATCTGAAGATGTTTCTTTTTTCACCAAAGGAGACAATGCAATCCCAAATATCCCTGTGTAGATTCTACAAAACTGTGTTTAAAAACTGCTGAGCAAAAAGGAAGGTTTAGTTCTAAGAAATGAATTCACATTTCACAAAGCAGTTTCTCACTTAGTTTCCTTCCAGATTTTATCTTGAGATATTTGATTTTTCACTTTTGGACTCAAAGAGCTCCCATATGTCCATTGGCAGAATGAACAAAAACAGTGTTTCCAAACTGCTGAATTGTAAGAAAGATTTAACTCTCTGAGATAAATACACACATCACAAAGAAGTTTCTCAGAAAGCTTCTTTCTGTTTCTATCTGAACACGTTTTCTTTATCACCACAGGCCTCAATTCACTCCCAAATACCCCTTCGCAGTTTCTACAGAAACAGAGATTCTAAACTGCTGAATCCAATGAAAGGTTTAATTCTAGGAGATGAATGCACACATCCCAAAGCAGTTTCTCAGAAAGCTTCTTTATTGCTTTTATCTGAAGATGTTTCCTTTTACACCATAGACCTCAATGCACTCCCAAATATGCCTCCACAGATTCTACAAACACAGTATTTCCAACCTGTTGAATGAAAATGAAGGTTTAACTCTGTGAGATAAACACACACATCACAAAGTGATTTCTCAGATGACTTACTTCTAGTATTTATGCTGGGATATTCACGTTTTTGCTTTTGGCCTCAATGAGTTCCCAAATATCCATTCTCAGAATGGATCAAACAGTGTTTCCTGACTGCTGAATCTAAAGAAAGGTTTAACACTGCGTGATAAATGCACACATCACAAAGAAGTTTCTCAGAATGCTTCTGAATAGTTTATATCTGAAGAAGTTTACTTTTTCACCATAGACCTCAAAGTCCTCTCAAGTATACCTTTGCAGACTCCACATAAGCAGTGTTTAAAAACTGCTGAATGAAAAGAAAGGTTTAACTTTGCGAGTTGAATGCACACTTCACAAAAAGTGTCTAAGTTAGCTTCCTTCTAGTTTTTATTGTGAGATACTCCCTTTTTCACCTTGGTCCTAACGAGCACCCAAATGTCCATTCACAGAATGGAGAATAACAGTGTTTCGAATCAGCCCAATAGAAAGAAAGGTTTAACCCTGTGGGTTGGATTCACACATCACAAAACAGTTTCTCCAATAGCTTCCTTCTAGTTTTTACCCTGGGATATTCACTTTTTCTCCAATGGCCTCAATGAGCTCACAAATACCCTTTCGCAGATTCTACAAACACAGTGGTTCGAACCTGTTGAATGAAAATAAAGGTTTAAATCTGTGAGATGATTTTGACAAATGGTGTTTTCAAACTGTTGAATACAAAGAAAGTTATATCTCTGTGAGATGAATGCACACCTCATAAAGCAGTTTCCCAGAGAGCTTCTTTCTTCTGTTTATCTGAAGATGTTTCCTTTTTCACCACAAGCCATAATGCGATCACAAATATCCCTGTGTAGATTCTACAAAAACAGTGTTTCCAAACTGCTGACTGAAAGAGAGGATTAACTCTAAGAGATGAACTCACATATCACAAAGTGGTTTCTCACATAGTTCCTTCTAGATTTTATCCTGGGATATTCGCTTTTTTGCTTTTGGCCTCAAAGAGCTCCCAAATGTCCATTGGTGGAAAGGACAAAAACAGTGTTTCCCAACTGCTGAACTGAAAGAAATGTTTAACTCTGTGACATTAATACACTCATCACAAAGGAGTTTCTCATAAAGTTTCATTCTAGTTTCTATCTGAAGGTATTTATGTTATCAACATAGGCCTCAATGCACTCCCAGATATGCCTTCTCAGTTTGTACAACTACTGTGTTTCCAAACTGCTGAATACAAAAAAGTTATAACTATGTGAACTGAAAGCACACATCAAAAAGCAGTTTCTCAGAGAGCTTCTTTCTTCTTTTTATCTGAGGACATTTCCTTTTTCACCACAGACCACAATGCAAACCAAAATATCCCTGTGCAGATTCTACAAAAACAGTATTTCCAAAATGCTGACTGTAGAGAAAAGATTAACTCTGCGAGATGAATTCACACATCACAAAGAGGTTTCTAACGTAGCTTCCCTCTAGATTTTCTTCCTGGGATATTCACTTTTTCGCTTTTGACCTCAAAGTGCTGCCAAATGTCCTTTGACAGAATGGGCAAAAACAGTGTTTACAAACTGCTGAATTGAAGGAAAGATTAAACTCTATGAGATGAATACACAAATCAGGAAGCAGTTTCTCAGAAAGCTCCTTTCTAGTTTCTATCTGAAGATGTTTTCTTTATCACTATAGGTCTCAATGAACTCCCAAATATCCCTTCCCAGTTTCTACAAAAGCATTGTTTCTAAACTGCTGAATCCACAAAAAGGTTTAACTCTGGGAGATGAATGCAAACATCCCAAAGCAATTTCTCAGAAAATTTCTTTCTTGTTTTTATCTGAAGATGTTTCCTTTTTTGCCATAGTCCTCAATGTGATCCCAAATATCCCTTAATGGATTCTACAAACACACTCATTCCAACCTGTTGAATGAAAATAAAGGTTTAACTCTGCAAAATGAATGCACACATCACAAAGTGATTTCTCAGATGGCATCCTTCTAGGATTTATCCTGGGATATTAGCTTTTATGCCATTGACCTCAATAAGCTCCTAAATGTTCGTTCCCAGAATGGGAAAAAACAGTGCTTCTTAACAGCTGAAATGAGAGAAAGGTTTAACACTGTGAAATGAATGCCCATATCACAAAAAAAGTTACTCAGAAAGCTTCTGTCTAGTTTTCATCTGAAGAAGTGTGCTTTTTCACCATAGGCCTCAATTCACACCCAAATATCTCTTTGCAGTTTCTACAAAAACAGTGTTTCTAAACTGCTGAATCCAAAGAAAGGTTTAAGTCTAGGATATGAATGCACCCATCCCAAAGCAGTTTCTCAGCAAGCTTTTTCTTTTTTGATCTGATGAAGTTTCCTTTTTCACCATAGGCCTCAATGTGCTCCCTAATATCCCACCACAGATTATACAAACCAAGTGTCTCCAACCTGTTGAATGAAAATACAGGTTTAACTCTGTGAGATGAATGGACACATCACAAAGCAACTTCTCATATGGTATCATTCTAGGTTTATCCTGGGATTTTAGCTTTTTAATCTCGGGATATTTATCCTGGGATATTTGCTTTTTCAACATTGGCCTCTATGAGCTCCCAAATGTCCATTTGCAGAATGGACCAAAACAGTGTTTTCTAACTGCTAACTTAAAAGATAGGCTTAACACTGTGAGATGAATGCACACATCACAAAGAAGTTTCTCAAAATGCTTCTTCTGTCTAGTTTTTATCTGAAGAAGTTGGCTTTTTCACCATAGGCCACAATATGCTTCCAAATATCTCTTTGAAGATTTGCCAAAGCAGTATTTAACAACTGCTGAATGAAAAGTAAAGTTTAACTCTGCAAGTTGAATGCACACATCACAAAACAGTGTCTTAGATAGCTTCCTTCTAGTTTTTATCATAGGTTATACCCATTTTTGCCTTTGAATTAACAAGCTCCCAAATGTCCATTAGCAGAAAGGACAAAAGCAGGGTTTCCAATCTGCTGAACAGAAAGAAAGGTTTAATTCTGTGAAATGAATGCACTCATCACAGAGCAATTTTTCAGAAATCTTCTTTCTATTTTTTATCTGAAGATATTTCCTTTCTCACCATTGGCTGCAATGCACTCCCAAATATCACTTTGCAGATTATACAAAAACAGTGCTTCCAAACTGCTGAATGGAAAGAAACGTTTAACTCTGTGAGATGAATGCACACATCACAAAGCAGTTTCTCAGATAGACTCCTTCGAGTTTTAACCCTGGGATATATGCTTTTCATCCAATGGCCTCAATGAGTTCCCAAATGTCCATTCACAGAATGGACAAAAACGGTGTTTCCAAACTGCTGAATAGAAAGAAAGTTATAACTCTTTGAGATGAATGCACACATCACAAAGCAGTTTCTCAGAAAGCTTCTTTCTTTTCATCAGAAGATGTTTCCTTTTTCACCACAGGCCACAATATGATTCCAAATATCCTAGTGCAGATTCTACAAAAATAGTGTTTCCAAATTGCTGAATGAAAAGAAAGGTTTAACTCTGTGAGAGAAATCAACATGTCAGAAAACAGTTTCCCAAGAAACTAGTTTTTACCTGAAAGTATTTCCTTATTCATCATAGACCTCAATGCACTACTAAATATCTCTTTGCAGAATCTGAGAAAACAGTGTTACCAAACCGCTGAATGAAAGGAAAAGTTTAACTTGAAACATGAATGGTCACACCACAAAGCAGTTTCTCAGATATCTTCCTTCTAGTTTTTATCGTGGTATATTCAGTTTTTCGCCTTTGGTCTCAATGAGCCCCCAAATGTCCATTCGCAGAATGGATAAGAATCGTGTTTCCAATCTGATGAATCCAAAGAAAGATTTAACTCTGTGAGATGAATGCACACATCACAAAGCAGTTACTCAGAAGCATTGTTTCTACTATTTATCTGAAGATATTTCCTTTTTCACCATAGATCTCAATGCACTACCAAATATCTCTTTGCAGATTCTAAGAAAACAGTGCTTCCAAACTGCTGAATGAAAAGACAGGTTACCTCTGTGAGCTGATTGCACACATCACAAAGCAGTTTCTCAGAAAGCTTCTTTCTTATTTTTATCTGAAGATGTTTCCTTTTTCACCATAGGCTTCAAAGGACTACAAAATATCTCTTCAACTTGTGATTTGTTCATTAGTCTCACAGAGTTAAAGATTTCTTTTCATTCAGCAGTTTGGAAACAGTGTTTTCTTATATTCTGAGAAGTGATATTTAGTAGTGCTTTGAGGCCCATGGTGAAAAAGGAAATATCTTGTGAGAAAATCTAGAGAGAAACTTTCTGAGACACTGCTTTGTGATGTGTACATTCATCTCACAGAGTTAAAACTTTGTTTGGATTCATCAGTTTGGAAATACGATTTTTGTCCATTCTGTGAATGGACATTTGGGAGGCCATTGAGGGCAATGGCAAAAACTGCACATCCCAGGATAAAAACTAGAAAGAATATATCTGAGAAACTGCTTTGTGATGTGTGCATTCATCTCACAGAGTTAAAATTTCTTTTTGTTTAGCAGTTTGGAATCACTATTTTAGTACTATCTGTGAAGGTATGTTTGGGAGCCATTGAGGCCAATGGTGAAAAGGGAAATATCTTCAGAGAGAAAAAGAAAGAAGCTTTCTGAGAAACTGCTTTATTATGTGTGCATTCACCTCACTGAGTTAAATGTATCTTTGGATTCAGCAGTTTGGTAACACTGTTTTTGTCCATTCTGCGAATGGACGTTTGATTGCTCTATGAGGTGAATGGCAAAAAAAGTGAATATCCCAGGATAGAAACTAGAAGGAAGCTATCTGACAAACTAACTTGTGATTTGTACATTCATCTCACAGACTTTAACATTTCTTTTCATTTAGCAGTTTGGAAACCGTGTTTTCTTGGGTTCTCTGAAGAGATATTTGGTAGTGCATTGAGGCCTATAGTGAATAAGGATATATCTTCAGATGAAAACCAGAAAGAAGCTTTCCGAGAAACTCCTTTGTGATGTGTGCATTCATCTCATAGAGTTACACCTTTCTTTGGATTCAGCAGTTTGGGAACTATGTTTTTGTCCATTCTGCGAAAGGACATTTGGGAGCTCATTGAGGCCAATGGCGATAAAGCAAATATCATAGGACAAAAACTGTAAGGAAGTTATCTAATAAAGCGACCTGTGATGTGTGCATTCCTCTCACAGAGTTAAACCTTTCTTTTCATTCAGCACTTTGGACAAATCGTTTTCTTAGAATCTTTGAAGAGATATTCAGTCGCGCATTGAAGCCTACTGTGAAAAATGAAATATCTTCACATAAATAGTAGGAAGAAGCTTTCTGAGAAACCGCTTTGTGATGTTTGCATTCACCTCACTGAGTTAAACTCTCTTTGGATTCTGCAGTTTGGTAACACTGTTTTTGTACATTCTGCGAATATACATTTGGGTGCTCTTTGAGGCCAATGGCAAAAAAGTGCATAATCCAGGATAAACTAGAAGTAATTTATTTGAGAAATCTACTTATGATTTTTGCATTCATTTCACAGACTTAAACATTTCTTTTCTTTCAGCACTGTGAAAACAGTGTTTTCTTGGATTCACTGAAGATATATTTGGTAGTGCTTTGGGGCCTACAGTGAAAAAGCAGATATGTTCAGATAAAAACTACAAAGAAGCTTTCTGAGAGACTGTTTTGTAACGTTTGCATTCATCTCACTGAGTTAAACCTTTCTGTGGATTCAGCAGCTTCAGAACACTGTTTGTGTCCATGCTGCGAATGGACTTTTGGGAGTTCTTTGAGGCCAAAGGCAAAAAAGCGAATATCTCAGAACAAAAAATAGAAGGAAGTTAACTGACAAACCAACCTGTGACGTGTGCATTCATTTCGCAAAGTTCAACCTATCTTTTCATTCAGCAGTTTGGAAACAGTGTTATCTTAGAATCTGCAGAGATTTTCGGCAGTGCACTGAAGCCTCTTGTGAAAAATGAAATGTCTTCAGATAAATAGTAGAAAGAATCTTTCTGAGAAACTGCTTTGTGATGTGTCCGTTCACGTCACAGAGTTAAACGTTTCTTTGGATTCAGCAGTTTGGTAACACTGTTTTTGTCCATTCTGCGAATGGATGTTTTGGTGGTCTTTGAGACCAGTGGTGAAAAAGTGGAGATCCCAGGATAAAAACTCGAAGGAAGTTATCTGACAAACTGACTTGTGATTTGGACATTCATCACACAGAGTTAATATTTTTCTTTTGATTCAGTAGTTTGGAAACAGTGTTTCCTTGGATTCTCCAAATAGATATTTTGTAGCGCTTTTAGGCCTATGGTAAAAAAGGAAATATCTTCAGGTATAAACTAGAAAGAAGTTTTCTGAGAAACTGCTTTTTGATATGTTCATTCATCTCACAGAGTTAAAACTTTCTTTGGATTCAACAGTTTGGGAACATTGTTTTTGTCCATTCTGTGAATGAACATTTGGGAGCTCTTTGAGGCCAATGGAGAAAAAGCCAGTATCCCAGAATAAAAACTAGAGCAATATTATATGACAAACTGACCTGTGATGTTTGCATTGATCTCATAGAGTTAAACCTGTCTTTTCATTCAGCAGTTTGGAAACACTCTTATCTAAGAATCTGCAAAGAGATATTTGGTAGCCCATTGAGGCCTATGGTGAAAAAGGAAATATCTCCAGATAAATAGTTGAAATAATGTTTCTGAGTAACTATTTTGTGATGTGTGAATTCATCTCATGAAGTTATACCATTCTTTGCATTCATCAGTTTGGAAACATGGTTTTTGTACATTCTGTGAATGGACATTTGGGAACTCTTTGAGGCCAATGGCAAAAAGATAAATATCCAAGGATAAAACCTGGAATGAAGATATCTGAGAAACTGCTTTGTGATGTGTACATTCATGTTGCAGAGTTAAACCTTTCTTTTTATTCAGCAGTTTGATAACACTGCTTTCTTAGACTCTGCGAAGAGATAGTTGGTAATGCACTGAGACTTATGGTGAAAAGGAAATATCTTCAGATAAAAACTAGAAGGAATCCTTCCAAGAAACTGCTTTGTGATGTGTATATTCATCTCAAATAGTTAAAACTTTGTTTGTATTCAGCAGTTTGGGAACACTATTTTTGTCCATTCTGCAAAAGGACATTTGGGATCTCATTGAGGCCAGGCACAAAAAAGTGTATATCCCAGTATAAAAACTAGAAGGAATAGCTGAGAAACTGTTTTGTGAGTATGCATTCATCTCAGAGAGGTAAACCTTTCCATTCATTCAGCAGTTTGGAAACTGTTTTCTTAAAATCTTTGAAGAGAGATTTTGTAGCACATTGGGGCCTATGATGAAAAAGGAAATAGCTTCAGATAAAAACTAGAAAAAAGTTTCCTGGGAAACTGCTTTCAGATGTGTTCATTCGTCTCATAGAGTTAAACCTTTCTTTGGATTCAGTATGTTGGATACACTCTTTTTGCAGTATCGGTGAAGGTTTATTTGGGAGCACATTGGAGCCAATGGTGAAAAAGGAAATATCTTCATATAAAACTTAGAAAGAATCTTTCTCAGAAACTGCTATGTGATGTGTGCATTCATCTCACAGAGTTAAACTTTTCTTTGAATTCAGCAGTTAGGAACGATATTTTTGTCCATCCTATGACAGGACACTTGGGAACTCATTGAAGCTAATGGCGATAAAGCGAATGTACCAGGACAAAAACTAGAAGGAAGTTATCTGACAAACTGACCTGTGATGTGTGCATAATAATTAAAACTTTATTTTCATTCACTAGTTTGGAAACACTGTTTTCTTAGAATCTGTGAAGAGATATAGTGTAGTGCATTGAGGCATACTGTGGGAAAGGAAATATCTTCAGATAAATAATAGAAAGAAGTTTTCTGAGAAATTGTTTTGTGATGCTTGCATTCACCTCACATAATTAAACCTTTCTTTGGATACAGCCATTTGGGAACACTGTTTTTGTCCATACTGCAAAAGGATATTTATGAGATCTTTGAGGCCAATGGTGAAAAGCCAATATGCCAGGAAAAAAATTAGAAGTAAGTTATCTGACAAACTGACCTGTGATGTGCACCTTCATATCACAGAGTTAAAAATGCCTTTTAATTCAGCATTTTGGAAACACTGTTTTCTTAGGATCTGCAAAGAGATAGTAGGTAGCCCGTTGAGGCATATGGCGAAAAGGGAACTATCTTCAGATAAAGTTTGGAAACAATATTTCTGAGTAATTGCTTTGTGATGTGTGCATTCATCTCACAGACTTAAAGCTTTCTTTGGATTCATCAGTTTGGAAACATGGTTTTTGTCCATTCTGTGAATGGACATTTGGGAGCTCATTGAGGCCAAAGGTGAAAAACTAAATATCCCAGGATAAAACTAGAAGGAAAATATCTGAGAAACAGGTTTGTGATATGTCAATTCACGTTGAGAGTTAAACATTTCTTTGCATTCAGCAGTTTGGTAGCAATGTTTTCTTATTATCTGCGAAGAGATACTTGGTAGCGCATTGAGGTCCATGACGAAAATGGAAATATCATCAGATAAAAACTAGATAGAAGCTTCCTGGAAAACAGCTTTCAAATGTGTTCATTCATCTCACAGAGTTAAAGATTTCTTTAGATTCAGCAGTTTGGAAATACCGTTTTTGTCCATTATGCGAATGGACATTTTGGAGATCTTTGAGGTCAATTGCAAAAAAGCGAATATCCCAGGACAAAAACAAGAAGAAAGTTATCTGACAAACTGACTTCTATTTGTGCATTCGTCTCACAGACTTAAAGATTTCTTTTCATTCAGCAGTTGGAAATAATGTTTTCTTGTATTCTACAAAGAGATATTTCTTCAAGGCCCATGGTGAAAAAGGAAATATGTTGTAAGAAAAACTAGAGGGAAGCTTTCTAAGAAACTGCTTTCTGATGTTTGCATTCATCAGACAGAGATAAACCTTTCTTTGGATTCAGCAGTGTGGTAACACTAGTTTTGTTAATTCTGTGAATGGACATTTCGTATCTTCTTGAGGTCAAGGCAAAAAAAGTGAATATCCCAGGAAAAAACTAGAAAGAAGATATCCAAGAAACCGGTTTGTGATGTGTGCATTCATCTCTCAGAGTTAAATATTTCTTTTCATTCAGCTGCTTGGAAATACTGTTTTTATAGTTTCTGTGAAAGTATATTTGGGAGCACATTGAGGCCAATGGCAAAAAAGGAAATACCTTCAGATGAAAACTAGAAAGAATCTTTCTGAGAAACTGCTTTGTTATATATGCATTTGTCTCACAGAGTTTCACCTGTCTTTTAATTCAGCAGTTTTGAAACAATGTTTTTGTCCATTCTGTGAAAGGACATTTGGGAGCTCATTGAGGCCACTGGCGAAAAAATGGATATCCCAGGACAAAAACTAGAAGGAAGTTACCTGACAAACTGACCTGTGATGTATGTATTACTCTCACAGAATTAAACCTTTCTTTTCATTCAGTAGTTTGGAAACACTGTTTTCTTAGAATCTGCGAAGAGATATTTGGTAGTGCATTGAGGCTTCCTTTTAAAAAAGGAAATGTCTTCTTTCACAGAAAGAAGCTTTCTGTGAAACGGCTTGTGATGTGTACATTCACCTCACAGAGTTAAATGATTCTTTGGAATCAGCAGTTTGGCTATGCTTTTTGTGTCCATGCTGCAATGGGACATATAGCCCAGGATAAAAACTGGAAGGCTTTTATATGACAAACTGACTTGTGATTAGTACATTCTTCTCACAGAGTTAAACATTTCTTTCCATTCAACATTTTGGATTCTCCAAAGAGATACTTGGTAGAGCTTTGATTGCTATAGTGAAAAAGGAAATACCTGCAGATAAATAGTAGAAAGAATGTTTCTGAGTAACTGCATTGTGATGTGTGCATTCATCTCATGGAGTTAAAACTTTCTTTGAATTTATCAGTTTTGAAATACTGTTTTCGTCCATTCTGTGAATGGACATTTGGGAGCTCATTGAGGTCCATCGCAAAAAAGTGAATATACCCGGATAAAAACTTGAAGGAAGATATCTGAGAAACTGCTTTGTGATGTGTTCCTTCATGCTGCAGAGTTAAACCTTTCTTTTCTTTCATTCATTTCGTAACACCATTTTCTTAGATAGAATCTGCGAAGAGATATTTGGTAGCTCTTTGAGGCCTTTGGTGAAAAAGGAATATCTTCAGAAAAACTAGAAAGCTTTCAGAGAAACTGTTTTGTGATGTGTGCACTCACATCACAGAGTTATACCTTTCTTTGATTCAGCAGTTTGGGAACATTGTTTTTGTTCATTCTGCAAATGGACATTTGGGAGATCTTTGAGGCCAATGGTGAAAAGGTGAATATCCCAGGATAAAAACTAGAAGCAAGCTATCTGACAAAGAGACCTGTGATGTGTGCATTCATCTCACAGAGTTAAATCTGTCTTTTCATTGACCAGTTTGGAAACACTGTTTTCTTAGAGTCTGTGAAGAGATATTCGGCAGCACATTGAGGTCTATAGTGAAGAAGGAAGTATCTTGTGAGAAAAACTACAGAGAAGCTTTCTGAGAAACTACTTTGTGATGTGTGCATCCATCTCACAGAGCTAAACCTTTCTTTGGTTTCAGCAGTGTGGTGACACTGTTTTTGTTAATTCTGCAAATGGACATTTTGTAGCTCTTTGAGGTCAATGGTGAAAAAGTGAATATCCCAGAATAAAAACTAGAAAGGTGATGTCTGACAAACTGCTTTGTGATGTGTGCAGTCATCTCGCAGAGATAAACATTTTTTTTCCTTCAACAGTTTGGAAACACATTTTTGTAGTATACGTGAAGGTATATTTGGAAGTGCCTGGAGGCCAATGGCAAAAAAAGCGAATATTCCAGGACAAAAACCAGAATGATGTTATCTCACAAACCGACCTGTGATGAGTGCATTCATTTCACAGAGTAAACACTTTCTTTTCATTCAGCAGTTTTGAAACACTGTTTTCTTAGAATCTAAGAAGGCATATTTGGTAGCACATTGAGGCCTAAGGTGAAAAAGGAAATATCTTTAGATAAAAACTAGAAAGAATATTTCTGAGAAGCTTCTTTGTGATGTGTTCATTCATCTCACAGCGTTAAAGCTTTCTTGGGATTCAGTAGTTTGCAAACACTGTTTTTGCTTATTCTGGGAATGGACATTTTGCAGCTCAGTGAAGTCAATGGCAAAAAAGTGTATATCCCAAGATAAAAACCAGAAAGAAGGTATCTGAGAAAACGCTTTGTGATGTGTGCATTCATCTCACAGAAGTAAACTTTTCTTTTCATACTGCAGTTTGGAAACACTGTTTTTGTTGTATCAGTGAAGGTATATTTGGGAGCACATTGAGGCCAGAAGTAAAAAAAAAAAAAAAAAAGGGCATATCTTCAGATAAAAATTGTAAAGAATCTTTCTGAGAAAATTCTTTGTGAGTTGTGCATTCATCTCACAGAGTTAAACCATTCTTTGGATTCAGCAGTTTAGGAACCATGTTTTTGTCCTTTCTACGAAAGGGCATTTGGTAGCTCATTGAGGCCAACGGTGAAAAAGTGAGTTTCCCAGGATAAAAACTAGGAAGAATTTATCTGACAAACCCACCTGTGATGTGTTCATTCATCTCACAGAGTTAAACCTTTCTTTTCCTTCAGCAGTTTGGAAACACTGTTTTTCTAGTATATGTGAAGGTATATTTGGGAGCCCGTTGATGCCAATGGTGAAAAAGGAAATATCTTCAGATGAAAACAATAAAGAATCTTTGTGAGAAACTACTTTGTGGAATTGCTGGGGGGGGCGGAGCAAGATGGCCGCATAGGAAGAGCTCCAGTCTCCAACTCCCAGCGCGAGCGACACAGAAGACCGGTGATTTCTGCATTTTCAACTGAGGTACTGGGTTCATCTCACTGGGGAGTGCCGGACGAAAAGTGCTGGTCAGCTGCTGCAGCCCGACCAGCGAGAGCTGAAGCAGGGCGAGGCATTGCCTCACCTGGGAAGCACAAGGGGGAAGGGAATCCCTTTTCCTAGCCAGGGGAACTGAGACACACAACACCTGGAAAATCGGGTAACTCCCACCCCAATACTGCGCTTTAAGCAAACAGACACACCAGGAGATCATATCCCACACCTGGCCGGGAGGGTCCCACACCCACGGAGCCTCCCTCATTGCTAGCACAGCAGTCTGTGATCTACCAGAAAGAAAGCAGCGAGGCTGGGGGAGGGGCGCCCGCCATTGGTGAGGCCTAAGTAGGTAAACAAAGCTGCTGGGAAGCTCGAAGTGGGTGGAGCTCACAGCAGCTCAAGGAAACCTGCCTGTCTCTGTAGACTCCACCTCTGGGGACAGGGCAATAACAAACACAGCCGAAACCTCTGCAGACGCAAACAACTCTGTCTGACAGCTTTGAAGAGAGCAGTGGATCTCCCAACAGGGAGGTTGAGATCTGAGAAGGGACAGACTCCCTGCTCAAGTGGGTCCCTGACCCCTGAGTAGCCTAACTGGGAGACATCCCCCACTAGGGGCAGTCTGACACCCCACACCTCACAGGGTGGAGTACACCCCTGAGAGGAAGCTTCCAAAGCAAGAATCAGACAGGTACACTCGCTGTTCAGAAATATTCTATCTTCTGCAGCCTCTGCTGCTGATACCCAGGCAAACAGGGTCTGGAGTGGACCTCAAGCAATCTCCAACAGACCTACAGCTGAGGGTCCTGACTGTTAGAAGGAAAACTATCAAACAGGAAGGACACCTACAGCAAAACCCCATCAGTACATCACCATCATCAAAGACCAGAGGCAGATAAAACCACAAAGATGGGGAAAAAGCAGGGCAGAAAAGCTGGAAATTCAAAAAATAAGAGCGCATCTCCCCCGGCAAAGGAGCGCAGCTCATCGCCAGCAACGGATCAAAGCTGGACGGAGAATGACTTTGACGAGATGAGAGAAGAAGGCTTCAGTCCATCAAACTTCTCAGAGCTAAAGGAGGAATTACGTATCCAGCGCAAAGAAACTAACAATCTTGAAAAAAAAGTGGAAGAATTGATGGCTAGAGTAATTAATGCAGAGAAGGTCATAAACGAAATGAAAGAGATGAAAACCATGACACGAGAAATACCTGACAAATGCACAAGCTGCAGTAACCGACTCGATCAACTGGAAGAAAGAGTATCTGCGATTGATGATCAAATGAATGAAATGAAGCGAGAAGAGAAACCAAAAGAAAAAAGAAGAAAAAGAAATGAACAAAGCCTGCAAGAAGTATGGGATTATGTAAAAAGACCAAATCTACGTCTGATTGGGGTGCCTGAAAGTGAGGGGGAAAATGGAACCAAGTTGGAAAACACTCTTCAGGATATCATCCAGGAGAACTTCCCCAACCTAGTAAGGCAGGCCAACATTCAAATCCAGGAAATACAGAGAACGCCACAAAGATACTCCTGGAGAAGAGCAACTCCAAGACACATAATTGCCAGATTCACCAAAGTTGAAATGAAGGAAAAAATCTTAAGGGCAGCCAGAGAGAAAGGTCGGGTTACCCACAAAGGGAAGCCCATCAGACTAACAACAGATCTCTCGGCAGAAACTCTACAAGCCAGAAGAGAGTGGGGGCCAATATTCAACATTCTTAAAGAAAAGAATTTTCAACCCAGAATTTCATATCCAGCCAAACTAAGTTTCATAAGTGAAGGAGAAATAAAATCCTTTACAGATAAGCAAATGCTTAGAGATTTTGTCACCAGTAGACCTGACTTACAAGAGACCCTGAAGGAAGCACTAAACATGGAAAGGAACAACCAGTACCAGCCATTGCAAAAACATGCCAAAATGTAAAGACCATCGAGGCTAGGAAGAAACTGCATCAACTAACGAGCAAAATAACCAGTTAATATCATAATGGCAGGATCAAGTTCACACATAACAATCTTAACCTTAAATGGAAATGGACTAAATGCTCCAATTAAAAGACACAGACTGGCAAACTGGATAAAGAGTCAAGACCCATCAGTCTGCTGTATTCAGGAGACCCATCTCACACGCAGAGACATACATAGGCTCAAAATAAAGGGATGGAGGAAGATTTACCAAGCAAATGGAGAACAAAAAAAGCGGGGGTTGCAATACTAGTGTCTGATAAAACAGACTTTAAACCATCAAAGATCAAAAGAGACAAAGAAGGCCGTTACATAATGGTAAAGGGATCAATTCAACAGGAAGAGCTAACTATCCTAAACATATATGCACCCAATACAGGAGCACCCAGATTCATCAAGCAAGTCCTTAGAGACTTACAAAGAGACTTAGACTCCCATACAATAATAATGGGAGACTTCAACACTCCACTGTCAACATTAGACAGATCAACGAGACAGAAAGTTAACAAGGATATCCAGGAATTGAACTCATCTCTCTAGCAAGCAGACCTAATAGACATCTATAGAACTCTCCACCCCAAATCAACAGAATATACATTCTTCTCAGCACCACATCGTACTTACTCCAAAATCGACCATGTAATTGGAAGTAAAGCACTCCTCAGCAAATGTACAAGAACTGAAATTATAACAAACTGTCTCTCAGACCACAGTGCAATCAAACTACTACTCAGGACTAAGAAACTCAATCAAAACCGCTCAACTACATGGAAACTGAACAACCTGCTCCTGAATGACTACTGGGTACATAACGAAATGAAGGCAGAAATAAAGATGTTCTTTGAAACCAATGAGAACAAAGATACAACATACCAGAATCTCTGGGACACATTTAAAGCAGTGTGTAGAGGGAAATTTATAGCACTAAATGCCCACAAGAGAAAGCAGGAAAGATCTAAAATTGACACTCTAACATCACAATTAAAAGAACTAGAGAAGCAAGAGCAGACACATTCGAAAGCTAGCAGAAGGCAAGAAATAACTAAGATCAGAGCAGAACTGAAGGAGATAGAGACACAAAAAACTCTCCAAAAAATCAATGAATCCAGGAGTTGGTTTTTTGAAAAGATCAACAAAATTGACAGACCACTAGCAAGACTAATAAAGAAGAAAAGAGAGAAGAATCAAATCGACGCAATTAAAAATGATAAAGGGGATATCACCACCGACCCCACAGAAATACAAACTACCATCAGAGAATACTATAAACACCTCTACGCAAATAAACTGGAAAATCTAGAAGAAATGGATAATTTCCTGGACACTTACACTCTTCCAAGACTAAACCAGGAAGAAGTTGAATCCCTGAATAGACCAATAGCAGGCTCTGAAATTGAGGCAATAATTAATAGCCTACCAACCAAAAAAAGTCCAGGACCAGATGGATTCACAGCTGAATTCTACCAGAGGTACAAGGAGGAGTTGGTACCATTCCTTCTGAAACTATTCCATTCCATAGAAAAAGAGGGAATCCTCCCTAACTCATTTTATGAGGCCAACATCATCCTGATACCAAAGCCTGGCAGAGACACAACAAAAAAAGAGAATTTTAGACCAATATCCCTGATGAACATCGATGCAAAAATCCTCAATAAAGTACTGGCAAACCGGATTCAGCAACACATCAAAAAGCTTATCCACCATGATCAAGTGGGCTTCATCCCTGGGATGCAAGGCTGGTTCAATATTCGCAAATCAATAAACATAATCCAGCATATAAACAGAACCAAAGACAAGAACCACATGATTATCTCAATTGATGCAGAAAAGGCTTTTGACAAAATTCAACAGCCCTTCATGCTAAAAACGCTCAGTAAATTCGGTATTGATGGAACGTACCTCAAAATCATAAGAGCTATTTATGACAAACCCACAGCCAATATCATACTGAATGGGCAAAAACTGGAAAAATTCCCTTTGAAAACTGGCACAAGACAGGGATGCCCTCTCTCACCACTCTTATTCAACATAGTGTTGGAAGTTCTGGCTAGGGCAATCAGGCAAGAGAAAGAAATCAAGGGTATTCAGTTAGGAAAAGAAGAAGTCAAATTGTCACTGTTTGCAGATGACATGATTGTATATTTAGAAAACCCCATTGTCTCAGCCCAAAATCTCCTTAAGCTGATAAGCAACTTCAGCAAAGTCTCAGGATACAAAATTAATGTGCAAAAATCACAAGCATTCTTATACACCAGTAACAGACAAACAGAGAGCCAAATCAGGAATGAACTTCCATTCACAATTGCTTCAAAGAGAATCAAATACCTAGGAATCCAACTTACAAGGGATGTAAAGGACCTCTTCAAGGAGAACTACAAACCACTGCTCAGTGAAATCAAAGAGGACACAAACAAATGGAAGAACATACCATGCTCATGGATAGGAAGAATCAATATCGTGAAAATGGCCATACTGCCCAAGGTAATTTATAGATTCAATGCCATCCCCATCAAGCTACCAATGAGTTTCTTCACAGAATGGGAAAAAACTGCTTTAAAGTTCATATGGAACCAAAAAAGAGCCCGCATCTCCAAGACAATCCTAAGTCAAAAGAACAAAGCTGGAGGCATCACGCTACCTGACTTCAAACTATACTACAAGGCTACAGTAACCAAAACAGCATGGTACTGGTACCAAAACAGAGATATAGACCAATGGAACAGAACAGAGTCCTCAGAAATAATACCACACATCTACAGCCATCTGATCTTTGACAAACCTGAGAGAAACAAGAAATGGGGAAAGGATTCCCTATTTAATAAATGGTGCTGGGAAAATTGGCTAGCCATAAGTAGAAAGCTGAAACTGGATCCTTTCCTTACTCCTTATACGAAAATTAATTCAAGATGGATTAGAGACTTAAATGTTAGACCTAATACCATAAAAATCCTAGAGGAAAACCTAGGTAGTACCATTCAGGACATAGGCATGGGCAAAGACTTCATGCCTAAAACACCAAAAGCAACGGCAGCAAAAGCCAAAATTGACAAATGGGATCTCATTAAACTAAAGAGCTTCTGCACAGCAAAAGAAACTACCATCAGAGTGAACAGGCAACCTACAGAATGGGAGAAAATTTTTGCAATCTACTCATCTGACAAAGGGCTAATATCCAGAACCTACAAAGAACTCAAACAAATTTACAAGAAAAAAACAAACAACCCCATCAAAAAGTGGGCAAAGGATATGAACAGACATTTCTCAAAAGAAGACATTCATACAGCCAACAGACACATGAAAAAATGTTCATCATCACTGGCCATCAGAGAAATGCAAATCAAAACCACAATGAGATACCATCTCACACCAGTTAGAATGGCGATCATTCAAAAGTCAGGAAACAACAGGTGCTGGAGAGGATGTGGAGAAATAGGAACACTTTTACACTGTTGGTGGGATTGTAAACTAGTTCAACCATTATGGAAAACAGTATGGCGATTCCTCAAGGATCTAGAACTAGATGTACCATATGTCCCAGCCATCCCATTACTGGGTATATACCCAAAGGATTATAAATCATGCTGCTATAAAGACACATGCACACGTATGTTTATTGCAGCACTATTCACAATAGCAAAGACTTGGAATCAACCCAAATGTCCATCAGTGACAGATTGGATTAAGAAAATGTGGCACATATACACCATGGAATACTATGCAGCCATCAAAAAGGATGAGTTTGCGTCCTTTGTAGGGACATGGATGCAGCTGGAAACCATCATTCTTAGCAAACTGTCACAGGAACAGAAAACCAAACACCGCATGTTCTCACTCATAGGTGGGGACTGAACAATGAGATCACTTGGACTCAGGAAGGGGAACATCACACACAGGGGCCTATCATGGGGAGGGGGGAGGGGGGAGGGATTGCATTGGGAGTTACACCTGATGTAAATGATGAGTTGATGGGTGCAGCACACCAACATGGCACAAGTATACATATGTAACAAACCTGCACGTTATGCACATGTACCCTACAACTTAAAGTATAATAATAATAAATAAATTTAAAAAAAAAAAACATAATCTCTCAAAAAAAAAAAAAAAAGAAACTACTTTGTGATGTGTGCATTCATCTAACAGATTTACACTTCTCTTTGGATTAAGCAGTTTTGGAACAAGGTTTTTGTCCATTCTGCGAATGGACATTTGGGTGCTGTTTGAGGCCAATGGCAAAAAAGTGAATATCCCAGGATAAAAACTACAAAGAATTATCTGACAAACTGACTTTTGTTTTGTGCATTCATCTCACAGAGTTAAACATTTCATTTCATTCAGCAATTTGGAAACAGTGTTTTCTTGTATTATCCGAAGAGATATTTGGTAGCACTTTGAGGGCCACAGTGGAAAAGGAAATATCTTCTCACAAAAACTAGGAAGAAGCTTTCTGAGAAGCTGCTCTGTGATGTGTGCATTCATATCAAAGAGTTAAACCTTTCTTTGGTTTCCACAGTGTGGTAACTCTGTTTTTGTTTATTCTGTGATTTGACATTTCATAGCTCATTGAGGTCAATGGCAAAAAAGTGAACATCCCAGGATAAAAACTGGAAAGAAGATATCTGAGATGACCTTTGTGATATGTCCATTCATGTTCCAGATTTAAACCTTTCTTTTCATTCATCAGTTTGGTAGTACTCTTTTGTTAGAATCTGTGAAGAGATATTTTGTAGTCATTGAGGCCTATGATGAAAAAGGAAATATCTTCAGATAAAAATTGCAAAGAAGCTTCCTGAGTAAATGCTTTCATATATGATCATTCTTCTCACAGACATAAAGCTTTCTTTGGATTCAGCAGTTTGTAAACACTGTTTTTGTCCATTCTGTGAATGTACATTTGGGAGACCTTTGGAGAGCAATGGTGAACAAGTGAGTATCCCAGGACAGAAATTGGAAGGATATAATCTGACAAACCGACTTGTGTTCTGTGCATTCATCTCACAGAGTTAAAGATTTCTTATCATTCAACAGTTTGCAAACTGTCTTTTCTTTTGCGGGGGGGGTTACAGAGTCTCATTCTGTCACCCAGGCTGGAGTGCAGTGGCTGGATCTCAGCTCACTGCAAGCTCCACCTCCGGGGTTTACACCATTCTCCTGCCTCAGCCTCCCAAGTAGCTGGGACTACAGATGCCTGCCACCTCGCCCAGCTAATTTTTTGTATTTTTCAGTAGAGACAGAGTGTCACCATGTTAGCCAGGATGGTCTCAATCTCCTGAACTGGTGATTCACCCGTCTCAGCCTCCCAAAGTGCTGAGATTACAAGTTTGAGCCACCGTGCCTGGCCCAGAAACAGTGTTTTCTTATATTCTGTGAAGAGATATTTGATAGTGCTTTGAGGCCCATGATGAAAAAGGAAATACCTTGTGAGAAAAACTGGAAGGAAGCTTTCTCAGAAGCTTCCTTTTGATGTGTGCATTCATCTCACAGAGTTAAATGTTTCTTTGGATTCAGCAGTTTGCTAACACTATTTTTGTCCATTCTGTGAATGAACCTTTGGGAGATCTTTGAGGCAATTGGTGAAAAAGTGAATATCCCTTGATAAAAACCAGAAGGAAGTTATCTGACAAACCGACCTGTGTTGTCTGCATTCATCTTGCAGATATAAACCTGTCTTTTCATTTAGCAGTTTGGAAACACTGTTTTCTTAGAATCTGCGAAGAGATATTCAGTAGTGCATTGAGGCCTATGGAGAAAAAGGAAGTATCTCAGATAAACAGTAGAAAGAATGTTTCTGATTAACTGGTTTGTGGTGTGTGCATTCATTTCACAGAGTTAAACTTTTCTTTGGATTCATCAGTTTGGAAACATGATTTTTGTCCATTCTGAGAATGGATATTTGGGAGCTCATTCAGGTCAATGGCAAAAAACTGAATATCCCAGGATAAAAATTCGAAGGAACATATCTGAGAAACTACTTTGTGATGTGTCCATTCTTACTGTAGAATTAAACCTTTCTTTTCATTCAGCAGTTTGGTAGCACTGTTTTGTTAGAATCTGTGAAGAGATATTTTGTAGCACATTGAGCCCAGTAATGAAAAAGGAAATATCTTCAGATAAAAACTATAAAGAAGCTACCTGGCAAACTACTTTCAGATGTGTTCATTAATCTCACAGAGTTAAACCTTTCTTTCAATTCAGCAGTTTGGAAACACTGTTTTTGTCCATTCTGTGAATGGGTATTTGGGAGATCTTTAAGGCCAATGCTGAAAAAGTGAATATCCCAGGACAAAAACTAGAGGGAATTTATGTGACAAACTGAGTTGTGATTTGTGCATTCGTCTCACAGAGTTTAAGATTTGTCTTCATTCATCAGTTTGGAAACACTGTTTTCTTGTATTCTGCCAAGAGATATTTGGTAGCACTTTGAGGCCCGTGGTGAAAAAGGAAATATTTTGTGAGAAAAAATAGAGAGAAGCTTTGTGAGAAACTGCTTTGTGATGTGGGCATTGATCTCACAGAGCTAAGCCTTTCTTTGGATTCAGTGTGTGGTAACACTGTTTCTGTTTATTCTGCAAATGGACATTCGGTCTTTCTTTGAGGTCGCTGGCAGAAAAGTGAACATTCCAGGATAAAAACTGGAAAGAAGATATCTGAGAAACCACTTTGTGATGTGTGCATTCATCTCGCAGATTTAAACCTTTCTTTTCATTCAGCAGTTTGAAAACACTGTTTTTGTATTATCTGTGAAGGTATATTTGGGAGTGCATTGAGGCCAAAGGTGAAAAGGAAATATCTTCAGATGAAAACTAGAAAATATATTTCTAAGAAACTGCTTTATGATGTGTGCATTCATTTCACAGAGTTACAGCTCTGTTTTGATGCAATAGTTTGGAAATACTGTTTTCTAACAATCTACAAGGAGATATTCAGTAGCACATTGAGGCCTCTTGTGAAAAACGAAATTTCTTTAGATAAATAGTAGAAGAAAACTTTCTGAGAAACTGCTTTGTGATGTGTTCATTCACCTCACAGAGTTAAACTATCTTTGGATTCATGTGTTTGTTAACATTGTATTTGTCCATTCAGTGAATGGACGTTTGAGTGTTCTTTGAGGCCAATGACAAAAAAGGGGATATCCCAGAATAAAAAATAGAAGGAAGTTACTTGACAAACCCATTTGTGATTTGTACATTAATCTCACAGAGTCAAATATTTCTTTTCATTCAACAGTTTGGAATCCGTGTTTTCTTGGACTCTCCGAAGAGATATTCAGTAGCACCTTGAAGCCTATGGTGACAAAGGAAATATCTTCAGATAAATAGTAAAAACAATGTTTCTGAGTAACTGCTTTGTGATGTGTGTATTCATCTCATGGAGTTAAACATTTCTTTGGATTTATCAGTTTGGAAACAAGGTTTTTGTCCTTCTGTGAATGGACGTTTGGGAGGTTATTGAGGCCAACGGTGAAAAACTAAATATCCCAGGATAAAAACTAGGAGGAAGATATCTGAGAAGCCACTTTGTGAGGTGAGCATTCTTGTTGCAGAGTTAAGCCTTTCTTTTCATTCCACAGTTTGGAAACTGTTTTCTTACAATCTGTGAAGAGATATTTTGTAACACATTGAGGCCTATGATGAAAATGGAAATATCTTCAGATAAAAAGTATAAAGAAGCTTCCTGGGAAACTTCCTTCGAATGTGTTCATTCATCTCACATAGTAAAAGCTTTCTTTCGATTCAGCAGTTTCGAAACACTGTTTTTGTCCTTTCTGTGAGTGGTCATTTGGATGCTCTTTGAGATAAATGGTACAAAAGAGCATATTCCAGGATAAAAACTACAAGGAAGTTATCTGACAAACCAACTTGAGTTTTCTGCATTAATCTCACAAAGTTAAAGACTTCTTTTCATTCACCAGTTTGGAAAAAGTATTTTCTTGTATTCTGAAAAGAGATATTGGGCAGCACTTTGGGGTACATGGTAAAAAAAGAAAATGTTTTCTGAGAAAAACTAGAAGGAAGCTTTCTAAGAAAGAAAGTTTGTGATGTGTGCATTCATCTCACAGAGTCAAACATTTCTTGGGATTCAGAAGTGTGGTAACACTGTTTTTGTTTATTCTGCGTATGGACGTTTGGTAGTTCTTTCAGATCAATGTCAAAAAAGTGAATATCCTAGGATAAAAACTATAAAGAAGATACCTGAGAAACTACTTTATGACGTGTGCATTCATCTTGCAGATTTAAACCCTTTCTTTTCATTCAGTACTTTGGAAACACTGTTTTTGTAGTATCTGTGAAGGTACATTTGGGAGCCCATTGAGGACATTGGTTAAAAAGGAAATTTGTTCAGATAAAAACTAAAAAGAAGCTTTCTGAGATACTGCTTTGTGATGTGTGTGTTCACTTCACAGAGTTAAACGTATCTTTGGATTCAGCAGTTTGGTAGTACTGTTTTAGTCCTTTCTGTGAATGGACATTTGGGTGCTCTTTGAGGCCAATGGCAAAAAAGTGAATCTCCCAGGATAAAAACTAGAAGGAAGTTATCTGATGAAATGACTTGTGATTTGTAAATTCATCACACAGAGTTAAACATTTCTTTCATTCAGCAGTTTGGAAACAGTGTTTTCTTGGATTCTCCAAAGAGATATTTGGTAGCACTTCAAGACCTATGGTGAAAAAGCAAATATCTTCAGATAAAAACTAGAAAGAATCTTTCTGAGAAACTACTTTTTGATATGTGCATCCATCTCACAGAGGTAAACCTTCCTTTGCATTCAACAGATTGGAAACACTGTTTTTGTAGTATTTCTGAAGGTATATTTGGGAGTGAACTGTGGCCCATGGTGAAAAAGGAAATATCTTCAGATGAAAACTACAAAGAATCTTTCTGAGAAACTGCTCTGTGATGTGTGCAGTCATCTCACAGAGTTACACCTCTCTTTGGATTCAGCACTTTGGGAACAATGATTTTGTCCAATCTGCAAAAGGACATTTCTGAGTTCATTGAGGCCAATGGCAAGAAAGTGAATATCCCAGGATAAGAACTAGAAGAAAGTTATCTGACAATCTGACCCGTGTATTGTGCATTCATCTCACAGAGTTAAATGTTTCTTTTCATTCAGCCATGTGGTAACACTCTTTTTGTTTATTCTGCCAAGGCACATTTGGTAGCTTTTTGAAGTCAATCACGAAAAAGTGAATATCCCAGGATAAAACCTAGAAAGAAGATATCTGAGAAACCGCTTTGAGATGTGTGCCTTCATCACGCAGAGTTAAACCTTTCTTTTCATTCAACAGTTTGGAAACACTGTTTTCATAGTATCTCTGAAGGTGTATTTCGGAGTGCATTGAGGCCCATGGTGAAAAAGGAAATATCTTCAGATAAACACTAGAAAGAAGTTTTCTGAGGAACTGCTTTGTAATGTGTACATTCATCTTACAGAGTCAAACGTTTCTCTGGATACAGCAGTTTGGTAACACTGTTTTTGTCCATTCTGCGAATGGAAGTTTAGGAAGTTATCTGACAAACTGACTTGTGATTTGAACATTCATCTCACAGAGTTAAATATTTCTTTTCATTCAGCAGTTTGGAAACAGTGTTTTCTTGGATTCTCTGAAGAGATATTTGGTATCACTTTCAGGCCTATGGTGAAAAAGGAAATGTCTTCAGATAAAACTAGAAAGAAGTTTTCTGAGATACTGCTTCATGATGTGTACATTCATCTCACAGGGTTAAATCTTTCTTTGGATTCAGCAGTTTGGGAATCCTGTTTTGTCAATTCTGCGAATGGACATTTGTGAGATCTTTGAGGCCAATGGCAAAAAAATGAATATGCCCAGATAAAAACTAGAAGGAAATTATCTGACAAACTGCCTTGTGTTTTGTGCATTCATCTTACAGATGTAAACATTTATTTTCATTCAGCAGTTTGGAAACAGTGTTTTCTTGTATTCTGCAAAGAGATATTCAGTATCACTTTGAGGCCCACAGTGAAAAAGAAAATATTTTGTGAGAAAACTGAAGAGAAGCTTTCTGAGAAACTGCTTTGCGGTGTGTGCATTCATCTCACAGAGTTAACCTTTCTTTGAATTCAGCAGTGTGGTAACAGAATGGACATTTGGTAGTTCTTTGAGGTCAATGGTGAAAAAGTGAATATCCAAGAATGAAAACTCACAATAAAATATCTGAGAAACTGCTTTGTGATGTGTGCATTCATCTTGCACAGTTCAACCTTTCTCTTTGTTCAGTACTTTGGAAACACTGTTTTTGTAGTATCTTTGAAGGTCTATTTGTTAGCGCTTTGAGGCCAATGGTGAACACGGAAATATCTTCATATGAAAACTAGAAAGAATCTTCCCGAGAAACTGTTTTGTGATGTGTGAATTCATCTCACAGAGTTACACCTCTCTTTGGATTCAGCAGTTTGGGAGCAATGTTTTTGTCCATTCTGCGAAAGGGCATTTGGGAGCTCATTGAGGCCAATGGTGAGAAAGTGAATATCCAAGGACCAAAACTTGAAGGAAGTTATCTGAGAAACTGAACTGTGATTTATGCATTCCTCACATAGAGTTATGCCTTTCTTTTCATTCAGCAGTTTGGAAACACAGTTTTCTTACAATCTGTGAAGACATATTTGGTGGCACTTTGAGGCCTCCTGTGAAAAAGGAAATGTCTTCAGATAAATAGTAGAAAGAATCTTTCTGAGAAACTATTTTGTGATGTGTGCATTCACCTCACAGATTTAAACATTTCTTTAGAGTCAGAGTTTATTAACAGTGCTGTTATCCATTCTGTGAATGGACGTTTTTGTGCTCTTTGAGGCCAATGGCAAAAAAGCGAATATCGCAGGAAAAAAAAAAGAGAATTTATTTGACAAACAGACTTGTGATTTATACATTCATCTCACAGATATAAATATTTCTTTTCGTTCAGCAGTTTGGAAACAGTGTTTTCTCAGATTCTCTTAAGAGATATTTGGTAGTGCTTTGAGGTCTATGGTGAAAAAGCAAATAACTTCAGATAAAAACTAGAAAGAAGCTCTCTGAGAAACTGAATTGTAATGCGTGCATTCATCTTACAGAGTTAAACCTTTCTTTTAATTCAACAGTGTTGGAACACTGTATTTGTCCATTCTGCAAATGGACATTTGTGAGATCTTTATGGCCAAGTCCGAAAAAGCGAATATCCCAGCATAAAAACTAGAAGGAAGGTATCTGACAAACTGACCTTATATATTTGCATTCATTTCACAGAGTTAAACCCGTCTTTTCATTCAGCAGTTTAGAAATACTGTTTTCTTAGAATCTACAAAGAAATATTTGATAGCGCATTGAGGTCCAGGTTGAAATAGGAAATATCTTCAGATAAATAGTGGAAACAATGTTTCTGATTATCTGCTTTGTGACGTGTGCATTAATCTCACAGAGTTAAACCTTTATTTGTATTCACCAGTTTGGAAACACCGTTTTTGTCCATTCTGCGAACAGACATTTGGGAGCTCATTGAGGTCAATGGCAAAAATCTGAATATCCCAGGATAAAAATCAGAAGGAAGATATCTGAGAAACTGCTTTGTGATGTGTGTATTCATGTTGTAGAGTTAAACCTTTCCCTTCATTCAGCAGTTTGGTAGCACTGTTTTCTTAGAATATGTGAAGAGATATTTGGAAGCACATAGAGGCCTAAGATGAAAAAGGAAATATCTTCAGAAAGAAGCTTCCTGGGAAACTGCTTTGGGATGTGTGCATTACTCTCACAGAATTAAACTGTTCTGTGGATTCATCAGTTTTGAAACACGGTTTTTATCCATTCTGCCAAAGGACATTTGGGAGCTCATTGAGGCAAATGGTGAAAAGCTGAATATCGGAATATAAAACTCGAAGGAAGGTATCTGAGAAACGGACCTGTGATGTGTCCATTTATCTCGAAGAGTTAAACTGGTCTTTTCATTTGGCAGTTTGGAAACACTGTTTTCTTAGAATCTGGGAAGAGATACTTGGTAGCTCATTGAGGCCTATAGTGAAAAAGAAATGTCTTCAGGTAAATAGTAGAAACAATGTTTCTAGTTAAATGCTTTGTGATATCTGCATTCATCTCTCAGGGTTTAACTTTTCTTTGAATTCATCAGTTTGGAAACCCGGTTTTTGTCCACTCTGTGAAAGGACATTTTGTAGCTCATTGAGGCCAATGGCAAAAAACTGAATATTCCAGGATAAAAACTAGAGGGAAGATATCTGAGAAACTGCTTTGTGATGTGTGCATTCATGTGGCAGAGTTCAACCATTCTTTACATTCAGCAGTTTGGTAACACTGTTTTGTCACAATCTGGGAAGAGATATTTTGTAGTTCATTGAGGCCTACAATGGAAAAGGAAATATCTTCAGATAAAAACTAGAAAGAAGCTTCCTGGGAAACTACTTTCAGATGTGTTCATTTACCTCACAGAGTTAAAGCTTTCTTTGGATTCAGCAGTTTGGAAATACTGTTTTTGTCCATTCTGTGAATGGACATTTGGGTGTTCTTTGAGGCCAATGGGGAAAAAGTGAATATCCCAGGATAAAAACTAGAAGGAAGTTATCTGACAAACAGATTTGTGATTTGTACATTCATCTCACAGAGTCAAATATTTATTTTCATTCAGCAGTTTGGAAACATTGTTTTCTAGGATTCCCAGAGGAGATATTTGGGAGTGCTTTGAGGCTTACATGAAAAAGGAAATGTCTTCTGATAAAAACTAGAAAGAAGCTTTCTGAGAAACTGCTTTGTGATGTGTGCATTCATCTCACTGAGTTAAAACTTTCTTTTGATTCATTAGTTTGGGAGCAATGTTTTTGTCCATTCTTCAAATAGACATTTGGGAAATATTTGAGGCTAATGGTGAAAAAGTGAAAATCTCAGGATAATAACTAGACGGAGGTTATCTGAAAAAGCGACTTGTGATATGTGCATTTATCTCACACAGTTAAAGCTATCTTTTCATTCAGCAGTTTGGAAACACTGTTTTCTTAGAATCTGCAAAGAGATATTTGGTAGCGCATTGAAGCCTATGGTGAAAAGGAAATACCTCAGATAAATAGTAGATAGAATGTTTCTGAGTAACTGATTTGTGATGTCTGCATTTGTCTCACAGAATTAAACCTTTCTTTGGATTCATCAGTTTGGAAACACCGTTTTGTCCATTCTGTGAATGGACATTTGGGAGATCTTTGAGGCCAATGACAAAAAAGCAAATATCCCAGGACAAAAACAAGAAGGAATTTATCTGACAAACCGACCTGTGATTTGTGCATTATGTTCACAGAGTTAAAGATTTCTTTTCTTTTACAACTCTGTGAGATGAATGCACACAGCATAAATCAGTTTCTCAGAAAACTTCTTTCTTCTTTTTATCTAAAGATGTTTTCTTTTTCACCACAGGCCACAATGCGATCTCAAATATCACTTCACAGATTCTAGAAAAGGAATGTTTCTGAACTGCAGAATGAAAAGAAAGGTGTAACTCAGAGAGTTGAATGCACACATCACAAAGCAGTTTCCCAGATAGCTTCCTTCTACTTTTTACCCTGGAATATTCACTTTTTCTCCAATGGCCTCAAGGAACTCCCAAATGTCCATTCACAGAATGGACAAAAATGGTGTTTCCAAACTCCTAAATACAAAGAAAGTTATAACTCTGTGAGATGAATGCACTCATCATACAGTAGTTTCTCAGAAAGCTTCTTTCTTCTTTTTATCTAAAGATGTTTCCTTTTTCACCACAGGCCACAATGTGATCCCAAATATCCCTGTGAAGATTCTACAAAAACAGTGTTTCCAAACTGTTGAATGAAAACAAAGGTTTAACTCTGCGAAATGAATTCACATGTCACAAAGCTATATCTCACATAGCTTACTGTAGAATTTATTTTGGGATATTTGCTTTTTTGTTTTTGGCCTCAAAGAACTTCCAAATGTTGGTTGGCAGAATGGACAAAATCAGTGTTTGCAGACTGCTGAATTGAAAGAAAGTTTAATTCTCTGAGATGAATACACACATCACAAAGAAGTTTCTCAGAAACCTTTCTAGTTTCTGTCTGAAGATATTTTCTTTATCAACATAGTCCTCAATGTGTTCCCAAATATCTCTTTGCAGTTTCTACAAAAACAGTGTTTCTAAACTGCTGAATCCAAAGAAAGGTTTAACTCTAGTAGATGAAATGCACACATTCCAAAGCAGTTTCTCAAAAGTTTTTTTCTTGTTTTTAATCTGAAGATATTTCCTTTTTCACCAGAGACCTCAATGCACTCCCAAATATCCCACCACAGTCTCTACAAACACAGTATTTCCCACCTGTTGAATGGAAATAAAACTGTAACTCTGGAGTTCAACGCACATCACAAAAGGATGTTTTAGATAACTTCATTCTAGTTTTTATTGTGGGATATTCCTTTCTTCACCTTTGTCCTAAGCAGTTCCCAAATGTCCATTCACAGAATGTATAAAAACAGGGTTTCCTAACTGTTGAATAGAAAGAAAGTTTTAACACTATGAGATAAATGCACACATCACAAAGAACTTTCTCAGAATGCTTCTTTCTAGTTTTTATCTGAAGATATTTCCTTTTTCACCATAGGCCTCAATGTACTCCCAAATATCCCTTTGCAGATTTTATAATTACAATGCCTCCAAACTGCTGCATGAAAGGAAATGTGTAACTCTGTGAGATGAAGGCACTCACACAAAGCAGTTTCTCAGAAAACTTCCTTCTAGTTTTTACCCTGGAATATTCACTTTTTCCTTATTGGCCTCAATAAGCTCCCAAATGTCCATTGACAGAATGGACAAAAACGGTGTTTCCAAATTGCTGAATAGAAAAAATGTTATAATCCTGTGTGATGAATGTGCACATCACAAATCAGTTTCTCAGAAAGCTTCTTTCCAGTTTTAATATGAGGATATTTTCTTTTTCACCACAGCCCTCCATGGGCTTCCAAATATCACTTTGCAAATTCCACAAGAACAGTCTTAGTGAAAGGCTTCGTGAGGGCAAAGTTGTAACTCTGTGAGATGAATTCACAGATCACAAAGAAGTTTCTCAGAAAGCTTCTTTCTCATTTTTATTGGAGGATATTTCCTTTGGCCCTGTAGTCTTCAAAGAGATCCGAAATATCAGTTCTCAGATTCCACAGAAATAAGGCAAGCAAACAGCTCCACGAAATACAGCTGTAACTCTGTGAGTGGAAGTCACACATCACAAAGCAGTTTCTCAGAAAGCTTCTTTCCAGTTTTTATCTGAGGATATTTTCTTTTTCACCATAGCCCTCTATGGGCTTCCAAATATCACTTTGCAAATTCCACAAGAACAGTCTTAGTGAACGGCTTCTTGAGGGGAAAGCTGTAACTCTGTGAGATGAATTAACAGAACACAAAGAAGTTTCTCAGAAAGCTTCTTTCCAGTTGTTTTCTGAGGATATTTTCTTTTTCACCATAGCCCTCCATGGGCTTCCAAATATCACTTTGCAAATTCCACAAGAACAGTCTTAACGAAAGGCTTCTAGAGGGGAAAGCTGTAACTCTGTGAGATGAATGCACACATCACAAAAGAATTTCTCAAAAAGCTTATTTCTTCTTTTTATCTCAAGAAGGTTCCTTTTTCACCACAGACCACAATGCAGTTCCAAATATCCCTGTGCAGATTCTACAAAAACAGTGTTTCCAAACTGCTGAATGAAAAGAATGGTTTAAGTCTGTGGGATGAACTCATACATCACAAAGCAGTTTCTCACACAGCTTCCTTCTAGATTTAATCTTGGGATATTCCCTTTTTCAATTTTGGCCTCAAAGGGCCCCCAAATGTCCATTGGCAGAACATACTAAACCACTGTTTCCAAACTGTGGAATTGAAGGAAAAGGTTTAATTCTTTGAGATTAACACACACATCACAAAGCAGTGTCTCAGAAGGTTTCTTTCTAATTTGTATCTGAAGATGTTTTCTTTATCACCGAAGGCCTCAGTGTGCTCCCAAATATCTATTCACACTTTCTACAAAAGCAGTGTTTCTAAACTGCTGAATCCAAATTAAGGTTTAACTCTGTGAGATGTATGCGCACATCACAAAGTAGTTTCTCAGAAAGATTCTTTCTTGTTTTTATCCGAAGATGTTTCCTTTTTCAACACAGACCTCAATGCACTCCCAAATATCCCATCACAGATTCTACAAACACCATGTTTCCAACTTGTGGAATGAAAATAAAGTTTTATCTCTGCAAAATGAATGCACACATCACAAAGTGATTTCTCAGATGGCTTATTCTAGTGTTTACCCTGAGATTTTCGCTTTTTCACCATTGGCCTCAATGAGATCCCAAATGCCCATGCACAGAATGGACCAAAACAGAGTTTCCTAACTGTAGAATTGAAAGAAAGGTTTAACATGGTGAGATGAATGCACACATCACAAACGAGTTTCTCAGAATGCTTCTGTCTAGTTTTTATCTGATGAAGTTTCGTTTTTCAATATAGGTCTCAATGTGCTTCCAAATATCCCTTTGCAGATTCTACAAAAACAGTGTTTAAAAACTGCTGAATGAAAAGGGAGGTTTAACTCCAAGAGTTGAATGCATATGCCACAAAATGGTGTCTTAGATAACTTTCTTCTAGTTTGTAAATTGGGATATTCCCTTTTTTGCCTTTGTCCTAACGAGGTCCCAAATGTCCATTCACAGAGTGGACAAAAACAGGGTTTCAATCTGCTGAATAGAAAGAAATTTTTAATTCTGTGAGATAAATGCACATGTCACACACAGTTTTCCAGAAAGCTTCTTTGTAGTTTTTATCTGATGATATTTCCTTTCCCACCATAGACCACCACAATCTCCTCCCAAATATCCCTTCACAGATTCTACAAAAACAGTGCTTCTAAACTGCTGAATGAAAAGAAAGGTGTAACTCTGCAAGATGAATGCACTTATGACAAAGAAGTTTCTCAGATGCTTTCTTCTATTTATTACCCTGGGATATTCCCTTTTTCTCCAAAGGCCTCAATGAGTTCCCAAATGTCCATTCTGTGAATGGACAAAAACGGAGTTTCCAAACTGCTGAATGCAAAGAAAGCTTTAACTCTGTGAGATGAATGCACACATCCCAAAGCAGTTTCTCAGAGAGTTTCTTTCTTCTTTTTATCTGAAGATGTTTCCCTTTTCACCACAGGCCACAATGCGATCCCAAATAACCCTGTGCAGATACTACAAAAATAGTGTTACCCAACAGCAGAATGAAAAGAAAAGTTTAACTCTGCGAGATGAATTAATACATGTAAAGAAGTTTCTCACACAACTTCCTTCTAGACTTTATCCTGGGATACTCACTTTTTCACTTTTGGCCTCAATGATCTCCCAAATATCTATTCGCAGAATGGATAAAAACAGTGTTTCCAAACTACCAAATTGAAGGAAAGGTTTAACTCTGTGAGATGAATACACACATCACAAAAACGGTGTTTCCAAACTGCTGAATAGAAAGAAACTTATAACTCTGTGAGATGAATGCACACATCACAAAGCAGTTTCTCAGAAAGATTCTTTATTCTTTTTATCTGAAGATGTTTCCTTTTTCAACACAGACCACAATGCGATCCCAAATATCCCTTCACAGATACTACAAACACTGTGTTTTCAACATTTTGAATGAAAGATTTAACTCTGCAAGATGAACGCACACATCACAAAGTGATTTCTCAGGTGGCTTCCTTTTAGTGCTTATCCTGGGGTATTCGCATTTTCACTATTGGCCTCAATCAGCTCCCAAATGTCCATGCGCAGAATGGACCAAGACAGATTTTCCTAACTCTGAATTGAAAGAAATGTTTAACGTTGTGAGATTAATGCCCACATCACAAAGAAGTTTCTCAGAAGGCTTCTGTCTAGTTTTTATCTGAGGAAATTTGCCTTTTCACCATAGGTCTCAATAAGCTTCCAAATATCCCTTTGCAGTTTCTACAAAAACAGTGTTTCTAAACTGCTGAATCCAAAGAAAGGTTATACTCTACCAGATGCATGCACCTCCAAAGCAGATTCTCATGAAGCCTCTTTCGTGTTTTATCTGAAGGTGTTTCCTTTTTCCCCATAGACCTCAATGCGCTAATAAATATGCCTTCGCAGATTCTACAAAAACAATGCCTCCAAACTATTGAATGAAAATAAAGTTGTAACTCTGTGAGATGAACGCACACACCACAAAGCAGTTTCTCAGATAGCTTCCTTCTAGTTTTTACCCTGGAATATTCACTTTTTCTCCAAAGGCTCATTGAACTCCCAAATGTCCACTCCCAGAATGGACAAAAATGGTGTGTTCAAACTGTTGAATATAAATGAAGTTATAAATCTGTGAGAAGAATGTACATGTCACAGAGCAGTTTCTCAGAAAATTTCTTTCTGTATTTTGTCTGAGGATGTTTCCTTTTCACCACAGGCCACAATGCGATCTCACATATTCCAGTGCAGATTCTACAAAAACAGTGTTTCCAAATTGCTCAATGAAAAAACAGGTGTATCTCTTCGAGATGAATGCACACATCAAAAAGCAGTTAAACACATTATTTCCCTCTAGATATTATCCTGGGATATTCACTTATTTGCTTTTGACCTCAAAGAGTTCCCAAATGTCCATTGGTGAAATGGACAAAAATAATGTTCCCAAACAGCTGAAGTGAAGGAAAGGGTCAACTCTGTGAGATGAGTACACACATCACAAAGCAGTTTCTCAGAAAGCTTCTTTCTGTTTTCTATCTGAAGATGCTTTCTTTATTGCCATAGGCCTCAATGTGCTCCAAAATATCCCTTCACAGTTTTACAAAAACAGTGTTTCCAAAATGCTGAATCTAAAGAGAAGTTTAACTCTAGGATATGAATACTCACGTCCCAAAGCAGTCTCTCAGAAAGCTTCTTTTTTTTTTTTATCTGAAGATGTTTCCTTTTTCACCAAAGACCTCAATGTGCTCCCAAATATCCCTTCACAGATTCTATAAACACTGTGTTTCCAACCTGATGAGTGAAAATAAGGGTTTATATCTGTGAGATGAATGCACACATCACAAAGCGTTTTCTCAGATGGCTTCCTTCTAGTGCTTATCTTGGCATATTTACTTTTTCACCATTGGCCTCAATGAGCTCCTGAATGTCCATTTGCAGAATAGACCAAAACAGTTTTTCCTAGCTGCTGAATTGAAAGATAGGTTTAACACTGTGAGCTGAATGCACAGAGCACAAAGAAGTTTCTCAGAATACTTCTGTCTAGTTTTTATCTGAAGAAGTTTGCTTTTCCACCGTAGGGCTCAGTGAGCATCCCAATATCCCCTTGCATATTAAGAAAAAAAGCAGTATTTAAAACCTGTTGAGGAAAAATAAACATTTAACTCTGCAAGTCAAATGCACTCATCATAAAATGCTGTCTTAGATAGCTTCCTTCTAGTTTTCACTGTGAAATATTCCCTTTTTCACCTTTGTCCATATGAGCTCCTGAATGCACACATCCCAAAGTAGCTTTTTGGAAAGATTCTTTCTAATTTTTATCTGAAGGTATTTCCTTTTTCACCATAGTCCTCAATGTGCTACCAAATATTCCTTTGCAGATTCCAAAAAAACAGGGCTTCCAAACTGCTGAATGAAAAGAAACGTGTAACTCTGAGAGATGAATGCACACATCAGAAAGCAGTTTCTGAGATACTCAACTCTAGTTTTTACCCTGGGATATTCACTTTTTCTCCCATGGCCTCAAAAACTCCCAAATGCCCATTCGCAGAATAGACAAAAATGGTGTTTTCAAACTGCTGAATACAAAGAAAGTTATTACTCTGTGAGATGAATGCAAACATCACCAAGCAGTTTCTCAGAAAGCTTCTTCTTTCCTCTTTTTATCTGAAGATGTTTCCTTTTTCACCAAGGACACAATGTGATCCCAAATATCCCTGTGCAGAATCTACACACACCGTATTTCCAAACTGCTGTATGAAAAGAAAGGTTTAAGTCTGTGAGGTGAATTCACAAATCACAAAGGAGTTTCTCACACAGCTTCCTTCTAGATTTTATCCCGGGATATTGGCTTTTTGTTTTTGGCCTCTAAGAGCTACAAAATGTCCATTGGCAGAATGGACAAACACAATGTTTCTAAACTGTTGAATTGAAAGAAAGATTTAATTCTGTGAGATGAATACATATATCACTAAACAGTTTCTCAGAAAGCTTCTTTCTAATTTTTATCTGAAGATGTTTTCTTTTTAACTGTAGACATCAGCTCTCTCCAAATATCCCTTCACAGTTTCTACAAAAACAATGTTTCTAAACCGCTGAATCCAAAGGAAGGTTTAACTCTAGGAGATGAATGCACACATCCTGAAGCTGTTTCTTAAATCCTTCTTTCTTTTTTTTTTATCTGAAGATGTTTCATTATTCACAAAGGACCTAAATGCACTCCCAAATATCCATCCACAGATTACACAAACACAATGTTTCCAATCTGGTGAATGAAAATGAAGATTTACCTCTGTGAGATGAATGCACACATCACAAAGCGATTACTCACATGACTTCATTCTAGTGTTTATCCTGGGATATTTCTATTTCTGCCATTGGCCTCATTGAGCTTCCAAATGTCCATTTGCAGAACATACCAAAACAGTGTTTCCTAACTGCTGAATTGAAAGAAAGCTTCAACACTGTGAGATGAATGCACATATCACAGAGAAATTTCTCAGAATGAATCTGTCTAGTTTTTATCTGGAGAAGTTTGTTTTTCTACCATAGGCCTCAATGTGCTTCCAAATATCCCTTTGTAGATCCTACAAAAACAGTGCCTAAAAACTGCTAAATGTAAACAAAGATTTACCTCTGTGAATTGAATGCACACATCACAAAATGGCACCTTAGATAGCTTCCTTCTAGATTTAATCGTGGGATATTCCCTTTTTCACCTTTGTCTTAATGAGCTCCAAAATGTCCATTTGCAGAATAGACAAAAACAGGGTTTCCAATCTGTTGAATAGAAACAAACATTTAATTCTATGAGATTAATGCACACATCACAAAACAGTTTTTCAGAAGTCTTCTTTCTTGTTTTTATCTGAAAATAATTCCTTTTTCACCATATTCCTCAGTGCTCTCCCAAATATCCCTTCTCAGATTGTACAAAAACAGTGCTTCCAAGCTTCTGAATGAAAAGAAAGGTGTAAATCAGTGATATAAATGCACACATCACAAGTCAGTTACTAAGATAGCTTCCTTCTAGTTTTTAACTTGGGATATTCACTTTTTCTTCACTGGCCTCATTGAGCTCCCAAATGTTAACTCACAGGATGGACAAAAACGGCTGAATTGAAAGAAAGTGATAATTTTGTGAGATGAATGCACACATCACAAACCAGTTTCTCAGAAAGCTTCTTTCTTCTTTTTATCTGAAGATATTTCCTTTTTCACCACAGGCCAAAATGTGATCCCAAATATCCTTGTCCAGATTGTACACAGACAGTGTTTCCAAACTGCTGACTGAAGAGAAACGTTTAACTCTGTGAAATGAATTCACACATTCCAAAGTGATTTCTCACATACCTTCCTTCTAGATTTTATCCTGAGATATTCAGTGTTTCAGTTTTGGCCTCAAAGAGCTCTCAAATGTCCACTGGCATAATGGACAAAAACAGTATTTCCAAACTGTTGTATTGAAAGAAATGTTTAACTGTGTGGGATGAATACAAATACCACAAAGCAGTTTCTCAGAAAGTTTGTTTCTAGTTTTTATCTGAAGACATTTGCTTTTTCACCACAGGGCTCAAGGCACTCCAAAATATCCCTTCACAGATTCTACAAAAACAGTGCTTCCAAACTACTGAATGAAAAGAAATGTGTAATTCTGCAAGATGAATTCACACATCACAAAGCAGTTTCTCCAATAGTTTCCTTCTAGTTTTTCCCCTAGGATATTTGCTTTTTCTCCAGTGGCCTCAATGAGTTCCAAAATGTGCATTGGCAGAATGGACAAACACAGTGTTTCCAAACTGCTGAATACAAAGAAAGTTGTAACTCTGTGGGTTGAATGCACACATCACAAAGAAGTTACTCAGAAAGCTTCTTTCTGGTTTCTATCTGAAGATGTTTTCTTTGTCACCATAGTCCTCAATGCACTCCAAAATATCCCTTCACTGTTCCTACAAAAACACTCTTTCTAAACTGCTGAATCCAAAGAAAGATTTAACTCTAGGAGACAAATGGACACATCCCAAAGTAGTTTCTCACAAAACTTTTCTCTTGTTTCTATCTGAAGATGTTTCCTTTTTCACCTTGTTCTCCATTGGACTCAATGAGCTCCCAAATGTACATTCGCAGAATGGACCAAAACCATGTTTCCTAACTGTTGAATTGAAAGAAGCGTTTACCACTGGGAGATGAATGTACACATCACAAAGTAGTTTTTCAGAATGCCTCTCTCTAGCTATTATCAGAAGAAGTTTGCTTTTTCACCATAGGCCTCAATGCACTTCCAAATATCCCTTTGCAGATTCTACAAAAACAGTGTTTAAAAAACAGCTGAATGAAAAGAAAGTTTAACTTTGCTAATTGAATGCACACATCACAATATGGTGTCTTAGATACCTTTCTTCTAGTTTTTGTTGTGGGATATTGCCTTTTTAGCCTTTGTTCTAATGAGCTCACAAATGTGCATTTGCAGAATGGACAGAAACAGAGTTTTCAATCTGCTGAATAGAAAAAAAAAGGTTTAACTCTGTGAGAAAATGCTCACATCACAATGAAGTTTATTAGAATGCTTCTGTCAAGTTTTTATCTGAAGAAGTTTGTTTTTTCACCATAGGCCTCAATGTGCTTCCAAATATCCCTTTGCACGTTCTACATAAACAGTGTTTAAAAACTGTTGAATGAAAAGAAAGGTTTAATTCTGCAAGTTGAGTGCACACATCAAAAATGGTGTCTTAGATAACTTCTTTCCATTTATTATCATGAGATATTCCCTATTTTGACTTTGTCCCAAATGAGTTCCCAAATTCACTGAATTGGCAAAAACGAGGCTTCCAATCTGCTAAATAGAAAGTTTTAACTCTGTGAGATGAATGCACACATCACAAAGCAAGTTTTTAGAAAGCTTCTTGCTAGTTTTTATCTGAAAATATTTCCTTTTTCACTATAGTTCTCAATGCACTCCCAAACATCCCTTCACAGATTCTACGAAAACAGTGCTTCCAAACTGCTGAATGAAAAGAAAGCTGCAACTCGAAGAGATAAATGCACACATCACAAAGCAGTTTCTCAGATAACTTTCTTCTAATTTTTACCCTGGGATATTCAGTTTTTCTCCAATGACCTCAATGAGCCCCCGAAAGTCCATTTGCAGACTCGACCAAAATAGAGTTTCCTAACTGCTGAATGGAAAGAAAGTTTTAACACTGTGATATGAATGCACACATCATGAAGAAGTTTCTCAGAATGCTTCTGTCTAGTTATTAAACCAAGTTTGCCTTTTCACTCTCTGCCTCAATGTGCTTTCAAATGTCTTTATAGATTCTACAAAAGCAGTGTTTCCAAACTGCTGAATGAAAAGAAAGGTTAAATTCCGCAAGTTGAATGCACACATCACAAAAGAGTGTCTTAGATAGCTTCCTTCGAGTTTTTATCATGGGATATTCCTTTTTTCAGCTTTGTCGTAACAAGCTCCAAAATGTCCATTTGCAGAATGGAAAAAATAGGGTTTCCAAGCTGCTGAATAGAAAGAAAGGTTTAATTCTGTTTGATAAATGCACACATCACAAAGCAGTTTTCTTTCTAGTCTTTATCTGAAGATATTTCCTTTTTTTCCATGGGCCTCAATGCAATCCCAAATATCCCTTGGCAGATACTATAAAAACACTGCTTCCACACTGTTGAATGAAACAAAAAATGTAATTCTGCAGGAGGAATGCACACATCAAAAAGTCGTTTCTCAGATAGCTTCTTTCTAGTTTTCACCCTGGGATATTCACTTTAAAAATGACCTTTACAAGCTCCCAAATATCCATTCACAGAATGGGCAAAAACAGCGTTTCCAAACTGCTGTATGGAAAGAAAGTTATAACTCTGTGAGATGAATTCACATATCACAAAGCAGTTTCTCAGAGGGCTTCTTTCTTCTTTTTATCTGAAGCTCTTTCCTTTTACACCATGGGCCACAATGCGATCCTAAATATTCCTGTGCAGATTCTCCAAAAACAGTGTATCAAAGCTGCTGAATGAAAAGAAAGGCTTAACGCTGAGAGATGAATTCACACAACACAAAATGGTTTCTTACATGGCTGCCTACAAGATTTTATCCTGGGATATTTGCTTTTTCGCTTTGGGTCTCAAAGAGCTCCCAAATGTCCTTTGACAGAATGGGCAAAAAGAGTGTTTCCAAAATGCTGAACTGAAATAAAGGTTTAACCCTGTGAGATGAATACACACATCACAGAGGACTTTCTCAGAAACCTCTTTCTAGTTTCTATCCGAAGATGTTTCCTTTATCACCATAGACCTCAATGCACTCCCAAATATCTCCTCACAGTTTCTACAAAAACAGTGTTCCTAAACTGATAAATCCAAGGAAAATTTTAACTCAGAAGATGAATGCACACATTCCAAAGCAGTTTCTCAGAATGCTTTTTTCTTGTTTACATGTGATGTTTCCTTTTTCAACCTAGACCTCAAAGTACTCCCAAATATCCCTTCACAGATTATACAAACACAGTGTTTCCAACCTGTTGAATGAAAATAAAGTTTTAACTATGCAAGATGAATACACACATCACAAAGTGAATACTCAGATTGCTTCTGCCTCGTGTTTATCCTTTGATATTTGCTTTTTCTCCATTGGCCTCTATGAGCTCCCAAAAGTCCATTCACAGAATGGATCAAAACAGAGTTTCCTAACTGCTGAATCGAAAGAAAGGTTTTACACTGTGAGATGAATGCACACATCAGGAAGAAGTTTCTCAAAATATCTAGTTATTATCTGAAGAAGTTTCCTTTTTCACCATAGGCCTCAATGTGCTTCCAAATATCCCTTTGCAGATTCTACAAAAACAGTGTTTAAAAACTGTTGAATGAAAAGAAAGGTTTAACTCTGTGAGTTGAATGCACACATCACAAAAAAAGTGTCTTAGATACCTTCCTTCCGGTTTTCAACATGGGATATTCCCTTTTGTTGCATTTGTCCTAACGAGTTCCCAAAAGTCCATTAGCATAATAAAGAGAAACAGGGTTTCCAATCAGCAAATAGAAAGAAAGCTTTAATTTTGATTCTGTTAGTTGAATGCACACATCACAAAGCAGTTTTTCAGAAAGCTTCTTTCTAGTTTTTATGGGAAGATATTTCCTTTTTTTATTATACTTTATATTCTAAGGTACATGTGCACAATGTGCAAGTTTGTTATATATGTATACATGTACCATGTTGGTGAGTTGCACACATTAACTCGTCATTTACATTAGGTTTGTCTCCTAATGCTATCCCTCCTCCCTACCCCCACCCCACAACAGTCCCCGGTGTGTGATGTTCCCCTTCTTGTGTCCAAGTGTTCTCATTGTTCAATTTCTATGTATGAGTGAGAACATGCAGTGTTTGGTTTTCTGTTTTTGCAATAGTTTTCTGAGAATGATGGTTTCCAGTTGTTTCCACATCCCTACAAAGGACATGAACTCATCCTTTTCTATGGCTGCATAGTATTCCATGACGTATATGTGCCACATTTTGTTAATCCGGCCTGTCATTGATGGACATTTGGGTTGGTTCCAATTCTTTGCTATTGTGAATAGTGCCGCAGTAAATATACATGTGCATGTGTCCTTATAGCAGCATGATTTATAATCCTTTGGGTATATACCCAGTAATGGGATGGCTGGGTCAAATGGTATTTCTAGTTCTAGATCCTTAAGGAATCACCACACTATCTTCCACAATGGTTGAACTAATTTACGTTCCCCCCAACAGTGTAAAAGTGTTCCTATTTCTCTACATCTTCTCCAGTACCTGTTGTTTCCTGACTTTTTAATGATTGCCTTGCTAACTGGTGTGAGATGGTATCACATTGTGGTTTGATTTGCATTTATCTGATGGCTAGTGATGATGAGTATTTTTTCATGTGTCTGTTGGCTGTAAAATGTCTTCTTTCGAGAAGTGTCTGTTCATACCCTTTGCCCACTTTTGATGAGGTTGTTTTTTTCTTGTAAATTTGTTAAAGTTATTTGTAGGTTCCAGATATTAGCCCTTTGTCAGATGAGTAGATTGCAAAAATTTACTCCCATTCTGTAGGTTGCCTGTTCACTCTGATGGTAGTTTCTTTTGCTGTGTAAAAGCTCTTTAGTTTGATTGTATCCCATTTGTCAATTTTGGCTTTTTTTGCCATTGCTTTTAGTGTTTTAAACATGAAGTCCTTGCCCATGCCTATGTCCTGAATGGCATTGCCTCGGTTTTCTTTAGGGTTTTTATGGTGTTAGGTCTAACATTTAAGTCTCTAATCCATCTTGAATTAATTTTTGTGAAAGGTGTAAGGAAGGGATACAGTTTCAGCTTTCTACTTATGGCTAGCCAGTTTTCCCAGCTCCATTTATTAAATAGGGAATCCTTTCCCATTTCTTGTTTTTGTCAGGTTTGTCAAAGATCAGATGGTTGTAGATGTGTGGTATTATTTCTGAGGGTTCTGTTCTGCTCCATTGGTCTGTAACATTCTTTTGGTACCAGTACCATGCCGATTTGTTTACTGTAGCATTTTACTGTAGTTTGAAGTCAGGTAGCATGATGCCTCCAGCTTTGTTCTTTTGACTTGGGATTTTCTTGGCAATGCAGGCTCTTTTTTGATACCATATGAACTTTAAAGTAGTTTTTTTCATTTCTGTGAAGAAAGTCATTGGTAGTTTAATGGGGATGGCATTGATATAAATTACCTTGGGCAGTATGGCCATTTTCACAACACAGATTCTTCCTAACCATGAGCATGGAATGTTCTTCCATTTGTTTGTGTCCTCTTTTATTTCACTGAGCAGTGGTTTCTAGTTCTCCTTGAAGAGGTCCTTCACATCCCTTGTAAGCTGGAATCCTAGGTATTTTATTCTCTTTGAAGCAATTGTGAATGTGACTGCATTCATGGTTTGGCTCTCTGTTTGTCTGTTATTGGTGTGTAAGAATGCTTTTGATTTTTGCATATTGATTTTGTATCCTGAGACTTTGCTGAAGTTGCTTATCAGCTTAAGAAGATTTTGGGCTGAAATGGTGGGATTTTCTAAATATACCACCATGTCATCTGCAAAAAGGGACAATGTGACTTCTTCTTTTCCTAATTTAATACCCTTTATTTCTTTCTCTTGCCTGATTGCCCTGGCCAGAAATTCCAACACTATGTTGAATAGGAATGGTGAGAGAGAGTATATCTATCTTGTGCCACTTTTTAAGGGGAATGCTTCGAGGTTTTTCCCATTCAGTATGATATTGGCTGTGGGTTTGTCATAAATAGCTCCTATTATTTTGAGATACATTCCATCAATACCGAATTTATTGAGAGTTTTTAGCATTTAGTGCTGTTGAATTTTTTCAAAGGTCTTTTCTGCGTCTATTGAGATAATCGTGTGTTTTTTGTCTTTTGCTCTGTTTATATGCTGGGTTACATATGTTGATTTGCATATGTTGAACAACCCTTGCTTCCCAGGGATGAAACCCACTTGATCATGGTGGTAAGCTTTTTGATGTGCTGCTGGATTCGGAGTATTTTATTGAGGATTTTTGCATCGATATTCATCAGGGATATTGTTCTGAAATTCTCTTTTTTTGTTGTGTCTCTGTCAAGCTTTGGTATCAGGATGATGTTGGCTCGTAAAATGAGTTAGGGAAGATTCCCTCTTTTTTTCTCTTCTTTGGAAGAACTTCAGAAGGAATGATACCAGCTTCCCCTTGTACCTCTGGTAGAATTCAGCTGTGAATCTGTCGGGTCTTGGACTTTTTTTGGTTGGTAGGCTCTTAATTATTGCCTCAATTCAGAGCCTGTTATTGGTCTCTTCAAGAATTCAACTTCTTCCTGGTTTAATCTTGGGAGAGTGTATGTGTCCAGGAATTTATCCACTTCTTCTAGATTTCCTGTTTTATTTGCGTAGAGTGTCTCAAAATAATAGGAGCTGTTTATGACAAACCCACAGCCAGTATTCTCTGATGGTAGTTTGTATTTCTGTGGGGTTGGTGATGATATCCCTTTTATCATTTTGTATTGCATCTAATTCATTCTTCTCTCTTTTCTTCTTTATTATTCTTGCTAGTGGTCTATCAATTGTGTTGATCCTTTCAGAAAACCATCTCCTAGATACATTGAGTTTGAAGGGTTTTTTGGTGTCTCTATCTCCTTCAGTTCTGTTCTGATCTTAGTTATTTCTTGCCTTCTGCTAGCTTTTGAATATGTTTGCTCTTGCTTCTCTAGTTCTTTTAATTGTGATATAAGGGTGTCAATTTTAGATCTTTCTTGCTTTCTCTTGTGGACATTTAGTACTATAAATTTCACTCTACACACTGCTTTAAATGTGTTCCAGATATTCTGGTATGTTGTATCTTTGTTCTCATTGGTTTCAAAGAACATCATTTCGTTACATACTCAGTAGCCATTCAGGAGTAGGTTGTTCAGTTTCCATGTAGTTGAGCAGTATTGATTGAGTTTCTTAGTCCTGAGTTCTAGTTTGACTGCACTGTGGTCTAAGAGACAGTTTGTTATAATTTCTGTTCTTTTACGTTAGCTTAAGACTGCTTCACTTCAAAGTATGTGGTCAATTTTGGAATTAGTGTGATGTGGTGCTAAGAAGAACGTATATTCTGTTGATTTGGGGTGGAGAGTTCTGCAGATATCTATTAGGTCGGCTTGGTGCAGAGCTGAGTTCAATTCCTGGATATCCTTGTTAACTTTTTGTCTTGTTGATCTCTCTAATGTTGACATGGGGTGTTAAAGTCTCCCATTATAATTGTGTGGGAGTCTTAGTCTCTCTGTAAGTTTCTAAGGACTTGCTTTACGCATCTGAGTGCTCCTGTATTGGGTGCATATATATTAAGATAGTTAGCTCTTCTTGTTCAATTGATCCCATTACCATTATGTAATGGCCTTCTGTGTCTCTTTTGATCTTTGTTGGTTTCAAGTCTGTTTCATCAGAGACTAGGATTGCAATCCCTGCTTTTTTTCATTTTCCATTTGCATGGTAGATCTTCCTCCATCCCTTTATTTTGAGCCTTTGTGTTTCTCTGCACGTGAGATGGCTCTCCTGAATACAGCAAACTGATAAATCTTGACTCTTTATCCAATTTGCAAATCTGTGTCTTTTAATTGGAGCATTTAGCCCATTTACCTTTAAGGTTAATATTGTTATGTGTGAACTTCATCCAATCTTTATGATGTTAGCTGGTTATTTTGCTTGTTACTTGATGCAATTTCTTCCTAGTATTGATGGTCTTTACATTCTGGCATGTTTTTGCAGTGGCTGGTACCGGTTGTTCCATTCCATGTTTAGTGCTTCCTTCAGGAGCTCTTATAGGGCAGGCCTGGTGGTGACAATATCTCTCAACATTTGCCTGCCTGTAAAGAATTTTATTTCTCCTTCACTTATGAAACTCAGTTTGGCTGTATATGAAATTCTGGGTTGAAAATTCTTTTCTTTAAGAATGTTGAATATTGGCCCCCACTCTCTTCTGGCATGTAGAGTTTCTGCTGAGAGATGTATTGTTAGTCTGATGGGCTTCCCTTTGTGGGTAACTCGAACTTTCTGGCTGCCCTTAACATTTTTTCCTTCATTTCAACTTTGGTGAATCTGACAATTATGCGTCTTGGAGTTGCTCTTCTCAAGGAGTATCTTTGTGACATTCTCGGTAATTGCTGAATTTGAATGTTGGCCTGCCTTGCTAGGTTGGGGAAGTTATCCTGGACAATACACTGTAGAGTGTTTTCCAACTTGGTTCCATTCTCCCTGTCAATTTCAGGTACACCAATCAGTCGAAGATTTGGTCTTTTCACATAATCCCGTATTTATCGGAAGCTTTGTTCATTTCTTTTTGCTCTTTTTTCTCTAAACTTCTCTTCTCACTTCATTTCATTCATCATTTGATCTTCAATCACTGATACCCTTTCTTCCAGTTGATCAAGTCATTTACTGAAGCTTGTGCATTTGTCACATAGTTCTCATGTCATGGTTTTCATCTCTATCAGGTCGTTTATGGACTTCCCTACATTGGTTATTCTAGTTAGTCATTTGTCAAATCCTTTTTCAAGGTTTTTAGTTTCCTTGCGCTGGGTTCATAGTTTCTCCTTCAGCTCTGAGAAGTTTGATCATCTGAAGTTTTCATCTCTGAGCTTGTGAAAGTAATTCTCCATCCAGTTTTCTTCCATTGCTGGCAAGGAGCTGTGTTCCTTTGGAGGGGGAGAGGTGCTCTGATTTTTAGAATTTTCAACTTTTCTGCATTGCTTTTTCCCCATCTTTGCAGTTTTATCTACCTTTGGCCTTTGACCACGGTGACATACAAATGGGATTTTGGTGTGGATGTCCTTTCTGTTTGTTGGTTTTCCTTCTAACAGTCAGGACCTTCAGCTATAGGTTTGTTGGAGTTTGCATGAGGTCCACTCCAGACCCTGTTTGTTTAGGTTTCAACAGCAGAGGCTGCAGAAGAGAGAATATTGCTGAACAGCAAGTGTTGCTGTCTGATTGTTCCTCTGGAAGCTTCGTCTCAGAGGTGTACCCAGCAGTGTGAGGTGTGAGGTGTCAGTCTGCCCCTATGGGGGATGTCTCCCAGTGAGGCCACTCAGAGGTCATGGACCCACTTGAGCAGGCAGTCTGTCTGTTCTCGAATCTCAAACTTCGTGCTGGGAGAATCACTACTCTCTTCAAAGCTGTCAGACAGTGATTTCCCAGCCAGTTTGTTTACCTACTCAAGCCTCAGCAATAGCGGGCACCCCTCCCCCAGCCTCGCTGTGGCCTTGCAGTTAGATCACAGACTGCTGTGCTAGCAATGAGGGAGACTTTTTGTGCATGAGACCCTCTGAGCCAGGCATGGGATATAATCTCCTGGTTTGCCATTTCCTAAGACCCTTAGTAAAGCACAGTATTAGGGTGGGAGTGACACGATTTTTGAGGTGTTGTGTATCACGATTTCCTTTGGTTAGGAAAAGGAATTCCCTTTCCGCTTACACTTCCCAAGTGAGGCAATGTCTCGCTCTGCTTCAGCTCTCGCTCATTGGACTGCACCCACTGTCCTGTACCAAATGTCCAACACGCCCCAGTGAGATGAACCCAGTACCTCAGTTGGAAATACACAAAACACCTGTCTTGTGTCACTCATGCTGGGAGCTGGAGGCTGGAACTGTTCCTATTCGGCCATCTTGGTACTCTCCCCAAAAACTCGATATTTCCTTTTTCACCATAGACCTCAATATGCTCCCAAATATCCCTTCACAGATTCTACAAACAGTGCTTCCAAACTGCTGAATGAAAAGAAATGTGTAAATCTGAGAGATGATGCACACGTCACAAAGCACTTTCTCAGATAGCTTCCTTCTAGTTTCTACACTGGGATATTCACTTTTTCTCCAGTGGAATCAATGAGCTTCCAAATGTCCAATTGCAGAATGGACAAAAATGGTATTTCCAAACTGCTGAATCAAAAGAATGGTTTAACACTGTGAGATTAATGCACAGATCACAAAGAAATTTCTCAGAATGCTTCTGTCTAGTTATTACCTGAATAAGTTTTCTTTCTCACCACAGGCCTCAATGTGCTTCCAAATACCCCATTGCAGATTATACAAAAACAGTGTTTAAAATCTGCTGAATGAAAGGAAATGTTTAACTATGCAAGTTGAATACACACATTATAAAATGTTGTCTTAGATAGATTTCTTCAAGTTTTTATTGTGGGATATTCCCTTTTTTGACTTTGCCCTAATCATCTCCCTAATGTCCATTCACAGAATGGACAAAAACAGGGTTTCCTAAATGTGGAATTGAAAGAAAGTTTTAACACTGTGAGATGAATGCACACATCACATAGAACTTTCTCAGAATGCTTCTATCTGGTTTTTACCTGAAAAAGTTTGCTTTTTCACCATAGGCCTCAATGTACTTCCAAATGTCCCTTCCCAGATTCTACAAAAACAGTGTTTAAAAACTGCTGACTGAAAAGAAAGTTGTAACTCTGTAAGTTGAATGGATACAAAATGGTGTCTTAGATAGCTTCCTTCTAGTTTTCATCATGGGATATTCCCTTTTTCACCTTTATCCTAATGAGTTTCCAAATATCCATTTGCAGAATGGATAAAAACAGGGTTTCCAATCTGCTGAACAGAAAGAAAAGTTTGGTGATGTGAGATGAGTGCACACATCACAAAGCAGTTTTTCAGAAAGCTTCTTTCTAGCTTTTTTTTTTTTTTTTTTTTTTTTGAGACGGAGTCTCGCTGTGTCGCCCAGGCTGGAGTGCAGTGGCTGGATCTCAGCTCACTGCAAGCTCCGCCTCCCGGGTTTTTACGCCATTCTCCTGCCTCAGCCTCCCGAGTAGCTGGGACTACAGGCGCCCGCCACCTCGCCCGGCTAGTTTTTTGTATTTTTTAGTAGAGACGGGGTTTCACCGTGTTAGCCAGGATGGTCTCGAACTCCTGACCTCGTGATCCGCCCGTCTCGGCCTCCCAAAGTGCTGGGATTACAGGCTTGAGCCACCGCGCCCGGCTCTTTCTAGTTTTCATCTGATGATATTTACTTTTTCACCATAGGCCTCAATGCACTCCCAAATAACGGTTCACAGATTCTACAAAAACGGTGCTTACAATCTGCTAAATGAAGAGCAAGGTGTAACTCAGCAAGATCCAGGCACACATCACAAAGCAGTTTCTCAGACAGGTTCCTTTTAGTTTTGAGCTTGGGATATCCCCTTTTTCTTCAATGGCATCAATGAGCTCCCAAATATCCATTCACAGAATGGACAAAAATGGTGTTTGCAAACTGCTGAATACAATGAAAGTTATAACTCTGTGAGATTAAGGCACACATCACAAAGCAGTTTCTCAGAAAGCTTCTTTCTTCCTTTATCTGAAGATGTTTCCTTTTCACCACAGACCACAATGCCATCCCAAATGTCCCTATGCAGATTCTACAAAAAAGGGTTTCCAAGCTACTGAATGAAAACAAAGTTTTAACTCTGTGAGTTGAATGCACACTTCTCAAAATGGTGTCTTAGATTTCGTCCTTTCAGTTTTTACCCTGGGATATTCCCTTTTTCATCTTTGTCCTAAAGAACTCCAAAACATCTATTCGCAGGATGTACAAAAACAGGGCTTCCAATCTGCTGAATACAAAGAAATGTTTAATTCTGTGAGATGAATGCACACACCACAAAGCAGTTTTTCAGAAAACTTCCTTCTAGTTTTAATCTGAAGATATTTCCTTTTTCACTATAAGTTTCAATGCACTCCCAAATATCCCTTTGCAGTTTCTACAAAAACAGTTCTTCCAAACTGCTGAAAGTAAAGAAAGGTGTAACCGTGCGAGATGAATGTACACATTACAAAGCAGTTTCTCAGGTAGATTCCTTCTAGTTTTTATCCTCGGATATTCACTTTTTCTCCAATGGCCTCAATGAGTTCTCAAATGTCCATTCGCAGAATGGACAAAACCAGTGTTTCCAAACTGCTAAATAGAAAGAAAGCTATAACTCTGTGAGATGAATGCGCTCATTATAAAGCAGTTTCTTAGAAAGCTTCTTTCTTCATTTTATATGAAGATGTCTCCTTTTTCACCACAGGCCAAAATGCAATCCCAAATATCCCTGTGCATATTCTATAAAAACTGTGTTTCCAAACTGCTGACTGAAAAGAAACTTTTATCTCTGTGAGATGAATTCACACGTCTTAAAGCGGTTTCTCACAAAACTTTCTTATAAACTTTATCCTGGGATATTCGCTTTTTCACTTTTGGCCTCAAAGATCTCCCAATGGTCCATTGGCAGAAAGGGCAAAAACAGTTTTTCCTAACTGCTGAATCACAAGAAAGGTTTAACACCGTGATATGAATACACACATCACAAAGAAGGTTCTCAGAATGTTTCTGTCTAGTTTTTATCTGAAGTTCCTGGCTTTTTCACCTTAGGTGGCAATGCGCTTCCAAATATCCCTTTGAAGATTGTACATAGACAGTGTTTCCAAATGGCTGAATGAAAAGAAAGAAAGGTCTAACTCTGTAAGTTGAATGCACACATCACAAAATGGTATCTTAGACAGCTTCCTTCTAGTTTTTATTGTGGGATATTCCCTTTTTTGCCTTTGTCATAATGAGCGCCCTAATATCCCTTCACAGAATGGAAAAACACAGGGTTTCCAACTGCTAAAAATAAAGAAAGATTTAATTCTGTGAGATGAATGCACACATCACAAAGCAGTTTTTTTTTTCAGAAAGATTCTTTCTAATTTTTATCTGAAGATATTTCCTTTTTCTCCATAGGTCTCAATGCACTCCAAAATATCCCTTTGCAGATTCTACCAAATCATTGCTTCCAAACTGCTGAATAAAAAGAAAGGTGTAACTCTGCAAGATGAATGCAAACATCACAAAGCAGTTTCTCAGATAGCTTCCTTCTAGTTTTTATCCTGGGATAATCACTTTTTCTCCAATGGTCTCAATGAGCTCCCAAATGTTAACTCACAGAATGGACAAGAACGATGTTTCCAAACTGCTAAATACAAAAAAAGTTATAACTCTGTGAGATGAATGCACTCATCACAAAGCAGTTTTTCAGAAAATTTCTTTCTTCTTTTTATCTGAAGATGCCTTCTTTTTCACCAGAGGTGACAATACAATCCCAAATATCCCTGTTCAGATTTTACAAAAAATGGTGTTTCCAAACTGCTGAGTGAAAAGAAAGTTTTAACACTGTGAGATGAATTCACACATCACAAAGAGTTTTCTCACACAGATTCCTTCTAGATTTTGTCCTGGGATATTCACATCTTTGCTTTTGGCCTCAAAGAGCTCCCAAATGTCCATTGACAGAATGGACAAAAACACTGTTTCCAAACTGCTGAATTGAAATAAAGAAATAAAGTTTACAGGATTTTCTCAGAAATCTTCTGTCTAGTTTGTATCTGAAGATGTTTTCTTTATCACCATAGGCCTCAATGAGCTCCCAAATATCCCTTCACAGTTTCTACAAAAACGGTGTTTCTAAACTGCTGTATCCAAAGAAAGGTTTAATTTTAGGAGATGAATGCACGTATCCCAAAGCAGTTTCTCAGAAAGTGTCTTTCTTTTTTCTGAATGTGTTTCCTTTTTCACCATACACCTCAATGTGCTCCCAAATATCCCTTCACAGTTTCTACAAACACAGTGTTTCCTACCTGCTGAACAAAAATAAACTTTTAACTCTGGGAGATGAATGCACACCTCACAAAGTGATTTCTCAGATGGCTTCCTTCTAGTGTTTATCCTGGGATATTCTCTTCTTCGCCATTTGCCTCAATGAGCTCACAGATGTCCATTCGCAGAATGGACAAAAACAGGCTTTCCAATCTGCTGAATAGATAGAAAATTTTAATTCTGTGAGATAAATGCACACATAAAAAGCAGTTTCCACAAAGCTTCTTTTTAGTTTTTATATGAAGATATTTCCTTTTTCATTGTAGGTTGCAATGCACTCCCCAATATAATCAGAGATTGTACAAAAACAGTGTTTCCACACTGCTGAATGAAAAGAAATGTGTAACTCTGCGAATTGAATGCACACATCACAAAATGGTTTCTTAGATAGCTTTTTTCTAGTTTTTGTCATTGGGTATTCCCTTTTTTGCCTTTGTCCTAATGAGCTCCCAAATGTCCATTGACAGAATGGAAAAAAATAGTTTTTCCTGACTGCTGAATAGAGATAAAGGTTTAACACTGAGATAAATGGACACATCACAAAGCTGTTTTTCAGATATCTTCCTTCTAGTTTTTATCTTGGGATATTCTGTTGTCCACCATTGGCCTCAATGAGTTCCCAAATGTCCATTCACAGAATGGACCAAAACAGTGTTTCCACACTGATGAATCCAAACAAAGGTTTAATTCTGTGAGATGAATGTTCCCATCACAAAGCAGTTACTAAGAAACATATTTCTACTATTTATATTAAGATATTTCCTTTTTCCCTGTAGGCCACAATGTGCTACCAAATACCTCTTTGCAGATTCTAATAAAATAGTGTTTCCAAACTGCTGAATAAATAGATAGTTTTAACTCTGGGGGTTGAATGCACACTTCATAAAGCAGTTTCACAGAAAACATCTTTCTACTATTCATCTTAAGACATTTCCTTTTCACAGGTGGTCTTAATGCATTACCATTTATCTCTTTGCAGTTTGTAAGAAAACGTGTTTACAAACTGCTGAAAGAAAAGAAAGGTTTAACTCTGTGAGACAAATGCACAAATCACAAGTTGGTTTGTCAGATAACTTCCTTTTAATTTTTGTCCTGGGATATTCACTTTTTTGCCATTGGACTCAATGAGCTCCCAAATGTCCTTTCACAGAATGGACAAAAACATGGTTCCCAAACTGCTGAATCCAAAGAGAGGTGTAACTCAGTGAGGTGAATGCACACATCAAAAAGCAGTTTCTCAGAAAGATTCTTTCTAGTTTTCCTCTGAAGATATTTCCTTTTTCAACATTGGCTTCAATGTGCTCCCAAAGATACCTTCACAGATACTATAAAAACAGTTTCCAAACTGCTGAATGAAAAGAAAGGTTTAACTCTGTGAGATGAATGCATATATAACCAAGCAGTTTCTCAGATATCTTCTTTCTAGATTTAAAAATGGGATATTCTCTTTTTCACCATTGACCTCAAAGAGCTACCAAATGTCCATCCACAGAATAAACAAAGCAGTGTTACCACACTGCTGAATCCAAAGTATGGTTTAACTCTGTGAGATGAATGCACACATCACAAAACAGTTTCTCAGAAAGTTTCTCTCTAGTTTTTCTCACAAGAGATTTCCCTTTTCACCATAGGTCTCAAAGCACTACCAAATATCTCTTTGCAGAATACAAGAAAACACTGTTTCCAAAAGGCTGAATGAAAAATCTTTAACTCTGTGAGATGAATGCACAAATCATGAGTCAGTTTCTCAATAACTTCCTTCTAGTTTTTGTCCTGGGATATTCACTTTTTCACAATTAGCCTCAATGAGTTCCCAAATGTCCATTCACAGAATGGACCAAAACAGTGCTTCCAAACTGCTGAATCCAAAGAAAGTTTTAACTCTGTGAGTTGAATGAACACATCCTAAAACATTTTCCCAGGAAGTTTCTTTCTAGTGTTTATCTGAAGATATTTCCAATTTCATCATAGGCCTCAAAGCGCTACCAAATATCTCTTTGTAGATTCTAAGAAAACAGTGCTACCAAACAACTGAATGAAAAGACTGGTTTAACTCTGTGAGATGAATGTACAAACCACAGGCCTTTTTTGACAGATATCTTCCTTCTAGTGTTTATCCTAGGATATTCGCTTTTTTGCCGTTGTCCTCAAAGAGCACTCAAACGTCCATTCTCAGGGAGGAAAAAAACAATGTTACCAAACTGCTGAATACAAAGAAACGTTTAACTCTGTGAGGTGAATGCACACATCACAAGGCAGTTTCTCAGAAAGCTTCTTTCTGTTATTTATCTGAAGACATTTCCTTTTTCACAGGAGGCATCATTGTGCTACCGAATATGTCTTTGCAGATTGTGAGAAAACAGTTTTTCAGAACTGCTGAATGAAAAGAAAGGTTTAACTCCATGAGAGGAATGCACACATCACAGGCCGGTTTGTCAGATAACTTCCTTCTACTTTTTGCCTTGGATATTCCTTTTTTTTTTTTTTTTTTTTTTTTGCCATGGGCCTCAAAGATCTCTCAAATGTCCTTTCACAGAATGGACAAAAACAGTGTTCCCAATCTGTTGAATCCAAAATTAACTCTGTAACATGAATGCACACATCACAAAGCAGTTTCTTAGAAACTTTCTTCTTTCTAGTTCTTATCTGAAGATATTTCCTTTTTCACTGTAGGCCTCGAAGCTCTACCAAATATCTCTTCAGAGAATCAAAGGAAACACTGTTTCCAAACTGCTGAAAGAAAAGAAATTCTTAAGTCTGTGAGATGAATGTGCAAATCACAAGTCGATTTTCAGGTAACTTCCTTCTTGTTTTTATCCTGGGATATTCGCTCTTTCACCACTGGCATCAAAGAGTACCAAAACGTCCATTCACAGAATGAACAAAAACAGTGTTACCAAACGGCTGAATCCAAGGAAACATTAAACTCTGTGAGCTCAACATACACATCACAAAGCGTTTTCTCAGAAAGCTTCTTTCTACTATTTATCTGAAGATATCAACTTTTTCACCAGTGGCCTCAATGCAATACCAAGTATGTCTTCACAGATGGTAAGAAAACAGTGTTTCCAAACTTCTACATGAAAAGAAAGGTTTAATTTTGTGAGAGGAATGCACACATCACAGGTCGGTTTGTCAGATAACTTCCTTCTGGTTTTTCTCCTGGGATATTTGCTTTTTCCACATTGGTGTCAATGAGCTCCAAAATGTTCTTCTGCAGAATGAAGAAAAACGTTCTTCCCACTGTTTCTAGTTTTCATCTGAAGATATTTCCTTTTCCACCATTGTCCTCAATGTGCTCCCAAGTATGCCTTCATAGATACTACAGAAACAGTGTTTACAAACTGCTGAATGAAAAGAAAGCTTTAACTCTGTGAGATGAATGCACACATCACTAAGTGGTTTCTCAGATATCTTCTTTGTAGTTTTTATCCTGGGATATTCACTTTTTCACCACTTCAAGGAGCCACAAAATGTCCATTCACAGAATGGACAAAAACAGTGTTACCACACTGCTGAGTCCAAAGAGAGCTTTAACTCTGTGAGACGAATGCATACATCACAAAGCAGTTTCTCAGAAACTTTCTCTCTAGTTTTTTCCACAAGACATTTCCTTTTTCACTGCAGACCACAAAACACTACCAAGTATCGCTTGCAGAATATTAGAAAATGTTGTTTCCAAACTGCTGAATAAAAAAAATCTTTAACTCTGTGAGACAAATGCATAAATCACAATTCAGTTTGTCAAATAACTTCCTTCTGGTTTTTGTCCTGGGATATTCACTTTTTCGACACTGGCCTCAAATATCTCAAAAATGTCCACTTGCAGACTAGACAAAAACAGTGTTTCCAAACTGCTGAATCCAAAGAAACTTTAACTCTGTGAGATAAATGATCACATCCCAAAGCAGGTTCCCAGGAAGCTTCTTTCTAGTTTTTATCTGTAGATTTTTTTTTTCATCCTAGGCTTCAATGCGCTACCAAATATCTCTTTACATATTCTAAGAAAAGAGTGCTACCAAACTGTTTAATGAAAAGAAAAGTTTGACTCTGCAACTTGAATGGACACATGACAAAGTGGTTTCTCAGATATCTTCCTTCTAGTTTTTTTCCTGTGATAATCAGTTTTTTGCCATTGGCCTCAATGAGATCCCAAATGTCCATTCACAGAATGGATAACAACCATGTTTCTAAACTGATGAATCCAAAGAAAGGTTTAATTCTGTGAGATGAATGCACACATCACAAAGCAGCTACTAAGAAACATTCTTCCTACTCTTTATCTGAAGATATTTCCCTTTTCACCCTAGGACTCAATGCAATACCAAATATTTCTCTGCAGATTCTAAGAAAATAGTGTTTCCAAACTGCTGAATGAAAAGATATTTTTATCTCTGTGAGATAAATGCACACATCACAGGTGAGTATGTCAGAATCTGCAAAGAGATATTTGGCAGTGCATTGAATTCTATGGTGAAAAAGAAAATATCTTCAGGTAAAAACTGGAAAGAATCCTTCTGAGAACCTACTTTGTGATGAGTGCATTCATCTCAGAGAGGTAAACCTTTCTCTAGATTCAGCAGTTTCAGAACACTGTTTTTGTCCATTCTGCAAATGGGCATTTGGGACACCTTTGAGGTCAATGGCAAAAAATCGAATATCCCAAGATAAAAACTAGAAGGAAGTGATCTTACAATCCGATCTGTGATGTGCGCATTCATTTCACAGAGTTAAACCTGTCTTTTCATTCAGCAGTTTGGAAGCACCATTTTCTTTGAATCTGTGAAGAGATATTTGGTAGCGCAATGAACCCTCCTGTGAAAAAGAAATATCTTCAGATAAAAACTCGAAAGTAGCATCTTGGGAAACTGCTTTTGGATGTGTTCATTCATCTCACAGAGTTAAAGATTTCTTTGTATTCAGCAGATTGGAAACATTGTTTTTGTCCAATCTGTGAATGGACATGTGGTACATAATTGAGGTCAATCATGAAAAAGTGAGTATCTCAGGATGAAAACTAGAAGGAAGATACCTGAGAAACTACTTTGTGATATGTGCATTCCTCTCACAGAGTTAAACCTTTCTTTTCATTCAGCCATTTGGAAACACTGTTTTCTTAGTATCTGCGAAGAGATATTAGGTGGCGTATTGAGGCCTGCTGTGAAAAGGAAATAACTTCAGATAAATAGTAGAAAGAAGCTTTTTGAGAAACCCCTTTGTGATGTGTGCGTTCACCTCACAGAGTTAAACGATTCTTTGGTTTCAGCAGTTTAGTAACACTGTTTTTTTTTTCCATTCTGCGAATGGACATCTGGATGCTCTCTGAGGCTATTTTCTAAAAAGGGACATCCCAGGATAAAAACTAGAAAGTAGTTTTCATACAAACCGACTCGAGATTTGTACATTCATCTCAAAGAGTTAAACATTTCCTTTTGTTTACCAGTTTGGAAACCATGTTTTGTTGGATTCTCTGAAGAGATACTTTGTAACATTTTGAGGCCTATGGTGAAAAACGAAATATCTTCAGATAAAACTATAAAGAAGCTTTCTGAGAAATTGCTTTGTGATGCATGCATTCATCTCACAGAGTTAAACCCCTTTCTTTGGATTGAACAGTTTCAGAACACAGGTTTTGTCCGTTCTGCGAAAGGATATTTGGGAAATACTTTAGGATAATGGTGATAAAGTGCATATCCCAGGATAAAAACTAGATGGAAATTATCTGACAAATCGACCTGTGATGTGTGCATTCATCTCACAGAGTTAAACCTGTCTTTTCATTCAGCAACTTGGAAATACTGTTTTCTTAGAATCTGCAAAGAGATATCTGGTAGCATAATGAGGCCTATGGTGAAAAAGGAAATATCTTCAAATAAGTAGTAGAAATAATGTTTTTGAGTAACTGTGTTGTTATATGTGCATTCATCTCATGGAGTTAAACATTTCTTTGGATACGTCAATTTATAAATAAGGGTTTTGTCCATTCTGTGAATGGACATTTGGGAGCTCATTGAAGACAATGGTGAAAAAGTGAATATCCCATGATGAAAACCAGAAGGAAGATATCTGAGAAACTGCTTTGTGATGTGGGCATTCATGTTGCAGAGTTAAACCTTTCTCTTCATTCAGCATTATGGTAACACTCTTTTCTTAGTATCTGGGAAGTGATATTTGGTAGCACATTGAGGCCAACAATGAAAAAGGAAATATATTCAGATAAAAATTAGAAAAAATCTCCCTGGGAAACTGCTTTCAGATGTGTGCATTCATCTCACAGAGTTAAACCTTTCTTTGGATTCAGCAGTGTGGTAACACTGTTTTTATTTATCCTGTGAATGGACATTTGGGAGGTCATGGAGGTCAATGGCAAAAAACCGAATATCCCAGGACAAAAACTGGAAGCAAGTTATTTGGCAATCTGACCTGAACTGTGTGCATTCCTTTCACAGCATTAAACCTTTCTTTTCATTCAGCAGTTTGGAAGCACTGCTTTCTTGGAATCTATGAAGAGATATTCATTAGCATATTGAGGCCTATGGTGAAAAAGGAAATATCTTCAGATAAATAGTAAAAACAATCTTTCTGAGAAACTGCTTTGTAATGTGTGCATTCATCCCACAGAGTTAAACCTTTCCTTGGATTCAGCAGTTTGGGAACAATGTTTTTGAACATTCTGTGAAAGGCCATTTGTGAGCTCACTGCAGCCAATGGCTAAAAAGCAAATATCCCAAGACAAAAAGTAGAAGGAAGTTATCTGACAAACTGATCTGTGATGTGTGCATTCCTCTCACATAGTTAAATCTTTCTTTTCATTCAGCAGTTTGGAAACACTGTTTTCTTATTATCTACAAGGAGATATTTTGTGCCGCATTGAGGGCTATGGTGAAAAAGGAAATATCTTTAGATAAAGAGTAGATAGAATGTTTCTGAGTAAATGCTTTGTGAGATGTGTGTTCACCTCACACAGTTAAATGTGTCTTTCGATTTTGCAAGTTGTTAACACTCTTTCTGTCCATTCTGTGAATGGAGGTTTGGGGGCTCTTTGAGGCCAATGGCGAAAATGTGAATATCCCATGACAAAAACTAGAAATAAGTTATCTGATGAACTGACTTGTGATTTGTACATTCATCTCACAGAGTTAAACCTGTGTTTTCATTTGGCATTTTGATAGCACTGTTTTCTTAGCATCTTTGAAGAGATATTTGGTAGTACATTGAGGTCTATGATGAAAAAGGGAATATCTTCAGATAAATTAGTAAAGAGAAGCTTCCTGGGAAAATGCTTTGGGATGTGAGTGTGCTTTCAGATTTTGGTAGCACAATGAGGCCTACAATGAAATATGAAATATCTCCAGATAAAAACTAGAAAGATGCTTCCTGGGAAACTACTTTCAGATTTGTTCATTCATCCAACAGATTTTAAGCTTTGTTTGGATTCAGCACTTTGGAAACACTGTTTTTGTCCAATCTGTGAATGGACATTTGGGAGATCTTTGAGATCAATGGCAAAAAAGTAAATATCCCTATCTTTTGATTCAACAGTTTGGAAACAATCTTTTCTTAGAATCTGTGAAGAGATATTTGGTGGCGCACTGAAGCCTACTGTGAAAAAACAAATATCTTCAAATAAAGTGTAGAGAAAATGTTTCAGAGTAACTGCTTTGTGATGTGTGTATTTGTCTCACAGAATTAAACTTTTCTCTGGTTTCATCAGTTTGGGAACAATGTTTCTGTCCATTCTGTGAAAGGACATTTGGGAGTTCATTGAGGTCAATGACAAAAAAGTGAATATGCCAGTACAAAAATTAGAAGAAAGTTATCTGACAAACCGACCTGTGATGTGTGCATTCCTCTCAAAGAGTTAATCCTTTCTTTTCATTCAGCAGATTGGAAACACTGTTTTTTAGAATCTGCAAACAGATATTCAGTAGCACATTGAAGCCTAATGTGATAAAGGAAATACCTTCAGATAAATAGTAGAAAGAAGCTTTCTGAGAAACTGCCTTGTGATGTGTGTGTTCACCTCAGAGAGTTAAACGTTTCTTTGGATTCAGCAGTTTGGTAACACTGTTATTGTACATTCTGCATATGGACATTTGGGTGCTCTTTGAGGCCAATGATGAAAAAGCAAATAATCCAGGGTAAAACTAGAAGGAATTTATCTGAGAAACCTACTTCTGATTTGTGCATTCATCTCACAGACTTAAACATCTTCAGATAAAAACTAGAAAGATGCTTCCTGGGAAACTACTTTCAGATGTGTTCATTCATCTCATAGATTTTAAACTTTGTTTGGACTCAGCACTTTGGAAACACTGTTTTTGTCCAATCTGCGAATGGACACTTGGGAGATCTTTGAGGCCAATGGCCAAAAAGTAAATATCTCTGGACAAAATCTAGAAGGAAGGTGTATGACAAACAGAATTGTGATTTGTGTATTAGTCTCACAGAGCTAAGATTTCTTTTCATTCAACAGTTTGTAAACAGTGTTTTCCTGTATTCTGCGAAGAGATATTTGGTAGCGCTTTGAGGCGCATGGTGAAAAATGAAATATCTTGTGACAAAAACTAGAGAGAAATGCTCTGAGAATCTGCTTTGTGATGTGTGCATTCATCTCGCAAAGCTAAACTTTTCTTTTCATTCAGACGGTTGGAAACACTGCTTTTGTAGTATGTCTGAAGGTATATTTGGGAGCACATTGAGGCCAATGGTGGAAAAGGAGATGTCTTCAGATGAAAGCAAGAAAGAATCTTTCTGAGACACTGCTTTGTGATGTGTGTATTCATCTCACAGAGTTAATCTTTTCTTTGGATTCAGCAGTTTGAGATCAATGGTTTCATCCATTCTGCAATAGGACATTTGGGAGCTCATTGATGTCAATGGTGAAAAAGCAAATATCCCAGGACAAAAACTAGAAGGAAGTAACCTGACAACCTGACTTGCAATTTGTGCATTCATCTCACAGAGTTAAACATTTCTTTTCATTCAACAGTTTGGAAACAGGGTTTTCTTGTTTTCTGTAAAGAGATATTTGGTAGCACTTTGAGGCCCATGGTGAAAAAGGAAATACCTTCCACAAAATATTAGAAAGAAGCTTTCCGATAAACTGCTTTGTGAATTTTGCATTCATCTCACAGAGTTAAACTATTCTTTGGACTCAGCAGTGTGGTAACACTGTTTTTGTTTATTCTGCGAATGGACATTTGGGAGCTCATTGAGGCCAATGGCAAAAAAGTGAATATCCCAGGACAAAAACTAGCAGGAAATTATCTGACAAACCGACCTGTTTTGTGTGCATTCATCTCACAGAGTAAAAACTTTGTTTTCCTTCAGCAGTTTTGAAACACTATTTTCTTAGAATCTACAAAGGCATATTTGGTAGCTTATTGAGGCCTAAGGTGAAAAAGGAAATACCTTCAGATAAAACCTAGAAAGAATCTTCGGAATAATTGCTTTGTGATGTGTGCATTCATCTCACAGGGTTAAAACTTTCTTTGGATTCAGCAGTTTGAGAACACTATTTTTGTCCATTCTGCAAAGGGACATTTGGGAGTTCACTGAGGCCAAGGGTGAAAAATTGTATACCCCTGTTTAAAAACTAGAAGGAAGTTATCTGAGAAACTACATTGTGATATATGCATTCATCTCACAAAGTTAAACCTTTCTTTTCATTTGGTAGTTTGGAACCACTACTTTTATAGAATCTGGGAATACATATTTGAAAACACATTGAGGCCTATCGTGAAAAAGAAAATATCTTCAGATTAAAAACTAGAGTGCCAGGAGCAGTGGCTCATGCCTGTAATCCTAGCACTTTGGGAGGCTGAGACGGGTGGATCATAAGGTCAGGAGATCGAGACCATCCTGGCTAACACGGTGAAGTCCCGTCTCTACTAAAAATACAAAAATTAACCAGGTTTGGTGACAGGCACCTGTAGTCCCAGCTACATGGGAGGCTAAGGCAGGAGAATGGCATGAACCTGGGAGGCGGAGCTTGCAGTGAGCCGAGATTGTGCCACTGCACTCCAGCCTGGGTGACAGAACGAGACTCCATCTCAAAATAAATAAATAAATAAATAAATAAAATAAAAACTAGAAAGAAGTTTTCTGAGAAACTACTTTTTCATGTGTTCATTCATCTCACAGAGTTAAAACTTTCTTCGGATTCAGCAGTTTGGAAACACTGTTTTTGTCCATTCTTTAATAAATATTTAGGAGATCTTTGAGGCTAATGGAGAAAAAGGGAATATCCCACTATGAAAACTAGAAAGAAGCTATCTGAGAAATCACTTTTGGAAGTGTGAATTCATGTAGCAGAATTAAAACTTTGTTTTCATTCAGTAGTATGGTAACATTGTTTTCTTAGAATCTGCGAAGAGATATTTGGGAACGCATTGAGGACTAGGATGAGAAACGAAATATCTTCAAATAAAAACTAGAAAGAAGTTTCCTCAGAACTGCTTTCTGATATGTTCATTCAACTTATAGAGATTAAGCTTTCCTTGGATTCAGCACTTTGGAAACATTGTTTTTGTCCATTCAGCAAGTGGACAATTGGAGATCTTTGAGGCCAATAGAGTAAAAGCAAATATCAAAGGACAAAAACCAGAAGGAAGTTATCTGATAAAACTGACTTGTGATTTGTACATTCAACTCACAGAGTTAAACATTTCTTTTCATTCTGCAGTTGGGAAATAGGCCTTTCTTGTATTCTACAAAGAGATATTTGGTAGTACTTTGAGGCCAATGGTGAAAAAGGAAATATCTTCTGAGAAAACTAGCAGGAAGCTTTCTGAGAAACTGCTTTGTGATGCATGCATTCATCTCACAGAGTTAAACGTTTCTTTGGATTTAGCAGTTCGGGAACAATGTTCTTGTCCATTCTGTGAAAGGGCATTTGGGAGCTCATTGAGGCCAATGGCAAAAAAGTAAACAACCCAGGACAAAAACTAGAAGGAAGCTATCTGTCAAACTGTCCTGTGAGGTGTGCATTCCTCTCACAGAGTTAAAACTTTGTTTTCAGCAGTTTGAAAACACTGTCCTCTTTCAATCTGCAAAGAAATATTTGGTAGCACATTGACGTCTCCTGTGAAAAAGCAAATATCTTCAGATAACTGGTAGAAAGAGGCTTTCTGAGAAACTGTTTTATGAAGCGTGCTTTCATCTCACAGAGTTAAACGTTTCTTTGCTTTCAACAGGTTGGTAACACTTGTTTTTGACCATTCTGCAAATGGATATTTGAGTACTCTATGAGGCCAATGGCAAAAAGTGAATATCCCAGCATAAAAACTTGAAGGAAGTTATCTGATAAAGTGACTTGTGATTTGAACATTCATCTCACAGATTAAACATTTTTTTTTCATTCAGCGTTTGGAAACAGTGTTTTCTTGGATTCTCCAAAGAGATATTTTGTAGCACTTGGAGGCCTATGGTGTAAAAGGAAATGTCTTCAGATAAAAACTAGAAAGAAGCTTTCTGAGAAAATGCTTTGTGATGTGTGCATTCACCTCACAGAGTTGAACCATTCTTTGGATTCAGCAGTCTGAGATCAATGTTTTTGTTTCTTCTGCGAAAGGACATTTCGTTGCTCATTGAGGCAAATGGTGAAAAACTAAATATTACAGGACAAAAACTAGAAGGAAATTCTCTGACAAACCAACATGTGATGTGTGCATTCATTTCACAGAGTAAAAACTTTATTTTCGTTCAGCAGTTTTGAAACACTGTTTTCCTAGAATCTACGAAGGGATATTTGGTTATGCATTGAGGCCTAAGGTGAAAAATAAATTATCTCCAGATAAAAACTAGAAAGAATCTTTGGAAGAAACTGCTTTGTGATGTGTACATTCATCTCCCAGAGTTAAAATTTTCTTTGGATTCAGCAGTTTGGGAACACTAATTTTGTCCATTCAATGAAAGGACCTTTGGGAGCTCACTGCTGTGAAGAGCTAAAAAGTGGATATCCCAGGATTAAAACAAGAAGGAAGATATCTGAGAAACCGCTTTGTGATGTCTGCATTCATCTTACAGAGGTAAACCTTTCTTTTCATTCAGTAGTTTGGAATCATCATTTTTGTAGATTTTGCCAAGGGATATTTGGAAGCACATTGAGGCCTATGGTGAAAAAGGAAATATCTTCAGATTAAAAACTAGAAAGCATCTTTCTGAGTAACTGCTTTGTGATGTGTGCATTCATCTCATGGAGTTAAACCTTTCTTTGGATACATCAGTGTGCAAACATGGTTTTTGTCCATTGTGTGAATGGATATTTGGGAGAACATTGAGACCAATGGCGAAAAAGTGAATACACCAGGATGAAAATGAGAAGGAAGATATCTGAGAAACTGCTTTGTAATATGCATATTCATGTTGCAGAGTTGAACATTTCTTTTCATTTGGCAGTCTGGCAACACTCTTTTCTCAGAATCTGCAAATAGATATTTGGGAGCACATTGAGGCCTATGAAGAAAAAGGAAATATCTTTAGATGAAAATTAGAGACTTCCTGGGAAACTGCTTCTGGATGTGTTCATTCATCTCACAGAGCTGAAGCTTTCTTTGGATTCAGCAGTTTGGAAACACTGTTTTTGTCCATTCTGTGAATGGACATTTGGGAGATCTTTGAGGCCATGGGGAAAAAGTGTGTATCTCAAGACAAAAACTAGAAAGAAGATATCTGAGAAACCACTTTTTGATGTGTGCATTCATCTTGCAGAGTTAAACATTTCTTTTGGTTCAGCAGTTTGGAAACACTGTTTTTGTAATATCTGTGAAGGTATATTTGGGAGTACATTGAGGCCATTGGTGAAAAAGAAAATATCATCATATTAAAAACTAGAAAGAAATTTTCTGAGAAACTGCTTTGTGATGAGTGTATTCATCTCACAGAGTTAAACCTTTCTTTGGATTCAGCAGTTTGGGAACAATACTTTTGTCCATTCTGCAAAAGGAAATTTGGGAGCTCATTAAGGCCAAGGGTGAAAAAGTGTATATCCCAGCATAAAAACTAGTAGGAAGATATCTGAGAAACCACTTTCTGATGTGTGCATTTATATCATATATGTAAATGTTTCTTTCCATTCAGTAGTTTTTAGTCACTATTTTTCTAGGATCTGTGAAAGTATATTTGGAAGCACATTGAAGCCTATGGTGAAAAAGAAACTATCTTCAGATTAAAAACTAGAAAGAATGTATCAGAGAAACTGCTTTTTGATGTTTTCATTCATCTCACAGAGTTCAAACTTTCTTTAGATTCAGCACTTTGGAAACACTGTTTTTGCCCATTCTGTGAATGGACATTTGGGAGCTCATTGAGAACAATGGCAAAAAGTGAATATCCCAGGATAAAAACTAGAAGGAAGATATCTGAGAAACCACTTTGTGATGTGTGTATTCATATTGCAGAGTTAAAACTTTCTTTTCATCAGCAGTTTGGTGACACTCTTTTCTTAGAATCTGAAAAAAAATATTGGGTAGCTCATTGAGGCCTATGATGATAAAGGAAATACCTTCACATAAAAGATAGAAAGAAGCTTCCTGGGAAAATGCTTTCAGATGTGTTCATTCATCTCACAGAGTTGGTTTTCTTTGGATTCAGCAGTTTGAAAACACTTTTTTTTTCCATTCTGTGAATGGACATTAGGGATATCTTTGAGGCCAATGGTGAAAAGCGAATATCCCAAGACAAAAACTAGAAGGAAGTTATCTGAAAAACCTACTTGTAATTCGTGCATTCATCTCACAGAGTTAAACATTCCTTCTCATTCAGCAGTTTGGAAACTGTATTCTTGTATTCTGTCAGGAGATATTTTTTAGCACTTTATGGCCCATGGTAATAAAGGAAATATCTTCTGAGAAAAACCAGAAAGAAGCTTTCTGAGAAACTGCTTTGTGATGTGTGCATTCATCTCACAGAGTTAAACCTTTCTTTGGATTCAGACATTTGGGAACACTGCTTTTGTCCATCCTGTGAATGAACACTTGGGAGATCTTGGAGGTCAATGACAAAAAAGTAAATATCCCAGGATAAAAACTAGAAGGAAGCTACCTGACAATCCGAAGTGTGATGTGTGAATTCCTCTCATAGAGTTAAACCTTTCCTTTAATTCAGCAGTTTGGAAACACTGTTTTCTTAGAATCTGCAAAGAGATATTCAGTAGTGCATTGAAGTCCACTGTGAAATGAAATATCTTCAGATAAATAGTAGAAAGAATCTTTCTGAAAAACTGCTTTGTGATGTGTGGATTCACCTCACAGCATTAAACATTTCTTTGAATTCAGCAGTTTGGTAACACTGTTTATGTCCATTCTGAAAATGGAAGTTTGGATGCTCTTTGAGGCCAATGGCAGAAAAGCAAAGATCCTAGGATAAAAACTAGAAGGAAGTTATCTGACAACCCAACTTGTGATTTATGCATTTATCTCTCAGAGTTAAAGATTTCTTTTCATTCATCAGTTTGGAAACAGTGTTTTATTGGATTCTCCAAAGAGATAATTGGTAGTGCTTTGAGGCCTATGGTGAAAATGGAAATATCTTGAGATAAAAAATAAAAAGATGCTTTCTGAGAAACTGCTTTGTGATGTGCGCATTCATCTCACAGATTTAAACTTTTCTTTGGATTCAGCAGTTTGGGAACACTGTTTTTGTCCATTCTGTGAATAGACATTTGGGAGATCTTTGAGGCCAATGGCAAAAAAGTGAATATCATGGGATAAAAACTAAAAGACAGTTATGACAAACTGACCTGTGATGTGTGCATTCATCTCACAGAGCTAAACCTGACTTTTCATTCCTCAGTTTGGAAACACTCTTTTCTTAGAATCTACAAAGAGATATTCAGCAGCACATTGAGGCCTATGGTGAAAAACAGAATATCTTTAGATAAATAGAATAAAGAATGTTTCTGAGTAACTGCTCTGTGATATGTGCATTCATCTCACAGAGTTAAAATTTTCTTTGGATTCATCAGTTTGGAAGCACGGTTTTTGTCCATTCTGCAAATGGACATTTGGAGCTCATTGAGACCAAAGGCAAAAAAAAAGTGAATATCCCAGGATAAAAGAAGGAAGATATCTGAGAAACTACTTTGTGATGTATGCATTCACCTCACAGAGGTAAACCTTTCTTTTCATTCAGTAGTTTGGAATCAGCACTTTTGTAGATTCTGCCAATGGATATTTGGAAGCATATTGGGGCCTATGGTGAAAAAGTAAATATCTTCAGATTAAAAACCAGAAAGAAGCTTTCTGAGAAACTGCCTTTTGATGTGTTTATTCATCTCACAGTGTTAAAACTGTGTTTGGATTCAGCAGTTTGGAAACATTGTTTTTATCCCTACTGCCAATGGATATTTGGGAGATCTTTGAGACCAATGGCAAAAAAAACGAGTATCCCAGGATAAAAACTAGAAGGAATTTATCTGACAAACCAACCTGTGATGTGTGCATTCACCTAACAGAGCTGAATCTGACTTTTCTTTTTTTTTGTTGTTTGCTTGTAGAATTTATTCTTTAATGAAAAGATTTTTATAAAGTAAAATTTTTTTATATCATTTTCTTTTTTTAAATTTTTTTTTAATTTTTTTTATTTTTTATTATTATTATACTTTAAGTTTTAGGGTACATGTGCATAATGTGCAGGTTTGTTACATATGTATACTTGTGCCATGTTGCTGTGCTGCACCCATCAACTCGTCAGCACCCAACAACTCGTCATTTACATCAGGTATAACTCCCAATGCAATCCTTCCCCCTCCCCCCCTCCCCCCTTCCCATGATAGGCCCCGGTGTGTGATGTTCCCCTTCCCGAGTCCAAGTGATCTCATTGTTCAGTTCCCACCTATGAGTGAGAACATGCGGTGTTTGGTTTTCTGTTCTTGTGATAGTTTGCTAAGAATGATGGTTTCCAGCTGCATCCATGTCCCTACAAAGGACACAAACTCATCCTTTTTTATGGCTGCAAAGTATTCCATGGTGTATATGTGCCACATTTTCTTAATCCAGTCTGTCACTGATGGACATTTGGGTTGATTCCAAGTCTTTGCTATTGTGAATAGTGCCGCAATAAACATACGTGTGCATGTGTCTTTAGAGCAGCATGATTTATAATCCTTTGGGTATATCCCCAGTAATGGGATGGCTGGGTCATACAGTACTTCTAGTTCTAGATCCTTGAGGAATCGCCATACTGTTTTCCATAATGGTTGAACTAGTTTACAATCCCACCAACAGTGTAAAAGTGTTCCTATTTCTCCACATCCTCTCCAGCACCTGTTGTTTCCTGATCTTTTAATGATCACCATTCTAACTGATGTGAGATGGCATATCATTGTGGTTTTGATTTGCATTTCTGTAACCAAAACAGCATGGTAGTGATACCAAAACAGAGATATAGACCAATGGAACAGAACAGAGTCCTCAGAAATAATACCACACATCTACAGCCATCTGATCTTTGACAAACCTGAGAGAAACAAGAAATGGGGAAAGGGTTTCCTATTTAACAAATGGTGCTGGGAAAATTGGCTAGCCATAAGTAGAAAGCTGAAACTGGATCCTTTCCTTACTCCTCATACGAAAATTAATTCAAGATGGATTAGAGACTTAAATGTTAGACCTAATACCATAAAAACCCTAGAGGAAAACCTAGGTAGTACCATTCAGGACATAGGCATGGGCAAAGACTTCATGTCTAAAACACCAAAAGCAATGGCAGCAAAAGCCAAAATTGACAAATGGGATCTCATTAAACTAAAAAGCTTCTGCACAGCAAAAGAAACTACCATCAGAGTGAACAGGCAACCTACAGAATGGGAGAAAATTTTTGCAATCTACTCATCTGACAAAGGGCTAATATTCAGAACCTACAAAGAACTCAAACAAATTTACAAGAAAAAAAACAAACAACCCCATCAAAAAGTGGGCAAAGGGTATGAACAGACATTTCTCAAAAGAAGACATTCATACAGCCAACAGACACATGAATCTGACTTTTCATTCAGCAGTCTGGAAGCACTGTTTTCTTAGAATATACAAAGAGATATTCAGTGGCCCATTGAAGCCTATGGTAAGAAAGGAATTATCTTCAGATAAATAGTAGAAACAATGTTTCTGAGTAACTGCTTTGTGATGTGTGCATTCATCTTATAGAGTTAAACCTTTCTTTGGAATCATCAGTTTGGAAACACGGATTTGTCCATTTTGCGAATGGACATTTGGGAGCTCACTGAGGCCAATGGCAAAAACCTGAATATCCCAGGCTAAAAACTAGAAGCAAGATATCTGAGAAACCGCTTTGTGATGTGTCCATTCATGTTGCAGAGTTAAAACTTTCTTTTCATTCAGCAGTTTCGTAGCACTGGTTTCTTAGAATTTGCAAAGAGATTTTGTAGCCCTTTGGGGTCTACAATGAAAAAGGAAATATCTTCAGATAAAAACGTGAAAGAAGCTTCCTGGGAAACTGCTTTCAGATAAGTTCATTCATCTCACAGAGTTAAAGCTTTCTTTGGATTCAGCAGTTTGGAAGCACTGTTTTTGTCCTTTCTGCAAATGCGAATGGACATTTGGGAGTTCTTTGAGGCCAATAGTGAAAAAGCGAATATCCGAGGACAAAACTAGAAGGAAGTTATCTGACAAACTGGTGATTTGTACACTCGTCTCACAGAGTTAAAGATTTCTTTTCATTCAACAATTTCGAAATAGTGTTTTCCTGTATTCTGCGAAGAGATATTTGGTAGTAATTGGAGATTCACAGTTAAAAAGGTAATATCTTATGAGAAATACTAGAGAGAAGCTTTTTGAGAAACTGCTTTGTGGTGCGTGCATTCATCTCATAGAGTTAAACCTCTCTTTGGATTTAGCAGTGTGGTAACACTGTTTTTGTTTATTCTGTGAATGGGTATTTGGTAGCTCTTTGAGGTCAACGGCAAAAAAGTGAATATCCCAGGATAAAAACTAGAGAGAAGATATCTGAGAAACTGCTTTGTGATGCATGCATTCAGCTCACAGAGGTTAACCTTTCTTTTCATTCAGCAGTTTGGAATCACTGTTTTGGTAGTATCTGTGACGATGTACTTAGGAGAACATTGATACCAATGGTGAAAAAGGAAATAACTTCAGATGAAAACTAGAAATAATCTTTCTGAGAAAGTTCTTTGTGATGTGTGTATTCCTCTCAAGAGTTATACTTCTCTTTAGATGCAGCAGTTTGGGAACAACGTTTTTGTCCATTCTGCAAAAGGACATTTGGGAACTCATTGTGGCCTATAGCATTAAAGTGAAAATCCCAGGCCAAAAGTAGAAGGAAGTTAGGTAAAAACCAACCTGTAATGTGTGCATTCCTCTCACAGAGTTAAACTTTTCTTTTCATTCAGCAGTTTGGAAACACTGTTTTCTTATAATCTGCTAAAAGATATTCAGTAGTGCATTGATGCTTATGATGAAAAAGGAAATATCCTCAGATAAATAGTAGAAACAATGTTTCTGAGAAACTTCTTTGTGAGATGTCCATCCACCTCAAAGAGTTAAATGTTTCTTTGGATTCAGCAGCTTTGGTAACACTGTTTATGTCCATTCTGCAAATGGATATTTGGGTGTTCCTTGAGGCCAATGGTGAAAAAGTGAGTATACCATTATAAACACTAGAAGGAAGTTATCTGACAAGCCAACTTGTGATTTATACATTCACCTCACAGAATTAAACATTTCTTTTCTTTCTGCAGCTTTGAAACAGTAATTTCTTGGATTATCTGAAGACAATTTTGTAGCACATTGAGGCCTATGGTGAAAAAGGAAATATCTTCAGATAAAAAGTAGAAAAATCTTTCTGAGAAACTTCTGTGTGAGGTTTGCATTAATCTCAAAGAGTTAAATCTTTCTTTGGATTCAGCAGTTCAGAACACGGTATTTGTCCATTCTGTGAATGGACCATTTGGGAGCTCATTGAGGACAATGGCAAAGAACTGAATATCACCAGATAAAAACTAGAAGGAAGATATCTGAGAAACCACTTTGGGATCTGTCCATACTTGTCGCAGAGTTAAATCTTTCTTCTCATTCAGCAGTTTGGTACTACTCTTTTCTTAGAATCTGTGAAGAAATATACAATAGTTCATTGAGTCCTATGATGAAAAAGTAAATATCTTCAGATAAAAACTAGAAAGAAGCTTCCTGGGAAACTACTTTCAGATGTGTTCATTCATTTCACAGAATTAAAACTTTCTTTGGAATCAGCAGTTTGGAAACACTGTTTTTGTCCATTCTGAGAATGGACATTTCAGAGATCATTGAGGCCAATGGCAAAAAAGGGAGTATCACAGGAGAAAAACTAGAAGGAAGTTATCTGACAAACTGACTTGTGATATGTTCATTTGTCTCACAGAATTAAATATTTCTTTTCATTCAGCTGTGTGGAAACATTGTTTTCTTGTATTCTGCAAAGAGATATTTGGTAGTGCTTTGAGGCTCAGGGTGAAAATGGAAATATCTTGTGAGAAAAACTAGAGAGAATCTTTCTGAGAAACTGCTTTGTGATGTGTGCATTCATCTCACAGAGTTAATCTTCTCTTTGGATTCAACTTTGTGGTAACATAGTTTTTTGTATTCTGTGAATGGACATTTGGTAGCTATTTGAGGTCAATGGTGAAAAAGTGAATATCCCAGGATAAAAACTAGAAAGAAGATATCTGAGAAACTGCTTTGTGATATGTGCATTCATCTTGCAGAGATAAACTTTTATTTTCATGCAGCAATTTGGAAACACTGTTTTTGTAGTATCTGTGAAGGTATATTTGGGAGCAGAATGAGGCCAGTGGTGAAAAAGGAAATATCTTCAGATATTAACTACAAAGAAACTTTCTGAGAAACTGCTTTGGGATGTGTGCATTCACCTGTCAGTGTTAAATTTTTCTTTGGAATCAGCAGTTTGGAAACACTATTTTTGTCCATTCTGCGAATGGACATTTGGGAGCTCACTGATGCCAATAGTGAAAAATCTAATATCTCAGGATAAAAACTAGAATGAAGCTATCTGAGAATCCACTTTGTAAAGTGTGGATTCATCTTGCAGAGATGAACGTTTCTTTTCATTCAGCAGTTTGGAAGCACTATTTTTGTAGTATCCACGATGGGTCATTGGGGAATGCTTTCAGGCCTACAGTGGAAAAGGAAATATCTTCAGACACAAACTAGAAAGAAGCTTTCTGGGAAACTTTTTTTATGTTTGCATTTATCTCTCAGAGTTAAATGTTCCCTTGGATTCAGCATTTTGGAAACACTGTTTTTCTCCATTCTGCTAATGGACATTTAGGAACTCATTAAGGCCAGTTACAAAGAAGAGAATATTCCAAGATAAAAAATAGAAAGATGCTATCTGTGAAGCCACTTTTCATTGAGTACATTCCCCTGGCAGAGTGAAAACTGTCTTTTCATTCAGCAATTTGGAATCACTGTTTCTCCAGAAACTGTGAAGTGATATTTGGGAGTGCCTTGAGGCCTATGGTGAAAAAGGAACATTTTCAGATGAAAACTAGAAAGAAGTTTTCTGAGAAACTTCTTTGTGATGTATGCATTCATCTCACAGGGTTAAATTTTTTTAGAATCAGCAGTTTAGAAATACTGTTTTTGCCCTTTTTACGAAGAGACATACAGGAACTCTTTGAGGCTATTGGTGAAAAAGCGAATATCCCAGGATAAAAACTGGAAGGGCACTATGTCAGTAACAGCTTTGTTATGTTGCATTCATCTTGCAGGGATAAACATTTCTTTTCATTCAGTAGTTTGGAAGCACTGTTTATGTAGAATCTGTGAAGAGATATTGGGGAACTCTTTGAGGCCTACAGTTAAAAAGTAAACATGTTCACATAAAAAGTAGATAGAAGCATTCTGAAGATCTGCATTATGATGTGTGCATTAATCTGTCAGAGTTAAACCTTTCTTTGGATTCAGCAATTTGGAGACACTGTTTTTGTAGTATCTGCTAAGGGATATTTGGGAGCGCCTTGAGGCCTATGGTGAAATAGGAATCATCTAAGGAAAAAAAGTAGAAAGAAGATTTCTGAAAAACTACCTCGCTATGTGTGCATTTGCCACACAGAGTTACAACTTTCTTTGGAAGCAGCATTTTAGAAACACATTTTTTTGTAAAATATGCAAAGGGAAATTTGGGAGTGTTTTGAGCCCTAGGAGGAAAAGGAAATATCTTGAAATAAATGTTAGAAAGAAGCTTTCTGAGAAACTGCTTTCTGATGTGTGCATTCATCTCACAGAGCTAAACATTTGTTTGGAATCACCAGTTTGGAAACACTGCTTTTGTCCATTCTGCAAATGGACATTTGGGAGCTCACTTAGTCCAATGGCGAAAAAGTGAATATCTCATGATAAAAACTACAAAGAAGCTATCTGAGAAAGAGCTTTGTGATGTGTGGCTTAATCTCACAGAGATAAACATTTCTTTTCATTTAAAGTAGTTTATAAACACTGGTTTTGTAGAATCTGCATAGGGATACTGGGGAGTGCATTGATGCATATGGAGAAAAAGGAAACATCTTTAGATAAAAACAAGAAGGAATATTTCTGGAAAATTGCTTTGTGATGTGTGCATTCATCTCAAGGAGTTAAACCATTCTGTAGATTCAGCAGTTTGGAAACACTCTTTTTGTAGAATCTGTGGATGGATATTTGGAAGCGCCTTGAGGCTTTTGGTGAAATAGGAAACATTTTCAGACAAAAAGTAGTAAGAAGCTTTGTGAGAAACTGTTTTGTGATGTTTGCATTCATTTCAAGGAGTTAAACCTTTCTTTGGAATTAGCAGTTTAAAAACACCGTTGTTCATTCTGCAAATGGACATTTGTGAGCTCACTGAGGCCAATGGCAAAAAAGTGAATATCCATGTATTAAAACTAGAAGGAAGCTATCTGTGATACCACTTTGTGATTTTTGCATTCATCTCACGGAGTTAAACTTTCTTTTCATTCAGTGGTTTGGAAACTCTGCTTTATAGAATCTGTGTAGGGACACTGGGGATCGTAGTAACGACTATTGTGAAAAAAAAAAACATGTTCACATAAAGAGTACCAAGAAGCATTCTGAGGAACTGCTTTCTGATGTGTTCATTCATCTCACATAGGTAAACCTATCTTTGGATTCAGCAGTTTGGAAACCATGTTTTTGTCCATTCTGTGAATGGATATTTGGGAGCTCATTGAAGCCAAAGGCAAAAAAGGGAATATCCCAGAATAAACACTAGAAGGAAGCTATCTGAGAAACAGCTTTGTGATGTGTGCATTCATCTCATGGAGTTAAACCTTTCTTTCCACAGTTTGGAAACACTGTTTTTGTAGAACCTGTGAAATGATATTTGGGAGTGCAATGAGACCTAAAGTGAAAAAGGAAACATCCTCAGATAAAAAGTAGAAAGAAGCTTTCTGAGAAACTGTTTTGTAAGGTGTGTATTCTTCTCACAGCACTATACCATTTTTTTGGAATCAGCAGTTTAGAAACACTGTTTTTGTGGAATCTATGAAGGCATATTTTTGAGACTTTTGAAGTCTATAGTATAAAAGGAAATATCTTGAAGTAAAAACTAGAAAGAAACGTAATGACTAATTGCTTTGTGATGTGTGCATTAATCACAGAGTGAAACCTTTCTTTGGATTCAGCAGTTTGGAAAAACTGTTTTCGTTCATTCTGTGAATGGACATTTGTCAGACCTTTGAGGCCCATGGTGAAAAAGCGACTATCATAGGATAAAAACAAGAAGAGATCTATTTGAGAAACTGTTTTGTGTTGTGTGCATTCACCTCAGTGAGTTAAACCTTTCTTTCATTCAGCAGTTTGGAAACTTTGTTATTGTATAACCTACAACGGAATATTTGGGAGTGCATTGAGGCCAAGGGTGAAAAAGGAACACCTTCAAATAAAAAGTAGAAAGAAGCTGTCTGAGAAGCTGCTTTGTGATATGTGTATTCATCTCAGAGAGTTTCACCTTTCTTTGAATTCAGTAGTTTGGAAACTGTTTTTGTCCATTTTGCAAATAGACATTTGGGAGCTCACTGAGGCCAATGGCAAAAAAGCGAATATCCCAGGATAAAAGACAGAAGGAAACTATCAGAGATGCCGCTTTGTGGTGTGTGCATTCATCTCGCAGGGTTAAACCTTTCTTTTCATTCAGCAGTTGGGAAACACTATTTTTGTAGAGCCTCCAAAGTGATATCTGGGAGTGCATTGAGGCCTAGGGTGAAAAAGGAAACATGTTCACATAAAAAGTAGAAGGAACCCTTCTGAGAAACTGCTTTGTGATATGTATTAGTCTCACAGAGTTAAACATTTCTTTGGAATCAGCAGTGTGGAAACAATGTTTTTCTTCATTCTGTGAATGGACATTTGGGAACACTTTGGGGCCAATGGCGAAAAAGTGAATTTCCCAGGATAAACACAAGAAGGAATCTATCTGAGAAACAGCTTTGTGATGTGTCCATTCATCTCACATAGTTTTTCTTTTCTTATCATTCAGCAGTTTGGAATGACTGTTTTTGTAGAATCTGAAAAATGGATATTTGGGCATGTATTGAGGTCTTTGGTGAAAAAGTTAACATCTTCAGATAAAAAGTAGAAAGAAGTTTTCTGAGAAACTGCTTTGTGATGTCTGCAATCATCTCACAGAGATAAACCTTTCTTTCAATAGAGTAGCTTGGAAACACTGTTTGTGTCGATTCTGTAAATAGACATTTGGGAACTCTTTGAGGCCATTCGTGAAAAAGTGAATATCCCAGGAAAAAAACTAGAAGGAAAGTATTTGAGAAACCACTTTTTGATGTGTGCCTCCATCTCACAGAGTTAAACCTTTCTTCTCATTCAGCAGTTCGGAAACACTGTTTTTGTAGAATCTGTGAAGTGATATTTCACAGTGAATTGAGGCCTAGTGTAAAAATGGAAACATCTTCAAATAAAAAGTAGAACAAAACTTTCTGAGAGTCTGCTTTGTGAGGTGTCCATTCATCTTACAGAGTTAACCTTTTATTTGAATGCAGCAGTTTGGAAACACTGGTTCTGTCCATTCTGTAAATGGACGTTTGGTAGCTCATTAAGGCCAATAGCAAAGAAGTGAACATCCCAGGATAAAAATTAGAAGGAAAGTATCTGAGAGCCTACTTTGTGATGTGTGCATTCACCTGGCAGAGATAAACCTTTCTTTTTATTCAGCAATTTGGAGACACTGTTTTTCTATAATCTGAGGATGAATATTTTGGAGCACATTTATTCCTATGGTGAAAAAGGAAACATGCTGACATAAAAAGTAGTTTAACACTGTGAGAAGAATGGACACATCATAAAGCAGTTTCTCAGAAAGCTTCTTTCTAGATTTTATCTGAAGATGTTTCTATTTTCACCCTAAACCTCAATGCACTTCCAAATAGCCCTTTGCAGATTGTATAAACACAGTGCTTCCAAAGTGCTGAACCATAAGAAAGATTTAACTCTGTGAAATGAAGGCACACATCACCAAGCAGTTTCTCAGAAATGTTCTTTCTTTTTTTTATCTGTAGATGTTTTCTTTTTCACCATGTCTCAAAATGATCAAAATAACCCTTTGCAGATTCTACAAAAACGGTGTTTCCAAACTGTTGAATGAAAAGAAAGGTTTAACTCTGCAAGATGAATGCACACAACACAAAGCAATTTCTCAGGAAGCTTCTTTCTAGTTGTTATATGAAGATATTTCCTTTTTCACCATTGGCCTCGATGCATTCCCAAATATACCTTCACAGATTCTACAAAAACAATGTTTCCAAACTGCTGAATGAACACTTGTGAAATGAATGCACAAATCACAAAACAGTTTCTCAGATAGTATCCTTCTAGTTTTTATCCTGGGACATTCCCTTTTTCACCATTGGCCTCAATGAGCTCCCTAATGCCAATTCATGAAATGGACTAAAACAGTGATTCCAAACTGTTGAATTGAAAAAATATTTAAATCTGTGAGATGAAAGCACACATCACAAAGCAGTTTCTCAGAAAACTTCTTTCTTGCTGTTCTCTGAAGACGTTTCCTTTTTCACCTTAGGCCTCATTGTGCTCCAGCATATCCCTTCACAGATTCTACAGAAACACTATTTCCAAACTGCTGAATGTAAAGAAAAGTTTAACACTGCGATTTACATGCACACATCACAAAGTGGTTTCTCAGATAGACTCCTTCTAGTTTTTATCCTGAGGTAGTCGCTTTTTCGCCTTTGGCCTCAATGAACTTCCAAATGTGCATTCACAGAAAGGAAAGAAACAGTGTTTCCCAACTGCTGAATCCAAAGAAAGGTTTAACTCTGCAAGATGAATGTACAAATCACAAAGTGGTGTCTGAGATAGTTACCTTATGTTGTATATCCCGGGATATTATCTTTTCCACCATTGGCCTCACTGAGTTCCCAAATGTCCGTTTACAGAACGGACAAAAACAGTATTTCCAAACTGCTGAATCCAAAGAAAGGTTTAATTCTGTGAGATCAATGTGCACATCACAAAGAAGTTTCTCAGAAAGATTCTCTGCAGTTTTTATCTGAAGATGTTTCCTTTTTCACCATTGGCCTCAAATCTCTCTGAAATATCCCTTCACAGAATCTACAAAACCAGACTTTCCAAACTGTTGAATGACAAGAAGGGTTTAACTCTGTGAGGTGAATACACACATCACAAGGCGGTTTCTCAGATAGTTTCCTTCTAGTTTTTTATCCTGGGATATTCACTTTTTCACAGGTGCTCTCAAAATCCCAGATTTTCATTCGTGGAATGGACCAACAAAGTGTTTCCAAACTGCTGAAGAGACAGAAAGGTTTAACTCTGTGTGATGAATGCACACATCACAAAGCAGTTTCTCAGAAAGCTTCTCTCTAGTTTCTATGTGAAGATGTTTCCTTTTCCCCCATAGGCCTCAATGCGTTCCCAAATATCCCATTGCAGATTCTACAAAAACCGTTTCCAAACTGCTGAATCCAAAGTAAAGTTTAACTCTAGGAGATAAATGCGCACATCACAAAGCAGTTTCTCAGAGAGGTTCTTTCTTGTTTTTATCTGAATATGTTTCCTTTTTCAGCGTAGACGTCAATGCGTTCACAAATATTCCTTTGTAGATGCTACAAACACAGTGACTCTAACCTACTCGATGAAAAGAATGGTTTAACTCTGAGAGATGAAGGCAAACATCACCAAGTGATTTCTCAGATGGCTTCCTTGTAGTGTTTATCCTGGGACATTTGCTTTTTTGCCATTGGCCCCAATGAGCTTCTAAATGTCCATTCACAGAAAGGAAAAAAACAGTGTTTCCAAACTGCTGAATCCAAAGAAAAGTTTAACTCTGCTAGATGAACGCTAACATCACAAAGTGGTTTCTGAGATAGCTTCCTTTTGTTTTATATCTCAGGATATTCTCTTTTCCACCACGGGCCTCACTGAGTTCCCATATGTCCATTTGCAGAATGGATAAAAATGGTGTTTCCAAACTGCTGAATCTAAAAGAAAGATTTAACTCTGTGAGATGAATGCACACATCAGAAAGCAATTTCTCAGAATGCTTCTTTACAGTTTTTATCTGAAGAAGTTTCCTTTTTCACTGTAGGCCTTACGCACTCCCAAATGTCCCTTTACACACCCTACAAAAAAACAGTGTTTCCAAAATGCTGAATGGAAAAAAAGTTTAACTCTGCAAGATGATTTGACACATCACAATGCAGTTTCTCAGATATCTTTTTTTTTAAATTCATTTATTATTATTATACTTTAAGTTGTAGGGTACATGTGCATAACGTGCAGGTTTGTTACATATGTATACTTGTGCCATGTTGGTGTGCTGCACCCATCAACTTGTCATTTACATCAGGTATAACTCCCAATGCAATCCCTCCCCCCTCCCCCCTCCCCATGACAGGCCCCTGTGTGTGATGTTCCCCTTCCTGAGTCCAAGTGATCTCATTGTTCAGTTCCCACCTATGAGTGAGAACATGCGGTGTTTGGTTTTCTGTTCTTGTGATAGATTGCTAAGAATGATGATTTCCAGCTGCATCCATGTCCCTACAAAGGACACAAACTCATCCTTTTTGATGGCTGCATAGTATTTCATGGTGTATATGTGCCACATTTTCTTAATCCAATCTGTCACTGATGGACATTTGGGTTGATTCCAAGTCTTTGCTATTGTGAATAGTGCTGCAGTAAACATATGAGTGCATGTGTCTTTATAGCAGCATAATTTATAATCCTTTGGGTATATACCCAGTAATGGAATGGCTGGGTCATATGGTACATCTAGTTCTAGATCCTTGAGGAATCGCCATACTGTTTTCCATAATGGTTGAACTAGTTTACAATCCCACCAACAGTGTAAAAGTGTTCCTATTTCTCCACATCCTCTCCAGCACCTGTTGTTTCCTGACTTTTGAATGATCGCCATTCTAACTGGTGTGAGATGGTATCTCATTGTGGTTTTGATTTGCATTTCTCTGATGGCCAGTGATGATGAGCATTTTTTCATGTGTCTGTTGGCTGTATGAATGTCTTCTTTTGAGAAATGTCTGTTCATATCCTTTGCCCACTTTTTGATGGGGTTGTTTGTTTTTTTCTTGTAAATTTGTTTGAGTTCTTTGTAGGTGCAGTTTCTCAGATATCTTAAATCGAGTTTTTATCCTGGATATTTGGTTTTTCACCATTGACCTCAATGAGCTCCCAAATGTCCATTTGTGGAATGGACAAAAACAGTGTTTCCAAACTGCTGAATCCAAAGAAAGGTTTATCTCTCTGATATGAATGCACACATAACAAAGGATTTTCTCAGAAAGTTTCTTTCTTGTTTCTATCTGAAGTTGTTTCCTTTTTCACCATAGGTCTTAAAGCACTCCCAAATAACCCTTGCAGATTTTACAAAAGAAAGTGTTTCTAACCTGCTGAATGAAAAGAAAGGTTAATCTCTGCAAGATGAATGAACACATCACAAATTGGTTTTTCAGATAAATTCCTTCCAGTTTTCATCCTGGGATATTTGCTTTATCACCATTGGTCTCAATGAACTCCCAAATGTCCATTCACAGAATGGACAAAAACAGTGTTTCCAAACTGCTGAATCCAAAGACATGTTTAACTCTATGAGATAAATGCACACATCAGAATACAGTTTCTCAGAAAGCTTCTTTATGGTTTTAATCTGAAGATGTTTCATTTTTCACCATAGGCTTCAATGAGCTCCCAGATATCCATTTACAGATTCTACAAAAACAGTTTTTCCAAACTGCTGAATGAAAAGAAAGGTATACATCTGCAAAATGAATGCACACATGACAAAGAGGTTTCTCAGATAGCTTCCCTCTAGTTTTTATCTGAAGATGTTTCCTTTTTCAACATTGGCCTCAATGCAATGCAAAACGTCCCTTCACAGATGCGACAAGAACAATGTTTCCAAACTGCTGAATGAAAAGATAGGTTTATCTCCATGTGATGAATGCCCACATCATAAAGTGGTTTCTTAAATGGTTTTCTTCTAGTTTTTATCCTAGTGTATTTGCTTTTTTGATGTTGGCCTCAATGAGCTCCCAAATGTCCATTTGTGGAATGTACCAAAACAGTGTTTCCAAACCGCTGAATTGAAAAAAACTTAAATCTGTGAGATGAATGCATACATAACAAAGCAGTTTCTCAGAAAGCTTGTTTCATGTTTTCTCTGAAGATGTTTCCTTTTTCACCATAAGCCTCAATGCACTCACAAGTATCCCTTTGCAGATTCTATAAAAACAGTGTTTCCAAACTGCTGAATGAAAAGGAAGATTTAATTCTGTGAGATGAATGCACAAATCACAAAGTAGTTTCTCAGATAAGTTCCTTCTAGTTTTTATCTTAAAATGCTCTCTTTTTCGCCATTGACCTCAAGTAGCTCACAAATGTCCGTACACAGAATGGACAAAAAGGGTGTTTCCTAAACTCCTGTATACACAGAAAGGCTTGTATTTGTGAGATAAATGCACACATCTCAAAGCAGTTTCTCAGAAAGGTTCTTTCCAGTTTTTATCTGAAGATGTTTCCATTCTCACCATAGACCTCAATGCACTCCCAAATATCCCTGTGAAGATCCTACAAAAACAATGTTTCCAAAGTGCTGTATGAAGAGAAAGGATTAACTCTGCCACATGAATGGACACATTACAAAGTGGTTTCTCAGACTGATTCATTCTAGTATTTAACCTGGGATATTATCTTTTCCCCAATGGACTTAATGAGCTCCCAAATGTCGATTAGCAGATAGGACAGAAACAGTGTTTCCAACCTGTTGAATGAAAAGAAAGGTTCATCTCTGCGATATGAATGCACATTACAAAGCAGTTTCTCAGACGGCTTCCTTATAGATTTTATTCTCAAATATTTGCTTTTTCACCTGTGGCCTCAATGAGCTCCCAAATGTCCTTTTGCAGAATTTACAAAAACAGTGTTTACAAAGAACTGAATCTAAAGAAAGGTTTCAAACTATAAGATGAATGCACACATCATAAAGCAGTTTCTCAGAAAGATTCTTTCTTGTTTTTATCTGAAGATTTTCTTTCATCATAGACCTCAATGTGCTCCCATATATCCCTTCACAGATTCTACAAAAACACTGGTTCCAAATTGCTGAATGAACGGAAGGGTGTACCTCTGTGAGATGAAAGCATGCACCACAATGTGGTTTCTCAGATAGCTTCCTTCTGGTTTTTACCCTGGGATATTTGCTTTTTCAACATTGGCTTCAGAGTTCCTAACTGTCAATTTGCAGAATGGACATAAACTATGTTTTCAAATTGCTGAATGAAAAGAATTGTTTACCTCTGCAAGATGAATGAACACGTCACAGAGCGGTGTCTCAGAAAACTTCTTTCTACTTTTTATGTGAAGATGTTTTCTTTATCACCATAAACCTCAAGGCATTCCCAAATACCCCTTCACTGTTTCTATCTAAACAACGTTTCCAAACTGTTAAAAACTGTTGAAAAACTGTTTTACTCAGTGAGATGAAAGCACATATCATAAAACGGTTTTTCAGATAGCTTCCTTCTAGTTTTTACTCTGGGATATTCACTCTCTCACCATTGGCCTCAATGAGCTCTCAAATGTCCATTCACAGAATGGAAAAAAAACAAAAACAGTGTTCCCAAACTGCTGAATCCAAAGAAAGGTTTAACTCTGTGAGAAGAATGCACACATCACAAAGCAGTTTCTCAGAAAACTTCTTTCAAGTTTTTGTCTGAAGATGTTTCCTTTTTCACCTTAAGCCTCAAAGCACTTGCAAATGTCCCATTGAAGATTATACAAAAGCAGTGTTTCCAAATTGATGAGTGAAAAAAAGCTTTAAATCTGTGAGATGAATGCACACATCACCAAACGGTTTATCAGATAGCTTCCTTCTAGTGTTTATACTGCAATGTTTGCTTTTTCACCATTGATCTCAATGAGCCTTCAATTGTTCATTCACTGAATTGACAAAAATAGTGTTTCCAAACTGCAGAATTGAAAGAAAGTTTTAATTCTGTAAGATGAATGCACACATCACAAAGCAGTTTCTCAGAAAGCTTCTATCTACTTTTTATGTGAAAATGTTTCCTTTTTCACCATAGGCCTCATGGTGCTCCCAAATATCCCTTCACAGAGTGTACAAAATGTGTTTCCAAACAGCTGAATGAAAGAATGTTTAACTCTGTGAGATGAATGAACACATCACCAAGTCATTTCTCAGATAGCTTCCTTCTAGTTTTTACCCTGGGATATTCACTTTTTCCCCATTGGCCTCAATGAGCTCCCAAATGTCCATATGCAGAATGGACAAAAACGGTCTTTCCAAATCTCTGAATCCAAAGAAAGGTTTAACTCTGTGAGATCACATCACAAAGCAGTTTCTCAGAAAGCTTCTTTCTACTTTTTTATGTCAATGTGTTTCCTTTTTCATCATAGTACTCAATTTGCTCTCAAATATCCCTTCGCAGATTCTACAAAAACAGTGTTTAGAAACTGCTGAATGAAAAGAAAGGTTTAACTCTTTGAGATGAATGCACACATCAGAAAACCGTTTCTCAGATAGCTTCCCTCTAAGTTTTCTTCTGCTATGTTCTCGGTTATGCCATTGGCCTCAATTTGCTCTCATACATCCATTAGCAGAATGGACAAAAACATTGTTTCCAAACTGCTGAATCCAAAAAAGACTTAACTCTGTGAGATGAATGAGCACATTACAAAGCAGTTTCTCAGAAAGTTTCTTTCTACTTTTCATGTGAAGATGTTTCCTTTTTCACCATAGGCCTCAATACACTCCCAAATATCCCTTTGCAGATTTTACAAAAACAGTGTTTCCAAACAGTGGAATGAAAAGAAAGGTTTAACTCTGCGAGATGAATGCACACATGGTAAAGTGGTTTCTCAGATAGCTTCCTTCAAGTTTTTATCCTATGATACTCACTTTTTTGCCATTGACCTCAATGAGCTCCCAAATGTCTATTTGCAGAATGGACAAATACAGTGTTTCCAAACTGCTGAATCCAAAGAAAGTTTTAACTCTCTGAGATGAATGCACATATCACGAAGCAGTTGCTCAGAAAGCTGCTTTCTTGTTTTTATCTGAAGATGTTTCTTTTTTCACTGAAGCCCTAATGGACTCCCATATATACCTTCCCAGATCCTACAAAAACAGTGCTTCCGAACTGTTGTATAAACAGAAAGGTTAAACTCTGTGAGATTAATGTACACATCACAAAGCAGTTTCTCTGATAGCTTCCTTCTAGTTTTTTCCTGGGATATTCACTTTTTTGCCATTGACCTCAATGAACTCTGAAATGTCCAGTCACACAGTGGACAAAAACACTGTTTCCACACTACTGAATCAAAAGAAAGGCTTAACTCTGTGAGATGAATGCAGACATCACAGGGCAGTTTCTCAGAAAACTTGTTTCTACTTTTAATGTGAAGATGATTTCTTTTTCACCATAGGCCTCAATGTGCTCCCAAATATCCCTTCACAGATTCTACAAAACAGTATTTTCTAACTGCTGAATGAAAACAAAGTTTTAACTCTGCCAGATGAATGCACACATAACAAAGCAGTTTCTCAGAAAGCTTGATTCTAGTTTTTATCTGAAGATGTTTCCTTTTCCATCTTAGGGCTCAATGCACTCCCAAATATACCTTTGTATATTCTACAGAAACAGTGTTTACAAACTGCTGAACCCAAAGACAAGTTTAAGTCTGTGAGATGAATGCACACATAACAGAAGTTTCTCAGAAAGCTTCTTCCAATTTTTATCGGAATATATTTCCTTTTTCCACTTTGGTCTCAATGCTCTCCCAAATACCCCTTTGCAGATTCTCCAAATACAGTGTTCCAAAACTGATGAATGAAATTGAAAGTTTAACTCTGATAGATGAATGCATACATCACAAAATGGTCTCAGAGATAGCCTCCTTCTCGTTTTTATCCTGGGATATTTGCTTTTCCTTCATTGACTTCAATAATCTCCCAAATGTCCATTCACAGAATGGACAAAAATAGTGTTTCCAAACCACTGAGTCCAAAGAAAAGTTTAACTCTGTGAGACAAATGCACACATCACAAAACAGTTTCTCAGAAAGCTTGTTTCTAGTTTTTATCTGAAGATGTTTCCTTTTTCACCACAGGTCTCAATGTGCTCCCAAATATCCCTTTGCAGATTCTACAGAGACAGTGTTTACAAACTGCTGGATGAAAAGAAAGATTTAACATTGTGAGATGAATGCACACATCAAAGAGTGGTTTCTCAGCTACCTTCCTTCTAATTTTTATCCTGGGATATTCATTTTTTCACCATTGACATAAATGAGCTCAGAAATGCCCATTCGCAAAATGGACAAAAACAATTTTTCCAAACGTCTGAATTGAAAGAAAGGTGTAACACTTTGAGGTGAATGCACATAACAAAAAGTATTTTCTTAGAAAGCTCCTTTCTAGTTTTTATCTGAAGAGGTTTCCTTTTTTACCACAGGCCTCAATGCACTCCCAAATATCCCTTTGGAGATTGTACAAATACAGTGTTTCCAAACTGCTGAATGAGAAGAAATATTTAACTCTGCAAATTGAATGCACAAATAACAAAGCAGTTTCTCAGAGGGTCTTTCTTCTAGTTTTTATCCTGGGATATTCACTTTTTCACCTTTGGCATCAATGAGTTCCCAAATATTCATTCACAGATTGGACAAACACTGTGTTTCCAAACTGCTGGATCCAAAGAAAGGTTTAACTCTGCAAGAAAAATGCACACATCACAAAGCATTTTCTCAGATAGATTCCTTCTAGTTTTTATCCTGGGATATTCTGTTTTCACCATTGGCCTCAATGAGCTCCCTAATGTCCATTCACAGAATGGACAAACATAGTGTTTCCAAACTGCTGAATCCAAAGAAAGATTTAACTCTGTGAGATGAATGAACACATCACAAAGCAGTTTCTGAGAAAGCATCCTCCTTGTTTTTATATGAGGATGTTTCCTTTTTCATAATATTCCCCCATGTACTCCCAAATATCCCTTTTCTGAAACTACAAAAACAATGTTTCCAAACTGCTAAATGAAAAGAAAGGTTTAACTCTGAGAGATGAATATGCACATCACAAAGTAGTTTCTCAGATGGCTTCCTTCTGGTTTTAATCCTTGGTTATTCACTTTTTTGCCAAAGGCTTCAATGAGTTCCAAACTGTCCATTAGTAGATTGGACAAAAACAGTGTTTCCAAACTACTGAATCCAAAGAAAGCTTTAACTCTGTGAGATGAATGCACACATCAAAAGCAATTTCTCAGAAATCTTCTTTCTAGTTTTTGTGTGAATATGTTTTCTTTTCCACCATAGGCCTCAATGCACTCCAAAATATCCCTTCACTGATTCAGCAACAACGTTTCCAAACTGCTGAATGAAAAGAAAGGTCTTACTCTATGAGATGAATGCACACATCACAAAGCTGTTTCTCAGACAGGTTCCTTCTAGTGTTTATAATGGATATTCACTTTTTCACCTTTGTCATCAATGAGCTCCCACATGTCCATTTGCAGATTCTACAAAAACAGTGTTTTCAAACTGCTGAATCCAAAGAAAGGTATAACTTTGTGAGATGAATGCACACATCACAAAGCTGTTTCTCAGAGATCTTCTTTCTAGTTTTTATACTGGGATATTCACTTTTTCAACACTGGCCTCAATGACCTCCCAAATCTTCATAAGCAGAATGGACAAAATAGTGTTTATAAACTGCTGAATCCAAAGGCATTTTTAACTCTGTGAGATGAAGGCACACATCACAAAGCAGTTTCTCAGAAACCTTTCTTGTTTTTATCTGAAGATGTTTCCTTTTTCACCAGAGACCTCAATGTGTTGCAAAATATTCCTCCATAGTTTCTACAAAAACAATGTTTCAAAATTGCTGATGAAAAGAAAGGTTTAAATCTGTGAGATGAATGCACACATCACAAAGCAGTTTCTCAGATAGCTTCCTTCTTGTTTTAATCCTGAGATAATTGCTTTTTCTCCATTGTCCTCAATGAGTTACCAAATGTCCATTCACAGAATCAACACAAACGGTGTTTCCAAGCTGCTCTGTGGAAAGAAAGTCTTAACTCCATGAGATGAATGCACACATCTCAAAGCAGTTCCTCAGAAAACTTCTTTTTAGTTTTTATCTGAAGATGTTTACCTTGTCAACATAGGCCTCAGTGTGCTCGAAAATATCCCTTCACAGATTCTACAAAAACAGTGATTCCAAACTACTCAATGAAAAGAAAGCTTTAACTCTGCATGATGAATGTACACATCAAAAAGTGATTTCTCAGATTGCTTCCTTCTAGTTTTTATCATTTGATATTCCCTTTTACACTATTGGTCTCAACAAGCTACCAAATATCCATTCACATAATGGACAAAAACAGAATTTCCAAACTGCTGAATCAAAAGAGAAGTGTACCTCTGTGAGATGAATGTACACATCACAAATCAGATTCTCATAAAGCTTCTTTCTGGTTTATTTGGGAAGATATTTCTTTTTGCACCATAGGCCTCAATGCGCTCCCAAATATTGCTTCGCAGATTCTAAAAAGACAGATTTTCCAAACTGCTCAATGAAAAGAAAGGTTTACTCGGCATGATGAATGCACACATCACAAAGAGTTTTCTCAGATAGCTTCCTTCCTGTTTATCTTGGGATATTCACTCAATGAGTTCCCAAATATCCATTTGCAGAATAGAAAAAGGAAGGGTTTCCAAACTGCTGAATTCAAAGAAAGTTTTAACTCTGTGAGACGAATTCACACATCACAAAGCAGTTTCTCTGAAAGATTCCTTCTAGTTTTTAGCTGATGATGTTTCCTTTTTCACCTAGGCCTCAATGTGCTCCCAAATATCCCTTCACTGATACTACAAAAACAGTGTTTCCAAACTGCTGAATGAAAAGAAAGTTTTATGCCTGTGAAGTGGATGCACACATCACAAAGTGGTTCCTCAGATAGCTTCCTTCTAGTTTTTTCATGTGATGTTGGCTTTTTTTTTTTTTTGCCATTGGTCCCAATGAGCTCTCAAGTGTTCATTTTCAGAAAGGACAAAAACAGTATTTCCAAACTGCTGAATCCAAAGAAATGTTTAACACTGCGAGATGAAGGCACACATCAAAAAACGATTCCTCAGAGAACTTCCTTCTAGTTTTTTTCCTGGGATATTCGCTTTTTTCCATTGGCCTCAATGAACTCCCAAATGTCCATTCGCAGAATGACAAAAAGAATGTTTCCAAACTGCTGAATCCAAACACAGGTTTAACTCTGTGAGATGAATGCAGACATCACAAAGCAGTTTCTCAGAGAGCTTCCTTCTAGTTTTCACCCTGGGATACTCGCTGTTTTACCATTGGTCACAATGAGCTCTCAAATGTCCATTCACAGAATGGACAAAAAGAGATTTTCCGAATTGATGAATCTAAAGAAAGTTTTAACTCTGTGAGATGAATGCACACATCACAAAGCGGTGTCTCAGAGAGGTTTATTCTAGTTTCTATACTGGGATATTTCCTTTTTTGCCATTAGCCTCAATGAGCTCCCAAAAGTCCATTCACAGAATGGACAAAAATAGTGTTTCCAAATTGGTTAATACAAATAAAAGTTTACTTAGTGAGTTGAATGCACACATCACAAAACAGTTCCTCAGAAAGAATCTTTTTTGTTCTTTATCTGAAGTTGTTTAATTTTCCACCATAGGCCTCAATGCACTCCCAAACATCACTTCGCAGATTCTAGAAAAACAATGTTTCCAAACTGCTGAATGAAAAGAAAGGTTTAATTCAGCAAGATGATTGCACACATCACAAAGTAGTTATTTAGATATTTTCCCTCTAGTTTTTATCAAGGAATATTCGCTTCCTTGCCACTGGCATCAATGGGCTTTCAAATGTCATTTGCAGAATGGACAAAAGCACTGTTTGCAAACTGCTGAATACAAAGAAAGTTTCAAATCTGTGAGATGAATACAAACATCACAAAGCTGTTTCTCTGAAAGCTTCTTTCTAGTTTTTATCTGAAGATGTTTCATTACACACCATAGGCCTCTGTGCACTCCAAAATATCCCCTCGCAGATTCTACAGAAATGGTGTTTCCATACCACTGAATGAAAAGAAAGATTAAATTCTGCAAGATGAATGCACATTTCACAAAGTTCTTTGTCCAATAGCTTCCTTCTAGTTTTTATCCTGGGATATTCACTTTTTCACCATTGACCTCAATGAGGTCCCAAATGTCCAGTTGTAGAATGGATAAAGACAGTGTATCTGAACACCTGAATTGAAAGAAAAGTTTACCTATGTGAGATGAATGCACACATCTCAAAGCAGTTTCTCAGAAAGATCCTTTCTTGTTTTCATCTAAAGATGCTTCCTTTCTCACCATAGTCCTCAAAGTGATTCGCAATATCCCTTCACAGATTCTACAAAAACAGTGTTTCCAAAGTGCTGAATGAAAAGAAAGCTTTAACTCTGCGAGATGAAGGCACATGTCACAAAACGATATCTCAGAAAGCTTTCTTCTAGTTTTGATCCTGGGATATACACTTTTTTGCCATTGGACTCATGGAGTTCCCAAATTCCATTCACAGAATGAAAAAAAAAAAACAGTGTTTTGAAACTACTCAATCCAAAGAAATGTTTATTTCTGCTAGATGAATGCAGACATCACAAAGCAGTTTCAGAGATTGATTCATTCTAGTTTTTATCATGGTATATTTGCTTTGTTGCCATTGGACTCAGGGAGCTTCCAAATGTCCATTTGCTGAATGGACAAAAGCTGTGTTTCCAAACTGCAGATTCCAAAGAAAGATTTAACTCTGAGAGATGAATGCACATATCACAAAGCAGTTTCTCAGAAAGCTTCCTTCCACTTTTTATGTGAAGATGATTGCTTTTTCACCTTAGGCCTCAATGCACTCCCAAATATTCTTTTGGAGATTCTACAAAAACAGTGTTTACAAATTGCTGAATCCAAAGAAAGTTTTAACACTATGAGATGAACACACACATAAAAATGTGGTTTCTCAGATAGGTTCCTTTTAGTTTTTATCTGGGGATACTTGTTTTTCACAATTGGCCTCAATGAGCTCCCAAAGATCCACTCGGAGAAGGGATATATGCCGTGTTTCCAAACCACTGAATCCAAAGAAACGTTTAACTCTGTGAGATGAAGGAACACATCACAAAGCAGTTTCTCAGAAAGCTTCTTTCTAGCTTTTATCTGAAGATATTTCCTTTTTCACCGAAGGTCTCTATGCACTCCCAAATATCCCTTCATGGATTCTACAAAAGCAGAGTTTACAAACAGCTGAGTGAAAAGAAAGGTTTAACTCCGCAAGATGAATGCACACATCACAAAGCAGTTTCTCAGAGAGTTTCCTTCTGATTTTTATCCTGGGGTATTTTCTCTTATGCCATTGGCCTCAATGAGCTCCCAAATATTCATACACACAATGGACAAAAACAGTGTTTCCAAACTGCTGAATGAAAAGAAAGGTTTAAATCTCTGAGAGGCATGCTCACATCACAAAGCGGGTTTCTCAGATAGCTTCTTTCCTGTTTTTATCCTAATATGATTCTTTTATCCCTGCATCCCTCAATGCACTCTGAAAAATCTCTTTTCAGATTTCACAAAAAGATGTTTGCAACCTGCTGAATTAAAAGAGAGGTTTTCTTGGCTAGATGAATGCACACATCACCAAGTGATTTCTCAGATAGCTTCCTTCTATTTTTTCTCCTGGGATATTTGCCATTCACCTCAAAGAGCTCCCAAATATCCGTGGACAGAATGGACAAAAACAGTGCTTCCAAACTGCCAAAGCCACAGAAAATTTTAACTCCATGAGTTGAATGCATATATTACAAAACAGTGTCTCAGAAAGTTTCTTTCTGGTTTTTGTTTGAAGATGTTTCCTTTTTCACTGTATGTTACCATGCTCTCCAATATGTCCCTTCACAGAATCTACACAAATACTATTTCCAAACTGCCAAATGAAAAGAAAGGTTTGACTCTGTGAGATGAATGCACATATCACAAAGCAGTTTCTCAGATAGCTTCCTTCTAGTTTTTATCCTGGGATATTTATTCTTACGCCATTGGCCTCAATGAGCTCCCAAATGTCCTTTTGCAGAATGGACAAAAACAGTGTTTCCAATCTACTGAATAGAAAGACATATTTAACTCTGTGAGATGAATGAATACATTGAAAGCAATTCCTCAGAAAACTTCTTTCTAGTCTCTATCTGAAGATGTTCCCCTTTCACAATACCCCTCAATACACTCCTAAATATCACTTGACAGATTCTACAAAAATAGCGTTTCCAAACTGCTGAATAAAAAAAAGGGGGGTTTTCTTGGTGAATTGAATGCACACTTCACAAAGCGGTTTCTCAGATAGTTTCCTTCTAGTTTTTATCTTGGGATATTTGCTTTTTCTCCATTCGCCTCAAAGAGCACACAAATGTCTATTGGCAGAATGGACAAAAACAATGTTTCCAAACTGCTGAATTCAAAGAATGGTTTAACTCTGTGAGATGAATGCACACATCACAAAGTAGTTTCTCAGAAAGCTTCTCTCTAGTGCTTACCTGAAGATGTTTCCTTTTACACCATAGGCCTGCATGAGATCCCAAATATTCTTTTGCACATACTACAAAAACAGTCTTTCCAAACTGCAGAATTAAAAGAAATGTTTAACTCTGTGAAATGAGTGCACACATCACAAATGTTTCTCAGATAGCTTCCCTCTAATTTTCATCCTGGGATATTTGCTTTTTCAACATTGGCCTCGCTGACCTCCCAAATGTCCATTTGCAGAAAGTAAAAGAACAGTGTTTCCAAACTGCTGAATCTAAAGAAAGACTTAACTCCATGAGATGAATGCAGACATCACAACGCCGTTTTTCCCAAAGCTGCTTTCTAGTTTTCATCTGAATATGTTTCTTTTTTACCATAGGTTTGAACGTGTTCCAAAATATCACTTTGCAGATTCTTAAAAAACAGTGTTTCCAATATGCTGAATTAAAAGAAAGGTTTAATTCTGTTTGGTGAATGCACAAATCAGGAAGAGTCTTCTCTGCTAGCTTCCTCCTAGTTTTTACATTGGGAAATTTGCTTTTTTGGAATTGGCCTCAAATGACTCCCAAATGTCCATGGGCAGAAAGAACAAAAATATTGTTTCCAAAATGTTGAATCCAAAGAAAAGTTTAACTCTCTGAGATGAATATAACATCAAAAATCAGTTATTCAGACAGCTTCTTTCCAGTTTGTATTTGAATTTATTTCCTTTTTCACCATTGGCCTCAATGAGCACCTAAACATTCTTTCACAGATGCTATGAAAACAGTGTTTACAAACTGCTGAATCCAGCGAAAGTTTTAACCCTGTGAGAAGAATGCGTATATCACAATGCAGTTTCTCAGAAAGCTTCTTTCTGGTTTTTCTTTGAAGATATTTCCTCTTTCACCATATGCCTCAATTCACTCACAAATATCCCTTTGCAGATTCTACCAAAACAGTGTTTCCAAATGGCTGAATGAAAAGGGAGGTTTGACTCTGTGAGATGAATGCATACATTACAAAGTGGTCACTTAGGTACTTTACTTCTAGTTTTTATCCTGGAATATTCGCTTTTTCACCATTGGCCTCAGTGAACTCTGAAATGTCCGTTTTCAGAATGGAGAAAAACAATGTTTCAAAACTGCTGAATCTAAAGAAAGTTTTAACTCTTTGAGATGAATGCATACATCACAAAACAATGTCTCAGGAAGCTTCTTTCTAGTTTTTATCTGAAGATGTTTCCTTTTTCACCATAGGCCTGAATGCATTCCAAAATATCCATTCACAGATTCTTCAAAAGTAGTGGTTCCAAACTGTTGAATGAAAAGAAAAGTTTACCTGTGCGAGATGAAGGCACACATCACAAAGCTGTTTCTCGGATAACTTTTGTTTGTTTTTTTCTTGTAAATTTGTTTGAGTTATTTGTTGTAGATTCTTGATGTGAGCCCTTTGCCAGATGAGTAGATTGCAAAAAAAATTTTTCCCATTCTGTAGGTTGCCAGTTCACTCTGATGACCATTTATTTTGCTGTGCAGAAGCCGTTTAGTTTAATTAGATCCCATTTCTCAATTTTGGCTTTTGTTGCCATTGGTTTTGGTGTTTTAGACATGATGTCCTTACCATGTCTATGTCCTGAATGGTATTGCCTAGGTTTTCTTCTAGGGTTTTTATGGTTTTCGGTCAAACAGTTAAGTATTTCATCCACTTTGAATTAATTTTTGTATAAGGGATCCAGTTTCAGTGTTCTACATATGGCTAGCCAGTTTTCCCAGCACCATTTATTAAATAAGGAATTCTTTCCCCATTTCTTGTTTTTGTCAGGTTTATCAAAGATCAGATGGTTGTAGATGTGTGGTATTATTTCTGAGGGCTCTGTGTCTGTGTCTGGTCTGTGTCTCTGCTTTGGTACCAGTACCATGCTCTTTTCATTACTGGAGCCTTTTAGTATAGTTTGATGTCAGGGAGTGTGATGCCTCCAGCTTTGTTCCTTTGGCTTAGGGTTGTCTTGGCAATGTCAGCTCTTTTTTGGTTCCATATGAACTTTAAAATAGTTTTTTCCTATTCTGTGGAGAAAGTCATTGGTAGCTTCATGGGAACGGCATAAAATCTATAAATTACCTTGGGCCACATGGGTATTTTCATGATACTGATTCTTCCTATCCAGGAGTACGGAGTGTTCTTCCATTTGTTTGTGTCCTGTTTTATTTTGTTGAGTAATGATTTGCAGTTCTCCTTGAAGAGGTCCTTCACATCCCTTGTAAGGTGAATTCCTAGGTAATTCATTCTCTTTGAAGCAATTGTGAATGGGAGTTCATTCATGATTTGGTTCTCTGTTTGTCTGTTATTGGTGTAGAGGAATGCTTGTGATTTTTGCACATTAATTTTGTATCCTGAGACTTTGCTGAAGTTACTTATCAGCTTAGGGAGATTTTGGGCTGAGACGATGGGGTTTTCTAAATATACAATCATGTCATCTGCAAAGAGGGACAATTTGACTTCCTCTTTTCCTAATTGAATACCCTTTATTTCTTTCTCCTGCCTGATTGCCCTGACCAGAATTTCCAATACTATGTTGAATAAGAGTGGTGATCGAGGGCGTCCCTGTCTTGTCTTGTGCCAGTTGTCAAAAGGTATGCTGGAAAGGATGTGGAGAAATAGGAACACTTTTATGCTGTTGGTGGGACTCCAAACTAGTTCCACCATTGTGGAAGACAGTGGGGCAATTCCTCAAGGATCTAGAACTAGAAATATCATTTGACTCAGCCATCCCATTACTGGGTATATACCCAGAGGATTATAAATCATGCTGCTATAAAGACACATGCATGTGTATGTTTATTGTGGCATTATTCACAATAGCAAAGACTTAGAACCAACCCAAATGTCCACCAATGATAGACTGGATTAAGAAAATCTGGTAGATATTCATTATGGAATACTATGCAGCCTTAAAAAGGATGAGCTCATGTCCTTTGTACAGACATGGATGAAGCTGGAAACCATCATTCTCAGCAAAGTATTGCAAGGTCAGAAAACCATTGTTCTCACTCATAGGTGGGAATTGAACAATGAGAACACTTGGACATGGGAAGGGTAACATCACACACCATGGTCTGTCCTGGTTTGGGGGAAGTGGGACGGATAGCATTAGGAGTTATACCTAATGTAAATGACGAGTTAATGGTACAGCACACCAATATGTCACATGTATACATATGTAACAAACCTGCACGTTGTGCACATGTACCCAAGAACGTACAATAAAAATTTAAAAAGTTTTCTCAAAAAAACCAAAGGTCAATCATTAAAATACCAACATTTAAAATAGTAAGTACCTCTATTTTGGAGAGGGAGAATATATTAGTCTTTCATTTTCTAATTATAAAACAATCTAGTCTTCTCTTAAAAGTGATGAAGAGGTAGAATATTTATCTTTTAAGTCAATGAAAATATTTTTGAGAAATTAAATCTGAAGCAGAAATGAATGTTTTAAAATCCAATGCCTGAAATTTTCCGTTAGAAAAAAAGACTCAAAACTATAATTGAGAAAATTTGAATACATTTTGTATTTGAATGAAATAATTAGTGTTCTAAATAATTTCTAGTGCTTTCAGTATGCAACTAAAATGTAAAAGACCAAGTGCCCTGTTAAACCTTGGTTCATAATCTTTAATGCTACAAAGACATTTTCCCAAGCTGTGTGTTTTCTTTGAGAATATAAAATCAATATTAAAGGCAGAGGAAAATTGCTTTAAAACACGTTTTTAAAGTCATATTGTAAAATGTAGCATAGAAACAGAGATAAAAGGTGTAGTTATTGTTAAAAGTAGAAGGTAATAGAGTAGATGACGTTTATCATCCTAACTCCACTTGTAATTTTGTAGAGTTAAAAAATTTTAAAATTATCATATGATAATTTTGTTTGGCATTTATTTGGAATTTTAATACTACATGTATAAAAATCTTCAGTCATAGTATCTTGAGTTTCCAGGTACAAGTGTAAAATTTTATGCTCACTTACAAAAATCAATGTTATCTGGGAATAAATTTTGTTCCAATTTATTTCATCAAAAATGTTCTCAACAATGTTACAATTTTCTAATGATATCTACATGTGTGAAAAAATAATTAAGGATTCCAGGTTTCTTGTATTAAAAACTTATTTTTTAAATAAAATGTAATCAGTTTTTTTGTTTTACTTCATGGGTGCTATATCACATATGTCCATATGTAGACATGACATAGACATAACTATATTTTAACTTCTACAAATAATTTCAATCACTTTACAAAGAAAATTATGCTGTTCTTAAAAAAGTCTCATTTTAATTAAATATATAAATGTAATAAAAGTTCTTTAAACAAAAAAAAAAGAAGAAAAGAAAGGTTTAACTTGGCAAGATGAATGCACACATCACAAATTAGATTCTCAGATACCTCCCCTCTAGTTTTTATCCTGGGATATTTGATTTTTCGCCATTGGCCTCAGTGAGGAACAAAATGTACATTTGCAGAATGGACAAAAACTGTTTTTCAAAACTGTTGATTCCACAGATATCTTTAATTCTGTCAGATGAATGCACACATAACAAAGCAGTTTCTCAGAAAGTTTCTTTCTAGTTTTCATCTGAAGATGTTTCCTTTTTAACAATAGGCTTAAATGCTCTCCAAAATATCGCTTCACAGATTCTCCAAAAACACTGTTTCCAAACTGTTGAATGAAAAGAAAGAGTTATCTCAGCAAAAGGAATGTACACATCACAAAGTCGTTTCTCTGATGGCTTCCTTTTTGTTTTAATCCTTGGATATTCACTTATTAGCCATTGGCCTCAATGCACTCCCAAATATCCCTTCACAGTTTCTACAAAAAGAGTTTTTCCAAACCACTGAATGAAAAGAAAGGTTTAACTCTGTGAGATGAATGCACACATCACAAAACTGGTTTCTCAGGTAGCTTCCTTCTTATTTTTATCCTGGAGTATTCACTTTTTTGCCATTTGCCTCCAAGAGTTCCCCAATCTCCATTTGCAGAATGGACAAAAACAGTTTTTCCAAACTGTTGCATCCAAACAAAGGTTTAACTCTGTGAGATGAGTGCACACATTAAAACGTAATTTCTCAGAAAGCTTCTTACGACTTTTTATCTGAAGATGTTTCCTTCTTCACCTCAAGTCCCAATGTGCTCTCAAATATACCTTCCCAGAGTCTACAAAAACAGTATTTACAAACTGCTGAATGTTAAGAAAGGTTTGCCTCTCCGAGATGAAAGTACATATCACAAAGGGGTTTGTCAGAGGGCTTCCTTCCAGTTTCTATCCTGTGATATTCGGTTTTTCATCATTGGCCTCAATGACTTCCCAAATGTCCATTCGTAGAATGCACAAAAGCAGTGTTTCCAAACTGCAGAATCCAAAGAAATGTTGAACTGTGAGATGAATGCACACACCACAAAGCATTTTCTCAGAAAGCTTCTTTCTAGTTTTTTTGTGAAACTGTTTCCTTTTTCACCATAGGCCTCAATGCGTTCTCTAACACCCCTTTGAAGATTCTCCAAAAACAGTGTTTCCCAACTGCTTAATGAAAAGAAAAGCTTATTTCTGTGAGATGAATGCATCCATCACAGAACTGTCTCTCAGTTAACTTCCTTCTAGTTTTTATTCCTTGGATGTTCACTTTTTCACCATTGGCCTCATTAAGCTCCAAAATGTCCATTCACAGAATGGACAAAAAAAATATTTCCAAACTGCTGAATCCACAGAAATGTTTAATACTGTGAGACGAATATGCACATCACAAAGTGGTTTCTCATATAGCTTCCTTCTAGTTTTTACCCTGGGATATTCACTTTTTTGTCATTGGCCAAAATGAGCTCCCAAATATCCATTCACAGATTCTACAAATATAGTGTTTCCAAACAGATGTATCAAAAGATAGTTGAACATTGTGAGATGAATGCACACATCAAGAAGCAGTTTCTCGAAATTTTCTTTTTAGTTTTTATCAGATGTATCATTTTCCAACATAGGCCTCAATGAGCTCCCAAATGTGGCTGTCCTGGTTCTACAAAAACAGTGTTTCCAAACTACTCAAAGAGAACAAAGGTTTAACTCTGTGACATGGATCCACACATCACAAAACAGCTTCTCAGATAGCTTTCTCTTAGTTTTTATCCTGGGATGTTCGCTTTTTCACCATTGGCCTCAATGAGCTCCCAAATGTCCATTTGCAGAATGAACAAAAACGTTTCCAAACTGCTGAATCCAAAGAGAACTTTATCTCTGTGAGATGAGTGCACACATCACAAAGCAATTTCTCAGAAAGTTTCTTCCTAGCTTTTGTCTAAAGATATTTCCTTTTTCAACTTAGTCCCCAATGAAATCCCAAGTATCCCTTCACAGATTTTACAAAAACAGTGTTTCCAAACTGCTGAATGAAAAGAAAAGTTACACTCTGTGAGATGAATGCAAACATGACAATGTAACCTCTCAGATAGCTTCCTTCTTGTTTTTGTCCTGGGATAATTGATTTTTTGCCATTGTTCTCAATGAGCTCCAAATGTCCATTTGCAGAATGGACACAAAGAATGTTTCCACACTGCTGAATGAAAAAAAAAATTGACTAGATGAGATGAATGTGCACTTCCAAAAGCAGTTTCTCAGAATGCATCTTTCTAGGTTTTATCTGAAGTTGTTTCATTTTTCAACTTCGACCTTGATGTGCTCTCAAATATCCCTTCACAGTTTCGACAAATACAATGTTTCCAAACTGTGGAATGAAGAGAAAGTTTTAACTCTGTGAGATGAATGCACACATCACAAAGCGGATTCTCAGAGAGCTTCCTTCCAGTTTCTATACTGGGATATTCACATTTTTGCCATTTTCCTCAATGAATTCTCTAATGTCCTTTACAGAATGGACAAAAGCAGTTTTTCCAACCTGCAGAATCCAAAGAAAGATATAACTGAGATGAATGCACACACTACAAAGCAGTCTCTCAGAACGCTTCTTTCTCATTTTTGGGTGAAGATGTTTTCTTTTTCACCATAAACCTCAATGTGCACTATAAAACCCCTTTGCAGATTCTCCAAAAGCAATGTTTCCAAACTACTTAATGAAGAGAAAAACTTAATTCTGTGAGATGAATGCACACATCAAAAAATAGTTTCTCTGTTAGCTTCCTTCTAGTTTTCATAGTTGGATGTTCACTTTTTCATCATTGGTCTCAATGAGCTCCAAAATGTGCATTCACAGAATGAACAAAAAAAGTGTTTCCAAACTGCTGAATCCAAATAAATTTTTCACACAGTGAGATGAATGCGCATAACACAAAGCAGTTTCTAAGACAGCTTCCTTCTAGTTTTTATCCTGGGATATTCACTTTTTCACCATTGGCCTAAATGAGCTCCCAAATGTCCATTCACAGAATGGACCAAAACTATTTCCAAACTGGTGAACCCAAAGAAAGGTGTAACTCTGTGAGATGAATGCACATATCACAAAACAGTTTCTCAGAGAGCTTCTTTGCAGTTTTTATCTGAAGATGTTTCCTTTTTCACCATAGATCTCAATGCACTCCCAAATATCCATTCGCAAATTCTACAAATGCAGTGTTTCCAAACTGCTGAATGAAAAGAAAGGTTTAACTCTATGAGGTGAATCCACACATCACAAAGCAGTTTCTCAGAAAGCTTCTTTCTAGTTATTATGGGAAGGTGTTTCTTTTTCAACCATAGGCCTCAATGCACTCCCACAGGTCCATTCGCAGAACGGACAAAGACAGTGTTTCCAAATGCTGAATCCAAAAAAATGGTGTAACTCTGTGAGATGAATGCACATATCACAAAGCAGTTTCTCAGAGAGCCTTTTTGCAGTTTTTATCTGAAGATGTTTCCTTTTTTACCATAGGTCTCAATGCACTCCCAAATATCGATTCGCAAATTCTACAAATGCAGTGTTTCCAAACTGCTGAAAGAAAAGAAAGGTTTAACTCTGTGAGGTGAATGCACACATCACAAAACAGTTTCTCAGAAAGCTTCTTCCTAGTTATTATGGGAAGTTATTTCTTTTTCAACCATAGGCCTCAACGCACTCCCACATGTCCATTCACAGAATGGACAAAGACAGTGTTTCCAAATGCTGAATCCAAAGAAAGGTTTAACTCTGTGTGATGAATACACTCATCACAAAGCAGTTTCTCACAAAGTGTCTTTTTAGTTTTTATCTGAAGATCTTTCCTTTGTCACCATTAGCCTTAATGTGCTCCCAATTATCCCATCACAGATTCTACAAAAAGTGTTTTTCCAAACTGCTGAATGAAAAGAAAGGTTTAGCTCTGCAATACAAATGCAAACATGACAAAGCAGTTTCTCAGATAGCTTCCTTGTTGTTTTTTTGCTGGTGTATTGACTTTTTCATCCTTGGCCTGAATGAGCTCCCAAATGTCCATTCAAAGAATGGAAAAAAACAGTGTTTCCAAACTGCTGAATCCAAAGAAAAGTTTACCTCTGTGAGATGAATGCAAACATCTCAAAGCAGTTTCTCAGAAAGGTTCTTTGTAATTTTTTTTTCTGAAGATGTTTCCTCTTTCACCGTAGGCCTTAATGTGCTCCCAAATATCCCTTTGCAGTTCTACAAAAACAGTGTTTCCACACTGCTGAAGGAAAAGAAAGGTAATTCTGTGAGATGAATGCACACATCACAAATTGGTTTCTCAAATATCTTCCTTCTGGTTTTTATCCTGGGATATTAGCTTTTTTGCCACTATCCTCAATGTGTTCCCAAATAGACATTCTCAGAATGGACAAAAAAAGTGTTTCCAAACTGCTGAATGAAAAGAAAGGTTTAACTCTGTAAAATGAGTGCACACATCAAAAAGCAGTTTCTCTCATTTATTCCTTGTAGCTTTTGTCCTGGTGTATTTGCTTTTTCGCCATTGGCATCAATGAGCTCCCAAATGTCCATTAGTAGAAAGGACAAAAAGAGTGTTTCGAAACTGCTGAATCCAAAGAAAGTTTTAACTCTATGAGATGAATGCACACATCCAAAGAGGTTTCTCAAAGAGTTTCCTCCTAGTTTTTATCCTGGGATATTAGCGTTTTCACCTATGGCCTCAATGAACTCCTAAATGTCTACTTGGAGAACGGACAAAAACAGTGTTTACAAACTACTGAATCCAAAGGTTTTAACTCTTTGAGATGAATGCACACATCAGAAGGCAGTTTCTCAGAAAGCATCTTTCTAGTTTATATCTGAAAATGTTACCTTTTTAACCATAAGCCTCTATGTGCTCCCAAATATCTCTTTGTGGATTCTACAAAAACACTGCCTCCAAACTGCTGAATAAAAGAAATGTTTAACACTGCCAGATGAATGCACACATCACAAAGCGAATTCTCAGATAACTTCCTTCCAGATTTTATCCTCAGCAATTCACTTTTTCACCATTCTCATAAATGAGTTCCCAAATGTCCATTGGCACAATGGACGAAAACAGTGTTTCCAAACTGCTGAATGAAAAGGAAAGTTTAATTCTGCAAGATGAATGCACACATCACTAGGAGGTTTCTCAGATCGCTTCCTTCTATTTTTTTTTCTTCTGGGATATTTGCATTTTCTCCTTTGGCCTCAATGATATCCCAAATGTCCATTTGCAGAATGGACAAAACCAGTGTTTCCAAACTGCTTAATCTAAAGAACAGTTTATTTCTGTGAGAGGAATGCCCACATCACAAACCTGTTTCTCAGAAAGCTTCTTTCTTGTTTTTATCTGAAAAAGTTTCCTTTTTCACCTTAGGCCTCAATGCACTCTCAAACATCCATTTGAGTATCCTACAAACATAGTGTTTATAAACTGCTGAATGAAATAAAGGTTTAACCCTTCTTGATGAATGTACACATCACAAATTGATTTTTCAGATAGCTTCCTTGTAGTTTTTATCATGGGATATTCGGTTTTTTGCCCTTATCCTCAATCATCTTAAAATGTCCATTCCCAGAATGGAAAAAAATAGTGCTCCCAAACTGCTGAATCCAAAGAAAGGTTTAACTCTGTGAGATGAATGCACACATCAAAAAGCAGATTCTCAGAAAGCTTGTTCAGACACGGAGTCTTTGTCCATGCCTATGTCCTGAATGGTATTGCCTAGGTTTTCTTCTAGGGTTTTTTATGGTTTTAGGTCTAACATTTAAGTCTTTAATTCATATTGAGTTAATTTTTGTATAAAGTGTAAGGAAGGGATCCAATTTCAGCTTTCTACATATGACTGGCCAGTTTTCCCAACACCATTTATTAAATAAGGAAGCCTTTCCCCATTTCTTGTTTTTGTCAGGTTTGTCAAAGATCAGATGGTTGTAGATTTGTGATATTATTTCTGAGGGCTCTGTTCTTTTCCATTGGTCTATATCTCTGTTTTGGTCTATATCTCGGTTTTGGTACCAGTACCATGCTGTTCTGGTCATGGTAGCCTTGTAGTACAGTTTGAAGTCAGGAATTGTGATGCCTCCAGCTTTGTTCTTTTGGCTTAAGATTTGCTTAGCCATGTGGGCTCTTTTTAGGTTCCACATGAGCTTTAAAGTAGTTTTTGGTATTCTGTGAAGAAAGTCATTTGTAGCTTGATGGGGTTGACGTTGAATCTATAAATTACCTTAGGTTATGGCCATTTTCACGATATTGATTTTTCCTATCCATGAGCATGGAATATTCTTCCATTTGCTTGTGTCCTCTTTTCTTTCATTGAGCAGTGGTTTGCAGTTCTCCTTGAAGAGGTTCTTCCCATCCCTTGTAAGTTGGATTCCTAGGTGTTTTTTTCTCTTTGAAGTAATTGTGAATGGGAGTTCACTCATGATTTGGCTCTCTGTTTGTCTGTTATTGGTGTAGAGGAATGCTTGTGATTTTTGCACATTGATTTTGTATCCTGAGACTTTGCTAAATTTGCTTATCAGCTTAAGGAGATTTTGGGCTGAGAAGATGAGGTTTTCTAAATATACAATCATGTCATCTGCAAAGAAGGACAATTTGACTTCCTCTTTTCCTAATTGAATACCCTTTATTTCTTTCTCCTGCCTGATTGCCCTGACCAGATCTTCCAATACTATGTTGAATAAGAGTGGTGATCGAGTGCATTCTTGTCTTGTGCCAGTTTTCAAAGGGAATGCTGGAGAGGATGTGGAGAATTAGGAACACTTTTACACTGTTGGTGGGACTGTAAGCTAGTTCAACCATGGTGAAAGACAGTGTGGTGATTCCTCAAGGATCTAGAAACAGAAATACCAGTTGACCCAGTCATCCCATTACTGGGTATATACCCAAAGGATTATAAATCATGCCGCTATAAAGACTCATGCACATGCATGTTTATTGCAGCTCTATTCACAATAGCAAAGATGTGGAACAAACCCAAACGTCCATCAATGATAGACTGGATTAAGAAAATATTGCACATATACACCATGGAATGCTATGCAGCCATAAAAAAGGATGAGTTCATGGATGGATATGGATGAAGCTGGAAATCATCATTCTCAACAAACTATTGCAAGGACAAAAAACCGAACACCGCATGTTCTCACTCACAGGTGGGAATAGAACAATGAGGACACTTGGACACAAGAAGGGGAACATCACACACTGGGACCTGTCTTGGGGTGGGGGAAGGAGGGAGGGATAGCATTAGGAGATATACCTAATGTAAATGACGAGTTAATGGGTGCAGCACACCAACATGTCACATGTATACAAATGTAAGAAACCTCTATGTTGTGCACATGTACCCTAGAACTTAAAGTAAAATAAAAATAAAAAAAGTTTTATCAAAAAACCAAAGCCTAAGCATTAAAATATCAAAATTTAAAATAATAAAACCTTTTACTTTTAGAGAGAGAGAATATATTATATTAGTCTTTCATTTTCTAATTATAAAACAATCCAGTCTTCCCTTAACAGTGATGAAGGAGTGGAATATATATCTTTTAATGTGAATAAAAATATTTTTTTGAGGAATTAAATCTGGATCAGAAATAACTGCTTTAAAATCCAAAACTTGAAATTTTCTATCAGAAAAAGGGGCCAAAAAATAAAATTTAGAAAATTTGAATATATTTTGTATTTTAATGAACTAATCAGTGTTCTACATAATTTCCAGTGCTTTCTTTATGCAACCAAAATGTAAAAGAACAATTGCCTTGGTAAACCTTGGTTCATAATCTTTAATGGTACAAAGCTATTTTCCCCAGATGTGTATTTTACCTGGTCGAAGAGAAAGTCATTACTAGAGGCACAGGAAAATTTTTGAAAACACATTTTTAAAGTCACCATTTAAAATGTGACATAGAAACAGAGATAAAAAGTTTAGTTATTGTTAAAAGAAGGAAGAAATAGAGTAGATGACATTTATCATCCTATCTCCATGAGCTAAATTGTACAGATAAAAATTGTTTAAACTTATCATGTTTATATATTTTTTTGCCATTTATAGGGAGTTTTAATACTACCTGTAGAAAAATCTTCAGTCAAAGTATCTTGATATTACAGGTAGAAGTTTAATATTTTATGCTCACTGCAAAAATCAAAGTTATCTGGGAATAAATCTTCTTCCAATATATTTCATCAAAAATACTTCCAACAATGGTACATTTTTCTAAAGATATCTACATGTGGGAAAAGATAATTAGAGATTATAGGATTCTAGTACTGAAAAGTTATTTTTTAAATAAATGTAAAACCAATTTTGGTGTTATACCTCATGGGTGCTGTAACATATATGTCCATATCTAGACATGACAAAGACATAACTATATTTTAAATTCCACAAACAATTTCAATGATTTTACAGAGAAAATTATGCATTTCTTTAAAAAAGTCTCATTTTCATTAAATACATAATTATAATAAGATTTCCTTAAACAAAAAAAAAAAAAAAGAAAAGAAAGAAAGGTTTCACTCAGGGAGATGAATGCACCCATCATGAACAAATTTCTCAGATAGCTACCTTCTATTTTTTATTCTGGGATATTCGTATTTTCGCAATTGGCCTCAATGAACTCCCAAATGTCCGTTTGCAGAATGGAAAATACAGTTTTCCCAAACCGCTGAATTCAAAGAAAGGATTAACTCTGTGAGATGAATGCTTACATCATAGGGCAATTTCTCAGAAAGTTTCTTTCTAGTTTTTATGTCAGGATGTTTCTTTTTAACCAGAGGACTCAGTGCCCTCCAAAACGTCCATTCCCAGATTCTACAAAAACAGGGTTTCCAATCTGCTGAATGAAAATAAAGGTTTAACTCTATGAGGTGAATGCACACATCACAAAGCATTTACTCAGATGGCTTCCTTCTAGTTTTATCCTGCGATATTCACTTTTTCAAACTTGGCCTCAATGGGCCAAAATGTCCATTTGCAGAGTGGATAAAAACAGCTTTTCCACATACTTCTGAATCTAAAGAAACTTTTAACACTGTGAGATGAATGCACATATCACAAATCAGTATCTCAGAAATCTTCTTTCTACTTTTTATGTGTAGACATTTCCTTTTTCACCATAGGCTTCTAAGTGCTCCCAAATATCCTTTTGCAGATTCTGTGAAAACATTGCATCCAACCTACTGAATGAAAAGAAAGGTTTAACACTGTGAAATGAAAGAACAGGTCAAAAAACAGTTTCTCAGGTAGTTTCTTTCTAGTTTTTATTTGAAGATATTTCCTTTTTCACCATAGGCCTCAATGCACTCCCAAATATCACTTTGCAGATTCTTCAAAAACAGTTTTTCCAAACTGCTGAATGAAAAGAAAGGTGTAACTCTGTGAGATGAATGCACTCATCACAAAGAAGTTTCTCAGAAATCTTCTTTCTAGTTTTAATCTGTTAGAAGTTACCCTTTCCACCATAGGCCTAATTTCACTCCCAAATAACACTAGGCAGATTCTACAAAAACAGTGTTTCCAAACTGCTGATCCAAAGAAAGGTTTAACTCTGTGAGATGAAAACACACATCACAAAGCAGTTTATCAGAAAGCTTCTTTCTAGTTTTTATTTGAAAATATTTTTTTTCACCACCAGCCTCAAGGTACTCCCAAATATCCCTTTGCAGATTCTACAAAAACAGTGCTTAAAAACTACTGAATGAAAAGAAAGGTTTAACTCTGTGAGATGAATGAACACATGACAAAGTGGTTTCTCAGATAGCTTCCTTCTAGTTTTTTTCCTAGGATACTCACTTTTTCGCCATTGGCATCACTGAGCTCCCAGCTGTCTATTTACAGAATGGACAAAAACAGTGTTTCCAAACTGCTGAATTCAAAGAAAGTTTTAACTCTGTGAAATGAATGCACAAACACAAAGCAGTTTCGTGGAAAGCTTCTTTCTACTTTTTATTTGAAGACGTTTCCTTTTTCACCAAAGGCCTTACTGCACACCCAAACATTCCTTTGCAGTTTGTCCAAAAACAGCGTTTCCAAACTGCTGAATCCAAAGAAAGACTTAATTCTGTGACATGAATGCAAACATCACAGAGCAGTTTCCCAGAAAACTTCTTTCAAATTTGTATGTGAAGATGTTCCTTTTTTCACCATAGACCTGAATACCCTCCTAAATATCCCTTCAAAGATTCTGCAAAAGCGGTGTTTCCATGCTGCAGAATGAAAAGAACGTTTCAACTCTGTGAAACTAATGCATACATCACAAAGTGGTTTCTCAGATAGCTTCCTTCTAGTTTTTTTCCTTGGATATTCACTTTGTTGCCTTTAGACTCAATGAGTTCCCAATGTCCATTCGCAGAATGGACAAAAACAATTTTTCCAAACAACTGAATACAAAGAAATGTTTAACAAGGTGCAATGAATGTACACATCACAAAGCAGTTTCTCAGAAAGCTTCTTTCTAGTTTTTATCTGAAGAGGTTTCTTTTTTCACCATATGTCTCAATGTGCTCCCTAATATCCCTTAGGAGACTCTACAAAAACAGTGTTTCGAAGCTGCTAAATGAAATGAAAGGTTTAACTCTGTGGGATGAATGCACACATCACAAAGTGGTTTCCTAGGTAGTTCCATCTAGTGTTTATCCTGGGACACTTTCTTTTTCACCTTTTACCTCAATAAGCTCCCAAACATCCATTCACAGAATGCAGAAAAACAGTTTTCCAAACTGCTGAATCCAAAAAATGGTATAACTCTGTGAGATGAAAGCACATATTGCCATGCAGGTTCTCAGAAAGCTTCTTTCTACTTCTTATGTGAAGATGTTTCCATTTTCACCTTAGGCCTCAATGCCTTCCCAAATATCCCTTTGCAGATTATATCAAAACAGTGTTTCCAAACTGCTGAATGAAAAGAAAGGTTTAAACCTGCGAGATAAATGCAAACCTCACAAAGCGGTTTCCCAGATAGCTCCTTCTAGTTCGTATTCTTGTGTATTCACTTTTTTGCCTTTAACCTCAATGAGCTCCAAAATGTCCTTTTGCAGAATGGACAAAAACAGTGTTTACAAGCTGCTGAATCAAAAGAAATGTTTAACTCAGTGAGTTAAATGCAGACATCACAAAGCACTTTCTATGAAAGCTTCTTTCTTGTTTTATCTTAAGGTGTTTCCTTTTTCACCATAGGTCTCGAAGCACTCCAAAATATCCCCTCACAGATTCTACAAAAAAAGTGTTTCCAAAGTGCAGAATGGAAAGATGTGTTTAATTCTGTGAGATGAATGCACACATCACAAAGTAGTTTCTCAGAAATCTTCTTTCTAATTTTTATTTGAAGATATTTTCTTTTTCACCACAGGCTTCAATCTGCTCCCAAATATCCCTTTGCAGATTCTATAAAAGCAGTGTTTCCAAACTGCTGAATGAAAAGAAAGGTTTATTTCTGTGAGATGAATGTACACATCAGAAAGTGATTTCTCAGAGAGTTTCCTTCTACTTTTTATCCTGGGATATTTGCTTTTTTGAAATTGGTCTCAATGAGTTCCAAAATGTCCATTGGAAGGAAGGACATAAACAGTGTTTCCAAACTGCTGAGTCCAAAGAAAGTTTTAACTCTTTGAGATGAATGCACACATCACAAAGCAGTTTCTCAGAAAACTTGTTTCTAGTTTTATCTGAATATGTTTCCTTTATTACCATAGTCCTCAATGTGCTCCCAAGTTTATATTCACAGATTCTACAAAAAGAGTGTTTCATAATTGCAGAATGAAAAGAAAGTTTTAGCTCTGTGAGATGAATGCACACGTCACAAGGTGGTTTCTCAGATAGCTTCCTTAAAGTTTTAATACTGGGATATTCACTGTTTCACAATTCTACTCAAAGAGATCCCAAACATTGATTCACAGAATGGACAAAAATGGTGATTCCAAACTCTGAATCCAAAGAAAGTTTTAAATCTGTGAGATGAATGCACACATCAGAAAGTGGTTTCTCTGATAGCTTCCTTTTAGTTAATATCCCGGGATATTCTGTTTTCACAATTGGCCTCAATCAGCTCTAAAATATCCATTCACAGAATGTACAAAACAGTGTTTCCAAATGGCTGAATCCAAAGGAATTTTTAACACTGTCAGATGAATGAACATATCACAAAGCAGTTTCTCAAAATCTTCCTTCTTGTTTTTATATGAGGATGTCTCCTTATTCACAATAGACCTCAATGCAGTCTCAAAAATCACTTCATAGATTCTACAAAAGCAGTCTTTCTAAACTGCTGAATGAAAATAAAGGTTTAAGTCTATGAAATGAATACATATATTACCAAATGGATTCTCAGATAGCTTCCTGCCAGTTTTATCCTGGTGTATTCACTTTTTCACCAATGGCCTCAAAGAACTCCAAAATGTCCATTGGCAGACTGGACAAAAACAGTGTTTCCAAACTGCTATACCCAAATAAATGTTTAAGTCTGTGAGATGAATTCATGCATCACAAGGTAGTTTCTCAGATAGCTTCTTTCTTGTTTTTATTCAAAGATGTTTTCTTTTTCATAATAGGGCTCAATCCCTTACCAAAATATCCCTTCACAGATTCTACAAAAATAGTGATTCCAAACTGCTGAATGAGAAGAAAGGTTTAATTCTGTGAGATGAATTCACACATCACAAAGCAGTTTCTCAAATAGCTTCCTTGAAGTTTTTATCCTGGGATATTCAGTTTTTCACCATTGGCCTCGATGAGCTCCCAAATGTCCATTTGCAGAATGGACAAAAACAGTATTTCCAAACTGCTGAATCCAAACAAAGTTTTAATTCTGTGAGATGAATACACACATCACAAAGTGGTTTCTCAGATATCTTCCTTCTAATTGTTACCCTGGATTATTCGTTTTTTCACCATTGGCCTCAATGAACTCCCAAATGTCTATTGGAAGAATGGACAAAAACAACGTTTCCAAACTGCTGAGTCCAAAGAAAAGTATAACTCAGTGAGATGAAGGCACACATCACAAAAATGGTTTTTCAGATATCTTCCTTCTATTTTTCATTCTGGGATATTCGCTTTTTGCCATTGGCATCAATGAGCTCCCAAATGTCCATTCACAGAATGTACAAAAATGTGTTCCCACACTGTTGAATTCAAAGAAATATTTAACTCTGTGTGATGAATTCAGACATCACAAGGCAGTTTCTCAGAAATCATCTTTCTACTTGTTATGTGAGGATGTTTCATTTTTCACCATAGGCCTCAATTTGCTCCCAAATATCTCTTTACAGATTCTACAAAAACGTATTTGCAAACTGATGGATTAGAAGAAAGGATTATTTCTGTGAGTTGAATGCACACATCACAAAGCTGTTTCTTAGATGGATTCCTTCTATCTAATTTTTATCCTGGGATATTCTCATTGTCTGCATTGTCCTCAATGAGCTCCCAAGTGTCCATTTGCAGAATAGAGTGAAACAGAGTTTCCAAACGGCTGAATGCAAAGAAAATTTTAACTCTGTGAGATGAATGCACACCTCGTGAAGCAGTTTCTCAGAAAGCTTCCTTCTTCTTTTTACCAGAAAATGTTTCATATTTCACAGTTTTCTGGAAATAACAAAGTTTTCTGGAATGGGATATTTCTTTGCCCAATGAAGCATAGGGTGAAAAAGGAAATATCTTCAGACAAAAAGTAGAAAGAAGCTTTCTGAGAAACTGCTTTGTGATGTGTGAATTCAACTCACTGAGTTACAGCTCTATTTCACGGAGCTATTTGCTAGTCCAATTATTGTTGAATCTGAGAATCGATATTTCGGATCACTTGGAGGAGTATACAGCCAAAGGAAATATCCCCAGATAAAAACGAGAAAGAAGATTTTTGAGAAAATGTCTTTCTGATCTCTCAGTTCATCTCACAGAGTGCTACTTTTCTGTTCATGTAGCTGTTTGCTAACACTCTTCTCATGGAATCTGGAAAGTGATATTTGGGAGCACATTAATGGCTACAGTGAAAAAGGAAATATCTTCAGATAAAAACTGAAAGGAAGTGTTCTGAGAAACTTCTATGTGACCTGTGCATTCATGTCACAGAGTTAAACCTTTCTGTTCGTGTAGCTGTTTGCTAACACTCTTCTCGTGGAATCTGTTGAGTGATATTTGGGAGCGCATTGAGTTCTACAGTGAAAAAGGAAACATCTTCATATAAAAACTGAAAAGAAGCGTTCTGAGAAACTGCATTGTGACGTGTGAATGCAACTCACAGAGTTACACTTTTCTGTTCATTGATCTGTTTGCTAAAACAGTTTTCTTGAAATCTGCAGTGGGATATTTCTTTGCCCAATGAAGCTTATGGTGACAAAGGAAATATCTTCAGATAAAAAGTAGAAAGAAGCTTTCTGAGAAACTGCTTTGTGATGTGTGAATTCAACTCAGTGAGTTACAGCTGGATTTCATGGATCTGTTTCCTTGTCCAGTTTCTGTTCAATCTGAGAACCGATATTTCGGATAGCTTCAAGGAGTATACAGTGCAAGAAAATATCCCCGGATAAAAACGAGAAAGAAGATTTCTGAGAAATATCTTTCTGATCTCTGAGTTCATCTCACAGATTTCCACCTTTCTGTTCATGTAGCTGTTTGCTAACACTCTTCTCGTGGAATCTGCAAAGGGATATTTGGGAGCATATAGTGGGCTACAATAAAAAAGGAAATATCTTCAGATAAATACTGAAAGGAAGCGTTCTGAGAAACTTCTATGTGACCTGTGCATTCATCTCACAGAGTTGCACCTTTCTGTTCATGTAGCTGTTTGCTAACACTCTTCTTGTGGAATCTGCTAAGTGTTATTTGGGAGTGCATTGATGGATACAGTGAAAAAGGAAATATCTTCAGATAAAGACTGAAAAGAAGCGTTCTGAGAAACTGCATTGTGACGTGTGAATGCAACTCACAGAGTTACACTTTTCTGTTCATTGATCAGCTTGCTAACACAGTTTTCTTGAAATCTGCAGTGGGATGTTTCTTTGCCTAATGAATCTTATGGTCACAAAGGAAATATCTTCAGATAAAAAGTAGAAAGAAGTTTTCTGAGAAACTGCTTTGTGATGTGTGAACTCAACTCACTGAGTTACAGCTGTATTTCATGGAGCTGTTTGTTTGTCCAGTTTCTGTTGATTATGAGAACCGATATTTCGGATTGCATGGAGGAGTATACAGACAAAGGAAATATCCCCAGATAAAAAAAAAGGAAGATTTCTGAGGAATGTCTTTCTGATCTCTGAGTTCATCTCAAGAGTTCCAACTTTCTGTTCATGTAGGTTTTTGGTATCACCTTCTCGTGGAATGTGCAAAGTGATATTTGGGAGTGCATTGACAGATACAGCAAAAAAGGAAATATCTTCAGAGAAAATCTGAAAGGAACCATTCTGAGAAACTTTATGTGACCTGTGCATTCATCTCATGGAGTTCCACATTTCTGTTAATGTAGCTGTTTGCTAACACTCTTCTCATGGAATGTGCGAGGTGATACTTGGGAGCACATTGACTGCTACAATGAGAAAGGAAATAACTTCAGATGAAAACTGAAAAGAAGCGTTCTGAGAAACGGCATTGTGACGTATGAATGCAACTCACAGAGTTACACATTTCTGTTCATTGATGAGTTTGCTAACACAGTTTTCTTGAAATCTGCAGTGGGATATTTCTTTGCCCAATGAAGCTTACAGTGACAAAAGAGATATCTTCAGATAAAAAGTTGTAAGTAGCTTTCTGAGAAACTGCTTTGTGATGTGTGAATTCAACTCTCTGAGTTACATCTGTATTTCATGGAGCTGTTTGCTAGTCCAGTTTTTGTTGAATCTGAGAACCGATATTTCGGATCGCGTGGAGGAGTATACAGCCAAAGGAAATATCCCCAGATAAAAACGAGAAAGAAGATTTCTGAGAAATGTCTTTCTGATCTCTGAGTTCATCTCACAGAGTTCCACCTTTCTGTTCATGTAACTGTTTGCTAACACTGTTCTCGTGGAATCTGCAAAGTGATATTTGGAAGCACATTGATGGCTACAGTGAAAAAGGAAATATCTTCAGATAAAAACTGAAAAGAAGCGTTCTGAGAAATTTCTATGTGACCTGAGCATTCATCTCACATAGTTCCACCTTTCTGTTCATGTACCTGTTTGCTAATACTCTTCTCGTGGAATCTACTAAGTGATATTTGGGAGCACATTGATGGCTACAGTGAGAAAGGAAATATCTTCAGATAAAAACTGAAAAGAAGCGTTCAGAGAAACTGCATTTTGACGTGTGAATGCAACTCACAGAGTTACACTTTTCTGTTCATTGATCAGTTTGCTAACACAGTTCTCTTGAAATCTGCAGTGGGATATTTCTTTGCCCAATGAAGTTTAGGGTGACAAAGGAAATATCTTCAGATAGAAAGTAGAAAGAAGCTTTTTGAGAAACTGCTTTGTGATGTGTGAATTCAACTCACTGAGTTACTGCTGTATTTCATGGAGCCTTTTGCTAGTCCAGTATCTGTTGAATCTGAGAACCAATATTTCGGATCCCTTGGAGGAGTATACAAAGGAATCATCCCCAGAAAATAACGAGAAAGAAGATTTGTGAGAAATGCCTTTCTGATCTTTGAGATCATCTCACAGAGGTCTACCTTTCTGTTCATGTAGCTGTTTGCTAACACTCTTCTCATGGAATCTGCAAAATGATATTTGGGTGTGCACTGATGAATAGAGTGTAAAAGGAAATATCTACAGATAAAAACTGAAAGGAAGCGTTCTGAGAAACTTCTATGTGTCCTGTTCATTCATATCACAGAGTTCCACATTTCTGTTCATGTAGCTGTTTTCTAACACTCTTCTCCTGGAATCTACTAAGTGATATTTGGGAGCACATTGACGGCTACAGTGAAAACGGAAATATCTTCAGATAAAAACTGAAAAGAAGCGTTCTAAGAAACTGCATTGAGACGTGTGAATGCAACTCACAGGGTTACACATTTCGGTTCATTGATCAGTTTGCTAACACAGATTTCTTCAAATCTGCAGTGGGATATTTCTTTGCCCAAAGAAGCTTGCGGTGACAAAGGAAATATCTTCAGATAAAAAGTAGAAAGAAGCTTTCTGAGAAACTGCTTTGTGAAGTGTGAATTCAAGTCACTGAGTTTCAGCTGTATTTCGTGGAGCTGTTTGCTAGTGCCGTTTTTGTTGAATCTGAGAACTGATATTTCGTCCTCTTGGAGGACTATACAGCCAAAGGAAATATCCCCAGATAAAAAGGAGAAAGAAAATTTCTGAGAAATGCCTTTCTAATCTCTGAGTTCATCTCACAGAGTTCTACCTTTCTGTTCATGTAGCTGTTTGCTAACAATCTTCTCGTGGAATCTGCAATGTGATATTTGGGAGCGCATTGAGAGCTAGAGTGAAAAAGGAAATATCTTCAGATGAAAACTGAAAGGAAGCGTTCTGAGAAACTTCTATGTGTCCTCTGCATTCATCTCACAGAGTTCCACCTTTCTGTGCATGTAGCTGTTTGCTAACACTCTTCTCCTGGAATCTGCTAAGTGATATTTGGGACACATTGAGGGCTAGAGTGAAATAGGAAATATATTCAGATAAAAAGTGAAAGGAAGCATTCTGCAAAACTTCTATATGATATGTGCATTTCTCTCACAGAGTCCCACCTTTCTGCTCATGTAGCTGTTTGCTAACACTCTTCTCATGGAATCTGCAAAGTGATATTTGGGAGTGCATTGAGGGCTAGAGTGAAAAAGGAAATATCTTCAGATGAAATCTGAAAGGAAGCGTTCTGAGAAACTTCTATGTGACTTGTGCATTCATCTCACAGAGTTCCACCTTTCTGTGCATGTAGCTCTTTGCTAACACTCTTCTCGTGGAATCAGCTAAGTGATATTTGGGAGCGCATTGACGACTACAGTGAAAAAGGAAACATCTTCATATAAAAACTGAAAAGAAGCATTCTGAGAAACTGCATTGTGACGTGTGAATGCAACTCACAGAGTTACACTTTTCTTTTCATTAATCTGTTTGTTAACACAGTTTTCTTGAAATCTGCAGTGGGATATTTCTTTGCCCAATGAAGCTTATGATGACAAAGGAAATATCTTCAGATAAAAAGTAGAAAGAAGCTTTCTGAGAAACTGCTTTGTGATGTGTGAATTCAACTCACAGAGTTACAGCTGGATTTCATGGATCTGTTTCCTTGTCCAGTTTCTGTTGAATATGAGAACCGATATTTCGGATCCCTTGGAGGAGTATATAGCACAAGAAAATATCCCCAGAAAAAAACGAGAAAGAAGATTTCTGAGAAATGTCTTTCTGATCTCTGAGTTCATCTCACAGAGTTCCACCTTTCTGTTCATGTAGCTGTTTGCTAACACCTTCTCGTGGAACATGCAAAGTGATATTTGGGAGCACATTGATGGATACAGTGAAAAAGAAATTACCTTCTGATAAAAACTGAAAGGAACCATTCTGAGAAACCTCTATTTGACGTGTGCATTCATCTCACGGAGCTCCACCTTTCTGTTCATGTAGCTGTTTTCTAACACTCCTCTCGTGGAATCTGCTAGGTGATATTTGGGAGTGCATTCACTGCTACAGTGAGAAACGAAATATCGTCAGATAGAAACTGAAAAGAAGCGTTCTGAGAAACTGCATTGTGACGTATGAATGCAACTCACAGAGTTACACTTTTCTGTTCATTGATCAGTTTGCTAACACAGTTTTCTGGAAATCTGAAGTGGGATATTTCTTTGCCCAATGAAGCTTATGGTGACAAAAGAGATATCTTCAGATAGAAAGTAGTTTTCTGAGAAACTGCTTTGTGATGTGTGAATTCAACTCACTGAGTTACAGCTGTATTTCATGGAGCTGTTTGCTAGCCCAGTTTTTGTTGAATCTGAGAACCGATATTTCGAATCGCTTGGGACAGTATACAGCCAAAGGAAATATCCCCAGATAAAAACGAGAAGATCTCTGAGTAATGTCTTTCTGATCTCTGAGTTCATCTCACAGAGTTCCAGCTTTGTGTTCACGTAACTGTTTGCTAACCCTCTTTTCATGGAATCTGCAAAGTGATATTTGGGAGGGCAATGAGGGATACAGTGAAAAAGGAAATATCTTCAGATAAAAACTGAAAGGAAGCATTCTGAGAAACTTCTACGTGACCTGTGCATTAATCTCACAGAGGTCCACCTTTCTGTTCATGTAGCTGTTTGCTAACACTCTTCTCATGGAATCTGCTAAGTGATATTTGGGAGAGCATTGATGGCTACAGTGAAAAATGAAATATCTTCAGATAAAAACTGAAAAGAAGCGTTCTGAGAAACTGCATTGTGACATGTGAATGCAACTCACAGAGTTACACTTTTCTGTTCATTGATGAGTTTGCTAAAACAGTTTTCTTGAAATCTGCAGTGGGATATTTCTTTGCCCAACGAAGCTTATGGTGACAAAGGAAATAGCTTCAGATAAAAAGTAGAAAGAAGCTTTCTGAGAAACTGCTTTGTGATGGCTTCATTCATCTCACTGAATTACAGCTGTATTTCATGCAGATGTTTGCTAGTCCAGTTCTTGTTGAGTCTGAGAACCGATATTGCGGATCGCTTGGAGGAATATACAGTCAAAGGAAATATCCCCAGATAAAAACTAGAAAGAAGATTTCTGAGTAATGTCTTTCTGATCTGTGAGTTCATCTCACAGAGTTTCACCTTTCTGTTCATGTAGCTGTTGGCTAACACTCTTCTCGTGGAATTTGCGAAGTGATATTTGGAAGCGCATTGACGGTACAGTGAAAAATGAAATATCTTCAGATAAAAACTGAAAAGAAGCATTCTGAGAAACTACATTGTGACGTGTAAATGCAACTCACAGTGATACACTTTTCTGTTCATTGATCAGTTTGCTAACATACTTTTCTTGAAATCTGCAGCGGGATATTTCTTTGCCCAGTGAAGCTTACGGTGACAAAGGAACTATCCTCCAATAAAAACTCTTCTCTGGGAGTGCATTGATGGCTGCAGTAAAAAAGGAAATAGCTTCAGATAAAAACTGAAAAGAAGCGTTCTAAGAAACTGTATTGTGACATGTGAATGCAACTCACAGAGTTACACTTTCCTCTTAATTGAAGAGTTTGCTAACACAGTTTTCTTGAAATCTGCAGTGGGATATTTCTTTGCCCAATGAAGCTTACGGTGACAAAGGAAATATCTTTAGATAAAAAGTAAAAGGAAGCTTTCTGAGAAACTGCTTTGTGATGTTTAAATTCAACTCACTGAGTTACATCTGTATTTCATGGAGTAGTTTGCTAGTCCAGTTATTGTTGAATCTGAGATCTGATATTTCGGATCACTTGGAGGAGTATACAGCCAAAGGAAATATCCCCAGATGAAAACGAGAAAGAAGAATTCTGAGAAATGTCTTTCTGATCTCTCCGTTCATCTCACAGAGTTACACCTTTCTGATCATGTAGCTGTTTGCTAACACTCCTCTCGTGGAATCTGCAAAGTGATATTTGGGAGCGCATAGAGGGCTACAGTGAAAAACTGATAAAACTGAAAGGAAGCGTTCTGAGAAACTTCTATGTGACCTGAGCATTCATCTCACAGAGTTCCACTTTCCTGTTCATGTAACTGTTTGCTAACACTCTTCTCGTGGAATCAGCAAAGTGATATTTGGGAGAGCATTGAGGGATACAGTGAAAAAGGATATATCTTCAGATAAAAATTGAAAGGAAGCATTCTGAGAAACTTCTACGTGACCTGTGTATTCATCCCACAGAGGTCCACCTTTCTGTTCATGTAGCTGTTTGCTAACACTCTTCTTGTGGAATCTTCTAAGTGATATTTGAGAGCGCATTGACGGCTACAGTGAAAAAGGAAACATCTTCAGATAAAAACTGAAGAAAAGCATTCTGAGAAACTGCATTGTGACGTGTGAAGGCAACTCACATAGTTACACTTTTCTCTTCAATTATGAGTTTGCTAACACAGTTTTCTTGAAATATGCAGTGGGATATTTCTTTGCCCAATGAAGCTAACGGTGACAAAGGAAATATCTTCAGATAAAAAGTAGAAAGAAGCTTTCTGAGAAACTGCTTTGTGATGTGTGAATTCATCTCACTGAGTTACAGCTGTATTTCATGGAACTGTTTGCTAGTCCAGTGTTTGATGAATCTGAGAAGCGATATTTCGGATCGCTTGGAGGAGTATGCAGCCAAAGGAAATATTCCCAGATAAAAAAGAGATAGAAGATTTCTGAGTAATGTCTTTCTGATCTCTGAGTTCATCTCACAGAGTTCCACCTTTCTGTTCATGTACCTGTTTGCTAACACTCTTCTCGAGGATTCTGCTAAGTGATATTTGGGAGCGCATTGAGGGATACAGTGAAAAAGGAAATAGCTTCAGATAAAAACTGAAAAGAAGCGTTCTGAAAAACTGCATTGTGACGTGTGAATGCAACTCCCAGAGATACACTTTTCTGTTCAGTGATCAGTTTGCTAACACAGTTTTCTTGAAATCTGCAGTGGGATATTTGTTTGTCCAATGAAACTAATGGTGACAAAGGAAATATCTTCAGATAGAAAGTAGAAAGAAGCTTTCTGAGAAACTGTTTCGTGGTGTGTGATTTCAACCCCCTGAGTTACAGCTGTATTTCATGGAGCTGTTTGATAGTCAAGTTTTTGTTGAATCTGATAACCGATATTTCGGATCACTTGGAGGAGTATAAAGCCAAAGGAAATATCCCCAGATAAAAACGAGAAAGAAGTTTTATGAGAAATGTCTTTCTTATCTCTGAGTTCATCTCAAAGAGTTCCACCATTCTGTTCATGTAGCTGTTTGCTAACACTCTTCTCGTGGAATCTGCAAAGTGATATTTGGGAGGACATTGAGGGATACAGTGAAAAAAGAAATATCCTCAGATAAAAAATACAAGGAATCATTCTGAGAAACTTCTATGTGACCTGTGCATTCATCTCTCAGAATTCCCCCTTTCTATTCTTGTTGCTGTTTGCTAACAGTCTTCTCGTGGAATCTAAGTGATATTTGGAAGCGCATTGAGGGCTGCAGTAAAAAAGGAAATATCTTCAGATAAAAACTGAAAAGAAGCATTCTGAGAAACTGCATTGTGACGTGGGAATGCAACTCACAGAGTTACACATTTCTGTTTATTGATCCGTTTACTAACACAGTTTTCTTGAAATCTGCAGTGGGATATTTCTTTGCCCAATGAAGCTTACGGTGACAAAGGAAATATCTTCAGATAAAAACTGAAAGGAAGCGTTCTGATAAACTTATGTGAAATGTGCATTCATCTCACAGAGTTCCACCTCTCTGTTCATGTAGCTGTTTGCTAACACTCTTCTCAAGGAATCTGCTAAGTGATATTTGGGAGCTCATTGTCGGCTACAGTGAAAAAGGAAGTACCTTCAGATAAAAATTGAAAAGAAGCGTTCTGAGAAACTGCATTGTGACGTGTGAATTCAACTCACAGAGTTACACTTTTCTGTTCATTGATCAGTTTGCTAACACAGTTTTCTTGAAATCTGCAGTGGGATAATTCATTACCCAATGAAGCTTACAATGACAAAGGAAATATCTTCAGATGAAAAGGAGAAAGAAGCTTTCTGAGAAACTTCTATGTGACGTGTGAATTCAACTCACTGACTTCCAGCTGTATGTCATGGAGCTGTTTGCCAGTCCAGTTTTTGTTGAATCTGAGAACCGATATTTCAGATTGCTTGGAGGGGTATACAGCCAAAGGAAATATTCCCAGATAAAAACGAGAGGTAAGATTTCTGAATAATGTCTTTCTGATCTGTGAGTTCATTTCACAAAGTTCCACCTTTCTGTTCATGCAACTGTTGGCTAACACTCTTCTCATGGAATCTGCTTAGTGATATTTGGGAGCACAGTGATGGCTACAGTGAAAAAGAAATATCTTCAGATAAAAACTGAAAAGAAGTGTTCTGAGAAACTGCATTGTGACATGTGAATGCAACTCACAGAGTTACACTTTTCTGTTCATTGATCAGTTTGCTAAAACAGTTGTCTTGAAATCTGCAGTGGGATATTTCTTTGCCCAATGAAGCTTACAGTGACAAAGAAATATCTTCGGATAAAAAGTAGAAAGAAGCTTTCTGAGAAACTGTTTTGTGGTGTGTGAATTCAACTCACTGAGTTACAGCTGTATTTCATGGAGCTCTTTGCTAGTCCAGTTTCTGTTGAATCTGAGAACCAATATTTTGGATCGCTTAGAGGAGTATACAGGCAAAGGAAATATCCCCAGATAAAAACGAGAAAGAAGATTTCTGAGAAATCTCTTTCTGATCTCTGAGTTCATCTCACAGAGTTCCACCTTTCTGTTCATGTAGCTGTTTGCTAACACCCTTCTCGTGGAATCTTCTAAGTGATATTTGGGAGTGCATTCAGGGATACAGTGAAAAAGGAAATATCTTCAGATAAAAACTGAAATGAAGCCTTCTGAGAAACTTCTATGTGACCTGCACATTCATCTCACAGAGTTCCACCTTTCTGTTCATGTAGTTGTTTGCTAACACTCTTCTCCTGTAATCTACTAAGTGATATTTGAGAGCACATTGATGGCTACAGTGAAAAAGGAAATATCTTCAGATAAAAATGGAAAATAAGCGTTCTGAGAAACTGCATTGTGACGTGTGAATGCAACTCACAGAGTTACACTTTTCTGTTCGTTGATCAGTTTGCTAAAACTGTTTTCTTGAAATCTGCAGTGGGATATTTCTTGGCCCAATGAAACTTAGGGTGACAAAGGAAATATCTTCAGATAAAAAGTAGAAAGAAGCTTTCTGAGAAACTGCTGTGTGATGTGTGAATTCAACTCACTGAGTTACAGCTGTATTTCATGGAGCTGTTTGCTAGTCCAGTTTTTGTTCAATCTGAGAACCGATATTTCGGATCGCTTGGAGGAGTATACAGCCAAAGGAAATATCCATAGATAAAAACGAGAAAGAAGATTTCTGAGAAATATATTTCTGATCTCTGAGTTCTTCTCTCAGAGTTCCACGTTTCTGTTCATGTAGCTGTTTGCTAACATTCTTCTCGTGGAATCTGCAAAGTGATATTTAGGAGCGCATTTAGGGATACAGTGAAAAAGGAAATATCTTCAGATAAAAAATGAAGGGAAGTGTTCTGAGAAACTTCTATGTGACCTGTGCATTCATCTCACAGAGTTGCACCTTTCTGTTCATGCAGCTGTTTTCCAACCCTCTTCTCGTGGCATCTGCTAAGTGATATTTGGGAGCACATTGAGGGCTACTGTGAAAAAGGAAATATCTTCAGATAAAAACCGAAAAGAAGCGTTCTGAGAAACTCCATTTTGAGGTGTAAATGCAACTCACAGAGATACACTTTTATTTTCATTGATCAGTTTGCTAACACAGTTTTCTTGAAATCTGCAGTGGGATATTTCTTGGCCCAATGAAGCTTATGGTGACAAAGGAAATATCTTCAGATAAAAAGTAGAAAGAAGCTTTCTGAGAAACGGTTTTGTGGTGTGTGATTTCAACTCCCTGAGTTACAGCTGTATTTCATGGAGCTGTTTGCAAGTCTAGTTTTTGTTGAATCTGAGAACCGATATTTCAGATTGCTTGGAGGGGTATACAGCCAGAGGAAGTATCCCCAGATAAAAACGAGAAAGAAGATTTCTGAGAAATGTCTTTCTGATCTCTGAGTTCATCTCACAGAGTTCCAGCTTTCTGTTCATGTAACTGTTTGGTAATGCACTTCTCATGAAATCTGCAAAGTGATATTTGTGAGCGCTTTGAGGGATACAGTGAAAAAGGAAATATCTTCAGATAAAAACTGAAAGGAAGCGTTCTGAGAAACTTCTATGTGACCTCTGCATTCATCTCACAGAATTCCACCTTTCTGTTCATGTAGCTGTTTGCTAGCAGTCTTCTCATGGAATCTGCTAAGTGTTATTTGGGAGCGCATTGATGGCCACTGCGCAAAAGGAAATATCTTTAGATACAAACTGAAAAGAAGCGTTCTGAGAAACTGCATTGTGACGTGTGAATGCAACTCACAGAGTTACACTTTTCTGTTCATTGATTAGTTTGCTAACACTGTTTTCTTGAAATCAGCAGTGGGATATTTTTTTGCCCAATGAAGCTTACGGTGACAAAGGAAATATATTCAGAAAAAAAGCAGAAAGAAGCTTTCTGAGAAACTGCTTTGTGATGTATGAGTTCAACTCACTGAGTTACAGCTGTATTTCATGGAGCTGTTTGCTAGTCCAGTTTATGTTGAATCTGAGAACCGATATTTCGGATTGCTTGGAGGAGTATACAGTCAAAGGAAATATCGTCCGATAAAAACGAGAAAGAAGATTTCTGAGAAATGTCTTTCTGATCTCTGAGTTCATCTCACAGAGTTCCACTATTCTGTTCATGTTGCTGTTTGCTAACGCTCTTCTCGTGGAATCTGCAAAGTGATATTTGGGAGTGCATTGAGGGTTACAGTGAAAAAGGATATATCTTCAGATAAAAACTGAAAGGAAGCATTCTGAGAAACTTCTTCATGAACTGTGCAATCATCTCACAGTTTTCCACCTTTCTGTTCATGTAGCTGTTTGCTAACAGTCTCCTCGTGGAATCTGCAAATTGATATTTGGGAGCACATTGAGGACTATAGTGAAAATGGAAATAGCTTCAGATAAAAACTGAAAGGAAGCGTTCTGAGAAACATCTATGTGACCTGTGCATTCACCCCACAGAGTTCCACCTTTCTGTTCATGTAGCTGTTTGCTAACACTCTTCTCGTGGAATCTGCCAAGTGATATTTGGGAGCGCATTGAGGGATACAGTTAAAAGGGAAATGTCTTCAGATAAAAACTGAAAGGAAGTGTTCTGGAAATTTCTATGTAACCTGTGCATTCATCTCATAGAGTTCTACATTTCTGTTCATGTAGCTGTTTGCTAGCACTGTTCTTGTGGAATCTTCAAAGTGATATTTGGGAGCACCTTGAGGGCTATGGTGAAAAAGCAAATCTCCTCAGATAAAAACCGGCAAGAAGTGTTCTGAGAAACTGCATTGGGACGGGCGAATGCAATTCACAGACTTATACTTTTCTTTTCATTGAGCAGTTTGCTAACACTGTATTCTTGAAATGTGCAGTGGGATATTTCTTAACGCAATGAAGCTTACAGTGACAAGGGAAATATCGTCAGATAAAAACTAGAAAGAAGCTTCCTGACAGACTGCTTTGTGATGTGTGAATTCACCTCACAGAGTTACACTTTCGTTTCATGAAGCAGTCTATTACCACTGTCTTTGGGGAATCTGAGAAAGGATAGTTTGGACCGCATTCCAGACTATGCCAATAAAGGAAATATTCTCAATTAAAAACGTGAAAGAAGCTTTTGGAGAAACTTCTTTGTGATATGTCAGTTCATCCCACAGAGTTACAACTTAGTCTTCATGAATCAGTTTGCTAACACTGTTTTCATGGGATCTGCAAAGTGATATTTGGGAGCGTATTGAGGCCTATGGTGTACAAGGATGTATCCTCAGATAATAACTTGAAAGAAGCTTTCTGAGAAATTGCTTTGTGATGTGTGAAGTCATCACACAGAGATTCATGTTTCCCTTCTTCTAACAGTTTCTTAACACTGTTTAAGTGGAATCTGCACAGTGATATTTGGGAGCGCTTTGAGGTCTATGGTGAAAAAGGAAATATCCACTGACTAAAAAGCAGGAAGAAGCGTTCTGAGAAACTGCATTGTGATGTGTGAATGCAACTCAAAGAGTTACACTTTTCTCTTCATTGATCTGTTTGCTAACACAGTTTTCTTGAAATCTTCAATGGGGTATTTCTTAGCAGAATGAAGCTTACGGTGGCACAGGAAATATCCTCAGACAAAAACTAGAAAGAAGCTTTCTGAGAAACTGTGTTGGGACGGGTGAATGCAATTCACAGAGTTATACTTTTCTTTTCACTGAGCAGTTTGCTAACACTGTATTTTTGAAATCTGCAAAGGGATATTTCTTAACGAAATGAAGCTTACGTTGACAAAGAAAATATCCTCAGATAAAAACTGGCAAGAAGCGTCCTGAGAAACTGCATTGGGACGGGTGAATGCAATTCACAGAGTTATACTTTTCTTTTCATTAAGCAGTTTGCTAACACTGTATTCTTGAAATTTGCAATGGGATTTCTTAGTGCAATGAAGCTTACAGTGACAAAGGAAACACCCTCAGATAAAAAGTAGAAAGAAGCTTTCTGAGAGACTGCTTTGTGATGTGTGAATTCATGTCACAGAGTTCCACTTTTGTTTCATGGAGCAGTCTATTATCACTGCCTTTAGGGAATCTGAGAAGGGATAATTTGGACCGCATTCTGGCCGACTCTAATAAAGGAAATATCCTCAACTGAAAACGTGAAAGAAGCTTTCTGAGAAACTTCTTTGTGATATCTGAATTCATCTCACAGAATTACAACTTAGTCTTCTTGAACCAGTTTGCTAACACTGTTTTCATGGAATCTGCAAAGTGATATTTGGGAGCGCATTGAGGCCTATAGTGGAAAAGGATGTATCCTCAGATAATAACTTGAAAGAAGCTGATGTGTGAAGCTTTCTGACGTGTGAAGTCATCACACAGAGATTCATCTTTCCCTTCTTCTAGCAGTTTGCTAACACTGTTTTCGTGGAATCTGCAAAGTGATATTTGGGAGCGCTTTAAGGCCTATGGTGAAAAAGGAAATATCCACAGATAAAAACCGGAAAGAAGCATTCTGAGAAACTGCATTGTGATGTTTGAATGCATCTCACAGAGTTACACTTTTCTCTTCATTGATCAGTTTGCTGACAGTTTTCTTGAAATCTGCAATGGGATATTTCTTAGCACAATCAAGCTTATGGTGGCAAGGGAAATATCCTCAGATAAATACTAGAAAGAAGCTTTCTGAGAAACTGCTTTGTGATGTGTGAATTAATCTCACAGAGTTATGCTTTCATTTCATGGAGCACTCTATTACCACTGTCTTTAGGGAATCTGAGAAGGGATACTTGGGACCGCATTCCGGCCGATGCTGATAAAGGAAATATCCTCAATTAATAATGTGAAAGAAGCTTTCTGAGAAACTTCTTTTTGATATGTGACTTCATCCCACTGAGATACAACTTCGTCTTCATGATTCAGTTTGCTAACACTGTTTTCATGGAATCTGCAAAGTGATATTTGGGAGCACATTGAGGCCTATGGTGGAAAGGGATGTATCCTCAGATAATAACTTGAAAGAAGCTTTCTGAGAAATTACTTTCTGATATGTGAAGTCATCACATAGAGATTCGTCTTTCCCTTGTTGTAGCAGTTTGCTAACACTGTTTTCGTGGAATCTGCAAAGTGATATTTGGGAACGCTTTGAGGCATATGGTGAAAAAGGAAGTATCCACAGATAAAAACCGGAAAGAAGCATTCTGAGAAACTGCATTGTGATGTTTGAATGCGACCACAGAGTTACACTGTTCTCTTCATTGATCAGTTTGCTAACACAGTTTTCTTGAAATCTGCAATGGGATATGTCTTAGCACAATCAAGCTTATGGAGGCAAGGGAAATATTCTGAGATAAAAATTATACAGAAGCTTTCTGAGAAACTGCTTTGTGATATGTGCAATCATCTCACAGAGTTACACCTTCATTTCATGAAGCAGTGTATTACTACTGTCTTTGGGGAGTCTGAGAAGGGATACTTTGGATAGCATTGAGGCCAACGCTGATAGAGGAAATATCCTCAATTAAAATCGTGAAAGAAGCTTTCTGAGAAACTTCTTTGTGATATGTGAATTCATCTCACTGAGTTGCAACTTGGTCTTCATGATGCAGTTTCCTAACACTCTTTTCGGGGAACCTGCAAAGTGATATTTGGGAGCACATTGAGGCCTAGGGTGAAATAGGAATTATCCCCAGACAATAAGGAAAAAGAAGCTTTATGAGAAACTTCTTTGTGATGTGTGAATTCGTCTCACAGAGTTCCATATTTCTCTTCATGAAGCCATTTGCTATCACTGTTCTCGTGGAATCTGCAAAGTGATATTTGGGAGCACATTGAGGGCTATGGTGAAAAAGGAAATATCCTCAGATAAAAACTGGCAAGAAGCGTTCTGAGAAACTGCATTGGAATGGGTGAATGCAATTCACAGAGTTATACTTTTCTTTTCATTGAGCAGTTTGCTAACACTGTATTCTTGAAATCTGCAATGGTATATTTCTTAACCCAATGAAGCTTACGGTGGCAAGGAAAATATCCACATATAAAATCTAGAAAGAAGCTTTCTGGGAGACTGCTTTGTGATGTGTGAATTCATCTCACAGAGTTACACTTTCGTTTCATGGAGCAGTCTATTGCTATTGTCTTTAGGGAATCTGAGAAGGGATAGTTTGGACCACAATCCAGCCTTCGCTGATAAAGGAAATATCCTCTATTAAAAACGTGTAAGAAGCTTTCTGAGAAACTTCTTTGTGATATGTGAATTCATCTCACAGTGATACAACTTAGGCTTCATGAATCAGTTTGTTAAGACAGGTTCATGGAATCTGCAAAGTGATATTTGGGATTGCATTGAGACGTATGGTGGAAAAAAATGTATCCTAAGATGATAACTTGAAAGAAGCTTTCTGAGAAATTGCTTTCTCATTTGTGAAGTCATCACACAGAGATTCATCTTTCCCTTCTTGTAGCAGTTTGCTAACACAGTTTTCCTGGAACCAGCAAAGTGATATTTGGAAGCGCTTTGAGGCCTATTGTGAAAAAGGAAATATCCACAGATAAAAGCTAGAAAGAAGCGTTCTGAGAAATTGCATTCTGATGTGTGAATGCAACTGACAGAGTTACACTTTTCTCTTCATTGCTCAGTTTGCTAACACAGTTTTCTTGAAGTCTGCAATTTCATATTTCTTAGCGCAAAGAAGCTTACGGTGGCAAGGGAAGTAACCTCAGATAAAAATTAGAAAGAAGCTTTCTCAGAAACTGCTTCATGATGTGTGAATTCATCTTAAAGAGTTAGGCTTTCATTTCATGGAGCAGTCTATTACCACTGCCATTGGGGAATCTGAGAAGGGATACTTTGGATCGCATTGAGGCCGACGTTGATACAGGAAATATCCTCAATTAAAATCGTGGAAGAAGCTTTCTGAGAAACTACTTTGTGATAACGTGAATTCATCTCACAGAGTTACAACTTAGTCTTCATGATGCAGTTTGCTAACACACTTTTCTTGGAACCTGCAATGTGATATTTGGGAGTGCATAGAGGCCTAGGATGAAAATGGAAGTAGCCACAGATGATAACGAGAAAGAAGCTTTCTGAGAAATTGCTTTCTCATGTGTGAAGTCATCACACAGAGATTCATCTTTCCCTTCTTCTAGCAGTTCCCTAACAGTGTTTTTGTGGAATCTGCACAGTGATATTTGGGAGCACTTAGAGGCCTATGGTGAAAAAGGAAATTTCCACAGATAAAAACCGGAAAGAAGCGTTCTGAGAAACTGCACTGTGATGTTTTAATGCAGCTCACAGAGTTACACTTTTCTCTTCATTGATCAGTTTGCTAACACAGTTTTCTTGAAATCTGCAATGGCATATTTCTTAGCACAATGAAGCTTACGGTGGCAAGGGAAATATCCTCAGATAAAAACTAGAAAGAAGCTTTCTTGGAAACTGCTTTGTGATGTGTGAATTCATCTCACAGAGTTCTGCTTTCGTTTCATGGAGCAGTCTATTACCACTGTCTTTAGGGAATCTGAGAAGGGATAATTTGGACCGCATTCCAGCTGATGCTGATAAAGGAAATATCCTCAATTAAAAAGGTAAGAGAAGCTTTCTGAGAAACTTCTTTGTGATATCTGAATTCATCTCACAGAGTTACAACTTAGTCTTCATGAATCAGTTTGCTAAGACAATTTTCATGACATCTGCAAAGTGATATTTGGGAGTGCATTGAGGCCTATGGTGGAAAAGTATGTATCCTGAGATATTACCTTGAAAGAAGCTTTCTGAGAAATTGCTTTCTGATGTGAGAAGTCATCACACAGAGATTCATCTTTCCCTTCTTGTAGCAGTTTGCTCAGACCGTTTTCATGGAATCTGCAAAGTGATATTTGAGAGCGTTTTCAGGCCTATATTGAAAAAGGAAATTTCCACAGACAAAAACCGAAAGAAGCGTTCTGTGAAACTGCATTGTGATGTGTGAATGCATCTCAAAGAGTTACTCTTTTCTCTTCATTGATCAGTTTGCTAACACTGTTTTCTTGAAATCTACAAAGGGATATTTCTTAGCACAATGAAGTTTAAGGTGGCAAGGAAAATATCCTCAGATAAAAAACTAGATAGACGCTTTCTGAGAAACTGCTTTGTGATGTGTGAATTCATCTCACAGAGTTACGCTTTCATTTCATGGAGCAGTCTATTACCACTGTCTTTGGGGAATCTGAGAAGGGATAGTTTGGACCACATTCCAGACTATGCTGATAAAGGAAATATCTTTAATTAAGATCGTGAAAGAAGCGTTCTGAGAGACTTCTTTGTGATATCTGAATTCATTTCAAAGAGTTACCACTTAGTCTTCATGAATCAGTTTGCTAACACTGTTTTCATGGAATCTGCAAAGTGATATTTGGGAGCACATTGAGGCCTATGGTGGAAAAGGATGTATCCTGAGATATTACCTTGAAAGAAGCTTTCTGAGAAATTGCTTTCTGATGTGTGAAGTCATCACACAGAGATTCATCTTTCCCTTCTTGTAGCAGTTTGCTAACACTGTTTTCGTGGAACTTGCAAAGTGATATTTGGGAGTCCATTGAGGCCTAGGGTGAAAAAGGAAGTATCCCCAGATAATAATTAGCAAGAAGCTTTCTGAGAAACTTCTTTGTGCTTTGTGAATTCGTTTCACAGAGTTACACATTTCTCTTTATGAAGCCATTGCTAACACTGTTCTCGTGGAATCTGCAAAGTGATATTTGGGAGCGTTTTGAGGGCTATGGTGAAAAAGGAAATATCCTCAGATAAAAACTGGCAAGAGGTGTTCGGAGAAACTGTGTTGGGACGGGTGAATGCAATTCACAGAGTTATACTTTTCTTTTCATTGAGCAGTTTGCTAACACTGTATTCTTGAAATCTACAATGGGATATTTCTTAGTGCAATGAAGCTTACGGTGACAAAGGAAATATCCTCAAATAAAAAATATAAAGAAGCTTTCCGACTGACTGCTTGTGATGATTGAATTCATCTCACAGAGTTACACTTTCGTTTCATGAAGCAGTCTATTACCACTGTCTTTAGGGCATCTGAGAAGGGATATTGTGGACCGCATTCTGGCTGACACTAATAAAGCAAATATCCTCAACTGAAAACGGGAAAGAAGATTTCTGAGAAACTTCTATGTGATAACTGAATTCCTCTTACAGAATTACAACTTAGTCTTCTTGAATCAGTTTGCTAACAATGTTTTCATGGGATCTGCAAAGTGATATTTGGGAGCACATTGAGGACTATGGTGGATAAGGAGAAATTGCTTTGTGATGTGTGAAGTCATCACACAGAGATTCATCTTTCCCTTCTTCTAGCAGTTTCCTAACACTGTTTTCATGGAATCTGCACAATGATATTTGGGAGCACTTTGAGGCCTATGGTGAAAAAGGAAATATCCACAGATAAAAACCGGAAAGAACAGTTCTGAGAAACGGCATTGTGATCTGTGAATGCAACTCACAGAGTTACACTTTTCTCTTCATTGATCAGTTTGCTAACACAGTTTTCTTGAAATCTACAATGGGATATTGCTTAGCAGAATGAAGCTTATGGTGGCAAGGGAAATATCCTCAGACAAAAACTAGAAAGAAGCTTTCTGAGAAACTGTTTGTGATGTGTGAATTCATCTCACAGAGTTACGTTTTCATTTCATGGAGCAGTCTATTACCACTGTCTTTGGGGAGTCTGAGAAGAGATACTTTGGATCGCATTGAGGCCAACGCTGATAGACAAAATATCCTCAATTAAAATCGTGAGAGAAGCTTTCTGAGAACCTACTTCATGATATGTGAGTTCATCTCACAGAGTTGCAACTTAGTCTTCATGATGCAGCTTGCCAACACACTTTTCGTGGAACCTGCAATGTGATATTTGGGAGCTCATAGAGGCCTTGGGTAAAAATGGAAGTATCCACAGATGATAACGAGAAAGAAGCTTTCTGAGAAATTGCTTTCTCATGTGTGAAGTCATCACACAGAGATTTATCTTTCCCTTCTTGTAGCAATTTGCTAACACTGTTTTCGTGGAATCAGCAAAGTGATATTTTGAAGCCCTTTGAGGCCTATGGGGAAAAAGGAAATATCCACAGATAAAAACTAGAAAGAAGCATTCTGAGAAACTGCATTGTGATGTGTGAATGCTAATCACAGAGTTACACTTTTCTCTTCATTGACTAGTTTGCTAACACAGTTTTTGTGAAGTCTGCAATTTCATATTTCTTAGCGCAATGAAGCTTATGGTGGCAAGAGAAATATCCTCAGATAAAAACTAGAAAGAAGCTTTCTTGGAAACTGCTTTGTGATGTGTGAATTCATCTCACAGACTTACGCTTTCAATTCATGTTGCAGTCCATTACCACTGTCTTTGGGGAATCTGAGAAGGGATACTTTGGATCGCAGGGAGGCCAAGGCTGATAGAGGAAATATCCTCAATTAAAATCATGAAAGAAGCTTTCTGAGAAACTTCTTTGTGATATGTGAATTCATCTAACAGAGTTGCAACTTAGTCTTCATGAAGCAGTTTGCTAACACTCTTTTCGAGGAACACTGTTTTCTTGAAATCTGCAATGGCATATTTCTTAGCGCAATGAAGCTTACGGTGACAAAGGAAATATCCTCAGATAAAAAGTGGAAAGAAGTTTTCTGTGAAACTGTTTTTTGATGTGTGAATTGAACTCACTGAGTTACACTTGTATTTCGTGGAGATATTTGCCAGCCCTGTTCTCACGGAATCTGCTAAGTGATATTTGGAACGCATTCAGGGCTATGGAATAAAACGAAATATAATAAGATGAAAATGAGAAAGAAGCTGTATGAGAAACTTCTTTGTGATATGTGAATTCATCTCTCAGAGTTCCACCTTTCTGTTCACGGAGCCGTTTGCTAACACTGTTCTCCTGGAAATTGCAAAGTGATATTTGGGAGTGCATTGAGGGCTATGTTGAAAAAGGAAATATGCTCAGATAAAAACTGGAAAGAAGTGTTCTGAGAAACTGATTCGTGACGTGTGAATGCAGCTCACAGAGTTACACTTTTCTTTTCATTGATCAGTTTGCTAACTCTGTTTTCTTGAAATTCAAAGGTATATTTCTTACTGCAATGAAGCTTACAGTGACAAAGGAAATATCCTCAGATAAAAAGTAGAAAGAAGCTTTCTGAGAAACTGCTTTGTGATGTGTGACTTTAACTCACTGAGTTACAAATGTATTTCGTGGAGCCGTTTGCTAGCCTGTTTTTGTGGTATCTGAGAACTGATATTTCGGATCGCTTTGAAGACGATACGGAAAAATGAAATATCCTCAGATGAAAACGAGAAAGAAGTTTTCTGAGAAATTTCTTTGTGTTCTGTGAATTCATCTCACAGAATTCCACCTTTCGGTTCATGAAGCTCTTCGCTAACACTGCTCTAGTGGAATCTGCAAAATGATATTTGGGAGTGCATTGAGGGCCATGGAGGAAAAGAAAATATCCTCAGATAAAAACGAGAAAGAAGCTTTCTGAGAAACTTCTTTGTGATCTGTGAATTTATCACACAGAGTTCCACCTTTCTCTTTTGAAGCCCTTTGCTAACACTGTTCTCGTGGAAACTGGAAAGTGATATTTGGGAGCACATTGATGGTTATGGTGAAAAAGGAAATGTCCTCAGATAAAAACTGGAATGAAGTGTTCTGTGAAACTGCTTTGTGACGTGTGAATGCAACTCATAGAGTTACAATTTTGTTTTCATTGATCAGTTTACTAACTCTGTTTTCTTGAAATCTGCAAAGGGATATTTTTTAGCACATGGAAGCTTACATTGACAAAGGAAATATCCTCAGATAAAATGTAGAAAGAAACTTTCTGAGGAAGTGCTTTGTGATGTGTGAATTCAACTCATTGAGTTACACCTGTATTTCTTGGAGCCATTTGCCCGCCCAGTTTTTGTGGAAACTGAGAACTGATATTTTGGATCCCTTTGGAGACGATAGGGAAAAAGAAATATCCTCAGATAAAAACGAGAAAAAAGCTGTCTGAGAAACTTCTTTGTGATCTGTGAATTCATCTCACAGAGTTCCAACTTTCTGTTCATGGAGCCCTTTGCTAACACTGTTCTCCTGGAAACTGCAAAGTGATATTTGGGAGCTCATTGAGGGCTATGGTGAAAAAGGAAATATCCTCAGATAAAAACTGGAAAGAAGCGTTCTGAGAAACTGCTGTGACATGTGAATGCAACTCACAGAATTACACTTTTCTTTTCATTCATCAGTTTGCTAACTGTCTTTTCTTGAAATCTGCAATGGCATATTTCTTAGCGCAATGAAGCTAATGGTGACTAAGGAAATAACATCAGATAAAAAGTAGAAAGAAGCTTTCTGAGAAAATGCTTTGTGATGTGTGATTTCAACTCACTGAGCTACAAATGTATTTCATGGAGCCATTTGCTAGCCTGTTTTTGTGGAATCTGAGAACGGATATTTCGGATCACTTTGAAGACAATACAGAAAAAGGAAATATCCTCAGATAACAACGAGAAAGAAGTTTTCTGAGAAATTTCTGTTTGTTTTTTGAATTCATCTCACAGATCTCCACATTTTGGTTCATGAAGCTCTTTGCTAACACTGTTCTAGTGGAATCTGCAAACTGATATTTGGAACACATTGAGGGCTATGGAGGAAAACGAAATATAATAAGATAAAAATGAGAAAGAAGCTGTCAGAAATTTCTTTGTGATCTGTGAATTCATCTCACAGAGTTCCACCTTTCTGTTCATGGAGCCGTTTGTTAACACTGTTCTCCTGGAAACTGCAAAGTGATATTTGGAAGTGCATTGAGGGCTATGGTGAAAAAGGAAATATCCTCAGTTAAAAACTGGAAGCAAATGTTCTGAGAATCTGCTTCATGACGTGTGAATACAACTCACAGAGTTACACTTTTCTTTGATCAGTTTGCTAACTCTGTTTTCTTGACATCTGGAATGGCATATTTCTTAGTGCAATGAAGCTTACTGTGACAAAGGCAATATCCTCAGATAAAAAGTAGAAAGAAGCTTTCTGAGAAACTGCTTTGTGATGTGTGATTTCTACTCACTGAGTTACAAATGCATTTCGTGGAGTCGTTTACTAGACTGTTGTTGTTGGATCTCAGAAATGATATTTTGGATCGCTTTGAAGACGATACAGAAAAATGAAATATCCTTAGATAAAAATGAGAGAGAAGTTTTCTGAGAAATTTCTTTGCATTCTCTAAATTCATCTCACAGAGTTCCACCTTTCGGTTCATGAAGCTCTTTGCTAACACTGTTCTAGTGGAATCTGGAAAGTGATATTTGGGAGTGCATTGAGGGCTATGGAGGAAAAGAAAGTATCTTCAAATAAAAACGAGAAAGAAGCTTTCTGAGAAACTTCTTTGTGATCTGTGAATTCATTAGTGCTAGGAAGCTTACGGTGACAAAGAAAATATCCTCAGATAAAAAGTAGACAGAAGCTTTCTGAGAAACTGCTTTGTGATGTGTGAATTCATCTCACAGAGTTATGCTTTCGTTTCATGGAGCAGTCTATTACCAGTGTCTTTGGGGAGTCTGAGAAGGGATACTTTGGATCACATTGAGGCCGATGCTGATAGAAGAAATATCCTCAATTAATATCATCAAAGAAGCTTTCTGAGAAACTTCTTTGTGACATGTGAATTCATCTAACAGAGTTGCAACTTAGTCTTCATGATGCAGTTTGCTAACACTCTTTTCGTGGAACCTGCAAAGTGATATTTGGGAGCGCTTTGAGGCCTAAGGTGAAAAAGGAAGTATCCGCAGATACTAACGAGCAAGAAGCTTTTTGAGAAAGTTCTTTGTGCTGTGTGAATTCGTCTCACAGAGTTCCATATTTTTCTTCATGAAGCCGATTGCTAACACTGTTCTCATGGAATCTGCAAAGTGATATTTGGGAGCGCATTGAGGGCTATGGTGAAAAAGGAAATATCCTCAGATAAAAACTGGCAAGAAGCGTTCTGAGAAACTGCATTGGAATGGGTGAATGCAATTCACAGAGTTATACTTTTCTTTTCGTTGAACAGTTTTCTAACACTGTATTCTTGAATTCTGCAATGGGATATTTCTTAGTGCAATGAAGCTTATGGTGACCAAGGAAATATCCTCAGATAAAAACTAGAAAGAAGCTTTCTGAGAGACTGCTTTGTGATGTTTGAATTCATCTCACAGAGTTACACTTTCGTTTCATGGAGCAGTCTATTACCACTGTCTGTAGGGAATCTGAGAAGGGATACCTGGACCGCATTCTGGCCAACACTAATAAAGGAAATATCCTCAACTGAAAGCATGAAAGAAGCTTTCTGAGAAACTTCTTTGTGATAACTGAATTCATCTCACAGAATTACAACTTAGTCTTCTTGAATCAGTTTGCTAACTGTCTTTGGGGAGTCTGAGAAGGGATAGTTTGGATCGCATTAAGGCCGACGCTATTGAGGAAATATCCTCAATTAAAATCGTGAAAGAAGCTTTCTGAGAAACTTCTTTGTGATATGTCAATTCATCCCACAGAGTTACAGCTTAGTCTTCATGAATCAGTTTGCTAACACTGTTTTCATGGGATCTGCAAAGTGATATTTGGGAGCGTATTGAGGCCTATGGTGGATAAGGATGTATCCTCAGATAATAACTTGAAAGAAGCTTTCTGAGAAACTGCTTTCTGACGTGTGAAGTCATCACATAGAGATTCATCTTTCTCTTCTTCTAGCAGTTTCCTAACACTCTTTTCATAGAATCTGCAAAGTGATATTTGGGAGCGCTTTGAGTCCTATGGTGAAAAAGAAAATATCCACAGATAAAAACCGGAAACAAGCGTTCTGAGAAAATGCATTGTGATGTGTGAATGCAACTCATAGAGTTACACTTTTCTCTTCTTTGATCAGTTTGCTAACACAGTTTTCTTGAAATCTGCAATGGGATATTTCTTTTCCCAATGAAGCTTACAGAGGCAAGGGAAATATCCTCAGATAAAAACTAGAAGGAACTTTCTGAGAAACTCTTTTGTGATGTGTGAATTCATCTCACAGAGTTACACTTTCATTTCATGGAGCAGTCTAATACCACTGTCTTTGGGGAGTCTGAGAAGGGATAATTTGGATCACATTGAGGCCGACTCTGATAGAGGAAATATCCTCTATTAAAATCGTGAAAGAGGCTTTCTGAGAAACTTCTTGTGATATGTGAATTCATCTAACAGAGGTGCAACTTAGTCTTCATGATGCAGTTTGCTAACACTCTTTTCGTGGAACCTGCATAGTGATTTTTGGGAGCACATTGAGGCCTAGGGTGAAAAAGGAAGTATCACCAGATAATAACAAGCAAGTAGTTTTCTGAGAAACTTCTTTGTGCTGTATGAATTCGTCTCACAGAGTTCCACATTTCCCTTCATATATTCGTTTGATAACACTGTTCTCATCGAATCTGCAAAGTGATATTTGGGAGCGCATTGAGGGCCATGGTGAAAAAGGAAATGTCTTCAGATAAAAACTGGCAAGGAGAGTTTTGAGAAACTGCATTGGGATGGGTGAATGCAATTCACAGAGTTATACTTTTCTTTTCATTGAGCAGTTTTCTAACACTGTATTCTTGAAACCTGCAATGGTGTATTACTTAGCACAACAAAGCTTACGGTGACCAAGGAAATATCCTCAGATAAAAACTAGAAAGAAACTTTCTGAGAGACTTCTTTGTGTTGCGTGAATTCATCTCATAGAGTTACACTTTCATTTCATGGAGCAGTTTATTACCACTGTCTTTAGGGAATCTGAGAAGGGATACTTTGGACCTCACTCTGGCAGATGCTGATGAAGGAAATATCCTCAATTAAAAAGGTGAAAGAAGCTTTCTGAGAAACTTCTTTGTGATATGTGAATTCATCTCACAGAGTTACAACTTTGTCTTCATGAATCAGTTTGCTAAGACAGTTTTCATGGAATATGCAAAGTGATATTTGGGAGTGCATTGAGGCCTATGGTGGAAAAGGATGTATCCTCAGATATTAACTTGAAAGAAGCTTTCTGAGAAATTGCTTTCTGATGTGTGAACTCATCACACAGAGATTCATCTTTCCCTTCTTGCAGCAATTTGCTAACACTGTTTAAGTGGAATCTGCAAAGTGATATTTGGGAGCGCTTTGAGGCCTATATTGAAAAAGGAAATATCCACAGGTAAAAACCAGAAAGAAGTGTTTTGAGAAACTGCATTGTGATGTGTGAATGCAACTCACAGAGTTACACTTTTCTCTTCATTGATCAGTTTGATAGCACAGTTTTCTTGAAATCTGCAATGAGATATATCTTAGCGTAGTGAAGTTTATGGGTGCAAGGGAAATATCCTCGAATATAAACTAAAAAGAAGCTTTCTGAGAAACTGCTTTTTGATACGTGAATTCATCTCACAAATTTACGGTTTCATTTCATGGAGCAGTCTATTACCACTGTCTTTGGGGAATCTGAGAAGGGATACTTTGGATCACATTGAGTCTGACGCTGATAGAGGAAATATCCTCAATTAAAATCATGAAAGAAGCTTTCTGAGAAACGTCTTCGTGTTATGTGAATTCATCTCACAGAGTTGCAAGTTAATCTTCATGATGCAGTTTGCTGACACTCTTTTCGTGGAACCTGCAAAGTGCTGTTTGGGAGCGCATTGAGGCCTAGGGTGAAAAAGGAAGTATACCCAGATGATAACGGGAAAGAAGCTTTCTGAGAAACTTCTTTGTGATGTTTGAATTTGTCTCACAGAGTTACACATTTTTCTTCATGAAGCCGTTTGCTAACACTGTTCTCGTGGAATATGCAAAGTGATATTTGGGAGCGCATTGAGGGCTGTGGTGAAAATGGAAATATCCTCAGATAAAAACTGGCAAGAAACGTTCTGAGAAACTACATTGGGATGGGTGAATGCAATTCACAGAGTTATACTTTTCTCTTCATTGAGCAGTTTGCTAACTCTGTATTCTTGAAATCTGCAATGGGATATTTCTTAGCACAATGAATATTACCATGACAAAGTTAATATCCTCAGATAAAATCTAGAAAGGAGGGCGGAGAAAGATGGCCGAATAGGAACAGCTCCAGTCTCCAACCCCCAGCGCGAGCGACACAGAAGACCGGTGATTTCTGCATTTTCAACTGAGGTACTGGGTTCATCTCACTGGGGAGTGCCGGACGATCGGTGCTGGTCAGCTGCTGCAGCCCGACCAGCGAGAGCTGAAGCAGGGCGAGGCATTGCCTCACCTGGGAAGCGCAAGGGGGAAGGGAATCCCTTTTCCTAGGCAGGGGAACTGAGACACACAACACCTGGAAAATCGAGTAACTCCCACCCCAATACTGCGCTTTAAGCAAAGAGGCACACCAGCAGATCATATCCCACACCTGGCCGGGAGGGTCCCACACCCACGGAGCCTCCCTCATTGCTAGCACAGCAGTCTATGATCTACCGGCAAGGCAGCAGCGAGGCTGGGGGAGGGGCGCCCGCCATTGCTGAGGCTTAAGTAGGTAAACAAAGCTGCTGGGAAGCTGGAACTGGGTGGAGCTCACAGCAGCTCAAGGAAACCTGCCTGTCTCTGTAGACTCCACCTCTGGAGACAGGGCAATAACAAACACAGCCGAAACCTCTGCAGACGCAAATGACTCTGTCTGACAGCTTTGAAGAGAGCAGTGGATCTCCCAACACGGAGGTTGAGATCTGAGAAGGGACAGACTCCCTGCTCAAGTGGGTCCCTGAACCCTGAGTAGCCTAACTGGGAGACATCCCCCACTAGGGGTAGTCTGACACCCCACACCTCACAGGGTGGAGTACACCCCTGAGAGGAAGCTTCCAAAGCAAGAATCAGACAGGTACACTCGCTGTTCAGAAATATTCTATCTTCTGCAGCCTCTGCTGTTGATACCCAGGCAAACAGGGTCTGGAGTGGACCTCAAGCAATCTCCAACAGACTTACAGCTGAGGGTCCTGACGGTTAGAAGGAAAACTATCAAACAGGAAGGACACCTACAGCAAAACCCCATCAGTACATCACCATCATCAAAGACCAGAGGCAGATAAAACCACAAAGATGGGGAAAAAGCAGGGCAGAAAAGCTGGAAATTCAAAAAATAAGAGCGCATCTCCCCCGGCAAAGGGGCGCAGCTCATAGCCAGCAACGGATCAAAGCTGGATGGAGAATGACTTTGACGAGATGAGAGAAGAAGGCTTCAGTCCATCAAATTTCTCAGAGCTAAAGGAGGAATTACATACCCAGCGCAAAGAAACTAAAAATCTTGAAAAAAAAGTGGAAGAATAGATGGCTAGAGTAATTAATGCAGACAAGGTCCTAAACGAAATGAAAGAGATGAAAACCATGACACGAGAAATACGTGACAAATGCACAAGCTTCAGTAACCGACTTGATCAACTGGAAGAAAGAGTATCAGCGATGGAGGATCAAATGAATGAAATGAAGCGAGAAGAGAAACCAAAAGAAAAAAGAAGAAAAAGAAAGGAACAAAGCCTGCAAGAAGTATGGGATTATGTAAAAAGACCAAATCTAAGTCTGATTGGGGTGCCTGAAAGTGAGGGGGAAAATGGAACCAAGTTGGAAAACACTCTTCAGGATATCATCCAGGAGAACTTCCCCAACCTAGTAGGGCAGGCCAACATTCAAATCCAGGAAATACAGAGAACGCCACAAAGATACTCCTCGAGAAGAGCAACTCCAAGACACATAATTGCCAGATTCACCAAAGTTGAAATGAAGGAAAAAATCTTAAGGGCAGCTAGAGAGAAAGGTCGGGTTACCCACAAAGGGAAGCCCATCAGACTAACAGCAGATCTCTCGGCAGAAATTCTACAAGCCAGAAGAGAGTGGGGGCCAATATTCAACATTCTTAAAGAAAAGAATTTTAAACCTAGAATTTCATATCCAGCCAAACTAAGTTTCATAAGTGAAGGAGAAATAAAATCCTTTACAGATAAGCAAATGCTTAGAGATTTTGTCACCACTAGGTCTGCCTTACAAGAGACCCTGAAGGAAGCACTCAACATGGAAAGGAACAACCGCTACCAGCCATTGCAAAAACATGCCAAAATGTAAAAACCATCGAGGCTGGAAAGAAACTGCATCAACTAATGAGCAAAATAAACAGTTAATATCATAATGGCAGGATCAAGTTCACACATAACAATATTAACCTTAAATGTAAATGGACTAAATGGTCCAATTAAAAGACACAGACTGGCAAACTGGATAAAGAGTCAAGACCCATCAATCTGCTGTATTCAGGAGACCTATCTCACACGCAGAGACATACATAGGCTCAAAATAAAGGGATGGAGGAAGATTTACCAAGCCAAGGGAGAACAAAAAAAAGCGGGGGTTGCAATACTAGTCTCTGATAAAACAGACTTTAAACCATCAAAGATCGAAAGAGACAAAGAAGGCCATTACATAATGGTAAAGGGATCAATTCAACAGGAAGAGCTAACTATCCTAAATATATATGCACCCAATAAAGGAGCACCCAGATTCATAAAGCAAGTCCTTAGAGACTTACAAAGAGGCTTAGACTCCCATACAATAATAATGGGAGACTTCAACACTCCACTGTCAACATTAGACAGATCAACGAGACAGAAAGTTAACAAGGATATCCAGGAATTGAACTCATCTCTGCAGCAAGCAGACCTAATAGACATCTGTAGAACTCTCCACCCCAAATCAACAGAATATACATTCTTCTCAGCACCACATCGTACTTACTCCAAAATCGACCACGTAATTGGAAGTAAAGCACTCCTCAGCAAATGTACAAGAACAGAAATTATAACAAACTGTCTCTCAGACCACAGTGCAATCAAACTAGAACTCAGGACTAAGAAACTCAATAAAAACCGCTCAAATACATGGAAACTGAACAACCTGCTCCTGAATGACTACTGGGTACATAACAAAATGAAGGCAGAAATAAAGATGTTCTTTGAAACCAATGAGAACAAAGATACAACATACCAGAATCTCTGGGACACATTTAAAGCAGTGTGTAGAGGGAAATTTATAGCACTAAATGCCCACAAGAGAAAGCAGGAAAGATCTAAAATTGACACTCTAACATCACAATTAAAAGAACTAGAGAAGCAAGAGCAAACACATTCAAAAGCTAGCAGAATGCTAGAAATAACTAAGATCAGAGCAGAACTGCAGGAGATAGAGACACAAAAAACTCTCCAAAAAATCAATGAATCCAGGAGTTGGTTTTTTGAAAAGATCAACAAAATTGACCGACCGCTAGCAAGACTAATAAAGAAGAAAAGAGAGAAGAATCAAATCGACGCAATTAAAAATGATAAACGGGATATCACCACCGACCCCACAGAAATACAAACTACCATCAGAGAATACTATAAACACCTCTACGCAAATAAACTGGAAAATCTAGAAGAAATGGATAATTTCCTGGACACTTACACTCTCCCAAGACTAAACCAGGAAGAAGTTGAATTCCTGAATAGACCAATAGCAGGCTCTGAAATTGAGGCAATAATTAATAGCCTACCAACCAAAAAAAGTGCAGGACCAGATGGATTCACAGCTGAATTCTACCAGAGGTACAAGGAGGAGTTGGTACCATTCCTTCTGAAACTATTCCAATCAATAGAAAAAGAGGGAATCCTCCCTAACTCATTTTATGAGGCCAACATCATCCTGATACCAAAGCCTGGCAGAGACACAAGAATAAAAGAGAATTTTAGACCAATATCCCTGATGAACATCGATGCAAAAATCCTCAATAAAATACTGGCAAACCGGATTCAGCAACACATCAAAAAGCTTATCCACCATGATCAAGTGGGCTTCATCCCTGGGATGCAAGCCTGGTTCAACATTCGCAAATCAATAATCATAATCCAGCATATAAACAGAACCAAAGACAAGAACCACATGATTATCTCAATAGATGCAGAAAAGACTTTTGACAAAATTCAACAGCCCTTCATGCTAAAAACGCTCAATAAATTCGGTATTGATGGAACGTACCTCAAAATAATAACAGCTATTTATGACAAACGCACAGCCAATATCATACTGAATGGGCAAAAACTGGAAAAATTCCCTTTGAAAACTGGCACAAGACAGGGATGCCCTCTCTCACCACTCCTATTCAACATAGTGTTGGAAGTTCTGGCTAGGGCAATTAGGCAAGAGAAAGAAATCAAGGGTATTCAGTTAGGAGAAGAAGAAGTCAAACTGTCCCTGTTTGCAGATGACATGATTGTATATTTAGAAAACCCCATTGTCTCAGCCCAAAATCTCCTTAAGCTGATAAGCAACTTCAGCAAAGTCTCAGGATACAAAATTAATGTGCAAAAATCACAAGCATTCTTATACACCAGTAACAGACAAACAGAGAGCCAAATCAGGAATGAACTTCCATTCACAATTACTTCAAAGAGAATAAAATACCTAGGAATCCAACTTACAAGGGATGTAAAGGACCTCTTCAAGGAGTACTACAAACCACTGCTCAGTGAAATAAAAGAGGACACAAACAAATGGAAGAACATACCATGCTCATGGATAGGAAGAATCAATATCGTGAAAATGGCCATACTGCCCAAGGTTATTTATACATTCAATGCCATCCCCATCAAGCTACCAATGAGTTTCTTCACAGAATTGGAAAAAACTGCTTTAAAGTTCATATGGAACCAAAAAAGAGCCCGCATCTCCAAGACAATCCTAAGTCAAAAGAACAAAGCTGGAGGCATCACGCTACCTGACTTCAAACTATACTACAAGGCTACAGTAACCAAAACAGCATGGTACTGGTACCAAAACAGAGATATAGACCAATGGAACAGAACAGAGTCCTCAGAAATAATACCACACATCTACAGCCATCTGATCTTTGACAAACCTGAGAGAAACAAGAAATGGGGAAAGGATTCCCTATTTAATAAATGGTGCTGGGAAAATTGGCTAGCCATAAGTAGAAAGCTGAAACTGGATCCTTTCCTTACTCCTTATACGAAAATTAATTCAAGATGGATTAGAGACTTAAATGTTAGACCTAATACCATAAAAATCCTAGAGGAAAACCTAGGTAGTATCATTCAGGACATAGACATGGGCAAATACTTCATGTCTAAAACACCAAAAGCAACGGCAGCAAAAGCCAAAATTGACAAATGGGATCTCATTAAACTAAAGAGCTTCTGCACAGCAAAAGAAACTACCATCAGAGTGAACAGGCAACCTACAGAATGGGAGAAAATTTTTGCAATCTACTCATCTGACAAAGGGCTAATATCCAGAACCTACAAAGAACTCACACAAATTTACAAGAAAAAAACAAACAACCCCATCAAAAAGTGGGCAAAGGATATGAACAGACATTTCTCAAAAGAAGACATTCATACAGCCAACAGACACATGAAAAAATGCTCATCATCACTGGCCATCAGAGAAATGCAAATCAAAACCACAATGAGATACCATCTCACACCAGTTAGAATGGCGATCATTAAAAAGTCAGGAAACAACAGGTGCTGGAGAGGATATGGAGAAATAGGAACACTTGTACACTGTTGGTGGGATTGTAAACTAGTTCAACCATTATGGAGAACACTATGGCGATTCCTCAAGGATCTAGAACTAGATATACCATATGACCCAGCCATCCCATTACTGGGTATATACCCAAAGGACTATAAATTATGCTGCTATAAAGACACATGCACACGTATGTTTATTGCAGCACTATTCACAATAGCAAAGACTTGGAATCAACCCAAAGGTCCATCAGTGACAGATTGGATTAAGAAAATGTGGCACATATACACCATGGAATACTATGCAGCCATCAAAAAGGATGAGTTTGCGTCCTTTGTAGGGACATGGATGCAGCTGGAAACCATCATTCTTAGCAAACTATCACAAGAACACAAAACCAAACACCGCATGTTCTCACTCATAGGTGGGAACTGAACAATGAGATCACTTGGACTCACGAAGGGGAACATCACACACAGGGGCCTATCATGGGGAGGGGGGAGGGGGGAGGGATTGCATTGGGAGTTATACCTGATGTAAATGATGAGTTGATGGATGCAGCACACCAACATGGTACAAGTATACATATGTAACAAACCTGCACGCTATGCACATGTACCCTTCAACTTAAAGTGTAGTAATAAATAAATAAATAAATAAATAAATAAATAAATAAATAGAGTCTAGAAAGATGCTTTCTGAGAAACTGCTTTGTGATGTGTGAATTCATCTCACAGAGTTACACTTTCGTTTCATGGAGCAGCCTATTACCACTGTCTTTGGGGTACCTGAGAAGGGATACTTTGCATCGCATTGAGGCTGACGCTGATAAAGGAAATATCCTCAATTAAAAAAATGAAAGAAGCTTTCTGAGAATCTTCTTTGTGATATGTGAATTCATCTCACAGAGTTGCAACTTAGTCTTCATGATGCAGTTTGCTAACACTCTTTTCTGGAAACTGCAAGGTAATATTTGGGAGCCCATTGAGGCCTAGTGTGAAAAAGGATGTATCCCCAGACAAGAACAAGAAAGAAGTTTTTTGAGAAACTTCTTTGTGGTGTGTGAATTCGTCTCATAGAGTTACACATTTCTCTTCATGTAGCCGTATGATAGCACTGTTATCCTGGAATCTGCAAAGTGATATTTGGGAGTGCTTTGAGGGTTATGGTGAAAAAGGAATTATCCTCAGGTAAAAACTGGCAAGAAGTGTTCTGAGAAATTGCGTTTGGAAGGGTGAATGCAATTCACAGAGTTATACTTTTCTTCTTATTGAGCAGTTTGCTAACACTGTATTCTTGAAATCTGCAATGGGATATTTCTTAGTGCAATGTAGCTTATGGTTACAAAGGAAATATCCTCAGATAAAAACTAGGAAGAAGCTTTCTGAGAGACTGCTTTGTGATGTGTGAGTTACACTTTCATTTCATGGTGCAGTCTATTACCACTGTCTTTAGGGAATCTGAGAAGGCATTCTTTGGACCGCATTCTGGCCGACGCTGATAAAGGAAATATCCTCAATTAAAATCGTGAAAGAAGCTTTCTGAGAAACTACTTGTTGATATGTGAATTCATCTCACAGAGTTACAACTTAGTCTTCATGAATCAGTCTGGTAACTCTGTTTTCATGGAATCTGAAAAGTGACATTTGGAAGCACATTGAGGCCTATGGGGGAAAAGGATGTATCCTCAGATAATAACTTGAAAGAAGCTTTCTGAGAAATTGCTTTCTGATGTGTGAATTCATCACACAGAGATTCATCTTTTCCTTCTTGCAGCAGTTTGCTAACACTGTTTTCGTGGAATCTGCAAAGTGATATTTGGGAGAGTGTTGAGGCCTATGGTGGAAAAGGATATATCATCAGATAATAACTTGAAAGAAGCTTTCTGAGAAGTTGTTTCTGGTGTGTGAAATCATCACACAGAGATTCATCTTTCCCTTCTTGTAACACTTTGCTAACACTGTTTTCATGGAATCTGCAAAGTGATATTTGGGAGCGCTTTGAGTCCTATGGTGAAAAAGGAAATATCCACAGATAAAAACTGGAAAGAAGCATTCTGAGAAATTGCATTGTGATGCTTGAATACAAAGCACAGAGTTGCACTTTTCTCTTCTTTGATCAAGTTGATAACACAGTTTTCTTGAAATCTGCAATGGGATATTTCTTAGCACAATGAAGCTTTTGGTGGCAAGGAAAATATCCTCAGATAAAAAGTAGAAAGAAGCTTTCTGAGAAACTGCTTTGTGAAGTGTGAATTCATCTCACAGAGTTACGCTTCCGTTGCATGGAGCACTCTATTATCACTGCCTTCGGGTAATCTGAGAATGGATACCTCAGATCACATTGAGGCTGACGGTGATAGAGGAAATATCCTCAATTAAAAACTTGAAATAACACTAGAGCAGTGTTAGAAAACTGCTCCCTGAAACAGTGGTGCAACTCTGTGATATGAAGTAACACATCAGAAAGCGATTTCTCAGAAAGCTTCTTTATAGTTTTTATCTGAGGATATTTCCTTTGTCACCGTAAGCTTCATTGTGCTAAGAAGTATCCCATTGCAGATTTCAATAAAACCATGTTAGCAAACTGATCAATGAATGCTTCTTTCCAGTTTCTAGGCGAGGACATTTCCTTTTTCACCATAGCCCTCCATGCGTTCCCAAATATCACATTGTAAATTCCACGAGAACTGTCTTATCAAACGGCTTCACGAAGAGAGTAGTGTAAGTATGTGAGATGAATTCATACTTCACGAAGAAGTTTCTCGGAAAGTTTCCATCTCATTTATATCTGAGGATATTTACTTTGGCCGTATAGTCTTCAAAGTGATCCGAAATATCAGTTCTCAGATTCCACAAAAACAGGGCTAGCAAACGGCTCCATGAAATACCTGTGTAACTCAGTGAGTTGAATTCACACATCAGAAAGCAGGTTCCCACAATGCTTCTTTCTTTTTTGAGCTGAGGATATTTGTGGTCTGAAAGCACCCCCATGTGTCCATTTGCAGATTCTGTGAAAACACCATTAGCAAGCTTCTCAATGAAAACAATGATGTAGCTCTGTGAGCTGAATTCACCCTCAACAAAGCATTTTCTGAGAAGGCTTCTCTGTAGTTTTTGTCTTAGGATATTTCATTATTCACCATGGGATTCAATGATATCGAAGATATCACTTCTGAGATTTCACAAAATCAGTGCTAGCAACTACATGAAAGAGTGGTGTAACACTGTGAAATGAATTCACACATCACAAAGCAGTTTCTCAGAAAGCTTCATTCCGGTTTTTCTCTGAGGATATTTCCTTTGTCCTTATACTCTTCAAACCCATCCGAAATACCAGTTCTCAGAATCCACAAAAACAGTGCTAGCAAACGGCTCCACGAAATAGTGGTGTAACTCTGTGAGATGAAGTCATATATCAGAAAGCCGTTTTTCAGAAAGCTTCTTTCACGTTTTTAATGGAGGATATTTCCTTTATCAGCGTGGCCTCAATGCAATCCAAAGTATCCCTTCTCAGATTCCCCAAAGACAGCAATAATAGACTGTTCCATGAAACGAAAATATAACTCTGTGAGATGAATTCACACATCACAAACAACTATCTCAGAAAGCTTCTGTGCAGTTTTTATCTGAGGATATTTCCTTTGTCATTGTAGGCTTCAATGTGATCTAAAATATCCCATCTCAGATTCTCCAAAAATAGTGCTAACAAGCTGCTCCATGATAAGAAAGTGCATCTCTGTGAGATGAATTCACACATCACTATGCTGTTCCTCAGACACTTTCTTTCTAGTTTTTCTCTGAGTATATTTGCTTCGTCACTATAATCTTCAAAGCGCTCCCAAACATCCTATTGCAGTTTCCACAAAAACAGTGTTAGCAAACTGCTCAATGAAACGCAGAGTGTAACAATGTGAGATGGATTTGCACATCCCAATGTGGTTTCTCAGAAAGCTTCTTTCTAGTGTTTATCTGAGTATATGTATTTTTCACCTTAGGCCTCAAGGTGCTCCAATATTTCCCATTGGAGATTTCACGAAAAGAGTGTTAGGAGACAGCTGCATGAAGAGAAAGCTGCAACTCTGTGTCATGAATTCACACATCACAAAGAAGTGTCTCGGAAAGCTTCTTTCTAGTTTTTATCTGAGGATAGTTCCTTTTTTATTATAGGCCTCAATGGGCTGCCAAATATCCCTTGGCAGAGTCCACAAAAACAGTGTTAACAAACTGCTTGCAGTTTCTCAGACAGGTTATTGTTAGTTTTTATCAGAGGATATTTCCTTTTTCTTTCTAGGCCTCATAGTGCTGACAAATATCCCTTTGCAGATTACAGGAAAACAGTGTCAGCAAACTGCTCCATGAAAAGAAAGGTGTAACTCTCTGAGATGAATTCACACATCACAAAGAACTTTCTCAGAAAGCTTCTATCCAGTTTCTATCTGAGAATATTTCCTCTGTCACCACAGGCTTCATTGGGCTAAGAAATATCCCATTGCAGATTCCACGAAAACAGTGTCAGCAAACAGCTTCATGCAGAGAAAGGTGTAACTCTGTTAGATGAATTCACACATCACAAAGAAATTTCTCAGAAAGCTTCTTTCTAGTTTTTATCTGAAGATATTTACTTTTTCATGATAGGGCTCAAAGGGTTTCCAAGTATTCCCTGGCAGATTCCACGAAAACAGTGTTAGAAAACTGCTCAATGAAATGCAGAGTGTAACAATGTGAGATGGATTCGCACATCCCAATGTGGTTTCTCAGAAAGCTTCTTTCTAGTGCATATCTGAGTATATGTATTTTCCACCGTAGGCCTCAATGAGCTCCAATATATCCAATTGGAGATTTCATGAAAAGAGTGTTAGCAGACAGCTTCATGAAGAGAAAGCTGCAACTCTGTGTCATGAATTCACACATCATAAAGAAGTTTATCAGAAAGCTTCATTCTAGTTTTTACCTGAGGATATTTCCTTTTTCACTATAGGCCTCAAAGGGCTGCCAAATATCCCTCGGCAGGGTCCACGAAAACAGTGTTAACAAACTGCTCAATGAAAAGCACAGTTTAACTCTGTGAGATGCACTCGCATAACACAATGCAGTTTCTCAGACAGGTTCTTTCTAGTTTTTATCGGAGGATATTTCCTTTTTCATTCTAGGCCTCAAAGTGCTGCCAAATATCACTTGACAGAGTCCATGAAAACAGTGTTAACAAACTGATCAATGAAAAGAACAGTTTAACTCTTTCAGATGCACTCGCATAACACAATGCACTTTCTCAGAGAGCTTCTTTCTAGTTTTTATTGGAGGATATTTCCTTTTTTATTCTAGGCCTCACAGTGCTGAAAAATATCCATTTGCAGATTACAGGAAAACAATGTCAGCAAACTGCTCCATGAAAAGAAAGGGGTAACTCTCTGAGATGAATTCACACATCACAAAGAGCTTTCTCAGAAAGCTTCTATCCAGTTTTTATCTGAGGATATTTCCTGTGTCACCACAGGCTTCATTGTGCTAAGAAATATCCCATTGCAGATTCCAAGAAAACAATGTTAGCAAACGGTTTCATGCAGAGAAAGGTGTAGTTCTGTTAGATGAATTCATACATCACAAAGAACTTTCTCAGAAAGCTTCTATCCAGTTTTTATTTGAGGATATTTCCTTTGTCAGTGTAGGCTTCAATGCAATCTAAAGTATCCCATCTCAGATTTCCCAAAAATAGTGCTAAGAAGTTGCTCCATGACAAGAAAGTGCATCTCTGTGAGATGAATTCACACATCACAATGAAGTTTCTCAGACACTTTCTTTCTAGTTTTTCTCTGAGTATATTTCCTTTGTCACTATAATATTCAAAGTGCTCCCAAACATCCTATTGCAGTTTCCACGAAAACAGTGTTAGCAGACTGCTGCTGGAAAAGAACAGTGTAACTCTGTGAGATGTACTCACACATCACAAAGAATTTTCTCAGAAAGCTTCTACCCAGTTTTTATCAGAGGATATTTCATCACCCCAGGCTTCATTCCGCTAAGAAATGTCCCATTGCAGATTCCAAGAAAACAGTGTTAGCGAACAGTTCAATGAAAAGCATGGTGTAACTCTGTGAGATGCATTTGCACATCACAATGCAGTTTCCCAGAAGCTTCATTCTGCTTTTTATCTGAGGATATGTACTTTTTCACCAAAGGCCTCAAGGCGCTCCCAAATATCCCTTTGCAGATTCCATGAAAACAGTGTTAGCAAAAGGCTTCATGCAGAGAAAGATGTAGCTCTGTTAGATGAATTCACACATCCCAAAGAAGGCTCTCAGAAATCTTCTTTCTAGTTTTTATCTGAGGATATTTCCTTTTTCACTGTAGGCCTCAAAATTCTGCCAGATATCCCTTGGGAGATTCCATGAAAACAGTGTTAGCAAACTGTTCCATGAAAATAAAACTGTAACTCTGTAAGATGCATTCACACATTACAATGCAGTGTCTCAGAAAGCTTCTTTCTAGTTTTTATCTGAGAATGCTTCCTGGTTCGCCATGGGCCTCAATGCGCTCCTTCATATCCCTTTACAGATTCCAAGAAAACAGTGTTAGCAAACGGCTTCATGCAGAGAAAGATGTAACTCTGTGAGATCAATTCAAACATCCCAATGAAGGCCCTCAGAAAGCTTCTTTCTAGTTTTTATCTGAGGATATTTCCTTTATCTGCATAGGCCTCAATGCGATCTAAAATATCCCATCTCAGACTCCACAAAAATAGTGCTAACAAACTGCTCTGTGATGAGAAACTGCATCTCTGGGATATGAATTCACACATCACAATGCAGTGTCTCAGAAAGCTTCTTTCTGCTTTTTATCTGAGGATATGTCATTTTTCAGCATAGGCCTCAATGTGCTCCCAAATATCCCTTTGCAGATTCCACAAAAACAGTGTTAGCAAACGGCTTCATGCAGAGAAAGGTGTAGCTCTATTAGATGAATTCACACATCACAAAGAACTTTCTCAGAAAGCTTCTTTCTAGTTTTTATCTGAGGATATTTCCTTTTTCACTATAGGGCTCAAAGTGCTGCCAGATACCCCTTGGGAGATTCCATGAAAACAGTGTTAGCAAACTGCTCCATGAAAAGTGTAACTCTGTAAGATGCATTCACACATCACAATGCAGTTTCTCAGAAAGCTTCTTTCTAGTTTTTATCTGAGGATATTTCCTTGTTCACCATGGGCCTCAATGTGCTCCTTTATATCCCTTTACAGATTTCAAGAAAACAGTGTTAGCAAATGGCTTCATGCAGAGAAAGGTGTAACTCTGTGAGATGAATTCAAACATCCCAAAGAAGGCTCTCAGAAAGCCTCTTTCTAGTTTGTATCTGAGGATATTTCCTTTGTCAGTGTAGGCTTCAATGCGATCTAAAATATCCCATCTCAGATTCCCCAAAAATAGTGCTAACAAACTGCTCTGTGATAAGAAAGTGCATCTCTGGGATGTGAATACACATATCACAATGCAGTTTCTCAGAAAGCTTCTTTCTAGGTTTTATCTGAGGATATTTCCTTTGTCACTATACTCTTCAAAGTGCTGCAAAATATCTTTTATGGATTCCAAGGAAACAGTGTTAGCAGACTGCTCAAAGAAAAGAACCCTGTAACTCTGCGTCATGAATTCACACAACATAAAGAAGTTTCTCAGAAAGCTTCTATCCAATTTTTATCTGAGGATATTTCGTCACCACAGGCTCCATTGCACTAAGAAATGTCCCATTGCAGATTCCAAGAAAACAGTTTTAGCAAACTGCTCAATGAAAACCTCAGTGTAACTCTGTGAGATGCATTCCTTCATGACAATGCAGTTTCTCAGAAGCTTCTTTCTGCTTTTTATCTGAGGATATGTCCTTTTTCAGCATAGGCCTCAAGGCACTCCCAAATATCCCTTTGCAAATTCCACGGAAAAAGTTTTAGCAAACAGCTTCATGCAGAGAAAGGTGTAGCTCTGTTAGATGAATTCACACTTCACAAAGAACTTTCTCAGAAAGCTTCTTTCCAGTTTTTCTCTGAGGATATTTCATTTTTCACTATAGGGTTCAAAGGGCTTTCAAGTATCCCCTGGCAGATTACACGAAAACAGTGTTAGCAAACTGCTCAATGAAACGGAGAGTGTAAAAATGTGAGATGGATTCACACATTCCAATGCGGTTTCTCAGAAAACTGGTTTCTAGTTTTTATCTGAATATATGTATTTTTCACCATAGGCCTCAATGAGTTCCAATATATCCCATTGAAAATTCCATGAAAAGAGTGTTAGCAGACAGCTTCATGAAAAGAAACCTGTAACTCTGTGCCATGAATTCACACATCACAAAGAAGTTTCTCAGAAAGCTTCTTTATAGTTTTTATCTGAGGATATTTCCTTTTTCACTATAGGCCTCAAAGTGCTGCCAAATATCGCCTGCCAGAGTCCACGAAAACGGTGGTAACAAACTGTTTAATGGAAAGAACAGTTTAACTCTGTGAGATGCACTCACATAACACAATGAAGTTTCTCAGATAGCTTCTTTCTAGTTTTTATCGGAGGATATTTCCTTCTTCATTCTAGGCCTCATAGTGCTGACAAATATACCTTTGCAGATTACAGGAAAACAGTGTCAGCAAACTGCTCCATGAAAAGAAATGTGTAACTATCTGAGATGAATTACCACATCATGAAGAACTTTCTCAGAAAGTTTCCATCTAGTTTTTATCTGAGGATATTTCCTGTGTCACCACAGGCTTCATTGCGGTAAGAAATATCCCATTGGAGACTCCAAGAAAACAGTGTTAGCAAACTGCTCAATGAAAAGCAGAGTGTAAATCTGTGAGATGCATTCGCACATCACAATGCAGTTTCTCAGAAAGCTTCTTTCTGCTTTTTATCTGAGGGTATGTCCTTTTTCCCCATAGGCCTCAATGCACTCCCAAATATCCCTTTGCAGATTCCACAAAAACAGGGTTAGCAAACAGCTTCATGCAGAGGAAGGTGTAGCTCTGGTAGATGAATTCACACATCACAAAGAACTTTCTCAGAAAACTTCTTTCTGGTTTTTATCTGAGGATATTTCCTTTGTCACTATAGGGCTCACAGGGCTTCCAAGTATCCACTGAAAGATTACACGAAAACAGTGTTAGCAAACTGCACCATGAAAAGAAAAGTGTAACTCTGTAAGATGCATTCACACATCACAATGCAGTTTCTCAGAAAGCTTCTTTCTAGTTTTTATCTGAGTATACTTCCTGGTTCTCCATGGGCCTCAATGCACTCCTTTTTATCTCTTTACAGATTCCAAGAAAACAGTATTAGTAAATGGCTTCATGCAGGGAAAGGTGTAACTCTGTGAGACGAATTCAAACATCACAAAGAAGGCTCTCTTAAATCTTCTTTCTAGTTTGTATCTGAGGATATTTCCTTTGTCAGTGTAGACTTCAATGTGATCTAAAATATCCCATCTCAGTTTCCCCAAAAATAGTGCTAACCAGCTGCTCTGTGATAAGAAAGTGCACGTCTGAGATGAATTTCCACATCACAGTGCATTTTCTCAGACACTTTGTTTCTAGTTTTTCTCTGAGTATATTTCCTTTGTCACTATAATCTTCAAAGCGCTCCCAAACATCCTACTGCAGTTTCCACAAAAACATTGTTAGCAGACTGCTGTTGGAAAAGAACAGTGTAACTCTGTGAGATGTACTCACAAATCACAAAGAACTTTCTCAGAAAGCTTCCATCCAGTTTTTATCTGAGGATAATTCCTTTGTCACCGCAGGGTTCATTGTGCTAAGAAATATTCCACTGCGGATTCCAAGAATACAGTCTTAGCAAACTGCTCAATGAAAAGCACAGTGTAACTCTGTGAGATGCATTCGCACATCACAATGCAGTTTCTGAGAAAGCTTCTTTCTGCTTTTTATCCGAGGATATGTCCTTTTCAACCGTAGGCCTCAATGCACTCCGAAATATCCCTTTGCAGATTCCACGAAAACAGTTTTGGCAAACGGCTTCATGCAGAGAAAGGTGTAGCTCTGTTAGATGAATCCACACATCACAAAGAACTTTCTCAGAAAGCTTCTTTCTAGATTTATCTGAGGATATTTCCTTTTTCACTGTAGACCTCAAAGTGCTGTCACATATCCCTTGGGAGATTCCATGAAAACAGTGTTAGCAAACTGCTTCATGAAAAGAAAAGTGTAACTCTATAAGATGTATTCACACATCAAAATGCAGTTTCTCAGAAAGCTTCTTTCAATTTTTTATCTGAGGATATTTCCTGGTTTGCCATGGGCCTCAATGCGCTCCTTTATATCCCTTTATCAATTCCAAGAAACCAGTGTTAGCAAACGGCTTCATGTAGAGAAAGGTGTAACTCTGTGAGATGAATTCAACCATCCCAAAGGAGGCTCTCAGAAAGCTTCTTTCTAGTTTGTATCTGACGATATTTCCTTTGTCAGCGTAGGCTTCAAGGTGATCTAAAACATCCTATCTCAGATTCCCCAAAAATAGTGCTAACAAACTGCTCCATGATAAGAAAGTGCATCCCTGGGATATGAAGTCACACATCACAACGCAGTTTCAGAAAGCTTCTTTCTAGTTTTTATCTGAGGATATTTCCTTTGTCACTATTATCTTCAAAGTGCTGTGAAATTTCCTTTATGAATTCCAAGAAAACAGTGTTAGCAGACTGCTCAATGAAAAGAACATTGTAACTCTGTGTCAAGAATTCACACAACACAAAGAACTTTCTCAGAAAGCTTCCATCCAGTTTTTATCTGAGGATATTTTCTTTGTCACTGTAATCTTCAAAGTGCTGCGAAATAACCAAGGATACAGTGTTAACAGACTGCTCAATGAAAAGGACACTGTAACTCTGTGAGATGTATTCACACATCACAAAGCAGTCTCAAAAAGCTTCTTTCTAGTTTTCATCAGAGGATATGTCCTTTGTCCCCATAGGCTTCAATGTGCTCCCAAACATTCTAATACAGTTTCCATGAAAACAGTGTCAGCAGACTGCTGTATGAAAAGAACAGTGGAACTCTGTGAGATGAACTGACACATCACAAAGCAGTTTCTCAGAAAGCTTCTATCCAGTTTTTATCTGAGGATATACCCTTTTTCACTACAGACTTCATTGCACTAAGAAATAACCCACTGCAGATTCCAGGAAAACAGTGTTAGCAAACAGCTCCATGAAAAAAGGAGTGTAACTCTGTAAGATGCATTCACACACCACAATGCAGTTTCTCAGAAAGCTTCTTTCTATTTTTTATCTAAGGATATTTCATTTTTCACTATAGGCCTCAAAGTGCTGCCCAGTCTACCTTGCCAGATTCCACGAAAAAAGTGTGAGCAAAGTTCTCCATGAAAAAATGTTGTGACTCTCTGAGATGAATTCACACATCACAGAGAAGTTTCTCAGAAAGCTTCTATGCAGTTTTTATCAGAGGATGTTTCATCACCACAGGCTTCACAGCGCTAAGAAATGTCCCATTGCAGATTCCAAGAAAACAGGGTTACCAAACTGCCAAATGAAAAGCACAGTTTAACTCTGTGAGATGCATTCACACATCCCAATGCAGTTTCTCAGAAAGCCTCTTTCTAGTTTTTATCAGAGGATATTTCTCTTTTCACTATAGGCCTCAAAGTGCTGCCAAATATCCCTTGGCAGACGCTACGAAACAATGTTAGCAAACTGCTCCATGAAAAGAATGGTGTAACACTCTGAGATGAATTCACACATCACAAAGAACTTTCTCAGAAGCTTCTATCCAGTTTTTTTTGTTTTCTATTTTATTTTAATTTATTTATTTATTTGTTTATTTTTATTTACTAATTTTTTTATTATACTTTAAGTTCTAGGGTACATGTGCATAACGTGCAGGTTTGTTACATATGTATACTTGTGCCATGTTGGTGTGCTGCACCCATCAACTCGTCAGCACCCATCAACTCGTCATTTACATCAGGTATAACTCCCAATGCAATCCCTCCCCCCTCCTCCCACCCCATGCTAGGCCTCGGTGTGTGATGTTCCCGTTCCCGAGTCCAAGTGATCTCATTGTTCAGTTCCCACCTATGAGTGAGAACATGCGGTGTTTGGTTTTCTGTTCATGCGATAGTTTGCTGAGAATGATGGTTTCCAGCTGCATCCATGTCCCTACAAAGGACACAAACTCATCCTTTTTGATGGCTGCATAGTATTCCATGGTGTATATGTGCCACATTTTCTTAATCCAGTCTGTCACTGATGGACATTTGGGTTGATTCCAAGTCTTTGCTATTGTGAATAGTGCCGCAATAAACATACGTGTGCATGTGTCTTTAGAGCAGCATGATTTATAATCCTTTGGATATATACCCAGTAATGAGATGGCTCGGTCATATGGTACTTCTAGTTCTACATCCTTGAGGAATCACCATACTGTTTTCCATAGTGGTTGAACTAGTTTACAATCCCACCAACAGTGTAAAAGTGTTCCTATTTCTCTACATCCTCTCCAGCACCTGTTGTTTCCTGACTTTTTAATGATTGCCATTCTAACTGGTGTGAGATGGTATCTCATTGTGGTTTTGATTTGCATTTCTCTGATAGCTAGTGATGATGAACATTTTTTCATGTGTCTGTTGACTGTATGAATGTCCTCTTTTGAGAAATGTCTATTCATATCCTTTGCCCACATTTTGATGGGATTGTTTGTTTTTTTCTTGTAAATTTGTTTGAGTTCTTTGTAGGTTCTGGATATTAGCCCTTTGTCAGATGAGTAGATTGCAAAAATTTTCTCCCATTCTGTAGGTTGCCTGTTCACTCTGATGGTAGGTTCCTTTGCTCTGCAGAAGCTCTTTAGCTTAATTAGAACCCATTTGTCAATTTTGGCTTTTGTTGCCGTTGCTTTTGGTGTTTTAGACATGAAGTCCTTGCCCATGCCTATGTCCTGAATGGTATTACCTAGGTTTTCTTCTAGGGTTTTGATGGTATTAGGTCTAACATTTAAGTCTCTAATCCATCTTGAATTAATTTTCGTATAAGAAGTAAGGAAAGGATCCAGTTTCAGCTTTCTACCTATGGCTAGCCAATTATCCCACTACCATTTATTAAATAGGGAATCCTTTCCCCATTTCTTGTTTCTCTACAGTTTGTCAAAGATCAGATGGCTGTAGATGTGTGGTATTATTTCTGAGGACTCTGTTCTGTTCGATTGGTCCATATGTCTGTTTTGGTACCAGTACCATGCTGTTTTGGTTACTGTAGCCTTGTAGTATAGTTTGAAGTCAGGTAGCGTGATGCCTCCAGCTTTGTTCTTTTGACTTAGGATTGTCTTGGAGATGCGGGCTCTTTTTTGGTTCCATATGAACTTTAAAGCAGTTTTTTCCAATTCTGTGAAGAAACTCATTGGTAGCTTGATGGGAATGGCATTGAATCTATAAATAACCTTGGGCAGTATGGCCATTTTCACGATGTTGATTCTTCCTATCCATGAGCATGGTATGTTCTTCCATTTGTTTGTGTCCTCTTTTATTTCACTGAGCAGTGGTTTGTAGTTCTCCTTGAAGAGGTCCTTTACATGCCTTGTAATTTGGATTCCTAGGTATATTATTCTCTTTGAAGCAATTGTGAATGGAAGTTCATTCCTGATTTGGCTCTCTGTCTGTTACTGATGTATATGAATGCTTGTGATTTTTGCACATTAATTTTATATCCTGAGACTTTGCTGAAGTTTGTTATCAGCTTAAGAGATTTTGGGCTGAGACAGTGGGGTTTTCTAAATATACAGTCATGTCATCTGCAAACAGGGAAAATTTGACTTCTTCTTTTCCTAATGGAATACCCTTGATTTCTTTCTCTTCCCTGATTGCCCTAGTCAGAACTTCCAACAATATGTTGAATAGGAGTGGTGAGAAAGGGCTTCCCTATTTTGTGCCAGTTTTCAAAGGGAATTTTTCCAGTTTTAGCCCATTCAGTATGATATTGGCTGTGGGTTTGTCATAAATGGCTCTTTTGATTTTGAGATACGTTCCATCAATACCGAATTTATTGAGCGTTTTTAGCATGAAGGGCTGTTGAATTTTGTCAAAAGCCTTTTCTGCATCTATTGAGATAATCATGTGATTTTTGTCTTTGGTTCTGTTTGTATGCTGGATTACCTTTATTGATTTGCATATGTTGAAACAGCCTTGCATCCCAGGGATGAAGCCCACTTGATCATGGTGGATAAGCTTTTTGATGTGCTGCTGGATCCGGTTTGCCAGTATTTTATTGAGGATTTTTGCATTGATGTTCATCAGGGATATTGGTCTAAAATTCTCTTTTTTTGTTGTGTCTCTGCCAGGCTTTGGTATCAGGATGATGTTGGCCTCATAAAATGAGTTAGGGAGGATTCCCTCTTTTTCTATGGATTGGAATAGTTTCAGAAGGAATGGTACCAGCTCCTCCTTGTACCTCTGGTAGAATTCGGCTGTGAATCCATCTGGTCCTGGACTTTTTTTGGTTGGTAGGCTATTAATTATTGCCGCAATTTCAGAGCCTGCTATTGGTCTATTCAGGGATTCAGCTTCTTCCTGGTTTAGTCTTGGGAGAGTGTAAGTGTCCAGGAAATTACCATTTCTTCAAGATTTTCTAGTTTATTTGCATAGAGGTGTTTATAGTACTCTCTGATGGTAGTTTGTATTTCTGTGGAGTCAGTGGTGATATCCCCTTTATCATTTTTTACTGAGTCTATTTGATTCTTCTCTCTTTTCTTCTTTATTAGTCTTGTTAGCGGTCTGTCAATTTTGTTGATGTTTTCAAAGAACCAACTCCTGGATTCATTGATTTTTTGGAGGGTTTTTTGTGTCTCTATCTCCTTCAGTTCTGCTCTGATCTTAGTTATTTCTTGACTTCTGCTAGCTTTTGAATGTGTTTGCTCTTGCTTCTCTAGTTCTTTTAATTGTGATGTTAGAGTTGAGCGGTTTTGATTGAGTTTCTTAGTCCTGAGTTCTAGTTTACTTGCACTGTGGTCTGAGAGACTGTTTGTTATAATTTCTGTTCTTGTACATTTGCTGAGGAGTGCTTTACTTCCAATTATGTGGTCAATTTTGGAATAAGTGTGATGTGGTGCTGAGAAGAATGTATATTCTGTTGATTTAGGGTGGAGAGTTCTACAGATGTCTATTAGGTCTGCTTGCTGCAGAGATGAGTTCAATTCCTGGATATCCTTGTTAACTTTCTGTCTCGTTGATCTGTCTAATGTTGAGAGTTGGGTGTTGAAGTCTCTCATTATTATTCTATGGGAGTCTAAGTCTCTTTGTAAGTCTCTAAGGACTTGCTTTATGAATCTGGGTGCTCCTGTATTGGGTGCATGTATATTTAGGATAGTTAGCTCTTCCTGTTGAATTGATCCCTTTACCATTATCTAATGGCCTTCTTTGTCTCTTTGGATCTTTGATGGTTTAAAGTCTGTTTTGTCAGAGACTAGTATTGCAACCCCTGCTTTTTTTTTCTTATCCATTTGCTTGGTAGATCTTCCTCCTTCCCTTTATTTTGAGCCTATGTATGTCTCTGCATGTGAGATGGGTCTCCTGAATACAGCAGACTGATGGGTCTTGACTCTTTATCCAGTTTGCCAGTCTGTGTCTTTTAATTGGAGCATTTAGTCCATTTCCATTTAAGGTTAAGATTGTTATGTGTGAACTTGATCCTGCCATTATGATATTAACTGGTTATATCGCTCGTTAGTTGATGCAGTTTCTTCCTAGCCTCGATGGTCTTTTCATTTTGGCATGTTTTTGCAATGGCTGGTAGCGGTTGTTCCTTTCCATATTTAGTGCTTGCTTCAGGGTCTCTTGTAAGGCAGGTCTGGTGGTGACAAAATCTCTAAGCATTTGCTTATCTGTAAAGGATTTTATTTCTCCTTCACTTATGAAACTTAGTTTGGCTGGATATGAAATTCTGGGTTGAAAATTCTTTTCTTGAAGAATGTTGAATATTGGCCCCCACTCTCTTCTGGCTTGTAGAGTTTCTGCCGAGAGATCTGCTGTTAGTCTGATGGGCTTCCCTTTGTGGGTAACCCGACCTTTCTCTCTGGCTGCCCTCAAGACTTTTTCCTTCATTTCAACTTTGGTGAATCTGGCAATTATGTGTCTTGGAGTTGCTCTTCTCGAGGAGTATCTTTGTGGTGTTCTCTGTATTTCCTGGATTTGAATGTTGTGGGGAAGTTCTCCTGGATGATATCCTGAAGAGTGTTTTCCAACTTGGTTCCATTTTCCCCCTCACTTTCAGGCACCCCAATCAGACATAGTTTTGGTCTTTTTACTTAATCCCATACTTCTTGCAGGCTTTGTTCACTTCTTTTTCTTCTTTTTTCTTTAGATTTCTCTTGTCACTTCATTTCATTCATTTGATCCTCCATCGCTGATACTCTTTCTTCCAGTTGATCGAGTCGGTTACTGAATCTCGTGCATTTTTCTCTTATTTCTCGTGTCATAGTTTTCATCTCTTTCTATTTGTTTATGGCCTTCTTTGCATTAATTATTCTGGTTATCAATTCTTCCACTCTTTTTTCAAGATTTTTAGTTTCTTTGTGCTGGGTACTTAATTCCTCCTTTAGTTCTCAGAAGTTTGATGGACTGAAGCCTTCTTCTCTCATCTCATCAAAGTCATTCTCCATCCAGCTTTGATCCATTGCTAGTGATGAGCTGCATTCCTTTGGAGGGGGAGATGCATTCTTATTTTTTGAATTTCCAGCTTTTCTGCCCTGCTTTTTCCCCATCTCTATGGTTTTATCTGCCTCTGGTCTTTGATGATGGTGACGTACTGATGGGGTTTTGATGTGGGTGTCCTTCCTGTTTGTTAGTTTTCCTTCTAACAGTCAGGATCCTCAGCTGTAGGTCTGTTGGAGATTGCTTGAAGTCCACTCCAGACCCTGTTTTCCTGGGTGTCAGCAGCAGAGGCTGCAGAAGATAGAATACTACTGAACAGCAAGTGTACCTGTCTGATTCTTGCTTTGGAAGCTTCCTCTCAGGGGTGTACTCCACCGTGTGAGGTGTGGGGTGTCGGTCTTCCCCTAGTGGAGGATGTCTCCCAGTTGGGCTACTCAGGGGTCAAGGACCCACTTGAGCAGGCAGTCTGTGCATTCTCAGATCTCAATCTCCATGTTGGGAGATCCACCGCTCTCTTCAAAGCTGTCAGACAGAGTTGCTTGCGTCTGCAGAGGTTTCTGCTGCTTTGTTGTTGTTGCTGTTGTTGTTGTTTAGCTGTGCCCTGTCCTCAGAGGTGGAGTCTACAGAGACTGGCAGGCCTCCTTGAGCTGCTGTGAGCTCCACCCAATTCGATCTTCCCAGGGCTTTGTTTACCTACTTAAGCCTCAGCAATGGTGGGCGTCCCTCCCCCAGCGTCGCTGCTCCCTTGTGGTTAGATCGCAGACTGCTGTGCTAGCAATGAGGGAGGCTCCATGTCGTGGGACCCTCCCGGCCAGGTGTGGGATATAATCTCCTGGTGTGCCCATTTGCTTAAAGTGCAGTATTGGGGTGGGAGTTACCCGATTTTCCAGGTGTTGTGTGTCTCAGTTCCCCTGGCTAGGAAAAGGGATTCCCTTTCCCCTTGCGCTTCCCAGGTGAGGCGATGCCTCGCCCTGCTTCAGCTCTCGGTGGTCGGGCTGCAACAGCTGACCAGCACCGATTGTCCAGCACTCCCCAGTGAAATTAATCCAGAACCTCAGTTGGATAATGCCAAAATCACCTGTCTTCTGTGTTGCTCGCCCTGGGAGCTGGAGACTGGAGCTGTTCCTATTTGGCCATCTTGCTCCGCCCCTTATCCAGTTTTTATCTGAGGATATTTCCTTTGTCACCACAGGCTTCATTGCACTATGAAATATCCCACTGCAGATTTCTAGAAAACAGTGTTAGCAAACTGCTCAATCAAAAGCACAGTGTAACTCTGTGAGATGCATTTGCACATCACAATGCGGTTTCTCAGAAAACTTCTTTCTGCTTTTTATCTGAGGATATGTCTTTTTTCACCATAGGCCTGAATGCGCTCCCAAATATCCCTTTGCAGACTCCACGAAAACAGTGTTAGCAAACGGCTTCATGCAGAGAAAGGTGTAGCTCTGTTAAATGAATTTACACATCGCAAAGAACTTTCTCAGAAAACTTCTGTTTAGTGTTTATCTGAGGATATTTCCTTTTTCACTATAGGGCTCAAAGGGCTTCCAAGTATTCCCTGGCAGATTCCATGAAAACAGTGTTAGCAAACTGCTCAATGAAATGCAGAGTGTAACAATGTGAGATGGATTCGCACATCCCAATGCAGTTTCTCAGAAAACTTCTCTCTAGTTTTTATGTGAGGATATTTCCTTTGTCACTATAATCTTCAAAGTGCTGAGAAATAACAAAGGAAACAGTTTTAGCAGACTGCTCAATGAAAAGAACACTGTACCTCTGTGAGATGTATTCACACATCAGAAAGCAGTTTTGCAGATGGCTTCTTTTTGGTTTTTATCTGAGGATATTTCCTTTGTCCCCATAGGCTTCAAAGTGCTCCCAAACATCCTAATACAGTTTCCACTAAAACAGTGTTAGCAGACTCCTGTATGAAAAGAATGGTGGAACTCTGTGAGATGAACTCACACATCACAAAGCAGTTTCTCAGAAATCTTCTATCCAGTTTTTATCTGAGGATATTCCGTCACTACAGGCTTCATTGCACAAAGAAATGTCCCATTGCATATTCCAAGAAAACAGAGTTAGCAAACTGCCAAATGAAAAGCACAGTTTAACTCTGTGAGATGCTTTCACGCACCCCAATGCAGTTTCTCAGAAAGCTTCTTTTTAGTTTTTATCTGAGGATATTTCATTTTTCACTATAGGCCTCAAAGTGCTACCAAATGTCCCTTGGAAGATTCCACGAAAACAGTGTTAGCACACTGCTCCATGAAAAGAAAGGTGTAACTCTCTGAGATGAATTCACACATCACAAAGAACTTTCTCAGAAAGCTTCTATCCAGGTTTTATCTGAGGATATTTCCTGTGTCACTACAGGCCTCATTGCGCAAAGAAATATCGTACTGCAGATTCCAAGAAAACAGTCTTGGCAAACTGCTCAATGAAAAGCACAGTGTAACTCTGTGAGATGCATTTGCACATCACAATGCAGTTTCTCAGAATGCTTCTTTCTGCTTTTTATCTGAGGATGTGTCCTTTTCCACCATAGGCCTCAATGCACTCCAAAACATCCTATTGCAGTTTCCACGAAAAGTGTGTTAGCAGACTGCTGTATGAAATGAACAGTGTAACTCTGTGAGATGAGCTCACACATCACAAAGCAGTTTCCCCAAAAACTGCTTTCTAGTTTCTTTCTGAGGATATTTCCTTTTTCACTAAAGGCCTCAAAGTTCTGCCAAATATCCCTTTTTATGTTCCAGGAAAACAGTGTTAGCAAACTGCTCCATGAAAAGAAGGGTGTAACTCTCTGAAATGAATTCACACATCACAAAGAACTTTCTCAGAAAGCTTCAATGCAGTTTTTGTCTCAGAATATTTCCTTCATTACCATAGGTTTCAATGCGATTCAAAATATCGCTTCTCAGATTCCCCAGAAACAGGGCTAACAAAGTGATCCATGAAAAGAATTGTGTAACTCTGTGAGATGAATTTACACATCCAAAACAGTTGCTCAGAAAATTTCGTTTCGGTTTTAGTCTGAGGATATATACTTTGTCACCATAGGTTTAAATGCGCTCCCAAATATCCTAATGCAGATTCCACAAAAACAGTGTTAACAGACTGCTCAAAGAAAAGAACGGTGTAACTCTTTGAGATGAGTTACCCCATCACAAAGAAGTTTCTCAGAAAGCTTCTTTCCAGTTTTTATCTGAGGATATTTCCTTTGTCACCATAAGCTTCATTGCGCTAAGAAATATCCCATTGCAGATTCCAAGAAAACAGTGGTAACAAACTGTTCAATGAAAAGCACAGTGTAACTCTGTTAGATGCATTCATACATCACAATGCAATTTCTCAGAAAGCTTCTTTCTAGTTTTCATCTGAGGATATATCCTTTTTCACTGTAGGCCTCTATACACTCCCAAATATCACTGAAGATTTCTCAAAAACAGTGTTAGCAAACGGCTTCATGAAAAGAATGGTGTAAATCTGTGTCATGAATTCACACATCACAAAGAAGTTTCTCATAAAGCTTCTTTCTAGTTTTTATCTGAGGATATTTCCTTTTTCACTATAGGCCTTAAAGGGCTGCCAAATATCCCTTGGCAGAATCCACGAAAAAGAACAGTTTAACTCTGCAAGATGCACTTGTGTAACACAATACAGTTTCTCAGATAGCTTCTTTCTAGTTTTTATTGGAGGATATCTCCTTTTTCATTCTAGGCCTCATAGTGCTGACAAATATCCCTTTGCAGATTACCGGAAAACAGTGTCAGCAAACTGCTTCATGAATAGAAAGGGGTAACTCTCTGAGATGAATTACCACAGCACAAAGAACTTTCTCAGAAAGCTTCTATCCGGTTTTTATCTGAGGATATTTCCTTTGTCAGTGTAGGCTTCAATGCAATCCAAACTATTCCACCTCAGTTTCCCCAAAAATAGTGCTAACAAACTGCTTTATGATAGGAAAGTGTAGCTCTGTGAGATGAATTAACACATCAGATAGCAGATTATCAGACATCTTCTTTCTTGTTTCACTCTGAGGATATTTTCTTTGTCACCATAAGGTTCAATGTACTGCAAAATATCCCTTATGGATTCCAAGAAAACAGTGTTAGCAGACAGCTCAATGAAAAGAACACTGTAACCCTGTGAGATGTATTTACACATCACAAAGCAGTTTTTCAGATGGCTTCTTTCTAGTTTTCATCTGAGGACATTTCCCTTGTTACCATAGCCATAAAAGCGATTAAATTTATCCCTTCTCAGATTCCACAAAAACAATGCTAGCAAACTGATCCATGAAAGAATATGTATACCTCAAAGAAAACATAGGTATAACTCTATGAGATAAATGCACACTTCACAAAGCAGTTTCTCAAAAAGTTTCTTTCCAGTTTTCATCTGATGTTATTTCCTTTTTCATCTTAGGCCTCAATGTGCTCCCGATTATCCCTTTGCAGATTCCACAAAATCAGTGTTAACAAACTGCTCAATGAAAAGAAAGGTTTAACTCTGTGAGAGTAATTCACACATCACAAAGCAGTTTCTCAGAAGGCTTCTTTCTAGTTTTTATCCATTTCCTTTATCACCATAGGCTTAAAAGCAGTGCAAAATATCCCTTTGTAGATTTTACACAAACAGTGTTTCCACACTGCTCAATGAAAAGAGAGGTATAATTCTGGGAGATAAATGCACACATTGCAAAGCAGTTTCTCAGAAAGATTCTTTCCAGTTTTCATCTGAATACATTTCCTTTTTCACCATTGGCCTCAATGCTCTCCCAAATATCCCTATGTAGACTCCACAGAAATAGTGTTCCCAAACTGCACAATGTAAAGGTAGGGTAACTCTTTGAGATGAATGCACACGTCACAAAGCAGTTTCTCAGGAAGGTTCTTTCTAGTTTTACCTGAAGATAGTTCCCTCTTCAACTTAGCCTTCAATGTGTTCAGATATATCACTTTGAGATTTTAAAGAAACAGTGTTTCCACACTCCTCAATGAAGAGAAAGGTATAACCCTGTGAGAGGAATGCACACATCACAAAGTAGTTTCTCAGAAACCTTCTGTCCAATTTTTATCTCAAGATATTTCCTTTATCACCATAGGCCTCAATTCTCTCCCGAATGTCCCTTTGCTGGTTCCACAAACACAGTGGTCCCAAACTGCTCAATAAGCAGAAATGTTTAACTGTGTCAAGTAAATTCATATATCACAAAGCAGTTTCTCAGAAAGCTTCTTTCTAGTTTTTATCTGAGGATATTTCCTTTTTCGCCATGGGCTGCACTGTGCTGCAAAATATCCCTCCATAGATTTTACACAAACAGTGTTTCCACAGTGCTCAATGAAAGAAAGGTATAACTTTATGCGATGAATGCACACATCAGAAACCAGTGTCTCAGGAAGCTTCTTTCCAGTTTTCATCTGAAGATATTTCCTTTTTCACCATAAGCCTCAATGCGCTCCCAAATATCCCTTTGCAGATTCCACAAAACCAGTGTTACAACACTGTTCAATGAAAACAAAAGTTTAACTCTGTGAGATGAATTCACGTATCACAAGGCAGTTTCTCAGAAAGCTTCTTTCTAGTTTTTATCTGAGGATATTTCCTTTTTCATCATAGGATTCAGTGTGCTCCCAAATATCGTTTCTCACATTCGACAAAAACAGTGATTCTAAACAGCTCAATCATAAGAAAGGTTTACCTCTAGAAGATGAATGAATACATCAGAAAGCATTTTCTCAGAAAGCATCTTTCTAGTTTCTATCTGAAGATTATTTGATCTTCACCTTAGGCTTCAATGCGCACCGAAATATGCCTCAGTAGGTTATACACAAACTGTGTTTCAACACTGCTCAATGAAAGAAAGGTATATCTCAGTGACAGGAATGCACACATCACAAAGCAGTTTCTCAGAAAGCTTCTTTCCGGTTTTCATCTGAAGATATTTCCTTCTTCACCATGGGCCTCAACACGCCCTAAAATGAACCTTCATGGATTCCTCAAAGACAGAGCTTCCAAACAGAGCAATGAAAGGAAAGGTTTAACTGTGTGAGATGTTTTTACCATGAAGGGCTGTTGAATTTTGTCAAAAGCCTTTTCTGCATCTATTCAGATAATCATGTGGTTCTTGTCTTTGGTTCTGTTTATATGCTGGATTATGTTTATTGATTTGCAAATGTTGAACCAGCCTTGCATCCCAGGGATGAAGCCCACTTGATCATGGTGGATAAGCTTTTTGATGTGTTGCTGAATCCGGTTTGCCAGTATTTTATTGAGGATTTTTGCATCGATGTTCATCAGGGATATTGGTCTAAAATCCTCTTTTTTTGTTGTGTCTCTGCCAGGCTTTGGTATCAGGATGATGTTGGCCTCATAAAATGAGTTAGGGAGGATTCCCTCTTTTTCTATGGATTGGAATAGTTTCAGAAGGAATGGTACCAGTTCCTCCTTGTACCTCTGGTAGAATTCGGCTGTGAATCCATCTGGTCCTGGACTTTTTTTGGTTGGTAGGCTATTAATTATTGCCTCAATTTCAGAGCCTGCTATTGGTCTATTCAGGGATTCAACTTCTTCCTGGTTTAGTCTTGGGAGAGTGTAAGTATCCAGGAAATTATCCATTTCTTCTAGATTTTCCAGTTTATTTGCGTAAAGGTGTTTATAGTATTCTCTGATGGTAGTTTGTATTTCTGTGGGGTCGGTGGTGATATCCCCTTTATCATTTTTTATTGCATCGATTTGATTCTTCTCTCTTTTCTTCTTTATTAGTCTTGCTAGCAGTCTGTCAATTTTGTTGATGTTTTCAAAAAACCAACTCCTGGATTCATTGATTTTTTGGAGGGTTTTTTGTGTTTCTATCTCCTTCCGTTCTGCTCTGATCTTAGTTATTTCTTGCCTTCTGCTAGCTTTTGAATGTGTTTGCTCTTGCTTCTCTAGTTCTTTTAATTGCGATGTTAGAGTGTCAATTTTAGATCTTTCCTGTTTTCTCTTGTGTGCATTTAGTGCTATAAATTTCCCTCTACACACTGCTTTAAATGTGTCCCAGAGATTCTGGTATGTTGTGTCTTTGTTCTCATTGGTTTCAAAGAACAACTTTATTTCTGCCTTCATTTCATTATGTACCCAGTAGTCATTCAGGAGCAGGTTGTTCAGTTTCCATGTAGTTGAGCGGTTTGGATTGAGTTTCTTAGTCCTGAGTTCTAGTTTGATTGCACTGTGGTCTGAGAGACAGTTTGTTATAATTTCTGTTCTTGTACATTTGCTGAGGAGTGCTTTACTTCCAATTACGTGGTCAATTTTGGCGTAAGTGTGATGTGGTGCTGAGAAGAATGTATATTCTGTTGATTTGAGGTGGAGAGTTCTACAGATGTCTATTAGGTCTGCTTGCTGCAGAGATGAATTCAATTCCTGGATATCCTTGTTAACTTTCTGTCTCGTTGATCTGTCTAATGTTGACAGTGGAGTGTTGAAGTCTCCCATTATTATTGTATGGGAGTCTAAGTCTCTTTGTAAGTCTCTAAGGACTTGCTTTATGAATCTGGGTGCTCCTGTATTGGGAGCATATATATTTAAGATAGTTAGCTCTTCCTGTTGAATTGATCCATTTACCATTATGTAATGGCCTTCTTTGTCTCTTTGGATCTTTGATGGTTTAAAGTCTGTTTTGTCAGAGACTAGTATTGCAACCCCTGCTTTTTTTTGTTCTCCATTTGCTTGGTAAATCTTCCTCCATCCCTTTATTTTGAGCCTATGTATGTCTCTGCATGTGAGATGGGTCTCCTGAATACAGCAGACTGATGGGTCTTGACTCTTTATCCAGTTTGCCAGTCTGTGTCTTTTAATTGGAGCATTTAGTCCATTTACATTTAAGGTTAAGATTGTTATGTGTGAACTTGATCCTGCCATTATGATATTAACTGGTTATTTTGCTCGTTAGTTGATGCAGTTTCTTCCTAGCCTCGATGGTCTTTACATTTTGGCATGTTTTTGCAATGGGTGGTACCGGTTGTTCCTTTCCATGTTTAGTGCTTCCTTCAGGGTCTCTTGTAAGGCAGGTCTGGTGGTGACAAAATCTCTAAGCATTTGCTTATCTGTAAAGGATTTTATTTCTCCTTCACTTATGAAACTTAGTTTGGCTGGATATGAAATTCTGGGTTGAAAATTCTTTTCTTTAAGAATGTTGAATATTGGCCCCCACTCTCTTCTGGCTTGTAGAGTTTCTGCCGAGAGATCTGCTGTTAGTCTGATGGGCTTCCCTTTGTGGGTAACCTGACCTTTCTCTCTGGCTGCCCTTAAGACTTTTTCCTTCATTTCAACTTTGGTGAATCTGGCAATTATGTGTCTTGGAGTTGCTCTTCTCGAGGAGTATCTTTGTGGTGTTCTCTGTATTTCCTGGATTTGAATGTTGGCCTGCCCTACTAGGTTGGGGAAGTTCTCCTGGATGATATCCTGAAGAGTGTTTTCCAACTTGGTTCCATTTTCCCCCTCACTTTCAGGCACCCCAATCAGACCTAGATTTGGTCATTTTACATAATCCCATACTTCTTGCAGGCTTTGTTCATTTCTTTTTCTTCTTTTTTCTTTTGGTTTCTCTTCTCGCTTCATTTCATTCATTTGATCCTCCATCGCTGATACACTTTCTTCCAGTTGATCGAGTTGTTTACTGAAACTTGTGCATTTGTCACGTATTCCTCGTGTCATGGTTTTCACCTCTTTCATTTCGTTTATGACCTTCTCTGCATTAATTACTCTAGCCATCAATTCTTCCACTTTTTTTTCAAGATTTTTAGTTTCTTTGCGCTGGGTCCGTAATTCCTCCTTTAGCTCTGAGAAGTTTGATGGAATAGAGCCTTCTTCTCTCATCTCGTCAAAGTCATTCTCCGTCCAGCTTTGATCCATTGCTGGTGATGAGCTGCGCTCCCTTGCCGGGGGAGATGCGCTCTTATTTTTTGAATTTCCAGCTTTTCCTCCCTGCTTTTTCCCCATCTTTGTGGTTTTATCTGCCTCTGGTCATTGATGATGGTGGCGTACTGATGGGGTTTTGGTGTAGGTGTCCTTCCTGTTTGATAGTTTTCCTTCTAACAGTCAGGACCCTCAGCTGTAGGTCTGTTGGAGATTGCTTGAGGTCCACTCCAGACGCTGTTTGCCTGGGTATCAGCAGCAGAGGCTGCAGAAGATAGAATATTGCTGAACAGTGAGTGTACCTGTCTGATTCTTGCTTTGGAAGCTTCCTCTCAGGGGGGTACTCCACCCTGTGAGGTGTGGGGTGTCAGACTGCCCCTAGTGGGGGATGTCTCCCAGTTAGGCTACTCTGGGGTCAGGGACCCACTTGAGTAGGCAGTCTGTCCCTTCTCAGATCTCAACCTCCGTGTTGGGAGATCCACTGCTCTCTTCAAAGCTGTCAGACAGAGTCGTTTGCGTCTGCAGAGGTTTCTGCTGCGTTTGTTATTGTTTCCTGTGCCCTGTCCCCAGAGGTGGAGTCTACAGAGACAGGCAGGTTTCCTTGAGCTGCTGTGAGCTCCACCCAGTTCCAGCTTCCCAGCAGCTTTGTTTACCTACTTAAGCCTCAGCAATGGCAGGCGCCCCTCCCCCAGCCTCGCTGCTGCCTTGCTGCAAGATCACAGACTGCTGTGCTAGCAATGAGGGAGGCTCCGTGGGCATGGGACCCTCCCGTCCAGGTGTGGAATATAATCTCCTGGTGTGCCTGTTTGCTTAAAGCGCAGTATTGGGGTGGGAGTTACCCGATTTTCCAGGTGTTGTGTGTCTCAGTTCCCCTGGCTAGGAAAAGGGATTCCCTTCCCCCTTGCGCTTCCCAGGTGAGGCGATGCCTCACCCTGCTTCAGCTCTCGCTGGTCGGGCTGCAGCAGCTGACCAGCACCAATTGTCTGGCACTCCCTAGTGAGATGAACCCAGTACCTCAGTTGAAAATGCAGAAATCACCGGTCTTCTGTGTCGCTCACGCTGGGAGTTGGAGACTGGAGCTGTTCCTTTTCGGCCATCTTGCTCCACCCCCTAACTGTGTGAGATGAATTCACACATCATGAAGCAGTTTCTTGGAAAGCTTCTTTCTTATTTTTATCTGTTGATATTTCTCTTTTCATCATAGGCTAAAATACCCCTTCTCAGATTCCACAAAAACAGTGATTCCAAATATCTCAATCAAAAGATAGGTTTAAGTCTATGAGACGAATGCACACACTGCAAAGCAGTTTCTCAGAAAGCTTCTTTCCAGTTTTCATTTGAAGATATTTCCATTTTCACCATAGGCCTCAATGTGCTCCCGAACATCCCTTTTCAGATTCCACAAAAATATTGTTAATAAACTGCTCCATGAAAAGAAAAGTTTAACTCTGTGAGATGAATTGAAACATCACAAAGCAGATTCTCGCCAACTTCTTTCTAGTTTTTATCTGAGGATATTTCTTTTTTCACCAAATGCTTCAATGCGGTCCCAAATATCCCTTCTCAGACTCTATAAAAACAGTGATTCTAAACTGCTGAATCAAAAGAAAGGTTTAACTATATGAGATGAATGAACATATCACAAAGCAGTGTCTCAGAAAACTTCTTTCTAGTTTTCATCTGAAGGTATTCCCTTGTCCACCATAGGCCTCCATACACCCCGAAATGTCCCTTCGCAGATTTGTCAAAGACAGTGCTTCCAAACTGTGCGTTGTAAAGAAAGGTTTAACTTTGTGAGATGAATGTACACATCACGAAGTAGTTTCTCAGAAAGCTTCTTTCTAGTTTTTATCTGAAGATATTTCCTTTGTCACCTTAGGCTTCTATACCTTCTGAAATATCCCTTTGTACATTTTACACAAACAATGGTTCCACACTGCTCAATGAAAAGTAAGGTATAACTCTGTGAGAGGAATGCACACTTCACAAAGCAGTTTCTCAGAAAGCTTCTCTCCAGTTTTCATCTGAAGATACTTCCTTTTTCACCGTAGGCCTCAATGACCTTTGGAATACCCCTTTTCAGATTCCACAAAAGCAGTGTTACCAAATAGCAGAATATAAAGTTTGGTTCAATTGTGTGGAATGAATACACACATCACATAGCATTTTCTCAGAATGATTCTTTCCAGTTTTTTACGAAGATATTTCCTTCATCACCTTAGGCTTCAATGTGCTCCGAAATATCCCTTTGTAGGTTTTACACAAACAGTGTTTCTACACTGCTCAATGAAAAGAGAGGTATAATTCTATGAGATGAATGGATGCATCACAAGGAAGTTTCTCAGAAAGCTTCTTTCCAGTTTTCTTCTGAAGGTATTTTCTTTTTCACCATAGGCTTCAATGCACTACTGAATATCCCTTTGCAGATGCCACTAAAACAGTGTTAACAAACTACTCAATGAAAAGAAAGGTTTAACTCTGTGATTATGAATTCACACATCATAATGCAGTTTCTCGGAAAGCTTCTTTCTAGTTTTTTTTTCTGTGGCTATTTCCTTTTACAACATAGGCATCAATGCACTGCCTAATATCCCTTCTCAGATTTCACAAAAATAGTGATTCCACACTGCTCAATCAAAAGAAAGCTTTAACTCTATGAGACGAATACCCATATCACAAATAAGTTTGTCAGAAAGTTTCTTTCTAGTGTTCATCTGATGATATTTCCTTGTTCACTGTAGGCCTCAATGCTTCCCAAATGTCCCATCACGGGTTCATCGAAGACAACATTTCCAAGCTGTGCAACGTAAAGAAAGGTTTAAATTTGTGAGATGAACGCACACATCACAAGGCAGTTTCTCAAAAGCTTCTTTCTAGTTTTTATCTAAAGATATTTGCATCTTCAGCTTATTCTTCAGTGCACTCCAAATTATTCCTTTGTAGATTTCACACAAACTGTGTTACCACGCTGCTCAATGAAAAGAAAGAAATAATCTGTGAGAGGAATGAGCACATTACAAAGCAGTTTCTTGGAAAGCTTTTTTCTAGTTTTCATCTGAGGATACTTCCTTTTTACCATAGGCCTCAATGCACTCTGAATATCCCTTTGCAGATTCCAGAAAAACAGTGTTACCAAGCTGTTCAATGGAAAGAAAGTTTTAACTCTGTGAGAGGAATTCAAACATCACAAAGCAGTTTCTTGGAAAGCTTCTTTCTAGTTTTTATCAGAGGATATTTCCTTTTTCACCATAGGCTTCAATGTGCTTCCAAATACGTTCTCTCAGATTCCACAAAAACAGTGATTCCAAACAGCTAAATCAAAAGAAAGCTTTAACACTGTAAAGACAATGGACACGTCACAAAGCCATTACTCAGAAATCTTCTTTTTACTTTTCATGTGAAGACATGTTTTTTTCACCACAGGCCTCAATGCACCCCAAAACGTCCCTTCGCAGATTGGTCGAAGACAGTTTCCAAACTGTGCAATGTAAAGAAAGGCTTAACTCTCTGAGATGAATGCCGCATCACAAAGCAGTTTATTAGAAAGGTTCTGTCCAGATTTTATCTGAAGATATTTCCTTTTTCACCATAGACCTCAATGTGCTCCTGAATATCCCTTTGCAGATTCCATAAAAACAGTGTTACCAAACTGCTGAATGAGAAGAAACCTTTAACTCTGTAAGATATATTTGCACATCACCAAGCAGTTTCTCAGGAAGCTTCTTTCTAGTTTTTATCTGAGGACATTTCTTTTTTCACTGTAGGCCTCAATGTACTCTGAAATACCCCTTTGTAGACTTTACACAAATAGTGTTTCCACACTGCTCAATGGAAAGAGAGGTATAACTCTATGAGATGAATGAACACATCACAAGGCAATTTCTCAGAAAGCTTCTTTCCAGTTTTCATCTGAAGATATTTCCTTTATCACCATAGGCCTCAATGCACTCCCAAATATCCCTTTGCAGATTCCACAAAAACAGTGTTAACAAGCTGCTCAATGGAAAGAAAGTTTTAACTCTGTGAGAGAAATTCAAACATCACAAAGCAGTTTCTTGGAAAGCTTCTTTCTAGTTTTTATCTGAGAATACTTCCTTTGCCACCATAGGTTTCAAAGTGATCCAAAATATCCCTTCTCAGATTCCCCCAAAACAGTGCTACCAAACTGCTCCATGAAAAGAATTGTGTAACTGTGTGAGATTAATTCACACATCACAAAGCTGTTTCTCAGAAAGCTTCTTTCTCGTTTTTATCTGAGGATATTTCCTTTATCAACATCGGCCTCAATGCACTCCCGAATATCCCATAGCAGATTCCATGAAAACAGTGTTAGCAAACTGCTCCATGAAAAGAAAGGTGTAACTCTGTGAGATGAGTTCACACATCACAAGGCAGTTTCTTGGACAGCTTCTTTCTAGTTTTTATCTGAGTATATTTCCTTTCTCATAATAGGCTTCTATGAGCTCCCAAATATCCCTTCTCAGATTCCACAAAAACAGTGATTCTAAACTGCTCAATCAAAAGAAAGTTTAAGTATTTGAGATGAATGCACATATCACAAAGCAGTGTCTTAGAAAGCGTCTTTCTAGTTTTCATCGGAAGATATTTCCTTGTTCACCATAGTCCTCAAGGCACCCCAAATATCCCTTCGTAGATTCTAGGAAAACAGTGTTTCCAAACTGCTGAATGAAAAGAATGGTTTAACTCTGCAAGATGAATGCATAAAACACAAAGGAGTTTTTCAGATAGCTTCCTTCTCGTTTTTATCCTGGTATATTCCCTTTTTCACCAATATCCTCAAAGAGCTCCTAAATGTCCACTCACAGAATGGACAAAAACCATTTTTCCCAAATGCTGAATCAAAAGAAATGTCTAACTCTGTGAGACGAATACAGACATCACAATGCAGTTTCTCAGATAGATTCCTTCCAGTTTTCATTCTGGGGTATTCGATTTTTCACCATTGGCCTCAATGAGTTCCCCAATTTCCATTTGCAGATTCTACAAAAACAGTGTTTCCAAACTGCTTAAAGAAAATAAAGGTTTAACTCTGCGAGATGAATGCACACTTCACAAGCCAGGTTCACACATAGCCATCTTCTAGTTTTTGTTGTAGGATATTCGTTTTTTCACCAGTGACCTCAATGAACTCCCAAATGTCCATTCCTAGAATGGAAAGAACAGTGATTCCAAACAGCTGATAGAAAAGAAAAGTTGGACTCTGTGAGATGAATGCACACATCACAAAGCACTTTCTCAATGATCTTCTTTCTAAATTTTATGTGAAGATATTTCCTTTTTCACCATAGGCCTCAATGCATTCCCAAATATCCTTCACAGATTCTACAAAAACCGTGTTTCCAAACTGCTGGATCCAAAGAAGTTGAGCAGTTTGGAATCACAATTTTTGTGGAATATGAGAGAGGATATGTGCAAGCGCATTGAAGGCTACAGTGAAAAAGGAAATATGATCAGAAAAAAAACTAGAAATAAGCTTTCTGAGAAACTGCTTTGTGATGTGTGAATTCATCTGACAGAGTTAAATGTTTCTTTTCATTGAGAAGTTTGGTAATACTGTTTTTGTGGAATGTGTAAAGGGATACGTGGGAGCGCATTGAGGCCTATGGTTTAAAAGGAAATATCTTCAGATAGTAACTGGAGAGAAGCTTTTTGATGCACTGCTTTGTGATGTGTGCATTCATCTCATAGTGTTAAATGTTTCTTTACATTGTGCAGTTTGGAAACTGACGAATCCATGTGGGTACATTTGGGGGTGCACTGAGGTCTACTGTGAACAAGGAATACCTTCACATGAAAACTGGAAAGAAGCTTTCTAAGAAACTGCTTTGTGATTTGGGCATTCATCTCATAGAGTTAAACATTTCTTTTGATTGAGCAGTTTGAAATCACTGATTTTGTGGAATCTGAGAAGGGATATTTGGGAGCACATTGAAGCCTATGGTAGAAAAGGAAATATCCTCAGACAAAAACTAGAAAGGGGCTTTCCGGGAAACTGCTTTGTGATGTGTGAATTCATCTGACAGTGTTAAAAGTTTCTTCTCATTAAGCAGTTTGGTAACACTGTTTTGTGGCATCTTCAAAGGGACATTCACGAGCACATTGAGGCCTATAGTGAGAAAGGAAATATCTCAATTAAAAACTGGAGAGAAGCTTTCTGATAAACTGTTTTGCAATGTGTGCATTTCTCTCACAAAGTTACACCTTACTTTTCATTGAGCAGTGTTGAAACACTTTTTGTGTAAAATCTACACAGGGATATTTCAGAGTGCATTGAATCCTCAGGTGAAAAAATAAATATCCTCAGACAAAAACTTGAAAGAAGCTTCCAAGAAACTGCTTTGTGATGTGTGCATTCATCTCACAGAATTAAAGCTTTCTCTACATTGTGTAGTTTGGAAACTCTGTCTTTGATGAATCCACAAAGGGACATTTGGGGGCACATTGAGGCCTATAGTGAAAAAGGAAATATCTTCAGATGAAAACTAGAAAGAATCTTTTTGAGAAACTGCTTTGTGAAGTGTGCATTCCTCTCACAGATTTATACTTTTATTTTCATTGAACAGTGTGGAAACACTGTGTAAAATCTACAAAGGGGTATTTCGGAGCACACTGAGGACTAAATGGTGAAGGAACTATCTTCAGATAAAAACTTGGAAGAATCTTTCTGAGAAACTGCTTTGTGATGTGCACATTCATCTCATAGACTTAAACCTTTCTTTTCATTGTGCTGTTTGAAAACTCTGTCTTTGATGAAACCGTGAAGGGAAATTTGGGGGCGTATTAAGGCAAACAAGGAAACATCTTCAGATGAAAACTGGAAAGAAACATTCTGAGAAACTGCTTTGTGATGTGGACATTCACCTCATAGAGTTAAACCTTTCTTTTATTGAGTGGTTTGGAATCACTGTTTTTTATGGAATCTGAGAAGGGATATTCGGGGGTGCATTGAAGCATATGTTGAAAAAGGAAATATATTCAGATAAAAACTGGAGAGAAACTTTCTGAGAAAGTGCTTTGTTATGTGCGCATTCCTCTCCCGAGTTATACCTTTCTTTTCATTGAGCAGTGTGGAAACACTGTTTAAATTCTACAAAGTGACATTTTGGAGCGCATTGAATCCTAAGGTGAAGATGGAAGTATCTTCAGATAAAAATTAGAAAGAAGCTTTCTGAGAAACTGCTTTGTGATGTGTTCATTCATCTCACAGAGTTAAACCTTTCTTTACATTGTGCAGTTTGGAAACTCTGTCTTTGTCAAATCATGAAGGGACATTTTGGGGCTCATTGAGGCCTTCAGTGAACAAGGGAATATCTTCAGGTGAAAAGTGGAAAGAAGCTTTCTGGGAAACTGCTTTGAGATGTGAGCATTCATCTTATAGACTTAAACACATCTTTTGACTGAGTAGTTTTGAATCACTGTTTTTGTGGAATCAAAGAGGGAATATTTGGGAGCACATCGAAGCCTATGGTGAATATGGAAATATCCTCAGATAAAAACTAGAAAGAAGCTTTCTGAGAATATGCTTTGTGATGTGTGAATTCATTTCACAGAGTTAAACCTTTCTTTTCAGTGAGCAGTTTGGTAACATTGTTTTTGTGTTATCTGCAAAGGGACATTTGGGTGCTCTTTGAGGCCTATGGTGAAAAAGGAAATATCTTCAGACAAAAACTGGAGAGAAGCTTTCTGAGAATCTGTTTTCTGAGGTGTGCATTCCTTTCACAGAGTTATACCTTTCTTTTCATTAAGCAGTGTGGAAACACTGTTTGTGTAAAATCTGCACAGGGATATTTCGGAGTGCTTTGAAGCCTAAGCTGAAGTTGAAAGTATCTTCAGATAAAAACTAGAAAGAAGCTTTCTAAGAAACTGGTTTGTGATGTGTGCATTTATCTTACAGAGATAAACCTTTCTTTACATTGCACAGTTTGAAAACACTGTGTGTGACCAATCCATGAAGGGACATTTGGGGATGCATTAATGCCTGCGGTGAACAAGGAAATATCGTCAGATAAACACTAGAAAGAAGCTTTCTGAGACACTGCTGGTGATACGTGCATTCATCCCATAGAGTTAAACCTTTCTTTTCATTGAGCAGTTTTGGAACACCATTTTTGTGGAATCTGCAAAGGGATATTCAGGAACGCATTGAGTCCTATGGTGAAAAAGGAAATATCTTCAGATGAAAACTGCCAAGAAGTTTTCTGAGAAACTGCTTTTTGATGTGTGCATTTGTCTCATTGAGTTATATCTCTCTTTTCATTGAGCAGTGTGGAGACACTCTTTGTGTAAAATCTACAAAGATATATTTCAGAGCACATTGAAGTCTTTGGTGATGAAGAAAATATCTTCAGATAATAACTAGAAAGAAGCTTTCTGAGAAACTGCTTTGTGATGTGTGCATTCATCTCACAGAGTTGTACATTTCTTTAGATTGTGCAGATTGGAAACCCTGTCTTTGAAGAATCTGTGAAGGGATATTTGGGGGTGTACTGAGGCCTATGGTGAACAAGGAAATATCTTCAGATGAAAACTGGAAAGAAGCTTTCTGAGAAATTGTTTTGTGATGTGGGCATTCACCTCATAGGGTTGAACCTTTCTTTCAATGGAGCAGTTTAGAATCAGTTTTTGTGGAATCTGACAAGGGATATTTGGGAGCACATTGATGCCTATGGTGAAAAAGGAAATATCTTCAGATAAACACTAGCAAGAAGCTTTCTGAGAAACTTCTTTATGATGTGTGAGTTCAACTCATAGAGTTAAACCTTTCTCTTTTTTTGAGCAGTTTTGTAACACTGTGTTTGTGGAATCTGCAATGGTATATTTGGCAGCGTATTGAGGCCTATGGTGAAAAACGAAATATCTTCAGATGAAAACTGGAAAGAAGCTTTCTGAGAAACTGCTTTGTGATGTGTGAATTCATCTGACAGAGTTAAACCTTTCTTCTCTTTGAGCAGATTGGTAACACTGGTTTTGTGGAATCTGCAAGGGGATATATGGGAGCGAATTGAGGCCTATGGTGAATAAGGAAATATCTTCTGATAAAAACTGGTATCAATGAGATAAAAGTGGTATCAATGAGATACCACTTTGTAAAGTGTGCATGTCTCTCACAGAGTTAAGCCTTTCATTTCATTGAGTGGTGTGGAAACACTGTTTGCATAAAATCTACAAAGGGATATTTTGGAGCACATTGAAGCCTAAGGTAAAAGTGGAACTTTCTTCAGATAAAAACTAGAAAGAAGTTTTCTGAGAAACTGCTTTGTGATGTGTGCATTCATCTCACAGAATTAAACCTTTCTTTACATTGCACAGTTTGGAAATTCTGTCTTTGACGGATCTGTGAAGGGATATTTTGGGGTGCATTGAGGCCTATGGTGGACAAGGAAATATCTTTAGATGAAAACTGGAAAGAAGCTATCTGAAAAACTGCTTTGTGATGTGTGCATTCATCCCATAGAGTTAAACCTTTCTTTTGATTGAGCAGTTTGGAATCACTGCTTTCTGTGAAATCAAAGGGGGGATATTTGGGAGCGCATTGAAGCCTGTGATGAAAATGGAAATATCCTCAGATAAAAACTAGAAAAAAACTTTCCAAGAAACTGCTTTGTGATGTGTGAATTCATCTCATAGAATTAAACCTTTCTTTTCATTGAGCAGTTTGGTAACACTGTTTTTGTGGTATCTGCAAAAGGATATTTGGGAATGCTTTCAGGCCTATGGGGAAATAGGGAATATCTTCAGATAAAAACTGGAGAGTAGCTTTCTAGGAATCTGCTTTGTGAGCTGTGCATCGCTCTCATAGAGTTATACCTTTCTTTTCATTAAGCAGGGTGGAAACACTGTTTGTGTAAAATCTACGAAGGGATATTTCGGAGCACTTTGAAGTCTAAGGTGAAGATGGAAGTATCTTCAGATAAAATCTCAAAAGAAGCTTTCTGAGAAACTGGTTTGTGATGTGTGCTTTTATCTCACAAATATAAACCTTTCTTTTCATTGAGCTGTTTGTTAACACTGTCTATGTGGGATATGGAAAAGGATATTTGGGAATTCATTAAGGCCTATGGTGAAAAAGAAATTATCTTCATATGAAAACTGGAGAGAAGATTTCTGTGAAACTGCTTTGTGAAGTGTGCATTCCTCTCACATAGTTAAACTTTTCATTTCATTGAGTGGTGTGGAAACACTCTTTGTGTAAAATCTACAAAGGGATATTTCAGAGTGCATTGAAGTCTAAGGTAAAAATGGAACTTTCTGCAGATAAAAACTAGAAAGAAGCCTTCTGAGAAACTGCTTGTGATGTGTGCATTCATCTCACAGAGTTAGACCCATTTTTGAGTCAGCATTTTGGAAACACAATTTTTGTCCATTCTGCAAGTGGTCATTTGGGATCTCTTGAGGCCAATGGCAGAAAAGGGAATATGCCAAGATAAAACCAGAAGGAAACTATCTGAGAAATTACTTTGTGATGCATACATTCATTTCACAGGGTTAAAACTTCTTTTCCATTCCACAGTTTGGAAACACTGTTTTTTGTAGAATCTGTGAAGGGATATTTTGGAGCTCTTTGAGGTCTATGGTGAAAAAGAAAATATCTTCACATAAAATCTAGAAAGAAGTTCGTTGAGAAACTGCGTTGTGATGTGTGCATTCTTCTCACAGAGTTCAAATTTACTTTTCATTCAGGTGTTTGGAAACACTGTTCTTTCCATTCTAGGAATGGACATTTGGGAGCTTATTGAGGCCAATGGTGAAAAAGTGAATATTCCCCGACAAAAACTAGAAGGAAGTTTTGTGTGAAACTGGCTTGTGTTTTTGTAGATTCTGCAAAGGCATATTTGGGAGTGCTTTGAGATCAATGGTGAAAAAGAAAATATCTTCAGATAAAACTAGAAAGAAGCTTAAAAGGAAGTTATCTGAGAAATTGCTTGGTGATGTGTGCATTCATTTCAGAGAGTTAAGCCTTTCTTTGGATGCAGCAGTTTTGAAACACTGTTATTGTAGTATCTGCAAAGGGATATTTGGGAGCACTTTGAGGCCTATGGTGAAAAAGAAAATATCTTCAGATAAAAACTAGAAAGAAGCTTTCCCAGAAACTTCTTTGTGATGTGTGCATTCATCTCACACAGTTTAAGCTTTCTTTTGATTCACGACTTTTGTAACACAGTTTTTTTTTTCCTTTGTGTGAATGGATATTTGGGACCTCATTGAGGCCAAAGCTGAAAAATCGAATATCCCAGGATAAAAACTAGAAGGAAGATCTCTGAGAAACTACATTGTGATGCTTGTATTGAGCTCACAGAGTTAAAACTTTCTTTTCATTCAGCAGTTTTGAAACACGGTTTTTGTAGAATCTGCCAAGGGATATTTGGGAGCATACTGAGGCCTCTGGTGAAAATAAAATATTTTCAGATAAAAACAAAAAAGAAGCTTTCTGAGAATCTTCTTTCTGATGTGTGCATTCTTCTCACAGAGGTAAACATTTATTTTGATTCAACATTTTGGAAACACTGTTTTTTTCCTTTCTGTGAATGAACATTTGGAGCTCACTGAGGCCAATGGTGAGAAAGTGAATATCCAGGTAAAAACAAGAAGGATGCTATCTGATAAACTGCTTTTTGATGTTGCATTCATCTCACAGAGGTAAACCTTATTTTTGATTCAGCTGTTTGGAAACTCTATTTTTGTCCTTTTTGTGAATGGACATTTGGGAGCTCATTGAGGCCAATAGCAAAAAAGTGAATATCCCAGGTAAAAACTAGAAGAAAGCTATCTGAGAAACTGCTTTGTGATGCGTGCATTCATCTCAAAGAGTCAAACCTTTATTTTCATTCAGCAGTTTGGAAGCACTGTTTTTGTGTATTCTGCAAATGGACACTTGGGATCTCATTGAGACCAATGGTGAAAAATTGAATATCCTAAGATAAAAACTGGAAGGATGCTATCTGAGAGACCTCTTTGTGATGTGTGCATTAATCTCACAGAGTTATACCTTTCTTTTGATTCAGCAGTTTGGAAACACGGTTTTTGTAGAATCTGCAAAGGGATATTTGAGAGCATGTTGAGGCCTAAGATGGAAAAGAAAATATCTTCAGTTAAAAACCGGAAAGAAGCTTTCTGAGAAACTGCTTTGTGATGTGTCCATTCATCTCACAGAATTAAACCTTTCTTTTGATTCAGCAGTTTGGACATGCTGGTGCTCTCCATTCTGAAAATGGAAATTAGGGAGCTCATTGATGTCAATGGCAATAAATCAAATATACCAGGATAAAAAGTAGAAGGAAGTTATCTGAGAAACTGCTTTTTGATGTGTGAATTCATCTCAGAGGGTTAAATCTTTCTCTTGATTCAGCAGTTTGGAAATACTGTTTTTGTAGAATCTGCGAAGGGATATTTGGGAGCACATTGAGGCCACTGGTGAAAAAGAAAATTCTTCAATTAAAATCTAGAAAGAAGCTCATTGAGAAACTGCTTTGTGATGTATGCATTCATCTCACAGAGTTAAATTTTCTTTTCATTCAGCTGTTTGGAAACACTGTTTTTTCCACTCTATACATGGACATTTTGGAACTCAATGGCAAAAAAGTGAATACTCCATGATAAAAACTAGAAGGAAGCTATGTGCAAAACCAGTTTGCAAAGTGTGCATTCATCTCACAGAGTCCCTTCACACATTCTACAAGTAGAGTGTTTCCAACCTGCTGAATCAAAAGAAAGCTTTAACTCTGTGAATTGAATTCACACACCACAAAGCAGTTTCACAAATATCTTCTATCTAGTTTTTATCTAGGGATATTTGTTTTTTACTCATTGGCCACAATGGGCTCCCTAATGTCCCTTCACAGATTCTTTTTTTTTTATATACGTTAAGTTCTAGGGTACATGTGCATAACGTGCAGGTTTGTTACATATGTATACTTGTGCCATGTTGGTGTGCTGCACCCATCAACTTGTCAGCACCCAACAACTCGTCATTTACATCAGGTATAACACCCAATGCAATCCCTCCCCCCTCCCCTTTCCCCCTCCCCATGATAGGCCCCGGTGTGTGATGTCCCCCTTCCTGAGTCCAAGTGATCTCATTGTTCAGTTCACACCTATGAGTGAGAACATGTGGTGTTTGGTTTTCTGTTCTTGTGATAGTTTGCTAAGAATGATGGTTTCTAGCTGCATCCATGTCCCTACAAAGGACACAAACTCATCCTTTTTGATGGCTGCATAGTATTCCATGGTGTATATGTGCCACATTTTCTTAATCCAGTCTGTCACTGATGGACATTTGGGTTGATTCCAAGTCTTTGCTATTGTGAATAGTGCCGCAATAAACATACGTGTGCATGTGTCTTTATAGCAGCATGATTTATAATCCTTTGGGTATATCCCCAGTAATGGGATGGCTGGGTCATATGGTACATCTAGTTCCAGATCCTTGAGGAATCGCCATACTGATTTCCATAATGGTTGAACTAGTTTACAATCCCACCAACAGTGTAAAAGTGTTCCTATTTCTCCACATCCTCTCCAGCACCTGTTGTTTCCTGACTTTTTAATGATCGCCATTCTAACTGGTGTGAGATGGTATCTCATTGTAGTTTTGATTTGCATTTCTCTGATGGCCAGTGATGATGAGCATTTTTTCATGTGTCTGTTGGCTGTATGAATGTCTTCTTTTGAGAAATGTCTGTTCATACACTTTGCCCACTTTTTCATGGGGTTGTTTGTTTTTTTCTTGTAAATTTGTTTGAGTTCTTTGTAGGTTCTGGATATTAGCCCTTTGTCAGATGAGTAGATTGCAAAAATTTTCTCCCATTCTGTAGGTTGCCTGTTCACTCTGATGGTAGTTTCTTTTGCTGTGCAGAAGCTCTTTAGTTTAATTAGATCCCATTTGTCAATTTTGGCTTTTGCTGCCGTTGCTTTTGGTGTTTTAGACATGAAGTCTTTGCCCATGCCTATGTCCTGAATGGTATTACCTAGGTTTTCCTCTAGGGTTTTGATGGTATTAGGTCTAACATTTAAGTCTCTAATCCATCTTGAATTAATTTTCGTATACGGAGTAAGGATAGGATCCAGTTTCAGCTTTCTACTTATGGCTAGCCAATTTTCCCAGCACCATTTATTAAATAGGGAATCCTTTCCCCATTTCTTGTTTCTCTCAGGTTTGTCAAAGATCAGATGGCTGTAGATGTGTGGTATTATTTCTGAGGACTCTGTTCTGTTCGATTGGTCTGTATGTCTGTTTTGGTACCAGTACCATGCTGTTTTGGTTACTGTAGCCTTGTAGTATAGTTTGAAGTCAGGTAGTGTGATGTCTCCAGCTTTGTTCTTTTGACTTAGGATTGTCTTGGAGATGCGGGCTCTTTTTTGGTTCCATATGAACTTTAAAGCAGATTTTTGCAATTCTGTGAAGAAACTCATTGGTAGCTTGATGGGGATGGCATTGAATCTATAAATTACTTTGGTCAGTATGGCCATTTTCACGATATTGATTCTTCCTATCCATGAGCATGGTATGTTCTTCCATTTGTTTGTGTCCTCTTTTATTTCACTGAGCAGTCGTTTGTAGTTCTCCTTGAAGAGGTCCTTTACATCCCTTGTAAGTTGGATTCCTAGGTATTTTATTCTCTTTGAGGCAATTGTAAATGGAAGTTCATTCATGATTTGGCTCTCTGTTTGTCTGTTACTGGTGTATAAGAATGCTTGTGATTTTTGCACATTAATTTTGTATCCTGAGACTTTGCTGAAGTTGCTTATCAGCTTAAGGAGATGTGGGGCTGAGACAATGGGGTTTTCTAAATATACAATCATGTCATCTGCAAAGAGGGACAATTTGACTTCTTCTTTTCCTAACTGATTACCCTTGATTTCTTTCTCTTGCCTAATTGCCCTAGCCAGAACTTCCAGCACTATATTGAATAGGAGTGGTGAGAGAGGGCATCCTTGTCTTGTGCCAGTTTTCAAAGGGAATTTTTCCAGTTTTTACCCATTTAGTATGATATTGGCTGTGGGTTTGTCATAAATAGCTCTCATTATTTTGAGGTACGTTCCATCAATACCGAATTTATTGAGCGTTTTTAGCATGAAGGGGTGTTGAATTTTGTCAAAAGCCTTTTGTGCATCTATTGAGATAATCATGTGATTTTTGTCTTTGGTTCTGTTTACATGCTGGATTACGTTTTTTGATTTGCGAATGTTGAACCAGCCTTGCATCCCAGGGATGAAGCCCACTTGATCATGGTGGATAAGCTTTTTGATGTGTTGCTGAATCCGGTTTGCCAGTATTTTATTGAGGATTTTTGCATCGATGTTCATCAGGGATATTGGTCTAAAATTCTCTTTTTTTTGTTGTGTCTCTGCCAGGCTTTGGTATCAGGATGATGTTGGCCTCATAAAATGAGTTAGGGAGGATTCCCTCTTTTTCTATTGATTGGAATAGTTTCAGAAGGAATGGTACCAGTTCCTCCTTGTACCTCTGGTAGAATTCAGCTGTGAATCCATCTGGTCCTGCACTTTTTTTGGTTGGTAGGCTATTAATTATTGCCTAAATTTCAGAGCCTGCTATTGGTCTATTCAGGGATTCAACTTCCTGGTTTAGTCTTGGAAGAGTTTAAATGTCCAGGAAATTATCCATTTCTTCAAGATTTTCTAGTTTATTTGCATAGAGGTGTTTATAGTATTCTCTGATGGTAGTTTGTATTTCTTTGGGTTCGGTGGTGATATACCCTTTATCATTTTTTACTGCATCTATTTGATTCTTCTCTCTTTTCTTCTTTATTAGTCTTGCTAGTGGTCTATCAATTTTGTTGATCTTTTCAAAAAACCAACTCCTGGATTCATTGATTTTTTGGAGGGTTTTTTGTGTCTCTATCTCCTTCAGTTCTGCTCTGATCTTAGTTATTTCTTGCCTTCTGCTAGCTTTTGAATGTATTTGCTCTTGCTTCTCTAGTTCTTTTAATTGTGATGTTGGAGTGTCAATTTTAGATCTTTCCTGCTTTCTCTTGTGGGCATTTAGTGCTATAAATTTCCCTCTACACACTGCTTTAAATGTGTCCCAGAGATTCTGGTATGTTGTGTCTTTGTTCTCATTGGTTTCAAAGAACATCTTTATTTCTGCCTTCATTTCGTTATGTATCCAGTAGTCATTCAGGAGTAGGTTGTTCAGTTTCCATGTAGTTGAGCAGTTTTGATTGAGTTTCTTAGTCCTGCGTTCTAGTTTGATTGCACTGTGGTCTGAGAGACAGTTTGTTATAATTTCTGTTCTTGTACATTTGCTGAGGAGTGCTTTACTTCCAATTACGTGGTCAATTTTGGAATAAGTGCGATGTGGTGCTGAGAAGAATGTATATTCTGTTGATTTGGGGTGGAGAGTTCTATAGATGTCTATTAGGTCTGCTTGCTGCAGAGATGAGTTCAATTCCTGGATATCCTTGTTAACTTTCTGTCTCGTTGATCTGTCTAATGTTGACAGTGGAGTGTTGAAGTCTCCCATTATTATTGTATGGGAGTCTAAGTCTCTTTGTAAGTCTCTAAGGACTTGCTTTATGAATCTGGGTGCTCCTGTATTGGGTGCATAGATATTAAGATAGTTAGCTCTTCCTGTTGAATTGATCCCTTTACCATTATGTAATGGCCTTCTTTGTCTCTTTGGATCTTTGATGGTTTAAAGTCTGTTTTATCAGAGACTAGTATTGCAACCCCCGCTTTTTTTTGTTCTCCATTTGCTTGGTAAATCTTCCTCCATCCCTTTATTTTGAGCCTATGTATGCCTCTGCATGTGAGATGGGTCCCCTGAATACAGCAGACCGATGGGTCTTGACTCTTTATCCAGTTTGCCATTCTGTGTCTTTTAATTGGAGCATTTAGTCCATTTCCATTTAAGGTTAAGATTGTTATGTGTGAACTTGATCCTGCCATTATGATATTAACTGGTTATTTTGCTCGTTAGTTGATGCAGTTTCTTCCTAGCCTCGATGGTCTTTACATTTTGGCATGTTTTTGAAATTGCTGGTACGGGTTGTCTTATTTAAGGGGAACGTGAGGGCGATCTTGACTTTCATGGTCCTGAGGTAAGAACCAGATGCCGGATACAGTTCATTATAGCTATGCCCACGAGTTATGGGCCGGGAATGAGGAGAGTAACACTCTTGTGCTGGATATTGATTTCACGGAGGATGGTGAATAAGGGACACCTAACTGAGGGGGGTATCCGTGGTGATAGGAATTTGTTTGACTGAAATGTGCTATGTCCGATGAACCATTTAATGTGCTATGTATGATGAATAAAAAGTTAAGTTAGTTGATATTCTGGGGGATGTGCTTGGTCTTTGAAGTTGATGTTATGTTCTACAGTTGGTTGGTTCATTGGGGTTCTTGCTTGTAAGCATGTTCTTGAGAATATGTAGTAGGTATGTCAAAATATGTGCTATGTACAGTTAAGCATTTATAGTACTATATAACATTCATGTTGGCTAGCAGTAATGCACAAATTACATAAGGGTCTGATAAATAAATTAGTACTTAAGTTGCACTTAAAGCTTGCACCCCATAGAATACAGAAAGTAGTTTAAATTAGAATGCCAGTTTTGGATGTTGGTGGTGAAGTTGAGTACTTTCTTTCTGAGTTGCCCTGGGGAGAAGTTTCTGTTTCCGGTTTACAAGACCGGTGTATTAATGTATACTACAAGGGCAGGTTCATTTGAGTAGACTGTTTTTGGTTAAGGAGGCAAGTGGTATTCAGGTTAGAATAGTAGTAAAGTATATTATGGATGCCACCTGTCTGATAATGATGAAGGTTTGGTTTACTGGTTGACCTCCAATTCAAGTGAGGGTTAACAGAATTATGATTAGGAATCAGAATAGGTATTGACTAAGTGGGCGGAATGCTATACTTTGTTGTTTAGATTTGTGGATTATGGGTATGAGTGTTAAGATAAGGATTGACAGGAGGAGTGCTAATACTCCTCCCAATTTATTAGGCATAGATCGTAGGATTGCATATGCGAATAGGAAATATCTTTCTGGTTTAATGTGGGGGGGAGTGTTTAGGGGATTAGCTGGAGTGTAGTTGTCTGGGTTGCTTAAAAGGTGGGGTGAAAATAATACTAATGTTATTAAGGTAAGGAGGAGAAGGGCTAAGCCTAAGATATCTTTAATTGTATGATAGGAGTGAAAGGTAATTTTGTCGGAGTGAGAGGAAATTCCGCAGGGGTTGTTTGATCCTGTTTCTTGTAGAAATAGTGGATGTAGAGTTGTGAGGGCTGTAATAATAAAGGGTAGGATGAAGTGGAGGATGAAGAATCGTGTGAGAGTGGGATTGTCAATGGAATATCTGCCTCAGATTCATTGGACGAGATTAGTTCCAATGTATGGGATGGCTGATAGTAGATTTGTGATTACTGTGATGCCCCAGAATGATATTTGGTCTCATGGGAGTATGTAGCCTATGAAGGCTGTTGCTATAGTTATAAGCAGAAGTATAATGGCGATATTTCAGGTTTCTAGAAGAAAGAATAAGCTGTAATGTAGGCGTTGGCCAATGTGTAGAAAGAGGCAGATAAAGAACATAGAGGCACCATTAGCATGGATATAGCGAAGGGTTCAGCCGTAGTTTACATCTCGAGTGATGTGTGCGACTGAGGAGAAGGCAGAGGAAATATCTGGTGAGTAGTGTATTGCTAGGAATAAGCCTATAATGATTTGTAGAGTTAGACAGGTTGCAAGGAGTGAGACAAAGTTTCATCACATGGAAATGTTGGATGGGACAGGTAAATCAATGAGGGAGTCGTTGATTATTTTTATGAGCGGGTTAGATTTGCGTGTTGGGGTCATTGATGTTTTTGTAGTTGAAATACAATGATGGTTTTTCATATCATTAGTCATGGTTAGAGTCCATGTGGAAACAATGACATATATTTTACTTTTATTAAGTGTATTCTTGGTTATGGGGTTTGTGGGATTTTCTTCCAAGCCTTCTCCTATTTATGGGGTTTAGCATTGATTGTTAGTGGTGTGGTTGGTTGTGTAATTATTTTAAATTATAGGGGAGCTTATATGGGTTTAATAATATTTTTAATTTATTTGGCAGGTATAATGGTTGTTTTTGGTTATACCAAAGCAATGGCTATTGAAGAGTATCCTGAGGCATGGGGTTCAGGGTTTGAGGTTCTGGGGAGTCTTCTAGTAGGATTAGTGATAGAGGTGGGGTTGGTTTTATGAGTTTTAGATTTTGATGGCTTAGTGGTAGTGGTTAATTTTAACAATATAGGGAGTTGAGTGATTTTTGAAGGAGAGGGGCTGGGGTTAATTCGAGGGGATTCTATTGGTGCGGGTGCTTTGTATGACTATGGGCGTTGATTGGTGGTAGTTACTGGTTGAACGTTGTTTGTTGGTGTGTCTATTGTGATTGAGATTACTCGAGGTAATAGGTTAAGTTATTAGAAATAAGGTTAGGGTGAGAGGAATAAAGAAAGAGAGAAAATACAGTTTGATTATACCCATTTGAGTAGTTGTGATGATGGAGGTAATAATGTGGGTGCATGCAATTGTTTTAGGTATAGATTTTTCTAGTCAGATTGAGTCTAGTAAAAGGTAAGCTAGGTTTTGGTTTATAAGCAGGTTTTGTTAGGGGGCTATGCGATGAATTGTAGTGGGAAAATATCCTAGTATATTAGAGAATTTAAATATGTATGATGGAGTGTGTATTTTAAGGTTATTGGTTATAAGAGTAAGATCCAAGGCTACTAGAAAGCCTAGGGTGGTTACACATAGGGTCAAGAGTTTTAGGTGGTATGGTATTGTTAGTTGGGGAGGTGAGGTGGGAGAGATGCTATTGGTGATGAGAAATCCTGCGAGTAGGCTGCCGATTGTGAGGCGTTTGATTGGGTTTAATAGGGTGGGGATATTTCCGTTAATGTTGATTGAGGTTGGGAAGCGAGGTTGTCCTGATAGGGTGAGAAGAATAGTTCGAGTACTGTAGGTGCTTGTTAGGGAAGTGGCAATGAGAGTGATAGATAGGGCTCAGGCGTTGGTATACAATGTGTTTGCGGTTTCCACGATGAGGTCTTTGGAGTAGAAGCCTGTGAGAAAGGGCATGCCTGAGTGCTAGGTTACAGATGGTTAGGGAAGTTGACGTAAGGGGTATTGTTTTAAATAATCCTCCTATTTTTTGAATGCCTTGTTCATTGTTTAGGTTGTGGATGATAGACCTAGAGCAAATAAATAGTATGGCTTTGAAGAAGGCATGAGTGCAGATGTGTAGGAATGCTAAGTATGGTTGGTTGATGCCAATAGTGACTACTATTAGGCCTAGTTGACTTGAGGTAGAGAAGGCTACGATTTTTTTGATATCGTTTTGTGTTAGGGCACAGGCTGTTGTGAATAAGGTGGTAATGGCTCCTAGGCATAGTGTAAAACTTTGAATTAATGTGTTGTTTTCCATTAGAGGGTGGAAACGGATGAGTAGGAACACTTCAGCAACGACTATGGTGCTGGAATGTAGTAAAGCTGAAACTGGGGTTGGGCCTTCTATGGCGGAGGGTAGTCAAGGGAGGAGACCAAGTTGAGCTGATTTTCCCGTTGCTGCTAAGAGAAGGCCAATCAGTGGGAGAAGATTTGAGTTGGAGTCCAGGATAAATATCTGTTGAAAGTCCCATGAGTTATAATGCAGGAGAAATCATGTTAGGGTTAGGATGAAGCCAATGTCGCCAATGCGGTTGTATAGGATTGTTTGGGTGGCTGCTGTGTTGGCATCTGTTCGAGCATGTCATCAACTAATTAGTAGAAAGGATATAATTCCCACGCCTTCCCATCCGATAAAAAGTTGGAAGAGGTTGTTGGCAGTGACTAGAATTAATATAGTGGTAAGAAAGATAAGTCGATACTTAAAAAATTGGTTAATATTTGGGTCTGAGCTTATATACCATAATGAGAACTCTATAATAGATCAAGTAATGAATAGTGCAATTGGAATAAATATTATGGAAAAATAGTCTAGTTTGAAGCTTAGTGTTAGTTCTAATGTTTGGATTGTTGTTCAATGTCAGTTTCAAATAATTTTTTCTTGGTCTAGGAAAATATATAGGGTTGTGGGAAGGAGGCTAGTAGTGAAAGCATACATAATAATTGTTTTTACATAGTTTGGGTACAAGTGTTTTTTGTTAGAGTTGATAAAGGTAATAGTGATTGGGAGGGTTAGAGAGGTTAGGGTTATTATGGTAATGGAGGTGTGCATGGTTATTACTTTTATCTGGAGTTGCACCAATGTTTTTGGTTCCTAAGACCAATGGATAACTGTTATCCTTTAAAAGTTGAGAAAACCGTTTTGTTATATACGGAAGCATGGATTAGCAGTCCTTGCTAGCTTTCTCGGTAAATAAGAAGTAGTAGGCTTCTATGGTTAGACTCACAATCTAATGTTTTAGTTAAACTATATTTACAAGAGGTGAAACCTAGAATAATATTAGGGTTAAGGGATAGAAGGAGAATAGGAGAGAGGTGTATAAATATTAATGTATTTTCTCGTGTAAAGGAGGATTTCATGTTAATAATATGGTGTGTGAGCGTTCCTCGTTGTGTTGTAGTAAATATGTGGAGCGAGTAAAGGGCTGTAATTAGTATATTGAGTCCTGTAAGTACAATGGTAATATATGATCAAGAAAATGAAGTTATTATTACAAGGAGCTCTCCTACCAGGTTGATAGTAGGGGGTAAGGCAAGATTGGTAAGATTTGCTGTAAACCATCAGAAGGCTATTAATGGAAGTAGGGCTTGGAGTCCTCGGGAGAGTATTATGATGCGGCTATGAGTTCGTTCATAGTTAGAGTTTGCTATGCAAAATAGTATGGATGAAGTGAGTCCATGGGCGATTATAAGGATAATTGCGCCAGTGAAGCTTCGGGGGTTTGAATGAGGGAGACTATAATTACCAGGGCTATGTGGCTTGCGGAGCAGTATGCGATGAGTGATTTTAGGTCTGTTTGTCGTAGGCAGGTTGAGCTTGTTATAATTATGCCTCATAAGGATAACATGAGGAATGGATAGGCTATATATTCTGTTAAAGGGTTAAGAATAGAGGTCAGTTGTATTATGCCATAGCCGCCTAGTTTTAGGAGTACTGTGGCAAGAACTATTGATCTGGCAATGGGGGCTTCAACATGGGCTTTAGGAAGTCATAAGTGTAGGCCATACAGGGGTATTTCACTATACAGGCCATTATGCATCCTAGTCAAGTAAGATTGTGGGATCAGGTAGTTGCTAGTTTTTGAGCCATAAGTGTTAGTAATATTGTGTTTAGTGAGCCTAGGTTATTGTAGGTATAGATTAGTATAATAAGCAGGGGGAGAAAGCTGGCTAGTGTGTAGAATAGAAAGTATGCGCTTGCATTGAGGTGTTCGGCCTGGCTGATGATGATAATTAGGTGATGATCGGGTGATGATAATTAGGGTAGGGAAGAGGGTGGTTTCAAATAAAATACAGAATATAATTAGTTCTGTAGCTATAAATGTTAGAATTAGAGAGATTTGTAGGGAGACCATTGTAGAGAGAGAGATTTTTTCGTGAGAGGGGTTCGTTGTGTAAATGGCACTGACTTGCTATAAATATGAGAGGTAAGAGTCAGGCTGTTAGTGTTAGGAGGGGCATTGTTAGTGGGTCGGAAGACAAGTAGGTTGAATGGTTGAGGAGGTTATTATTGATTTGGTTGAAGAATAGTAGGGGAATAATGCTAATAATTAGATTATGTATGGTCAGATTAACTCAGATTATACTGTTTTTGGAAAATCATGTTGTTGGTAGTAGTATAATTGTAGGAATAACTATTTTTAACATTGGAGTAAGTTTAGGTTGTGGATGTAATCTAGGCCATATGTGTTAGAGATTGAGATTAGTAAGGCAAGGCCTACTGCTGCTTCGCAAGCAGCAAATACTAATAGGGTGATTGGTATGATATTAGCTAGGGAGGAGTGCATGTTTGAAGCTGTGAGAGTACTTAAAATAAAGAGTGATAGTATTATTCCTTCTAGGCACAGTAAGGAGGATATTAGGTGTGAGGGGTAGGTTAGTATGCCTAGGAGTGAAACGATAAATGCTAATGCAATGTTTATGTAGATGGAGGGCATTTGGTGAGTATGATTATCATAATCTAATGAGTCGAAATCATTTGTTTTGTTTAAACTACTTACCAATTCAGTTCAGTCTAGTCCTTTTTTAGTTCATTCATAGGCTAGAATAAGAATTAGAATAATAATTAATATGATGGATGATTTAGTTATTATGGGAAGGTTGGTTGTTTGGAGAGCTCATGGTAGGGGCAGTAGTAGGGCAATTTCTAAGTCAAATAATAGAAAGGTGATGGCAACTAGGAAAAATTTTATGGAGAAAGGAATACGAGCAGGGTTTAGTGGGTCAAAATCGCATTCGTAAGGACTAGCTTTTTCTATATAAGAATTGAGTTGAGGTAGTCAGAATGTGATAGTTGTTAGTAGTAAGGTTAGAAAACCATTGATTGTTAAGACTAATACTAGGTTAATTATTCTCTTTCGAATGCTATCGAAGCTAGTTGATTGAAAGTCAACTGTACTGATTATACTAAAAGAATAGGATCCTCATCAGTAGATAGAAATATAGAGGAACAGCCAGATGATATCTACAAAGTGTCAGTATTAAGTGGCGGCTTCAAAGCCAAAATGGTGATTCGATGTAAAATAATATAATAGTTGGCGAATAAGACAGATAATAAGGAATGTAGATCCAATGATGACGTGAAGTCCGTGGAAGCCTGTGGCAACAAATAATGTTGAACCATAGACACCATCAGAAAACAGTAAAGAGTGTCTCGAAGTACTCTGAGGTTTGTAGGAGGGTGAAGTAAATGCCTAGTAGGACTATAATGAGTAGAGCTTGGATTGTTTGTTTTCGATTACTTTCTATTAGGCTATGGTGGGCTCAGGTGATTGTGACTCCTGATGCGAGTAATACAGAGGTATTTAAAAGAGGTAATTCTAGAGGATTTAGGGGAGTAATGCCTATTGGTGGTCAGTGTCCCCCTAGCTGTGGGGTAGGGGCAAGGCTGGAATGGTAGAATGCTCAGAAGAAACCGGTGAAGAAGAAAACTTCTGAAATGATAAATAGCACTATTCCATAACGAAGGCTTTTTTGGACAGATGTTGTATGATGACCTTGATAGGTACTTTCTCAGACAATATCACGTCATCATTGGTATAAGGTCAGTATGTTGGTTAGTAGGCCTAGTGTTAATAGGGTAGTGGAATAAAAGTGAAATCATATGATTAAGCCAGATGTTATTAGGAGGGCTGAGAGAGCTCCTGTTAGTGGTCAGGGGCTGGGTTTAACTATGTGGTAAGCATGAGATTGGTGGATCATTGAGTATTGTCATGCAGATAAAGGCTGACTAAGAGTGTGAAAACATAGGCTTGAATCAGGGCGACTGCGATTTCGAGGATAGTTAGTAGTACTAGGAGTACAAAGATTATTGAGGTGACAGGGAAGCTAATGGTTGATAATGCTAGTATGGCACTTCCGATTAGGTGCATAAGTAGATGGCCTGCTGTGATGTTAGTGGTTAAGTGTACAGCTAACGCTACTGGTTGAATAAACAAGCTAATGGTTTCGATGATTATTAGTATGGGGATAAGAGGTGTGGGTGTGCCTTGTGGCAGAAAGTGAGCTAAAGAGCTATTAGTTTTAAAGCGAAGTCCTATAATTACTGCACCTGCTCATAGGGGGATTGCTATGGCTAGATTTATGGATAGTTGGGTGGTAGGTGTAAATGAGTGAGGTAGAAGTCCGAGAAGGTTGGTTATAGTAATAAAGGTAATTAGGGATATTAGTATGAGGGATCAGGTTTGTCCTTTAATGTTGTGAATTGTTATTATTTGTTTTAGGACAAGTTGAGTTAGGTTTTGTTGAATAGTAATTAATCGTTTGTTAATAAGCTGATTAGAGGTTGGAAATAGTAATGCAGGAAATAGAATGATGGGTACTGCAGCAGGCAGATTTAGGATTGTTGGGGCTGTGAATGAGGTAAATAGATTTTCGTTCATTTTCATTGTCAGGGGTTATTGTGGTTTTGTGTATTAGAGTTTTTTTTTTTTTTGAGGGAGATAGGTAGTAATTTGTGCTTAATAGTTTTAATTGTATGATAAGGTATAATGTGAGAAGCATGGTCATGACGATGGTGGATCATGTGGATGTATTTAGTTGGGGCATTTCACTGTAGAGAGGATTGCTTCTCTCAGTCTTTAACTTAAAAGGTTAATGCTGGGGCAGCTGTACAGTGGGTCTGTAAGGATATTTTGTAAATATTCATGGAATACGGGGTGTGTTAGAAATGTAAGGTGGGAGGAGGTGTGTCTATAGGGTAAATACGGGTCCTATTTCAAAAATTTTTAGTGGGATTAGTTCTACGATGATGGGTATAAAGCTGTGGTTGGCGCCGCAAATTTCTGAACATTGTCCGTAGTAGACGCCTGGTCGTATAGCGGTGAATGTAGTTTGGTTTAAGCGTCCGGGGACTGCATCTGTTTTTAGGCCTAGTGTGGGAACAGTTCATGAGTGCAAGATGTCCTGGGATGTAATTATTATATGGACGGGGACTTCAACTGGAAGAACTACTCAGTTGTCAACTTCGAGAAGTCGAAGGTCTCCTGGATTTAAGAATAATGGTGGAAGTATGTAAGAGTTAAAGATCAATCCCTCATAATCTGTGTATTCGTGGGTTCAGTATCATTGGTGTCCAATTGATTTAATAGTAAAAGAGGGATTGTTGATTTCGTCTGCTAGGTATAGGATGCGCAGAGATGGGAGGGTGATTAAGACTAAAATGATAGCGGGTAAGATGGTTCAAATGGTTTCTATTTCTTGGGCATATGTAATATTGGTATTGGTTAGTTTTGTCGTGAGTGTTAGGGAGAGTACATATAAGACTAGAAAGCTGATCAAGGATATAATTATAAGAGCGTGGTCATGAAAAGTCATTAGTTCCTCTATAATAGGGGATGTGGCATCTTGTAGACCTAGTTGAACTGGGTGAGCCATATAAGATATATAGGGTTTAACCTATGACTTAACTTTGACAAAGTTATGAAATAATTTTTCTAATATCTTATTGAAAAAGTTATAGGGGTTATAGGGTTGGCTTGAAACCAGTTTTAGGAGGTTCGATTCCTTCCTTTTTCGTCTAGGTTTAATATAGGTTGGTTCTTCAAATGTGTGGTAGGGCGGAAGGCAGCCATACAACCACTCTAGGTTAGTAGTAGGCTGTTTGATTAGTAAAACTTTACGTTTTGAGGCAAAAGCTTCTCAGATTATATAAATTATTAATATTACTGCTACTAGGGAGATGAAGGAGCCTATGGATGATACAATATTTCATGTGGTGTAGGCATCAGGGTAGTCAGAATAGCGTCAGGGTATTCCGGTCAAGCCGAGAAAGTGTTGTGGAAAGAAGGTTAAATTTATGCCTACAAATATAATGGTGAAATGGGCTTTGGCATAGGCTTGGTCTAGTATATAGCCTGAAAATAAGGGAAATCAATGAATAAAACCCCCTATGATAGCGAATACAGCTCCTATTGATAGGACGTAGTGAAAGTGGGCTACAACATAGTATGTGTCATGTAATACAATATCTAATGATCAGTTTGCCAGTACAATACCGGTTAGGCCTCCCCCGGTGAAGAGAAAAATAAAGCCTAAGGCTCAAAGTATTGCAGGGGATCACTTGATATTGCTTCCGTGAAGTGTGGCAAGTCAGCTAAAGACCTTAACACTGGTAGGAATTGCAATAATTATAGTGGCAGAAGTGAAGCAGGCTCGTGTATCTATGTCTATGCCCACTGTAAACATGTGATGAGCTCATACAATAAAGCCCAAGAACCCAATTGATATTACAGCTCAAACTATACCTATGTATCCAAATGGTTCTTTTTTTCCGAAATAATATGTTACAATATGAGAGATTATTCCAAACCCAGGTAGAATGGGGATATAAACTTCGGGGTGACCAAAAAACCAGAATAGGTGTTGATATAAGGTGGGATCCCCTCCTCCGACTGGATCAAAGAAAGTGGTATTGAGGTTATGGTCTGTTAGTAGTATGGTGATGCTAGCAGCTAAGACTAGTAGAGAGAGGAGTAGTAGGACCGCTGTGATTAGGACTGATCAAATAAACGGGGGGGGGTTGATATTGAGATATGGTAGGAGGTTTTATGTTGATAATAGTGGTGATGAAATTGATAGCCCCTAAAATAGAGGAAATACCTGCTAGATGAAGTGAGAAGATAGTTAGATCTACAGAGGCCCCCGGGTGGGAGAAATTTCCTGCTAAGGGGGGATAAACTGTTCAGCTGCTGGCACTGCTAAGGGAACTAGCACAGGGGGTTGTGCCTGGAGACATACTCATGGCTGCACAGATAGGAGAAACTCCAGCCCATTCAGACAAAAACTTGCACAAACCTCTGCCTCACACAAATAAGAGAACAAGGCCCAACATAGAAATGCTTTTGTCCTTTGTATAATCAATGGTCTCCAAGGAAAAAGTTTCTTCTCCTTTTGTGGGCATGCACATGGAGTGCTTCGGTGGGTTCAAGTGGGCACTTTCATTTTCTTTTTGGACTGTGATCCCAGCCTTTATGAATTATCACTTCAGCCCCTGATTGGTCCCAGGCCAAACTTTCACTTCAGCTCCAGATAGGTCCCAGGCCAAGCTGAGTAGCCCTTATGAATCATCAACTCCTGATTGGTCCCGGGTTAAGGTCCTGGGCCAAGCTGAATCATGCTTTCTCCAAGACAGCCCACAGACTGAGCACATTCTTTCCCTTTTCCAGTCCATAAAATCCCCAGACCCCAGCCTCATAGTGGCCAACCCATTTGGACTCCCCTCTCTGCTGCAGAGATCTTTCTTCTTTCACTTATTAAACTTTCATTCCAACCTCACCCTTGTGTCCCTACTTCTTAGTCACCTTGGATGTGAGACAAAGAACTCCAGGTAGTATCTCAGACAATGAAGAGACTGTTACATCTTGGTGAATTAACGAGACTACAACACTAGTTTATGAGTACATAGTTGTTCACAGTAGCCTTTGAGGATCTTTTGTATTTCTGTGGTATCATTTGTAATGTCTCCTTTTTTTATTTCTGATTTGGTTTATGTGGATCTTCTATTTCGGTTCGTCTACCTAGTGGTTGGCACATTTGGTTTATCTCTTTGAAGATTCGACTTTTCATTTTATTAACCTTTTGTATTGTTTTCTGATCTCTATTTCATTCAGTTGTGCTTTGATCTTTGTTATTTCTTTTCCTCTGTTAACTATGATTTGGGTTTGTTCTTGTTTTGTTTTAGTCGCTTGATTTATAGTGCTATGTTTATTTGTGATCTTTCTACCTTTCTATATTTTTTAATAAATTCAGGGGGTCATGTGCAGGTTTGCTACCTGGGTATATTGTATGATACTGAGATTTGGGTTTTTATTGCTCCCATCACTGAAATAGTGACCATAATACCCACTAGGTAGTTTTTAAACCCTTGCTCACTTCTCTCCTTTCCCCCATTTGAGTCCCCAGTGTCTGTTGTTCCCATCTTTATGCCCATGTGTACCCAATGTTTACAGGCTTCTTGTAAGTGGGAATATGTGGTGTTTAGTTTTTTGTTTCTGCATTAAGTCACTTAGGATAATGGCCTCCAGCTGCAGGCATGTTCCTGCAAAGAACATGATTTTATTTTTTCTATGGCTGTATAGTATTCCACAGTGTATATACACCACATTTTCTTTATCCAGTCTGCCATTAATGAACACATAAGTTGATTTCATGTCTTCGCTATGTCAACACCATATGAGTAGTATGGCAATAAAGATATGAGTGCATGTGTCTTTTTGGTAGAATGATTTATTTTCCTTTGAGTATATATGCTGTAGTAGGATTGCTGGGTTGAAGGGTTGTTCCATTTTTAGCCCTTGGAGAAATATGAAAACTGCTTTCCACAGTGACTGAACTAATTCAAATTCTCACCAACAGTGTATGAGCATTTCCTTTTCTTCATAGACTCACCAACATCTGTTATTTTTTCACTTTTCAGTAATTGCCAATTTCACTGGTTTGAAAAGATGTCTCAATACGGTTTTGATTTTCATTTCTCTGATGATTAGTGATGTTGAGCCTTTCTTCATGTCCGTTGACTGATTTTATGTCTTTTTTGAAAAGTGTCTGCTCATGTCCGCTGCCCACATTTTATGAGATCATTTGTTATTTTCTTACTGGTTTGTTTAAATTTCCTTATAGATTCTAGCTATTAGTCCTTTCTGGGATCCATAGTCTTTTAATATTTTCTTGTATTCTGCAGCTTATTTTAAAAAATCTAGTTTTGCTCTGAATATGTCCTTTAGTTTAATTAGGTCCAAATTGCCAATTTTTGCTTTAGTTACCTTGGCTTTTTAGAACATAATCATAAATCCTTGGCCTAGACCACTGCCCAGAGCACTGTTTCCTAGTTTTATTTTTTTATACTTATAGTCTGATATCTTACATTTAGGCCGTTAATCCGTCTTGAGTTAATTTCTGTATATGGTGAGAGGTGGGCATCTACTTTCTTTCTTCTGCATATGGTTAGCCAGTTTTTCCAGCATCATTCATGGAATAGTGTGTCTTTTCCCCATTGTTAATTTTTTTTGACTTTTTCAAAGATCAGTTGGTTGTACATTTGCAGCTTCATTTTTGGGTTCTCTATTCTGTTCCATTTGTGTGTGTGTCTGTTTTTGTACCAGTGTCATGCTACTTTGATTACTGTAGCCTTGTAGTACGGTGTGAAGTTGGGCAGTGTGATGCTTCTGGCTTTGTTTTGTTTTGTTTTGTTGCATAGCCCCACCTTATGTAATCATGCTCATCGTTTATTCTATATAAATTTTAGAATAGTTCTTCTCTAATTCTCTAATTCTGTAAAAACTGACCTTGGTAACTTGATAATAATAGCAACGACTCTGTAGATTGCATTGAGCAAAATGGACATTTTGGCAATATTGCTGCTTCCGATCCATGTGCATTTAAGGTTTTTCCATTTGTTTGTCCTGTCTCTGGTGTCTTTCAACAGTGTTTTCTTAGTTCTCCTTGTAGAGATTTTTCACCACCTTGGTTAGATGTATTCCTAGGTATTTTTTCATTTGCAGGTAAATTTTACTCCATCTCTTTCCTTTGAGCCTGTAGGTGTCGTTACACGAGAGATGGGTCCCTTGACGGAAGCAGATGGCTGGTGTTCTTTTTAAAATTATATTTGTCAATCTATGTCCTTTATGTAGAGCATTAAGTTCATTTACATTTAAGGTTAATATTGACATTCAAGGTTCTGTTCTTGTCATAGTAGTGTTCACTTTGTATTCTCAATTGTGTAATTGCTTTATGAGATCTGTGGATTTGTACTTATGTGTTATTGTCTGGTAGCAAGTAATGTTCTTTCCATGTTCAGAACTCCTTGGAGCATTTTTGTAATCCCAGTATGGTGGTGAATAATTTTCTTATCATTTGCTTGTCTAGGATAGACCTTATTTCTCCTTCATTTATGAAGCTTAGTTTGTCAAGTTTTAAAATTTTTGGCTGGCATTTTTTATTCCTTTAAGAAGGCTAAAATTGGGCTCCCTATCTCTTCTTACTCATAAGGTTTCTCTGAGAAGTCTACTATTTGTCCGATGAAATTCCCTTTATAGGTAATTTGGCCCCTTTTCTCTAGCTGCTTTAAGATTTTTTCTTCCACATTGACCTTGTGAAGTTTGATGACTATATGCCTTGGGTGATAGTCATCTTAGAATCGTATCTTGCAGGTGTTCTCTCAATTTCTTCTGTCTGGATGTCAACCTGTTTAACAAGATTAGAGAAAATTTCCTAAATTATTCCCTCAGCTGTGTTTTCCAAGTTACTTACTTTTTCTCCTTCATTCTCAGTAATGCCAATAAGTCATAGGTTTTGTCGTTTTACAGAGTTTCATATTTGAAACTTGAAGATTTTGTTCATTTTTTTAAACATGTTTTCTTTACTTTTTTATCTGACTGAGTTAATTCAAAAGGGCATTCTTCAAAGTCTGAAATTATTTTTTTCTGCTGTGTGTAGTCCATTATTAAAGTTTCCAAATGTATTCTGAATATATTTTGAAATTTCTGTAGTGAGATGTTTAATTCTAGGATTTCCATTTTATTTTTAAAAATATAACTATTATGTCTTTCACACCTTGTGTTTTTTTCCTGATTTCCTTGTGTTGGATTCAAATTTTTTATTGGATCTTGTTGAGTTTTCTTGCAGTCTATTTTTTAAATACTTTATCTGTCATTTCAGACTTTTCATTTTGGTTAGGATTCATTACTAGACAACTGATGTGACCTTTTGAACTTGTCAAGACACGGTCCTTTTGTATTGCCAGCATTCTTCCAATTTCTTCTCTTCTGAGGGAACTGACACTTCTTGTTTTTGAATTTGCTATTAATTAGATGGTAATGTTTTTAAATTATTTTTTCCATTGAGAGTATGACTGGTGTATGTTGTGTATAATAGTTTGGCTTTATTCTGAGTGCTTTCAGGGGGCCAACGCCCTTTGTGTGTTCCTTGGTTATGTATAGCTTCTGTATGATGATTTTCTTAGATGCCATTTCTTATTGTGATAGATCGGACATATGAGCCAACACATTATCTCTTGCAGGGCTGAGAGTGCAGAGGTCTCAGGAAGCCTCGTGCACTAGCACGACAGCAAGCTTTTATTTGCTGGTGCAGTTTAGGCTCTAGTCCGCTAGGTGGCACTTAAAAGTAAAAGCTAACTCACCCTCAGGTAGGCTGATGATGACTGGATGCTTCTGTCCTGATAGTGTGGTGGTGAGGGGAGATCATGTTGGGGTGTATAGAAGTCTTAGGGGAAGGGATGTGCACCAACTTCTCATCCATGGAAGGAAGGAATGCTATCTGCTTTCCTATCACACCCCGGTCACAGGGCTCATGACCTTCAGTTTATATAAACTTTGTCCTTTGATTCTTGGCTTCAGTGTGGCTGTGGACTGAAGGACGTGCTTCTGTGGCAGCTGCCACCAAAATGGGCTCAGGGCAGAGCCTCTTTCCCCAGTCCTGAGCAGACAACTCTGCAGCTTGTCTGGCCTCTGTTGCTGGGAAGCTGTAGCTCTGTGTAGTGAGGGGGAGTTGGGCCCCATCCTCTTGCAAGTCCAAGTAGCAGAGGTTCTCTTCCAACAAGAATGAAGCTGCTATTAAAAGTATGAAAAGTGCTTTCTCCTGGTGCATAAATGCTGGCCCCTAGTGCGGAGAACCTGTGCTGCATCCACAACAGTAGACAGGGAATTGGAAGATGACCTTCTCTCTGTGACGGTTCCTGGCAGCTGGTGCTGCCCCTTCAGTAATTGACACCATGCCCGTACTTCCTTTGTCCCAAAGTAGACTAGGATGGGTCCTGTTCCCCCTCTCTCAGGGGCTGCTCACTCCACAGGTTAGATTGTCAGGGGTCCCACAGTTTCCTTGGAACTGGCCAGTCATAGAAGTTTGTAGGGTATGTTTGTGGGAATTCTGGTGGTGTGGTGAATCAGGAGCAGAGATATCCCAGGAAGGGAAGTGGCCTACCATGGGTGCACAACCAGTGTGGTGGCCTTCATCTCATTTAAGGCCTGAAGGAAGGGCAAGCACACTTGTACCAACTGGCCATCCAGTTTTGTGTCCCTGGGAATTTCCCAAGTCACCCAAGACAGAATTCCCCTTGGTCACAAGGGCAGAGGGGCTTCCCAAAAGTTTGGCATTCAGTATATTGTTGAAAAGATGATGAGATTAGAGAAGCACTCCCACCTGTTCTTTTCATGGGGCTCCAAGTTCCTCAAGGGTCGTTCCCTGCCAAACTCTTGCTGCTCTATTTTTCTGTATTCCAGCTTCTGCCCATGTGCACTTCAACAGGTCCTGGCTCTCTTCCATCAGTTTTTCATACAGATCATATCCATTTTCCAGCAGCTGTAGTCTTCTTACTGGCATTCAATGTTCCCAGTCAACCATCTTGAAAATCTACCCTCCACATCTGAATAAACAGTTACTTCTTACTTTTTAATTTACTTTTGTTGTGGTAGGACCTGTTTTTTTGTTGTGGTGGTGGTTGTTGTTGTTGTTTTCTTTTGAGGATGTATGCTGAACAAGTCTGTTTGGCTTTGTTTCTGGGTGCATTCAGTGGCAAAGACACTATGTTCTTCATGGTTATAAATAGTTTTAGTGTGGAGTTTTCTCAAATGCCAGTTGTAATAGTGGTGTACCAGGATGGTGAGCAGGCTCATGCCCTCTTGGGTAGCTTGGATTACATGAACAATCATGGTAGCAGAGGCTGCAAGAAGCTTGTCTTGTTCCTAAGTGCTGTGCACAGGTGTTAGCAGATGTGGTAATGGGATGTGGAAGTTGACCTTCAGGCCAGCAGGTGGCACTTGCAGGTAAACGCCAACTTCAGTGGAGGTGGTATGCTTTACGCTTGACCTTTGTAGGCTCTGAGAAGTGCACCCATGTCCCAGTTGGTCAGTTGGGCCCTGGAGCAAACAAGAGCCTGGGTTTCATCCGCTGTCATGGAGAGGATTGTCAAAGCTGAGTGATGCCAGAATGAGAAAGCCTGCATTCAGTCTTTCCAATGACAGGCACAAGCAACATCTTTGACAGGGTTGACAAGGGAGTCTTCAGCTTGAGCTCATAAATGCTTGAGCAATGAGCAATCACTGAGGTGTCTGTATGGGGAGGTAGGAGAGGTGCCAGTGCCATAGTCATGGCAGGAAGGAAAGGGATCAGCCTTCCCCTCACACTCGTCTTAGAATTTGGGATATTCATATAGATTAGAAACTACGGTTTGCTTTTAAGCTGCAATGTAGCCCACGAACACAGGAGAAATCAGCCCAGCAGCTCCATACTAAACCCCTCTGGTGGCTGGAAGTGGCTGTAGTGTGAAGTCTGCCTCCATGGCTCCAAACACAGCTCTTGGGTTCTCCTGCTCTCTGTAGCAGCAGCACTGCATCTCTGCACAGAGAGAGGTGGGAACCCACTGTTCACACAAGCCTGGGCCTAGAGGCAACACTGCCATTGGGGTCACAGTTGCCCCTCATGGCCCCAGATAGGATGCCATACAGTACATCTGCTCCAGCTTCCTGGGACAGCAGCAGTGCTTGTGGTTTCAACAGTGTGCCTGGGGAAGAAGGGTCTCCTCTAGGCCTGGTTATGACACTAAGGCTGCTCATCTGGTGAAAGGGGATTCCACTGTTTGCTTGGAGAGCCAAGCAAAAATTTTGTGCCACTGCTAAAAATGAAGTCACTTTTCACAGCCCCAGTCAGGAAGCTTTTGGGCTCTGGAAAGCATGCATTTTGTTTTCCTTTCAGGGGTTGCCTTTTTGGTGTACGGCACTCTTATTTCTCCTAGGAGTAACATTCCCTGAAGGTTAGGTTATTGGGGACCCTGCAGCTTCTTTGAGTCCAGCGAGCACCCTGCCACTGCAGTCCTTTGAGCAGGACTGGAGAATGTGAGCAGGAAGTCCTGGGTTTTGGATACACAAGGACTGTGGTTCCCAGAAGAGGGTACAGTTCCCTTATGGTTGCATCTTCACAGTAGCACAGCATAGCGCTTGCTTGGGTCTGGGGAAAGGGTAAATAACCCAGTGTGAATCCAGAGTCCAGTGCTCTGACCTCAAGGGTCTCCAAATTGCGGTCCATGCTATTTTCAGGATTTGGGAGGAAAGAGGAGATTTCCCACTGTAAGGATCTTGGCAGTTCACAGCAAGAATGAGGACTGTCAAAATACTTCAACTTACCCTTTCCCTGAACACTGAGTTCCTCTGGACTCCTAACTAGTGTCAGCTGCATTGGCCTCAAGCTTTTTTTTTTTTTCCCCCCGGTGGCTTAGAGTTTTGTTTTGTTTTTTGTTTTTTCATAAATTATGTTTTGAATTCCAGTATTCTCTCCTTGATATTCCATTAGAAGTATGATTATCGAGCTCAGGAGATCGAGACCATCCTGACTAACACGGTGAAACCCCGTCTCTACTAAAAAAATACAAAAAATTAGCCAGGCGCGGTGGCGGGCACTTGTAGTCCCAGCCGCACGGGAGGCTGAGGCAGGAGAATGGCGTGAACCCGGGAGGCGGAGCTTGCAGTGAGTGGAGATCGCGCCACCGCACTCCAGCCTGGGAGACAGAGCGAGACTCCGTCTCAAAAAAAAAAAAAAAAAAAATAGAAGTATGATTATCTATTCATAATTTCTATTCATAATTTAGGTTTTCTTTCTAGGGAGAACTTGCATCTGTCGTCTCTAGTCAGCCATCTTAAACTTCCTTATCTCCATCTTTATGTTTTTATCTACCCAACAGTCATTTAGGAGCATCTGGTTTAATTTTCATGTATTTATTTAGTCACCAGGGTTTCTCTTGATATTGATTTCTAGTTTTATTTCATGATAATCTTAAAATACACTTGATATGATTTCATTTTTTTAAAAAAACATTTGTTCATACTCTTTTGGTGGCCTCACATATGGTCTATCATAAAGAATGTTCTGTGTGCTGATAAAAAGAATATATAGGCCAGGCGTGGTCACTCGTGCCTGTAACCTCAGTGCTTTCTGAGGCTGAGGCAGGTGGATCGCCTGAGGTCAGGAGTTTGAAACCAGCCTAGCCAACATGGTGAAACTCTGCCTCTACTAAAAATAAAAAAAATAGCCGGGTATGGTAGCGGGTGCTTTTAATCTCAGGCGTGGGAGGCTGAGGCAAAAGAATCACTTGGGGGGCGGAGCAAGATGGCCGAATAGGAACAGTTCCAGTCTCCAACTCCCAGCGCGAGCGACACAGAAGACCGGTGATTTCTGCATTTTCAACTGAGGTACTGGGTTCATCTCACTGGGGAGTGCCGGACGATCGGTGCTGGTCAGCTGCTGCAGCCCGACCAGCGAGAGCTGAAGCAGGGCGAGGCATTGCCTCACCTGGGAAGCGCAAGGGGGAAGGGAATCCCTTTTCCTAGCCAGGGGAACTGAGACACACAACACCTGGAAAATCGGGTAACTCCCACCCCAATACTGCGCTTTAAGCAAACAGGCACACCAGGAGATCATATCCCACACCTGGCCGGGAGGGTCCCACACCCACAGAGCCTCCCTCATTGCTAGCACAGCAGTCTGTGATCTACCGGCAAGGCAGCAGCGAGGCTGGGGGAGGGGCGCCCGCCATTGCTGAGGCTTAAGTAGGTAAACAAAGCTGCTGGGAAGCTCGAACTGGGTGGAGCTCACAGCAGCTCAAGGAAACCTGCCTGTCTCTGTAGACTCCACCTCTGGGGACAGGGCAATAACAAACACAGCCAAAACCTCTGCAGACGCAAACGACTCTGTCTGACAGCTTTGAAGAGAGCAGTGGATCTCCCAACATGGAGGTGGAGATCTGAGAAGGGACAGACTCCCTGCCCAAGTGGGTGGGTCCCTAACCCCTGAGTAGCCTAACTGGGAGACATCCCCCACTAGGGGCAGTCTGACACCCCACACCTCACAGGGTGGAGTACACCCCTGAGAGGAAGCTTCCAAAGAAAGAATCAGACAGGTACACTCGCTGTTCAGAAATATTCTATCTTCTGCAGCCTTTGCTGCTGATACCCAGGCAAACAGGGTCTGGAGTGGACCTTAAGCAATCTCCAACAGACCTACAGCTGAGGGTCCTGACTGTTAGAAGGAAAACTATCAAACAGGAAGGACACCTACAGCAAAACCCCATCAGTACATCACCATCATCAAAGACCAGAGGCAGATAAAACCACAAAGATGGGGAAAAAGCAGGGCAGAAAAGCTGGAAATTCAAAAAATAAGAACGCATCTACCCTGGCAAAGGAGCGCAGCTCTATGCCAGCAACGGATCAAAGCTGGACGGAGAATGACTTTGACGAGATGAGAGAATAAGGCTTCAGTCCATCAAATTTCTCAGAGCTAAAGGAGGAATTACATACCCAGCGCAAAAAAACTAAAAATCTTGAAAAAAAAAGTGGAAGAATTGATGGCTAGAGTAATTAATGCAGAGAAGGTCCTAAACGAAATGAAAGAGATGAAAACCATGACACGAGAAATACGTGACAAATGCACAAGCTTCAGTAACCGACTCAATCAACTGGAAGAAAGAGTATCTGCGAATGAGGATCAAATGAATGAAATGAAGCGAGAAGAGAAACCAAAAGAAAAAAGAAGACAAAGAAATGAACAAAGCCTGCAAGAAGTATGGGATTATGTAAAAAGACCAAATCTACGTCTGATTGGGGTGCCTGAAAGTGACGGGCAAAATGGAACCAAGTTGGAAAACATTCTTCAGGATATCATCCAGGAGAACTTCCCCAACCTAGTAGGGCAGGCCAACATTCAAATCCAGGAAATACAGAGAATGCCACAAAGATACTCCTCGAGAAGAGCAACTCCATGACACATAATTGCCAGATTCACCAAAGTTGAAATGAAGGAAAAAACCTTAAGGCAGCCAGAGAGAAAGGTCGGGTTACCCACAAAGGGAAGCCCATCAGACTAACAGCAGATCTCTCGGCAGAAACTCTACAAGCCAGAAGAGAGTGGGGGCCAATATTCAACATTCTTAAAGAAAAGAATTTTAAACCTAGAATTTCATATCCAGACAAACTAAGTTTCATAAGTGAAGGAGAAATAAAATCCTTTACAGATAAGCAAATGCTTAGAGATTTTGTCACCACTAGGCCTGCCTTACAAGAGACCCTGAAGGAAGCACTCAACATGGAAAGGAACAACCGCTACCAGCCATTGCAAAAACATGCCAAAATGTAAAGACCATCGAGGCTAGGAAGAAACTGCATCAACTAACGAGCAAAAGAACCAGTTAATATAATGGCAGGATCAAGTTCACACATAACAATCTTAACCTTAAATGTAAATGGACTAAATGCTCCAATTAAAAGACACAGACTGGCAAACTGGATAAAGAGTCAAGACCCATCAGTCTGCTGTATTCAGGAGACCCATCTCACACGCAGAGACATACATAGGCTCAAAATAAAGGGATGGAGGAAGATTTACCAAGCAAATGGAGAACAAAAAAAAGCGGGGGTTGCAATACTAGTCTCTGATAAAACAGACTTTAAACCATCAAAGATCAAAAGAGACAAAGAAGGCCATTACATAATGGTAAAGGGATCAATTCAACAGGAAGAGCTAACTATCTTAAATATATATGCACCCAATACAGGAGCACACAGATTCATAAAGCAAGTCCTTAGAGACTTACAAAGAGACTTAGACTCCCATACAATAATAATGGGAGACTTCAACACTCCACTGTCAACATTAGACAGATCAACGAGACAGAAAGTTAACAAGGATATCCAGGAATTGAACTCATCTCTGCAGCAAGCAGACATAATAGACATCTATAGAACTCTCCACCCCAAATCAACAGAATATACATTCTTCTTAGCACCACATCGTACTTACTCCCAAATTGACCACGTAATTGGAAGTAAAGCACTCCTCAGCAAATGTACAAGAACAGAAATTATAACAAACTGTCTCTCAGACCACAGTGCAATCAAACTAGAACTCAGGACTAAGAAACTCAATCAAAACCGCTCAACTACATGGAATCTGAACAACCTGCTCCTGAATGACTACTGGGTACATAACGAAATGAAGGCAGAAATAAAGATGTTCTTTGAAACCAATGAGAACAAAGATACAACATACCAGAATCTCTGGGACACATTTAAAGCAGTGTGTAGAGGGAAATTTATAGCACTAAATGCCCACAAGAGAAAGCAGGAAAGATCTAAAATTGACACTCTAACATCGCAATTAAAAGAACTAGAGAAGCAAGAGCAAACACATTCAAAAGCTAGCAGAGGGCAAGAAATAACTAAGATCAGAGCAGAACTGCAGGAGATAGAGACACAAAAAACTCTCCAAAAAATCAATGAATCCAGGAGTTGGTTTTTTGAAAAGATCAACAAAATTGACAGACCACTAGCAAGACTAATAAAGAAGAAAAGAGAGAAGAATCAAATCGACGCAATTAAAAATGATAAAGGGGATATCACCACCGACCCCAAAGAAATACAAACTACCATCAGAGAATACTATAAACACCTATATGCAAATAAACTAGAAAATCTAGAAGAAATGAATAATTTCCTGGACACTTAAACTCTTCCAAGACTAAACCAGGAAGAAGTTGAATCCCTGAATAGACCAATAGCAGGCTCTGAAATTGAGGCAATAATTAATAGCCTACCAACCAAAAAAAGTCCAGGACCAGATGGATTCACAACTGAATTCTACCAGAGGTACAAGGAGGAGTTGGTACCATTCCTTCTGAAACTATTCCAATCAATAGAAAAAGAGGGAATCCGCCCTAACTCATTTTATGAGGCCAACATCATCCTGATACCAAAGCCTGGCAGAGACACAACAAAAAAAGAGAATTTTAGACCAATATCCCTGATGAACATCAATGCAAAAATCCTCAATAAAATACTGGCAAACCGGATTCAGCAACACATCAAAAAGCTTATCCACCATGATCAAGTGGGCTTCATCCCTGGGATGCAAGGCTGGTTCAACATTCGCAAATCAAAAAACATAATCCAGCATAGAAACAGAACCAAAGACAAGAACCACATGATTATCTCCATAGATGCAGAAAAGGCTTTTGACAAAATTCAACAGCCCTTCATGCTAAAAACGCTCAATAAATTCGGTATTGATGGAACGTACCTCAAAATAATAAGAGCTATTTATGACAAACCCACAGCCAATATCATACTGAATGGGCAAAACTGGAAAAATTCCCTTTGAAAACTGGCACAAGACAGGGATGCCCTCTCTCACCACTCCTATTCAACAGAGTGTTGGAAGTTCTGGCTAGGGCAATTAGGCAAGAGAAAGAAATCAAGGGTATTCAGTTAGGAAAAGAAGAAGTCAAATTGTCCCTGTTTGCAGATGACATGATTGTATATTTAGAAAACCCCATTGTCTCAGCCCAAAATATCCTTAAGCTGATAAGCAACTTCAGCAAAGTCTCAGGATACAAAATTAATGTGCAAAAATCACAAGCATTCTTATACATCAGTAACAGACAAACAGAGAGCCAAATCAGGAATGAACTTCTATTCACAATTGCTTCAAAGAGAATAAAATACCTAGGAATCCAACTTACAAGGGATGTAAAGGACCTCTTCAAGGAGAACTACAAACCACTGCTCAGTGAAATCAAAGAGGACACAAACAAATGGAAGAACATACCATGCTCATGGATAGGAAGAATCAATGTTGAGAAAATGGCCATACCGCCCAAGGTAATTTATAGATTCAATGCCATCCCCATCAAGCTACCAATGAGTTTCTTCACAGAATTGGAAAAAACTGCTTTAAAGTTCATATGGAACCAAAAAAGAGCCCGCATCTCCAAGGCAATCCTAAGTCAAAAGAACAAAGCTGGAGGCATCACGCTACCTGACTTCAAACTATACTACAAGGCTACAGTAACCAAAACAGCATGGTACTGGTACCAAAACAGAGATATAGACCAATGGAACAGAACAGAGTCCTCAGAAATAATACCACACATCTACAGCCATCTGATCTTTGACAAACCTGAGAGAAAAAAGAAATGGGGAAAGGATTCCCTATTTAATAAATGGTGCTGGGGAAATTGGCTAGCCATAAGTAGAAAGCTGAAACTGGATCCTTTCCTTACTCCTCATACGAAAATTAATTCAAGATGGATTAGAGACTTAAATGTTAGACCTAATACCATAAAAATCCTAGAGGAAAACCTAGGTAGTACCATTCAGGACATAGGCATAGGCAAAGACTTTATGTCTAAAACACCAAAAGCAACGGCATCAAAAGCCAAAATTGACAAATGGGATCTCATTAAACTAAAGAGCTTCTTCACAGCAAAAGAAACTACCATCAGAGTCAACAGGCAAGCTACAGAATGGGAGAAAATTTTTGCAATCTACTCATCTGACAAAGGTCTAATATCCAGAACCTACAAAGAACTCAAACAAATTTACAAGAAAAAAACAAACAACCCCATCAAAAAGTGGGCAAAGGATATGAACAGACATTTCTCAAAAGAAGACATTCATACAGCCAACAGACACATGAAAAAATGCTCATCATCACTGGCCATCAGAGAAATGCAAATCAAAACCACAGTGAGATACCATCTAACACCAGTTAGAATGGCGATCATTAAAAAGTCAGGAAACAACAGGTGCTGGAGAGGATGTGGAGAACTAGGAACACTTTTACACTGTTGTTGGGACTGTGAACTAGTTCAACCATTGTGGAAAACAGTGTGGCGATTCCTCAAGGATCTAGAACTGGAAATACCATTTGACCCAGCCATCCCATTACTGAGTATATACCCAAAGGATTATAAATTATGCTGCTATGAAGACACATGCACACGTATGTTTATTGCAGCACTATTCACAATAGCAAAGACTTGGAATCAACCCAAATGTCCATCAGTGAGAGATTGGATTAAGAAAATGTGGCACATATACACCATGGAATAATATGCAGCCATCAAAAAAGGATGAGTTTGTGTCCTTTGTAGGGACATGGATGCAGCTGGAAACCATCATTCTTAGCAAACTATCAGAAGAACAGAAAACCAAACACCACATGTTCTCACTCATAGGTGGGAACTGAACAATGAGATCCCTTGGACTCAGGAAGGGGAACATCACACACCGGGGCCTATCATGGGGAGGGGGGAGGGGGGAGGGATTGCATTGGGAGTTATACCTGATGTAAATGACGAGTTGATGGGTGCAGCACACCAACATGGCACAAGTGTACATATGTAACAAACCTGCACGTTATGCACATGTACCCTACAACTTAAAGTATAATAATAATAAATAAATTTTTTTTAAAAAAAGAGGCTTTATCAGACAAATATCTCACCCAGGTGGAATGAGCTGAAAACTGACACAAGCTCAGAATGCCTGGATAGTCAATTGACTTAAGTGTCCAGGGATCTTCTGAAATAAACACTTAAATGATAAAAAAAAAAAAAAAAAAAAAAAAAAAGAATCACTTGAACCTAGAAGGCAGAGACTGCAGTGAGCCAAGATCATGCCATTGCACTCCAGCCTGGGGGACAAGAGCGAAAACTCCGTTTTAAAAAAAAAAAAAAAAAAAAAAAAAAAAAAAGCATGCTCTGCAGTTGATGGATAGAATGCTGTGTAAATGTCTTTCAGGTCTACTTGGTCTAACATTCCCTTTACATCTAATGTCTCTTTGTTGATTTTCTGTCTAGATGATCCGTCTAATGTTCAGAATGGGATGTCAAAGTCCACCACTATTATTATAACTTAGTCCATCTCTCTCCTTGGGTCTAGTAATAATTGCTTTATAAATCTGGGTGCTACAGTGTTGGGTACATGTATATTTAGAATTTTTATATACTCTTGATGGATCGATTTCTTTATTATTAGATAATGACCATCTGTTTCTTATTGTTCTTGACTTAAAGTCCGTTTTATCTGATATGAATATAGCCACTACTGCTTGCTTTTGGTTTTCTTTTATGTGGAATCTTTTTCCATTTCGTTACTTTCGTCCTAAATGTGTCTTTACTGGTAAGGAAAGTTTCTTGTAACCAACATGTAGTTAGATTTTGTTTGTTTTTATCCATTTATCCAATCTATATCTTTTAAGAAAATAATTTAAACCGTTTACATTCAAGGTTATTATTGATATGTTAGTCTTTATTTCTGTTATATTATTCATTGCTTTCTGGTTGTCGCATCTATTATTTGTTTCATTTTCTCTTATAGTTTGTCATTGTGAATTGGTGAAGTTTGGCAGTGGTATGATTTGGATCTTTTCTCGTTTGTATGACAGTTTTGCCAATGTGTTTTACACTTTCCTGTGTTTTTTTAATGGTAAATATTGTCCTTTCACGTCCAGGCTTAGGACTCCCTCGAGCATTTTTTTCTAGGGCTCGTGTAGTGGTACTTCATTCCCTCAACATTTGTTTGTGTGTGAATGACTTTATCCTTCATCTGTGAAGGATAATTTTCTTGAGTGTCATATTTTTTAGTGAGAGATTATTTTTTATTTCAACACTTTGGATATATTATCCTATTCTTTCTTGGTCTATGAGGTTTCTGCTTAGAAATTTGCTGCTTATTTTTCTATTTTTTTGAAATTTTCTTTATAGGGGACTAGACACTTTTCTCTTGCTTTTTCATGTTTTCTGTGTCCTTCCATTGATGTCCATACATCTCTATATTTTCTTCAACGAGTCATTCTCTTGCTCTAGAGAGGACTAGAATTTCCTCTTGAACTATGACTTTAGACAGTCTGATTATAATGTACTGTGTACAATTTTGCATTGTATCCACCTAAGGATCATTAAGACTCCTGTATCTGAATCTCTAATCTCTTGCTAGACGTGAAAAGTTTTCATCAATTGTTTTGTTAGTAGATTTTCTAATCTTTTCTTTGATTTTTGCCTTCAGGGATACCAATAGTTTATAAACTTGGTCACTTTCTGTTTTCCTAAATGTCACCAAGGGTTTGACCATTCATTTTAATTCTTTTTTAAAATTTTGCCTGAGTGGAATATTTTATAATACCTGTCTTCAAGTTCTATGATTCTTCTTTCTACTTGATCTAGTCTATTCTTGAAGCTTTTATTTTTATTTATTTATTGAGACAGAGTTTCACTCCTGTTGCCCAAGCTGGAGTGCAATGGTGTGATCTCGGCTCACTGCAACCTCCGCCTCCCGGGTTCAAAGAATTCTCCTGCCTCAGCCTTCCGAGTAGCTGGGATTAGAGGTGTGCACCACCACACCCGACTAATTTTGTATTTTTGGTAGAGATGGGGTTTCTCCATGTTGGTCAGGCTGGTCTCGAACTGCCGACCTCAGGTGATCTGCCAGCCTCGGCCTCCCAAAGTGCTGGGATTGCAGGCATGAGCCACCGTGCCTGGCCTCTTGAAGCTTTTAAATGTATTTTATCTTTTCTTCCATGAGTTATTCAGTTTCAGAATTTTTATTAGGGTTTTAAAAAATACCTATCTCTTTATAAATTTATCTTTCATATACTGTCACATACTAAATTGTTTTTCTGATTTCTTCATTATTTTTTTCAGAATTCTCTTGACTCTCACTGAACTTCTTCAAAATTAATATTTTGACTTCTTGACTTAGGGGTTCAAAAATTTCTTTAATCAAAATCTATCGCTGGGGCATTATTGTGTTTATTAAATATGCCATGTTTTCTTGCTTTTTCACGTTTTCTGTGACCTTCCATTGACATCTGTACATCTGGTGTAACAGTCACTCCTTTCTATTTTTTTTAAATTTACTTTTGATGAGGAGGACTTTTTGAAGATGCATCTATGGTTTTGGCTGGATTGGCTACTTTGACTTTGCTCTTGGGGGCATACAGTAGTGCAGTCTCTTTATGATCTATTTGGCCGTAAACAGCATTAGTGGTATCTGTGATTTCCTCAGTGGGTTAGGGCATGTTTATTTGTGGAGGCTGTGATGGTATTGTACTGGGCTGGGCACAATGCCAGTTGGGCCAGTCTTCAGGCCCCAGTGTAAACAGTGGTGGGCTTAGCATGTCCATCTTGTGCCCCGGGGTGGTGCACACTGGCACCTGTGCTGGCAGTTACCAGTGGGTCGGTTTTCGGAGCTCCAGATGGCTTACTAGGATTCCTGTAGTGGCAGTGGTGGACGAGATTGTTGGGTGAGTTCTCAGTCCTATGGGCAACTGGTGTTGCATGGGGAATGGGAGTAGCAATGGCAGGATGGTTCTCTGGGTCTCACATGGTGTGCATTGATGTTGGCACTGGCTGCAATGTGCTGGGTGGGCAAGTCTCCAGGCCTGCAGGTGGTTCTTAACAGATAGTTTCCAGGTGAAGTGGTAGCAGCCCGAAGTTTACGCCCAATCAGGACCTTTGGAAGAATGCTCATGTGCCCAAGGTGGTGGTTTGGCTTGTGCAATACTCAGGTCTCTAGATTATGTGATCTGTCTTGGAATGGGGCACAAACTCAGCTGGACAGTCTTGTGCTTGGGCCCCCAATTTTGAGAGTAGTCACCAGCCATGGTGGACAGGGGGTAAGGGTATTTCTCATGCCCTAGAGAGAGTCACTGGGTGAGAGTGGTAGCCTCTGTGTTGGGGATAATGCCCAGAGATGATGGGCTACCATTGATAGTCACAGCCTGGGCCATGGTGTGGAGAATGCATGTTCTCCCCTTCACAGCTGAGTCCCAGTGAGACTCAATTTCCTGCCCAGACTGCAAGAGCCCACACTCAGCTCATGATCAAGTCCCAGTGGCAACTCATGCCCTCTTCATGACTTCATTTTACGTCCTGGTAGTGCAATACTCATTTTATGGCATTGGCTGCTACCACCCAGGCCTCATGCACTTCCTAGCCCCAGATAAACGGGTAGTCCTAGCTCACTGCCCAGTCCCAGCAGTGGCAGCCTGAGTTTCTGGAACGTCTAGTCCTGGTGCCTCTGGGTCTCAGAAAAGTATACAGTTTGCTGGAGGCTAGTTTTGAAAATGGCACCTTTCTATCAACTTAGATCTCAGAAAGGGTGTGGGACTCAGCAAGAGCTCCCTCCCTGGAGCAGTTCTGTCCCTACCGTTTCCTGGCAACTTTCTCTGTTAGTTTCCAGGGTTGAGAAGGGTAAGCATTTCTCAAGAGGCCAGGATTGCACACTTCTATGGTGGGATCATGGGACACTGGCAGTCTCTTACTCATCCCTCCCCTGCACTGGGGAGTCAGCACTGGCTCTTGGCCAATCCTGGCCAGGGAGGCTGCCTCTCCTCCTCCTTTCCTTTTTTTAGTGCCCCCTGTCACTTCTATGTTGAATTCCAGCGTTTTCTCTAGGAAGTGTTACTGTCTACACACTACTCTGTTTCATCCAAGTAAAAGAGGTAGGCATAAAATATTTCTTGTCAGTCATCTTGAATCCTCCTTTGGTTTCAAAAAATTTAGATCAATTTTCTTGGCTAATGCCATATAAACAGTAATCTTATCTATGAGTCAGCCTAAGACTCTTTATACTTTGTCTTGAGTTTCTCATTTTTGCTCTCATAATAAAATGTTTTCTGCGTTGTTCAGAGAAACGTACGCTCTTTTTACTAAATTTCTCCCCTATTGTCATTTCAAATGTTCCATAATATTATGCCAAAGCAACATAGGGCTACTTGTATTAAGCATATATTTTTTTAATTTTCTCTTCTCTGACGTATTGAGATCTGGGGCCTTGCTGACCCTGGAGGGACTGCTCATCCCAAGGTTAGCCATTTCCTGGAGAAAGAAAATAACTAATCTGACAGTGTGCTTTTCAAATACAAGTCAATCAATACAGAGGATACACAGTTAACCACTTCCTTTTTTGGTCTTTTATCTCTGGGCCACTTCAACCAGTGCAAGGTACTCTTGAAATTATTAAAACTAGACACTTGTAAACCAGCTTAAATAAGCTCACCAATTTCTTCCCATAGAAACAACAGCAGAGGTTCTTGACCACAATTCTCTCCTCTTCCTCTACCTTCTGGCAGATCCTACTGCTTTTTTATCTGACCTCCCATGGCATGGTGTGCCCCTTCCTTGTAGGAACTGTAGGTAGTAAACTATCTTATTAATGGCAATCATCCCCTGGTTTGTTCGACTTAGTCACTATACCTAAAATTTTCTATTAATACGTTACACTTTAAAACATACAGAGTACATCTGTTTTGTTATGTATATATGTATATTTCAGAAATACACTCACATATATGTGTGCATATATTCTTAACATTAATATATAATCTTAAAACCAAGATATGCACACTCTCGGGATAAGAATTTTAAAAATGAGTACACTAACATTAATGTAGTACTGTTATCTAATTTAGGTGTTAGTAAACTAAATCCCATGGGACAACTGCCTGTTTTTGCAAATAAGATTGTATTGGAACAATGTCAAGCCTGTTAGTTTGTCTCTTGTCTACGGCTATTTTTGTTTTACAAGGACAGAGTTCAGTGGTTTCAGCAGTGATCACATGACCCAGAAAATCTAAAATATTTACTCTCTGGCAATTTAAGAAGAAGTACTACTACCCTGATAATCTAAAATTCTCATTTTAATTTTACCATCTATCCCACTAATGTCATTTAAAACCAAATAAATATGTTACTTTTTTCTGGTCCAGGATCCGATATATTATCACATACCACATTTAGTTGTAATGTCTCTTTAGTCTCTCTTGATGTGGATTGGTTGTTGCACATTTGTTTTTTATTACTTTAATACTTAAAATGTAAAGGCCAGTATTTTGTAGAGTGTTCTTCAGTTTGTGATTTTTGCTGGTTTGTTTCCTATTAATTCACTTGAGATTGTATAGCTTAGGAAGGATTAACACACAATTGTTACTATGTTTTTCTCGGCATGTCGTAACAGGAAGTGAAGAATATCTACTTGTACCATTAAATCTTGATATTAAATTTGATCATTTGGCTAAGGTGATATCTGCTAGATTTGTCCACTGCCAAGTTACTGTGTTTTCCTTTGTAATTAGTAAATACTTTTAGGGAGATATAATGTGAGAATATGTAAGTATCTCAAGTCTCACCATACTTTCACCCAATAATTCTAGTATTTTTTGATGATTTCATCAGAAATAAATATCTTTATGGTTGTGGCCAACTTGTGATTTTTTTTTTCATATCAGTCAACATTTTCTTCTACATTTACTTGCAATTATATTGTAAAAATGACCTTTGATGTTTCCAGTACTTATTTATTCATTTATCTAAGTATGAATACACAGATATGTCCCTGATTTGGTGACGGAAATTCTATTCAAACTGTCTTCTGTGTGGTTTGTGTGTACTTATCAGTCTTTGAAATTTCCTTAATTAATGGCACAAAAATATATGTCTGGTTCATTTTGTATTTTCTCTGTACTAAACATAGAGTTAGCCATTTCTCCAAGGAGCTCTGGTTCCATTTAGTAGATAACACTAAATGGAAGCAGCCAAGATCTTTGTGCTAGATGTGCTTATTGCAATTGAGGTGTCAATGCTTCTACTTACTCCTCTCAGGGAGCAAGAATGCAAACACAGAAGATTATATATAATAATATATAGATATAGAAGTAAAAATATAGATAATTTTACACACATACACACAAAAACACATAGAAGCATGTGCATAATATCTACAGATGATAGATAGATAGATAGATAGATAGATAGATAGATAGATAGAGAACATAAACTACATGTTTGTTCATACTAACATCCATAATTTTAGCCCAACACCACCAGGCTCATTTTCGCATTTCCTTTACCACATTTGTAATTCACTTCTCTAAGAATAGAAAAATTGGTTTCAATTATCAACAAAATACTCATAATTTCAATACACATTAAAATATTTTGAAATTTCTAACCCATAAATCTACACAGAACAAATTTATTACACAGAGTTCAATATTTGTACCATATATTTTTATTGTGGTAAGTCCACTTAACATAAGAATTTCCATTCAACAAATTTTTAATTGTACAATACAATACTGGTAACTACTGGTACTGGGTTGTGCAGCAAATCTCTAGGAATTATTTATCCTGCATAACAAAAATTTTAGACCTGGTAAACAACAACCTCTAATTTTTCATGCCACTAGCCCCTCAGAATCACCATTCTATTCTCTGCTTCTTTAATTTTTAATATTTCAGATATACTAGGGGAATCGTGCAGTGTTTATCTTTCTGTAACTGTCTTATTTCCCTTAGCATAATATCCTTTATGATTATCTATGCTGTGTATACAGCATGATATTCTCCTTTGTGAAGTTTGAATAACATTCTATTGTGTATATACCACATTTGTTTTACTATTCATCAGTCAATGGCTACTTGGATTGTTTCTGTATATTGGCTACCATGAATGATGTTGTAATGAACATGGGAGTACAAATTTTTCTCTTCAGGATTTTGATTTCTATTTTGCAGGGTATATGCCCAGCAGTGGAATTGCTGGGTCATATAGTAGGTCTATTTTTAATCTTTTGCTGAACCTCCATACTATTTTCCATAGCAGCTGCACCATTTTACATTCCCACCAACAGAGTACAAGGGGTCCAATTATTTAACATTTTCTTCATAACTTGTTATCTCCTGTCTTTTTCATAGTAGCCATCCTAACTACTGTGAAGTGACATCTCACCATGGTTTGATTTGCATTTCTCAGGTTAGTGACGTTGAACACCTTTTCATACACTTGTTGGCTACTTGTATGTATTCATTGGAGAAGTGTCTATTCAAGTCCTTTGATGATTTTTTAAATTGTGTTATTTGATTTGTGCTATTGAGTTGCAGGAATTTATTATATGTTTTTATACTTACACAGTAACAGATATAGGGTTTATAAATATTTTCTCCCTTTTGATAGGCTGTATTTTATTTTGTTGATTGTTTTCTCTGCTGTGTAGAGGCTCTCCAGTTTGATGTAATACCACTTGTATCTTTTTGCTTTTGTTGCCTTTGATTTTAGTGACATATCAAAAACAATCATTGCCCAGGTTAAGGTTAGCAAGTTTTTATCTATGCTTTTGTTTAAGAGTTGAACAGTTTCAGGTCTTATACTTAAATCCTTAATCTATTTTAAGTTGATTTTTGTATATGATATAAAATTAAAGAACCTATTCACCAAGGAGATATAACAATTATAAACACACACCAAACACCAGAGAACATAAATATATAAAGTAAACAGTGAATAACTGAAAGGAAAAAATATACAGCAATGTAATAATCATAGGAGATTTTAATACTGCACTTTTAACAATGCATAGGACACACAGACAGAAAATTGATGAGGAAGTAACAAACTTGAACAACATTATAGAACAGATGAACTTAGATATATGCAGAACACTGCAACCAACAGTCACAGAATACACATTCTTTTCTTCTTTTTTTATTTTTTCTCTTCAACTTTTATTTTAAGTTCACGTGTGCAGGATGTGCAGGTTTGTTACATAGGTAAATGTGTGCCATGGTGGTTTGCTCCACAGATCACCTCATCACCTAGGTATTAAGCCCAGTGTCCCTTAGCTATTCTTCCTGATGCTCCCTCTGCTCCCACCATCCTGACAGGTCCCAGTGTGTGTTGCTCCCTCCATGTGTAAATGTGTTCTCATCATTCAGCTCCCACTTATAAGTGAGAACATGTGTTGTTTGGTTCTCTGTTCCTGCATTAGTTTGCTGAGCATAATTGCTTCCAGCTCCACCCATGTCCTTGTAAAGGACATGATCTCATTTCTTTTTATGGCTGCATAGTATCCCATGGTGTATATGTACCACTTTTTCTTTCTCCAGTCTATCACGGGTGGGCATTTAGGTAGATTCCATATCTTTGTTATTTTGAGTAGTGCTGTAATGAACTTACACATTACATGTATCTTTATAATAGAATTATTTATATTCCTTTGGGTATATACCCAGTAATGGGATTGATGTGTCAAATGGTATTTCTCCCTGGAGGTCTTTTGAGGAATTTTCACACTGTCTTCCATGATGGTTGAACTACTTTACGCTCCCACCAACAGTGTAAAAGTGTTCCTTTTTCTCCGCAACCTTGACAGCATCTGTTGTTTTTTGACTTTTTAATAATAGTCATTCTGACTGTTGTGACATGCTATCTCATTGTGGTTTTTATTTGCATTTCTCTGATGATCAGTGATGTTCAGCATTTTTACATATGTCTGTTGGCTGCATGTATGTCTTCCTTTGAGAAGTGTCTGTTCATGTCCTTTAACCACGTTTTAATGGTTTTTTCTTTTCTTGTAAATTTGCTTACGTTCCTTGTAGACTCTGGATATTAGACCTTTGCTAGATGGAGAGATTGAATAAAATTTCTCCCATTCTGTATGTTATCTGTTCAGTCTGATGATAGTTTCTTTTGCTGTGCAGAAGCTCTTTAGTTTATTTAGATCCCTTTTGTCAGCTTTTGCTTTTGTTGCGATTGCTTTTGGTGTTTTCATCATTAAATCTTTGCCCATGCCTATGTCCTGAATGGTATTATCTAGATTTTCTTCTAGGGTTTTTATAGTTCCAGATTTACATTTAAGTCTTTAATCCATCTTGAGTTAAGTTTTGCATATCGTGTGAGGAAGGGGTCTAGTTTCAATTTTCTGCCTATGGCTAGCCAGTTCTTTCAGCATCATTTATTAAATAAGGAATCCTTTCCCCATTGCTAATTTTTGTCAGGTTTGTTGAAGATTGGTTGGTTGTAAGTGTGTGGTCTTATTTCTGCATTCTTTATTCTGTTACATTGGTCTGTGTGTCTGTCCTTGTACCAGTATCATGTGGTTTTGGTTACTGTAGTCTTGTAGTATAGTTTAAAGTCAGGTGGCATGACGTCTCCAGCTTTGTTCTTTTTGCTTAGGATTGTCTTGGCTATTCGGGCTCCTTTTTGGTTCCCCATGAACTTTAAAGTCTTTTTTTTTTTTATTTCTGTGAAGTCTGTCAATGGTAGTTTAATGGGAATAACATTGAATCTAGAAATTACTTTGGGCAGTATGATCATTTTTATGAAATTGATTCTTCCTGTCCATGAGAATGGAACGTTTTCTATTTTTCTGTGTTCTCTCTGATTCCTTTGAGCAGTAGTTTGTGGTTCTCATTGAAGAGGTCCTTAATTTCCCTTGTTAGCCGTGTTTCTAGGTATTTCAGTCTTTGTGTAAAAATTGTGAATGGGAGTTCATTCATGATTTGGCTCTCTGCTTGCCTATTGTTGGTGTACAGTAATGCTAGCAATTTTTGCATGTTAATTTTGCAGAATACACATCCTTTTCAAGCACACCTGGAACATTCTCCAGGATAAGTTACATGTTATACCACAAACCAAGTGTTAACAAACTTAAGAAGATTGTAATAATAGCAAACCTCTTTTTTCAATCAGAATAAAATGAATCTAGAAATTAATAACAACAGGCAATTGGAAAATACACAAATATGTGGAAACAAAACAATGCACATATGAATAAGCAATGGATCAAAAAAGAAACTAAAGGAAAATCATGAAATATCTTGAGACAAATGAAACTTGAAAACACAATACACCAACACATAAGGGATACTGTGAAGGCAGTTTCTTTTCCAAATTTCAACTTTTTATTTAAGATACAGGGAGATACAGGGGTTACATGTGTAGGATTGTTACATGGCAATATTGGACCCAGGTAGTGAGCCTAACATTGAATAGGTAGTTTTTCAACCAACATTCCACTCCTTACCACCTACCTGTAGGAGTCCACAGTGTCTGTTTTTCTCATCTTCACATTCATGTTCCAGTGCTCAATGTTAAGGTCCCACTTACACATGAAAACATGTGCAATTTTGTTGTTTCTTCTTGTGTTAGCTCCCTTATGGTTATGGCCTCTAACTGCATCTATGTTGCTGCAAAAAAGAAAAAAAAAATGATTTTATTACTTTTTTATGGTTGCATAGTATTCCATGGTGTATATATACCACATTTTCTTTATATAAGGTACCATTGATTGTCATCTGGGTTGATTCTATGTCTTTGCTATTGTGAATAGCACAGCAATGAACATAAGAGTGCATATGCCTTTCAGGTAGAATGATTTATTTTCCTTTGCGTATATAGCCAGTAATTAAATTGTTGCATTGAAGGGTAACTCTGTATTGAGATGTTTGAGAAATCTCCAAAGTGTTTTCCACGGTGGCTCTACTAATTTACATTTCCACCAGGAATGCATAAGTGTTCCCGTTTCTCTGCAGACTCACCAGTATCTATTGTTTTTTGACTTTTTAATACACATTCAGACTGGTGTGAGATGTTGTCTCAATTTGGTTTTCATTTGCATTTCTCTGATTATTAGTGATGCTGAGCATTTTTCATGAGTTTTTGTTGCTTATATGTCATCTTTTGAGAAGTGCCTGTTCAATGCCATTGCCAGTTTTTAATGGAGTCCCTTGATACTTCTTGATGATTTTTTAAAAGTTCTCTATAGATTCTAGATATTAGGCCATTGTAGAATGCATAGTTTGTGAATGTTTTCTCCCATTCTGTGTGTTATCTGTTTACTCCGTTAATAGTTTCTTTTGCTGTGTACAAGTTCTTTACTTTAATTAGGTCTCATATATCTGTTTTTGTTATTTTTGCAACTGCTTTTGGGGACTTGGCCAAAAATTCTTTGCCAAAGCCAATGTTAAGAAGAGTATTGCCTAGGTTGTCTTCCAGGACTTTTGTACTTTGAGGTCCTACATTTAAATATTTAACTCATTTTGAGTTAACTTTTGTATATGGTGAAAGGCAGGAGTCCAGCTTTATCTGCCTGTGGCTAGTCAGTTATCTCAGCACCATTTCCTGAATAAAGAGTCGTTTTTCCCATTGCTTGTTTTTATCAGCCTTGTTGAAAATCAATGGAAGTAGGTGATTCATTTTATTTCTAAATTTTCTGTTTCTTTTTTTTCCATTAATCTGTGTGTCTGATTTTGTACCAGTACCATGCTGTTTACATTACTGTAGCTTTGTAGTATCTTTTGAAGTCGGGTAGTTTGATGTGTCCAGCTTTGTTCTTTTGCTTAAGATGTCTTTGGCTATTTAAGGTCTTTTTTGGTTCTGTCTGAATGTTAGAAAAGGTTTTCTTAATTCTGTGGAGAATGACATTGATCATTTGATAGAAATAGCATTGAATTTGTAAATTACTCTGTGTCATGTTAACATTTTAATGATATTGATTCTTCCAGTCCATGAGCATATAATTTTGTTTTGTTTTGTTTCTGTCATCTCTGATTTTTTTAAGTAGTGCTTTGTAGTTATTCTGATGGTAATCTTTCACCTTCTTGGTTAGCTGTATTCCTAGGTATTCCTTTTTCTCTGAGCCTACTATAAGGGAACTTCCATTTTTGATTTCACTCTCAGCCTACGTGTTGTCAGTAAAAATGCTACTGATTTTTTTGTACATTGATTTTGTATCCTGAACCTTTACAGAAGTAGCTGATCAGTTTTAGGAACCTTTTGGCATAGCCTAATGTGAGTAGATATCTTTGTCTTGCTCCACTTCTCAAGGATAATTCTTCCAGCCTTTTGTCACTCATATAATGTTGGCTGTGGGTTTGTCAGAGATGGCTTTTATTATTTTGAGGTATATTCCCTTGATGCCTAATCTGTTGAGGTTTTTTTCTTTTTTTTTTTTTTTATCATGAACAGATATTGAATTTTATTGAAATGATCATATTGTCTTTGCTTTAAATTCTGTTTATGTGCTAAAGCACACTTATAATTTGCATAGGTTGAATCATCCTTTCATCCCAGGAAAAATGCTTACTTGATTATGGTGTATTAACTTTCTGAGGTGCCGCTGTGTTGCTGGATTTGGTGTGGTATTATTTTGTTGAGCATTTTTGCATCTATGTTCACAATGAATACTGGTCTGAGATTTCTTTTGTGTGTGCATGTCTCTGTCAGATTATGATATAGGTCTGTTGCTCATTTTATAGAGTAAGTTTAAAAGGAGCTCTTCTTTCTCAACTTTTTGAGATAGTTTCAGCAGGATTAGTTCTTCTTTGCATGTCTGGTATCTGTCTTTTTGTTAACCTAGGAAAGGGTCTATCAATCTTATCTATTATTTGAAGATCCAATTCTTGGTTTAACTGATATTTTGTATAGATTTTTGCAACTCAAATTGATTAAGTTATTCTCTAATTTTAGTTTTCTTTTTTTTTTTTAATTTTCTGCTGGATTTTAGGTTGGTTTGTTCTTTCCTTTCTAGTTCCTTCAGGTGAAAAGTTAGATTGTTAATTTGAGACATTTCTAACATTTTGATGAAGACATTTAGGGCTATACATTTTGTTCTTAATACTGATTTGACTGCATCCCAAAGATTTTGATAAACTGTGTTCCTGTTTTTATTAATTTAATTTTTGTTAAATTTCTGCCATAATTTTGATGTTATTCAAGAGTAAGTTGTTTTATTTTCAGGTGTGCATGTTGTTTTGAGAGGTCTTCTTGACTTTGATTTCTATTTTTATTGCACTGTGATCTGAAAGTATGCTGCTATGATTTCAAAATTTTTGAATTTATTAAGGATTTCTTTATGACTGAGCATGTGGTCAATCTTAGGATGTATTTTATGTGCAGATGGGAAGAATGTATATATTTTTTATTGTTGGATGAATGTTCTGCAGATGTCTATTAGGTCAATTAGTCAAGTGACTAGTTTAAGTGCAGAGTTTACCATTTCCTAATTTGATGATCTGCCTACTGCTGTCAGTGGGATGTTGAAGTCCTTCACTACTATTGTGTGCTTGTGTAAGTCTTTTTGTAGGCCAAGAAGAACTTGTTATATGAAACTGGGTGCTCTAATGTTGGGTCTGTATATATTTAGGATAGTTAAGGCTTCTTGTTGGATTGTACTCCTTATCATTATGCAATGTCCTTCTTTACTCTTCTTAATTTTTATTGGCTTAAAGCCTATTTTATCTGATATAAGAACAGTGACTCCTGCTCTTTTAATTTTGCATTTGCATGGCAGATATTACTCTGCCTTTTTACATTGAGCCTTTACGTGTTTTTTGTATGTGAGATAGGTCTCACGAGGAAAACAGATGATTGAGTTCTTTTAATCCGGTCTTCCATGCTTTGTCTTTTAAGTGGAATATCCGGCCCTTTTACATTCAAGAGGCTACTGTTGATATATTTGATTTTGATAATCTCAACATTTTCTTAGCTGGCCGTTATGTAGACTTGATGATGTAGTTGCTTTATAGTGTCTGTGTGCTATGTGTTGAAGTGTGCTTTGGTGGTAACAGGTATTGTTCTTTCGAATCCACATTTTGCACTCCCTTAAGGGCATCTTGTAATGCTGATCTGGTTGAAAAGGACTCTCCCAACATTTGCTTGAATGAAAAGAATTTTATTTCTCCTTCACTTAGGAAGTGTAGTTTGTCAAAATATAAAATTATTGGTTGATTTTTTTTCCTTGGAGATGTTCAAAATATGCCCCCAATCTCTTCTGTGTTGCAAGTTTTCTACTGAGAGGGCTACTGCTAGCCTGATGGGGTTCCCTCTGTACATGACCCGCTCCTTCTCTCTAGCTGCCTTTAATTTTTTTTCTTTGGCACTGACCTTGGTGAACCTGATCACTATGTGCCTTGAGGATGCTTGTCTTGTATAGTATCTGTCTGGAGTTCTCTGTATTTCTTGGGTTTGCATGTAAACCTCTCTAGTGAAAGAAGGATAACTTTCATAGACTATGACTTCAAATATATTTTCCAAGATGTTTATTCCCTCTCTTATCTCAGGTATGCCGATTAATCATTGATTGAGTCTCTTCACATAATTCCATGTTTCTCAGAGGTTTTGTTCATTTTTCTTAGTTTCTTTTTTTCTCTTTATTTATTTATTTATTTGTTTGTTTGTTTGTTTTTGACTAAGTTCATTTGAAGAACTGGTTTTCAAGCTCTGAGATTTATTTCTCAGCTTGGATTATTCTGCTATTAATACTCAAGAAGTCTAGTCTGGGATTGGTTTAAAATGGCTATTTTGTCTTTCAGTTCTTGAATCATTTCACTGGATTACTTGGTTTTCTTAGACTGGGTTTCAGCTTTATACTGAATCTTGAAGAGCGTCCTTGCCATCCAGATTCTGAATTCCATGTCTGTCATTTCATTTATTTCAGACTGGTTAAGAGACATTACCGGGGAGCTATTGCACTCATTTAAATGTAAGGGGACACTCTGGCTTTTTGAATTGTCAGAGTTCTTGCATTTATTCTTCGTCATCTTAGGAGGCTGACATTTTTTAACTGTGATGTAAATTGAGTATGGTTAGTTGGCTTTGTTTCTGGAAGCTTTTAGAGGACCAAGTCTCTGCACAGGGTGTTGGTTGTTGAATTCTTGCCCTTTCGGTTTCACAACAGGTAGTTTTTTGCTCTTGTAGTTTTGTCTGTGTTCCAGTAGATGGCGCTTGAAAGCAATGGGCAGTAGGTAGGCTGTTAGTTGCGTGGTTTCTTTGTGCAACCTTGTGCTTGCCGTTCTGTTGCGAGGTGTGAGGGGAAAACAGTTAACCCTCTCACTAGACCTGCTCCTGGGCCTTTCAGGAGACACCTACAATCACTAGCACTGTGCCCACCATTTTGTTGTTATTGATGTTGTTGTCGGGTCTTTTGGGCCATGGGGCTCCTTTAGGGAGAGGTCCCCTTTCCCAGGCACTGTCCGGGGCTGGGAACCAGTCTTGGTGTTCAGGTACTCCATGCCGTGTTTCCAGTTTCCTCCCTTTACAGCCTCGGCATCTGCTTCTTTTCTCCAACCACATTTGGCATTTTCTCTCCAAGGATCTGTTCAATTTCTGTTGGTGTAGTTGAAATCATGTTTTCTTTCTGTGGGAGCAGGACTTCTCAGCTGCATCTAGTTAGGCTGCTTGCTCAAAACTTTTTTGAATTTTTTGAGACTCGTTTTGTGGGCTAATATATGGTCTATCTTGGAGAATATTCCATGTGCCGATGAGAAGTATGTGTATTCTGCAACTGTTGCATGAAATGTTCTGTAAATGTATATTAGGTTCACCTGATCTAGAGTGAAGATTAAGTTGAACCTTTCTTTGTTGAGTTTCTGTCTGGTTGATCTGTGCAATGATTAAACTGATGTGTTTAGGTTTCCTGTTACCATTGTCTCTCTCTTTATCTTTAATAGTATTTTCTTCATATATTTGGGTTCCGTACAATGATTATATTCTCTTTTTGATTTGACCACTTTATCATCATGTAATGATCTTCTTTGTCTCTTTGTGTAGTTTTTCTCTTGAAATCTATTTTACCTGATGTAAGTGTACTACTCCCAGTGTTGATTCTGATTTCCATGGAATAACTTTTTCTATTCCTCTATTTTTAATCTATGAATATCTTCACAGGTATAGCCACTTTCCTGTAGGCTGCATATAGCTGAATCTTGTTTTTTATCCATTCAGCTGTTCTATGAGTTTTACTGAATAATTTAATGTATTTAAATTTAATCTTATTATTTATTAGTAAAGAGTAGTACTGCCACTTTTTTACATTTTTGGTTTTCTTTTTTGTTGTTGTCATTGTTGTCAGTGGTGTTCTCTTTTTTCTTGTCTTCCTTTGTGTAAAAAGGGATTTTATCTAGTAGCTTTTTTTGATTTCTTGATTATATATATATATATATATATATATATATATATATATATATATATATATTATAGGGGTTTGTTTGTGGTTACCATGAAGCTGACAAATAACATAACCAATTTTTAAACTGATGACCACTCTGATTACCAAAAAGAGCAAAACAAATAAATAAGCATGTTCTCACTCATAGGTGGGAACTGAACAATGAGATCACTTGGACTCGGGAAGGGGAACATCACACACCGGGGCCTATAATGGGGAGGGGGGAGGGATTGCATTGGGACTTATACCTGATGTAAATGACGAGTTGATGGGTGCTGACGAGTCGATGGGTGCAGCACACCAACATGGCACAGGTATACATATGTAACAAACCTGTACGTTATGCACATGTACCCTAGAACTTAAAGTATAATAATAATAAAAAATTAATTTTAAAAAAAGAGAAAACTATGAAAACATTCTACACTTTAACTTCATTTCCTCTGATTTATGACTTTGTCTGTCTACTGAAAAGTTTTTGTCGTTATCACTTTTGGCAGTATTTTTAGTCTTCCTGCTAAAGATATGAGTGGTTAAGACACTGCAATTGCAGTGTTATAGTATTGTGTACTTTTCTGTGTATTTGCTATTACTGACAGGTTTTATATCTTCAGATAATTTGTCATTTTGTAACTGCCTTTTCTTTCTGATTGAAGAACTCTCTTTACCATTTCTTGTAGGACAAGTCGGATGTAGACATGATCTCAGCTTTTATTTGTCTGGAAAAGTGTTTATTTCTTCTTCATAGTTGAAGGATAATTTTGCTGAATACGATATTCCATGTTGCAATTTGTTTTTCTTCAGCATTTTGGATATGCTATTTCACTCTCCCTTGGCCCATAAGAATTCTGCTGAGAAATCTGCTGACATACATATTAGAGCTCCTTTATGTGCTATTTGTTTATTTTTTTCTTGGTGCTTCTAGTATCCTCTTTATCCTTGACTTTTGAGAATTTATTAAAAGCCTGTAGATGTTTCATTTGGTTTAAATCCACTTGATGTTCTAGGACCTTCTTGTACCTCGGTATTCCTATCATTCTTTAGGTTTGGAGAATTGTCTGTTACCATATCTTCGAATAAACTTTATCCTCTTTCCCTCTACATCTTGTTCAAGGCTAAGAACTCTTAGATTTGCCCCTTTGCAAATACTTTCTATATCTCTTAGTCATGCTTTAATTTTTACATTGTTTTTTGTCTTCTCACTGTGTATTTTCATATAGTCTGTCTCTAAACTTACTATTTTTTTCTGCTTTATCATTTCTGCTGTTGCTAGGGTCTAATGCATTTTTTCAGTATATTAATTGAAATTTTCAGCTCCAGCATTTCTGCTAGATTTTTCAATTTCTCAATCTCTTTTTACAATTTATCTAATAAAATTGTGAATGTATTATCTGTGTTATCTTAACGTTTGTTGAGCTTCATCAAGGCAGGTATTTTGAATTATCTGTCTGAATGGTCACATATATCTGACGCTTCATAGTTGGTCACTGGTGCCTTATTTAGTTCATTTGGTGAGGTCATGTTTTTCTGTATGCTCTTGATGCTTGTGAATATTTTTCAGTGTCCGCTCATTGCAGAGTTAGATATGTACTCTAATCTTATACTTCTCGAGAAGGCTGTTTACATATTCAAAGGGTATTTAGTGTTGTAATTTAACTTTGTGGTCACTGCAGCCATATCAGGATTGTAAGGCACACTAAGTTCTAAATTCAGTAGTAACAGCATAACTCTTGCTGACTCCTTGAGGTGCCACGTTAGTGATGTTGGTTAAGTCAAGGGAAAATTTCCTGGGTCACCAGAAAAATTCTCTCACTCTCTTCCCTCTCTTTCTCCTAATCTTTCTCCTAATCAAAAGGAGTCTCTCTCTCTCTCTCTCTCTCTCTCTCTATATATATATATATATATATATATATATATATCTCCCCCACCCTGTCTCTCCATGATGGGCTGCCTGAAGTTTTTGGATGAGTGACACAAGCAATTCCATGGCCACCACAGGTAGCACTGCACTGGATGGCACTTGAAGCCAGTACACTGTTGGATTGCACCCAAGGCTCACGGTAATTACTGCCTGACTACTGCTTATGGTTCTTCAAGGCCCAAAAGCTCTTATATCAGAATGTGGTGAACTCTGTTAGAACTAAGTTTTTTGTTTTTTTTTTTAATCTTAATTTCTTTCGGAACGGTGGATTTTCTTTTGGTCCAGCGTGTGTCTAGAAATGCCGTCCAGTAGCTAAGGCCTGGAACCTGGAGCTTCAGTAATCTCCTTGGTGCTTTATTTCAATGTGACTAAAATGGTACCCAAGTTGCAAGATGAATTTCTCAGTACTCTTCCCTCTCATTTTCTAAAGTGGAAAAATTTTATTCCTGAGCTGTGCTGCCTGGCACTGGGGAGGTGTTACACAGTCTGGATAACCTATTTTATTACCCTAGGCAATTGTCTGCTAGATAGTCCTAAATTTTCATATTAAAGGAAATCTTAGGTTAAAAAAATAAGGTAGTGACATTTACATTTCATAGTACAGAGAGAAATAGTCTGGTACTAGAGGGAGATTAAAAATGGATGCCAAGTAAAAATTATAGAAATCTGTCATAGGACTGTAAGGGGAGACCAGTTGTATTTAGATAGAGACTACCTATCTTTTAACTGGATCTGTGAGCTCTGGACAGGGCCCACACTGAATGCTGGGTCTCCAGACAGGGAGAATTATTATGAGGCTAGACCACATGATGCTTTTACAGGGTACTTTAAAAAAAATTTACAAAGACCGTTCTAAGTGTCTAAACTATCCTCTTGCTTAAATACCCAAGAATAGCCTCCATCATAATAACTATTTTAGTCAAAAAATCTGGTAACACAGTGCAAAAGCAAGTACTTTATGATCTGAGACAAACTTTTCTCTTTACCCACTCTTGGAATTCCATAAAGAAAAACAGATTTTTCCCCAGAAAGGAGTCTGGTGCCTTTTCTGTTTTCTTCAGTGAATCCTGGGTTATTATAAGCTGTTTTAGGTCCCTCATGCAGCAGAGGGAGGCAAGAGAAAGGAGAGACTGCAGAACTAAATGAAGACAATGAAATTCAATAAACTGAGATAAAAATAATAAACTTATGCTCAGAGAAGACAAGGTCTTAGGAGAGAAAATAAAACATAAGGCCTTTTAATGCAAACATACACACACATGCACATGTACACGCACACACACACACACACACGCAAACATCTTGTATGTTAGCTTTTAATTAAGCTGACTTTTAACCATTGAGCCCCTTAAAATATACTTTTAAATCTCATTGTTACTGTAAAGGAGTCCAGATTCAGACCCCAAGAAAGGGTTCTTGGATCTCACGCAAGAAATAATTTGAGGTGAATCCATAAAGTGAAGCAAGTTTATTAACAAAGTTAACTAATGAAAGAATGTATCCTCCATAGGAAGAGCAGCGACTTGGGCTGCTTCACTAAGGATAATTCCAGTTATTTCTTGATTATATGCTAAGTAATGGGTGGATTATTCATGAGTTTTCCAGAAAAGGGGTGGGCAACTCCCAGAACTGAGGGTTCCTACCATTTTTAAACCATATAGGGTGACTTCTTGATGTTGCCAAGGCATTTGTAAATTGTCATTGCACTGGTGGGAGTGTCTTTTTGCATGCTAATGCACTACACTTAGCAAATAATAAGCAGTGAGGACAACCAGAGGACAACCACTTTTGTTGGTATCTTGGTTTTGGTGTGTTTTGGTCAGCTTCTTTATCAAGACTGGTTTTATCAGCCAAGTCTTTATAATCTGTATCTTGTGGAGACCTATCTCATCCTACGAATTAGAATGCCTAACCTCCTGGGAATGCATCCCAGTAGGTGTCAGTCTTATTTTACACAGTGCCTATTCAAGATGGAGTTTCTCTGGTTCAAATGCTCTGACATATTTCCCTCCTCCCTTTTATAAGAAAACTCTTAATCCTAAGGGCTGTAGAGAGAGGAAGATTCATCTTCTGTAACTTCTTCAGGCTGAACAGGGAGGATAATATTCCTGCCTAACTATTGCATCTCTTGCATTCAGGTTAGAGAAGAGCTCAGTCAAAAAGCATCAGTATGGTGAGGGCCATTAATAACTATTGAGTTATGACAAAAGGTGATATCTGGAAGATAGTAAGTGTTCAATTTAAGAATACATTCAGTAAGCTTATCTTGCATTCCTACACAAAGAGTATGACAGCATTATATTTCACAATAGTAAAACAAACTAAGTAAAATTATCCCAAGTAAACTAAATAAGAAGGCTTTTCATGAACTGGGAAACTTTGGAACCAAAGTGATATGGAGTTGCTACACATGCTATACATTCCAATATGTGCTCAGAATTAGAATACTGATCTAGATTTTTTACATTACCCATCTCTCTTGTTACTTTTGAACAGCCATAAGAGATCACTGGTTGGTTCACAGAAATAGCAGGTTCAGTCTAAATTGTACAAAAAAAAAAAAAAAAACCCTCAAAAACAACTGGAGATCACAGTTTTATAACAAGTGTACCATTGTTACTAAAACATGTTTTTTTATCTCTCTATTCTCCCATTTTTACTAAAGACAAATCCTAATAGGACTATTTTGTTTGCAAAACTAAGCCACAGTCTTATACTTAGCCTGATTATTTGTGTAAAGTACAGCAAAAATAATCATTTTTCACATAGGTTTTTTAAATTGGCTTTGATTGCACTTTGTTCCATAAAAGGAATCTCAGATAAGGCTTTTTTCAAAGCCAAGCCTAGCCATAGATTTGTACTATCAAATACTTATCAGTTAGGTAAATTCCTCTTTTTTTGAGGACCCAAGATAACCTAGGGCTCCTGGGCCTGTTAGAAAGTGGCATTATTTACTTACTACAGGTCAGGGACCCTGTACAGAACTGTGTAGAGAAAGTATGAGGCCAGTTTTCCCAAGGGGCTTTTAATGGCCCTATAGGTCAAATTTGATTCCTTAAAGGAAAGCATGCCATTCCAGTTAAAGCCTTGGTAAAATAACTGGTTTCTTTTATTTTGTCCTGTTAAAAAAGAAAACATGCTTATTGCACTTATGCAAATAACTATATTGTCATTAGTTAAGAATACTCACAAATAGTTTCAAAATTCTGGAGAAATCAGGTAGAGAGAAACAAATATGCTCCAAATTTTGTTCACTGGAGTATATTTTACTTAATTGTTAAAAGATGTAAGTCGCTCAAAAGAAAAGTTTTATTGGCTCTGAAAAACAAAACAAAGGATCCTTTTAAGCAAAAAGTCAAAAAGATAGCTTTAGTCTTCTATTAGTTCCGTCCATGTTGTTAACTCCTGTTCTGCCTGATATTCATGAACATTTCAGCACTCCAGGAGATCCTGGAAGTTTTTTCTTCTAGTCTAATGTCACAATCTCCAAATTTATCAGAAACCTGCATTTAAGAACACCTGTTAGAGTTCTGTAGCTGATTACAAAACCATCTCTAAAGAAAAAAACAAACAAAACAAAAAACAAAAACAAAAACAAAACAAGGCAACAATTATCACTGGATGACAAAACACTTTAGGGCAGGCTCTATTACAGCCACAATTGACTAAGAATTTTGGTGACTTATGTGGCATACAACAATTTTACATAACAATTATAATAAATATTAATAGCATACACTAAGTTATATCAGAGTTACAGAAGTTTCTAATACTTTTGGAACACCTACGAAAAACATATTCACACAAATATGGCCTAAAGAAGGAACACTTAGGAACCTTTGGTGGGAAAACCTGGATTGTATGTGATTTTAATTATGTACTACCTTTGGAGACTAGGACACAGAAAGAAGTGCAGATAAGGTTTGACCTTCCAGCATAACTACGGGGCATGGCTAACACCACATATCACCAGGCTTTACCTAGAATCTGCTTCAAAGTAACTAAGTTGAACAATTTTCAAAAATCAAAGAAGCAGTTTATGACCCTAACACATTTAGCAAATTTAATATTTAACCTACTTCAGACCAAATGTCTAAATTTCAAAGACATTTGTATTTTACCAATGATCCACAAAACTGTTTTTATTTGTGAACCTTTACTAAGGTCACATGAACTAAAAGGCATCCATTTTTATTCTCTGATAGAATATTTGATTTAAGCTCTTAAGATTTTAAAAACAAAGATCTTTCATATCACACACACACACACAACACATATAAATACATAGACAAAAGAAGTTCTAGTAGTTTTAATATTTTTTATTTGCCAGGTTCTTAATCAGATTACTGCTTCAGGGTGGAGCCCATGGAGGAACAAGGCCAGGAAAACATGCAATTTCTATGGCTTAATAAACAGGCACAGCTGGAAAGCAAAACAGATCCCCCAAATTTAAGGGTCCCATTTTTATATCATATCTTAAATCCCATAAAAAGAAATGCTACAGAACAAGACAGTGCAATGATTTTAATGTGCATTTCATTGCAAAGCAATTCAAGGCCACTCAACCTATTCTCTGATTATCCCATCTTCCATGGGAGTCTTAGGTCTCAGTGTGGGGCAGGGATGGGGACATTGCCATACCTTCTAGGTGGCCAAGAGCATGCTCCTCTGATCCAAACATGTGAAAAGCCAAATATTCACTTTTAACTGCCATTAGCTATTCCCCAAAGCATACTTCCTATGTAGTTATTACACACCAAAGTTCTATTATAATGTGAAGCAAATTGGATCCCACCAAGGGTTAAAAATGTCTGAAAATGCAATACAAAACAGAACAGAGCCTTAGATTTAAATTTTTTTTTTTTTGTATAATACTTTAAGTTCTAGGGTACATGTGCACAATGTGCAGGTTTGTTACATATGTTTACATGTGTCATGTTGGGCTTCACCCATTAACTCGTCATTTACATTAGGTATACTCCTAATGCTATCCCTCCCACTTCCCCTCACCCCATGACAGGCCCTGGTGTGTGATGTTCCCTGTCCGGTGTCCAAAAGTTCTTATTGTTCCATTCCCACCTATGAGTGAGAACATACAGTGTTCAGTTTTCTGTCCTTGCAATAGTTTGCTGAGAATGATGGTTTCTAGCTTCATTCATGTCCCTACAAAGAACGTGAACTCATCCTTTTTTACGGCTGCATAGTATTCCATTGTGTGTATGTGCCACATTTTCTTAACCCAGTCTATCATTGATGGACATTTGGGTTGGTTCCAAGTCTTTGCTATTGTGAATAGTGCTGCAATAAACATGCGTGTGCATACGTCTTTATAGCAGCATGGTTTATAATCCTTTGGGTATATACCCAGTAATGGGATAGCTGGGTCAAATGCTATTTCTAGTTCTAGCTCCTTGAGGAATCACCACACTGTTTTCCACAATGGTTGAACCAGTTTACAGTCCCACCAACAGTGTAAAAGTGCTCCTATTTCTCCACATCCTCTCCAACACGTGTTGTTTCCTGACTTTTTAATGATTGCTATTCTAACTGGTGTGAGATGGTATCTCATTGTGGTTCTGATTTGCATTTCTCTGATGACCAGTGATGATGAGCATATTTCTATATGACTGTTGGCTGCATAAATGTCTTCTTTTGAGAAGTGTCTGTTCATATGCTTTGCCCACTATTTGATGGGGTTGTGTGATTTTTTCTTGTAAATTTGTTGAAGTTCTTTGTAGATTCTGGATACTAGCCCTTTGTCAGATGGAAAGATTACAAAATTTTTCTCCCATTCTGTAGGTTGTCTGTTCACTCCGATGGTAGTTTCCTTTGATGTGCAGAAGTTCTTTCATTTAATTACATCCCATTTGTCAATTTTGGCTTTTGTTGCCATTGCTTTTGGTGTTTTATATGAAGTTCTTGCCCATACCTATATCCTGAGTGGTATTGCCTAGGTTTTCTTCTAGGGTTTTTATGGTTTTAGATCTAACATTTAAGTCTTTAATCCATCTTGATTAGCTTTCGTATAAGGTGTAAGGAAGAGATCCAGTTGCAGCTTTCTACTTATGGCTAGCCAGTTTTCCCAGCACCATTTTAAATAGGGAATCTTTCCCCATTTCTTGTTTTTGTCAGGCTTGTCAAAGATCAGATGGTTGTAGATGTGTGGTATTATTTCTGAGGACTCTGTTCTGTTCCATTGGTCTATATTTCTGTTTTGGTACCCAGTACAATGCTGTTCTGGTTACTGCAGCCTTGTAGTATAGTTTGAAGTCAGGTAGTGTGATGCCTCCAGCTTTGTTCTTTTGGTCTAGGATTGTCTTGGCAATGTGGGCTCTTTTTTGGTTCCATATGAACTTTAAAGTAGTTTTTTCCAAGTCTGTGAAGAAAGTCATTGTTAGCTTGATGGTGATGGCATTGAACCTATAAATTACCTTGGGCAGTATGGGCATTTTTACAATATTGATTCTTCCTTTCCATGAGCATGGAATATTCTTCCATTTGTTTGTGTTCTCTCTTATTTCGTTGAGCAGTGGTTTGTAGTTCTCCTTGAAGAGGTCCTTCATATCCCTTATAAGTTGGATTCCTAGGTATTTTATTCTCTTTGAAGCAATTGTGAATGGGAGCTCACTTATCATTTGGCTCTCTGTTTGTCTGTTATTGGTGTATAGGAATGCTTGTGATTTTTGATTTTTGTACATTGATTTTGTATCCTGAGACTTTGTTGAAGTTGCTTATCAGCTTAAGGAGAATTTGGGTTGAGATGAAGCAGTTTCCTAAATATAAAATCATGTCATCTGCACATCAGCACACACGGAAAATTTGACTTCCTCTTTTCCTAATTGAACACCCTTTATTTCTTTCTCCTGCCTGATTTCACTGGCCAGAACTTCCAACACTATGTTGAATAGGAGTGGTGAGAGAGGGTATCCCTGTCTTGTGCCAGTTTCAAAGGGATTGCTTCCAGTTTTTGCCCATTCAGTATGATATTGGCTGTGAGTTTGTCATAAATAGCTCATATTATTTTGAGATACGCCCTATCAATACCTAGTTTATTTAGAGTGTTTAGCATAAAGGGCGGTTGAATTTTGTCAAAGGCCTTTTCTGCATCTATTGAGATAATCATGTAATTTTTGTCTTTGGTTCTGTTTATATGCTGGATTACGTTTATTGACTTGCATGAGTTGAACCAGCCTTGCATTCCAGCGATGAGGCCCACTTGATCATGGTGGATATGCTTTTTGATGTGCTGCTGGATTTGGTTTGCCAGTATTTTATTGAGGATTTTGTACTGATGTTCATCAGGGATATTGGTCTAAAATCTTCTTTTTTTGTTGTGTCTCTGCCAGGCTTTGGTATCAGGATGATGCTGGCCTCATAAAATGAGTTAGGTAGGATTCCCTCTTTCTCCATCAATTGCAATAGTTTCAGAAGGAATGGTACCAGCTCCTCCTTATACCTCTGTTAGAATTCGGCTGTGAATCCATCTGGTCCTGGACTTTTTTTGATTGGTAAGCTATTAATTATTGCCTCAATTTCAGAGCCTGTTATTGGTCTATTCAGGGATTCAACTTCTTCCTTGTTTAGTCTTGGGAGGGTGTATGTGTCCAGGAATTTATCCATTTCTTCTAGATTTTCTAGTTTATTTGCATAGAGGTGTTTATAGTATTCCCTGATGGTAGTTTTTATTTCTGTGGGATCTGTGGTGATAACCCCTTTATCATTTTTTATTGTGTCTATTTGATTCTTCTCTCTTTTCTTCTTCATTAATGTTGCTAGCAGCCTATCAATTTTGTAGATCTTTTCAAAAAATCAGCTCCTGGTTCATTGATTTTTTGAAGGTTTTTTTGTGTCTTTATCTCCTTCAGTTCTCTTCTGATCTTAGTTATTTCTTGCCTTCTGCTAGCTTTTGAATGTGTTTGCTCTTGCTTCTCTAGTTCTTGTAATTGCGATGTTAGGGTGTCGATTTTAGATCTTTCCTGCTTTCTCTTGTGGGCATTTAGTGCTATAAAATTCCCTCTACACACTGCTTTAAATGTGTCCCAGAGATTCTGGTATGTTGTGTCTTTGTTCTTATTGGTTTCAAAGAACATCTTTATTTCTGCCTTCATTTTGTTATGTACCCAGTAGTCATTCAGGAGCAGTTTTTTCAGTTTCCATGTAGTTGCGCAGTTTTGACTGAGTTTCTGAATCCTGAGTTCTAGTTTGATTGCACTGTGGTCTAAGAGACAGTTTTTTTTTTTTTTTTTTTTTTTTAATAACTTCCATTCTTTTACATTTGCTGAGGAGTGCTTTACTTCCAACTATATGGTGAATTTTGGAATAAGTGTGATGTGGTGCTGAGAAGAATGTATATTCTGTTGATTTGGGGTGGAGAGTTCTGTAGCTGTCCATTAGGTCTGCTTGGTCCAGAGCTGAGTTCAATTTCTGGATATCCTTGTTAACTTTCTGTCTCATTGATCCATTTAATGTTGACAGTGGGGTGTTAAACTTACCCATTATTATTGTGTGGGAGTCTAAGTCTCTTTGTAGGTCTAAGTCTCTTTGTAGGTCTTAGGTCTCTAAGAACTTGCTTTATGAATCTGGGTGCTCCTATATTGGGTGCATATATATTAGGATAGTTAGCTCTTCTTGTTGAATTCATCCCTTTACCATTATGTAACGGCCTTGTCTCTTTTGATCTTTGTCAGTTTAATGTCTGTTTTATCAGGGACTAGGATTGCAACCTCTGCTTTTTTTTTTTTTTTTTTTCCCATTTTCCATTTCCTTGGTAGATATTCCTCCATTCCTTTATTTTGAGCCTATGTGTGTCTCTGCACGTGAGATGGGTCCCCTGAATACAGCACACTGATGGGTCTTGACTCTTTATCCAATTTGCCAGTCTGTGTCTTTTAATTGGTGCATTTAGCCCATTTATATTTAACATTAATATTGTTATGTGTGAATTTGATCCTGTCATTATGATGTCAGCTGGTTATTTTGGTCATTAGTTGATGCAGTCTCTTCCTGGCACCGATGGCCTTTATAATTTGGCATGTTTTTGCAGTGGCTGGTACTGGTTGTTCCTTTCCATGTTTAGTGCTTCCTTCAGGAACTCTTGTTAGGCAGGCCTGGTGGTGACAAAATCTCTAAGCATTTGCTTATCTGTAAAAGATTTTATTTCTCCTTCACTTATGAAGCTTAGTTTGGTTGGATATGAAATTCTGGGTTGAAAATTCATTTCTTTAAGAATGTTGAATATTGGCCCCCACTCTCTTCTGGCTTGTAGAGTTTCTGCTGAGATATCTGCTCTTAGTCTGATGGGCTTCACTTTGTGGGTAACCCGACCTTTCTCTCTGGCTGCCCTTTATATTTTTTCCATCATTTCAAGTTTGGTGAATCTGACAATTATTTGACTTGGAGTTTCTCTTCTCGAGGTGTATCTTTGCTGTGTTCTCTGTATTTCCTGAATTTGAATGTTGGCCTGCCTTGCCCAGTTGGGGAAGTTCTCCTGGATAATATCCTGAAGATTGTTTTCTAACTTGGTTCCATTCTCCCCGTCACTTTCAGGTACATCAATCAGACATAGATTTGGTCTTTTCACATGGTCCCGCATTTCTTGGAGGCTTTGTTCATTTCTTTTTACCCTTTTTTCTCAAAACTTCTCTTCTTGCTTCATTTCATTCATTCGATCTTCAATCACTGATACCCTTTCTTCCAGTTGATTGAATCAGCTACTGAAGCTTGTGCATGCATCACTTGGTTCTTGTCCCATGATTTTCAGCTCCATCAGGTCACTTAAGGATTTCTCTACACTGGTTATTCTAGTTAGCCATTTGTCTAATCTTTTTTTCAAGGTTTTTAGCTTCCTTGCGATGGGTTCGAACATCCACCTTTAGCTTGGAGAAGTTTGATCATCTGAAGTCTTCTCTCAACTTGTCAAAGTCATTCTCCATCTAGCTTTGTTCCATTGCTGGTGAGTAGTTGCATTCCTTCGAAGGGAGAGAGGTGCTCTGATTTTTAGAATTTTCAGCTTTTGTGCTCTGGTTTCTCCCCATCTTTGTGGTTTTATCTACCTTTGGTCTTTGATGATGGTGACGTACAGATGGGGTTTTGGTGTGGATTTCCTTTCTGTTTGTTAGTTTTCCTTATAACAGTCCAGACCCTCAGCTGCCGGTCTGTTAGAGTTTGCTGGAGATCCACTCCAGAGCCCATTTTCCTGGGTATCACCAGCGAGGCTGCAGAAAAGCGAATATTGCAGAACAGCAAATGTTGCTGCCCGATAGTTTCTCTGGAAGCTTCGTCTCAGAGGGGCACCCAGCCATGTAAGTTGTGAGTTGGCCCCTACTGGGAGGTGCCTCCCAGTTAGGCTACTTGGGGCTGAGGGACCCACTTGAGGAAACAGTATGTCCGTTCTCAGATCTCAAACTCTGTGCTGGGAGAACCACTACTCTCTTCAAAGCTGTCAGACAGGGACATTTAAATCTGCAGAAGTTTCTGCTGCCTTTTGTTCGGCTATGCCCTGTCCTCAGAGGTGGAGTCTACAAAGATAGGCAGGCCTCCTTGAGCTGCAGTGGGCTCCACCTAGTTCGAGCTTCCTGGCAGCTTTGTTTACCTACTTAAGCCTCAGCAATGGCGGGCACCCCTCCTCCAGTCTCGCTGCCCCTTTGCAGTTTGATCTGAGACTGCTATGCTAGCAATGAGTGAGGTTTCATGGGCATGGGACCTCCAAACCATGCATGGGATATAATCTCCTGGTGTGCCATTTGTTAAGGCCATTGGAAAAGTGCAGTATTAGGGTTGTAGTGACCCAATTGTCCAGGTGCCATCTGTCACAGCTTCCCTTGGCTAGGAAAGGGAGCTCCCCAACTGCTTACACTTCCCGGGTGAGGCGATGCTTCACCCTGCTTTGGTTCTCCCTTGGTGGGCTGCACCCACTGTCCTGCACCCACTGTCTGACAAGCCCCAGTGAGATGAACCCAGTACCTCAGTTGGAAATGCAGAAATCACCTGTCTTCTGTGTCACTCACACTGGGGGCTGCAGACCGGAGCTGTTCCTATTCGGCCATCTTGGAACCTCCTCTGGAGCCTTAGATTTTTATAGAGATCTATCCACTTCTGGTTGCTGGTGTTTCATGAGGAAAAAAAGATTTTTTTTTCCCAAAACGGGTTCTGTGGCACCTCTTGTTGTTCACAAGGAGTCCAAGGCTTTTAGAGCTTGAATATCCTCTTTTAATTAGGCTGACTTTTAAATGTAACACTCTTTTTAAAAATCCTTTTAAGTTTCTTATCACCCAAATTTAGCCTGGCCAAATCGCCAATATTTCTATCCTCAAAGAAAGAAAAAATAAAGATGGTTTGTGGAGGGGAAGATAATCAACAAATGATAAATGTCATGCAGATATCAAACCAGAAATAAATTATTCTCTAAGTCAGTAATGGAACCCTGAACCTGTGCCACCATTGGAAAAAGACAAAGCCTTAGCTGCTAAGCAGTAGAATTGGAAATATTTTATTGCTCTTCCCAGGAGACTATAGCAGTCAATTTTGAGCTTGCATTGGCTTTTAACGGCTCAATATAATTTTCAGAGCTAACTATGACATGAATCCCCAAATTCCTGTTCCCTGGATGGTGGACAAAGTACCACTAAATGTATACAACATATGGCAGAGCCCAAGACAAAGCTCCCAAGGACATTTTTCAACATGTGATCTCTGGGCAAGGAGGTTCCCCCTGAATGACAGAAAAGATAGGAAAGAGAAAGAAGAAAAAGGGAGAAAAGCATTGCCTGCAGCAGGGTGGGGAAGGTGAGAAACTCAGGGAGGTCAGAGAAAGACCCACCCATTGCAGTGAGACTGAATCAAAAGTTCAAGCAGCTGCTCGTTGGTCACAAAGGCTTCTTATCCAGAAATCCCATCAGCTCTCGAGTGTTTCCCTTTTGGGGAGAAATAGCTTACCGTGTCCTTTGATCCGAATATGTTTAATTCTGTCTCCCATAGCCATCAGCAAAGAGTGCAAGGCAGATAAATCCAAAGAAAATAGCAGTTAACATCCAGTAGTGCCAAACCCACTTTTAGCCAAGAGGAACTTTACTGAGGGGGGCCTCCAACCCATAAATCTTAGGAAGGGCTCTAACCTTCCTAAGTTGGGCCCCAAACAGGTTCAGTCAAGCCTCCTTGCCTTTTATTAAAAGGGGTCTTCAACCCTCTCTGTCTTAGGGGAGACTCTAACTTTTCTAAGTTGGGTCTCTAACCCAATCCCATTCTTTACCGAGTTAAATGCACCTCACTTACCCAAAGTTGGCCATTCGGTGCTGCACACAGAAGATTTTCCTTTGGGTCGGAGGTCTCTTCAGTATAATCCCTTAGTGGTTTGCCAGAAAGATGTTACCAGTAAGGAATCTGAATCCAGACCCCAAGGGAGGGTTCTTGGATCTCACACAAGAAAGAATTCAAGGCAAGTCCATAAAGTAAATACAAATTTATTAAGAAAGTGAGGGAATAAAGAATGGCTACTCCATAGGCAGAGCAGTAGCTTGCGCTGCTCCATTAAGGATACTTCTAGTTATTTCTCGATTATATGTCAAACATGAGCTGGATTATTCATGAGTTTTCTGGGAAAGGGATGGGTACTTCCATGAACTGAAGGTTCCTCCCCTTTTTAGACCATATAGAGTGACTTCCTGACATTGTCATGGCATTGATAAACTGTCATGGTGCTGTTGGGAGTGGCTTTTAGCACGCTAATGCATTATAATTAGCATATAATGAGCAGTGAGGACAACCAGAAGTCATTTTCATCCCCAAATTGGCTTTGGTGGGTTTTGGCCGGCTTTTTTTTCTAACTGCAACCTGTTTTATGAGCAAAGAAAGACTTTATAACCTGTATCTTGTGCTGACCTCCTAGATCATCCTGTGACTTAGAATGCCTAACCTCCTGGGAATGCAGCCCAGTAGGTCTCAGTCTTATTTTACCCATTGCCCATTTTAGATGGAGTTGCTCTGGTTCAAACACCTCTGACATCATTACCACATTTTAGATAGGAGAGATTGCTGATATTTCAGAGGTAGCAAGTATCAAACCACAAAGGGCTTGATTTAGGAAGCAAACCCAGGCTGTCATAGTAAAAACAAAAAAGAAAGTAGAACCTCAGCTTTGAAACTGCAGCATGGGGTGACAGCCATTGCTCTTTCAGTTTGGTTTGGCTAGCAACAAGATGGCCTTATTATGTAAATAAAGCCCCTTAAGTAGTCAAAATAAAAAAAATCATTTTGGTTGTTTGCTGTTTTTCTCCCACCCATCCCCCATCTTTTTTATTTTTTATTTTTTGTGTGTGTGGAAATTCAGCCACATCAGAGGCCTTGTTCTCTACAATTTGGAACTTTCCTTTGGATTTGATCAAGTCGGATAGAGTTGGTCAAACCCAATGGGAAAAAGACCTAATCAACAACGAATACACAAACAAACAAATAACAACAGGAAACTATTAAGCAAAACAAATTATCTCCCAATTTATTTGATTACTGAGTGCTCTAATGTAAAGGAGAAATTAAGACCAGCTGGTTGTTAGTTTTAACTTTAGCCAAGAAAAATACCCCAATTCAGCTACCTACCTAGGGATGGATCTCAGGCTGAAGACTGTTCTCTACCATCCTAGAAGCAGGAAAAAACTCAAACTTACCTCACCTTGGAAACAAGTTCAAACGCCAGAAAGGAGTTACCTGCCTTTTACCATCATGGAAACAGGAAAACTTGCCTTCCTTGTTGGAAGCAAGTAAAACTCCAAAAAAAAAAAAAGGAGCTGTGCAGGAAAATACACTTTAGACCTTAACCAAATTTTTGAAGATCAGGGATTCTCTGGAAGCATGGGGGAGGTGGCAGGGGGAGAAGTGGCCCCCAGGCCTCAGCAACTTGTTCCATTAGTTTGAGCCATAAAGATAGCTCAAGCTGGTACCGGACACCAATAGAGATTTGTCAAAGGTCAGGGCACCTCCACTAAGAATCCCTTCATGGTTACCAAACTCTGAACTCCAAATATCTGAAACTGGTCTCAGTAAATTTAGCAAGTTTATTTTGCCAAGTAAGAACATGTGCTGTAACACAGCCTCAGGAGGTCCTGATGATATGTGCCCAGGTAGTCAGGGAACAGTTTGGTTTTATACATTTTAGGGAAGCATGAGAATTAAATCAATATATGTAAGATGAACATTGGTTAGGTCCAAAAAAGGTGGGATGACTAGAAGTGAGGAGTGGGCTTCCAGGTCATAGGTAGATAAGAGACAAAGGTTGAATTCTTTTGAGTTTCTCATAAACTTTTCCAACAGAGGCAATCACATATGCATTTATCTCAGTAAGCAGGATGACTGAATAGAATGGGAGGCAGGTTTGTCCTAAGCAGTTTCCAGCTTGACTTTCTCTTTAGCTCAGTGATTTGGGGGTCCCATGATTTGTTTTTCTTTTGCACTATAGTACACCTGTGGTTAGATTCTAATCTTGCCTAATGTTTTTGAATTTTTATTATTTTCTACAGCTTGGACTGAATTCTAAAATTTTTCCTGGCTATAAGTCTTCAAAATAATATTTAAATTTTCTTTTCTTTCCTTCCCCCTTCCAACTTTCCCTGATTTGAAATAACCAAAAATTAACCTGTGCTTTCTTTAAGCCCTGCAAACTGAAGCTAGAAAAGTTAAACTTCAGAAGAAAATGAAATTACAACAAACTATTTACATATATAAACCACTTGCAAACCTGCCTACTGATGTATGAACTTCAGAGTAAGATGGCCTATATTGATTTTTCAGGATTACTTTTCATATTTTTGTTGTTGTTGCTTTTCTCCCTTCTTTCTCCTGTTTTTTCTTTGTAGAATGTAAGAATTCACAACCTACTAAAAATGACCTTTCCTAGTAACATGAGACCTACCTGTCTAGGAACAAACCATCCTAGTTATGAGGAAAACCTGGACCAAAAAGCTCATTTTCTTCTAAAATGTTTTCTCCAAAAGATTTTTAAAAGAAAACGGGGGAGATATCAAAGGAAAATAAATCTTGGGACCCCCCCAACACAAATCACTAAGCCAATACAAACATAAAGCTGGGGACTATGTCAGGCAAATCTGCCTCCCATTTTATTCCTAAACAAGATAACTACAAAGATTTAAAAAAAAAAAAAAAAGGGGCTACATATCTCCCTTATTATTTGCCCACAAGGAAATTCTTTGTGGACAAAAGACAGACAGAACTCAAAGTCATCCCTCTTAGGCTCACAGGAGACAAATGCATGTCTGATTGCTTCCTCTACCCTATTGTTTTACTAAGGTCAGACTAAGGGATAAGTGATTAATCTTATACCCTCCTCTGGCATGTAAACTGTGTATTCGGTAAAAGGCTAATCAGAGACTCAAAGGAATGCAACCTTTTGTTTCTTATTTATCTATGACCTGGAAGTCAACTCCCCCTCCTCCAGTTTTCCTGCCTTTCTGGACAGAACCAGTGTACATCTTACAAATACAGATTGATGTCTTCTTTCTCTCTAAAATGTGCGAAACCAAGCCGTGCCCAGACAACCTTGGGCACAAGTCATTAGGGTCTCTTGAGGCTGTTTCATGGGCATGTCCTTAACTTTGGCAAAATAAACTCTCTAAATTGGTTGAGACCTGTCTCAGATATTTTGGGTTTACACTTTAAACCATGAGTGGTTTGTCGGTTAAATACTTAAGAAGATACTGGGCCTTAGGACAATAGCTGGAGCAAGTCTCTTCCTCCAAGTGAGAACTAGTTCCTCCTTTTTGGTCTTTTCCTTTTGCCCTTTCTCTTTTATTACTTTGCATGTGGTTACTGGCAATGTAAGGGGTACATTATCCCAGTTCCTATTATGGTGACACAGTTCTACTTCTTAAAAAAGGGTGCTGGTTGTCTTCCCATGATTTTCCTTGCCAGCTCAGCTTATCTTATTTCCCCTGGGGAGTTTGAGCTTTTAAATCCCTTCTGAGTGGCACCCTGGTGAGAAATCGTCAAAGATGGGGCCCAACATATGTCTCATGGTTTGCAACATATTTTTCATGAGTAGCCACCTCCTTTGGAGTCTTTAGAGAAGCAAGAATATACATTTCCATGTCTTTACTCAAAATTTTAAGTAATGATTTAGCTGGCTCAGTCCAAAGGTTTGGGGTGTCCATATCCTGCTGGGGAGAGACTAGAATTTACATCACTTTTAGCAGCAGATCAGATGGGACAATAGCAGAGGCATGATATTTACAAAACTGCCTGCCCTAACTGCACTTAGCTGACTGGCCTAGTCCTGCATCTCAGCTTCACTGGCTCCTTAACCTGCCATAGTAGTCCTTAAGGATGAAGATGCCTTCTCATTTCAGAATTCCCCAAATCACCAGTCCCACTGCAGGAATCTCTATTGTGGGATCAAGGAAAATCCATTCTTTCTCTAGACTCCTGCATTTCTTCTCTTTCTTATTAAGGCCCACAGGTATTACAATATTCAGAGCCTGCCTAGTGAGGGGTCCTGGTAAATGGCTTGGCCTCCTTCCCTGGGTATCTTAACACCTGTAACACAAAAATTCAGTTTTCATGATGTGGGTTCAAAGACATTTTGGTGCTTCCTCAGTCAGGCTAATGAGACACAGGAGAAAATCACGAAAAATATAGAGTATATTACAGCATGAAGCAATGCCATCTCAAACTAAAGCAGAGGTGTTTTACATTTTAAGACCCAGCCACTTAAAGCTATCCAGGATCATTATGTCAATGGATGGTCTCACTGGCTAGGCAGTCTTCATGCCCATATTCTAATCCCCAAAATCCCATCTTGGTCATCACCTGTTTGAGTCCAGGGATTTGGGGTTAATCAAGGAAAAAACCATGATGATGAGAGGCAGTAACACTCAAGAAGCTTTATTAGGCAGTGCTTTCACATGAGAGGATAAAACTTTCACAGCCTGAAACTGACCTGAAGCATATGGCCAGGGGCCCACCATACAGAAAGGGAAAAGACAAAGGAACTCTCTGAGAGAGTTGGGATGTATCAGAGAGGGGCTTATATGTTTAGGCGATGTCACTCAGTATTATAGAAAGAAGTCTCCAGATTAGATGTTCAAAAGGAAAAAAAGCAATTTTGATGTGCAAAATTTCATTTGGCACCAGCAGGTTTATGAACTAACAGTTATCATATTGCAGTGAAGAAGTAAACAGCAACTTAAACAAACATACGAGAAAAGAACAGCCCCATCAAAAAGTGGGCAGAGGATATGAACAGACACTTCTCAAGAGTAGACATTAACGTGGCCAACAAATATATTTTAAAAAGCTCAACATCACTGATCATCAGAGAAATGCAAATCAAAACCACAATGAGATACTATGTCACGCCAGTCAGAATGGCGATTATAAAAAAGTCAAGAAACAATAGAAGCTGGAGAGGCTGTGGAGAAATAGGAACGCTTTTACACTGTTGGTGGGAAGGTAAATTAATTCAACCATTGTGGAAAACAGTAGGGCAATTCCTCAAGGATCTAGAACTAGAAATACCATTTGACCTAGCAATCGCATTACAGGTTATATACCCAAAGGAATATGAATCATTCTACTATAAAGACACATGCAAACACATGTTTATTGCAGCACTATTTACAACAGCAAAGACATGAAACCAACCCAAATACCCATCAATGAGAGACTGGATAAAGAGAATGTGGTACATATACACTATGCAATACTATGCAGGATTGGGGGACAAGGGGAGAGAACTTAGAGGATGGGTCACTGGGTACAGCAAACCACTACGGCACATGTATACCTATGTAACAAACCTGCACATTCCGCACATGTATCCTGTTCTTTTTTTAGAAGAAACAAAGAAAAATGAAAATTAAAAACACACACACACAGGAGAAAAGAATTAAACAACCTAGGGTCCAATATGCATAGGTCATCTTTGGCTCATTATACTACACTGTTATCATTGCCATGATTCAAAAAGGTATTTTATATATTGGAATGTTTACATGTGTATTAGCAATTTCCCATGCTGCCATATACCCCACCTTTAGGTAGCGACTCTGTTGCATATTTCCTACGTATTATCTTATTTAATTCTCGAAATAACTCTTTGAGATGTATATCACTGATACTGCTAATTTGACAATTTAAGTGTGTGAATATTATCTCAAAACCAGAATTTTGGAGGACCAAAATTGGCTAATATTTACTAGTAAGCCCTGGAATTGATTTTAATTTTAGTCCTAATAGCCCTTTTCATTTATCCTTGTAATGTTATAGGATATTCTGTAACACTATGTGGAGTCCTTTGCTACCTTAGAGCATCCTGCCTAATGATTTGTTCCTCTCTTTACAAGCAGTTACCTTCCCAATGTGACTAATATTACTTCTAGGTCTCTCATTTCAATGCTGGGGCCATTGTTCATGTTCCATTTATGTGACCTTTGATAAGAAATGTATACATCAAATATACCTCACTCTCATTGACATGAGCCTTCCAACAAACAAACCAAAAATATTTCATGATTTTGATGACTCATTTCCATGAATTCTTCATCTGAGCCTTAAAGTTATCAGTGCCAACTGAAAAAATTGGGAATTTCAGATAAATGATTGTCACATTTCTGCAAATGAAGATTAATAAAGGCTCATCTGCATTTTTCAGAACATACACACATCCATTCCTAATGAGTTTGCCTTCTACTAATGCCTTAAAATATAAATTAGGTGGATTTAATTCACCTTACCATCAAATAGCCCCCAAATGGAAACAGTGAAATCATGAAAATATTACTTTGCTGCATATACCCAGCAGCCACTTAATGGAATCTTCAGGATAAAGCAAGATAATAAAATTACAAAGGGGAAGTAATTCAATTTAAAAGTGCTTGAGATTTCATGACATTTCCCTGGACGTGTTATACTTACATGGCTTTGAAGCACATGTTTAATTATTTACCTGGTATCTGTAATTGGCCTTCTCTGGTTAGTAGACCCATAGAAACCATAAGGAATCTATCCAGATTATCAACACTTCATGGCCATTGGATGCTTTACATGCAAATTTAGATTTAGTGGGCTCATAAAAAATTTTTGTTTATTCAAAAATAAATAATATTTTTTAAGATCTCTATAACAACTTTCAGTCAGATTGGTCATTCTGAAACACTGCATGATGCAAGCAGTAACTTCAGCAGGATGGCAGAATATGAAAGCCCCAGATGCTTCTTCACTCAAGAAAACAGGAACTAAAACATATGAGTCAGTAGCCTTAGTGACAAATCCACAAACCAGTTAAAAGGTTCCTGCACCATGGTGAGCTGAAGCCAGGAAAAAAAATTATATATATAGCATTTACTCAACAGAGCGCCCCCTTCCCCAGCACAGTACAATGTGGTTGGGAGGAAGTCCCTAATTTCTAACTTCTCCTTTGAAATGGAAAGGAGTGGAATCCTCAGCTAACATTCTGTCTTCTCATGGTGCTGTCCAAGCAACTATTTTCTAACTTGCCTGCATCTAAGTGATGACAGGAGTACGTGGCCAAATTGCAGGCCACTGAAAACAAAACATGACTAATTCTACAACTAGAGTCAGCAATACCACAGACAGACACTAGGTAGGGCTTCAGTTCTATAGCTTACTGCTACACGTAGAGGCTGCAATATCGCAGACAGACACTAGAGGGATTTCCTAAGCAGGAACATGCATATTGTTTCAATTAGGAAACATGCATAAGCCCTTAAAGAACTAGAAGAGGAAAACAAACTGAACCCAATATTAGCAAAAGAAGAATAATTAATAAAGATAGAGAAGAGATAAATTAGAAATCAGAAAAACAATAGAAAAAATAAAACCAAAAGACAGTTTTTTGAATAGATCAATAAAATTGACAAATCTTTAGTTAGAATACGACAAAAAGGAGAAGACTCAAATAACTGAATTTAGAAATGAAAGAGGGGATATAACAACTGATCTGACAGAGATAAAAAGGAGTATAAAAATTATATAGTAAAAATTATAACTAACAAATTGAATAATATAGAAAAAAGATAAACTTACAAACATATAACCTATTGTATATGAATCATAAAGAAATGAAAAAATTCTGAACAGGACTATAACTAGTAAGGAGAGTCAAGCAATAATCAAAAACTTCCCATACCAAAACAAGCCCACAATCAGTTGTCTTCAGTGATGAATTCTACAAAATGTTCAAAAATTAGCACGAATTTTCAAATTTTTCTAGAAAATAGAAAAAGAGGGAACACTTTCAAACTCATTTTATGAGGCCAGTACTATTCTAATACCAGAACCAGAAACAAGAAGAAAATAAAACCACAGAACATTATTCGTGATGATTACTGATGCAAAAAATACTCAGGAAAATAGCAAATCAAATGCAATAGCAAATTAAAAGTATTATACATACTGATAAAATGGGATTTATATCTGGAATGCAAAAATGGTTCAAAACAAAAAATCAATCAATATAATACACTATATTAACAAAATAAAGAACAAAAATTGTGTCCTGGCCTCTTTTAATGAAAATTCAACATACCTTTTTTTTTTTTTATAATATAAAGCACTCAACAACTGGAAATAAAAGAAAAATACTTTATAGTAATAAAAGCCATATATAAAAAACCAACAGATAACATTATACTTAATGGTGAAAGATGGAAATAGTTCTCTCTAATATCCAGAAGAAGGCAAGGAGGCCCATTCTTTCCACTACTATTCAACATAGCACTGGAAGTCTTAGACAGAAATATCACATAATAAAAAGTAACGAAAGACATCCAAATTGACAGAATTGTATGGCAGAAAACACTAAAGATTACATGCATACAAAAAAACTGTTGAAACTGATACATGATTTCAACAAAATTTCAATATCCAACACAAGCATACAAAAATCAGTTGTTTCTATGCACTATAAATTACCAATGAGAAAAGAAAATAAAGAAAACAATTCTACTTGCTATAACGTCAAAAGGATAAAATACTTGGAAATAAACAAGGAGGTAAATGATGTATGGCGAAAAAACCAAAACATTACTAAAAGACTCAAATAAGAAACAAAAATATTGAAAAACAACCTGTGCTTATGTATTGGACCACTTAATATTGTGAAAATGTCCACAATATGTAATCTACAGACTCAATTGAATCACTACCAAAATCTCAATTTTTTATTATTTTACAAAAATACAAGAAAAAATCCTAAAATTTATAAGGAATGTCAAGAAATCCAAACAGTCTGAACAGTCTTGTAAAAAAAATAAATAAAATGGGAGAACTCACACTTCCTGATTTCAAAAGACTACAAAAAAGTAATCAAGATAAAGAATGTTTACAAAGTTAGAGATATTGACCAGTAATACAGAATAGAGAGCCAAGAAATGAACCTTGCATACATAACCAAATTATTTTTGAGAATGGTACCAAACTACACAACGAGAAAGGTACAGACTCTTCAATAAATGGTGTTGAGAAAACTGGATATCCACACACAAAAGAATAAATGTGGACCCATAAATCACACCATACAGAAAAATTAACTGAAAAAGAATTAAAGATCTAAATGCAAGGCCTGATAATATAAAGTCATAGAAGAAAACATAGGGATAACTCTCAAGGCATTACATTTGGCAATTATTTAATAAAGATGACACCAGAAGCATAGGCAACAAAAGTTAAAATAGACAAATGAAACTATATCAAACTTAAAAACTCACACACGTCAAAGAAAAAAAACAACTGAGTGAAAAAGACAACATGGAAGAAAATATTTGCATATTATATATCTGATAAGGAGTTAAGATTTAGAATATATAAAGAACTTCAATTCACCACCAACGACCAAAATAAATTACCCAATTAAGATATAGGTAAAACAACATGAATAGACAAATAGGTACACAAATAGTCAACAAACATATGAAATGATGCCCAACATCACTAGCATAACATGAATGCATATCAAAACCACAATGATATATCACCCCATACCCCTTAAGATGGCCACTATTAAAATTACATACAATAACAAATGTTGGAACGGATATGGAGAAACTGAAATCTTTTTGCACTGTTGGTAGGTATATAAAATCAGGCAGCCATTATGTAAAACATTATGGAGGTTCCTAAAAAATTTATAAATATAATTTCCATGTGATCTGGCAATCCCACTCCTGAGTATATATCCGAAAGAACCCAAAGCGGGATCTCAAAGAGATAGTTGCATGTCCATGTTCACTGCAGCACTGTTCTCAGTAGCCAAGAGGTATAAATAACCTAAATATCCATCAACAGATAAAATGATAAAGAGAAAGTATATAAACAACAGTCTTCAAAAAAAAGGGAAAATATTGTTACATGCTACAACATGGGTGAGCCTTGAGGACATTATGTTAAGCAAAATAAACCAGTAACAAAAGAACGAATATTCTGTAATTCAACCTATATGAAGTATCTAATGTGGTCAAAATTATAAAAACAGAGAATAGGAAGGTGGTTATCAAGAGCTGGGGGAAGGAGTCAGGGACTTCATGCCTAGCGTATAGTTTCAGTTTCAAAAAATAAAAAATCCAAAATCTCTGTTGCACAACAGTGTAAATATACTTAACACAAACGGACCTGAAAAACGTACTTCAATAAGTGGGACTTCTCCAGGTTGAGCATATAGCTGTTCAATGATGTGATCTCTGAGCCTTAAAATTACATGTCTTATTAAATTATCCCTTCAAGAAAGATAATAAACATATTATTCAAAGGGTATCTCTCATTAATTTGGACAAATTATTTCCATGAAGATCTTTTCTAATTATAAAGTATACATCATGCCCTCAAATTTATCTCTGCAGATGTGGAAACCTAACTTTGTCTTAAAAGATTTCCTGTTGTGTTAAATATTGCATGAATCACAGGTCCAGGAATTTGATGATGTAATCAAATTCCATAAAGAAGCCTCTCTAAATGAACTGAGATAAAATCCTCCCTAATAGACCTGCTTTCCTCTAGGGAACAACAATTTTTTACATCCATATATTACTTTAAAGAGACCCTTATATTGTATAGATACAACAAATTCTTGGTAAGATTTTCTAAATATGAACACATACTGATTTAATTGAGGCATCCAGCAAATTACAAAAGCATACTTCATTTAGTTTTGACTTATTTTAGGCCTATTTTACCTTGTCCACTGGAATTTTGAATATTCTTAACTCTTTATAATTTTATTACGACTTCAAAAACAGTAGACTCTTGAGTGTACTTTTTCCAGTACACAAACATAAAAACTAATAAACAAACAATTCACAGGAGTATTCTTGTACAAATCACTCCTCCTTCTAGATTCTACTATGCAATTCCTAGGCCCAGAGGCCCTACTGCAGTGTTTCTGTTCACTCCAAACATACAAGCTTCACAGAAAGGTTCATTACTCTTTTCACATGAAAATTCTACAAAGTTGATTGGTGAATCTAAAAGAAAACAGCACTTCTATGCATGTGGATATAGGCAACTTTGGATATCCTTTATGTATTCAAGTCTTAGCTGCGCTATAAAATGTGATTCCTATGATTCACAGATACCTCCACAACAATTATGGGGGCTATTCTATCTCGCATATTTATCTTACCTATGATTTGATCTTGATGTTTTAAGAATACATCAGTTACATTAAAAATTCAATAAAAATTTATTCATTTCAAAGGGCCTTTTCAAATTTTTACTTAAATTACTCCAAGCAGGTGATAAAAATTATGGAATTAAATAGTAATGGTTGCTGTACATATTTGTAAGTATATTCAAAACCATTAACTGTATACTTTAAATGGGTGGATTTCATGGTTTGTAAATCTCAATAAAGTTGTTACAAGAAATTACTCACAAGTAAATGTATCTTACTAATTAATGACCTAATTTCCTTTTAAGTTTACTTGGTGTAGCCGGGACTTAAGCATTGTCAAAAATACACTAATGTTTTATGGAGATGCAAAATTAATAAATGGGAACCTAGTCTTTAGCAGTGCCTTCCTGCCTAAAAATAAGCAAATTTCTTCCACAAAATGTCTAATATGGTTTACCATATTATATTTTCCATAAATTTTATTTACACTATATTTTAATAATGAAATGGCAAGGTTTTGTAAAATTTTACAGTAACAACAAATTCACTAAAACATCATCTGCCATTATGCACATACCAGTATTATTATAAACTCAACTTTCCATTAAAGAAGGGTAAATTCATAGTGGGAAATTCCTCCTATGTAACTACACTTCAGACTCATACGGTATTCCCTGAACATTCTTGGCATACCTGACCAATCATGATTTCTTGCCTCTTTAAAATAACACAAAAAATTTTAGTGAGCTCTCTGCGCATTAGAAGCCTACAGACACCCAATTGATACGTACACTTAAATACTCAGTTATGAAATTTAAGAACTAATATTCTAAGAGTGTCAACAAAAAGAGCCAAACTCTGTAAAATATTTGAAGAGATTTATTCTGAGCCAAGTATGGGTGACCATGGTCCATGATACAGCCCTCAGGAGGTCCTGAGAACACGTGCCTAAGGTGGTTGGGGTACAGCTTGGTTTCATGTATTTTAGATAAGCATGAGACATCAATCAAATACATCTAAGAAATACATTGGTTTAGTTCAGAAAGGTGGGACAACTCAAAGCTGGCAGGTTTCCAGGATATAGGTAAATTTAAACACTTTCTGGCTGACAATTGGTTGAGTTTGTCTAAAGACATGTAATTGATGAAGGAAAATGTTCAGATTAAGACAATAGATGTGGAAAAGGCTTTCGACAAAGTTCAACACCCCTTCATGCCAAAAACTCTCAATAAACTAGGTATGATGGAACGCATCTCAAAATAATAAGAGCTATTTATGACAAACCCACAGCCAAAAACATACTGAATGGACAAAAACTGGAAGCATTCCCTTGGAAAACTGACACAAGACAAGGATTCCCTCTCTCACCACTCCTATTCAACATAGTATTGGAAGTTCTGGTCAGGACAATCAGGCAAGAGAAAGAAATAAAGCATATTCAAACAGGAAGAGAGGAAGTCAAATTGTCTCTGTTTGCAGATGAAATGATTGTACATTTAGAAAACCCCATTGTCTCAGCCCGAAAACTCCTTAAGCTAATAAGCAACTTCAGCAAATTCTTGGGATACAAAATCAATGTACAAAAATCACAAGCACTTATACACAGCAATAATAGACAGAGAGCCAAATCATGAGTGAACTCCCATTCACAATTGCTACAAAGATAATATAATACCTAGGAATATAAGTTGCAAGGGACATGAAGGGCCTCTTCAAGGAGAACTACAAACCACTGCTCAAGGAAATAACAGTGGACAAAAACCAATGGAAAAAAAGTTCCATGTTCATGGATAGGAAAAATCAATATTGTGAAAATGGCCACATAGCCCAAAGTAGTTTATACTTGCAATGTTATCCGCATCAAACTACAATTGACTTTCTTCACATAATTAGGAAAAACTACTTTAAATTTCATATGGAACCAAAAAAGAGGCCACATACCCAAGTCAATCTTAAACAGAAAGAACAAAGATGGAGGCATCACACTACCTGACTTCAAACTATACTACAACGCTACAATAACCAAAACAGCATGGTACTGGTGCCAAAACAGATATATAGACCAATGGAACAGAACAGATGTCTCAGAAATAACAATGAATAACACCACACATCTACAACCATCTGATCTTTGACAAAACTGACAAAAACAAGCAATGTGGAAAGGATTCCCTATTTAATAAATGGTGTTAGGAAAACTGGCTAGTCATATGCAGAAAACTGAAACTGGACCCTTTCCTTACATATTACACAAAAATTAACTCAAGATGGATTAAAGACTTAAATGTAAGGCCTAAAACCATAAAAATGCTAGAAGAAAACCCAGGCAATACCACTCAGGACATAGGCATGGGCAAAGACTTCATGACTAAAACACAAAAAGCAATGGCAGCAAAAGCTAAAATTGACAAATGGGGTCTAATTAAACTGAAGAGCTTCTGCACAGCAAAAGAAACTATCATCAGAGTGAACAGGCAACTTACAGAATGGGAGAAAAGTTTTGCAATCTATCCATCTCACAAATGGCTAATATCCAGAATCTACAAAGAACTTAAACAAATTTACAAGAAAAAAACAAGCAATCCCATCAAAAAGTGGGTGAAGTATATGAACAGACATTTCTCAAAAGAAGACATTTATGCAGCCAACAAACATTAAAAACAGTTCATCATCACTGGTTATTAGAGAAATGGAAATCAAAACCACAATGAGATACCATCTCACACCAGTTAGAATGGTGATCATTAAAAAGTCAGGAAACAACAGATGCTGGAGAGGAAGTGGAGAAAGAGGAATCCTTTTACTCTGTTGGTGGGAGTGTAAATTAGTTCCACCACCACTGTGGAAGTGTGGTGATTCCTCAAGGATCTAGAACTAGAAATACCATTTGAGCCAGCAATCCAATTACTGCGTATATACCCAAAGTATTATAAATCATTCTACTATAAAGACACACGCACACATTTATTGCAGTACTGTTCGCAAGAGCAAAGACTTGAAACCAACCCAAATGTCCATCAATGATAGACTGGATGAAGAAAACGTGGCACATATACACCACGGAATACTATGCAGCCATACGAAAAGATGAGTTCATGTCCTTTGCAGGAGCATGTATGAAGCTGGAAACCATTATTCTCAGCAAACTAACACAATAGCAGAAAACCAAACACCATGTGTTCTCACTCATAAGTGGGAGTTGAACAATGAGAACACATGGATGCAGGGAGGGGAACATCACACACCAGGGCCTGTCAGGGCATGGGGGTTAAGGGAGGGATAGCATTAGGAGAAATACCTAATGTAGATGATGGCTTGATGGGTGCAGCAAGTCACAATGCCACGTGTATACCTATGTAACAAACCTGCGTGTTCTGCACATGTATCCCAGAAGGTAAAGCATAATTTTTAAAAAATTTTAAAAAATATTGTAGAGACCAAAGTTCTTTTGAAGTCTTATAGTGGCTGCCCTTAGAGACAATAGATGAAAAATGTTTCCTATTCAGATCTTTAAAAGGTGCTACACTTTTAGTTAATCTATTCAGGATTGGAAGGGCCTGGAAGAAAAAGATTTATGTTAATAGAGATTCTTTACAGATGGAGATTTTCAGGGCCATTAGAGAAACAAGTTTTGGGGAAAAATATTTTTATTTTCTTCCTTATCTCAGAATGTTATGCCAGAGGCCAACTGGAAAGTAAGTCATGATATATAGGGTTAAATAAAACCCATCTGATGAGAATTTATGGTTTGTAGGGCATGACTCCCCAGACTCCTTAGATAGGAATTTGGGCAAGGTAAAAAAAAAATCAGAACTTATTCCTCAGTGCGCCTCTTGGCCAAAAAGCATTCCATAGAATGCATGTGCAGGCTAAAAAACTCCCACAGCGCTAGGGAGGCTCCTTCCTAAAGTTGTCTGATTTGGCCATCTGGCAGGTTCCCATGGTGCTAGGAAGATTTGTTCCTAGACTTCTCTGACTTGATAGTAATAATTTTAAATATTAACAATTTGGACAATGTGGGGAGGACATGGTCTGACTGATGTAATAGCCAATTGTTTAATGGGTGAGATGGAGTCGGGCCTAGGGTTTAGTCTAAAAAAAATCCCAGATCAGATCTATTTTCTGAGTTATCATGATCCAGGTCTTTAACTGTGTCTTTTCCTTCTCCTGTATCTGGCATAACATTTACAAGAAATGTCCAATGTTAATATAGTAACAAACATCATAAAGGTAGTGAATATTTGGGTGTCCAAGGTTATAAGTAGAATCAGAGGGCAGTAAACAACCCAACCAACCAGAAAAAAAAAAAAAAAAAAACTCTGCATGCATCATTATATTCTTTGATCAGACTCACAATGTGTTTACCCTCCTTATCAAGGGTTACTTGAAACTTAAGATAAATCTTATTTGAGAATTGTAGGACCAACATTAAGTTCAAATTTAATAAATTAATTTCTCTTTCAACCAATTTATCTCCATAGATACAGCATCCTGAGAAGGGTATACATTAAATGCAAGAAACACCTCGCTCTCATTGTGTAAATTGTTATAGACTTTTTAACAGTAGATAAATCTATTTTTTCCAATACTTTTGTATTGCACCATATACTGGTATTTGGGAGAGAAAAGGTTTTGCCACAGGAGAAGTCATATAATTTTATGGTGTCATTTTTCCCTCAGAAGGACTCCCTATGACTGAGGGCCTTCAGAGTCGAAATACTTATAGCCAATTGTTTTAGGCCATATAGGAATGGATGTGGACAGGCATTTATCATTTCTTAAAATTATTATTTTAAGTTTAAAAAGCTGACAATAAAACCAAAAGGCAAAGTTACAACACTGACTTATTTTTAACTTTTATGTGTTGAGCTTGGTTTCTGTTACAGACTTACAGCAATTAGCTATGCAAAACATAAGCATTATTTTAAAATATAATTAAAAATATGTATAAATATATTTTTATCTTTACAACTTATACTTGGAGTATGATAATCAGGAGGCTTTGTTTCAAGTTATTTTATCCTGTTAGTAAATATTTTTCTTTAATTTTATAGTAAGCAGAAAATTTTTATGGTTGGGGTGTATGCAAAAGTGACACATTATAATTTAGAAGGCAACTAAAGTTGTTTTACTAACTGTTTATGCATTTTTTGTACCCCATTCTTGATTTGGAGGGCTTGTTCTTGACCTAATTTTATCCCTGAAAACTGGACCTTACAATCTTATGAACCCACCTCTTCCGTGATAGTCTCTGGGCCTGAGGGGGAGGCAGCTTGTATAGTTTTGGCAGCAGAACATTAGCAGTGAAACAGATCGGGGCCAGTGGGATGCCAAATGAAGGAGATTCATATCTCTGGTCTTCAGAATATCATGATTTTGGTTTCCTTGGAAGTAAAACAAGGAGAGATAAATAACATTTATAGTTTGACAGATACAGAATAATTTGTAAGTTAGAACAGAAAAAAGAAATAGAAAGGTGCCCTAGTCTATTAGGGAACCAACTAAAAATATGAAGAAAAATTATAATCTGGTACTTTCTAGAGGATTACTGTAGCCAAGAAATAATAATTTTATCTGCACTTAAAAAGTTATGGCTAAAATCTATTATCATGTCATACTTTTCCCTTAAAATAATTATTTTTTAATTATTATTTAATGCAGACAACTATAATGTTATAAAATTACAATCTGAATTTTGGAGAACTCAGAAAGGTAAATTTGCTTACAAAAACATACTTTATCCAAATAACTTAAAAGAAAAAAAATCTTGACCCTCTTTTAATCACAGCAGCAGCTTTTAAGACAAGATGTTTGTTTGGAAATGTCATTTACAAACCGAACAGCTCATGAGAGCTATTTGGCAATGTAGAATTTAGCAGCTTCTTACAGTTAGTCTTAGGAAAAGGTTCTCTGCTTATTAGATAGCAAGATTTTATGTAAACCATTTTTATTTTATCATGGAACTTTTTGGGAAACATTATTTCCATTAGTATAGTGGTAGCTCCAGTTAATATTCCACAGCAAGGCAGTAAATGCCCCACGAAGTAGAAATTCTCTAGCTCAGTTGTTGTTATTGAAAAGTACTCATGGTTTTTGTTATGATCCCCATAAGTGCTCCATACAAAAGACTATGCAGTGGAGGATTTACATGAGCAGATTTACATGTCTTCAGCTTTATAGTACTAGAAAGAGGAAAACATTCCCCAGTTAGATATAGTATCTATTTTCATAAGACATTTAGGTAAAAGGGGTTACAACTACCTCACATAGAGCTTGTTTAAACATCTTACATTTTATAATTCTATTAATCTGCATGTTTTTATGTTCTGGTCCCCAGAAGCCTTTTTTAACCCCAGACCATTTTAATTTTTCTGGTGAAAAGGGCTTGGGTTCCCAGCAGGGAGTTGCATCTTTAAGACATATGAGAGACCGATTTGATAAGGCTTCTTAAACAGACCTATAATTCTGTGAGAGGGGCATCCATGTAAAAGGGCCCCCCTTAACCACCAAATATACCATGATCCAGATAATAGACATATTTGGTGGGGGGATATCACAGTTATTATAAAGCTAGTCCCGCATAGCTTGCATATGAAACATATTAACTGCTTCATCTGGGGTACTTCACTTGCTATTTTATAGAGAGAGTTGGGCAGTCCCCTGTGCAGAATCAACAGACCTTATAATGGTATTATCTGACCCACTAGGCTGATTGTTTTCTCAGGAATAAACCTCTATGCAATTGGATCGCAGATACTCAGTGATTATTCGGTAATGAGCTGTGGGCCTGCATTAATCCAAATAAGCTCTTAAATTCAGCAGCATTTAAAATTAATAATTTTAGCCTTAAAGTGGTTATTTTTACAATCTACTACTTTTAAAGAAACTGAATGATACTGGTCTACAAAATGGAACAATTTCTTTGCATTACACCATCTGGTTTTTAATAGTTACTTGGTTGTACCCTTCCCCCATATCAACTATTTTTCTTGATAACCACAGGACTAACACAGAAAGAGTTAGCTTTTGTTGCCCTACCTTGTTTTTCTATCCGTTTCATTTTATCTGTATAATTTCCTTCATTATAAAGCAACTCTTAAATAGTTATTAATCAAAAAAAACCTTACTTTTTTTTGAAAAGTGACATCCTTGTGTTTTATAAAATTTTTAATAGCATATTTTATGCTCCTACTATTTTAAATTTTAGTAACCCAAATTTCCAGTGGGGAAAAATACTGAAGTCTTAACATAATTTTAAGATATTAAATTACTGGGGAGAGTTTTGAGATTAAATTTACAAATCTATTTTACTAAAGACTACCAAGGTCATGTGAATTAAAAGACATCTCAGCTAGGTTTTATCAATTTGATAAGCATTTACATTTTTAAGTTACTTGATTAGAGCTTTTTCATGTAGTTTGCTAGTGAAATATCACTTCTACATGACACATAAAGATAGAGATATAACAGGCATGCACAATAAAAAGGCAGGCCCAAAAGATATTTTATTTGCCCACTTTCAAAAAATTTTCTCACTTACTTTAGATAATTAATAAAAGATACACTAGTCAACAAAAGATGAAGGAGAGAGCTATTAAGGCCTTTCTAAAGGAGAAAGAATTGAACTTCTGAGATATCGGTCTGACGAATGTTAAAGAGAATTATCACAGAATTTTAAAATTTTAAAATTTTGCATTAAAAGTAAGTTAAATATTTATAATAAAAATCTTCTTTTAACTAATTTTCAGTTTTGTATTAGTGTATTTTTTAATATCAAAGACCCATCTCTAGAAAATCTATTATAATTTATTCTTAATCATAGCCAATTGAATTATGCAACCCCTTTAAAAATTCCTTCTAAATAACATTATTACAACTTACATAGTTCATTCGCAACTTGTTGAGACTGGTTTGTCTTAAATGTCCCTCTTTCTTGAGCAATGCCATCATTTTATTTTAGGATAAAAATTTACTACAAAGATTCTTTCTTATACAAAATTTTTTAACCTTTTTTTTTTTAACCAAAAATACCTCTTTATACCCTTAACTCTTTTTATATCTCTTATTTCGTGATTCCTTTATCTTCTTTCATACATAACCCTTAAATAAGCTTTGAATTAGATAAAGATATTTTACCTTTAAATAAGAACATTTAAAAAATGTTTTCCTTTCAATGCCATCCCCATCAAACTACCCATGACTTTCTTCACAGAATTGGAAAAGACTAAAGTTCATAATATGGAACCAAAAAAGAGCCTGCATTGCCAAGACAACCATAAGGAAAAAGAACAAAGCTGGAGGCATCACGATACCTGACTTCAAACTATACTACAAGGCTACAATAACCAAAACAGCATAGTAGTGGTACCAAAACAGAGATATAGATCAATGGAACAGAACAGAGCCCTCAGAAATAATACCACACATCTACAACCATCTGATCTTTGACAAACCTGACAAAAACAAGAAATGGGGAAAGAATTCCCTATTTAATAAATGGTGTTGAGAAAACTGGCTAGCCATATGTAGAAAGCTGAAACTGGATCCTTTCCTTACACCTTATACAAAAGTTAATTCAAGATGGATTAAAGACTTAAATGTTAGACCTAAAACCATAAAAACCCTAGAAGAAAACCTAGGCAATACCACTCAGGACATAGGCATGGGCAAGGACTTCATGTCTAAAACATCAAAAGCAATGGCAACAAAAGCCAAAATTGACAAATGGGATCTAATTAAACTAAAGAGCTTGGGCACAGCAAAAGAAATCAGAGTGAACAGGCAACCTACAGAATGGGAGAAAATTTTTGCAATCTACCCATCTGACAAAGGGCTAATATCCAGAATTTACAAAGAACTTAAACAAATTTACAAGAAAAAGTCAAACAACCCCATCAAAAAGTGGGCAAAGGATATGAACAGATATTTCCCAAAAGAAGACATTTATGCAGCCAACAAACACACGAAAAAATGCTCATCATCACTGGCCATCAGAGAAATGCAAATGAAAACCACAATGAAATACCATCTCACACCAGTTAGAACAGCAATCATTTAAAAGTCAGGAAACAACAGGTGCTGGAGAGGATGTGGAGAAATAGGAACACTTTTACACTGCTGGTGGGACTGTAAACTAGTTCAACCATTGTGGAAGACAGTGTGGCGATTCCTCAAGCAGCTAGAACTATAAATACCATTTGACCCAGCCATCCCATTACTGGGTATATACCCAAAGGATTATAAATCATGCTGCTCTAAAGACACATGCACACGTATGTTTATTGTGGCACTATTCACAATAGCAAAGACTTGGAACCAACCCAAATGTTCATCAATGATAGACTGGATTAAGGAAATGTGGCACATATACACCATGAAATACTATGCAGTCATAAAACAGGATGAGTTCATGTCCTTTGTAGGGACATGGAGGAAGCTGGAAACCATCATTCTCAGCAAACTATAGCGAAGACAGAAAACCAAACACCACATGTTCTCACTCATAGGTGGGAATGGAATAATGAGAACACTTGTACACAGGGTGGGGAACATCACACACCGGGGCCTGTTGTGCGGTGGGGAAAGGAGAGGGGATAGCATTAGGAGAAGTATCTAATGTAAATGATGAGCTAATGGGTCCAGCACAGCAACATGGCATATGTATACATATGTAACAAACCTCCACGTTGTGCAAATGTACCCTAAAACTTAAAGTATAGTAGTAAAAAAAGTTTTCCTATAATTTTTCAATTGGAATTTATCCAGATATTTAATATCAAATAATAACCTTAGATCCTAAATTAATTCAAGTTTGTTTACAAGCATTTATTCAATTATATTTACCTGATTAATTTAATAGTTTACCAAGATTATTTTAAAAAACTGTGATAACCAATATTTAAAGTTATTTTCCTATTTACCATTTTTATAGCTCTGAATTTCAGGTATTTACATAAGTAATAAGACTTATGGTTAAATTTAAGGGTATTTATACCAATAACTCAGGGTTTAGCTGTTTTTATTTAAGCCAACAATATTTCATAAGCATATACAAGCAATGATCATTCTGTCTTGGATTGGGTTTTATAGTTTATAACCCTTATGGCAAATCTTATAGTATTCTGCAGGAAGAAACATAAAACTACAATAAAGCAAACAAAAAAAATGCTAATATTGCTGATATTATTTTACTAATAATTTTAAAGCTGGCTTATTTAAAGATTTTACTTAAGTCACATGAACTTGAAAAAGCATTTGACTAGTCTTTTAAGTATTTGATTCAAGCGCTTTTACATATTTTAAGCCAATTAATCATAGCTCTTTCTTTTTAGTAGTGGAATATTGTGTACACAACATATACATATATAGACGTGTTAGGCATGCCGAAAGAAATACATCTTATAGATTCATAAAGACCATTTTTTCCATTTTTCTATCTTACCTTAGGCAGTTGTCAGTTAATAGCCTTAGATTTGCACATTACAGGCAACTCAGGTGAAAATCAGATAGCAAAATTTACATCATAAGGTAGGAAGAGAAAGTCTGGTGTGCTAGAGAGAAATTTAAAATGGATTCAGTTGCCAATTGAACATAAAAGTAAATAAGCCTATTATAATGGTCTTCAAATATATACACTCACATATACATACACACACTCACACACACAAAGTTCCCATTGCTATTGCTTCAGTACTTTAGTCACGAGATAATACAATTTTGCCAGCTTGCAACACACACACACACACACACACACACACACACTGTTAGGCTGGGCATCGTGGCTCACACCTGTAATCTCATCACGTAGGGAGGCCAAGGCGGGCGGATCATCTGAAGTTTGGAGTTCGAGACTAGCCTGACTGTCTCTACTAAAAATACAAAAATTAGCCGGGTGTGGTGGCATGTGCCTGTAATCCCAGATACTCAGGGGACTGAGACAGGAGAATGGCTTGAACCCGGGAGGCGGGGGTTGCAGTGAGCCTGGGCAACAAGTGCGAAACTCCATCTCAAACAAAAAAGGAAAGAAGAAAGCCACTGTTAGATCCAAACAGTGGTTTTTATCTCTGCAGAAAAGTAACAATAGACTTAAAGCAGGCAGAAAAGAAAATAGAACCTAGGAACTCCACAGCATGCAGGTCAACCTTAGGACTATTTTTCCTCAATGTAAATGTGCACAAAGACCATATTACTTCCATTTTATACAAACTCTGGCAAGCAGAGGTGCCATAAAACCTATGGATTGCCAAAAAGGGGGTCATTCTCCTGTTTTCTCCTCATTTATCCCCCTCTTTTTCTTTTTTTTTTTTTTTTCTTAAAAGGAGGAACTGAGCTGCAGTCTAGGGTGTTTTTGTGATAGGCCAATGCATGCTGCCTGAGGGCAGGACTCCACAGTGTGTTACCACTGACTCGTTTCCACCCTCTTATGCATCTCAGTTTCTCTCTCCAGAGGTCTATGACCTCTGCGAGGGCTCAAAACATCAGGTGTTTTGAAATCTCTTCAAATAAATATTTGAAGAGATTTATTCTAAGCCAAATATGAGTGACCATGGCCCGTGACAGAGACCTTAGGAGGTCCTGAGAACATGAGCCCAAGGTGGTAGGGGTACAGTTTGGTTTTATATATTTTAGGGAGGCCTAAGACATCAATCAAATACATTTAAGAAATACATTGGTTTTGTTCAGAAAGGCAGGACAACTCACACATGTCCCAAAAGCAGAGTCCCCAATACATAAAACTGTAATTGAGGGAATTGAAGGAAGAAGTAGAGAATTCAACAATAATAGGGACTAAAACAACCTAGTAATTGAGCTAGACAGAAATTCAGCAAAGACATAGAAACTTTAAACAACATTTCTAACTAACTTTACCTGACATCTATAAAACATTCCACACAACAACAGCAAAATATACATTGTTTCTTTGCAACAGGGAATATTCTGCAAGACAAACCATATTCTAGTCCATGGAACAAGTATTAATAAATTTTAAAGGTTTGAAATCATAAAAAATATGTTATTCCACCACAGTAAAGTTAGAAAACAAAAATACATCTTTAATCATAAAATAATTAAAAATTAAAACACATTTATAAATAAATTATTGGTGAAAGAAAAATAAACAGAATATCATAAAAGTATTTTTATCTGAACAAATACAAATACATAATATATTGTGGAGTCCTAATTTGGAAAAAGGAGTCCAGCTGGCAGGACCAGAGGAAAGCAAAGATAAAAGGCAAATAAGCTATGCCTTATCCCTTTCTTCATGGTTCAGGACATATAAACAAAAAGAGTGAGCAGATAAATTATAGGTCTTATGGCCCAGGACATATAGCCCTCCTGAACAAATAACATATATAACTCAAAAACTTCCTGTTTACCATCAAATTCCTCAATTTATCAAATATCCCAGCTGACAGAAGAATGCAAGTTCCCAAGTTCCATTCTATAAAATCCTGAGCAAGCCTTTTTGCTCCTGGCAGTCAGCTTCTCTTCTGCTACCATCTGTTGCCTTCTCACAGTGTATTTTCATACTTTCTCTAATAAATCTGCCTTTTTTCTACCTACAACTCTCTTGGTAAATTCTTTTAGTCCTGCACCACCAGCCCAGATAGTCATCGCTAACCAGCAACATTCTGGTGGCCCATATGGGGACTCTCTCTTCACAGAGAATTCTCTCCCCTCTCTTTTTTCAATCTTTGGACAGTTTCTAAGCACAGAGGCAATTGTACTGTAGCTGGAACTACTCTTTAGTAGTACTGGAAGGTATCTTTGCGGAAGTGTCTGACCACCATCGCCCATTAGGGAGCGGGACCTGAGTATACTTATTCTTTTCAGTCTTTCATCCGCCGGCTTCTATTAGCTCTCTGGCAATTAAAAGTAACAGGCAGGGCCAGTCTATGGTGCCACCTGAAGGCCAAAGAATGAACAGTACTGGCTGCCCTGCCCAGAAGAAAAAAAGGCTCTTTCTTATTTTTTCTTATCAAAAGTCCCTGATGCCTAAATGTGCAGCAATTGACAGCAGAAGCTTGTTCAGGGTAAATTCACACATGTTTTAGGTGACTCAGACCCTCTTTCTCACTCTAAATTCTCCTGTGGAGTCAGCCATTCATCCTTTTCTGGATGTGCTAAATCAGGTGATCTCAGAGAGCCTCAGAACAGTGAGTCTTCCCTTTACTCGCTCTCCTGGGTCAACACCAGACAGAGATCTTCCTTTACCCTTTTTCTTCAAACCTGAGCTGATCACCCAGCATAAATGAGTACCTCGACTGGCCATCCAGCATGAGGCCTCTGATCAGCCAAGAGGACTTTTCTAATGGCTGAGACACTCCCTTAGAAAGTGCACCCTGAGTCCCTCAGTCGACATAAACAGAACCTTCTTTTCATTTCGGAGAGATGTCTTGAGAGAAAGTGTGGTTCATGCCCCAACTGGAACTGCCCCAAAATGGCATGCTTTTTCATCCCACAAACCCCATCTATTCCTGTAGACTCACCTCTAGACTGTATTTTGAATAACTGGGACAAATTTGACCCTCAACCCCACAGAAAGAAACACCTAATCTTTCTTTGCAACGCAGTATGGCCTCCTTACCACCTCCCACAGAAATTGAACTGGACCCAGAATGGAAGCCTAGACTCCAATATTCTTTTACAGCTTGGTCTCTTTTGCCATAACTCTTCCAAATGGTCTGAGGTGCCCTATGTTCAAGTTTATGTTTCTATTAAAAAAAAAAAAAACCTAGACTTTAGAGACAATTGTAGAATGAGACTGGCAAAAGTCTTAAGTCCCTTAGATTCCTCAGACATTTTGGATGACCCCTCTTTTACACTCTCATGTTCCAAACTTCCCCTACTTTGGTCTCTCCATTCATTTCCCCTGACTACACATCTTCCCCTTCAACACCTCCTTCCTCAGCTACACCTTCTGTCTCTCCCTCTTTACCTCCTCTATACCCAGAACCACTTCTCCTCCCCTTACCAGATCAAGAGTCACCTCTGATTCTCTCCCATCATCAGATAAAGTTTTGCAACTCTGGGAAGTGGCCAAATGGGGGTATAGGAATCATCAGGGCCCATGTCCCATTCCCTACATCTGATTTGTCTGAAATAGAGGCAAATCTTGGCTCTTTTAGTTAGTACCCCTCCCATTTTATGAAGAAATTCAAAGGGCAGTTTCCTTTTATCTCAATTGGCAAAACATTTAGGTTATCTTTACCACCTGTTGCACTCATAAGGAAAAGACCCACATTTGGTCTCTAGCCCACTGATGGGCAGAAGAATTCCATGCCTGGAACATTTGGAACTCAGGAAGAACAGAACTCAGAACCCAAGAAGAACAGCTGTTCATGATAGTGATCTTAGATGGGGGCTGTCAAGAAGGAGACCCTGATAGAGTCCACCACAATTACATGATCACTTGCTTGATTGAGGGGATGAAAAAGCCTGTCATTAAACCTGTAAATTATGCTAAATTAAGAGAAGTTACACAGGGGCCAAATGAAAACCCAGCCCTATTCCATTCTAGGGTAGCTGAAGCTATGAGAAAATGCACTAATATGGATCTCTAGAGCCAAGAGGGCCTCACTATTCTGGCTGTGCATTTTATTAGGCCTCTCCAGACGTTAGGCATAAGCTTTAAAAACTAGTTCAAAGGCCACAGACCCCTTTCCTTACTTTGCTATAGATGGCCTTTAAATTCTTTAATAACTGGGAGGAAGCCTCAATAACTGACAGGATAGGAAGGAAAGAGAAAGAGACAGGCAGCAAGCTCATTATATGGCTGTTGTCTTTGCTACCTGCCTGCCCAAACCACGGACCACAGACCAAGCATCAGGACGTCACCCATTGACCAATAAAAGTCCCATTCTCTGTTATAGCTATAACCAGCCTTGGCATGTTGACAGAAATGGCCAAAACCCTCCATGAGTGTCACCTGGTTTTCTACCGCCACCACCTGGCCTTTGCCAATACTGCAAGCAACCGGGACACTGGAAACTGGAATGCTCCTCGCTCCCTTATGATAGGTAGTCATCCTCAAACAAGTCTCAATTATGGGCCGACTTGGGAGGAAAGCAAAGGCAAATGCCCTTAACTTTGTTCCTCAATTATGAAAAAGCTGAGGAGACCTTAAAAGAGAAGAAAAAGCCCCAAGAGAGGCCATTTCCTCACTTTCCCAGAGGCCATCCAGGCTCCTGTATTTTCCATCACTACTGCTGAATCTCAGGTAACCTTGTGTGTGGCCGGATATAAAATTGAGATTTTTTTTTTTATTGACACAGGAGCTAGTTACACTGCCCTAATTGAATTCTCTGGACCTACCTTTTGGTCCTCAATCCTCCTCACAGGCAAGGAGGGCCAACTGAAACAGAGTTATTTTACCCCATCTTTGGTATGCAACTAGGGAAAAAAATGTTTTCGCCCACTTATTTTTGGTCTTGACCACTTGTTCCATCCCTTTTCTTGGGAGGCATATAATGGCAAAACTTCAAACTAGCGTCAGTTTTCCAACCAGGCCTGCTCAATACTGGCATTATTACCATTTAATACTAAGGGCTCCAATACCATACAACCTTTCATTTTACAACAAGATCCCCCTGAAGTATGAAACTCATCCACTCCAGAATGTTATTTGCATGCAGACCTATAAAGATCATCCTTAAGGACTTCAATTCTTTCCCTAGGAAATCTCAATACCCTCTAAATCCTGCAACTCAATTAGGCTTACAGTCCTTAATAGAAAAATTTCTGGTCACAGGGTTATTTCACTCTTGTAATTCCCCATGTAACACACCCACTGTAGCTGTCAAAAGCCAGAAGGCACCTCTAGAATGATACAAGACCCGAGAGCCATCAATGATCCAGTAGTTCCTATACACCCCATTGTTTTGAACCCTTACATCCTGTTAGGACAAATTCCTTCTGGCAGTTTTGGTTCACAGTATTAGACTTAAAGGATGCCTTCTTTTGCATTCCAGTACATTAAGATTCAAAATTTTTATTTGCCTTTGAATGGTGAGATCCTTCCACTCATACTTCCCAACAATTAACCTGGACAGGCCTCCCCTGAGGATTCAGAGATAGCTCACAACCATTTGGACAGGCTCTTGCCAAAGATCTGTTCACCCTTCAACTATCCCCTAATAGCACCCTGCTCCAATATGTTGATGACCTGCCTATCTGCAGTCCAACTGAAGGTATTAAATACTATTCATCCTAGAATATCTAACTACTATGAAAACTCTTTAGAGGTTATCTTCCTGTGGTTATGAGGTTTTTCCTTCTAAAACTCAAATTTCCTCTCAGGAAGTGCAATTTCTGAGACTTACACTAACCCCAGGGTCTAAAAGTCTCTCTGATCACTGCAAAAGCCTCATCTTAAACATGGGCACACTAGCAACTAAACAACAGTTGCACTCCTTCTTGGAAATGCCAAGTTTCTGTCATATTTGGACCCCCCAATTTGGACTCATAGCAAAACCCTCTTTGTGAGACACTATGGGGACCAGAGGAAGAACCCTTTACTGGAGCTCTGAAATGAACAAAACCATAAAACCCATTAAACAAGCTTTTACAACTGCCCCACCTTTGACCTTACCATAGCTTAGAAAAACTTTCTATTTATTTGTACCTGAAAGAAGGGGTATTACCCTTGGAGACTTAATCCAGCCATTGGGGCCTTCCAAATGACCAGTAGCTTACTTATCAAAGAACCTCAATTTGTTGACACAGGGCTGGACTCCATTTCCCTGGCACTAGCCTCTGTGGCCTGATTGGTTGAGGAGGCCTCCAAGCTGAGGCCAAGGAATAACAGTGTATACCCCACACCAAATGGTGGATACTTTAAACTCAAAGGCCTTTCACTGGGTCACAAATCAAATATGCAGATATCAAACACTCTTTCTACAAACACCACAATTAAACTTTAAGCAGTGTGAAGTTCTTAATCATGCCATCCTGTTACCATATCCAAATGTGGAAGGATCACTTAAACACTCCTGCTTAGAAACTATTGATTTAAGGCTGGTTGCAGTGGCTCACACCTGTAATCCCAGCACTTAGGAAGGCCTAGGCAGGTGGATCAACTGAGGTCAGGAGTTGGAGACCAGCCTGGCCAACATGGTGAAACCCCATGTCTACTAAAAATATAAAAACTAGCTTGCATGGTGGCACATCTGTAGTCCCAGATACTCGGGAGGATTAGTCCCAGCTAATCACTTGAATCCAGGAAGCGGAGGTTGCGGTGAGCTGAAATTGCACCACTGCACTCCAGTCTGGGAGACAGAGCAAGACCCTGTCTCAGACAAAAAAAAAAAAAAAAAAGTATTGATTTAATTTGTAGCTCCTGACTGGACCTCCAAGATATCCCCCTTACCAACTGGGAGGCCACTTGGTTCATAGACAGCAATAGTTTCATGTTAGAAGGTACCCAGTTATCAAAGTATGCTATTGTTAGTCTTACTGAGGTTACAGAATTTGGGTCCCTACCCTGTGACACCACCTCAGCCCAGAAGGCAGAACTTATTGCCCTTACCTGAGCCTTGCAATTAGGAGCATGCATGAAACTTAATATTTACACAGACTGACCTATGTCTTTCATGTAGTACATACCCATGCAGCCATTTGGCAAGAAAGGCGACTCTTAACAGCCCAAAATATTCCAGTTAGATATGCTCCTGAAATCATGGAACCGTTAGAGGTAATTTTGCTTCCTGCACAGGCAGCTATCATTCACTGCAAAGCCCATTAGAGAAGCAATGATAAAATCTCTATTGTGAACAATCAGGCTGATAAGCAAGAGTGACTACTGAGCTGCCTCTTTAGGCAGTTTTAGTTGCTAACCTAACTCAGCTGTCTCCACTGCATATGCAGGAAGAAATACAAAGGGCTCTAGAGAAAGGCTTCTCCCATACCTTGGAGGGCTGGCTAAAAAGCCCTAATGGCAAACTTTTGCTCCAAGGAGCCTCACAATGAAAATTTTTAAGCAGCTTACACCATTCAACTCATTTATGAGCTAAGCCCTCCAAGACTTAATAGAGTCAGTGTTTATCGGTAAAGGAATAACCTAAACTTTAAGAGCCATCTCACAGGCTTGCCCCACCTGCTGCCAAACCAATCCTGAAGGGGCCCACAAACCTCCTCCTCTCCTTCAACTCATTCAAAGATTAGGGATCCTACCAGGAGAAGTCTGGCAGCTAGATTTTACACACATGCCTCCATGCAAGGGACTTAAATACTTGATAATATTTGTAGACACCTTTATGGGGTGGATAGAAGCCTTTCCCATCAAAACCTAACAGGCATGGCATCAGAAGTCCCCACGGCCCTTTTGAACCACATTATTCCTCATTTTGGGCCCTCTCACTCACTGCAGTCAGACAATAGTGCTGCTTTCATTTCTCAAATAACCCAAGAAGTTGTTAAGGCCCTTCAAATCAAATACTAGTTGCATGCAGCCTGACATCCATAATCTTCTGGAAAGGTAAAAGTACCAATCAAATCATAAAAAGGCATCTTACAAAACTAATAAACCCAACAGTCATGGCCAGCTCTGCTCCCTATTGCCCTCTTAAGGTCCTTTATCACCCCAAAATCAGAAACCCATCTCAGCCCATTTGCAGTTCTTTATGGAAGACTGCTCTTACAAACAGACCTCCTGTTATATCCAGAAAATCATTATTCCACACAATATGTTATAATTCTTTTTATTATTATTATTATACTTTAAGTTCTAAGGTACATGTGCACAACGTGCAGGTTTGTTACATATATATACATGTGCCAGGTTGGTGTGCTGCACCCATTAACTCGTCATTTACATTAAGTATATCTCCTAATGCTATCCCTCCCCCACCCTTGCCACAATAGGACTCGGTGTGTGATGTTCCCCTTCCTGTGTCCAAGTGATCTCATTGTTCAATTCCCACCTATGAGTGAGAACATGCGGTGTTTGGTTTTCTGTTCTTGTGATAGTTTGCTGAGAATGCTAGTTTCCAGCTGCATCCAGGTCCCTACAAAGGACACGAACTCATCCTTTTTTATGGCTGAATAGTATTCCATGGTGTATATGTGCCACATTTACTTAATCCACTCTGTCACTGAAGGACATTTGGGTTGATTCCAAGTTTTTGCTATTGTGAATAGTGCCACAATAAACATATGTGTGCATGTGTCTTTATAGCAGCATGACTTATAATCCTTTGGGTATATCCCCAGTAATGGGATGGCTGGGTCAAATGGTATTTATAGTTCTAGATCCTTGAGGAATCGCCACACTGTTTTCCACAATGGTTGAACTAGTTTACAGTCCCACCAGCAGTGTAAAAGTATTCCTGTTTCTCCACATCCTCTCCAGCACCTGTTTTTTCCTGATTTTTTAATGATTGCCATTCTAACTGGTGCGAGATGGTATCTCATTGTGGTTTTGATTTGCATTTCTCTGATGGCCAGTGATGATGAACCTTTTTTCATGTGTCTGTTGGCTGTATGAATGTCTTCTTTTGAGAACTGTCTGTTCATATCCTTTGCCCACTTTTTGATGGGGTTGTTTGTTTGTTTCTTGTAAATTTGATTGAGTTCTTTGTAGGTTCTGGATATTAGCCCTTTGTCAGATGAGTAGATTGCAAAAATTTTCTCCCATTCTGTAGGTTGCCTTTTCACTCTGATGGTAGTTTCTTTTGCTGTGCAGAAGCTCTTTAGTCTAATTGGATCCCATTTGTCAATTTTGGCTTTTGTTGCCGTTGCTTTTGGTGTTTTAGACATGAAGTCCTTGCCCATGCCTATGTCCTGAAGACAAACCTGACAAAAACAAGAAATGGGGAAAGGATTCCCTATTTAGTAAATGGTGCTGGGAAAATTGGCTAGCCACAAGTAGAAAGCTGAAACTGGATCCTTTTCTTACTCCTTATATGAGAATTAATTCAAGATGGATTAGAGACTTAAATGTTAGACCTAAAACAATATGTTATAATTCTTAGTCCATTAAAGCCATTAGCCATTACTAAAATCTCCACAGCCCCAAACCTGATCCCTCCTTTTCAGGGAACATACACTCTAAATTCACACCTGGAGTCTCGGTGTGTCTTTAAACTCTCCTGCAGGTCAAAAGGCTGTGAGAACCTGTCTGAACTGGGTGATGTCAATTTCTTCTTACTATTCCTACAGGTGTAAAGCTCCAAGGTTCCCATGGATTCATCACTCCAGGGGTCAAAGGTGCTCAGGCACCAAATGAAGAGCCCTCCATTACACGCAGCTGTGAGTTAATTCGGACTGAGGCGATATTTACCCTAATTCTCAACTCCACCTTAAAGGAATTTCTTTCTTTCTCTTTTTTATTTGAGATGGAGTCTTGCTCTTGTCACCCAGGCTGGAGTGCAATGGCACGATCTCAGCTCACTGCAACCTCTGCTTCCCTGGTTCAAGTGATTCTCCTCCCTCAGCCTCCTGAGTAGCTGGGATTACAGGTACACACCATCATGCCCAGATAATTTTTGTATTTTTAATAGAGACGAGATTTCGCCATGTTGGCCAGGCTGGTCTTAAACTCCTGACTTCAGATGACCCGCCCACCTCAGCCTCCCAGAGTGCTAGGATTATAGGCATGTACCAGGAGTTTCTTTTTCTTACTCCCTTTATTTTCCTGAAAATCAATGAACCTTGCTTTTTCCCCGGCTTCTTAATTGAATCTGTGGGCTGCATCGTGGTCATTGTTTTCATTGTTCTGTGCTTTAACTGTCTTCTTCTGTCTGGATGGAATAGCAGTCTCCTTTGCCATTCAACTTCATTTTCAAGAATAAGTATTCTTTGGGAGGCCGAGACGGGTGGATCACGAAGTCAGGAGATCGAGACCATCCTGGCGAACACAGTGAAGCCCCGTCTCTACTAAAACTACAAAAAACTAGCCGGGCGAGGTGGCGGGCGCCTGTAGTCCCAGCTACTCGGGAGGCTGAGGCAGGAGAATGGCGTAAACCAGGGAGGCGGAGCTTGCAGTGAGCTGAGATCCGGCCACTGCACTCCAGCCTGGGCGACAGAGCAAGACTCCGTCTCAAAAAAAAAAAAAAAAAAAATAAGTATTCTAATAACCCCATCATCATACCCTTGCCTGGTCACTGCAGCAACCTCGAATTTTTGACCTTCCCTTAAGGTTGATGGAAATTAGCCCAATGTCTCTTTTAGAGACATTGTTAGAGATAACTATTGTTAGAGATTACTCTTTTTATTGAATTCTACTACAGGCTCTAAGCAATTATTCAACTCCCTAACTTAAGCAGCTTTACCCTCTTAATATTAATGCTTTTACAAGGGAGGTAGTATATGATTGCTATTTGCAGGAGGACTTCTAGATTACCACCCAGATGAAATTTCTTTATATTTGTTCTAGTAATGTCATATACACTACACCACAATGATGATGTGCTGTGGTACTAAAGTGTTTTTCTAACTATTTTTCTTATACACTTTATAGCCCTTCTCCTTTCCTGTGTCCCTGACTTCACTATATTTTGTCGCTTTTAACTTGTCAGGCTTCATCCTCATTACTTGGATATCTCTACACTTAGTGTTAACACTTACAACGAACTTTACTTTGCCAAGCTTCCTGGATTATACCTTGCTTGCAAGGGCCCATAAGCTATTAAAGAAACAACATTCTCTGTGTACAAAAGATTGTTGGCTTTGCTTACCCTTAGCCCCCAAATCGTACGCTTCATTTTTTTATTTATACTCAGTATTAGATCCATTTTAACACCATCTTGCACTCCAAATTCCTGTTCCCCCAACTTCCATGGAGCCCCAAAAACATACATGTGGAATGGTAGCTGCATTCTCTGCCTATTTAAGCTGATACATGACACAACCAAGCTAAAAATAACAACCCCCTCAAAGGACTGGTCCTCCAACCCAAGAGACAACTGTAGACTCAAACATCCTGTTGTAGCCCCCCTTTTTAAACAAGCACAACTTAAACATCAAGCTATTTGCCTTAAAGCAACAGACAACAAACATTACTCCAACCCCATGGCTGACATTTCTAAGCTCCTTTGCAATTACACCATAACTATAAATCACACCAACAGAAAATACATATCAAGGGAAAAACATAATATGGTACCAGTTAGAATATAAGGCCCAGTGGATCCCAATGCCCCAAATCTCCAAAATATAAACTCTCATTTCTGTACAGATCATCCATGTCCAGACATTTGTTCTCACCTAACTCAATGGCAAAATTGAAAGGTTGCAAATTCCCCTAACAATTACTTACAAATTCTCACACTTAGCAACCCTAAATCTCAGATGTTTCCAGCCATACAACACATTCATTTGTTTAGGGAAAACAAAACCCACCCAAATGCAAATTGTAACATCTACACCTTACAGTCTCTTACAATTACTATGCTAGCTACTCAATACTTCTTCAGGTCAGAAGGCCAAAACACACTCCATTTCTTCACTGTAACTCTATTATCTTGCTTTAAATCTGAGGGACCTTTCTTCCTTTGCTGAACCAATGCCTATGTTTGTCTTCCAGCCAAATGGACTGGAACACATACACTAGTTTACTTGGCCCCAGACACCCAAATTGCTCCTTCCAATTAGTCCTTCCCAATCATGCTTTACAGTTCTAGCAGGGCAAAATGGCCAATCCATCTAATTCCCTTACTCCCTGGCACAGGGATTGTCACTGGATTAGGTATAAGAATAAAAGGTATGATCCTCACAGCACATACTTACCATATCCTCTCAATCGAACTTGCCACCGAGCTCAAATGCATCTCTGACACCTTGGAAGTTCAGGTCAACTCCCTAGCACCAATTGTTCTCCAAAATTGCTGTGGCCTAAATCCGCTTATGGCAGCCCAAGAGGACATATGTGTAGCATTTGAAGAAGAATGTGCATTTTTGTTAATCTGTCAGAAATATTGTGGGCTCATGTCAAAAACCTCAGGGAGCTAGAGGCTGAAATTGAGAAAAAAGTGTCACAAGGATGATATTAATGGGCATCTACTTGGAGATCGTTCTCCTGGTTGCTCTTATTCCTGGGATCACAAACAGACATTTTATTATTCCTTCTTTTCATCCCTTGCATCCTGAATTTACTACTCAAATTTGTGTCTTCTAGAATACAACACATTCAAACCAAGATATTACTGTAGTGAGGATATTGGCCACTAAAAAACTCCATGGCTCTCCTTTGGATGCAGCAGGATAAAATTTTAGGCTGCAAATGCTGTTCCCCATTTGTCTCACAACAACTCTGCCAAATTTAACTCCCAACCCAAGAATTTAGGCCCATGTAATGTTACAATCCTTGGTAGGGACAACTCTATACCCCTGGTCATCAGGAAGCAGTTGGAAGATAAGACCTATACCCACATGCCAAAAGTTTGTCATTGTTGCTCTGTCAGGGAGGAAATGTGGCATCCTAATTAGGAAAAATGAGTCAGGCTGGCAGGAGCAGGTGAAGGCAAAGACATAAAGCAAATAAGCTATAACTGTGTCTTTCTTCCTGCTTCCAGATATATACTGTCTTGGTAAATTCTGTTTCCCTCATGCCACTGGACTAGATAGTCATCGCTCACATATAAAAATTACTGGAATACAAGTAAAGCAATTTCAGTGCCTATATTAGAAGAGAAAAAACAGAAGCACCAAGATGACTGATTAGAAGCAGCTAGTGTGCACTGCTCTCAGGGAGAGGAGACAAAGTCGCAAGTAAACACTAGCTGTTAGTCCAGAAGGCCAAGCTGGGATTCATGATGGAAGCACTGGTTGCCCTCAGAGAACAGCGAAGAGCAAGGCAAGACAGCTGCCTACAAAAGTTTGGCACAGAGCCAGGGGAGGCTACCTACCATGGGGAAAGGGTGAGTGACTAAGAGCCCCTGGAGACCCACATTTCTGCCATGGACCTTTGCAATCCTGGGCACAGAAGAACTCTCAAACCCTGCCCATTCCCCTACACCCCATGCCCGCATGCCTACCTCCAGAATGGCACAGTCAACTGCCTGAAGTCTGGGAAGAGCCACCACTCAAGAACACATTGAGTTTCACAGTCCTTGGATCCCTGAGAAGCATGGCACCAGCTGTCATAGCTGGCCAAAAAGGTAGGCCAGAATCTCCCATGCACCCCAGAATAAGGGCTGCAACCATAGTGCTGAGAAGCAGACAGGCTTAGGGTCTTACCTCTGCTACACCAGGAGGAAAAGCCCACTGGCCTATGGTACCAGTGAAGCCATCCCATCACCACTTCACTACTTTAGCCAGTTGTAGTTCTACATTTCTCTGAGAGGGAACTCCCAGAGGTAACAGACAAGCCCTTGGCCATTGCAGTTGCTGCGGTAACCACCCTTGCTTCCCCTAGGCTACAAAAGGAATGAACATCTTAATTGCTTTCATGTGCTTACTGCATGCTACAGTTACCCTATGCAGAGGAGGCCAGACTCTCTTCTGTGGAAACTCCTGACTCCCCTGCTCTTCTCCAGGCAGGGCTCTCTGGCTTGAGTTTGCAGCACAGCCACCCCACCTTCAGCTGATCATCACAGATCCTGCAGCAGGTTCTGTAGTTCTTTGGGGTGGAGTTCCCAGAGTCAACTGACAGCTCCTCTGCCATGACACCTTGCCCTTGCTGCCCTTGGGCTGGGGGCATAACAAAGAGTCTGATTGTTTTGCTTGCACCTTCAGTACATGGCTCTAAGGAGAGGAGGTGAGACTGTCTTTCCCAGGAGCCCCTTTCCCTTCTGCTCTTCACCAGGCAGGGCCCCCCAGCTTGGGGCCAGAACACAGCTTTCCCCTCCCTGGGTAATTACTCCAATCAGCTGTGGCTCTGGATTTCTCTGGGATGGAGCCACCCCCACTCAAGTCACCTGACAGGCACTCTGCCAGTGCCACCACCATAGACCCCACCACAGTTGCCCCAAGCTGGGGAGGCAACAAAAACGCCTGAGCTCGCCCAAGGGCTGCAGTTCCCAGCTTGGGAGTGTGGAGCTGAAATATGTCTTTGGTACTCAAGTGAAAAGAGGAGCCCACAATGTCAGATCATGGATAGGAGTGAGTTGCATGGACTCATGGGCTGCCATAGGAGTGGGGCTTGCCTTCTTCCATAAGGGCAGCCCAGAAGAGGTGGGGCCTATAACCATGCTGTGGACTCTGCTTGAGGGATCCCCACAGCCTGGAATACCTAACAAAAGAAACATGGTCTCAGTGCCAGTGATTGGAGGGTGCACTCTCAAAGCCCAGTAGTGTGCCCGGAGAGGAGGTTACCTCTCCCACCACTGCACCAAATACCAGAGCTGAAAACACTATGAAATACAAAGGAGACATGCAGCTGAGTAAGAGCCTATCTGTTACCAAAAGGGGTCTCGATCCAGACCCCAAGAGAGGGTTCTTGGATCTCAGGCAAGAAAGACTTCAAGGTGAATCCATAAAGTGAAAGCAAATTTATTAAGAAAGTAAAGGAATAAAGAATGGCTACTCCATAGGCAGAGCAGCAGCATGGGTTGCTCAACTAAGTATACTTACAGTTATTTCTTGATTATATGCTAAACAGGGGGTGGATTACTCATGAGTTTTCAGGGAAAGAGGTGGACAATTCCTGGAACTGAGGGTTTCTCCTCTTTTTAGAGAATATAGGCTAACTTCATAACATTGCCATGACATTTGTAAACTGTCATGGCACTGGTGGGAGTGTCTTTTAGCATGCTACTGCATTATAATCAACATATAATCAGCAGTGAGGATGATGAGAGTCACTTAAGGAGTGTTAAACATGGAATCAAAGGAATGACATCTGCTACCACAAAAACACACTTAAGCACATAAAGCAAACATTATGAAGCAACCATACAATCAAGTCTACATAACAACCAGCTAACACAATGATAGGATCAAAATCTCACAAACCAGTACTAACCCAGAATAATAAATGGCTAAATACCCCACTTAAAAGATGTAGAGTGGTGAGCTGGATAAAAGACAGGATGCAACCATCTCTTAGTTTCAAGAGCCCAATCTCACGTGTAATGACACAACGAGACTGAAAAAAAAAAAGAAAAGGGTGAAGAAGATGGACCGTGAAAAAAAAAAAAAAGGAGTTACTATTATTGTATCAGATAAACATATTTTAAAACAATAAAAAATAAAGCAAAGAAGGAAATGCATAATGTTAAGGGGTACAATCCAACAAGAAGACTTATCTGTCCTAAATATATATTCACCCAACATTTGAGAACTGAGATTTACAAAGCAAGTTCTTTTTGGTCTACAAAAATACTTAGAAAACCACACAGCAATAGTGGAAGAAATCAACACTGCACTGACAGCATAAGACAGAGGTCATCAAGGTATAGAACTAACAAAGAACTCTAGATTTAAGCTTCACACATGACTCATTGGACCTAATAGACATCTGCAGAACACTCCACCCAACAAACACAGAATATACATCCTTTTCATCTGCTCACAGAACATATTCTAAGATCAATCACATGCTTGGTCACAGAGCAAGTCTCAATACATTAAAAAAAAAAAAAACTGAAATCATACCAAGCACAATCTCAGACAAGGTACAATAAAAATAGAAATCAAGCCATCTCGGGGGTGGTGCCCAAGATGGCCAAATAGGAACAGCTCCAGCCTCCAGCTCCCAGCGTGAGCAACACAGAAGATGGGTGATTTCTGTATTTTCAACGGAGGTACGGGGTTCATCTCACTGGGCCATGTCTGACAGTTGCTGGTCTTCGGGTGCAGCCCGACCAGCGAGAGCTGAAGCAGGGCGAGGCATCTCCTCACCTGGGAAGCACAAGGGGGAAAGGAATTCCTTTTCCTAGCCAACGGAAATTGAGACAAACAACACCTGGAAAATCGGGTAACTACCACCCTAATACTGTGCTTTACCAAGAGTCTTCGCAAACAGTACACCAGGAGATTATATCCCACACCTGGCTCAGAGGGTCCCACGCCCACGGAGCCTCCCTCATTACCAGCACAGCAGTCAGAGATCTAACTGCAAGGTGGCAGTGAGGCTGGGGAGGGGCCCCTGCCATTGCTGAGGCTTAAGTAGATAAACAAAGGCACCAGGAAGCTCGAATTGGGTGGAGCTCACCACATCTCAAGGAGGCCTCCTTGCCTCTGTAGACTCCACCACTGGGGATAGGGCATAGCTAAACAAAAAGCAGAAGAAACCTCTGCAGATGTAAAAGTCCCTGTCTGACAACTTTGAAGAGAGCAGTGGTTCTCCCAGAATGGAAGCTGAGATCTGAGAACGGACAGACTGCCTGCTCAAGTGGGTCTCTGACCCCTGAGTAGCCAAACAGACAGACATCCCCGACTACGTGCAGACCGACACATCACACCTCACATGGCTGGGTATACCCTGAGACGAAGCTTCCAGAGCAAGAATCAGACAGCAACACTCACTGTTCAGCAATATTCTATCTTCTGCAGCCTCCACTGCTGATACCCAAGAAAACAGTATCTGGAGTAGACCTCAAGAAAACTCCAACAAACCTGCAGCTGAGGGTCCTGACTGTTAGAAGGAAAACTAACAAATAGAAAAGACACCCACACCAAAACCCCATCAGTAGGTCACCATCATCAAAGACCAAAGGCAGATAAAACCACAAAGATGGGGAAAAAGCAGTGCAGAAACCTGGAAATTCAAAAAATAAGAGTGCATCTCCCCCTCCAAAGACACGCAGCTCATCGCCAGCAACGGAACAAAGCTGGATGGAGAATGACTTTGATGAGTTGAGAGAAGACTGCTTCAGTTGATCTAACTTCTCAGAGCTAAAGGAGGAACTACGTAACCACTGCAAAGAAACTAAAAACCTTGAAAAAAGAATGGATGAATGGACAACTAGAATAATCAATGCAGAGAAGACCTTAAAAGAACTGATAGAGATGAAAACCATGACACGAGAAGTACATGACAAATGCAGAAGCTTCGGTAACTGACTTGATCAAATCGAAGAAAGATGATTAGTGATTGAAGATCAAATGAATAAAATGAAACATGAAGAGAAATGTAGAGAGAAAAAAGCAAAAAGAAATGAACAAAGCCTCCAAGAAATACGGGATTATATAAAAAGACCAAATCTATGTCTGATTGGTGTGCCTGAAAGTGACGGGGAAAATGGAACCAAGTTAGAAAACACTCTGCAGGATATCATCCAGGAGAACTTCCCCAACCTAGCAAGGCAGGCCAACATTCAAATTCAGGAAATACAGAGAACACCACAAAGATACTCCTCGAGAAGAGCAACTCCAAGACACATAATTGTCAGATTCACCAAAGTTGAAATGAAGGAAACACTGTTAAGGGCAGAGAGAGAAAAGTCGGGTTACCCGGAAAGGGATGCCCATCACTCTAACAGTAGATCTCTTGGCAGAAACTTTCCAAGCCAGAGGAGAGTGGGGGCCAATATTCAACATTCCTAAAGAAAAGAATTTTCAACACAGAATTTCATATCCAGCCAAACTAAGCTTCATACGTGAAGGAGAAATAAAATCCTTCACAGACAAGCAAATGCTTACAGATTTTGTCACCACCAGATCCTAAAGGAAGCAATAAACATGTAAAGGAACAACAGGTATCAGACATTGCAAAAAGATGCCATAAAGTCCATTGATGCTAGGAAGAAACTGCATCAACCAATGAGCAAAATAACCAGCTAATATCATAATGACAGGATCAAGTTCACACATATCAATATTAACCATAAATGTAAATGGACTAATGGTCCAATTAAAAGACACAGACTGGCAAATAGGATAAAGAGTCAAGATCCATCAGTTTGCTGTATTCAGGAGACCCATCTCACATGCACAGACACACATAGGTTCAAAATTAAGGGATGGAGGAAGATCTACCAAGCAAATGGAGAACAAAGAAAAGCAGGGGTTGCAATACTAGTCTCTGATAAAATAGACTTTAAACCATCAAAGATCAAAAGAGACAAAGAAGGCCATTACATAATGGTAAAGGGATCAATTCATCAGGAATAGCTAACTACCCTAAATATATATGCACCCAATACAGGAGCACCCAGATTCATAAAGCAAGTCCTTAGAGACTTATGAAGAGACTTAGACTCCCATACAATATTAACGGGAGACTTTAACACCCCACTGTCAACATTAGACAGATCAATGAGACAGAAGGTTAACAAGGATATCCAGGAATTGAACTCAACTCTGCACAAGTGGACCTAATAGACATCTATAGAACTCTCCACCCCAAATCAACAGAATATACATTCTTCTCAGCACCACATCGCGCTTATTCCAAAATTGACAACATAGTTGGAAGAATAGCTCTCCTCAGCAAATGTAAAAGAAGAGAAATTATAGTAAACTGTCTCTCAGACCACAGTGCAATCAAACTAGAACTCAGGACTAAGAAACTCAATGAAAACCACTCACCTACATGGAAACTGAATAACCTGCTCCTGAACGACTACTGGGTATAAAGAAATGAAGGCAGAAATAAAGATGTTCTTTGAAACCAATGAGAACAAAGATACAACATACCAGATTCTCTGGGACACATTTAAAGCAGTGTGTAGAGGGAAATTTATAGCACTAAATGCCCACAAGAGAAAGCAGGAAAGATGTAAAATTGACACCCGAACATCACAATTAACAGAACTAGAGAAGCAAGAGCAAACACATTCAAAAGCTAGCAGAAGGCAAGAAATAACTAAGATCAGAGGAGAACTGAAGGAGATAGAGACACAAAAAGCCCTCCAAAAAATCAAGGAATCCAGCAGTTGGTTTTTTGAAAAGATCAACAAAATTGATAGACCACTAGCAAGACTAATAAAGAAGAAAAGAGAGAATAATCAAATAGATGCAATAAAACATGATAAAGGGGATATAACTACTGACCCCAAAGAAATACAAACTACCATCAGAGAATACTATAAACACCTCTATGCAAATAAACTAGAAAATCTAGAAGAAATGGGTAAATTCCTGGACACATACACTCTCCCAAGACTAAACCAGGAAGAAATTGAATCCCTGAATAGACCAATAATAGGCTCTGAAATTGAGGCAATAATTAATAGCCTACCAACCAAAAAAAGTCCAGGACCTGACAGATTCACAGCCGAATTCTACCAGAGGTACAAGGAGGAGCTGGTACCATTCTTTCTGAAACTATTCCAATCAATAGAAAAAGAGGGAATCCTCCCTAACTCATTTTATGATACCAAAAGCCAGGCAGAGACACAACAAAAAAAAAGAATTTTAGACCAACATCCCTGATGAAAATCGATGCAAAAATCCTCAATAAACTACTGGCAAACCGAATCCAGCAGCACATCAAAAAGCTTATCCATCATGATCAAGTGGGCTTCATCCCTGGGATGCAAGGTTGGTTCAACATATGCAAATCAGTAAACGTAATCCAGCATATAAACAGAACCAAAGACAAAAGCCTCATGATTATCTCAATAGATGCAGAAAAGGCCATTGACAAAATTCAACAGCCCTTCATGCTAAAAACTCTCAATAAATTCGGTATTGATGGAACGTATCTCAAAATAATAAGTGATGTTTATGACAAACCCACAGCCAATATCATACTGAATGGGCAAAAACTGGAAGCATTCCCTTTGAAAACAGGCACAAGACAGGGATGTCCTCTCTCACCACTCCTATTCTACATAGTGTTGGAAGTTCTGGCTAGGGCAATCAGGCAAGAGAAAGAAATCAAGGGTATTCAGTTAGGAAAAGAAGAAGTAAAATTGTCCTTGTTTGCAGATGACATGATTATATATTTAGAAAACATCATTGTCTCAGCCCAAAATCTCCTTAAGCTGATAAGCAACTTCAGCAGAGTCTCAGGATACAAAATCAATGTGCAAAAATCACAAGCATTCTTATACATCAGTAACAGACAAACAGAGAGTCAAATCATGAATAAACTTCCATTCACAATCGCTTTAAAGAGAATAAAATACCTAGGAATCCAAGTTACAAGGGATGTAAAGGACCTCTTCAAGGAGAACTACAAACCACTGCTCAGTAAAATAAAAGAGGACACAAACAAATGGAAGAACATTCCATGCTCGTGGATAGGAAGAATTAATATTGTGAAAATGGCCACACTGCCCAAGGTAATTTACAGATTCAATGCCATCCCCATTAAGCTACCAATGACTTTCCTCACAGAATGGAAAAAACTGCTTTAAAGTTCATATGGAACAAAAAAGATCCCACATTGTCAAGACAATCCTAAGCCAAAAGAACATAGCTGGAGGCATCACGCTACCTGACTTCAAACTATACTACAAGGCTATAGTAACCTAAACAGCATGGTACTGGTACCAAAACAGAGATATACATCAATGGAACAGAACAGAGCCCTCAGAAATAATACCACACATCTACAGCCATCTGATCTTTGACAAACCTGACAAAAACAAGAAATGGGGAAAGGATTCCCTATTTAATAAATGGTGCTGGGAAAATTGGCTAGTCATAAGTAGAAAGCAGAAACTGGATCCTTTCCTTACTCCTTACATGAAAATTAATTCAACATGGATTAGAGACTTCAATGTTAGACCTAAAACCATAAAAACCCTACAAGAAAACCTAGGAAATACCATTCAGGACATAGGCATGGGTAAGGACTTCATGTTGAAAACACCAAAAGCAACAGCAACAAAAGCCAAAATTGACAAATGGGTTCTAATTAAGCTAAAGAGCTTCTGCACAGCAAAAGAAACTACCATCAGAGTGAACAGGCAACCTACAGAATGGGAGAAAATTTTTGCAATTTACTCATTTGACAAAGGGCTAATATCCAGAACCTACAAAGAACTCAAACAAATTTTCAAGAAAAAAATCAAACAACCCCATCAAAAAGTGGGCAAAGGATATGAACAGACCTTTCTCAAAAGAAGACATTTATGCAGCCAAGAGTCACAGGAAAAAAATGCCCATCATCACTGACCATCAGAGAAATGCAAATCAAAACCACAAGGAGATACCATCTCACACCAGTTAGAATGGCAATCATTAAAAAGTCAGGAAAAAACAGGTGCTGGAGAGGATGTGGAGAAATAGGAACACTTTTACACTGTTGGTGGGACTGTAAACTAGTTCAACCATTGTGGAAAACAGTGTGGCGATTCCTCAAGGATCTAGAACTATAAATACCATTTGACCCAGCCATCCCATTACTGGGGATATACCCAAAGGATTATAAGTCATGCTGCTATAAAGACACATGCACATGTATGCTTATTGTGGCACTATTCACAATAGCAAAGACTTGGAATCAACCCAAATGTCCTTCAGTGACAGACTGGATTAAGAAAATGTGGCACATATACATCATGGAATACTATGCAGCCATAAAAAAGGATGAGTTCATGTCCTTTGTAGGGACATGGATGCAGCTGGAAACTGTCATTCTCAGCAAACTATCGCAAGAACAGAAAACCAAATACCACATGTTCTCACTCATAGGTGGGAATTGAACAGTGAGATCACTTGGACACAGGAAGGGGAACATCACACACCGGGTCCTATTGTGGGGAGGGGGGAGGGGGTAGGAATAGCATTAGGAGATATACCTAATGTAAATGACGAGTTTTGGGTGCAGCACACCAACATGGCACATGTATACATATGTAACAAACCTGCATGTTGTGCACATGTACCCTAGAACTTAAAGTACAATTAAAAAAAAAAAAATAGAAATCAGTATCCAGAAGGTCTCTCAAAACTACACTAACATAGGAATTAAGCAACTTCTAAATAATTGCTGGGTAAACATCAAAATTAAGGCAGAAATTAAATTCTTTGAAATTAATGAAAATAGGGAAACAATTTACAAAAATCTCTGATATGCAGCTAAAGCAGCATTAAGAGGAATATTTATAGTGCTAAGCACATTCATCAAGAAGTTAGAAATATCCCGAATTAAAAGTCTAACTTTGAACCTATACGAATTTTTAAAAACCAAAAGGTAAAAGTAGAAAATAACCAAAATTAGAGAACTGAATGCAATTGAGATGCAAAAATAAACATAAAAATCAAAGAAATCAAGAGTTGGTTCTTATAAAAAGAAAAACAAGATGATATACCACTGGTTAGATTAACAGAGAAAAAAGAAAAGATCCACATAGGTACAATTGGAAATGACAAAGATGGCATTACAACTAGTCACAGAAAAGTACAAAAGATCTTCAGAGAATATTATGAATAACTCTATGCACACAAATTAAGCAATGTGGAAGAAACGCACAAATTTCTGACAGCACACAATTTTCCAATATTGAATCAGGAATTGGTAGAAACCCTTAACAGACCAATATAGAGCTCTGAAATAGAATCAGGAACAAAAAAACCTACCAACCAAATAAAACCCTGGACCAGAAGGAATCACTGCTGAATTCTTAGAGAAGTACTGATGCCAGTTGTACTGAAACTATTCCAAAATCTTGAGGAGGAGGGACTCCTCCTTAACTCATTCTATGAAACCAGCATCAACTTAATATCAAGATCATGGAAAAACAGTGGAAAAAGCAAACTTCAGGTTAACGTCACTGATAAATATACACATGAAAATTCTCAAAAAAAAAAAAAAAAAATGAGTGACAAACTGAATTTAGGGGCACATTAAAAAGTTAATTCACCATAATCAAGTAGGCTTTATTTTGGGATGGAAGGCTGGTTCAACACATGCAAACCAATAAATTCAGTTCACTACATAAATGGAATTTAAACAAAAACCGAATGATTATCTCAGAAGATGCAGGAGAAGCTTTTGATAAAAACTAACTTCACCTAATAATAAAAAGCCTCAGCAGACTAGGCATTGAAAGGAAATACCTCAAAATAATAAAAGTCACCTATGAAAAACCCACAGCCAAAATCATACTTAATAGTCAAAAGCTGGAACCATTCATTTCCCTTGAAAACTGAAACAAGACATGGATGTCCCCTCTCCCAATTTCTATTCGACACTGTACTGAAAGTCCTAGCCAGAGCAATTAGGCAAGAGGGGAAAAAAGACATCCAAATAGTAAAAGAAGTCAAAGTATCTCCCTTGCTTGACAATATAATTCTGTATCTTAAAAAGCCCCAAAGGCTCCATCAAAAGGCTAGTAGAACCAATAAGTGATTTTAGTGAGGTTTTGCAATTTAAAAAATCAGTGTAGAAAAAATCAGTAGCATTTCTATACACCAGTAATGTCTAGGCTGAGAGCTAAATCAAAAATACCATTTTATTTACACTAGCTACAAATAATAATTAAATACTTAGGTATATAGCTAACCAAGAAGGTGAAAGATCTCTACAAAAAGAACTACAAAACACTGCTGAAACAAATCAGAGATGACACAAATACACTTAAAAAATTCCATGCCAATGGATTGGAAGAATCAATATTACTAAAATGGCAAGACTGACCAAAGAAATTTACAGATTCTGTGATATTCCTATCCAACTATCAACATCATTCTTTATAGAAATAGGAAAAAAAAAAAAAAAGATTCTAAAAGTTATAAGGAACCGAAAAAGTGTTTGAACAGCTAAAGCCATCCTAAGCAAAAAGAACAAAGTTGGAGGAATCACACTACCCAACTTCAAACTACACTGCAAAGCTATTATAACCCAAACAGCATGGTATTAGTACAAAATCAGACACATAGACCAATGGAAGGCAATAGAAACCTCAGAAATAAAAGCCACAGGCAGGAGATAGAAGTTGGGTCCTACTTTGTATCATATACAAAAAATTAATTCAAAATGGTTCAAAAATTTAAATGTAAGACCTCAAACTACAAAATTGCTAGAAAACAACCTAGGAAATACTCTTCTTAACATTGGCTTTAAAAAAGAACAAAGCTGAAGGTATCACACTACCTGACTTCAAACTATACTACAAGGCTACAGTAACCAAAACAGCATGGTACTGGTACAAGAACAGACACATAGACCAATGGAATGAAACAGAGAACTCAGAAATAAGACTGCACACCTGCAACCATCTGATCTTGTACAAACTTGACAAAAACAACCAATGAGGAAAGGATTCTCTATTTAATAAATTGTGCTGAAGAACTAGCTAGCCATTGGCAGAAAATTGAAACTGGACCCCTTTATTACACCACATACAAAAATTAACTCAAGATAGATTAAAGACTTAAATGTAAAACCAAAAACAATAAACACTCTAGAAAAAAATCTAGGCAATACCATTCAAGATTCATGACAAAAACACCAAAAGCAATTGCAACAAAAGAAAAATTTGACAAATGGAATCTAAATAAACTAAAGTGCTTCTGCACAACAAAAGAAACTATCAGCGTGAACAGACAACCTACAGAATGATAGAAAATTTTTACAATCTATGCATCTGACAAAGGTCTAATATCCAGAGTCTAAGAGGAGCTTAAACAAATTTACAAGAAAAAGACAATCCCATTAAACAGTGGGCTAAGGATATGAGCAGATGCTTCTCAAAAGATATTTGGCCGGGCATGGTGGCTCACGCCTGTGATCCCAGCACTTTGGGAGGCTGAGGCGAGAGGATCACGAGGTCAGGAGAACGAGATCATCCTGACTAACACCGTGAAACCTCGTCTCTACTAAAAATACAAAAAATTAGCCAGGCGTGGTGGCGGGTGCCTGTAGTCCCAGCTACTCTGAAGGCTGAGGCAGGAGAATGGCATGAACCCAGGAGGCGGAGCTTGCAGTGAGCCGAGATCGCGCCACTGCACTCCAGCCTGGGCGACAAAGCGAGACTCCATATCAAAAAAAAAAAGAAAAAAAAAAAGAAGATGTTCATGTGGCCAACAAATGTGAAAAAAAGCTCAGCATCACTGATCATTAGAGAAATGCCAATCAAAACCACAATGAGATACTACCTCCTGCCAGTCAGAATGGTAGTTATCAAAAAGTCAAGAAACCACAGATGCTGGCGAGGCTGCAGAGAAAAAGTAATACTTTTACACTGTTGGTGACAGTATGAATTTTTTCAAACATTATGGAAGATAGATCTAGAAGCAGAAATACCATTTGACCCAGCAATCCATTACTGAGTATATACATAAAGGAATATAAATCATTCTATTATGAAGATACATGCATGTATGTTCATTTCAGCACTATTCCCAATAGCAAAGACATGGACTCAACCCAAATGTCCATCAACGAGAGACTGGCTAAAGAACATGATGTACATATACACTATGGAATACTATATAGCCATAAAAAGTAATGAAATCATGTCCTTTGCAGGGACATGGATGGAGCTAGAAGTTTTATCCTCAGCAAACTAATCCAGGAACAGAAAACCAGACACCACATGTTCCCACTTATAAGTGGGAACTGAATGATGAGAACACATGAACACACAGGGGGAACAACACACACTGGGGCCTGTTGGGTGTTGGGGGGATGAATTGCATCAGGAAGAATAGCTAGTGGGTGCTGGGATTAATACCTAGGTGATGAGTTGATCTGTGCAGCAGACCACCATGGCACATGTACCCTGTAACTTAAAAGTTGATGAAAAAAACAAGAAAAATTTGCAGATTCTATAAAACTGACTAAAAATAGATGATATTACACAATATACCCATGTAACAACCTGCACCTGTACCCACATATTTAAAATGAAATTTAAAATTAAAAAACAAAATAGGCTTTGACAAAAAAATTTTGCCCAAGCCCCCAAAAGCAATTGCATCAAAAACAGAAAACAGACAAGTGAGAACTAATTAAATTAAAGGGCTTCTACACAGCAAAAGAAACTATCCAGAGTAAATAGACAACATAGAGAATGAAAGGAAATATTCACAAACTATGCATTCCTACAAAGGCCTATTGCCCAGAATCTACAGATAACAGATCAACAAGAAAAGACAAACAACTCCATTAAAAATTGAAGTTGACATGAACAGACACTTCTCAAAAGAAGACATACAAGCAGCTAAAAACTTATCAAAAAATTCTCAATATCACTAATCATCAGAGAAATGCAAATAAAAACCAAAATGAGACACCGTCTCACACCAGTCAAATGGCCATTAGAAAAAGTCAAAAAGCAACAAGATGTTCACGAAGCTGGATATGAAATGAAATGCTTTTACACTGTTGGTGACAATGTAAATTAGTTCAGACACTTTGGATAGCAGTTTGGAGATTTCTCAAGAAAATTAAAACAGAATTATCATTTGATCCAGAAATTCCATTACTAAGTATATACCCAAAGAAAAATAAATCATTACACCAAAAGGACACATGTACTTGTACCTTGATTGCTACACTATCCACAATAGCAGAGACATGGGATGAACCTAGGTGTCCATCAGTGTTCAGTTGAATAAAGCAAATGTGGTACACATGCACCATGGAATATTATGCATCAGTAACAACAAATGAAATCATGTCATTTGCAGCAACACAGATGGAGGTAGAAGCCATAAGCAAACTAACACAGGTGCAGAAAACTAAACACTACATGTTCTCATTTATAAGTGAAAGTTACAGATAAAGCACGCATGTACATAAACATGAGAAAAATAGACATTGTAGACTACTAGAAGTGGGATAGAGGAAAGGGGATGTGGGTTGAAAAACTACCTATTGTGTACTATGCTCACTACCTGGGTACAATACACTTATGTCACAAACCTTTATATGTAGCCCCTGTATCCTACATATAAGTTAAACTTATTTTTTAAATGAGATAAAAAAATCTAAGCATTAACATAAAAATTATGGAAAATAGAGGAAACCAACAAAAAGCAAGCAAAAAAAGAAAATTACATAAATTACTCCAAAAAATTATTAAATAGAGATCATAGAAACATTGAAACTGATCAAACTTAAAGTAGGCTCTTTGAAAATATCTACAAATTTGACAATACATTAGCTAGACTAAGAAGAAAAATAAAGAAATTATGAAAGTTAGAAATCAAAGGAGATATTACCATGGGCCCTTCAGAAATTAAAAGTGTAAGGGAATAAATACTATGGGCAACTTTATGCCAATAAACTAAACAACTTTGATAAAATAGGCTAACTTCTACAAAATTACTACTGTACCCCAAATGACTCAGGAATTAACATAAAATAATAACAGAGATAAAACAGACATTTTCTTAGATATTAAAAATCTCAGCCCAAAGAAAAGTCAGAGACTGTATGTTTTCACTGGTAGCTTTTATGAAATATGTAAAAAAACAATTCCATTACTCAACAAACTTTTTTCAGAAATACATGAGTACAGAATATTTCTTAACTCTTTTTATGAGGCCAATATCCTGACACAAAAGCCAGACTAAGGCATGTCAAAGAAGAAGAACTACACGTCAATATCCTTCATTAATAGAGATGCAGCAATCTTTAACAAAATACAACAGTGTTTAAAGAAAATAACACATCAGTATATAGAGGGAATTAAATGTAAGAGTATATATGAATGGTTGCATTAATTGCCTCAAATTTAATTAATAAAACACAACACCTTAATACTACACAGCAAAAATATTAAAGAGCATCTTAATAGATGCAGAGAAGACATAAGACAAAATACAGTGTCCATTCATTATAAAATCCCTTAGCAAGCTTAGAATATCAGGAAAGTCTCTCTACTTGATAAGACATTAATAAACAACACATGAAGTATTATATTAAATGGTTGTCAGTAAATTTTCTATGCTATAACTGAATACCTATGACTTGGTAATTTACAAAGAAAATAAGTTCATTTAGCTTATGGTTCTAGAGGCTGGGAACTCCAAGAGCCATGGTGCTGATATCTGGTGAGGGTCTTCCAGCTGTGTTGTGATATGGTGAAGGGCATCACATGGAAAGAGAGCAAGAATGTCTATATCAGTTCAGTTTCTCTTTCTGTTTTCACAAAGGCACCAGTTCCATCATGAAGGCCTCACCCTGACAACTGTATTTAATACTAATTACTTCCCAAAGGATCTACCTCCAATCAATATATGGATGTGAGGGTCAAGTTTCCATCACAGGATATTTGTGACACATTTAAGCCATTGCGTTCTATCCCATCCCTCAATATTTATGTCCTTCTCACATGCAAAATACACTCATTCTGTATCAATAGCCCCAAAGTCTTAACTCTTTCTAGCACCAACTCAAAAATCCTAAGTTCAGAGTCTCATCTGAATCAGGTATGAGTGAGACTCAATTCACAATTCATCTTGAGGCAAATTTCTTCCAATTGTTAGCCTGTGAAATTAAACAAGTTATCTATTTCAAAAATAAAATGGTGGGACAGACATATGACATATTCCTATTCCAAAAAGGAAAATGGGCAAAGTGAAAATAGTTACAAGTCTCAAGTAAGTCCAAACCCCAAAAGGAAAAAAACATATTCAGTCTTAAAGCCAAAGAATAATTTCCTTTGACCTCACACATATATCCTGTGCACACTGGTGTGGGTGTTGTGACCTCAAGGCCTTAAGGAAGCCCCACACAAACCATGTTGCAGGACTCACCCCACAATTAAGCTCTCCTGAGTTGGCTTTGTACATTAATAGCTCCGTAATTCTGGGGTCTTTGTGGTGGTGCTGCTCCCAAGCCTCTATTAGGCATTATCCTCGTGCGGACTCTCTGCAATGGCCTTGCTCCCATAGATGCCCTAGGCACTGACTTGGTGAAGGCTCTCTGTGGTGTCTTTGCTTTTGTGACATCTCTTCCTTGCTCCTCAGGCTGTCTGTGACATCCTTTGAAATCGAAATGAAGAAATTCATCCCCCGACAGTTTTTGCATTCTGCATATCTTCAGTATTAGCACCACATAGATGCTGCCAAAGTTTATGACTTGCACCTTCCAGAGTAGCAGGCCACACCACCTGAGGCCATTTGAGCCATAGCTGGGGTGGCTGAACACTGCTGCACTTCTGAAATGCTGGGAGCAGACACCTGAGGCAACTAAAAGCAGGGACCCATCCCCTAAATAAATTCTGCCCTCCTAGAGCTCTGGGCCTGTGATGGGAGGGGCCACATCACATATCTCTGAAATACCTTAGGGTTTTCGGCCACTATTCTGATGAATAGCCCCTGGCTTTATTCTATCAACACTAATCTTATCAATAGGTCACTTGGTTACACTCTTGGTTTCCTCTACTAAAAATGCTCTTTCATTCTCCACCATATGACTAGGCTGCAAATTTTCTAATTCTTTCTACTATGCTTTCTTTTAAAATTATAAATTCTGTTTTTATATTATCTCCTTCCTCTCTTATTTTATATAAGCAGTTAAAAGTAGCCATACAGCAGACTGAATGCTTTGCTACTTAGATATTTCTTTCACCAGATATGCTAGCTTCACTCTTTTTTCTGTCTTCTACAAAGAAATAAGAGATGACACAAGCAAATGGAAAAATATTTCATGCTCATGGACAGGAAAAATCAATATTAAAATTGCCTAACTGCCCAATGCTATTTACAGATTCAATGCTATTCCTATCAAACTACAAATGACATTCTTCACAGAACTAGAAAAAAAACTATTTTAAAATTCATATGGAACCAAAAAAGCTCAAGTAGCCAAGGCAATCTTAAGCAAATAGAACAAAGCTGGAGGTATCACATTACCTAACTTCAAATTATACTATGGCGCTACACTAGCCAAAACAGCATGGTACTGGTACAGAAACAGACACATAGACCAATGAAACAGAACAGAGAGCCGAGAAATAAGACCACACCTGCAACCACCTGATCTTTGACAAAGATGACAAAAAGAAGCAATGGGGAAATGACTCTATTCAATAAATGGTGCTGGGATGACTGGTTAGCCATATGCAGAAAATTGAAATTTGGCCCCTTCCTTATACCATATACAAAATTAAACTCAAGATGGATAAAAGACTTACATGTAAAATCCAAAAGTATAAAAACTTTGGAATACAACCTAGGCAATGCTATTCTGGACATAGGCGCTAGTACATATTTCATGACTAAGACACCAATTGCGGCAAAAGCAGAAAAATGGGATCTATTTTAAGTAAAGGGCTTCTTCGGAGAAGAGTATCAGCAGAGTAAACAGACAACCTACAGAATCTGATAAAGCATTTGCAAACTATGCAAACTTTTGCAAACTATGCATAAAACATTTGCAAACATGTATGTAAACAAACACGTTTACAAGAAAAAAACACAGAACCCCATTAAAAAGTGATCAAAAGACAGTTTCAAAAAGGACATACATGTGACCAACAAGCATGTGAAAAAAAAAAGCTCAATATCACTAATCATTAGAAAAACACAAATCAAAACCACAATGATATGCCATCTCATACTAGTCAGAATGGCTATTTTTTTTTTAACCACTAAAAGGCCAGTTAATGAAATTTTACTTATTTATTTTTAATCTCAATCGTTTTTGGGAAACAGGTGGTGTTTGGATACAAGAATAAGTTATTTACTGGTGATTTCTGAGATTTTGGTGCACCCATCAACCAAGTAGTGAACATTGTGCCCAGTGTGTAGTCTTTTAGCCTTCTCACCCTTTTCCCTGAGTCCCCAAAGACCATTGTATCATTCTTATGGCTTTGTGTCCTCAAAGCTTAGTTTCCACTTATGAATGAGATCAATGTTTGGTTCTCCGTTCCTGAGCTACTTCACTGAGAATAATGGTCTCCAAGTTGCTGCTAATGCCATTATTTCATTCTTTTTATGGCTGAGTAGTATTCCATGGTGTGTATGTGTATGTGTGTGTGTGTGTGTATATTATATTTTATATAAATACATATACACATTTTCTTCATTTATTCATTGATTGATGGGCATTTGGATTGGTTCTATATTTTTACAATTTAGAAATGTGCTGCTATAAACATGCATGTGAAAGTATCTTTTTTGAAAAGTGACTTCTTTTCCTCTGGATAGATACCCAGGAGTGGGATTGCTGGATCAAATTGTATCTCTACTTATAATTTTTTAAGGAGTCTTCACACTGTTTTCCACAGTGGTTTTACTAGTTTACATTCCCACCAGCAGTGTAAAAGTGTTCCCTTTTCACTACATCCATGTCAACATTTAATTTTTTTTATGCCCATTCTTGAAGGAATTAGGTGGTATGGCATTGTGGTTTTGATTTGCATTTCCCTGATAATCAGTGATGTTGAGCATTTTTTGAATATGTTTGTTGGCCATTTGTATATCTTCTTTTGATAATTGTCTATTTATGTCCTTAGCACACTTTTTGATGAAATTTTTTTTTTCTTGCTGATTTGTTTGAGCTCCTTATAGATTCTGGATGTTCGTCCTTTGTCAGATGCATAGTTTGCAAAGATTTCCTCCACTCTGAGGGTTGTCTGTTTACTTTGTTGATTATTTCTTTAGCTGTGCCAAAGCTTTTAAGTTTAATTAAATCCCATCTATTTATGTTTGTTTGTGTTGCATTTGCTTTGGTGTTCTTGGTCATGAAGTCTTTGTCTAACCTAATGTCTAGAAGGGTTTTTTCAATGTTATCTTCTAGAATTTTTATGGTTTTAGGTCTTACTTTTAAGTCTTCAATCCATCTTGAGTTGATTTTTTTATAAGGTGACAGGAGGATCCAGTTTTATTTTTCTACATGAGACTTGCCAATTACACCAGCACCATTTGTCAAATAGGGTGTCCTGTCTCACTTTATGTTTTTGTTTGCTTTGTCAAAGATCTGTTGGTTGTATATATTTGGCTATATTTCTGGGTTTTCTATTTTGTTCCATTGGTGCATCTGCCTATTTTTCTACCAGTACCATGCTGTTTTGGTGACTACAGACTTGTACTATAATTTGAATCGTAATGTGATGCCTCAAGATTTTTTTCTTTGTCTTGCTTTGGCTGTGCAGGCTCTTTTTTGGTTCCATATGAATTTTAGGATTGAGTTTTCTAGTTCCGTGAAGAATGATGGTCGTATTTTGGTGGGAGTTTAATGGAATTTGTAGACTGCTTTTGGAAGTATGGTTATTTTCATAATATTAATTCTTCCCATCCATGAACATGGGACGTGTTTTCATTTGTTTGTGTTCTCTATGATTTCTTTCAGCAGTGTTGTATAGTTTTCCTTGTAGAGGTCTTTCACCTTCTGGGTTAGGTATATTTCTAAGTATTTTCTTTTCTTTATTTTTTTGCAGCTATTGTAAAATAGATTGAGTTCTTGATTTGATTCTCACTTTGGTAGCTGTTGCTGTATAGCAGTGCTACTGATTTGTATACATTAATTTTGTATCCAGAAACTTGGATAAATTCATTTATCAGTTCTTGGAGCTTTTTGGATGAGTCTTTAGGATTTTCTAGGTATATGATAATATCATCAGCGAACAGTGACAGGTTGACGTCCTCTTTACTGATTTGGATGCCCTTTATTTCTTTCTCTTGTCTGACTGCTCTGGCTAGAATTTCCAGTACTCTGTTGAATAGAAGTGGTAAAAGTGGGTATCCTTGTCTTGATCCAATTCTCAGGGGGAATGCTTTCAACTTTTCTTTGTTCAGTATAATGTCGGCTGTGGGTTTGTCATAGATGGGTTATATTACCTTCAAGTATGTCCTTTCAATGCTGATTTTGCTGAGCGTTTTAATTATAAACGGATGCTGAATTTTGTCAAATGTTTTTTCTTCATCTATTGAGATGATCATATGATTTTTCTGTGTAATTATGTTTATATGGTTTATCACATTTATTAACTACTGTATGTTAAATCATCCCTGCATCCCTGGTATGAAACCAACTTGATCGTGGTGGATTATCTTTTTGATATGCTGTTGGATTTGGTTAGCTATATTTTGTTGAGAATGTTTGCATCTATGTTCATCATGTATATTGATCTGTAGTTTTATTTTTCTGTTATGTCATTTCCTGGTTTTGGTATTAGGGTGATATTGGCTTCATAGAATGATTGAGGGAGAATTTCCTCTTTATCTTTTGGAATAGTGTCAATAGAATTGCTACCAATTCTTCTTTGAATGTCTGATAGAATTCAGTTGTGAATCTGTCTGGTCCTGGACTTTTTTGTTGGTGTGTTTTTATTACCATTTCAATCTTACTGCTTGTTATTGGTCAGTTCAGAGATTCTATTTCTTCCTGGTTTAATCTAGGAGGGTAGCATATTACCAGGATTTATGCATATCTTCTATATTTTCTAGTTTGTGTGCATAAAGGTGTCCATAGTAGCTTTTAAGGATCTTTGTATTTTTGTGGTATCAGTTGTAATATTTCCATTTTCACTTCTAATTGAGCTTATTTGGGCCTTCTCTCTTCTTGGTTAATCTCACTAATGATCTATCAATTTCATTTATCTTTCCAAGGAACCAGCTTTTGGTTTTGTTTTTTGTATATTTTAAATGAAATTGGAATTTCATTTCATTTAGTTCATTCCAATTTCATTTAGTTCTGCTCTGATCTTTGTTATTTCTTTCCTTCTGCTGGGTTTCGATTTGATTTGTTCCTGTTTGTCTAGTTCCTTGAGTGGTACTGTAGATTGCCTATGTGTGCTCTTTCGGAATTTTTGATATAGGCATTTAAGGCTATGAACTTTCCTCTTCATACCACGTTTGCTGTATCCCAGAGCTTTTGATTGGTTGTGTCACTATTATCATTCAGTTCTAACAATTTTTTAATTTCCATCTTAATTTCATTATTAACCCAATGATCATTCAGGAGCAGGTTATTTAATTTTCATGTATTTTCATGGTTTTGAGTGTTCCTTTTGGAGTTGATTTTCAGTTTTATTCCACTGGTGTCTGAAAGAGTACTTGATATAGTTTTAATTTTAATTTTCTTAAATGTATTGAGACTTATTTTGTGGCCCATAATATGGTCTATCTTAGAGAATGTTCCATGTGCTGCTGAATGGAATGTATATTCTGTAGTAGGTGGCTGTAATGTTCTGTAAATATCTGTTAAGTCTATTTGTTCTAAGGTACAGTTTAAATCCATTGCTTATTTGTTGATTTTCTGTCTTGATGAGCTATCTAGTGCTGTCAGTGGCCATACCACCCTGAACGCACTCAATCTCATCAGAATGGCTATTAGTAAAAAGTCAAAAAGAAAAAAACAAAAAAAAAACAGATTCTAGTGAGTTTGCAGAGAAACAGAAATGTGTATACACTCTTAGTGGGAGTCAGCCATTGTAGAGAGCAGCATGGCAATTTCTCAAAAAGCTGAAACCAGAACTATTACTTGCCATTGCAGTACTATTCACAATAGTAAAGACACGGATGCAACTTAAATGCCCATCTCTTGTAGACCAGATAAAGAAAATGTGTTACATATACACCATGAAATACTATGCAGCCATAAAAACAATGAAATAATTTCCTTCGCAGGAAGAGGAATGGAGCTGGAGGCCATGATTTTTAGCAAAGTAATCCAGAAACAGAAAACCAAATACCACGTGATTCCAATTATAAGTGAGAGGTAAATAATGAGAATGTAAGAACCCAAAGAGGGGAACAACAGATACTAGGGCTTACTTGAAGGAGGAGGGAGAGAATTAGGAAAAATAAACACTGGGCACTAGACTTAGTACCGGGGTAATAAAATAATCCTTATAGGATACACCCATGACATGAACTTACCTATATAGGAAACCGGTTCATGTACTTCTAAACCTAAAATAAAAAATTAAAAAATAACAAACTAAACTCCACAACACATAAAAAGATCATCACCATAATCAAGTAAGATTCCTTCCAGGGATACAAGGATGTCCAACATGCATGAATCAATAAATGTGATATATCATATTAAAATAATAAAGGACAAAAATTATATGATCATGCCAATAGATGCAGAAAAAGCATTTGACAACATTCATCCTTCTTCATGATAAAAAAATTACTCAACATATTATGTATAGAAGAAATGTACATGAACATAATGTGAAGGCCATATACTACAAATTGACAGTAAATTTCATACTGAATGGGGAAAAGTTGAAATCCTTTCCTCTAAGAAGAGGAACAAGGCAAGGATTTCCACTTTCAATACTTGTATTTAATATAATGCTAGAAGTCCTAAGCAGAGTAATTAGGCAAGCATAAAGAGGCATTCAAATTGCGAAGAAGAATTAAATTATCATTGTTTGCTGATGATATGACCTTACACATAAAACATCCTAAACAATTCACTGAAGAGCTGTTAGACCAATAAATAAATTCAGTAAATTTGCAGATTATAAAATCAACATACAAAAATTAGTAGAATTTCTATATGCTTATAGCAAACTATCTGAAAATAAATAAATAAATAATTCCAATTTACAAATACAATAAAGCAAAATGCCTAGGAATAAGTTTAACCAAGGAGGTTAAATATTGCTGCAGTTAAAACTCTACAACACTGATGAAAAAAACTGAAAAATACACAAATAAATTTATATCTTATGTTCATGCATTGGAAGAACTAATATTGTTAAAATGCTCACACTACCTAAAAAGATTTACAGATTTAATGAATCCCTATCTAAACACCAATACCATTCTTCACAGAAATAGATAACAATCTTCTAAAATTAATATGAAACCACAAAAGTCCTTAAATTGCCAAATCAATTTTAATAACAACCAAAAAGTTAACATCCTTATACTACAACCTGACTTCACAGTGTACTGCAAAAACACAGCAAAGCAAAGAGCATTGTATTGACATAAAATAAGGCATATGGACAAGTGGAAAAGAATAGAGAGAACAGAAATAAATCCACACAGTTTACACCAACCGATGTTTGACAAAGATATCAAGAACATGTTATGGGGAAAAGACAGTCTCTTCAACAAATGGTGTTGAGAAAACTAGATATCTACATAGAGAAGAATAAAATTAAACCATTATATTTCAGAATCTACAAAAAGTAACTCAGAATGTATTGAAGACTTAAATGTAAGATCTAAAACTATGAAACTTCCAGAAGAAAACATAGGGGAAATGCTTTATGATTTTTGTATGGGCAATTTCTTTTTCATAAAACCTCAAAAGCACAGGTAACAAATGCAAAAATAGACAAATGGAACCATATCAAAATAAAAAGCTTCTGTATAACAAAAGAATCAATCAAAAGGGTGAAGAGACAACCTACCAAATAAGAAAAAATGTTTGCAAACAATTTATCCAACAATGTAATAATATCCAGAATATACAAGGAACTCAAATAACTCAATAGGAAAAAACAAACAAGTAAATAACTTGATGCAAAAATTTAAAAATATCTGAATAGAAATTTTTCAACAAAAGACATACAAATGAAGAACAGGTATGTCAAAAAAAATATTCAACATCACTAATCATCTGAGAAATGCAAATAAAAACCTCAGTTAGTATCACCTCATCCCAGTTATAAGGATCATTATCAAATAGACAATATAAACGTGCTAATGAGAATGCGGAGCAAAGAGGACTCATACAGTATGAATGTCTCTCAAATAATTAAAAATAAAACTGCCATGTTGTCCAGCAATCCCACTACTAGGTATATATTGAAATGAATTAAAATCAGTGGGTCAAGTAAATAGCTGCCATCTCATGTTTATTCTAGCACTATCACAATAGTCAAAATATAAAATCATTCATTAATCGGATATATTTTATCATTCTACAATTTACATTTACTTAAAAACTATGTTGTACACAATAAAAGCATACAATGTTACCTGTAAATTTGTAAAATAGAAGTAAGTACACTGAGTAATATTACCAATGTTACTAAAAATTCTCTTTGGATTTACAAATTTTAATTTACATTATCATGACACATGACTTAAGCCAGTTTGAGTTTGTTGTAACAACAGAAAAAAGTGATAAATATGATTTGCCTTATGTCTGTAAAATGCTGGAAACACATTTGTTACTCAGGGTTCTCTAGAGGGATACAACTAATTATATATATATATATATACACACACACACACACACACACACACACACACAGAGTTTTATATAGATATAGTTTATTAAACCTTAACTCACATGATCACAAGCTCCCACAATAGGCCATCTGCAAGCTGAGAAGCAAGGAGAGCCAGTCGGAGTCCCAATACTGAAGAACCTGGAGTCCGATGTTTGAGGGCAGGAAGCATCCAGCATGGGAGAAAAATGTAGGTTGTGAGGCTAGGCTAGTATTTTCACATGTTTGTGCCTGTTTTATCTTCTAGCCACACTGGCAGCTGATTAGATGGTACCCACCAAGATTATGGGTGGGTTTGCCTTTCCCAGCCCACTGACTCAAATTTTAATCTCCTTTGGTAACACTCTCACAGACACACCCAGGGTCATTATTTTGTATCCTTCAATTAAATCAAGTTGAAACTCAGTATAATCATCACAAGTCCACCCCTTGTCAACTTGAACCCATACACATCTCCTGAGACCCTCAAATAAAGACAATAATGAGGTCATAATTACGCCTAACATAATAAAACTATCCTTTGTATAACTGGAAACTCACCAATCCCCAACACAACTACTATCACGTAAAGTTAATAATACTTAAATGTTGATACGAAGTCAATAAATCTTGTCATATGATAAAGAAAAAGGAAGTAAAATGAAGTTTTTTTAGTACAAGTGCATACATGTACAAACATGTTTTTAACAAAAGAAGGAGAAAATACTCATGACAACTACAGTCTCGTTTCTGCAGCTGGTCACGTGGTCATAGCTGGTATTGATGACTACCTTCTTCTACCACACATTCTGTATTCCCTTTTCCTTCAGCAAGCATCTCAGCGGGTCATGTTTTTTTGTGTTTTTTTTTTTTTGGTTTTGTTTTGTTTTGTTTTGTTTTTCCCACTGATGGAGTGACCCAAATCTTTATTCTTGAAGGGTATGGGCCATTTGTATTTGTGCTTGGATTGGGCTGTTGTATTTTCCCATTGACCTTAGTCACAGGGCATGGTAATACTAAAAAAACACCCTACTGAATCTCCTGTATTCCATTCATACTCTTTTTTACCTCTGTTGTGGAATAGTAGACTGATTTCATCTTGATAATCTGGGTCAATCACCCCAGCCAACACTTTAACTCCCTTCTGGGCCTGTTGACTTAAAAGCAGGAGGAGCCCAAAGTGTCCATGTGGCAATCTTAACTTCCAGTTTAATGGAATCATTATGTCTCCTAGTGGTAGCCTTCCTCCCTCTGGAACTAAGACCTCTAGGCCAGCAGAAAGTAATGTCACAGGAATAGGAAGCAAAAAATTTGCTAGTAGATCACTAGGAATGATGGTGAGTCGTGCCACTTCCACTTCCATCCCTTGATTCCTGGACCCGTGAATCCTGGCTATGGGAGAAACAGCACCATATATTGGATGCTATTTCAGAGCATACATGGCTTTCTGGAGAACTCTGCCCCAGCCCTGCAAAGTATTGTCACCTAGTTGGCATTTATAATTGTGACTTCAAAAGGTCATTCCACCAATCCAGTCTCATTATGGGGAACATGGTAAGGCCAGTGAATTTCATGAGCAGGAGCCCACTGCTGCACTTCTTTAGCCATAAAGTGAGTGTCTTGGTCAGAGGCAATGCTGTGTGGAGTACCATGACGATCGATAAGGCATTCCATGAGTCCATAGATGGTAGTCTTGGCAGAAGCATTGCATGCAGGATAGGCAGACCCATACCTGGAGTGTCTATTCCAGTGAGGACAAACCTCTGCCCTTTCCACAATGGAAACCTCGTGCCATCAGGTAGCTGGCTGATCACTCTGAGGAGTAGTGCCATACAGAAGTTTCAGTATTGGTCTCTGCTGCTGGCAAAGTGGGCACTCAGCAGTGGCTGTAGCCAGGTCAGCCTTGATGAGTGGAAGTGCATGTTGCTGAGCCCATGTGTAACCTCCATCCCTGACATCATGGCCACTTTTTTCATCGGCCCGTTGGGCTATGGCAGGGGTGGCTGGGGAAAAGAGACTGAGTGGTATCCACAGAACAGGTCATCCTATCCACTTTATTATTAAAATCCTCCTCTGCTGAGGTCACCCGTTAGTGAGTAGTCACATGGGATACAAATATCTTCAACGTTTTTGACCATTCGGAGTGGTCCATTTACATGCCTCTTCCTCAAATTTCTTTGCCACCCATTTTCCAATCATTCTCCTTCCAAGTCCCTGACCATCCAGCCAAACCATTGGCTACAGCCCATTAATCATTCTATAATCACACATCTGGCCATTGCTCCTTCCATGCAAACTGTACAACCAGGTGCACTGCTTGAAGTTCTGCCCACTGGGAAGATTTCCCTTCACCACTGTCCTTCAGGGATGTCCTAGAGAGGGGCTGCAGTGCTGCAGTTGTCCACTTTAGGGTAGTGCCTGCATATCTTGCAGAACCATATGTGAATCAGGCCCTAGTCTTTTGTCTTCCTCTGTCAACTGATCATAGGGATCTCCCCATGAGGCCATCAGTGCAGTCTGGGGGAGATAAGGCACAGTTACAGGAGTGGAGACCATCGGCATTTGAGCCGCTTCCTCATGTAACTTATTTGTGCCTTCAGGACCTGCCCAAACCCGATCACATATATACTACTTTCATTTGATGATGGAATGCTGCTGCGCATGATGCACTTTATACCTAGATGGGCCAGAAAGCACTCAGTTCATGACAGGCAGTTCAGGTCACACGGTGACTTGATGGCCCATAGTCAAACATTCAGTTTCCACCAAATCCCAGTAACAGGCCAAGAGCTGTCTCTCAAAAGGAGAGTAGCTATCTGAAGAAGATGACAGGACCTTGCTTTAAAATCCCAGAGGTCTCCGCTGTGATTCACTTACTGGGGCCTGCCAAAGGATCCAAACATCATCCCTGTCTGCCACTGACATCTCAAGCACCATTCGATCTGCTGGGTCATATGGCCCAAGTGGCAGACCAGCTTGCACAACAGCCTGGACCTGTTGCAGAGCCTTCTCCTGTTCTGGACCACACTCAAAACTGGCAGCATTTTGGGTCACTCAGTAAATAGGTCAGAGTAACACACCCAAATAAGGAATGTGTTGCCTCTAAAATCCAAATAGACCCACTAGGCACTATGACTTTTTCTTGATTGTAGGAGGGACGAAATGTAGTAATTTATTCTTCACCTTAGAAAGAATATCTTGACAGGCCCCACACCACTGGACCCCTAGAAATTTCACTGAGGTAGAATGTCTCTTAATTTTAGTCAGATTTATTTCCCATCCTTTGGCATGCAAATGTCTCACCAATAAGTCCAGTGTGTTTGCTACTTCCTGCTCACTGGATACAATCAGCATAGTGTCATAATGTAATGAACCAGTGTGATATCTTGTGGAAGCAAAAAGCAATCAAGTTCTCTCCAAATAAGATTATGACACAAAGTCAGAGAGTTGATACACCCCTGAGGTAAGAGAGTAAAGGTATATTGCTGGCCTTGCTAGTTGAAGGTAAATTGCTTCTAGTGGACTTTGTGGACAGGAATGGAGAAAAAGGCATTTGCCAATCAATGGCTGCATACCAGGTACCAGGAGATGTGTTAATATGCTCAAGAAACGAAGCCACTTGCTGCATCTGGTACAGCAGCTGTAATTGGAGTCACTACTTGGTTAAGCTTACGATAATCCACTGTCATTCTCTAAGATTCATCTGTCTTCTGTACAGGTGTTCTGTGTGGGAAACGCACGAGGGGAGAAAATCACACACACAGTATCTTTAAGAGTAAACAAGCTGTATCTCACGTAAACAGCAATGCAGATATAATACGCAAATAATATAATAAGCAAATGATATAATAAGCAAAATAATATAGGCAAATTAATATAATAAGCAAATTGCAATGGTCAGGAGAGAAGGGAAAAGACGTGTATATGTGTGTATATATATATATATATATATGGGAAGCAACAGCCTGGGCTCCAGAGTCGGACACTGCACTCACCAGACTATGGAGGATTCACCACCAGACTGGGAAGCAACAACCTGGGCTCCAGAGTCAGACACTTCCCCATGCACAGACGAGGTCTCGTGAAACTTCGGCGTAGTCTAGGACCATAGCTCTTTCTGTAACGAGTTGTTTGGTACGAGGCCCAGTCACAAGGGCCCTTCGTGACGGGGCTGAAGGAACACAAAAAGGTTAACTTTATTTTTGCTATTGTCTGCTGTTTTTCAATAACTAATATAGATTTCTCTGAAACAGTGCCAAATGAACACCTCAAGGAGCTCACACAACCTGTTCCAGAAGTTGACCATTGTTTGTGTCCATGTTCAATTGAGTTCAAATTTAATATTTAACTTTTCCTCCACAATAGGCCAAATAGGAGAGTTGAACGGGGACGTGGTGGAAATCAGACCCCCCGCATCTTTCAAGTCCTTGATGGTGGCACTAATTTCCACAATCCCTCCAGGGATGAAATATAGTTTTTGATTTACCATTTTTCTAGGTAGAGGCAGCTCTAATGGCTTCCATTTGGCCTTTCCCACCATAATAACCCTCATCTTACCAGTCAAGGAGCCAATGTGGGGGTTCTACCAGCTGCTAAGTATGTCTATGCCAATTATCCATTCTGGCACTGGAGAAATGACCACAGATGAGCCTGGGGACTCACTGGACCCACTGTAAGTCTGACCTGAGCTAAAACTCCATTAATTGCCTGACCTCCATAAGCCTATACTTTAACTGGAGGACCACAATGACGTTATGGGTCCCCTGGAATCAACATCAGCTCAGAGCCAGTGTCCAGTAGTCCCTGAAATGTCTGATCCCTTTCCCCAAAGCACAGTTACTCTGGTAAAAGGCTGGAGGTCTCCTTGTGGAAGGATGGGAGAAAGGTTAACAGCGTATTTTGTTGGTTGTGTAGTGGAGCCTTTCCTCAAGGGGTCCTGGCCTTGCCTTCATTCAACGGGTGCTGGGCGTGTAAACTGGCTCAAGTTGGGAAATTGATCGAAAAGACATGATTCTCTGTTTTTACAATTCAAATTAGTCTTTTGTCCATTCTACCTAGGCGTTCTCTGCTTACATAAATTAAGTAGGAATGCAATAGACTTCCTATCAGTTTCACTTCTAGGAACATCATGATTAATTAGCCAATCCAGAGCTCTACATGAGTCAGACTATTCTGATTACTGCTTTTTCTCTATTGTCCATTATGATAGCTACGCTTACCTTGCCTTTGATGGTTGAGTGCTGCCACTTTGCCCTTGCCACGTCAGGATCCAATTATTCCCACCGTATTTAAATTTTGTAGTTGAGTGACTGTAGTTCCCACCATTACATCTGAAATATAAAGAGGAGCAATTACAGGGTTCTTCAAAGATGCAGGTGCTATCCTCACAAATCTATTTTGCAAGGTATTGGTCGATGGTATATTTTCTGGACCCTCCCAACTGGGATGAGTAGGTTAAAAGTAACTAATCCACCCTAGCATTCCACCCTCCCTAAGCCTTTTGATGCCTTCCTCTACATTTAACCAAGGGAGATCAGGCATTTCCAGCTCACTCACAGTGGGCCATCTTTTAATACATATTTCAACTAACCAAGCATATAAACTATTAGAACCTTTTCTAACTCCTCGAGCTGCACCATTAAATGCAGAGTCCCTACTTAGTGGGCCCTTCAATAAATTCAGCCTGATCCAACTCTGTTTCTTCCACCATTATCCCTCACCCTTAATATCCATTCCCATGACTTTTATCCAGATTTCTGTTTATTTAAACTAGAAAAATAAAGCAGTTCTTTTCAAGTGTAGTGCACCACCTCATGGGTCACACTCTCAAACTCACCTATACAGGCCTGCTGGGACTTTAGTCTAGTTATAGGTCTAGAATCAAACAGTGGTATTGGAGGTCGCTCCTGAGGAGAATCAACATTATCTTGCCTGGCAACCACCTCAGGGAGGCCATCACTGTTGCCTCAGGCAGCACAGGTTTTATCTCCTCAGACAACAGTGGAAAGGCTGATGGCAGCATTTGGGTCAAGGAGGGGATGTTCCCACTACTGCGGATGGGAAAGCTGTTCCTTCTGGCAAAAAAGGTTCATCAGAGTTTACAAATTTAGCGTCCCCAGCTTCATCAAGGTCCTCCCACATGTTCCCATTCCAAGTGGCAGAGTCTTGTTCTTTTCCGATCAATGCCCTCACTTTAACAATAGACACTTGGCAAGGCTGTACACGCATTTTTCATTGCAGGTTAGCCATTTGCATGATGAGAGCTTGTGTCTGTTTTCCACAATTTCAGCTCATTCTCTACAGGAGGTGAGACTCTCACTCAAGGCAATCTCAGCAGATTTGAGGCTCAGTATTTGCTTCTAAACCTGGGAGTTAGAATCTCTGAGTTTATAATTTTCTTTCATCACTTTGTCCACTGAACTTAGGAGCAACCAACCAGCTTCACTATATTCCTTGGTGCTTCACATATGGTCAAAGGTATTATGTACAGAATCACTAAACTCCTTGCCTCTCACAAGCAGTAAATCAAGAGTGTTAAGTGAATTTATTTTGCATAAATCTCTAAAAACTTTATGCCAAGGACCATCAGTGTTTTCCATACTATTAGAAGCACAGTTCTTAGTGTTTTGGGGTATAATAATATTAAGCAGCCAAACCTAGAAACCCCAAAACCAATGAAAGAACTCCATCCTTAATATTATGTTCCTGTAGAACCACTCCTGGTACCAAAATCTGTATTAGTCAGGATTCTCTAGAGGGACAGAACTAATAGGAGATATATATGTATATATAAAATAATTGGATCCTGATATACATATATCTACTATTAGTTATGGGCATATAATAGAATGTGTGTGTATATATGATATATATAATATATATATATATAACAGAATATGTATATAATAGAATATATATAAAATAGAATATATATATATAATAGAATATACATGGGAGTTTCTTAAGTATTAACTCACATGATCACAAGGTCCCACAATAGGCTATCTGCAAGCTGAGGAGCAAGGAGAGCCAGTCCAAGCCCCAAAACTAAGGAACTTGGAGTCCAGTGTTTGAGGGCAGGAAGCATCCAGCATGGAAGAAAAATGTAGGCTGTGAGGCTAGGCCAGTCTAGTCTTTTCACATGTTCCTGCCTGCTTTATCTTCTAGCTGCGCTGGCAGCTGATTAGATGGTACCCACCGAGATTAAGGGTGGGTCTGCCTTTCCCAGCCCACTGACTTAAATGTTAATCTCCTCTGGCAACACCCTCACAGACATACTCAGGATCAATACTTTGCATCCTTCAATCCAATCAAGTTGACGCTCAGTATTAACCATCATAGCTCATTAGCATCCCAAGATATTTCCTAGAAAGTATCAATCCCTGTAGTGGCTGTTAATCTAAATCCCTTTAAATTAACATTATCAAGCTGAGGTAAGGGCTGAAAGTGTTTCTAATGTAGAGAAAGCATTTAAAAATTAATATCTTCTGTGGAATTATATTAAACATGTATTTTAAATTAGATAAAAATTGCAAAACAACATTCAAGTTTTAACAGTTTTCATCATTCATATCTATGATAATTAATTTTAGGTGTTAACTTGGCTGGATTGATAAATACTTAGAAACCTGGTAAAACACATTTCACAGTGTGTCTGTGAGAGTGTTTTCAGAGGAGATTAACCTGTGAATTGAGTAGACTAGGTAAGGAACATCCACACTCAATATAAGAGGGCACCATCCAATCTGCTGGGGATCCTGAAATAACAAAAACTGAGAAGTGGTAAATATGTCTGTCTTCTCGAGCTAGAATACACTCTTCCTCTTCTATCATTGGACAACTTCACGCTTGCTGGCCTTAGGACTCCAGGACTTACACCAGTGGCCGCATGGGTTCTCAGGCCATTGGCATTAGATTGAGAGTGACACCACCAGCTTTCATGGTTCTGAGGCCTTCAGACTTGGACTAAGCCACACTACAGCATTTCAGGATCTCCAACTTGCAGATGGCCTGTCATGGAATTTCTCCAGCTCCATAATCATATGAGCCAATTTCCCTAATAAAACCTCGCATGTATCTATCTATCTAATATATCTATTTATTTATAAATAGATTTATATCTATTTATAAATATAGAAATAATCTGTCTATATCCCATTGGTTCTGCCTTTCTGGAAAGCCTTAACACAGACTTAGGTACTAGGAGTGGCTCTAGAGAAACAAACTTTTAAAGATTCATTTTCTTTCATTGGTTTTGGGTATCTGGAAGTGGCTTTAATCTGATTAGATTTAAAAATACTAAGGCCTCTATTTATAATAGTACAGAATGCAATGATAGCCCATGGTATAAACTGTTTATAGAGATATGCAAAATAAATCCATTTGGTACTACTAATTCACTGTCTATAAGAGGCACAAAATTAGTGACTCTACACATGATACCTTTTAACATTTGCAGAAAAGAAAGAAATATAATAATAGTTGGTTGCTCCTAGTATCACTGGACAAAGTGATGAAAGAAAATCATGAGCTCCTACAAAAAGAATTACAAACCACTTCTTACAAAAATCAGAGATGACACAAGCAAATGGAAAAACGTTCCATGCTCATGGTTAGGAAGAATCAATATTGTTAAAATGGCCATACTGCCCAAAGCAATTCATAAATTCAATGTTATTCCCATTAAATTACCACTGACATTCTTCACAGAACTAGAGAAAACTATTTTAAAATTCATATGGAACAAAAAAAAAAAAAAAACAAAGCCCAAATAGCCAAGGCAATCCTAGGAGCCACCAACCAACATCGTAGTATGCCTTTGTTTTCTGCAAAAAGAACAAAGCTGAAGGTGTCACACTATCCAACTTTAAACTATGCTACAGGGCTACAGTGAACAAAACAGCATGGTACTTGTATAAGAACAGACACATAGACCCAGAAATAAGACTGCACACCTACAACTATCTGATCTTTGACAAACCCAACAAAAACAAGCAATGGGGAATATTTTTTCTATTTAATAAATAGTGCTGGAAGAACTGGCAAGCCATATAAAGAAAATTGACACTGGATCCCTTATTTACACCATGTACAATAATTAACTCAAGGATTAAAGACTTAAATGTAAAACTCAAAACTATATGTAATGTATATATAATACATATATGTAATAAATAATATATAATAATATGTAAATATAAAACTCAAAGCTGTAGGGATACTGGAATACTAGAGTAAATTTGTCACATAAAATCTACTAACCTACACCAGGAAAGTTCAGAAGACATACCTTTCACCAATACCTTGTGAAACAGATTTGTGAGGGGATCCCCAGTATCCCTGAAGTGCTCCATGATTTCACTTCTTTGTAAGCTGGACCTTACCATGGGATCCTCAGTCAACCATTTAAAAAACTTAAATGTAATAGGAATAATTCGATCTTGGGGTGGAAGAGGCCATGTTGTGGCACTCAACTCTCAAAGGTAAGGTATGCATAGTTACCATAATAGACAGCAAAGGCAAAACAACAACCAGAAGAGTCTGATTTTCATGGATCTATGGTATTGGCTAGTTAAACATGGTGTTCCTAGAAGTGGACAGATAGAAAACTGTTAAATTTTTACTTTATATAAGTAGAAAGCTTTCAAGTCAAGTAAATAAAAGTCTAACCCAAGTAATAAAAACAGAGAATGATGGGTCCTAAATCAATTCCCAGACTTGAGCCAGTTTACAGACCTAGAAAACCTTGAATGAAAGGGAGACCAGGTCCCCTCCAGGAAGGACACCAGTACACTACTAAAAATCTGTACCATTTATTTTTATCCGATTTTTCTTCTTGGTGCTTTGCCTGGGTAACTGCAGTGGAGAAAAAGGAATAATAATACTTTTCAGGGACTAGTGAACACTGGCTCTGAACTGATGCTCATTACATGAGATCCAAACATCACTGTGACCCTCCAGTTACAGTAGGGCTTTACAGAGGTTAGGTGATTAATGCAGTTTTAGATCAGATGCCACTCACAGTGGGTCTAGTGGGTTTCTGAATTCATTCTGTGATCATTTCTTCAGTTCCAGAATGCATAACTGGAATATACATATTTAGCAACTGGCGGAATCTCCACGCTGAGTTTTTAACCTGTGTAGTCAGGACTATTAAGTGGAAATGGCTAAATGTAAACCACTAGAGTTGGTTCTATCTAGGAAAATAGTACAGCAAAAACAATACTGCAATCCTGGAGGCAATGCAGAGATTGATGCCACCATCAAGGACTTCAGTGATGCAGGGGTGGTGATTCCCACCACATCTCCATTCAACTCTCCTTTTTGGCCTGTGTAGAAGACAGATGAATCCTGGAGAAGGACAGTGTGTTACTGTAAGCTTAACCAAGTGGGGTGACTCCAATTGCAGCTGCTGTACCAGATGTGGTTTCATTTCTTGAGCAAATTAACACATTTTTCTGGTACTTGGTATGTAGCTAGTGATCTGGCAAAAACCTTTTTATTGATCCCTGCCCATAAGACCCACCAGAAGTAATTTACTTTCAGCCGTCAAGGCCAGCAATACGCCTTCATTGTCTTACCTTATCTCCAGCCCTGTGTCACAGTTTAGTTTGTAGATATCTTGATTGCCTTTTTCCCCTGACAATATATCACACTGCTGTGTTATATTGATGACATTTTGCTGACCGGACCTAGTGAACATGAAGTAGAAGCCACTCTGAATTTATTGCTAAACCATTTGCATGTGAATGGAAAATAAATCTAACTAAAATTCAGGGGGCTTCTACCTTAGTGAAACTTCTAAGGGTCCAATGGTGTGGTAACATCCTTTTTAAAGAGAAGGATACATTGTTACATCTGGTCCCTCCTACAACCAAGAAAGAGGCACAACATCTAGTGGGCCTATTTAGATTTTGGACAAAACATATTCCTTATGTGAGTGTATTACTCTGTCCCATCTACTGAGACACCTGAAAAGCTGCTAGTTTTGACTGGGACTTAGAACGTAGTGCTCTGCAACAGGTCCAGGCTGCTGTGCAAGCTGTTCTGCCTCTTGGGCTTTAAGATTCAACGAATCCAATGGTACTTGAGGTGTCAATGGCAGATATAAATGCTGTTTGGAGTCTTTGGCAAGCCTTTACAGGTGTATCAGAGTAAAGCCCCCTGAGATTTTTGAGCAAGACCCTGTCATTATCTGCAGATAAATACTAATCTTTTGAGAGATAGCTTTTGGCCTGTTACTTGGCCTTAGTAGAAACTGAATGCTTGGCTATGGACCACCAAGTTGCCATGTGACCCGAGTTTCCCATCCTGAACTGCGTGTTACTTTACCCACAAAATCATAGAGTTGGGTAGGCACAGCAGTACTCCATCATCAAATGGAAGTCGTATATATGTGATGAGGCCCAAGAAGATCCTGAAGACACAAGTTATATGAAGAACTAGCGCCAAAAACCCATGGTTCCTTCTCCTGCTACACCACCTCTCTCTCAGCCTGCACTGATGGCCTCATGGGAAGTACCCTATAATCAACTGACACAGAAAGAAAGGACTAGGACCTGGTTTACAGATGGTTCTGCATGATATGTAGGCACCACCCAAAAGTGGAGAGCTGTAGCAGCATAGTCACTTTCTGCGACAACCTGCAATGGCAATGGTAAAGGGAAATCTTCTCAGTGAGCAGTAATTTAGGCAGTGCACCTGAATGTGCACTTAGCTTGAAAGTAGAAATGCCAAATGTGTGGTTATATACTAATTCACGGGCTGTAGCCAATGATTTGGCCAAATGGTCAAAGACTTGGAAAGAACATGATTGAAAAATTGGTGACAAAGAATTTGGAAAAGAGGTATGTGAATAAAACTCTGAGTGGGCAAAGTATATGAAGATATTTTTGTCCCATGTGAATGCACACTAAAGAATGACCTCAGCAGAGGAGGACTTTGATAATCAGGTGGATAGAATGACCTACTCTGTGGATACTAGTCAACCTCTTTCCTCAGCCACCCCATCATTGCTCAGTGGGTTCATGAACAAAGTGGCAATGGTGTGATGGAAGAGATTATGCAGGGACTCAGCAACATGGACTTCCAGTCACAAAAGCCAGCCTGGCTATGGTCACTGCTGGGTGCCCAATCTGACAGCAGCAGAGATCAACGTCTTAGATGATCATTTCCTGGGATAATCAGCAAGCTACCTGGTGGCAGACTGATTATATTGGACTACTCAATAAATATAAGGGACAGTGTTTGGTCATTAAAGGAATAGACACTGTAGATATGGATTTGCTTTCCCTGCACACAATTCTTCTGCCAAAACTACCATATGTGGACTCATAGGATGTCTTATTTACCATGATGGTGTTCCACACAGCATTGCTTCTGACAAAGGAACTCACTCCATAGCCAAAAGAGTATGGCAGTGGGGTCATGCTCATGGAATTCACTGGTATTTCCATACTCCTCATCATACTGAAAAAGCGGTTTAATAGAATGGTGGAAGAGTCTTTTGAATTCAAAATTACAGCACCAGCTAAGTGATAGTATCTTGCAGGGCTGGGGAAAGGTTCTCCAGAAGGCCTTATATGCTCTAAATCAGTGCCCAGTGTATGCTACTATTCCTCACATGGCCAGGATTCATGGATCCAGAAATTAAGAGGTGAAAATGGGAGTGACATCACTCATGATTTATTATCCCTAGTGACCTGCTAGCAAAACTTTTGCTTCCTGTTTCTGTGACTTTATGCTCTCCTGGCTCTAGATATCTTAATTCCAAAGAGAAGAATGCTTCCTCTATGAGACACAACAATAATTCAATTGAACTGCACATTCAAGCTGCTGCTCAGCCACTTCGGGCTTCTCATGCTTCTGAGATAATAGGATAAGAAATGAGTTACACAGTGTGCTGGGGTGATTGATCCAGACTACCAAGGGGAAATTGTACCACCACTTCACAATGGAGTTAAGGAGATGTTTGGAATACAGAAGATCCCTTAGGGCATCTCTTAGTACTACTACGGCCTGTAATAAAGGTCAATAGAAAATTACAACTACCCAATTTAGGCAAGATTACTAATGGTCAGACTTCAGGAATAAAGATTTGGGTCACCTCACTAGATAAAGAACCACCACCAGCTAAGGTACTTCCGGAAGGCAAAGCGGGTACTAAATATATAGTATAAGAAAGTAGTTACAAACACCAGCTAGGGCCATGTAACCAGTTACAAAAATGAAGACTAATTGTTATACGAATTTATTTCCTATTTTGTTAAGAATATGTCTGTGTGTATATATACATATATTATGTAATATCTTTGTTTTCACTCTTCTCTTATCATGTAATATAAGATTGACTGAATTTATATCAGTATATAAGTATTGTTAATTTTACATAACAGTACTCAAGTCATAGTATATAAGGAGAAGAATAAACATCACCAAAAAAACTTTACCTTTTCTTCTGAGAAAAGGGCTAATGTATTTTACTTGTGTGTAAAATAGGTGTATCATGTTAAGTGGAATTATTACCTTGTTATAGTGTTACTTACAGATTAAATATGGTTTAAGGAGACGTATATGGGTGCCAAGTTGACAGTGAGTGGGCTGGTGATAGTTAATTTTAGATGTCAACTTGACAGGACTGAGGAATACCTAATAACCTGATAAAATATTATATTTGGGCTTGTCTTTGATGGTGTTTCCAGAGATGAGTATGTGAGTCTGAGAGGACTAAGTGGGGGATATCCACCATCAATGTGGGAAGGCATCATCCAATGTGTTGGTGGGCCAGAGATAACTACAAGAGAGAAAAGGTGAATATGTCAATCTATTTGCTGAATCTGGGATACTGTTCTTTTCCAGGCTCCCTGGCCTTTGGACTCCAAGACTTATTCCAGGGCCCCTCTGTGATCTCAGGCTTTTGGCCTTGGACTGAGAATTGCACCATCAGTTTCTTTGGTTCTGAGATCTTCAGACTTGGACTGAGTTACACTACCAGCACCCCAGGGTCTCCCGCTTGCAGATGGCCTTTCATGGGACTCAGTCTCCATAACCATGTGATCCAATTTTCCTAATAAATTCGCTCTCAATATATTGTCTGTACATATATATATATATATATACATATATATGTATACACACACACACACATACAAATGTCATGGATGATATGGCCCATAAATGAGGTCAATGGAAAATTACAAAAACCCAATCCAGACAAGACTATGAATGGTCCAGACTCTTCAGGAATGAATAATACAAGAGACAGAATGAATATTCGATTAGTTCTGTCTCTCTGGAGAACCTTGAAAAATATAATATAAGAATATTTTTCTTCTAGAGATGAGTAAGGGTTGCTGGCATTCTCTTAGTAATGACTTGTTATTCACAGAGGACATGATTGTGTACAGAGAAAATTCAAAGAGATCTATAAAAACTATTAGATATAACCAGTAAATTTAGCAAGGTCCCAGAATAAAGTCAACATACAAAAAATCATTTATGTTTCTATAAACTAAAAAAAAAAAAAAAAAGGGGGGGCGGAGCAAGATGGCCGAACAGGAACAGCTCCAGTCTCCAACTCCCAGCGCGAGCGACACAGAAGACCGGTGATTTCTGCATTTTCAACTGAGGTACTGGGTTCATCTCACCGGGGAGTGCCGGACCATCGGTGCTGGTCAGCTGCTGCAGCCCGACCAGCGAGAGCTGAAGCAGGCCTCACCTGGGAAGCGCAAGGGGGAAGGGAATCCCTTTTCCTAGCCAGGGGAACTGAGACATACAACACCTGGAAAATCGGGTAACTCCCACCCCAATACTGCGCTTTAAGCAAACAGGCACACCAGGAGATCATATTCCACACCTGGCCGGGAGGGTCCCACGCCCACGGAGCCTCCCTCATTGCTAGCACAGCAGTCTGCGATATCGCGGCAAGGCAGCAACGAGGCTGGGGGAGGGGCGCCCGCCATTGCTGAGGCTTAAGTAGGTAAACAAAGCTGCTGGGAAGCTCGAACTGGGTGGAGCTCACAGCAGCTCAAGGAAACCTACCTGTCTCTGTACACTCCACCTCTGGGGACAGGGCACAGTAAAAATAAAAAAAACAGCAGAAACCTCTGCAGACACAAACGACTCTGTCTGACAGCTTTGAAGAGAGCAGCGGATCTCCCAACATGGAGGTGGAGATCTGAGAAGGGACAGACTCCCTGCTCAAGTGGGTCCCTGACCCCTGAGTAGCCTAACTGGGAGACATCCCCCACTAGGGGCAGTCTGACACCCCACACCTCACAGGGTGGAGTACACCCCTGAGAGGAAGCTTCCAAAGCAAGAATCAGACAGGTACACTCGCTGTTCAGAAATATTCTATCTTCTGCAGCCTCTGCTGCTGATACCCAGGCAAACAGGGTCTGGAGTGGACCTCAAGCAATCTCCAACAGACCTACAGCTGAGGGCCCTGACTGTTAGAAGGAAAACTATCACACAGGAAGGACACCTACACCAAAACCCCATCAGTACATCACCATCATTAAAGACCAGAGGCAGATAAAACCACAAAGATGGGGAAAAAGCAGGGCAGAAAAGCTGGAAATTCCAAAAATAAGAGCGCATCTCCCCCGGCAAAGGAGCGCAGCTCATCGCCAGCAACAGATCAAAGCTGGACGGAGAATGACTTTGACGAGATGAGAGAAGAAGGCTTCAGTCCATCAAACTTCTCAGAGCTAAAGGAGGAATTACGTACCCAGCGCAAAGAAACTAAAAATCTTGAAAAAAAAGTGGAAGAATTGATGGCTAGAGTAATTAATGCAGAGAAGGCCCTAAACGAAATGAAAGAGATGAAAACCATGACACGAGAAATACGTGAAAAATGCACAAGCTTCAGTAACCGACTCGATCAACTGGAAGAAAGAGTATCAGCGATTGAGGATCAAATGAATGAAATGAAGCGAGAAGAGAAACCAAAAGAAAAAAGAAGACAAAGAAATGAACAAAGCCTGCAAGAAGTATGGGATTATGTAAAAAGACCAAATCTACGTCTGATTGGGGTGCCTGAAAGTGAGGAGGAAGATGGAACCAAGTTGGAAAACATTCTTCAGGATATCATCCAGGAGAACTTCCCCAACCTAGTAGGGCAGGCCAACATTCAAATCCAGGAAATACAGAGAACACCACAAAGATACTCCTCGAGAAGAGCAACTCCAAGACACATAATTGCCAGATTCACCAAAGTTGAAATGAAGGAAAAAATCTTAAGGGCAGCTAGAGAGAAAGGTCGGGTTACCCACAAACGGAAGCCCATCAGACTAACAGCAGATCTCTCCTCAGAATCTCTCCAAGCCAGAAGAGAGTGGGGGCCAATATTCAACATTCTTAAAGAAAAGAATTTTAAACCCAGAATTTCATATCCAGCCAAACTAAGTTTCATAAGTGAAGGAGAAATAAAATCCTTTACAGATAAGCAAATGCTTAGAGATTTTGTCACCACTAGGCCTGCCTTACAAGAGACCCTGAAGGAAGCACTCAACATGGAAAGAAACAACCGGTACCAGCCATTGCAAAAACATGCCAAAATGTAAAGACCATCGAGGCTAGGAAGAAACTGAATCAACTAACGAGCAAAATAACCAGTTAATATCATAATGGCAGGATCAAGTTCACACATAACAATCTTAACCTTAAATGGAAATGGACTAAATGCTCCAAATAAAAGACATAGACTGGCAAACTGGATAAAGAGTCAAGACCCATCAGTCTGCTGTATTCAGGAGACCCATCTCACACGCAGAGACATACATAGGCTCAAAATAAAGGGATGGAGGAAGATTTACCAAGCAAATGGAGAACAAAAAAAAGCAGGGGTTGCAATACTAGTCTCTGATAAAACAGACTTTAAACCATCAAAGATCCAAAGAGACAAAGAAGGCCATTCCAGAATGGTAAAGGGATCAATTCAACAGGAAGAGCTAACTATCCTAAATATATATGCACCCAATACAGGAGCACCCAGATTCATAAAGCAAGTCCTTAGAGACTTACAAAGAGACTTAGACTCCCATACAATAATAATGGGAGACTTCAACACTCCACTGTCAACATTAGACAGATCAACGAGACAGAAAGTTAACAAGGATATCCAGGAATTGAACTCATCTCTGCAGCAAGCAGACCTAATAGACATCTATAGAACTCTCCACCCCAAATCAACAGAATATACATTCTTCTCAGCACCACATCGTATTTACTCCAAAATTGACCACGTAATTGGAAGTAAAGCACTCCTCAGCAAATGTACAAGAACAGAAATTATAACAAACTGTCTCTCAGACCACAGTGCAATCAAACTAGAACTCAGGACTAAGAAACTCAATCAAAACCGCTCAACTACATGGAAACTGAACAACCTGCTCCTGAATGACTACTGGGTATGTAACGAAATGAAGGCAGAAATAAAGATGTTCTTTGAAACCAATGAGAACAAAGATACAACATACCAGAAACTCTGGGACACATTTAAAGCAGTGTGTAGAGGGAAATTTATAGCACTAAATGCCCACAAGAGAAAGCAGGAAAGATCTAAAATTGACACTCTAACATCACAATTAAAAGAACTAGAGAAGCAAGAGCAAACACATTCGAAAGCTAGCAGAAGGCAAGAAATAACTAAGATCAGAGCAGAACTGAAGGAGATAGAGACACAAAAAACCCTCCAAAAAATCAATGAATCCAGAAGTTGGTTTTTTGAAAAGATCAACAAAATTGACAGACCACTAGCAAGACTAATAAAGAAGAAAAGAGAGAAGAATCAAATCGACGCAATTAAAAATGATAAAGGGGATATCACCACCGACCCCACAGAAATACAAACTACCATCAGAGAATACTATAAACACCTCTACGTAAATAAACTGGAAAATCTAGAAGAAATGGATAATTTCCTGGACACTTACACTCTTCCAAGACTAAACCAGGAAGAAGTTGAATCCCTGAATAGACCAATAGCAGGCTCTGAAATTTAGGCAATAATTAATAGCCTACCAACCAAAAAAAGTCCAGGACCAGATGGATTCACAGCTGAATTCTACCAGAGGTACAAGGAGGAGTTGGTACCATTCCTTCTGAAACTATTCCAATCAATAGAAAAAGAGGGAATCCTCCCTAACTCATTTTATGAGGCCAACATCATCCTGATACCAAAGCCTGGCAGAGACACAACAAAAAAAGAGAATGTTAGACCAATATCCCTGATGAACATCGATGCAAAAATCCTCAATAAAATACTGGCAAACCGGATTGAGCAACACATCAAAAAGCTTATCCACCATGATCAAGTGGGCTTCATCCCTGGGATGCAAGGCTGGTTCAACATTCGCAAATCAATAAACATAATCCAGCATATAAACAGAACCAAAGACAAGAACCACATGATTATCTCAATAGATGCAGAAAAGGCTTTTGACAAAATTCAACAGCCCTTCATGCTAAAAACGCTCAATAAATTCGGTATTGATGGTACGTACCTCAAAATAATAAGAGCTATATGACAAACCCACAGCCAATATCATACTGAACGGGCAAAAACTGGAAAAATTCCCTTTGAAAACTGCCACAAGACAGGGATGCCCTCTCTCACCACTCTTATTCAACATAGTGTTGGAAGTTCTGGCTAGGGCAATTAGGCAAGAGAAAGAAATCAAGGGTATTCAGTTAGGAAAAGAAGAAGTCAAATTGTCCCTGTTTGCAGATGACATGATTGTATATTTAGAAAACCCCATTGTCTCAGCCCAAAATCTCCTTAAGCTGATAAGCAACTTCAGCCAAGTCTCAGGATACAAAATTAATGTGGAAAAATCACAAGCATTCTTATACACCAGTAACAGACAAACAGAGAGCCAAATCAGGAATGAAGTTCCATTCACAATTGCTTCAAAGAGAAGAAAATACCTAGGAATCCAACTTACAAGGGATGTAAAGGACCTCTTCAAGGAGAACTACAAACCACTGCTCAGTGAAATCAAAGAGGACACAAACAAATGGAAGAACATACCATGCTCATGGATAGGAAAGCTGAAACTGCATTCTTTCCTTACTCCTTATACGAAAATTAATTCAAGATGGATTAGAGACTTAAATGTTAGACCTAATACCATAAAAATCCTAGAGGAAAACCTAGGTAGTACCATTCAGGACATAGGCATGGGAAAAGACTTCATGTCTAAAACACCAAAAGCAACGGCAGCAAAAGCCAAAATTGACAAATGGGATCTCATTAAACTAAAGAGCTTCTGCACAGCAAAAGAAACTACCATCAGAGTGAACAGGCAACCTACAGAATGGGAGAAAATTTTTGCAATCTACTCATCTGACAAAGGGCTAATATCCAGAACCTACAAAGAACTCAAACACATTTACAAGAAAAAAACAAACAACCCCATCAAAAAGTGGGCAAAGGATATGAACAGACATTTTTCAAAAGAAGACATTCATACAGCCAACAGACACATGAAAAAATGCTCATCATCACTGGCCATCAGAGAAATGCAAATCAAAACCACAATGAGATACCATCTCACACCAGTTAGAATGGCGATCATTAAAAAGTCAGGAAACAACAGGTGCTGGAGAGGATGTGGAGAAATAGGAACACTTTTACACTGTTGGTGGGATTGTAAACTAGTTCAACCATTATGGAAAACAGTATGGCGATTCCTCAAGGATCTAGAACTAGATGTACCATATGACCCAGCCATTCCATTACTGGGTATATACCCAAAGGATTATAAATTATGCTGCTATAAAGACACATGCACACGTATGTTTATTGCGGCACTATTCACAATAGCAAAGACTTGGAATCAACCCAAATGTCCATCAGTGACAGATTGGATTAAGAAAATGTGGCACATATACACCATGGAATACTATGCAGCCATCAAAAAGGATGAGTTTGTGTCCTTTGTAGGGACATGGATGCAGCTGGAAACCATCATTCTTAGCAAACTATCACAAGAACAGAAAACCAAACACCGCATGTTCTCACTCATAGGTGGGAACTGAGCAGTGAGATCACTTGGTCTTGGGAAGGGGAACATCACACACCGGGGCTTATCATGGGGAGGGGGGAGGGGGGAGGGATTGCACTGGGAGTTATACCTGATGTAAATGACGAGTTGATGGGTGCTGACGAGTTGATGGGTGCTGACGAGTTGATGGGTGCAGCACAGCAACATGGCACAAGTATACATATGTAACAAACCTGCACGTTATGCGCATGTACCCTAGAACTTAAAGTATAATAATAATAAATAAATTTTTTAAAAAATGGAGAAATAAATGATAAAAGACAATACCATACAGTTTGGCAGTAACTAATAAATTTAGAAATACATTTACCATATGAGCCAGCAGTCTCATTTTAGGTCATTATCCAAGTGATTTGAAAGCATACATTCACACAAAAACCTGTACACGAATGATTATAGTAGTTTTATTCATAATTGCCAAAAACTTGACAAATTCCAGATGTCCTTCAACAGATGAATAGATAAGCAAAATGTACTATATCTGTATGATGGGCTAATATTTAGATTGACTCATACAACATGTGATGAATCTTAAATGCATTTGCTATGAAGCTAGATAAAAAGGCTAAACACTGTATGATTCCATTCAAACGACATTCTGAAAAAGACAAAACTATAGTGAAAAAGGAAAGAGACCATTGGTAGACAAGGATTGGGGGAGGGCGTCTGAATGTCAAGGAGACAAATGTTAAGGAGAATTTGTAGGATGATGAAACTCTACTATATCATATTGTGGTAGAAGATATATAAATCTGTTTATCAAAACCCCTAGGACTGAACACAGCAGAAAGCAAAAACTGTAAGTTAAAAATAAACAAAAGCAATCAGGATATTGTAGGACTTTGAATGACACACAGACTATAATAAGTGAATCTAAATGTATTACAAATGTATAAGTTTACCACATTTAAGGGAGAATAAGGAAGCTGGCCTAAAGACTTTTTAAAGGCATGTTTTACAGATACTGTAAAGCTGAAGATAAAAGAACTATACACAAATGCTGTACTCTCTGGTTGGTTAAATTTATCTTTCAGAGGTGTAAGTTTTACCAATTTTGAAACAACTTAACATACATACAAATATACAAGTAAATACGTTATAGTTAATGATAACCAGATTTCTTAATGTCAGAAAAAGAAATTGGCCGGGCGCGGTGGCTCAAGCCTGTAATCCCAGCACTTTGGGAGGCCGAGGCGGGCGGATCACAAGGTCAGGAGATCGAGACCACAGTGAAACCCCGTCTCTACTAAAAATACAAAAAATTAGCCGGGCGCGGTGGCGGGCGCCTGTAGTCCCAGCTACTCAGGAGGCTGAGGCAGGAGAATGGCATGAACCCAGGAGGCGGAGCTTGCAGTGAGCCGAGATCGCGCCACTGCACTCCAGCCTGGGCAACAGCGTGAGACTCCGTCTCAAAAAAAAAAAAAAAAGAAAGAAAAAGAAAAAGAAATTACACAATTGACATGATTTGGCTGTGCCCCCACCCAAATCTCATTTTGAATTGTAGTTGCCACAATTCCCACATGTCATGGGAGGGACCAGGTGGAGTTAATTGAATCATGGAGGCAATTTCCCCAATCTCGTTCTCATGAAAATGAGTTAGTTCTCATGAGATCTGATGGTTTTATAATGGGCATCCCCTTTTACTGGGCAGGCATTCTTCTCCTTCTTGCCACCATGTGAAGAAGGACATCTTTGCTTCCCCTTCCATCATGATTGTAAGTCTCCTGAGGCCGCCTCAGCCCTGTGGAACTGTGAGTCAATTAAACCTCTTTCCTTTATAAATTACCCAGTATCGAATTTGTCTTTATAGCAGCATGAGAACTGACTAATACACAGCATGAGAACTGACTAATTTCTCCCTTGCAGTGTTGAATTGGAGTTGGAAACATTAGTTTGAACTCATGACTATTTTAGTATACAGAAATAGACACAAAACTAAATATAAAGATGAGTGTTGTTGAACACTCAATAAAGCTCCTTTCTCAAAAAGATGTCCATGTCCCAATCCAAGGACCTTGTGAAAAGGTTACCTTAGATGGCTAAAAAGAATGTGATTAAGGATGTTGCGATGGAGAAATCATCCTGGATTAACCACTTGAGTCCAATGTAATCTCAAGGGCCCTTATAACGGCATGTGGGTCATAATGCCTGGAGGCAATGTGATGAGAGAGAAGCAAAGATCAGAGAGATGCAGGGCATACTATAAGCTCAGAAATGTGTGCAGGTTCTAGTTACTGGAAAAGGGAAGGAAATGGACGCTTTCACAGCGTCTCCAAAAGGAACTCACACTATTTTGGATTTCTGACCTCCAAACATGTAAGAAAACAACTTTTCATTGATTTAAGGCACAAAGTTTGTGCTGATACAGCAACAATAGGACACTAATATAGATGTACACATGGATTAGAATGCAAGTGTGTATGGATGGGCATGGTGGCTCATGCCTATAATCCCAGTACTTTGGGAGGCCGAGACAGGTGGATTGCCTGAGTTCAGGAGTTCAAGACCAGCCTGGGCAACACAGTGAAACCCCATCTCTACTAAAATACAAAAAATTAGCCAGGCATGGTGGTGTGCGCCTGCAGTTCCAGCTACTTGGGAGGCTGAGGTAGGAGAATTTCTTGAACACAGGAGGTAGAGGTTGCAGTGAGCCAATATCATGCCACTGCACTCCAGCCTGGGCAACAGAGTGAGACTCTGTCTCAAAAACAAAAATAAAATAAAAAAAGAATTCATGCATGTATTCCATAGCTCTCTCCTGTTGGAGAGCAAAAAGTAAGAACACCCAGTAGAAACAGGCACATCTAAAAACCAGATCTGGGCTTCTAGATACCACTTTATAATAAAATGACCCAGGACCACTTGACAAAATTGTTGATTCTAGGGTTAGGGCAAGGAAATTACAAGACGGTCCTAAAGCCTCTGTCATGCCACAAAATAAGGAAGTACTACAAAAGAAAGATTACAGAAAAGGTAAAGAAAAGAATTAAAGTCTATAAAGATGCAGTTACCAAGGTGGCCGGCAAGATGGCTGAATAAGAACATCTCCAGTCTGCAGGTCTCAGCCAGATCAATACAGAAGGCAGGTGATTTCTGCATTTCCAACTGAGGAAACCGGCTCATCTCATTGGGACTGGTTAGATAGTGGGTGCAGCCCACGGAGGGCAGGCCAAGACAGGGTGGTACAATGCCTCACCCAGGAAGTGCAAGGGGTAGGGGAACTCCCTCCCCTGGCCAAGGGAAGTCATGAGGCACCGTGCCCTGAGGAATGGTGCATTCCAGTCCAGTTACAACACTTTTCCCACAGTCTTCGCAACTCGAAGACCAGGAGATTCCCTCGGATGCCTACACCGCCAGGGCCCTGGGTTTCAAGCACAAAATTGGGCAGCTGTTTGGGCAGATACCAAGCTAGCTGCAAGAGTTCTTTTTCATATCCAAGTGGTGCCTGGAACGCCAGGGAGACAAGACCATTCACTCCCCTGGAAAGGGGACTGAAGACAGGGAACCAAGTGGTCTAGCTCAGTGGATCCAAACCCCCACGAAGCCCAGCAAGCTAAGATCCACTGGTTTGAAATTCTTGCTGCCAGCACAGCAGTCTGAAGTCAACCTGGGAAGCTAGAACGTGGTGGGGGGAGGGTCGTCCACCATTACTGAGGCTTTAGTAGGTGGTTTTTCCCTCACACTGTAAACAAAGACTCCAGGAAGTTTGACCGGGGCAGAACCCACCACAGCTCAGCAAAGCCACTGTGGCCAGACTGCCTCTCTAGATTCCCCCTCTCTGGGAAGGGCATCTCTGAAAAAAAGGCAAGAGTCACAGTCAGGGGCTTCTAGACAAAACTCCCACCTCCCTGGGACAGAGCACCTGCGGGAAGGGGTGGCTGTGGGCTCAGCTTCAGCAGACATAAACGTTCCTGCCTGCTGGCTCTGAAGAGAGCAGAAGATCTCCCTGCACAGCACTCTAGCTCTGCTAAGGGACACACTGCCTCCTCAAGTGGGTCCCTGACCCCTATGCCTCCTGACTGGGAGACACCTCACAACAGGAGTTGACAGACATCTCATACAGGAGAGCTCCAACTGGCATTTGGCAGGTGCCCCTCTGAGAGGAAGCTTCCAAAGGAAGGAACAGGCAGCAATTTTTGCTGTTATGCAGCCTCCACTGGTGATACCCAGGCACACAGGGTCTGGAGCGGACCCCCAGAATACTCTATCAGACATGCAGAAAAGGGGCCTGACTGTTAGAATAAAAACTAACAAACAGAAAGGAATAGCAACAGCATCAAGAAAGAGCATGTACACACACACACAAAAAGAAACCCAACCGAAGGTCATCAAAATCAAAGATCACTGGTAGATAAATCCACAAAGATGAGGAAAAAACAGTGAAAAAAAGGCTGAAAATTCCAAACACCAGAATGCCTCTTATCCTCCAAAGGATCACAATTCCTTGCCAGCAAGACAACAAAACTGAACAGAGAATGAGTTTGACAAATTGACAGAATTTAGGCATCAGAAGGTGGGTAATAACAAACTCCTGCAAGCTAAAGGAGCATGTTCTAACCCAATGCAAGGAAGCTAAGAACCTTGAAAAAAGGTTAGAAGAATTGCTAACTAGAATAACCAGTATAAAGAAGAACATAAATGACCTGATGGAGCTGAAAAACACAGCATGAGAACTTCGTTCATACACAGGTATCAATAGTCAAATCAATCAAGTGGAAGAAAGGACATCAGAGATTGAAGATCAGCTTAATACAATAAAGCAAGAAGACAAGATTAGAGAAAAAGAATGAAAAGGAACGAACAGAGCCTCCAAAGAAATATGGGACTATGTGAAAAGACCAAACCTATGTGTACATGAAAGTGATGGGGAGAATGGAACCTAATTGGAAAACACTCTTCAGAATATTATCCAAGAGAACTTCCCCAAACTAGCAAGACAGGCCAAGATTCAAATTCAGGAAATACAGAGAACACCACAAAGATACACCATGAGAAGAGTAACTCCAAGACACATAATTGTCAGATTCACCAAGGTTGAAATGAAGGAAAAAATGTTAAGGGCAGCCAAAGAGAAAGGTCAGATTACCCACAAAGAGAAGCCCATCAGACTAACAGCGGATCTCTCTGCAGAAACTCTACAAGCCAGAAGAGAGTGGGGGCCAACATTCAACATTCTTCAAGAAAATAATATTCAACCCAGAATTACATATCCAGTCTAACTAAGCTTCATGAGCGAAAAAGAAATAAAATCCTTTACAGACAAGCAAATGCTGAGAGATTTTTGTCATCACCAGGTATGCCTTCCAAGAGCTCCCAAAGGAAGCACTAGATATGGAAGGATAAACAAGTACTAGCCACTGCAAACACATAACAAATTTTAAAGACCATCAACACTATGAAGAAATTGCAAAAACTAATGCGCAAAATTACCAGCTAGCATCATAATGACAGGATCAAATTCACACATAGCAATATTAACTTTAAATGTAAACAGGCTAAATGCCCCAATTAAAAGACACAGGCTGGCAAATTGGATAAAAGTGTCAAGACCCATTGGTGTGCTGTATTCAGTAGACCCATCTCAAGTGCAAAGACACAGATAGGCTCAAAATCAAGGGATGGAGGAATATTTCCCAAGAAAATGGAAAGCAAAAACAAAGCAGGGGTTGCAATGATAGTCTCTGACAAAACAGAATTTAAAGCAATAAAAATCAAAAAGAAAAAGAATGGCGGCCGGGCGCAGTGGCTCACGCCTATAATCTCAGCACTTTGGGAGGCCGAGGCACGTGGACCACGAGGTCAGGAGATCGAGACCATCCTGGCTAACACGGTGAAACCCCATCTCTACTAAAAATGGAAAAGGTAGCCGGGCATGGCGGCAGGCACCTGTAGTCCCAGCTACTTGGGAGGCTGAGGCAGGAGAATGGCATGAACCCGGGAGGCGGAACTTGCAGTGAGCCGAGATCGCGCCACTGCACTCCAGCCTGAGTGACTGAGCGAGACTCCGTCTCAAAAAAAAAAAAAAAGAAAAGAAAAGAAAAGAAAAAGAATGGCAACACATAATGGTAAAGGGATCAATGCAACAAGAACAGCAAACTATCCTAAATATATGTGCACCCAATACAGGAGCACCCAGATTCATAAAGCAACCTTGAAAAACGGTTAGAGGAATTGCTAACTAGAATAACTAAAATAGCCAGTTTAAAGAAGAACATAAATGACCTGATGGAGCTGAAAAACACAGCATGAGAACTTTATTCATATACAAGTATCAATAGCCAGACTAATAAAGAAAAAAGGAGAGAAGAATCAAATAGACACAATAAAAAATTAATAAAGGGGATATCATCACTGACCCCGCAGAAATACAATCATCAGAGAATACTATAAACTCGGAGACTTACACTCCCACACAATAATAGTGGGAGGCTTTAATGCCCCACTGTCAACATTAGACAGATCAAAGAGACAAAAAGTTAACAAGGTTATTCAGGACTTAAGCTCAGGTCCAGACCAAGCAGACCTAATAGACATCTACAGAATTCTACGCCCCAAATCAACAGAATATACATTCTTCTCAGAAACATATCACACTTATTCTAAAATTGACCACACAATTGGAACTAAAACACTCCCCACTAAATGCAAAAGAACAGAAATCATAACAAACAGTCTCTCAGACCACAGTACAATAAAATTAGAACTCAGGATTAAGAAACTCACACAAAACCACGCAACTACATGGAAACTGAACAACCTGATCCTTAATGATTATTGGGTAAAATACAAAATTAAAGCAGAAATAAATAAGTTTCTGAAACCAATGAGAACAAGACACAACACACCACAATCTCTGGGACACAGTTAAGCAGTGTTTAGAGGGAAATTTATAGCACTAAGTGCCCACAGGTGAAACTGGGAAAGATATAAAATCAACACCATAACATCACAACTAAAAAGGGCTAGAGAAGCAAGAGCAAACAAATTCAAAAGCTAGCAGAAAACAAGAAATAACTAAGATCAAACTGGAACTGAAAGAGATAGAGATACGAAAAACCCCTTCAAAAAATCAGTGAATCCAAGAGCTGCTGTTTTGAAAAGACTAACAGAAAAAGATAGACTACTAGCCAGACTAATAAAGAAGAAAAGAGAGAAGAATCAAATAGATACAATGAAAAAATAACAAAGGGGATATCATCATTGATCCACAGAAATACAAACTGCCATCAGAGAATATTATAAACACCTCTATGAAAATAAACTAGAAAATCTAGAAGAAATTCCTGTACACATACACCCTCCCAAGAACAAATCAGGAAGAAGTCGCATCCCTAAATAGAACAATAACAATTTCTGAAATTGAGGCAGTAATTAATAGCCTACCAAAAACAACAACAACAACAAAACCCAGGAGCAGAAGGATTCACAGCCAAATTCTACCAGAGGTACAAAGAGGAGCTGGTACCTTTACTTCTGAAACTATTTCGACGAATAGAAAAAGAGGGACTACACCTTAACTAATTTAATGAGGCTAGAATCATCCTGCTACCGAAACCTGGCAGAGAAACAGCAAAAAAAAAGACAATTTCACGCCAATATTTCTGATGAATATCAACATGAAAATCCTCAATGAAATACTGGCAAAACGATTCCAGCAGCACATCAAAAAACTTATCCACCATGATCAAGCGGGTTGCATTCATGAGATGCAAGGCTGGTTCAACATATGCAAATCAATAAACGTAATCCGTCACATAAACAGAACCAATGACAAAAAAACACAAGATTCTCACAATAGATACAGAAAAAACATTTGATCCCCACTGTGAACATTACACAGATCATGAGACAGAAAGTTAACAAGGATATCCAGGGATTGAACTCAACTCTGCACCAAGAGGAGCTAATAGACATGTACGGAACTCTCCACCCCAAATCAACAGAATATACATTCTTCTCAGCACGACATCGTACTTACTCCAAAATTGACAACATAGTTGAAAGTAAAGCACTCCTCAGCAAATGTACAAGAACAGAAATTATAACAAACTGTTTCTCAGACCACAGTGCAATCAAACTAGAACTCAGGACTAAGAAACTCAATCAAAACCGCTCAATTACATGGAAACTGAATAACCTGCTCCTGAATGACTACTGGGTACATAACGAAATGAAGGCAGAAATAAATATTTTCTTTGAAACCAATGAGAACAAAGATACAACATACCAGAATCTCTGGGACACATTTAAAGCAAAGTGTAGAGGGAAATTTACAGCACTAAATGCCCATAGAGAAAGCAGGAAAGATCTAAAATTGACATCCTAACATCACAATTAACAGAACTAGAGAAGCAAGAGCAAACACATTCAAAAGCTAGCAGAAGGCAAGAAATAACTAAGATCAGAGCAGAACTGAAGGAGATAGAGACACAAAAAACCCTTCAAAAAAAATCAATGAATCCATGAGCTAGTTTTTTGAAAAGATCAACAAAATTGATAGACCATTAACAACACTAATAAAGAAGAAAAGAGAGAAGAATCAAATAGATGCAATAAAAAAATGATAAAGGGGATATCACCACCGACCCCACAGAAATACAAACTACCATCAGAGAATACTATAAACACCTCTATGCAAATAAACCAGAAAACCTAGAAGAAATGGATAATTTCCTAGACACTTACACTCTCTCAAGACTAAACCAGGAAGAAGTTGAATCCCTGAATAGACCAATAGCAGGCTCTGAAATTGAGGCAATAATTAATAGCCTACCAAACAAAAAAAGTCCAGGACCTGATGGATTCACAGCCAAATTCTATCAGAGGTATAAGGAGGAGCTGGTACCATTCCTTCTGAAACTATTCCAATTGACAGAAAAAGAGGAAATCCTCCCTAACTCATTTTATGAGGCCAACATCATCCTGATACCAAAGCCTGGCAGAGACACAACAAAAAAAGAGAATGTTAGACCAATATCCCTGATGAACATCGATGCAAAAATCCTCAATAAAATACTGGCAAACCGAATCCAGCAGCACATCAAAAAGGTTATTCACCATGATAAAGTGGGTTTCATCCCTGGGATGCAAGGCTGGTTCAATATAAGCAAATCAATGAACCTAATCCAGCACATAAACAGAACCAAAGACAAAAACCACATGATTATCTCAATAGATGCAGAAAAGGCCTTTGACAAAATTCAACAGCCCTTCATGCTAAACTCTCAATAAATTCGGTATCGATGGAACATATCTCAAAATAATAAGAGATATTTATGACAAACCCACAACCAATATCATACTGAATGGGAAAAAATTGGAAGCATTCCCTTTGAAAACTGGCACAAGACAGGGATGCCCTCTCTCACCACTCCTATTCAACAGAGCGTTGGAAGCTCTGGCTATGGCAATCAGGCAAGAGAAAGAAATAAAGGGTGTTCAGTTAGGAAAAGAAGTGAAACTGTCCCTGTTCGTAGATGACATGATTGTATATTTAGAAAAACCCATCGTCTCAGCTCAAAATCTCGCTAAGCTGACAAGCAACTTCAGCAGAGTCTCAGGATACAAAATCAATGTGCAAAAATCACAAGCATTCTTAGACACTAGTAACAGACAAACAGAGAGCCAAATCATGAATGAACTCCCATTCACAATAGCTTCGAAGAGAATAAAATACCTAGGAATCCAAGTTACAAGGGATGTAAAGGACCTCTTCAAGGAGAACTACAAACCACTGCTCAGTGAAATAAAAGAGGACATAAACAAATGGAAGAACATACCATGTTCATGGAGAGGAAGAATCAATATCATGAAAATGGCCATACTGCCCAAGGTAATTTATAGATTCAATGCCATCCCCATTAAGCTACCAATGACTTTCCTCACAGAATTGGAAAAAACTGCTTTAAAGTTCATATGGAACCAAAAAAGAGCCCGCATTGCCAAGACAATCCTAAGCCAAAAGAACAAAGCTGGAGGCATCATGCTACCTGACTTCAAACTCTACTACAAGGCTACAGTAACCAAAACAGCATGGTACTGGTACCAAAACAGAGACATAAACCAATGGAACAGAACAGAGCCCTCAGAAATAATACCACACATCTACAGCCATCTGATCTTTGACAAACCTGACAAAAACAAGAAATGGGGAAAGGATTCCCTATTTAATAAATGGTGCTGGGAAAACTGGCTAGCCATAAGTAGAAAGCTGAAACTTGATCCTTTCCTAACTCCTTATATGAAAATGAATTCAAGATGGATTAGAGACTTAAATCTTGGACCTAAAACCATAAAAGCCCTAGAAGAAAACCTAGGTAATACCATTCAGGGCATAGCCATGGGCAAGTACTTCATGTCAAAAACACCAAAAGCAATGGCAACAAAAGCCAAAATTGACAAATGGGTTCTAATTAAACTAAAGAGCTTCTGCACAGCAAAGGAAACTACCATCAGAGTGAACAGGCAACCTACAGAATGGGAGAAAATTTTTGCAATCCACTCATCTGACAAAGAGCTAATATCCAGAACCTACAAAGAACTCAATCAAATTTGCAAGAGAAAAACAAACAACCCCATCAAAAAGTGGGCAAAGGATATGAACAGACAGTTCTCAAAAGAAGACATTCATACAGCCAACAGACACATGAAAAAAGGTTCATCATCACTGGCCATCAGAGAAATGCAAATCAAAACCGCAATGAGATACCATCTCACACCAGTTAGAATGGCGATCATTAAAAAATCAGGAAACAACAGGTGCTGGAGAGGATGTGGAGAAGCAGGAACACTTTTACACTGTTGGTGGGACTGTAAACTAGTTCAACCATTGTGGAAGACAGTGTGGTGATTCCTCAAGGATCTAGAACTGGAAATACTATTTGACCTAGCCATCCCATTACTGGGGATATACCCAAAGGATCATAAGTCATGCTGCTATAAAGACACATGCACACGTATGTTTATTGCAGCACTATTCACAATAGCAAAGACTTGGAATCAACCCAAATGTCCATCAGTGACAGCCTGGATTAAGAAAATGTGGCGCATATACACCATGGAATACTATGCAGCCATGATGAGTTCATGTCCTTTGTAGGGACATGGATGCAGCTGGAAACCATTATTCTCAGCAAACTATCACAAGAACAGAAAACCAAACACCGCATGTTCTCACTCATAGGTGGGAATTGAACAATGAGATCACTTGGACACAGGAAGGGGAACATCACACACTGGGGCCTATTGTGAGGAGGGGGGAGGGATAGCATTAGGAAATATACGTAATGTAAATGATGAGTCAATGGTTGCAGCACACAACATGGCACATGTATACATATGTAACGAACGTGCACGTTGTACAAATGTACCCTAGAACTTAAAGTATAATTTAAAAAAAAAAAACTTTGATAAAATTCAACACCCCTTCATGCTAAAAACTCTCAATAAACTAGGGATTGCTGGAACGTATCTCAAAATAATAAGAGCTATTTATGACAAACCCATAGCCAATATCATACTGAATGACCAAAGCTGGAAGCATTCCCTGTGAAAACCGGCACAAGACAAGGAGGGCCTCTCTCACCACTCCTATTCAACATAGTATTGGAAGTTCTGGCAAGAGCAATCAGGCAAGAGAAAGAAATAAAGGATAATGAGGAAGTCAAATTCTCTCTGTTTGCAGATGACATTATTGTATATTCAGAGAATCCCAAATACACTTCAGCCAAGTCTCAGGATACACAAAAAATGTGCAAAAATTACAAACATTCCTATGCACCAAAATTAGACAGACAGCCAAATCATGAGTGAACTCCCATTCACAATTGCTACAAAGAAAAGAAAATACCTAGGAATACAACTTTCAAGGGATTTGAAGGATCTTTACAAGGAGAACTACAAACCACTGCTCAAGAAAATAAGAGAGAACAAAATCAAATGGAAAAACTTTCCATACTCATGGATAAGAAAAAATAATATCATGAAAATGGCCATACTACCCAAAGTAATTTATAGTTCAATGCTATTCCCATCAAGCTACCACTGACTTTCTTCACAAAATTAGAAAAAAAAAAAACTACTTAAAATTTCATATGGAATCAAAAAGGAGCCCATACAGCCAAGACAATCCTAAACAAAAAGAACAAAGCTGGAGGTATCACGTTACCTGACTCCAAACTAGACTACAAGGCTGCAGTAACCAAAACAGCATAGTAAGTGGTACCAAAACAGATATATAGACCAATAGAACAGAACAGAGGTCTCAGAAATAACACCACACATCCACAACCATCTGCTCTTTGACAAACCTGACAAAAACAAGAAATGCGGAAAGGATTCCCTATTTAATAAATGGCGTTGTGAAAACTGGCTAGCCATATGCAGAAAACTAAAACTGGACCCCTTCCTTACACCTTATACAAAAATTAACTAAAGATAGATGAAAGGTTTAAACGTAAGACCTTAAACCATAAAAACCCTAGAAGAAAACCCAGGCAATACCATTCAGGACATAGGCATGGTCAAAGGTTTCATTACAAAAACACCAAAAACAACAGCAACAAAAGCCAAAATTGACAAATGGGAACTGACTAAACTAAAGAGCTTCTGCACAGCAAAATAAACTATCACCAGAGTGAAAAGGCAACCTACAGAATGGGAGAAAAGTTTTGAAATCTGTCCATCTGACAAATGGCTTATATTCAGAATCTACAAGGAATTCAAACAAATTTACAAGAAAAAAACAACCCTATCAAAAAGTGGGCAAAGGATATGAACAGTCACTTCTCAAAAGAAGACATTTGTGCAGCCAACAAACATATTTAAAAAAGCTCATCATCACTGGTCATTAGAGAAATGCAAATCAAATCCACAATGAGATACCATCTCATGCCAGTTAGAATGGCGATCATTAAAAAGTCAGGAAGCAACAGATGCTGGAGAGAATGCGCAGAAGTAGGTATGCTTTTACACTGTAGGTGGGAGTGTAAACTAGTTCAACCATTGTGGAAGACAGTGTGGCAATTCCTCAAGGATCTAGAACCAGCAATACCATTTGACCCAGCAATGCCATTACTGTTTATATACCCAAAGGATTATAAGTCATTCTACTATAAAAACACAGGCACACGTATGTTTATTGCAGCATGATTCACAAAAGCAAAGACTTGGAACCAACCCAAATGCCCATCAGTGATATACTGGATAAAGGAAAGGTGGCAAATACACATCATGGAATACTATGCAGCCGTAAAAAATGATGAGTTCATGTCCTTTGCAGGGACATGGATGAAGCTGGAAACCATCATACTCAGCAAACTAACACAGGAACAGAAAACCAACCACCACATGTTCTCACTCATAAGTGGGAGCTAAACAATGAGAACACATGGACACAGGATCATCACACACTGGGGCCTGTTGGGGGCTGTGGGGCTAGGGTACGGATAGCATTAGGAGAAATACCTAATGTAGATGATTTGATGGGTGCAGCAAACCACCATGGCACACATATACCTGTGTAACAAACCTGCACTTTCTGCACATGTATCCCAGAATGCAAAGTATGAAAAAAAAAAAAGATGCAATAACCTATTTGGGAGCATGAGAGAGGCTACTAATATGAAAATCTCTATTTTCTTAGTGCTAATGTCCTAAAATGCCAACTTGTACAAACAGTGATAGTTTACTTCGCCACACATATTAGCACATTAATATTTTCCTAACCTTGACTTCCACAAAAATTAAAATTTTTTTTTTTTTTTTTTTGAGAAGGAGTTGCACTCTTGCTGCCTAGACTGGAATGCAATGGTGCGATCTCAGCTGACAGCAACCTCTGCCTCCCGGGTTCAAGCCATTCTCCTGTCTCAGCCTCCTGAGTAGCTGGGATTACAGGCATGCACCACCATGCCCGGCTAATTTTGTATTTTTAGTACAGACGGAGTCTCGCCATGTTGGTCTGGCTGGTCTCGAAATCCTGACCTCAGGTGATCCACCCACCTCAGCCTCCCAAAGTTCTGGGATTACAGGCATGAGCCACCACGCCCAGCCGAAACATTTTCAACTATTAAAAACCATATGTATTTTTTCAAGTACATTTACTTCATGTCATTTGTATTTATATTCACCCCCAAACTGTAAGCACAGAACATCTATAGTTCTTCATGAAATATCTTTTAACCTCTGTTAAAGAATGATGTTTGAATAAGTGGGATGATGCAAAAGGCAAAAATCTTTTTTTCACTTCACTGAAAAGCTAATGCAGATAACAGAAACCCTATCCTAAAGCTAGTGGATTAAATTTCTGCTGTTACTCAGCACTTACTACTCAGACAATAATGACATTTGGGGGCATCTTAACCTAAACAAGTATTTAGCATTACATCTCACCTGGGTCAACAATTTAGGGTATCAGACTTAAACTGTGTTACTGTAAATTAATGGAAAATATAACTGCACTTTGCTGAAAGATAAATGTCCAATAAAGGCTGCACAATCAAAAAAAAAAAAAAGAAAGGAGTTAAAAATGTTACAGAAGCCAAGAAATTACCAATGGTCAAACCTAAAATAATCTAGGAATAAAAAACTACCAATGGTCAAACCTAAAATAATCTAGGAATAAAATAAATAAAAATAATATTGTAAATTTGATTTACATTTCTCTAGTGGATGGAACTGGAGGCCACTATCTTTAGCAAACCAACGCAGGAAAAGAATATAAAATACTCCATGTTCTCATTTATAAGTTGAAGCTAAATAATGAGAACACATGGATAAAAAGAGAGGAACAACAAATATTGGAGCCAACTTGAAGGAGGATACTAAGATGAGGAAGAGGTTCAGAAGAAAAAAGTGTTGAGGCTATGTTTAGTACTTGAGTGACAAAATAATGTGTACATGAAACCTCCAAATTATGAGTTCCCCTTGTAAACAACCTGCACTACTCCTGAATCTAAAATAAAAGTTAAAATATTTAAAATACTGCAACTAATGGATTACAACATAAATAATAAAATAAGTATCCATAAGTCCATACTGATATAAACACAAAATTGGATGAATAAACGAATGAATGAGAGAAGAGATCAGCTATTCCTAACAGAAAAACTTCAATTAATAAAGAGGAAATTCTTTTATAGAAAATCAATCATTACAACATCAAAGTAGTGATTGTTATAGGCAAGATCTTTAGATGAATACTGAATTTAGTAGGTGACTTTAAATCAGCTATTATAAATCTGTCCAAATAACTAGAGAAAATCACATCTAAAGAATTAAAGAGGGGGGCGGTTCCAAGATGGCTGAATAGGAACAGCTCCAATCTACAGCTCCCAGGGTGAGCAACGCAGAAGATGGGTGATTTCTGCATTTCCAACTGAGGTACCGGGTTCATATCACGGGGGCTTGTCAGACAGTGGGGGCAGGACAGTGGGTGCAGCCCACCCAACGTGAGCCAAAGCAGGGCTAGGCACCACCTACCCCGGGTAAGGGAATTCCCATTCCTAGCCAAGGAAAGCAGTGATGGATGGCACCTGGAAAATCGGGTCACTCCCGTGGAATACTGTGCTTTTCCAATGGTCTTAGCAAATGGCACACCAGGAGAATATATCCCATGCCTGGCTCGGAGGGTCCCACGCTAGCACAGCAGTCTGAGATCGACCTGCAAGGCAGCAGCAAGGCTGGGGGAGGGTCGCCCGCCATTGCTGAGGCTTGAGTAGGTAAACAAAGCTGCCTGGAAGCTTGAACGGGGAGGAGCCCACCTCAGCTCAAGGAGGCCTGCCTGCCTCTATAGACTCCACCTCTGGGGGCAGGGCATAGCCCAACAAAAGGCAGCAGAAACCTCTGCACACTTAAAAGTCCCTGTCTGACAGCTTTGAAGACAGTAGTGGTTCTCCCAGCACGGAGTATAAGATCTGAGAACGGACAGATGGCCACCTCAAGTGGGTCCATGACCCCCGAGTAGCCTAACTGGGAGGCACCCTATAGTATGGGCATACTGACACCTCACATGGCTGGGTACCCCTCTGAGACGAAGCTTCCAGAGGAACAATCAAGCAGCAACATTTGCCGTTCAGCAATATTAGATGTTCTGCAACCTCCACTGCTGATACCCCGGCAAACAGGGTCTGGAGTGGACCTCCAGAAAACTCCAACAGACCTGCAGCTGAGGGTCCTGACTGTTAGAAGGAAAACTAACAAACAGAAAAGACATCCACACCAAAACCTCATCTGTATGTGACCATCATCAAAGACCAAAGGTAGATAAAGCCACAAAGATGGGGAAAAAACAGAGTAGAAAAGCTGAAAATTCTAAACCTCAGAGTGCCTCTCCCACTCCAAAGCAATGCAGCTCCTCACCAGCAATGAAATAAAGCTGGACAGAGAATGACTTTGGCGAGTTGAGAGAAGAAGGCTTCAGACCATCAAACTTCTCCGAGCTAAAGGAGGAAGTTCGAGCTCATCGCAAAGAAGATAAAAACCTTGAAAAAAGAATAGACGAATGGCTAACTAGAATAACCAGTGTAGAGAAGTCCTTAAATGACCTGATGGAGCCGAAAACCATGGAACGAGAACTACATGATTAATGCACAAGCTTCAGTAGCCGATTCAATCAACTGGAAGAAAGGGTATCGGTTAAAGATAGAATGAATGAAATGAAGCAAGAAGAGAAGTTTAGAGAAAGAAAGTGTAAAAAGAAATGAACAAAGTCTCCAAGAAATATGGGAGTATGTGAAAGACCGAATCTACTTCTGATTGGTGTATCTGAAAGTGATGGGGAGAATGGAACCAAGTCGGAAAACACTCTTCAGGATATTATCCAGGAGAACTTCCCCAGCCTAGCAAGGCAGGCCAACATTCAAATTCAGGAAATACAGAGAACGCCACAAAGATACTCCTCGAGAAGAACAACTCCAAGACACATAATTGTCAGATTCACCAAAGTTGAAATGAAGGAAAAAATGTTAAGGGCAGCCAGAGAGAAAGGTCGGGTTACACACAAAGGGAAGCCCAACGGACTAACAGGTGATCTCTCTGCAAAAACTCTACTAGCCAGAAGAGAGTGGGGGCCAATATTCAACATTCTTGAAGGAAAAAATTTGCATCCCAGAATTTCATATCCAGCCAAACTAAGCTTCATAAGGGAAGGAGAAATAAAATCCTATACAGACAAGGAAATGCTGAAAGATTTTGTCACCACCAGGCCTGCCCTACAAGAGCTACTGAAGGAAGCACTAAACATGGAAAGGAACAACCAGTACCAGTCACTGCAAAAACATGCCAAAATGTAAAGGTCATCAATGCTAGGAATAAGCTGCATAAACTAATGAACAAAATAACTGGCTAACGTCATAATGACAGGATCAAATTCACACATAACAATATTAACGGCAAACTGGATAGAGAGTCAAGACCCATCAGTGTGCTGTATTCAGGAAACCCACCTCATGGGCAGAGACACACATAGGCTCAAAATAAAGGGATGGAGGAAGATCTACCAAGCAAATGGAAAACAAAAAAGGCAGGGGTTGCAATCCTAGTCTCTGATAAAACAGACTTTAAACCAACGAAGATCAAAAGAGACAAAGAAGGTCACTACAAAATGGTAAAGGGATCAATTCAACAAGAAGAGCTAACTATCCTAAATATATATGTACCCAATACAGGAGCACCCAGATTCAAAAGCAACTCCTTAGAGACCTACAAAGAGACTTAGACTCCCACACAATAATAATGGGAGACTTTAACACCCCACTGTCAACATTAGACAGATCAATGAGACAGAAAGTTAACAAGGATATCCAGGAATTGAACTCAGCTATACACCAAGCAGACCTAACAGACATCTACAAAACTCTCCACCCCAAATCAACAGAATATACATTCTTCTCAGCACATCATCACACTAATTTCAAAACTGACCACATAGTTGGAAGTAAAGCGCTCCTCAGCAAATGTAAAAGAACAGAAATTTTAACAAACTCTCAGACCACAGTGCAATCAAACTAGAACTCAGGATTCAGAAACTCACCAAAAATGCTCAACTACATGGAAACTGAACAACTTGCTGCTGAATGACTATTGGGTACATAACGAAATAAAGGCAGAAATAAAGATGTTATTTGAAACCAATGAAAACAAAGTTACAATGTACCAGAATCTCTGGGACACATTTAAAGCAGTATGTAGAGGGAAATTTATAGCACTAAATACCCACAAGAGAAAGCAGGAAAGTTCTAAAATTTACACCATAACATTACAATTAAAAGAACTAGAGAAGCAAGTGCAAACACATTTAAAAGCTAGCAGAAGGCAAGAAATAACTAAGATCAGAGGAGAACTGAAGGAGATAGAGACACTAAAAAACACTTCAAAAAAAAATCAATGAATCCAGGAGCTGTTTTTTTTTTTAAAGATCAACAAAATTGACAGACCACTAGCAAGACTAATAAAGAAGAAAAGAGAGAAAAATCAAATAGACACCATAATAAAATGATAAAGGGGATATCACCACCGATCTGACAGAAATGCAAACTACCATCAGATAATACTATAAACACCTCTACACAAATAAACTATAAAATCTAGAAGAAATGGGTAAATTCCTGGACACATACACCCTCCCACGACTGAACCAGGAAGAAGTTGAATCCCTGAATAGACCAATAACAGGCTCTGAAATTGAGGCAATAATTAATAGGCTACCAACCAAAAGAAGTCCAGGACCAGATGCATTCACAGCCGAATTCTACCAGAGGTATAAGGAGGAGCTGGTACCATTCCTTCTGAAATTATTCCAATTGACAGAAAAAGAGGAAATCCTTCCTAACTCATTTTATGAGGCCAACATCATGCTGATACCAAAGCCTGGCAGAAACACAACAAAAAAAGAAGATTTTAGACCAATATCCCTGATGAACATCAATGCAAAAATCCTCAAAAAAAAATAGTGGCAAACCGAATCCAGCAGCACATCAAAAAGCTTATCCACCATGATCAAGTGGGCTTCATCCCTGGGATACAAGGCTAGTTCAACATATGCAAATCAATAAATCTAATCCAGCTTATAAAATGAACCAAAGACAAAAACCACATGATTATCTCAATAGATGCAGAAAAGGCCTTTGAAAATTTCAACAGTCCTTCATGATAAAAACTCTCAATAAATTAGGTATTGATGGGATGTATCTCAAAATAATAAGAGCTATTTATGACAAACTCACAGCTAATAGCATACTGAATGGGCAAAAACTGGAAGCATTCCCTTTGAAAACTAGCGCAAGATAGGGATGCCCTCTCTCACCACTCTTTTTCAACATAGTGTTGGAAGTTCTGGCCAGGGCAACCAGGCAGGAGAAAGAAATAAAATATTCGATTAGGCAAAGAGGAAGTTAAATTGTCCCTATTTGTAGATGACATGATTGTATATTTAGAAAATCCCAACATCTCGGCCCAAAATCTCCTTAAGCTGCTAAGCAACTTTAGCAAAGTCTCAGAATACAAAATCAATGTGCAAAAATCACAAGCATTCTCATATACCAGTAACAGACAAACAGAGAACCAAATCATGAGTGAATTCCCATTCATGATTGCTTCAAAGAGAATAACATACCTAGGAATCCAACTTACAAGGGATGTGAAGGACCTCTTCAAGGGGAACTACAAACCACTGCTCAACGAAATAAAAGAAGACACAAACAAATGGAAGAACATTCCATGCTCATGGATAGGAAGAATCAATATCGTGAAAATGGCCATACTGCCCAAGGTAATTTACAGATTCAATGCCATCTCCATCAAGCTAACAATGACTTTTTTCACAAAATTGGAAAAAACTACCTTAAAGCTCATATGGAACCAAAAAAGAGCCCGCATTGCCAACACAATCCTAAGCCAAAAGAACAAAGCTGGAGGCATCATGCTACCTGACTTCAAACTATACTATAAGGCTACAGTAACCAAAACAGCATGGTACTGGTCCCAAAACAGAGATATAGACCAGTGGAACAGAACAGAGTCCTCAGAAATAATACCACACATCTACAACCATCTGATCTCTGACAAACCTGACAAAAACAAGAAATGGGGAAAGAATTCCCTATTTAATAAATGGTGCTGGGAAAACTGGCTAGCCATATGTAGAAAGCTGAAACTGGATCCCTTCCTTACACCTTATACAAAAATTAATTCAAGATGGATGACAGACTTAAATGTTAGACCTAAAACCATAAGAACCCTAGAAGAAAACCTAGGTAATACCATTCAGGGCATAGGCATGGGCAAGGACTTCATGTCTAAAACACCAAAAGCAACGGCAACAGAAGCCAAAATTGACAAATAGGATCTAATTAAACTAAAGAGCTTCTGCACAGCAAAAGAAACTACCATCAGAGTCAGCAGGCAACCTACAGAATGGGAGAAAAGTTTTGCAACCTACTCATCTAACAAAGGGCTTATATCCAGAATCTATAAGGAACGGAAACAAATTTACAAGAAAAAATATACCCCATCAAAAAGTGGGTAAGGGATATGAACATACACTTCTCAAAAGAAGACATTTATGCAGCCAACAGACACATGAAAAAATGCTCATCATCACTGGCCATCAGAGAAATGCAAATCAAAACCACAATGAGATACCATCTCACACCAGTTGGAACGGCGATCATTAAAAAGTCAGGAAGCAGCAGGTGCTGGAGAGGATGTGGAGAAACAGGAATGCTTTTACACTGTTGGTGGGACTGTAAACTAGTTCAATCATTGTGGAAGACAGTGTGGCAATTCCTCAAGGATCTAGAACTAGAAATACCATTTGACCCAGCCATCCCATTACTGGGTATATACCCAGAGGATTATAAATCATGCTGCTGTAAAGACACATGCACATGTATGTTTATTGTGGCACTATTCACAATAGCAAAGATCAACCCAAATGGCCATCAGTGACAGACTGGATTAAGAAAATGTGGCACATATACACCATGGAATACTATGCAGCCATAAAAAAGGATGAGTTCATTTCATTTGTAGGGACATGGATGCAGCTGGAAACCATTATTCTCAGCAAGCTATCGCAAAGACAAAAATCCAAACACTGCATGTTCTCACTCATAGGTGGGAATTGAACAATGAGAACACTTGGACATAGGAAGCGGAACATCACACACCGGGGCCTGTCATGGGGTGAGGGAAGGACAGAGGGATAGCATTAGGAGATATACCTAATGTAAATGATGAATTAATGGGTGCAGCATACCAACATGGCACATGTATACCTATGTTACAGACCTGCACATTGTGCACATGTACCCTAGAACTTAAAGTATAAAAAAAAAAGAATTAAAGAAATGTATGAGAATAACATCTCATCAAGTAGTATATCAGTAAAAAGATACAAAAAGAAACCAAATAGAAATTCTGAAGTTGAAAAATATAAGAACTGAAATTAAAAATAAACCAAAGAAGTTCAACAGCAGATATAAGCAGGCAGAAAAAAGAATTCATGAACTGAAAGGTAGGTCAATTGTGATTACCCAGTCTAAGGAACAGAAAGATAACAGAGTGAAAAAAATTTACAAAACTCCAGAGACCCGTGAACATCATCAAGCATACCGAAATACGCATTATGGAAGTCTGAGAAAAAGTAGAGAGTGAAAGAGGCAGTAAGAATATTTGAAAAAATAATGGCTGAAAACTTCCAAAAATTGATGAACACTAATATATACATCCAAGAATCTCAATGAATTGCAAGTAAGATAAACTCAAAGAGAAGCACACCAAGACATCATAATTAAACTGTCAAAAGACAAACATAAAGAGAGAATCTTGAATGCAGAAAGAGAAAAATGACTGATCGTATACAAAAGATCCTTAGTAAGATTAACAACTGATTTCTCACCCAATACTATTTATGATAATGGGATACCTACCATATTTAAAATGCTGAAAGAAAAAACATGTGAAGCAATGTTTTATATCCAGCAAAACTTACAAATGAAAGAGAAATAAAAACATGTCCAGATAAACAAGAACTGATAAAAATTTTTTACTAGATATGCTTGACAAGAAATACTAAAAGGAGACTTTTAGGCTGCAATGAAACAACACTAACTGTAATTTGAAGACCATGAAAAAATAAAGAAGGCTGGTAAAGGTAACTGCATGAGGAAATATAAAAGATGAAAGAAGTATGTTTTTTGTTTGTACCTCTGTGTTTCATCCTACCTGATTTAAAATACAAATGCATAAAATAATAATTATAAATCTGCATTGATGAGAAAATAATGCATAAATAAAATATTGGTATGATAAAATCATAGAGGATGGGGAAGAGAATAGAAATAAATGGAATCAATAATTTTGTATACTATTGAAATTAAATAGAAATGAAACTGAACTAGACTGTAATAATTTAATTGTACTCACCAGAGTGACCCAGAAGAAAATAACTCAGAATGAATAATAAATAAAATGACAAAGGCTTTAAAAAGTTATACTAGGGGCCAGGCATGGTGGCTAATGCCTGTAATCCCAACACTTTGGGAGGCCGAGGTAGATGGATCACTTAAGGCCAGGAGTTCGAGACCAGCCAGGCCAACATGGCAAAACCCTATCTCTACTAAAAAAAAATACAAAAATTAGCTATGCATGGTGGCACTGCAATCCCAGCTACTCAGAAGGCTGAGGCAGGAGAATCGCTTGAGCCGAGGAGGCAGAGGTAGCAGTGAGCCAAGATCATGCCACTATACTCCAGCCTGGGCGAGGTATACTAGAAAACATCTATTTAATACAAAAAAAAGTAGTGATGGAAGAATAGACAAAATGAAAAATAAGACACAGAAATCCAAAGCAAAATAGCAGTAAATACCAATCTGTAAATTACCAAAATTAATTGTACCTGGATTAAGCGCCCTAATTAGAAGGCAATATTGGTAGAATGGAATTTTTAAAAAGATACAACTCTATGTGATCTACAGAAAACACAATTTAGATTAAAATATATAAATAGGTTGGAAGTAACGGGATGCGAAATGATACTAGACACACAGTACTCAAAAGAGAGCTGTTTTATTTTGTCTGATATTTATAACAGACAAAATAGACTTAAGACAAAAATTGTTAGTAGAGATAATGAAGGGCATTGTATAATGATAAAACGGTCAATCAGGAAAATGTAGCAATTATGAAAATATATCACACTTAACTTTAAAGCCCCCAAATATAATACATAAAACAAAAAATGATTAAATTGAAGGGAGAAATAGACAATTCCACAATAGTTCAAAATTTAAATTTAGTCACTGGTTAATTTAAGAAATTTGCAGAGCCTCAAAACATTGCCTCCAAAATATTTACTAATTGCTAGAAGTTTTAAAAATTATTTAATACTCCTCACAAGAAGTGGAACTTAATTCTAGTCTCATTGAGTGTCAGCCAAAGTTAGTCACTGAATTTCAAATAATAGACTATGAAAAGGGAGAAAAAAAACCTACCAAACTTTAAAGTGGAGAAACCACCTCAACAAAAGTGATCAACATTAATATCACCAATAAGTTATGCTGACATCGTGCAACCCCTGATATTATGCAATGAGAAAGACACATCACTTCTGTGGTACTCTTATAAAAAATCTGTAACTCCCCTTTAGTCATGAGAAAACCATCAAACGACTTGAAATCAAGAGACATTATAAAAAACAACTAACGAATATTCCTTAATAGTGTCAAGGTCATAAAATACTTTAAAGCTTAAAAAGCTGTCACTAATTGGAGGAGACCAAGGCGACATGAAGAATAAATGCAATATAGTACTGACTCAGGTCTTGAATCAAAAACAACAAAGGATATTAGTGCAAAAACTAGGAAAAGGTGAATAAGAACAATGTTAAAGTACTTACATTATCAGATTCTAAAATATAGTATGAAGCTACATTAGTCAAGACAGAATGCCATTATCATAAGTATAGAAAGATAGAGCATTAAAACACAAAAGAGTACAGAAATAAAAACACATATATGGTTAATTAATTTTTGTAAAAAGCACTAATAAAATTCAGTGATTAAATGAAAGATTTTCCAAATGGTCCTGGAATAACTAAATATCTCTATTGAAAAACAAACTATGTTGTTATCCATATATCCTTTGACTGATCTACCTATTTATCTGGACACATACCTCACACCATAAACAAAAATTAACTGAAAGTGAATCAAAACATATACATGAAAGTTAAAGCCATAACGTTCCTATAACACAAATAGAAGGTTATCTTTGCACCTTTGGATTGTGAAACAAATCTTAAAATGCCAAAAAAAAAACCACACTGGACTTCATCAAATTTAAAACATTTGCTCATTGAATTACCTGATTACAAAAATAAACAGGCAACACACAGACAAGGAGGAAACATTTACTCTCTCTTTCTCTCTATATATAAAATTTGTATGTATGTATGTACATATGCATATACATGTATCTGACAAGGAATGTGACATCAACAATATGAAAGAGGAGGCAGCTCTAGGCTATCATCCCTCATAGAAACATAGAACAAGTGGATACTTTTGGAACCAGTTTTTTCAGAATTCAGAAAATCAGTCAAAATTTACAATAACCAAATGAACTCTAAAGAGAGAAAAAAAAATCTTCAAAACAGTAGGAAGTAATTGATGATTTTACTTACTCTTTTTCCACCCTCTTCCTGGCACAATAGTAGCTTTGGTTCAGAAGCAAGGACAGCCTGCATTCCCAGTGTGGCACCCTTTCCCTGGTTCCAAAGTAAGAAGAGTAGAATTGTTTCATATGGTTGTTCATATGGTTGCTCTAACTTGTCCACTACGTGGATGACTGACACAAGGCTTTCATCTTTGTTTTACCTAAGTAAAACTCAGGTCAGAAAAAGAACAAGCATTGCTTAAAAACACTGAAAGTCATACAATCCTCACATGTCTGAAGCAAAAGGCTATAATAAAAACGAACAGTAGATTGCTAAGGCAAAAATCTGGGAAGAGCTTTTTTACTTCCTACACTATTAAGATGACAAATTTATGAAGAATAATTATGAGTCTCTATTATCGGACACACATTGTATAAGTTATAATTTGTGACAACATAAAGGGTGGAGAATAGAGCTGTATAGGAGCAGAGATTTTGTATGTTATTGAAGTTATGTGTGCATCAAATCAACTAAATTGTTATAAATTTAGGATGTCACATATAATCCCCATATTAAACAAAAAGAAAATGTCTACAAAATCTATATACAAAAATATAAGAAGAAAATCAGTTAATAACAAAAAATCCACTATCAACATAAAAGAAAGCATTAAGGGAGGGAAAGAGGGACAAAAAATTTCTAAGACATACTTAAACAGAAAAATGGCAGAGGTAAATCTTTCCTTATCCTTCATTACTTTAAATATAAATGGAACTAACTCTCCAATCAAAAGATATTGCTTGGAAGAATGAATTTTTAAAAATGTGATCCAACTATGTACTATCTACAAGGGATTCACTTTAGATATAAAAGACACAAATAGGTTGAAGCAAAAAAAAAGGAAAAAGATTTTCCTTGCAAATCTACAGCCACTGTAACAATATCAAACAAAGTAGGCATTAAATTAAAAAAAAACCACAAGAAATGTCAATGCTTATTAGTAAATGGATAATTCATCAAGGAGATATCAAAATTATAAAAATAAATATACTAACAACAGATACCCGAGATATATGCACAGTTTCACAGAATTGAAGGGAGCAATAGACAGTCACACAATAATAGTTGGAGACTTCAGTTGAAAACATTCAAAAATGGATAGAGAATGTAGGAATAAGGTCAGTAGAAAATAGAGGATTTGAACAACACTACAAACAAACTAGACTTGACAGAGTTATAACACCTCACCCCACAACAGGAGAATACATAATCTTCTCAAGTGCACATAGAACATTCTCTAAGACAGAACACATTTTAGGCTACAAAACAATTCTCAATACATTTTGAAAGATTAAAATAATATAAAGTGTCTTTTCTAATTACAATGGAATGATGCTGTAAATAAATGACAGAAGAAAAACTGAAAAGTCAGTGTGTTATATATTCAAGATACTGTGTCTTTTGCTCTATGTAATTATACCTCTCTCTCTATATATATATATATATATAGATATAGATATAGATATAAATATCTATATATATATAGATATAATTTGCTATGTTGGTACTATGAAATCATCAACTTAGAAACCCTCTTGCTCGTGTAACATAATGAAGATTAATGAGTTCTCTGTCACCTGAATTAACAGAACATATGTACCCTTCTAACCCTTTAAATAACATTTATCACATTCTTTTTACCTTGTTATACAGGGTTTTATATCCATCTTTTGCCTCTGCTATTGCTTTAAAGGCAATTTTTGTCTCTGCTATTGATTTGAAGGCCACAAAAGAACATATAAAAGACCATGTTTTATTTATCTTGGTTTCCCAGCATGACACCCAGGAAAACATCTTGCACATTTTGTCAGAGGATCCTGGGTTATTATTTCATAAATAAATGAATGATTAAATAAACAAGTACTAATCAAAGTAACCAGAGCAGAAACCCTGATTTATGAGAAGTGCTAACATCACTTCCTTTGGCAGTTATCTAGATGTCTTTAAAAATGAACCTAAATCTTTTGTGGTATGAACACTCAACAAGAGAATGAAGGATGCATGTGGAAAATCTGTGAAGGAGAGAAAGCATGGATGCTTTACATTTTCAGAAGTCCTGAATATAGTTCATACAGTTAAAAGTAAACCCAGGGCTAAGCACAGTTGCTTACACCTATAATACCAACACTTTGGGAGGCTGAGGCAGGTGGATCGCCTTGAGCTCCAGTTTGAGACCAGCCTGGGCAACATGGTGAAACCTCATCTTCATAAAATATCAAAAATTAGCTGGGCATGGTAGCTTGTGCCTGTACTCCCAGCTACTCAGGAGGCTGAGGTGGGAGGATTGCTTGATCTTGGGAGGTCGAGGCTGCCGTGAGCCATGATTGCCCACTGCACTTCAACCTGAGTGACAGAGCAGGACACTGTTTAAAAAAAAAAATCCATACTTAGAATTAATTAGTTCAGTGAAATAGCCAATTTACAGATGGCAAACTTTTTTCTATCTTTAAAGAAAATATTTTGTCCAAACGATAGACAATGTAGACATTTCACACTTCATTCACTTGTTTGAGTCTATTTAGATACAGACTAAAATAGAGAAAAAGTATATCATTTTACACCTATACTTACTTATTTAGCCCTTATTCTTGTGTTTTTTAAAAACTGACTCTTAAAATCTTGTCCATTCCCATACATTAACTCTGATTTTTGCAGATAGCTCACAATCCGGGAGGCGTTTGATTACTAGGTAGTCAGTTTCCTTACAAAAGTAATCAGCTACAAAGTTAATTCCCACTCACAATGCACTTTAATATTCATGTCTAAAATTATTAACATAAAATTTGTTTGAATTACTCCTGTAATCTTCTGGACAGAATTCTTTGCTCTATTCTCTGACATTTTGCCATATCACTTCAGAATATACAGTGGAATTCTGAAGCTATGCAGGCTTGAATGTTCATTTTGACTTCATCTAGCTCACTTTCATATCCTCAATCTGTAAGAGTCAGAACTAGGGTCAAATCTTGCTCTGAGTGGCACACTGTGGGATATCCCCAAATTATTATGAGACAATATAAAGCCTAAGGGCCAGGGATGTAAGAATGGTGATGGCTGTCTTCCTTTCTCCTTTAGGATGTATGCTCTAAGGCAGTAGTGATTTTGTCTAGATAGTTCACTGTTCTATCTCCAGTCCCAACCATCATCAATGGGAACAATATAATGCACGGTTCAGGACTTAGAGTCTTGTGGGAGAACAGGAACTAGGAAGCAATAATATTTATCTATGTTATTGTTATCATTGTCTAAGAAAGGAAGATTTTTGTTCGATCTGCTATGTCCCAAACACTTGAAACAATGGCAGGAATAGAGTTAGCCTCCCTCTGAGTGTCAGAATGTGGGGGAACACCAAAATCATCATAAGACAACATAAGGCCTATGTCTGGCCCAAATGTCAGGGGTGGGTAGCGGGTATATGCCTCCCATTAAGAAGAAAACAAGCTCTGTGAGAACTGAGATTTTTGTCATTTTAATTGAAACCTCAGGGCCTCAGTTAGGGCCACGCCTCTCTGAGTATCAGGAGTGGTAAAGTGCCTGAAACAGTAACTAGCATTCTAAGGTCAGTCCTAATAGTTGTGTTGTTGCAATCTGTTTTCCAATTGCGGAAACATAGATCCTTACAACAAAACACAAAATAAACTCCACATGGTTTAAAGTTCATTTATGGGGAAATTTTTTAAAAAACAATACTATTATCAGTTATGATGATATTTGCAGTAAAAACATAAAACATGGGCAAGCATCACACCAAATTAATTACAGTGTCTGCCTATTCAAAGAATGGAAGTGGGATGGTACTGGGAAAGAGATTTATTATCTGTAATTTTCTGACTTTAATAAAATGTACATCTCTATCTATATTAAATAGGCCAAAATGTTGACACTTATTAATTTTGGGTGGAGGTGAGCAAATGTTTGTCATATCTTTCATACTTTCCTATACTTTGATTTAATTTTGATAAATAAAATACAAAGATAATTGAAAATACCATTATAGCTGATTATTTTATTACAATGTTTTCAGAATTAGAACTAGGTGACATAAAATATGCAAAATCATAAAGCATCTGAATAGTACAGTCAACAAGCAACAACCAGTACAATCAGCAATAATAGAGACAACTTTTAACTTCGTATGTCACAGAGAATGTGTATACCTTTTTAATAAAAAACCTGAATAAACCAATAACTATCAAAGAAATCACAAAGCTGATTTAAAAATCTACCATCAAAAGTGTCATCAGGATTAGATTGTTTTACACTTTGTCCTAGCTAACTTTTAACGAACAAATAATTCTAATGCTATTTAAATTATTCCAGACCACAGGAAAAAAAATTGAAAACTCACATAATCATATTTTTTAAAGCTAGCACAACTTCAATAACAAAACTTGATAAAGATAGCATCAGAAGGACAAAATACAACTTTACTTTGGAATGAAAATGTAATAATTCTAAATTAAGTACTGGTAAATAAAATCCAGTAATGTAGCAAATCATTATTTCACCATGACCAAGAAGGATTTGTTCCAGAAATACAAGTTTAGTTCCACATCAAATACCTACCATTCTAATTCATCACATCAACAAATTAAAGAGAAAAAAAATCATACAATTTTATCAATAGATGCTGAAAAGACATTTTATAAAATTCGGGAACCACTTCTAGCAATAACACTATAAAACAGGAATAGCAGAAACTCTTAAACATGTTAAAGACTATCTACTAATAACCAAAAGTAAATGTCATACTAATAGGGAATACTATACCCTATTAATATTTTGCATTCTTACTTCCATGAAAATTAAGAACAAGACAGTCATGTCTGTCGTCATCACTATTCAACATTGTTTTGAAAAATCCAGCTAATGTAACAGTAATCAGTATAAACATTAAGAGGAAATAAAATGATCTATATTTTCAGGTGAAATAATTTCATATCTAGGAAACCCAAAATATTATATTCTTAAAAATCTACTGTAATTTCAATGATTAAATAAGCTTATTAGACAGAAGATAAAAATACAAAAATCTATAGGTTGTCTATATTGTCAAAAATAGAAAATTACAAATGAGAAGAAAAAAACCAATTCACAATGTCAAAATATGAAATAAAACTGTAAAAATACTTAGAAATAAATTCAATTAGCTATGATATACTTACGTGAAGAATATTCCAATAACAAGACCAAAATATTTCGATGATGTATGAAGACTCTTGAGTGCTAAGATTTAATATTATTAAAGAGCCCTCTAAACAAAAATGCAGGATTTTAATATAATTATAATTGTGATGTCAGCCATCATAATTAGAGTTTTATTAAAATTCTGCATTTCATTTTTTCACATGAAAGAATGAATGTCTAGGACAGATTGTATAAAGAAAACAACTAATGACATGGGACTTGCTTTATCGGATTCTAAAACTTACGATGAAGCCACTATAATTAAATCATGATATTGGCTCAGAAATTTGAAAATGGGTAATATTTTAAATAAATGTCACAATCAGGTATCCAATGTGAGAAAATGTTATAGCTGGATCCCCATCTTACACCATATACAAAAATAAATTTCAGATGGATCAAACATTTAAACATTAAAAATAATAAAGTTATTAGAAGAAAATGTAGATGAATATTTGTATGACTTTGGGTGGGGGGATCCATGTGGTAAAAAAAGAAAACCAAAATCTATAAAAGAGATAGTGGTCTACCTAAAATGTTTAAAAATTTTAAAGGAAAATACATGATCAATAAAGTCAAGATGAAAAAATCATAACACATTAGAGCTACAAATGATTCATATGCACTATGTAGTAAGAATTTCTACAAATTTATAATGAAAAACATCAATAGATACATGAACAAAGGGAAAGAACAGGCAAATCAGAGAAAAATCCAAACAGAAATAAGGACAGCAACAACAAACCTCTTTGAACTCAGATAAAAGGCAATTAAAGTCACAAGCAATACAATGCAATTTTTAGCCTTTCATATTTTCAAGCATTAAAGAGTGCTGAAGAGGATGCTGAAATGGGTGCTTTCATTTTGGATAGTAATCTTGTAATATTTCTGAAACATATGCCTACATAGTATTTCTGGGACTCCAACCTATAGACATAAAAGCACCAGTATTATGTATTACAGCAGCGTTATTTTGAAAAAAAAAAAAAAAAGGGAAATAAAAGACGATAAATAATGAAATGACTGAATGCTTTTTTGGCACATCAGCAAGTACTGTGTATTCAGCTGTTAGAGGAAGGGAGGGAGGGGGAGAGTGAGAGTGCAAGAGAGTAAGAGTGAGGGCCAGAGAGAGCCAGAGAGCAAGAAAGACCGAAGCTACTGATAAGGAGGTATCATCTACATGTCAAGTGAGAAAAGCATGTGGCTTGCCATTTTTACAGAAACTATTAGAACATACTTTCTGTATGAAGATAGGGAAAATAGGTGGAAGGATGTACTTCGCATCCTCAACACTTGTTTTCTGAGAAGAAACAAGGTAAGGAAAGGAAGGGGTAAGGACGACGGGGTGTGGGTTTACACCATTAATTTTTCCTAATCTATTTTTGCATTGTTCCAATGGTTGCAAACACTTTTTAATTTTCTATTAGCACCCAATTTAACTGTTAAGTTACAGAACAACGCAATATCAAAAGTAGCAAAGTACACTTGAGGCAAAATTGTGAAACTAGTCAAGGTAAGATTTGGAGGCACAATAAAATGTATCCACTTTCCCGAATTTCTGACACCTAAACTGTTCTCTGCGTTCACAACTACGAGAACACAAAATAATTTACATCTAACAGTTCCACAACTTCTGTAAAGAGCACAAAGAATTTAAGGAGTTTTCACCAAACCATAGACATAAATGTGAATATCATCATCAAACTTAATGAAGTAGACAGATGGCTTCGCCACCACTTGATGTATAAAAATGCCAGTTCTCTTGGACCCGTCATCTTTGGCATGCTCCACCTGCTTGCCCACGAGACTGTCGACCACCTCTCCAGGCTCCCGTTCTGCTGTAGGGAAATAGTAGTTGGAATCTGGAATAATGCGTAAGTCACCATCTTTGTAGTCATCAAGCAGCGTGTACATATAGAGAACAGGATCTTTCTCGTAGGTGATGTAAAACCAAGTATCCATCACAGGAGCTCGCGCCAGGACCATACCCTTCCATTCATCCTTGGTACCATGCTCACCTTCAAACACATGCCCCACTGCCTTGCCAATCAGGGAATCTGCCAGTCGTGAATCGATACGAGGAGTTGGCACTCTCTCAGGAAGGATCTCTAGCGCTAAAACTCTCTTATCGCGGTGCAGTTCTAGTCCATACACACTATCTTTGCCATCATATTTAATGATGTAAAGTGTGGGCTTCACGGAAACCTGCTCGAGCACAGTACCCTTCCACTGCTCCACGGGCTCGTTGCCTTCCTTCCAGCCGTGTTGAATGCGGCAGCCCACGATGTTTCTACGAGTGAGGAAAGTGGGCTTGCGCCGTTGCTTCCTGTGGGTGTGCCTTTTCTTCATCAGGTATGCGGACACGCCATCTACCCCCATCGGAGGCACAGTCGGAGGAGACATAGCTCAAGGATTAAGAGGGCTTGGGGAAAGCTGCTGCCCTGGTCGATTAAACTGACAAAAAGTTAACACTATGCAATATGATATATATATATATATATATATTTATTATTATTTTTATTTTTATTTTTTGCGATCTCAAAGACCTGGTCTGTGCTCCCTTCTCCAAGTGCAAGGCTCTCACCAAGGTTTTGGCAGAAATGCTCGAACTCTAACCGTGAGCACTGGGACAGCGTGTGCCTTTCCACAGTGCTTTCCTCTCTCGCCCTAGAAGGGTTACTGCAGCAGTGGCGGCCGACGCTAGAGATGGCGGGCTCGCGAGTGCAGTTCGTGCCTTGCGCCCGCCCCAACCCCGACCCCAAGTCCCCGAATCGGCCACTTAGCTGTTGTCGATGCTGGTGCGGCTGCGGCACGGCGACAGAGAAAACGACGGGGAAGAAAGGCACGGGGTAAGAGGGATGGCTGCAGCGGCAAAGGCGCAGGCAGCGGCACGTCTCTGGGGAGTCCGCGCGGCCCGGGCTTCGCAGCGCTAGTTGGCTTGGCTTCACTCTGGCGACTGGGTCTTTGCTGCCCAGGGAACCCGCCCCCTGTGAGCCCGCCTGAGCCTTGGCCCCGCCCCCAGACATCCCGCCTTCCGCTCCGCGGGCGGCTGCCAGGCTGGTCAGCGCGCGTGCCCGTGTTCAGTTTGTACTGACACACGCGCCCTCTCTTTCATTTCCTCCTCCGCCCCTCGACCGTTTCCCTCAAACGCCAGCCAGACAGGCCGACTCCCCTCCTCCTCCTTTCTGGCCGTCTGCTGCCCGCCAGCCTCCTACACAGTGGCTCCATCTGCTTTCTGTCTTCCAGGAATTCCTCACTTAAAAAAAAAAAAAGTAAAACACACGCACACCCAGAAAGAGTTTGTGCGTACAAATTATTTTCTTTCAGTTTAAGACATTTAAGATGAGAATAAAAACTCTGTGTATAATTCACAGTCCACCATCTTAATCCAAAATCTCTTTTATATTTTCTACCTGATCATTTCTGGTGATTATTTTTTAAAATTTTTTTGGCAGAATGTAAAGGTCATGTACTGACACTGTGGAGATCTCATAAAGTTCAGTGAAATAAAAGACGAAACTACCATTAATTTTACCATCCAGACTGCACCAAAATGTTAACAATACTGTTTTCTCTCTTGTTAATAAACCTGTGCTTATATTTTATAAAATTGGGAGCATATTTCATACTTTTATAACTTGTGTTTTTCATGTATGTCACGAACATTTTCCAAGGTTGTTAAATACTCTCAAAACATGATTTTTAATGGTAATATTAAATATTTGTAATATTCCTTTTGATAGTACATTATCCTACATGCTCTATAACATAAGAATAAAAGCATTTTACCTTCATAAATGGATTTATTGTCTAAACCATTTTTTAAGAGAATATTTAATGACATGGAGAGCTGCACATGAGATGAGTGCATTGTTTGAAAAAGGAATATATTGAAACAATATTGTGGCCTTAATTTTGTAGAGAGAGAAAGAAAGGATTTTTTGTGTATATATTTGCTGTTTTTCTGTATATAAAAGTGCTGCATGCTTATATCGAAAACCTGAAAGAGAAGAAAGTGTCCATAATTTCACTTACCTTAAGTCACAGAGCTGCTGTGAGGATTAAATAAGAGTGTCTGTAAAACTTTTAACACTACATCCCACTTACAAGATGACATTAAAATCCAGAGGAGTCTAGGGTTCTCATTTTCGTTCCTCTACTCTTCGCTGGTGAAAAGAGAAAGCGTCATATACTCATGAGTAAAAAAGGCAATTAATTCACCTGGAAACAAAAAAACCGGGGGAAAAAGCTGCAAGGTGTCAATACTGGTTGCCTGAACATTTCATTACCTTCCAGGTCAGTGACAGAGAGACCTAGTCCTCATTCTGTTTAATAGCTGTTCACACAGAATGTGTAAGGATCCCCCAATTCACCATGTTTCCCAGGCAAAGGACTTCAGAGATGGGATAATTCTTTAATGCCATATCACAAGAAAGTAATTCCAAGGAGGAAGGTAAGCTACATGCATGAACAGTTATTTCCAAACACTTAGAATGATATCATGGTGTATATATATTCACACATATACACAACCTACACATTCATACTCAAAGTCAGAAGGTGAGTGTGTGTAAATGTTTTGCCATTATGTTCTACAAATAATGTCTTCCAAATAATTCCCCAGACCAAGATGCACCAAGCACTTTTTGCTTAGAAGAGCAGTTGACACGTGAAAGAAGAAGATGACCCACAGGACACACAAATGCAGGGAAAACAGTTTCCTCAGGCCTTTGGTTACATCCTTCAAGGGAATTCTTGCTTACAACCCCACAAAGTGGCCTGAAGAGACAAAAAAAAAAAAAAGAAAAAAAAATTCTAATACCCTTTCTTCTCCAAAATTATGATTCTAATGTTCAGATCATTCACTAACATATAGATTTAAAAGGACTTATCATGCTGATAAAATGTTTACTTTGTATGACTCCCACTGGACAACAAACTTATTCAAGAAGGGATTTTTATCTTGCATCCCAAATACCCTACACAGAATAGGTACTCAATAAACGTTTGTTAAATGAATAAATAATTGCTTTCATCTGTCCTACCCCAAGGCAAAGACATCTTCCCCAGTGAAACAAGTAGTCTTACGCAAGCTTTTGAAGACTACCGTTCTGGCAACTGAGGCTCTCCGACAGCAATTTTATCCATTTAAAACACCTAAATCACTGACCCTGTGCATACATGTGCCCATAAGTCTGAAAATGCTTAGGAGAAAACATTAAAGCAAGGGGGAGCAAGATTTCCTCGACTTACATGTGTGGATAACAATAAAACTTACCTCAAAGTGTAAGTGTGAGGATTAAATTAGGTAAGTACACACAAATCTCTCAGCACATGAACTACATAGTAAGTACTCAGTTGTCTCCTAACTAGTCATTTCCTGAAACAAGTTATTTTGTCTTATTATATCTTGTTAAAAACCACCTGGCTCATACCCCACCTCTAAACCTTTCCTCTATTTTACATTCAAGCCCTCTTGGCCAGGGCTTGTGAATCAAGGAGGGCTATGGCGTGATTTTTTCCTTATATCCAATTTCAGAACAGTATTTCAAATACTGGAAGCTTCTGGAAGATTGACTTTTTAATAAATAAACGTTATTGAAAATTAATTTGGGATATCAGTGTTAATTTATAATTGGAGGGGCGGTGGAGGGAGGTATAACTATTATTAATTCCAGTATGCACAAAAGATTATAATGCATGCTATAAAAGAGGTGCAACTGAAGTACTAGGGGACCCAAAGGAGATAGTGATATTTTATGGCTGGGGAGATCAGCAAAGACTACTTGAATGCTTAAAATAGCAACAAAAGAAGATATTCAGAGGGTGGCAGAGTAGTGAGGTCTTTTCAAAGAGCTCAAGGAAAGACCTATAGAGTGAATCGTTATAGGATATGTGACAAACTAGTCAGGAGTTTGTGACAAGAGCAAAGAGTTCATTGTGATAAGGAACAGGGGGTATAGCTTGTGGTGTGGAACAAAGTTAGTAAAAAAACCTCAAAGTTGAGAACTGATATTTCATCCACTGTTGGCAGAAGTAACTGACATTCCAATTCCCCTAACAGTGTAGTGTTGGCATTACCAAGTAGAGAGCTGATCTTCCATGATTCATCTGACAGAAATAGGCAGTGTTTTTATTCCCCTGAAAGATAAATACTGGTGATGTTGAAGAGAGAGCTGATCTATTACCTCCCTGGCAGAAGCAAATAGTACTCTGATTCTCCTGCCAGGATAGTGTCATCTAGGTCAAATGGTAAATTACTCCACCACATTCATCTGATAGTGTGAGGTAGTGCTAGTAATCGTTATGATACACTCACACCCCATATAAACCTGACAGCAATGAGACTGAATACAGTAGAGAAAGTCAGGGCTAGCCAGCACTCTGGTTCCCTATACACCTAATGTCAGTGAAAACCAGTGAGTAGCTGAGCTTCCATCCTCATCCACAGTCAGTGAGACAGAACAAAGGGAAACATGATGGAACTAGATGGTACTCAACTTTCCCTAAACCCTTTGTGTCAATGGGGCCCAGAGTTCAGATAAGCCCCCACTCCCACTTTGAGCTCGTAAGATGGATGAGCCTGTAACTGATTTTCACCGTGAAGGTGTCAGCAAACTTGGGATGGGAGCTAAACTTCTGTACTGCCCATGTGCAATGAGGCAGTGTGAGTTAGTGCTGTATTTGTCCAAAGGTTGTGTCAGGGGAACCTAACAGAAGAAGCTGGACATATATACAAAAGCAGCCCTTCAGCCACAAAATAATAAAGGGGTTCTCTAACAAATGAAAAGGTTACAGAGAACACACAGTCTCATGATATAAAATTAAAAAGTGACTAGGATGCAATGAAAAAAATCATACAAGGAACAAGGGAAATCACAACTTAAAAGAGAGTGCCCAAAACTGAGATAAAAAATTGATGTTGGAAATATTTGAAATAGATTTTAAAGCAACCATCATTAAAAAAAGATTCAATAAGAGGCCGGGCACGGTGGCTCAAGCCTGTAATCCCAGCACTTTGGGAGGCCGAGACGGGCGGATCACGAGGTCAGGAGATCGAGACCATCCTGGCTGACACGGTGAAACCCCGTCTCTACTAAAAAAATACAAAAAAAAACTAGCCGGGCGAGGTGGCGGGCGCCTGTAGTCCCAGCTACTCAGGAGGCTGAGGCAGGAGAATGGCGTGAACCCGGGAGGCAGAGCTTGCAGTGAGCCGAGATCTGGCCACTGCACTCCAGCCTGGGTGGCAGAGCGAGACTCCGTCTCAAAAAAAAAAAAAAAAAAAAAAAAAAAAAAAAGATTCAATAAACCCAGGCATTGATGAATGTCTTTAAGTATCAAGAGTATTCTGGGAAATATGACCTCACTAACTAAAGAAGATGCCAGTAACCAACCCTGGAAAGATGGATTTGTGTGACCTCTCAGAGAATTCAAAATAGCTGTTTTAAAGAAGCTGAGTGAACTTCACTGAGAAGCAATTAAGAAATTTATAAGGGAAATATAACAAAGAGATTGAAATAATAAAAAATCAAACAAATCATAGGGGTGAAAAATATAATGGATGGAATTACAAATGCATTATGGTATTACAACAGTAGATTTGATCAAGAAGAAGAAATAATCAGTGAGCTCAAATACAAACAATTTAAAAATATGCAATCGGAGGTGACAAAAGAAGAATTAAAAGCAATGAAAAATACTTATTAAACCTATGGGATAGCCTCATGAGACCAAATGTAAGAGCCGTTGGCCTTAAAGAAGGCATAGAGAAATTGAAAGGGGTAGAAAGACTATTCCAGAAAATAATAATAAAAACATTCCAAATGTAAGAAAAGACACAAATATCCAGGTACAGGAAGATAAAAGGTCACCAAACAGATTCAACCTCCTACTGCTACTGTAAGGCATATTATAAACAAATACGAAAAAGATAAGGACAAAGATAATATTATAGAAACAGGGGGAGAAAAGCAAATAACATATAAAGGACCTCTGATACATCTAGCTGCAGTTTTCTCAGCAAAACCTTTCAGGCCAGGAGGGAGTAGGATGACATATTCAAAGTGCTAAAGGAAAAAAACCTGCCAGCTAATACTACTGTACTCAGCAAAGCAATCCCTTAAAAAGCAAGGTGAGATAAAGACTTTCTCACGCTAACAAAAGCTGAAGAAATTCATCGTCACCTGACCCATCCTACAAGATGTGCTGTAGTTCTTTAATCTTTAAAAAGGACACTGATATGCAGCAACAACAATAAAAAACATTTGAAGGTTAAAAAAACTCATTTGTAAATGTAAGTACACAAACAAATTCAGCATACTCTAATACTGTAATTGCAGTGTATAAACCACTCATACCTGTAGAATGAAGAAAAAAAAGACAAATCTATTAAAAATAATAGCAACTACAATTTGGTTAAAAATAGGCAGTATAAGATGTAAAGTGACATGAAAAAAGTAAAAATGGGGGTGGTTGGATTTAAAGTTTAGAGTTTTTTAGTTTATTTATTTTTTTTCTTCTTTGTGATCAAAATTAAGTTGTCATCAGTTTAAAATAATTTGTTATATGATTTTTTGTAAGGCTAATGGTTACCACAAATCAAAAACCTATAGTAGATACACAAAAAATAGAAAGCAAGGAATTAAAACATACTACCAAAGCAAGTCAACCACAAAGGACAACAAGAAAGGAAGCAAGGAATTACAAAACAACCAGAAAACAAGTAACAAAATGGAAGTAGTAAGCCCACTAATAGCTTGGAATATAAATAGACTAAATTATCTAATTAAAAGACACAGAGTGGTTGAATAAATATAAAAAAACTTAACTATATGCTGCCTACAGGAAACTCCCTTCACCTATAATGACACACATAGACTGAAAGGGAAAGTATGGGAAAAGATATTTCATGCAGATGGAAACCAAAAATGATAGATGTTAAATCAAAAACAGTTAAGAAAAGATAAAAAGGGCCACTATATAATGATAAAGCGGTCAATAGAGCAGGAGGATATGAAAACTGTAAACATACATGGCCCAACAATGGAACGCCTGGATACATAAAGCAAGCATTAGCGGTCCTAGAAGGAGAGAAAGAATGCAATGCGATAATATTAGGGTGCCTCAATATACACTTTCAGCAATCAACAGATTTTACAGATAGAGAATCAACAAAGAGATGTTGAAGTCAAAGTACACTCTAGACAAAATGGTCCTAACAGATTTTTTTTTTTTTAATTTCACCCAGCAGCTGCAGAATACATATTCTTCTCAACAGCACAATAGAACATTCTCTGTGAGGAACTATATGTTGGGCCACAAAACAAGTGTAAATATTTTTTTATTGAAATCATTTCAAGTATTTTTTTCTGACCATAATAAAATAAAACTATAAATAAATAGCAGGAGAAACATTGAAAACCTTATAAATACACAGAATTAAACAAAATGTTTATAAACAACCGATGAGCCAATGAAGAAGTTTAAAGGGAAATTTAAAACTTCATTGCAAATGAAAATAGAAGCACAACATAGTGAATCATATGGGATACAACAAAAGTGGCTCTAAAAGGGAAGTATATAATGCAGGGTCCGACGTGAAGACCCTGACCCAGCAACGGATGAGAGATGTACACTGACACAGATATTTTGCCTTTCAGTGTGGCTAAGGGGCTTCTGCTCCTGAACCTGCAGCATCATCCCAATAAGCCCAGGAAGTTCACATTTATTTAGTACAGATTAAATGGCAAAGGTCTCAAGTAAACACCATTAGAGGGTAATTAACATTGCCAACCCCCTGAGTAGAGAGCAATCATGTACCCATGTATAATCAAAGGTTGGTCTTAGGACTACATAAGTAAACAAGCTATTTAGATAAACTCCCCCACATTCCCTTGTTATTTGCTCTTTTGCTATCAACTCAAGGTAAAGAGGATTAGGCTGCTTTCAGCCACATCTTTTACTGAAGCTATGCAAATCTCCAGCCTTTCAAGAAAGTTTGTTTCTCTTTTCTACAATTTCCTCTTACAATGTTTCCCACCACCCTGATTAAACTCCTACATCTACCCCTTTTCTGTTTTTTGCCTTAGGCTCTATTGATTGAAGAGTGCAGATGTGTGCAGCAACAGGTCTCTCAGGCATGGCGGTTACTGCTCTTATTCTGGCTTTGCATCCTAGAATTAGTGAATAACATAAGACAAACATGAGTATAATCAGCAACATTCTTTTCCAATCAAGAGGTGACCCCCCAGGACAGGGGTCTATCCAGGAGATGTTATCTTGCACACCCTTCCATATGGCTGTTTGTTGGATGTGTAGATCTATGGTGTGAAGGGATTCTAAAATTTTAGTTTTAAGTTGCTTTATGTCTGCTGTTAAATTGTTATGAAAGGTTCCCCAGAGGTGTTGTTTCACCTCATCCCAACTATTTGTTGATTGATTCCATAGAAGAGAAGTGACACAGATATGTTTATGCTCCCAGTTGCAGTTTAATTGCTGTAGGAATGCTAGCACAACTTTTCGCTCCCCCACATATTCCAAGGCAGTCTTGAGGGCTTACAGACGTGCTGCAAGAGAGGTTCATTAGACACATTTCTGGCCAAATTTTCTGCAAAAGCAGCTAGTTGTACTGATTCAGTAATAGGTGCTACAACCACACTAGCTGTTGCTAGGATGACTATGGCTGAGACTATAAAGGCTAGAAGTATCCTATGAATCTTTTGGGTCTGACCTGCGACAGGTCTAAGGTGGCAAGGGCAGAGGAACCTTGCCAATCACATGTCAAATTGACTGGTAGGAATACCTCAGATTTTCTCCTCAATACCATGACACTAGTAATATTTAAATTAGATATATTGTAATTAGTAATACATGAGGCGAACCAAGCCTGTCTCTGCACCTGGGTCACAAATGTGGAACTTGGAGGTGTAATAGAAATATTGGTTCCCATAAGGAAATCATATGGATGGGTAGTGCAAATCAGGCACAGATCAGTGTTATTATGAATAAAGGTTATAGTATAGTTGTTATTGGAATTATGATATGTCCCATGCCAGGTGTCAAGGGAGGTGCTAAGATGTCCCAGGTGCCATAAAGTGTCTTGGGGTGGCATGGACTTTACTTGAGATCTGGGATGTCCTATCCCCTAATCAGCCCAAATCATAGGGGAATGGGAGAAGGCTGATACTGTTATTGATGCCATGATGGATGAGGATATCAGTAAGGCTGCCCTGCAAATGGCCGTGGGGGCTCCAGTCTAAGATGTTATAATTGCCTAACTGGAGGCTACGGGCCTGTTCCCCATGACAGATCTCCCAGCTAAAGTGGAATCCATTACTTTCCCAGCTTTGTTCTTTAGCATGGGAAGGAATGTTTGGGAAAGTGGCATTGATTGCATTGCTCGGTTTGAGGCTACCTGCAGCTAAGGCTGTTAATGCATTTCTTTTGCCATGATGTAGCCATAATTGTGTTTGGGCAGGTACACAGTAAGGGTTAGAACTTTTATAACTTACACACAGTGGGAAGATAGCAGAGTGATATATAGTGTTACCTGGCACCTTAGTCCAACGTGTGCCATTAATGAGGGACCCTATTGGGGGTAAATCTATCCCTCCTAGCCAAGCAGTTACATTATTAAAGGCTGGGAAGGGGGTGTCTGCCCAGGTCAAAATGCAAAAGAAAGGCAGATCTAAGATATCATCCCAATAGAGTGTAGCAGGTACAGGTTGCAGACAAAGAGAGAGCACAAAAAGGATCAATACCCTATGCGAGTTTCTATGTACAATAGAGAGCATAGCAAGGAACAAATTATCTGGAGTAAATGTTGTCTTCGTCCAGAGCAGGATTCATTCAGCCTCCTGAGTTGTCTTCTTCAGCATCCCCCAGGTAACATCCAGGGCTTATGTGGCCTGAGGAAGCCACATCATCCAGGGTTGTGGGTCCTGTAGGGTTAGTTCCTTCATTTCTGGTATTGGGTTGGGTCCTAGCCAAGCAATGGTATGGCTTGATGTGTCATGCTGGAATCCAAAGAGGACCTGAGGGGGTGTGAACATGAGCATAGCCTCTTCCCCATGTTAACAATTCATTTGGAACACACCATACATTACTGTTTACATATTTACATAAAAGTGCAGGGTTTATGTCTTGAGAGGTTTTAGCAAAGTGCTTTTCTACAACTGGTTGAAATTTGTTATCTAAATTTTAAAAATTAAGGGTAATAAGCCTTGTGGTAGTAGTGTTGCAGGGTCCTTATTCATACTCCTCCCTTTTTTTTTTTTTTTTTTTGAGCATATTTTTAAGAGTGGAATGGGCACATTTTACTATGGCCTGTCCTTGGGGTTATATGGGATGCCTGTAGAGTGTTGGATGTTCCACGTGTGACAAAATTGTTGAAATTGTGAGCTGGCATAAGCTGGACCATTATTTGTTTTAATTTTTGTGGGCCACCCCATAAATGCAAAAGTTAAAAGAAGATATTTAACGGCATATCGAGTGAACTCTCCAGAACAGCGTGTGCTGTTCAGTAAGTTTTGGTATCAACAGATACATGTACATATGTTAGTTTTCCAAATCAGGGATGTGTGTAACATCTGTTTGCCATAACTGATTAAGTTCCAGTCCTCTAGCATTAACACCTATTGAAGGAGGGAACGTGACTGTGAGCTGGCAATCTGGGCATTGTAGAATAATTTGTTTAGCTAGTCTCTGGGTGAGTTGAAATTGTTTAGATAAGTTTCTCCAATTTTGGAGGGAAAATTCATGCAATTGGGTGACTTGGTCAAGCAGTGATGTCATAACCTGAAGCTCTGCTTGTTCATTGCCATAAGCCAATGGGCCAGGCAGTGAGCTGTGGACTCGAATGTGTGTAATAAAAATAGGATATATACATTGATCTAGCAATTGCTGAAGTCGGAGAAAAAGAGCACACAGGGTGGGATCCAGTGTGGACTTAATTATGGCTGTTTCAAGGTTCTGCACTAAATAAACAGAGTAAGCCGAGTCACTAACACTATCGAGGGGCTGAGCGAAAAAAGTTTCCAAAGCGAATATTAAGGCCCCAACCTCAGCTCTCTGAGTGCTAGTGCCCTGTGGTCATCTGTTCTATTAACCCTGTAGTGAAGTGTTTGCTGGAAAGACAAATAATTGGATTGAATAGCCTGGGTTTATGCAATGTAGCTGCCTCTGACAGATGGCTTGTTCTATTTCTTCAATCTCTCTTTTGGCTATAGGAGTTAAATACCTGGGAGAATCCAGGGCTGAATTGTCCTTTAAGATATAAAACAGATTTTGCAATTTATCCATAGTAATGCCCAAGGTGCAGTGAAGCCAGTTAATATTGCTTAGTAATTTCTGATAATCATTTAAGGTATGTAAGTTGCTAGTATTTAGTTTAACCTTTTGAGGTTTTACTGACTGAGAAGTCAGCATGTACCCAAGATATTTCCAAGGAGAGGACATTTGTACATTTTTAGATTCTATGATTAAACCTCTTAACTGTGTATTCTTTACGACAGAGGTATATATATTTAAAAGCTTTGGCTCCATTGGGGCAGCTAGTAAAATATTATCCATAAAGTGAATAACCTTGTAATCAGGAAACTTTTTTCTACTAGGGAGCAAAGTTTGATTTACATGATACTGACACACGGTAGGACTGTGTAGCATCCCTTGAAGAAGCACTTTCCAATGAAATCAGCAATTACAAAAGCTGACCTTTTATTATTGATAGTTGCTATTGTAAACACAAATTTTTCTGTGTCTTTCTCTGCTAGAGGAATGGTATAAAAACAGTCTTTTAAGTCAATAACTACTATAGGCCAATCTTGAGGAATTGCTGCAGGGGAGGGGAGGCCCTGTTGAAGGGGCCCCATAGGTTGCAAATTAGCATTAATAGCAGGTAAGTCGTGCAAATGTCTCCATTTTCCACACTTTTTGGGAATGATGAAAATGGGTGAATTCCAAAGGCTCTGTGTTGGTTCTATATGGCCAGTTTTTACTTGCTCCTCAATTAATTCATGGGCTCTCTGTAATTTCTCTCCCTTCAGAGGTTACTGTTTTACTTAATTTGGATTTGGAGAGAGTCACGTTAGGGGTAAGGTTGGAATAACAACAGTGGCCATTATCAGAAAGAGGTCTTTCAAATTCTTAAATTTTACTTAAATCGTAGCAGAGAATCATAATCTGGGATGTTGCTTGTGTACAAGGAACACATGAAATTTTGCCATGGGCTGCCCCCGGAGCCAGAGGGCAGTGATCCCGGGGTGGCAGCCGCATTGCATCATTGCATCACCTTTGTTTGTGCTGCTCCCTCCCTTCCCACCCACCACACTCCCTTTCCCCTCTGCTAATGGCCCCTCCTTAGCAGGCTAGCTCCCTCCCTCCTGGGCATGCCTCCTCCCCTGCCTTAGCAGGCTAGCGGGGCCTGGCTCCCCAGTGTGCTGCAGACCAAATTCTCAGGAGTACTTGCAGCTCCAGGTCTGGAGCTTCCCTGCTGCCAAGCCTTTCTATCTACCACCTGCTTGGCCACATAGCTCCAACCTCTAATGCCTTTTCTTATCTTTTTATAAACATTGAAAGAAATGTATTTATATACCTGATTGCCTTGTTGGTCTTGCATTATCAGGCAGGCTAAGGGCTCCCCTTCTAATACAGCTTGCTTAAGACAGGTTCCCAGAGTTGTAGCGCATCTCTTGTCTTTTTTCCTAGTCATTGGAGGACGGGGCTTAGGCAACTCCATTTTCTCTTTGTTGTTTTTACCCCAGTGATAGCAGGGCTGAGGGACAGGGAGGTAGATGGTAAGGTAGGTGACAGCTCTTCCTCCTTTCCTTTTTTTTCGCTCTTCTGTATATAATGGGACCAAAGTCACACTTACTAGAGCCCATAGCGTTAGAGATGATACTGGGATCCATTGCCCTTGCACATGATGTTAAGATTTCTCCCTACTTGTTCCCAGAGCTCTACTTCTAGCGTACCTTCTTCTGGGAATCATGGGTTATGGGATACCACAGTTTGCAGGGGTCCCTTAATTGAGCCTGTGAAACCAAGGCTCCACTAGCTTTAAGCAGCCATGTCAATACTTTTATATACTGTTTCTATTGAGCTGATAACTGTTGACTCATGATGAAACCTTAACCTGAACAATTCCCCCTGGAACTTGGAAATCCCGAGTGAGCACCAATGACTTACTGACTAACTGCTCAGTCCTTTTCACCTTCGTTTTCAAAGGGCCCGTCACAATCCTTTGCAGCATTCCTCATGTGGGGCACCACCTGTGGTGGTCCGATCTGCAGACCCTGACCCAGCAATGGATGAGAGACATACAGTGACACAGATATTTTCGCTGTCAGTAAAGCTAAGGGGCTTCTGCTCCAGAATCTGCAGCATTGGCCAGATAAGCCAGCAAAGTTTGCATTTATTTAGTATAGATTAAATGACAAAGGTCTCAAGTAAACACCACTAGAGGGTAATTAACATTGTTGAGACCCCAAGTAGAGAGCAATCATGAACCCCTGGATAATCAAATGTTGGTCTTAGGACCGCATGAGCAAACAAGCTATTTAGATAAAAACTCCCCCACATTCCCTTATTATTTGCTCTTTTGCTATTAACTCATGGTAAAGAGGATTAGGCTGCTTTCAGCCAAATCTTTTACTGAAGCTATGCAACCTCCCAGCCTTCCAAGAAGGTTTGCTTCACTTTTCTATAATTTCCTTTTACAATTTTTCCCACCACTCTGACTGAACTCCTACAATATACAAATAAATGCCTACAGAAAATGAGCAAAAAGATGTCAACAATCCAATGTTATACCTCAAGGAAATATAAAAACAAGAACAATCTAAACCAAAAACAAGTAGAACAAAATAAACAACAAATATCAGAGCATAAATAAATAAAATAGAAACTTAAAAATATACAAAAGATGAACAAAACAAAGAGCTGACTTTTTAAGACAGAATCAATAAACCTTTCCATAGATTAAGAAAGAAAGAGAAATCTCAGTCAGAAAGGTAAAAGAAGACATTATAACTGACAGCACAGAAATAGGATAAGTCACAACTATGAACTATGCCACAAAATTGAAAAATGTAGAAGAAATAGATAAATTCCAGGACACAGGCATCTTACCAAGATTGAATCTTGAAGAAATAGTAATCCTGAGCAGAACAATAATGAATAAGACAATAGCAGCAGTAACAAAAAGTTTCCCATCAAGGAAAAGCCCAGAACCTGATGGCTTCATTGCTGAATTCTACCAAGCATTTAAAGAAGAACTACCGGCAGTCCTACTCAAAGAATTTTCTTTTAATGAAGAGAAGGGAATACTTCTAAATTAATTCTATGAGGCCAGCATTACCCTGATTCCTAAACCATAAAAGTACAATAATGAAAGGAAACTCTAGGCCAATATTCCTGATGAAGATAGATGCAAAATTCTTCAACAAAACACTAGAAACCAAGTGCGACTACACATTAAAAAACTATTCAACATGATCAAATGGAATTTCACCTAAGGCATGCAAGGATGGGTCGACATATGCAAATCATTAAGCATAATATATATTAACAGAATAGAGGACAAAACCATATGCTCTTTCAGTAAATGCTGAAAAAGCATTTGGTAAAAAAGCATTTTATCTACTTCCATTTATGATAAAAACTCAAGAAATTGGGTATAGAAGGAATGTACTTCAACAAAATAAAGAGTACATACAAAAAACCTACAGTTAACATTACACTGAATGAGAACAAGTTGAATGGGAAAAAGTTTCTCTGAGAACTGGAACAAGGATGTCTACTTTCACTAATTTTATTCAAGACAGTACTAGAAGTTCTAGCTAAAGCATATATATATGTATATAACATATATATGTCATATGTTATATATATAATACCTTGTAAATGCCATCAAAAATTGTTAGAATAAATGAATTTAGTAAACTTGCAGGATACAAGGTCAACATTTAAAAATCAGTAGTGTCTCTATATGCCTATAGCAAACTGTCTGAAAAAGGAATCAAAAAAAGCAATTCTCTTGACAAAAGTTACAAAAAATATACCTAGGAATAAATTTAACCAAGGAGATAAAAGTTATCTACAATGAAAAATACAAATTATTGATGGAAAATTTTGAAGAGAATGTAAATAAATGGAAAGATATTTCTTGTTTATGAATTGGAAAAATTCGTGTTAAAGTCTTTGTATTACCCATAAGAATCTACAGGTTTGATGCAATACTGATCAAAATACCAATGGCATTTTTTATAGAAATAGACAAAACAGACACAGATACTTCAAAATAGATATGGATAAAATAAAAATAGATACTTCAGATAGTTTGGCTATCAAGGGTCTTTTGGAAATGCCAAAAAAAAAAAAAAAAAAAAAAAAAAACCCTAGATAGCTGAAGCTATATTGATCAAAAAATAGCTAACCTAGAGGCAACACACTATTAGACTTTAAAATATATCACGAAGCACCAGGCGTGGTGGCCCACGCCTGTAATCCACTGGTGAAACCCCGTCTCTACTACAAATACAAAAATTAGCCGGGCACAGTCGCAGGCTCCTGTAATCCCAGCTATTCGGGAGGCTGAGGCAGGAGAATTGCTTGAACCTGAGGGGTGGACGTTGCAGTGAGCCGAGATCATGCCACTGCACTCCAGCCTGGGCAACAGAGTGAGATTCTTTCTCTAAATAAATAAATAAATAAATAAATAAATAAATAAATAAAATAAGATAAAATATACCACAAAGCTATAGTAACCATAAAAATATGTAACTGGCATAAAAATGCATAGACCAATTGAACAGAATGTAGAACCCAGAAATACATTGATGCATTTACAACCAATTTTCAACCAAGGCACCAAGAAAGCACATTGAGGAAAATAAACTTTGTAATAAGTGGTGCTGGAACAACTATATACCCACATGCAAAAGGATGAGACTATACACTGTTTCTCACGACATCAAACTATCAACTCTAAATAAATTAAAGACTTAAATATAAGTCCTTCAACTATGAAACTACTGGAAGAAAGCACAGGGGAAGTACTTCATGAAATTGCACTGGGCAAAGAGTTTTTGAATAAGACATAAAAAGTATAGGTAAGAAAAATAAAAACTAGGGAAATGGTATTTCAGTAAACCAGAAAGCTTCTGAACTGCAAAAGAAACAGGGTAAAGAGACAACCTACAGAATGGTAGAAGGTATTTGTAAACTATGCATATGACAAGGGGTTACTATCCAGAATATATAAGAAACTAAAACAATTCAATAGCAGTTTAAAAAAGAAAACACACACACACACGCACACACACAGAGACACAACAAAACAATCCAATTAATAAATATGCAAAAGACCTGAATAGATATTTCTCAAAAGAAGACACACGGCCAGGCACAGTGGCTCACGCCTGTAATCCAGCACTTTGGGAGACCAAGCTGGGCGGTTCACAAAGTCAGGAGATCGAAACCATCCTGGCCAACATGGTGAAACCCTATCTCTACTAAAAATACAAAAAAAAAAAAAAAAAAATTAGCTGGGCGTGGTGTCATGAACTTGTAGTCCCAGGTACTCAGGAGGCTGAGGCAGGAGAATCACTTGAACCCGGGAGGCAGAGGTTGCAGTGGGCTGAGATCGCACCACTGCACTTCAGCCTGGGGGACAGAGAGAGATTCCATCTCAAAAAAAAAGAAGACACACAAATGGCCAACAGATATATGGATAGATGCTCAACACCACTAATCATCAGGGAAATGCAAATCAAAACCAAAATGATATAATCTTCACTCGCTAATTAGAACAGCTATTATAAAAAAGACCAAAAGATATAATAAATGCTGGTGAGGATGTGGAGAAAGGGGAACTCCTATGCACTGTTGGCAGGAATGTTAATTATTACAACCATTATGGAAAACAGCATGACATTTCCTCAAATAATTAAAAATACAGTTACTATACTCTCCACCAATTCCACTACTGGATATATATCTACAAAAAATAAAATTAGTATGTCAATTTGGAATGTAAAAATGTTGATTTCATAGAAGTAGAGAATACAATAATGGTTACTAGAGCCTGGGATGTAGAGAGCAGGCAGTCAGGTGTGAGACAAGAAGAATATCTATTACATGGTAGGGTGAGTATAGCAAATAAGAATGTCATGTATATTTCAAGATAGCTAGAAATGAATAATAGTTGAAGTGATGGATATGGTAGTTATCAAGATTTGATCATTATACAATGCATACCTACACTGGAAAATCACACTGCATCCCATAAATATGTACAATTATTTTGTTCCAATTATACATTTTAAAATTACTTCACGGAAAAGAAAAAAGCTTCAATACGTAATAATTATTTTGAAACAAATGGAAAAAATAGAAAATATTTGTAAAGAAATAGAATGAATAAAGAAAAGAACCATATGGAAATTCTTAGAACTGAAAAATAAAATAAAAATAAAAATCACCTGTGAAAATAGTCAATGTAAGACTAGACATGACAGAAGACAGAATCATCAAATTTAAGGACAGGAAAATAGAATTTATGTCATATGAACAACAGAGAGAAAATAAACTGATAAAAATAATGAACATCTCAGAAACCTGTGAAACAATAATAAAAGAGTTAACATTTATAATTGCTTCAAATAAAGTAATATTCTTAAGTAAAATCTGTCAAAACATGTAAGGATCTCTGTCTTAACGATTTCAAATATTAATGGCAGAAATTAAAGAAGAGTTAAATAAAAGTAAATATATACCGTATGCATAGGTTGGAAGATCCAACATAGTAAATATGTCAACTCTCCTATTTGATCTATAGGTTTAATGTAACATTTATAAAAGTTTGAGCAAAGTTTTATAGACATACACAATGTTCATCTTATATATTTTTTTTCTTTTTTTGAGATGGAGTCTCTCACTGTTGCCCAGGCTGGGGTGCAGTGGCGGGATCTCGACTCACTGCAACCTCTGTCTCCCAGGTTCAAGCTATTCTCCTGCCTCAGCCTCCCGAGTAGCTGGGATTACAGGTGCCTGCCACCACCCCCGTCTGATTTTTTGTATTTTTAGTAGAGACAGGATTTCACTATGTTGGCCAGGCTGGTCTCAAACGCCTGACCTTATGATCCACCCACCTAGGGCTCCCAAAGTGCTGCATTTTAGATTTCTATGCAAATGCACAATATCTAGAATAGCTACAATAATTTTAAAAGGGGAGTACATGGCTGAAAAAATTGTTCTACCCAATGTTAAACCTTATTGCATAGCTACAGTAATCAAGAAAGTACATTGTTTGGAGAACAAAAGAGATAACCCAGAAATACACTCACACAAATATGTCCATCTGATTTTGACAGAGGTGCAAAAGCAATTCAAAGGAGAAAAGTCAGTTTATTCAACAAATTGCAACAAATGGAGGAACTGGACATACGTAGGAAAAAATGAAAGTCCCACAAACTATATAAACTATAGTGTACCCCATAAATATGTACAATTATTATGTTTCAATTTGAAAATAAAACATTAAAAATATTAGATGTAAACTTCTTATAAAAATATTAACTCAAAATGGAAAACTGGCTAAAATGTGTATATATATTTATATATATGTATTTATATATGTATATACGTGTATATGTGTATATATGTATATACGTGTATATATGTATATATGGGTATACGTTATGTGTATATATATATGTTATATGTATATATAAAAATATATATATTTTTTTTTTTTTCTTTTTTCAGACGGAGTTTCACTCTTGTTACCCAGGCTGGAGTGCAGTGGTACGACCTTGTCTCACCACAACCTCCACCTTCCGGGTTCAAGCAATTTTTCTGTCTCAGCCTCCCAAGTAGCTGGGAATGAAGGCATGTGCCACCATGCCTGGCTTATTTTGTATTTTTAGTAGAGACAGGGTTTCTCCATGTTGGTCAGGCTGGTCTTGAACTCCCTACCCCAGGTTATCTGCCTGCCTAGGTCTCCCAAGGCTACAAAATTTTTACAAAAATTTTAAGAGAAAACATTACAGATTTTGTTCTAGATGAAGCGTTCTTATAATGAATACCAAAAGCAGAATTTTAAAAGAAATAATTAATAAATTTGGCAAATTTAACCTCATCAAAATAAAAACAAATTGCTCTGTGAGACACTCTTACGAGGATTAATAGCAAGCTTCAGAGAGGAAAGAATATTTGGAAAATATATACCCAATAGAAGCTTTGTTTTTTGGTTTGTTTTATTTTTGTTGTTGTTGTTGTTGTTGCTTTTTTTGAGACAGTGTTTCACTCTGTCGCCCATGCTGGAGTGCTGTGCAGTGGGTAATCTAAGCTTACTGAAACCTCTGCCTCCCAGGTTCAAGAGATTCTCCTGCCTCAGCCTCCCGAGTAGCTGAGATTACAGGAGCCTGCCACCACACCCAGATACTTTTTGTATTATTAGTGGAGAAAAGGTTTCACTATGTTGGCCAGCCTGGTATCGAACTCCTGACCTTAGGTGATCCACTCAGTTCAGCCTCCCAAAGTTCTGGGATTACAGGCGTGAGCCACCATGCCCTGCCCCACAAAAGCTTTGTATCTCAAAAATACGAAGAACTTTAAAAATTCAATTGTAAAATAGTAAACAACACAATCAGAAAATGACAAAAGACATGATCAAACTGCCCACCAAGGAGGATATACAGATAGCAAATGAGTACACCAAGAGATCATAGTCATTAAATAATTGTAAATTAGGATCACAATGAGATATCACTATACATCTATTAAAATAGCTAAAATTAAAAAATAGTGGCAATATAAAACACCGGCCAGGATACCATAAAACTATTTCAACTGCTCCAACCAGGGTTTTATGGGCAAAACTCTGATCTCCCTGGGATGGATCCCTTGTGAAAAGGGGCAGCTGCAGTCCCTGCTGTTCAGCTGACTTAGCCTTTCCTGCCTGTTCGTTCTGGAGAGTCCCGGCAGTCTAGACAAGGGGAGTTCCCTCTAGCATAGCACACCTGCTCCACCAAGGGGCAGCCAGACTGCTTCTTTAAGTGAGTCTCTGATCCTGTTCTTTGTGACTAGGTGAGAGCTACCAACAGTGGTCTCCAGACATCTCCTATAGGAACGTTTGAGCCGGCATCAGGTCAGTGCTTCTCTGGGATGGAGCTTCTAGAGGAATTAAAAGACTGTCATCTCTGCTATTTTGCAAACTTCACCGGTGATACCTCCAGGTGTGGGAGGAACCCAGGGGATTGTTGTTGGAGTGGACCCCCAGCAAACCACAGGAGCCTTATGAAAGAGGGGCCTGACTGCTAAAGAAAAACAAAGAGCAACAACAGCATCAACAAAAAATACCCCCAAAAAACCCCATTAAATGTCAGCAACCTGAAAGATCAAAGTAGATAAGCACACAAAGATGAGAAAGAATCAATGCAAAAATGCTGAAAACTAAAAAAACCAGAGGGCTTCTTCCCCTCCACATGACTGCAACACATCTTTATCAAGGGCACAGAACTGGGCTGAGGCTGCGATGGCTGAACTGATAGAAGAAGGCTTCAGAAGGTGGGTAAGAGCAAACTTTGCTGAGATAAAAGAGCATGCTTTAACACAATTCAAAGAAGCTAAGAATCATGACAAAATATTACAGTAGCTGATAACCAGAATAGCTACATTAAAGAGGAACTTAAATGACCTGATAGAGCTGAAAAACACAACACAAGAATTTCACATTGCAATCACAAGTATCAATAGCCAAATAGACCAAGCAGAGGAAAGAATCTCAGTGCTTGAAGACTATCTTTCAGAAAAAGATAGACAAAAATAGAGAAAAAAGAATGAAAAGGAAAAAACAAAACCTTCCAAGAAATCTGGGATTATGTGAAAAGACTGAACCTATGACTGATTGTTCTACTTGAAGAGATGGGGGAAATGGAACCAAGTTGGAAAACATACTTCATGATATCCTCCAGGAGAACTTCCCCAACCTAACAGACAGGCTAGCATTCAAATTCAGGAAATCCAGAGAACCCCAGTAAGATACTGCACAAAAAGATCAACCCAAGACATATAATCATCAGATTATTGAAGGTTAAAGTGAAAACAGAATGTTAATGGCAGTTAGACAGAAAGGCTAGGTCACCTACAAAGGGAAGCCCATCAGACTAACAGAAGACCTCTCAGCAAAAACCTTACAAGCCAGAAGAGATTGGAGTCCAATATTCGACATTCTTAAAGAAAAGAATTTCCAAAAGAGAATTTTATATCCGGCCAAACTAAATTTCATAAGCAAAGGAGAAGTGAGATCCTTTTCAGAAAAGCAAATGCTGAGGGAATTCATCACCACTAGGCCTGCCTTGCAAGAGCTCCTGAAGGAAGCACTAAATGTGGGGGGGTGGGGGAACATTACCAGCCACTACAAAAAGACACTAAAGTACACAGACCAGTGACATATGAAGCAACTTCATAAACAAGTCTGCAAAACAAGAAGTTAGCATCATGATGACAGGATCAACGTCACACAACAATATTAACCTTAAATGTAAATGGACTAAATGTCCCAATTAAAGTCACAGAATAGCAAGCTGGATAAAGAGTCAAGACCCATCAGTATAGTATATTCAAGAGATCCATCTCACGTGCAAGTACACACATAGATTCAAAGTAAGAAATGGAGAAAAATTCATCAAGCAAATGGAAAACAGGGGAAAAAACGCACGAATTGCAATCTTAGTTTCTGACAAAGCAGATTTTAAACCTACAAAGATCAAAAAGGACAGAGAAGGCAAGGGCATTACATAATAGTAAAGGGATCAATTCAACAAGAGGAGCTAACTATCCTAAATATATATGCACCCAGTACAGGGGCACCCACATCCATAAAGCAGGTTCTTAGAGATCTATAAAGAGACTTAAACTCCCACACAATAACAGTGGGAGACTTAAACACCCCATTGACAATATTAGGCAGATCATCAAAACAGAAAATTGACAAAGACAATCAGGACTCGAATTCAGGTCTGGATCAAGCAGACCTGATAGACATCTACAGAACTCTCCATTCATAGACAACAGAATATACCTTCTTCTCATCACAACATGGCATTTACTCTAAAATTGATCACAATTTTTAGAGTAAATGCAAAAGTAAAACACTCCTTGGCAAATGCAAAAGAACTGAAATCATAACAAAGAGTCCTTCAGACCACAACACAAACAAATTAGAAATCAAGATTAACAAACTCACTCAAGATGCTTATGGAGAGGGGCGGAGCAAGATGGCCGAATAGGAACAGCTCCAGTCTCCAACTCCCAGCGCGAGCGACACAGAAGACCAGTGATTTCTGCATTTTCAACTGAGGTACTGGGTTCATCTCACTGGGGAGTGCTGGACGATCGGTGCTGGTCAGCTGCTGCAGCCTGACCAGCTAGAGCTGAAGCAGGGCGAGGCATTGCCTCACCTGGGAAGCGCAAGGGGGTAGGGAATCCCTTTTCCTAGACAGGGGAACTGAGACACACAACACCTGGAAAATCGGGTAACTCCCACCCCAATACTGCGCTTTAAGCAAACAGGCACACCAGGAGATCATATCCCACACCTGGCCGGGAGGGTCCCACACCCACGGAGCCTCCCTCATTGCTAGCACAGCAGTCTGTGATCTACCGGAAAGGCAGCAGCGAGGCTGGGGGAGGGGCGCCCGCCATTGCTGAGGCTTAAGTAGGTAAACAAAGCTGCTGGGAAGCTCGAACAGGGTGGAGCTCACAGCAGCTCAAGGAAACCTGCCTGTCTCTGTAGACTCCACCTCTGGGGACAGGGCAATAACAAACACAGCCGAAACCTCTGCAGACGCAAACGACTCTGTCTGACAGCTTTGAAGAGAGCAGTGGATCTCCCAACACGGAGGTTGAGATCTGAGAAGGGACAGACTCCCTGCTCAAGTGGGTCTCTGACCCCTGAGTAGCCTAACTGGGAGACATCCCCCACTAGGGGCAGTCTGACACCCCACACCTCACAGGGTGGAGTACACCCCTGAGAGGAAGCTTCCAAAGCAAGAATCAGACAGGTACACTCGCTGTTCAGAAATATTCTATCTTCTGCAGCCTCTGCTGCTGATGCCCAGGAAAACAGGGTCTGGAGTGGACCTCAAGCAATCTCCAACAGACCTACAGCTGAGGGTCCTGACACTTAGAAGGGAAACTATCAAACAGGAAGGACACCTACACCAAAACCCCATCAGTACATCACAATCATCAAAGACCAGAGGCAGATAAAACCACAAAGATGGGGAAAAAGCAGGGCAGAAAAGCTGGAAATTCCAAAAATAAGAGCGCATCTCCCCCGGCAAAGGAGCGCAGCTCATCGCCAGCAACAGATCAAAGCTGGACAGAGAATGACTTTGACGAGATGAGAGAAGAAGGCTTCAGTCCATCAAACTTCTCAGAGCTAAAGGAGGAATTACGTACCCAGCGCAAAGAAACTAAAAATCTTGAAAAAAAAGTGGAAGAATTGATGGCTAGAGAAATTAATGCAGAGAAGGTCCTAAACGAAATGAAAGAGATGAAAACCATGACATGAGAAATACGTGACAAATGCACAAGCTTCAGTAACCGACTCGATCAACTGGAAGAAAGAGTATCTGCGATTGAGGATCAAATGAATGAAATGAAGCGAGAAGAGAAACCAAAAGAACAAAGAAGAAAAAGAAATGAACAAAGCCTGCAAGAAGTATGGGATTATGTAAAAAGACCAAATCTATGTCTGATTCGGGTGCCTGAAAGTGAGGGGGAAAATGGAACCAAGTTGGAAAACATTCTTCAGGATATCATCCAGGAGAACTTCCCCAACCTGGTAGGGCAGGCCAACATTCAAATCCAGGAAATACAGAGAACGCCACAAAGATACTCCTCGAGAAGAGCAACTCCAAGACACATAATTGCCAGATTCACCAAAGTTGAAATGAAGGAAAAATCCTTAAGGGCAGCCAGAGAGAAAGGTCGGGTTACCCACAAAGGGAAGCCCATCAGACTAACAGCAGATCTCTCGGCAGAAACTCTACAAGCCAGAAGAGAGTGGGGGCCAATATTCAACATTCTTAAAGAAAAGAATTTTCAACCCAGAATTTCATATCCAGCCAAACTAAGTTTCAGAAGTGAAGGAGAAATAAAATCCTTTGCAGATAAGCAAATGCTTAGAGATTTTGTCACCACTAGGCCTGCCTTACAAGAGACCCTGAAGGAAGCACTAAACATGGAAAGGAACAACCGGTACCAGCCATTGCAAAAACATGCCAAAATGTAAAGACCATCGAGGCTAGGAAGAAACAGCATCAACTAGCAAGCAAAATAACCAGTTAATATCATAATGGCAGGATCAAGTTCACACATAACAATCTTAACCTTAAATGTAAATGGACTAAATGCTCCAATTAAAGGACACAGACTGGCAAACTGGATAAAGAGTCAAGACCCATAAGTCTGCAGTATTCAGGAGACTCATCTCACACGCAGAGACAAACATAGGCTCAAAATAAAGGGATGGAGGAAGATTTACCAAGCAAATGGAGAACAAAAAAAAGCGGGGGTTGCAATACTAGTCTCTGATAAAACAGACTTTAAACCATCAAAGATCAAAAGAGACAAAGAAGGCCATTACATAATGGTAAAGGGATCAATTCAACAGGAAGAGCTAACTATCCTAAATATATATGCACCCAATACAGGAGCACCCAGATTCATAAAGCAAGTCCTTAGAAACTTACAAAGAGACTTAGACTCCCATACAATAATAATGGGAGACTTCAACACTCCACTGTCAACATTAGACAGATCAACGAGACAGAAAGTTAACAAGGATATCCAGGAATTGAACTCATCTCTGCAGCAAGCAGACCTAATAGACATCTACAGAACTCTCCACCCCAAATCAACAGAATATACATTCTTCTCAGCACCACAACGTACTTACTCCAAAATTGACCACGTAATTGGAAGTAAAGCACTCCTCAGCAAATGTACAAGAACAGAAATTATAACAAACTGTCTCTCAGACCACAGTGCAATCAAACTAGAACTCAGGACTAAGAAACTCAATCAAAACCGCTCAACTACATGGAAACTGAACAACCTGCTCCTGAATGACTACTGGGTACTTAACGAAATGAAGGCAGAAATAAAGATGTTCTTTGAAACCAATGAGAACAAAGATACAACATACCAGAATCTCTGGGACACATTTAAAGCAGTGTGTAGAGGGAAATTTATAGCACTAAATGCCCACAAGAGAAAGCAGGAAAGATCTAAAATTGACACTCTAACATCGCAATTAAAAGAACTAGAGAAGCAAGAGCAAACACATTCGAAAGCTAGCAGAAGGCAAGAAATAACTAAGATCAGAGCAGAACTGAAGGAGATAGAGACACAAAAAACTCTCCAAAAAATCAATGAATCCAGGAGTTGGTTTTTTGAAAAGATCAACAAAATTGACAGACCACTAGCAAGACTAATAAAGAAGAAAAGAGAGAAGAATCAAATCTACGCAATTAAAAATGATAAAGGGGATATCACCACCGACCCCACAGAAATACAAACTACCATCAGAGAATACTATAAACACCTCTACGCAAATAAACTGGAAAATCTAGAAGAAATGGATAATTTCCTGGACACTTACACTCTTCCAAGACTAAACCAGGAAGAAGTTGAATCCCTGAATAGACCAATAGTAGGCTCTGAAATTGAGGCAATAATTAATAGCCTACCAAACAAAAAAAGTCCAGGACTAGATGGATTCACAGCTGAATTCTACCAGAGGTACAAGGAGGAGTTGGTACCATTCCTTCTGAAACTATTCCAATCAATAGAAAAAGAGGGAATCCTCCCTAACTCATTTTATGAGGCCAACATCATCCTGATACCAAAGCCTGGCAGAGACACAACAAAAAAAGAGAATTTTAGACCAATATCCCTGATGAACATCGATGCAAAAATCCTCAATAAAATACTGGCAAACCGGGTTCAGCAACACATCAAAAAGCTTATCCACCATGATCAAGTGGGCTTCATCCCTGGGATGCAAGGCTGGTTCAACATTCACAAATCAATAAACATAATCCAGCATATAAACAGAACCAAGGACAAGAACCACATGATTATCTCAATAGATGCAGAAAAGGCTTTTGACAAAATTCAACAGCCCTTCATGCTAAAAACGCTCAATAAATTCGGTATTGATGGAACGTACCTCAAAATAATAAGAGCTATTTATGACAAATCCACAGCCAATATCATACTGAATGGGCAAAACTGGAAAAATTCCCTTTGAAAACTGGCACAAGACAGGGATGCCCTCTCTCACCACTCCTATTCAACATAGTGCTGGAAGTTCTGGCTAGGGCAATTAGGCAAGAGAAAGAAATCAAGGGTATTCAGTTATGAAAAGAAGAAGTCAAATTGTCCCTGTTTGCAGATGACATGATTGTATATTTAGAAAACCCCATTGTCTCAGCCCAAAATCTCCTTAAGCTGATAAGCAACTTCAGCAAAGTCTCAGGATACAAAATTAATGTGCAAAAATCACAAGCATTCTTATACATCAGTAACAGACAAACAGAGAGCCAAATCAGAAATGAACTTCCATTCACAATTGTTTTAAAGAGAATCAAATACCTAGGAATCCAACTTACAAGGGATGTAAAGGACCTCTTCAAGGACAACTACAAACCACTGCTCAGTGAAATCAAAGAGGACACAAACAAATGGAAGAACATACCATGCTCATGGATAGGAAGAATCAACATCGTGAAAATGGCCATACTGCCCAAGGTAATTTATAGATTCAATGCCATCCCCATCAAGCTACCAATGAGTTTCTTCACAGAATTGGAAAAAACTGCTTTAAAGTTAATATGGAACCAAAAAAGAGCCCGCATCTCCAAGACAATCCTAAGTCAAAAGAACAAAGCTGGAGGCATCACACTACCTGACTTCAAACTATACTACAAGGCTACAGTAACCAAAACAGCATGGTACTGGTACCAAAACAGAGATATAGACCAATGGAACAGAACAGAGTCCTCAGAAATAATACCACACATCTACAGCCATCTGATCTTTGACAAACCTGACAAAAACAAGAAATGGGGAAAGGATTCCCTATTTAATAAATGGTGCTGGGAAAATTGGCTAGCCATAAGTAGAAAGCTGAAACTGGATCCTTTCCTTACTCCTTATACGAAAATTAATTCAAGATGGATTAGAGACTTAAATGTTAGACCTAAAACCATAAAAATCCTAGAGGAAAACCTAGGTAGTACCATTCAGGACATAGGCATGGGCAAAGACTTCATGTCTAAAACACCAAAAGCAACGGCAGCAAAAGCCAAAATTGACAAATGGGATCTCATTAAACTAAAGAGCTTCTGCACAGCAAAAGAAACTACCATCAGAGTGAACAGGCAACCTACAGAATGGGAGAAAATTTTTGCAATCTACTCATCTGACAAAGGGCTAATATCCAGAACCTACAAAGAACTCAAACAAATTTACAAGAAAAAAACAAACAACCTCATCAAAAAGTGGGCAAAGGATATGAACAGACATTTCTCAAAAGAAGACATTCATACAGCCAACAGACACATGAAAAAATGCTCATCATCACTGGCCATCAGAGAAATGCAAATCAAAACCACAATGAGATACCATCTCACACCAGTTAGAATGGCGATCATTAAAAAGTCAGGAAACAACAGGTGCTGGAGAGGATGTGGAGACATAGGAACACTTTTACACTGTTGGTGGGATTGTAAACTAGTTCAACCATTATGGAAAACAGTATGGCGATTCCTCAAGGATCTAGAACTAGATGTACCATACGACCCAGCCATCCCATTACTGGGTATATACCCAAAGGATTTTAAATTATGCTGCTATAAAGACACATGCACACGTATGTTTATTGCGGCACTATTCACAATAGCAAAGACTTGGAATCAACCCAAATGTCCATCAGTGACAGATTGGATTAAGAAAATGTGGCACATATACACCATGGAATACTATGCAGCCATCAAAAAGGATGAGTTTGTGTCCTTTGTAGGGACATGGATGCAGCTGGAAACCATCATTCTTAGCAAACTATCACAAGAACAGAAAACCAAACACCGCATGTTCTCACTCATAGGTGTGAACTGAACAATGAGATCACTTGGACTCAGGAAGGGGAACATCACACACCGGGGCCTATCATGGGGAGGGGGGAGGGGGGAGGGATTGCATTGGGAGTTATACCTGATGTAAATGACGAGTTGATGGGTGCAGCACACCAACATGGCACAAGTATACATATGTAACAAACCTGCAGGTTATGCACATGTACCCTACAACTTAAAGTATAATAATAATAAATAAATTAAAAAAAAAAAAGAAACTCACTCAAAACCACACAACTACATGGAAATTGACCAATCTGCTCCTTGATGACTTCTGGGTAAAAAATGAAATTAAGGCAGAAATCAAGAAGTTATTTGAAACAAACGAGAAAAAACAAAATGTACCAGAATTTCTGGGATGCAGCTACAGCAGCTAGAGCAGTGCAAGAGGGAAATTTATAGCACCAAATTCCCACATCGAAAAGCTAGAAAGATCTCAAATCAACAATCTAACATCACAACTAAAAGAACTAGAGAACTAGGAGGAAACAAACCCCAAAGCTATCAGAAAACAATAACCAAACTCAGAGAAGAACTGAATGAGATAGAGACATGAAACTTTTTAAAGGGATTTTTAAAAAATCAATAAATCCATGAGCTGTTTTTTTTTAATTCACAAAATAGACCACTGGCTAGATTAATAAAGAAGAAAAGAAAGAAGAATCAAATGGACACTATCAGAAACGATTAGGCTAATATCACCACTGACCCCACAGAAATAAAAGCAACCATCAGAGAATACTATAAACACCTCTATGCACATAAACTAGAAAATTTAGAGGAAATGGATAAATTCCTGGATGCATACACCCTCCAAAGGCTGAATCAGGAAGAAACTGAATCCCTGAATAGACGAGTAACGAGTTCCGAAATTGAGGCAGTAATAAATAGCATATTAACCAAAACAAAACAAAACACAGGACCAGATGGAATTACAGATGAATTTTACAAGAGGTACAAAGAGGAGCTGGTACCATTTTTTCTGAACCTATTCCAAACAACTGAAAAGGAGGGAGTCTTCCCTAACTCATTTTATGAGGCCAGTATCATCCTGATACCAAAACCTGGCAGAGATACAACAAAAAAAGGAAACTTCAGTCCAATGTTCCTGATAAACATCAATGCAAAAATTCTCAATAAAATACTGGCAAACCAAACCCAGCAGCATATCAAATAGCTGATACACCATCATCTATTTGGCTTCACCCCATAGACGCAAGGTTGGTTCAACATATGCAAATCAATAAGCATAATTCACCACATTGACAGAACTAAAGGCAAAATCTACATGATTATATCAATAGATTCAGAAAAAGCATTCGACAAAATTCAACATCCTTTCATGTTAAAAACTCTCAATAAACTGGTATTGAAGAAACATATTTCAAAATAATAAGAGCCATATATTACAAACCCACAACCAATATCATACTAAATGGGCAAAAGCTGGTAGCATTCCCCTTGAAAACTGACATGAGACAAGGATGCCCTCTGTCACCACTCTTATTGAACATAGTATTGGAGTTTCTGGCCAGGGCAATTAGGCAAGAGAAAGAAATAAAGCATACTCAAATAGGAAGCGAGGAAGTCAAATTATCTTTGTTTACTGATGACATTACCCTATACCTAGAAAACCCCACAATTTCAGCCCCAAATCTTCTTAAACTGGTAAACAATTTCAGCAATGTCTCAGGATAGAAAATCAATGTGCAAAAAACACTAGCATTCCTATACACCAACAACAGCAAGCGAGAGCCAAATCATGAATGAATCCCCATTAACAATTGCTACAAAAAGAATAAAATACCTAGGAATACAGCAAACAAGGGAAGTAAAGGACCTCTTCAAGGAAAGAGGTCCTTCAAGGAAAACTACAAAACATTGCTCAAGGAAATCAGAGAGGACACAAACAAATGGAAAACATTCTACAGTCTTGGATAGGAAGAATCAACATCTTAAAAATGGCCATACTGCTCTTCCACAGGAGGCCTACACGCCTCCGCTTGTGCTGCCGCCATGTCTCTAGTGATCCCTGAAAAGTTCCAGCATATTTTGCGAGTACTCAACACCAACATCGATGGGCGGCGGAAAATAGCCTTTGCCATCACTGCCATTAAGGGTGTAGACCGAAGACATGCTCATGTGGTGTTGAGGAAAGCAGACATTGACCTCACCAAGAGGGCGGGAGAACTCACTGAGGATGAGGTGGAACGTGTGATCACCATTACACAGAATCCAGCCAGTACAAGATCCCAGACTGGTTCTTGGACAGACAGAAGGATGTAAAGGATGGAAAATATAGCCAGGTCCTAGCCAATGGTCTGGACAACAAGCTCCGTGAAGACCTGGAGCGACTGAAGAAGATTCAGGCCCGTAGAGGGCTGTGCCACTTCGGGGGCCTTCGTGTCTGAGGTTAGCACACCAAGACCATGGCCACCGTGACTGCACCATGGGTGTGTCCAAGAAGAAATAAGTCTGTAGGCCTTGTCTGTTAATAAACAGTTTATATACCAAAATAAAAAAAGCCATACTTCCCAAAGTAATTTATAGATTCAATGCTCTTCTCATTAAACTACCAATGACATTCTTCACCGTATTAGAAAAAAACTATTTTAAAATTCATATATAACCACAAACAACCCACATAGCCAAGACAATCCTAAACAAAAAGAACAAAACTGGAGGCATCACACCACCTGACTTCGAACTATACTGCAAGGCTATAGTAAAAAAACAGCACAGTACTGGTACAAAAACAGACACATAAATCAGTGGAACAGAATAGAGAATTCAGAAATAACGCTGCACACCTACAACCATCTGATCTTCAACAACCCTAGCAAAAACAAGCAATAGAGACAGGATTCCCTATTTATGTATTTATTTACTTTTCCACTTCATTGATAAAAATTTACTGCAGATTAGCACCTAAGAGTAATAACAACAGCAATAAAAAGTAATTTCAAAGAGTTACAATTTCTTCAGCGAAATAGATGGTTCACATCTTCCAGTCCTTTTGAAATAAGTTATTAATATTATTCCTTCCCCATTTCCATCTGAATGACTGCAGCAATACAGTTTTTAATTACTCAACATTTTAAAGCCTATAACAGTTAGGCTATGCATACCTCCATGTCATCGCTCACAGCAGGTCTCAATGTATTAGTACCAGCCTCTTCTTTTCTCCCAGTGTCAAGGTTACTCTTAAATACTAGTAAATGCGGGGCGGAGCAAGATGGCCGAAGAGGAACAGCTCCAGTCTCCAACTCCCAGAGCGAGCGACACAGAAGACCGGTGATTTCTGCATTTTCAACTGAGGTACTGGGTTCATCTCACTGGGGAGTGCCGGACGATCGGTGCTGGTCAGCTGCTGCAGCCCGACCAGCGAGAGCTGAAGCAGGGCGAGGCATTGCCTCACCTGGGAAGCGCAAGGGGGAAGGGAATCCCTTTTCCTAGCCAGGGGAACTGAGACACACAACACCTGGAAAATCGGGTAACTCCCACCCCAATACTGCGCTTTAAGCAAACAGGCACACCAGGAGATCATATCCCACTCCTGGCCGGGAGGGTCCCACACCCACGGAGCCTCCCTCATTGCTAGCACAGCAGTCTGTGATCTACCGGCAAGGCAGCAGCGAGGCTGGGGGAGGGGCGCCCGCCATTGCCGAGGCTTAAGTAGGTAAACATAGCCTCTGGGAAGCTCGAACTGGGTGGAGCTCACGGCAGCTCAAGGAAACCTGCCTGTCTCTGTAGACTCCACCTCTGGGGACAGGGCACAACTATACAACAACAAAAGCAGCAGAAAACTCTGCAGACGCAAACGACTCTGTCTGACAGCTTTGAAGAGAGCAGTGGATCTCCCAACACGGAGGTTGAGATCTGAGAAGGGACAGACTCCCTGCTCAAGTGGGTCCCTGACCCCTGAGCAGCCTAACTGGGAGACATCCCCCACTAGGGGCAGTCTGATACCCCACACCTCACAGGGTGGAGTACACCCCTGAGAGGAAGCTTCCAAAGCAAGAATCAGACAGGTACACTCGCTGTTCAGAAATATTCTATCTTCTGCAGCCTCTGCTGCTGATACCCAGGAAAACAGGGTCTGGAGTGGACCTCAAGCAATCTCCAACAGACCTACAGCTGAGGGTCCTGACTGTTAGAAGGAAAACTATCAAACAGGAAGGACACCTACACCAAAACCCCATCAGTACATCACCATCATCAAAGACCAGAGGCAGATAAAACCAAAAAGATGGGGAAAAAGCAGGGCAGAAGAGCTGGAAATTCCAAAAATAAGAGCGCATCTCCCCCGGCAAAGGAGCGCAGCTCATCGCCAGCAACGGATCAAAGCTGGACGGAGAATGACTTTGACGAGATGAGAGAAGAAGGCTTCAGTCCATCAAATTTCTCAGAGCTAAAGGAGGAATTACGTACCCAGCGCAAAGAAACTAAAAATCTTGAAAAAAAAGTGGAAGAATTGATGGCTAGAGTAATTAATGCAGAGAAAGTCCTAAACGAAATGAAAGAGATGAAAACCATGACACGAGAAATACGTGACAAATGCACAAGCTTCAGTAACCGACTCGATCAACTGGAAGAAAGAGTATCAGCGATTGAGGATCAAATGAATGAAATGAAGCGAGAAGAGAAACCAAAAGAAAAAAGAAGACAAAGAAATGAACAAAGCCTGCAAGAAGTATGGGATTATGTAAAAAGACCAAATCTACGTCTGATTGGGGTGCCTGAAAGTGAGGGGGAAAATGGAACCAAGTTGGAAAACACTCTTCAGGATATCATCCAGGAGAACTTCCCCAACCTAGTAGGGCAGGCCAACATTCAAATCCAGGAAATACAGAGAACGCCACAAAGATACTCCTCGAGAAGAGCAACTCCAAGACACATAATTGCCAGATTCACCAAAGTTGAAATGAAGGAAAAAATCTTAAGGGCAGCCAGAGAGAAAGGTCGGGTTACCCACAAAGGGAAGCCCATCAGACTAACAGCAGATCTCTCGGCAGAAACTCTACAAGCCAGAAGAGAGTGGGGGCCAATATTCAACATTCTTAAAGAAAAGAATTTTCAACCCAGAATTTCATATCCAGCCAAACTAAGTTTCATAAGTGAAGGAGAAATAAAATCCTTTACAGATAAGCAAATGCTTAGAGATTTTGTCACCACTAGGCCTGCCTTACAAGAGATCCTGAAGGAAGCACTAAACATGGAAAGGAACAACCGGTACCAGCCATTGCAAAAACATGCCAAAATGTAAAGACCATCGAGGCTAGGAAGAAACTGCATCAACTAACGAGCAAAATAACCAGTTAATATCATAATGGCAGGATCAAGTTCACACATAACAATCTTAACCTTAAATGTAAATGGACTAAATGCTCCAATTAAAAGACACAGACTGGCAAACTGGATCAAGAGTCAAGACCCATCAGTCTGCTGTATTCAGGAGACCCATCTCACATGCAGAGACATACATAGGCTCAAAATAAAGGGATGGAGGAAGATTTACCAAGCAAATGGAGAACAAAAAAAAGCGGGGGTTGCAATACTAGTCTCTGATAAAACAGACTTTAAACCATCAAAGATCAAAAGAGACAAAGAAGGCCATTACATAATGGTAAAGGGATCAATTCAACAGGAAGAGCTAACTATCCTAAATATATATGCACCCAATACAGGAGCACCCAGATTCATAAAGCAAGTCCTTAGAGACTTACAAAGAGACTTAGACTCCCATACAATAATAATGGGAGACTTCAACACTCCACTGTCAACATTAGACAGATCAACGAGACAGAAAGTTAACAAGGATATCCAGGAATTGAACTCATCTCTGCAGCAAGCAGACCTAATAGACATCTACAGAACTCTCCACCCCAAATCAACAGAATATACATTCTTCTCAGCACCACATCGTACTTACTCCAAAATTGACCATGTAATTGGAAGTAAAGCACTCCTCAGCAAATGTACAAGAACAGAAATTATAACAAACTGTCTCTCAGACCACAGTGCAATCAAACTAGAACTCAGGACTAAGAAACTCAATCAAAACTGCTCAACTACATGGAAACTGAACAACCTGCTCCTGAATGACTACTGGGTACATAACGAAATGAAGGCAGAAATAAAGATGTTCTTTGAAACCAATGAGAACAAAGATACAACATACCAGAATCTCTGGGACACATTTAAAGCAGTGTGTAGAGGGAAATTTATAGCACTAAATGCCCACAAGAGAAAGCAGGAAAGATCTAAAATTGACACTCTAACATCACAATTAAAAGAGTTAGAGAAGCAAGAGCAAACACATTCGAAAGCTAGCAGAAGGCAAGAAATAACTAAGATCAGAGCAGAACTGAAGGAGATAGAGACACAAAAAACTCTCCAAAAAATCAATGAATCTAGGAGTTGGTTTTTTGAAAAGATCAACAAAATTGACAGACCACTAGCCAGACTAATAAAGAAGAAAAGAGAGAAGAATCAAATCTACGCAATTAAAAATGATAAAGGGGATATCACCACCGACCCCACAGAAATACAAACTACCATCAGAGAATACTATGAACACCTCTACGCAAATAAACTGGAAAATCTAGAAGAAATGGATAATTTCCTGGACACTTACACTCTTCCAAGACTAAACCAGGAAGAAGTTGAATCCCTGAATAGACCAATAGCAGGCTCTGAAATTGAGGCAATAATTAATAGCCTACCAACCAAAAAAAGTCCAGGACCAGATGGATTCACAGCTGAATTCTACCAGAGGTACAAGGAGGAGTTGGTACCATTCCTTCTGAAACTATTCCAATCAATAGAAAAAGAGGGAATCCTCCCTAACTCATTTTATGAGGCCAACATCATTCTGATACCAAAGCCTGGCAGAGACACAACAAAAAAAGAGAATTTTAGACCAATATCCCTGATGAACATCGATGCAAAAATCCTCAATAAAATACTGGCAAACCGGGTTCAGCAACACATCAAAAAGCTTATCCACCATGATCAAGTGGGCTTCATCCCTGGGATGCAAGGCTGGTTCAACATTCGCAAATCAATAAACATAATCCAGCAGATAAACAGAACCAAAGACAAGAACCACATGATTATCTCAATAGATGCAGAAAAGGCTTTTGACAAAATTCAACAGCCCTTCATGCTAAAAACGCTCAATAAATTCGGTATTGATGGAACGTACCTCAAAATAATAAGAGCTATCTATGACAAACCCACAGCCAATATCATACTGAATGGGCAAAAACTGGAAAAATTCCCTTTGAAAACTGGCACAAGACAGGGATGCCCTCTCTCACCACTCCTATTCAACATAGTGTTGGAAGTTCTGGCTAGGGCAATTAGGCAAGAGAAAGAAATCAAGGGTATTCAGTTAGGAAAAGAAGAAGTCAAATTGTCCCTGTTTGCAGATGACATGATTGTATATTTAGAAAACCCCATTGTCTCAGCCCAAAATCTCCTTAAGCTGATAAGCAATTTCAGCAAAGTCTCAGGATACAAAATTAATGTGCAAAAATCACAAGCATTCTTATACACCAGTAACAGACAAACAGAGAGCCAAATCAGGAATGAACTTCCATTCACAATTGCTTCAAAGAGAATCAAATACCTAGGAATCCAACTTACAAGGGATGTAAAGGACCTCTTCAAGGAGAACTACAAACCACTGCTCAGTGAAATCAAAGAGGACACAAACAAATGGAAGAACATACCATGCTCATGGATAGGAAGAATCAATATCATGAAAATGGCCATACTGCCCAAGGTTATTTATAGATTCAATGCCATCCCCATCAAGCTACCAACGAGTTTCTTCACAGAATTGGAAAAAACTGCTTTAAAGTTCATATGGAACCAAAAAAGAGCCCGCATCTCCAAGACAATCCTAAGTCAAAAGAACAAAGCTGGAGGCATCACGCTACCTGACTTCAAACTATACTACAAAGCTACAGTAACCAAAACAGCATGGTACTGGTACCAAAACAGAGATATAGACCAATGGAACAGAACAGAGTCCTCAGAAATAATACCACACATCTACAGCCATCTGATCTTTGACAAACCTGAGAGAAACAAGAAATGGGGAAAGGATTCCCTATTTAATAAATGGTGCTGGGAAAATTGGCTAGCCGTAAGTAGAAAGCTGAAACTGGATCCTTTCCTTACTCCTTATACGAAAATTAATTCAAGATGGATTAGAGACTTAAATGTTAGACCTAATACCATAAAAATCCTAGAGGAAAACCTAGGTAGTACCATTCAGGACATAGGCATGGGCAAAGACTTCATGTCTAAAACACCAAAAGCAACAGCAGCAAAAGCCAAAATTGACAAATGGGATCTCATTAAACTAAAGAGCTTCTGCACAGCAAAAGAAACTACCATCAGAGTGAACAGGCAACCTACAGAATGGGAGAAAATTTTTGCAATCTATTCATCTGACAAAGGGCTAATATCCAGAACCTACAAAGAACTCAAACAAATTTACAAGAAAAAAACAAACAACCCCATCAAAATGTGGGCAAAGGATATGAACAGACATTTCTCAAAAGAAGACATTCATACAGCCAACAGACACATGAAAAAATGCTCATCATCACTGGCCATCAGAGAAATGCAAATCAAAACCACAATGAGATACCATCTCACACCAGTTAGAATGGCGATCATTCAAAAGTCAGGAAACAACAGGTGCTGGAGAGGATGTGGAGAAATAGGAACACTTTTACACTGTTGGTGGGATTGTAAACTAGTTCAACCATTATGGAAAACAGTATGGCGATTCCTCAAGGATCTAGAACTAGATGTACCATATGACCCAGCCATCCCATTACTGGGTATATACCCAAAGGATTATAAATTATGCTGCTATAAAGACACATGCACACGTATGTTTATTGCGGCACTATTCACAATAGCAAAGACTTGGAATCAACCCAAATGTCCATCAGTGACAGATTGGATTAAGAAAATGTGGCACATATACACCATGGAATACTATGCAGCCATCAAAAAGGATGAGTTTGTGTCCTTTGTAGGGACATGGATGCAGCTGGAAACCATCATTCTTAGCAAACTATCACAAGAACAGAAAACCAAACACCGCATGCTCTCACTCATAGGTGTGAACTGAACAATGAGATCACTTGGACTCAGGAAGGGGAACATCACACACCGGGGCCTATCATGGGGAGGGGGGAGGGGGGAGAGGGGAGGGGGGAGGGATTGCATTGGGAGTTATACCTGATGTAAATGACGAGTTGATGGGTGCAGCACACCAACAAGGCACAAGTATACATATGTAACAAACCTGCACGTTATGCACATGTACCCTACAACTTAAAGTATAATAATAATAATTAAAAAAAAAAAATACTAGTAAATGCGAAAAGAATTTTTAAGTGGCAAGGCATGGCCCATCAAAAGTCAACCCAAGGGCAGTTTTCAGCCCTGCCTCACCAGGGCGTAGTTCAACTGGTAGATGAGTTGATTGATGCATTCACCCCGATAGCCAGGTAAGCCCATCTCCTTGTGGAAGCTCACTCTGTTTAGTAGCATGATGTGCCACTGAGAGGTGGACAGGATGCAAGAACCATGAGATCTGGAAATGCCTCCTCGGGAAGGCAATTTCATGAAAGAGGTCTTCCAAGCAAATAACACCAAACTTCCCCAGGTGCCCCTCAATCACTGTGTTGTCTGTCAGAAGGATGAACTTAACCTTGACCTTGTCTTGTCCACATTTCAAAATGAGTTCCTGGACAGACTTCAGTTTTGGAAATCCCTAGATCACATAAGGTTCCACTATATGCAGAGATGGAGGTGACTGTAGCTGTAATGGGTAGCATAGGGAATCTTTGGGATGAAATTCTTTACATCAACCATGGTAGTTGTCACACTCATCTACACATATAATAAAATTGTAGAGTACTAAATACACATGCACATAAATGAGTTCATGTATAACTGGTGAAATGTGAATGTTTGATAGATTTTATCAATGTCAATTTTATATTTCAATACTGTGCTATAGTAATGCCTGATGTTACCACTGGGGAAAATTGTGTAAAAACTACACAGGATCTTTCTGTAACATTTCTTATAACTGCATGTGAATTCACAATTATCTCAAAATACAGTACAACTGTAATATGTAACAAAGTATGCATATATTTCTGAATAACAAATAAGGTGCTGAAAATTATATATAATTTGATAATATTTCTTGCTAAAGCAAATAATAAATGTTTTATGTACAGGAAAATTAATTATTCAACTTTTGGCAAGTAATTGAATCTCTCTGTGCTTCCATCTCATCAGACAAAAAATATACAGAATAATTAATCTGTAAAGTGACCTCTTTCTCTAAATTTCTATGAGTCAATGAAAATACACAGCTGGGAAAGAAAGGTAGAAAAAAATGGGTGTGAGATGTAATTAATCAATTAACTCATAAGTGGAAAATGTATATAGGGAGAAAACACAATTAGTTAAGTTGAGGGCAAAGTGACAGTGCATCTTAAAACCTGCAGATTGAAATTTTTGTTTTCACTGTTGGGTAATTCAGAACTGCAGAGATTTATGGAACTGTTTAATTGCTTGTAAAAATGTAATTTTCTTGTAGCCTTTGGGTAAAGTTGAATGTGAGAGCTAATGAGAAAAGTAAAATTGGGTGAGTTGGTCATTTTTAATAATGTATTACACATCTAGGGAGACCTGTTCATCTAAATATTAAGTATTTATTTGGCCGGGTATGGTGCCTCATGCCTGTAATCATCTCAGCACTTTGGGAGGCCAAGGCGGGTGGATCACCTGAGGTCAGGAGTTCAAGATCAGCCTGGCCAACATGGTGAAGCCCCATCTCTGCTAAAAAACAAAAATTAGCTGGGTGTGGTGGTGCACACCTGTAATCCTAGCTACTCGTGAGGCTGAGGCATGAGAATCGTTTGAACCCAGGGGGCAGAGGCCACTGCACTCCAGCCTGGTAGACAGAGCAAGACCGTCTCAGAAAAAAAAAAAAAAAAAAAAAAAGATTTATTCTAATAGAGACCAGTAATTTAAAAACAACCAATTTTTTGTTAATTTATTGCTTTATATATTTAATTATCCATTTCTTTTCTTCTTCTGCAAAATAGCTTTTTAAGGCTACAAAGGGTTGCCTGAAATCAATGTGTAGAGAGAAAAACCTCATATATCATGGGGGGTAATCAACCAACACTAAAAGCCCTGGGATTTATTATTTGGTTCTTTTACTAAACTGTTGTATTACTCATACTTTCTGTGTCATAGTTTAGAATATATAAAAAAGGATAATGCTATGTACCTACTATTTTGCAGAAAATAATATGAAATTTCACTATGTTAAAAGTGATGTTTAACGGTTTAAGTGATATTTTACTTAAGGGAAAATATGATGTAAATATAGGATCACCTAAATTTTTAAAAATATGGAGGAACAGCAGATGAATTTTTAAAAATGACCTTGCAAACTAGAATTTCAAAGCTTATTCTACTGAATCACTAAGAGTAATGAATTTCACTGCTGCTTTTTTTTTTTAAAAAAGTCTTTATTTATTGCAAAATTAGGTTCAACCACTATGAAACCATGAATATCATTCTATTTTCTATGTAATATATTGACAAAGCTATTACCATTCTAAAGTTTAATTTAACGTAAATTATAAAATGAAACTTTTATTTGTAATATAGTTTTTCTGAGGAAAAATATTTTGATAGCAACAGGTACTGTGGCAAATGAAAATTACCTTAGGGACTAGCCCTTGGAATTTTTTTTCTTTCCTTGATACATACATTTTCTTTCATAAAAAAGAACAATAACACAATAGATCCACACCATAACTCTGCAAGCAGGTTAAAAAATCTTTTAAAATGAAGGCTTAGATTACTATGAGGTTAATAAAAAATAATTTCCTATTGATCTGTCAGTGAACGTTATTCTGGGCACAACTGAACTGACAACTTTCAAAATCATCACTGGGGAATTGTTTCCCAATCCCATAGCTGAGATAAAAACTTTAGACCATGCACCCTTCTGGATGCTAGGTGTAGAAAGGGAGATACAAGCTTATTATAAGAAGCTTGAGCTATACATAAAAGTGTAAAGATGAACAAAATAACTAAATAAATAAATAAGAAATCACCCAGAATCTCATCACCCATACATGTTTTCCAGGATAAATGGCAATCACTTTATATTCCCATGTCATTTAGAGCTCTGTGTTAGAATTCCTCATATAGAAGCAAAATTATAACATCTGTATGTGCTTGGGAAAGGAACAGACTTAAAAAAAAAAAGCAGTGGAAACTCATTATGTTTATTCAGTGGAATACCACATTCAGTTTTCTCCAACAAATCTAAGACATACAAATAAAGTAAAATAAACAGGTATTTGCACCTGTTTAAAGAGATTCAGAGTACTGGAATTCACACCTGCCCACAAAGACACACCCTTTATTCTCAAGAACTTTTGCAAATTTCTTGGGATACAGGCTGAAAATAAGGTCTGGTTTAGGGCCATACTGGAGTGGAACCAAAGATCACTCTTTGAGGCAGTAGGTCTCCAACTTTCAGTGGGCATTGGACATTTCTAGGAAGCTTGTAAAATAAGGAGATTTCTGGTGCCATCCCCAAAGACTCTGATTCAGGAGGTCTGTGGTAGGCTCTGTAAATATGCTTGTTTTACAAGCTCCTCAGACCTTACTCTGAGAATCACTGCTATAAAGCAAGCCACTTGAATCCATTTCCTTGTGCTTCTGATCCCAAGGGCTTTGTGTATATATGCTTTCTATGAGCTAGAAGACTAATATTCAACATGTGTCAATAATTTAATTTAACCATGTTTTAGGTGTTCTATGTACTTAGAAGGTCATTATCATTTCATAAGTCTTATGTGTAGTAATGCCAGGTAAAGAAAATTGCAACTTCAGCATTATCCTTTTGTGTGGGAAAATAATGTTCTCAACTCTCAATCAATTAGAATAATTCTCTTTATTACATGTAAAAATGTCATATCACATTATAAAGAATGTTTAAAATTATATTTTTGAAAAATTTATTACGATTTAACATATCATAAAGCATGTTGAAAATTACATTTTTAAACCAAAAGAGTTTAGGAACATCTAAATACGATGAAACTTAACAGGAAACATAATTTCTAATTCATCCTCCCTTTTAGAGCTGCCAAACCCATTATTACCACTTTACCGTGTCAGCATTTATTTATGTAAACTCCATATTTGCTCAATGAATCAAGCCTAAGATAGTAATCAGGCTTTTTCTGCCTGTGTCTGTACCAATGGCAGCTACTGTATATTTGACATACAGCGCTCATCTACCTTTATATCCCATGTCCTTACTTAAACAAGAGATTAGTCACATCAACTCTAACCCATACCCTCCACAATCTCAGTTTCTTCATCAATAGTATTAGCGGCAGAAAAAAAAGAAAAAAAGAAAGTCCAGACAGTGACAATGATATAGGATTTTGCTTAAAGAAGTTACTGTTGACCTTTATGAAAGCAGAAAACATATAAATCCATCTTTAAAATAGCTTTAAATTAGGAAATACATGCAATTTTATATATAAACATTTCATAGTATGCATTTTAACACACAGATGGGATCAGTTACAATAAAATCTTCCTCTCGCTGGACTTGACAAAACATAAGAGAATTGTGTCAGTGTTCTGGACTGTGTTATAATTGCACATATATGACTCAGAAAGACAGTTTGGAGAAAACCGGACAAGTTGGGACAAAGCTAGATACGTCCCAAAGTTAAGAAGAATTGAGTTAACACTCAAACACCCATTCCACAATTCAAGCCTTGACAGCTTTTCCTGTCTTGCTGAAAAGTTAGATACCATCAACCCAATAGGAAATGTTAGCAGGGGGAGGTTGTAGATTAGGAAGAAAAAACTCTCATTCTCTCAACTCATTTCTTATATCACCTTTCCATCCATGCAAAATATGCCTTGTAAAGGTCCAGGTCAGCTACCTTGGCTACCTTTAGTTGCCTACATTGCCTTGTTCTAGAAATGTAGATCCCCAAGTGTTTGCTAGAATCACCTAATAGACCAGTCACAAATTCTGGCCTTGTCTCCAATAGGGAGCTGAACCTCTGAATGCAAATGAGAGCTCGCAACTAGGTGCAACGATTCAGCGCTGCCAATTTTATCTCTTTAGAATTAATTCTTTCAATGTAACAGTTAACAAGATCATATTACTTTCTTTTAAAATTATTTAACAAGTAGCATTTGTTATGGGGAACTCTCTTTCTTTGATTATTATTACCAGCCTAAAGTAATACAGATGTCCTCATTTATTTGCCCTTAAAACACAAGTCAAGACATTTTCTAAAATAAAGGGAGTAATAGGAAACTCTCTTCTTGCACCATATCAGAATGGTTACTTACTTATTCTGTTTTATTTTAAAAAGTAAAGGGGACAACTAAGAAAAATATGTTATAAGTATTGAGGAAGGAAGTTATTAATGCTTTTGTGAGGCATAATATCAATTTGAAGTTTAACATAGACAAGCATTCTTTTGAGTTTCTTGAATGCTCAGATTATGAACATGAAATGGCCAAATTTTATGAAACTCAATATTTCAGTGATCTGATATAGGTTCAGAGTGATTAGTAGATGATTAATAACAAAATGACTGTGTTTGTTTGCAAAAAGGCCATATACTTCAATATTATAGAGGAAAGCCTATCATAGGAGAGTAGGTGGGAGATGTTACCCAGATATCTAAGAAGACAAAATGGGAAATCATTGTCATGTTTAAAGTTGGCTCTCTAACAATGCCATGTAAGCCAAGACTTTTGTTTACACCAGAAGTCTAAAGAATGTATGATTTAAAAACCTAACAATGTCAAGAATATGGAAGAAATGTCAGAGGAAGAAAATCAGGAGGATTTTGTCCTTCAAGCATTAGCAGTAAATATCATAGGTATAAAAATTTATAACATCATAATCATTTTCTTTTTAAAATCTATCTTGATTGTGTACTAATGTGACAAATTGGGAAAATGCACTGTAGCTATACTTCATGATGAAATACATGTGGAATTTCCAAGATTCTCTTTTATCATTGTTTAAAACAATGTACAGAGACAGTAAAGGTCCCTGTTCACACACCTTGAGTAATGTGGAGAGATTTTTAAAAGATAAAGGCATTATAGCTGTGTCCTTAATATATTGTATAGGTTGCCCTTGATTTCTATTATTGGCTTTAAATAACATGCTGCACTGTTTATCCTGTCATCCGTCTGCATCCTTTTGATGAACGCTAAAGGCTAAAATAATATGAGGAGGAAAAAAACAAACAAAATCAAACAAATAAATCCCTCTGCTTATATTTAAACCTTTCACAATGCTATACAAAGCCTGAAAGGAATTCAAAACTATTAAAAATAATTTTGGGGCCAGGCGTGGTGGTTCATGCCTGTAATCCTAGCACTTTGGGAGGCCCAGGTGGGCAGATCACGAGGTCAAGAGATCAAGACCATCCTGGCCAACATGGTGAAACCCTATGTGTACTAAAAATACAAAACTTAGCTGGGCATGGAGGCACAAACCTGTAGTCCCAGCTACTAAGGAGGCTGAGGCAGGAAAATCGCTTGAACCCGGGAGACGGAGGTTGCAGTGAGCTGAGATAGCACCACTGCACTCCAGGCTGACAACAGAGCAAGACTCCATCTCAAAATAAATAAATAAATAAATAAAATAATAATAATAATAATTTTGACCCCAAAACAACCTCTTCAAAAATCAAGATGTGAAGGACTTTTTCAGTATTTGAATTAAGAAATAATTCAGGCTAACAGAGTATGTGGGGAAATATTTTTTCCTTCTTGAAAATTCACTATTTTTTTTCTTAAGAATATGTTCCAATAGTAGCCTAGATGTAATAATTCTTACATTAACCCAAATTAAAACAGAATAAATTTATTTGAAAAGCTGTTTCTCCCACTATAGAATGAAAATCTAGAAAATTTTCATATGACATTTTGTATTATTTTGTCAAAGACATTGATATAAAAGCCAGTGTTCTATAATTTGCCTTTGCCAACAGTAGTGGGAATAAAGTTTTCTAAAATACACATGATTTGGTCTTTAAAAGATGCCAAAGATAAACAAAGCTGAAGTAGAAAGGACATATTTTAATCAGTAATATACCATTGAAATAGGTAAAAAAAGAGTCTAACATGAACCAAATTCAATATGATTTGTACACAGGTGACCTTGCATTTTTACAGAAAGCTGGACACTAAAGTGGTTTAAAAAAAAAAAAAAAGATTTTAATCAGTGGTTCACTATTGCAATAGGGAACACTGCTCATCATGAACTGAAGTCAATTTCAGTTTACACAAAGGTAACTAGATATTTCAAACAGAGAATGAAGTAACAAAGAGGAAGGTGATTGGAGTTTCAGTAGAGCCAGGGAAGTAAAAAATTTACAAAAATCAGGGAGGTAGGGGTGGGGGGAGAGTTAATTTGAAAGCCACCTGGGTTTTCTAACCAGCACTTGTGGAAGTTAGGCTCCTACCCTTCCTTCCACAGAGACTGGGAGACAGGGATATCTTCAGGTATTGACTGAAACAAACAGTAAATTCTTCTTGCATCCTTGAGTTTTATTGGGTAAGCACTTTAGGAGAGGCTAGCGTCTTCCTAAGGATGTGGTTTTGAGCTGTTAGAAGCTACATTAGTGTTTGTTAAAGTCTTTATAAGTCAAGGTTGAGGCCTAGCAAGAAGAGGGCTCAGAGGAGCCTGGCTAGAGTTTAGTCAAGGAAAAAAATCCCTGTCAGAGTGCTTGTAGGTAAATATATATTTCAATTGAATAGCCTCAGCATCAGCAAGTATTTCAATTTGGTAAACTACTTCAAACAATTGGTATTCCTTTGTTCCACAGCTCTTCTGGGAATTAAGCAGTGAACCAAATAGACAGAATCCGTACTCTCAAAAATTCATATTCTGATGAAAGGATAAATGAACAAACAAATTAATATAATATGATAAAATAAAATCAGGTTATAATAAGGACTAGAAAAAAATAAAGGAGATAACAGAATAAAGAAAGACATGACATGGGGTGGTCAGTATTACAAAAAATACTCATATGACGTTTAAAGTGATAAAGCCTGTCATGGGAAATTCTGGTAGAAATGTATCCCAGGCAATTGACACAGCGCATACAAAAGCTCTGAGGCATGTTTGAGTTTGACATTTTAAAGAACAGAAAGACCTAAATAGCTAGAATAGATTGAGCAAAAGGGGGAACATTATGACATAGAGTCAACAGGCATTGAAGGGTCAGATGGTAGAGAGCCTTGTAGGTTTGTTCCATGTGTATAAAATGAAACCAATCCTGCTCCTTAGTCAACACTGATAACAAGGAATTGTTATCTGAGTTGATGGACATGAGGAAGTCCTTCATTCCACAAGGTGGCTTGATGTGAAACTTTGTCCAGCATTAAATCACAAAGAATCAATCCTCTTAGATTCTCTTTCTTAGAGAGGTGAACCCAGGTACCAGAGTACCAGTCACTGAGCTATATATGTATTACAGATCATAATGAGCTATTGTTGTGACCCTCATCCTCCAGGAAACTTAGTCTTAGAACTGCTGAAACCCAGGGTGACTAGATGGTTCCTCCTTGCTGCCTCAATTTTTTTTGTAACTTAACGATAAATTTTCCTCCCTGAAGGTAACCCTGGCATCCAAGTGTATTATTTGCAATTTTAAATGATCTAATGCAGGCTACCATCTATGGTCTGTTAGTAGTCTACCCGTTGTTTGGTGTATATGCACTTTTCAGTTATTGAATTAGAATAAAAATTACTGGCTCAAAGATTATAGTTTCTTTAGGTTTGCATAGCAATCATAGCACTTTGATTAGCCAGCTATGTAAGTCAGGCAGAACAGAGGCCTAGGGCAGACAGTCTATTTAAAGGCCCTTTATGTAACCAAGTAGACTATAAACAAATGCATGGGTAGTTAATTACCTTAGAAGTCTCTCTAGATGATGAACATCAAATGGCTCAAGTAACTGAAGTTATAATTGATGTGAAAGGATTTTGATATAGGCTAGGATAGCATTCTGAAAGTATTTAAAGGAAGGAAGATGTTAGCCACTAATATAGCCTTGTGTCTTTTAAAATTTTTTTGTGGCCGGGCGCGGTGGCTCAAGCCTGTAATCCCAGCACTTTGGGAGGCCGAGATGGGCGGATCACGACGTCAGGAGATCGAGACCATCCTGGCTAACACGGTGAAACCCCGTCTCTACTAAAAAATACAAAAAACTAGCCGGGCGCGGTGGCGGGCTCCTGTAGTCCCAGCTACTCAGGAGGCTGAGGCAGGAGAATGGCGTGAACCCGGGAGGCGGAGCTTGCAGTGAGCTGAGATCCGGCCACTGCACTCCAGCCTGGGCGGCAGAGAGAGACTCCGTCTCAAAAAAAATAAAAAAATAAATAAATAAATATAATTTTTTTGTTTGTTTTCAGAAATGTCTTTCTCAAAATGGTTTAACCATACGTAACATTTTTCCTCTATTAAGTGATGTTCATAGAAAAAGGAATATGTGTACCTGCAAGCTTTGCATTAGAGTTTGGCCCTTAATATTTCAAAGCGAATAACTCAACAGTAAAATAATTCTCTCTCCCTTATGACTCCAATTTTTGTCATCAGTTTTCCATGATTTCTCTCTGCAGGGAGGACTGTGCCTCATGTTTATAATGAAGTGCTTTTAAATCCCTTCTAACACAATGCACAGAAAAACAGTCGTATTACAAAGTGATAATCACTATTATGAGAAACAGTAAACAAACAACACATCCTTAATATACAATAGGATAATTTTGAGGTAAATCCTGGTATGTATATTCACTCAATATAAATACCATATAGCCATTAATATAACGTTGGAGAAGAGTTAATATTAACTTTGGAAACTGAAAACCAAGACAAGTTTGCATGTATATTATAATCATAATTATGCAAAGAGGAAAATCTATTGGATATTTAAAATAAGGGAAGTCAGTACAATGGAGTTAAATTTAATAATGTCAGTCTGTGAGGAGAGCTATAGTTTCTCATTCTTCTATATTCTCTGATTTTACATAACTATTGCATATTACTTTTATAATGGAAAAAACAAAAACTTTAATCAAAACATAATATATCCAAGGTCACTTTTCTTCTTAAGCACAATAACTTTATGATCCCAGCCTCCAGGTCATATATTAGAGCAAGCTTGTCCAACCAGTGCCTGTGGGCACGGGCAGCATGCAGGCCAGGATGACTCTGAAGGTGGCCCAACACAAATTTGTAAACTTTCTTAAAACATTATGCAATTGTTTTTGCAATTTGTTTTGGCTCACCAGTTATCGTTAGTGTTGGTGTATTTTATGTGTGGCCCAAGACAATCCTTAATCTTACAATGTAGCCCAGGGAAGCTAAAAGATTGGACATCCCTGTATAAGAGCATCCTAGTCATCATTTCTTGATTCCCTGGGATTATATATGAAGCTGTAGGAACCAGAAATCAGACAATATCCATGATACACACAAACACACACACAGTCCTTGGGAGTAATTATAACTTATTATGAGATTTTCTAAAAATTTAACGACAAAAAAAGAAACCTTATTAATTGAAAGTTCTTGTAGTTTTGTGCTTATATAATACAGGGTTTTATCAGACTGTATTTTGTTTCAGTTAAGTATAGGAATATTTAGAGCTATGATAACAGATATAAGTAACCAATTTTTATCTCTTCCAGTCTAGCATATCTAGTAATTAAAAAGGTTATTCCCAGCTCATGCCTATAATCCCAGTACTTTGGAAGGCTGAGGCAGGCATATCACCTGAGGTCAGGAGTTTGACACCAGCCTGGCCAACATGGTGAAACCCCATCTCTACTAAAAATAGAAAACTTAGTCAGGCATGGTGGTGCACACTCAGGAGGCTGAGGCAGGAGTATTGCTTGAACCCAGGAGACAGAGGTTGCAGTGAGCCAAGATTGCACCACTGCACTCCAACCTGAGCGACAGAGTAAGAGTCCGCCTCAAAAAAGAAAAAAGCCCCACAAAAAAGGTTATCCCCCATATACTCAGGAAGGGATCGGGTGTTTAAGCTTTCTCCATTTGTTTGAGTTAATTGATGGTCTAGGCAAATCATTCTTCATTCTTTGTGTAAATAAAATTTTTTATTGCAACGTAATCACACATATATTTAGGTATTGTCTATGACTGCTTGCATGCTACAAGGGCAGGCAGAGTTGAGCAGTTGTTACAGAAACTGTATGGCTCAGAAAGCCTGAAATATTTACCAGATGAACTTTTGCAGAAAAAGTTCGCCAATCCTTTCAGCCAATTGATCAGCAATATAGTAGGCACAAGTTACAAGTGAATATTGAGCACTTAAAATGTGGCTAGTTTGATAGGGAAATTGAGTTCTTATTTTTATTTAGGTTTAATTAATTTAAATTTAAATAGCCACATGTGACTAGGGCCTAGCTAGAAAATGCAGAGCTAGAGCGAGAAAGTGCAAAGCTAATAAATGAAAACATCGTTTTTTTGTAAAATAAGGAAGAAATGAATTAAGGGGCATGGAATAAAACTAAGGAAATGTAGACATGATCTGTAATCTAGAAAATCAATGGGAAATAAAAACTTACTAGTGATAGCATAATATTTTATGAAGTGTATCCTTATCTTTATAGTTTGCTTTAATGTCTTTCTGAATTGAGAAAATAGGTTCCTGAAACTTATGAATGGTTTTGTGTTGCTGATAGCTCTTGCTAGTGAGTTTTTTGAAACTCAAAAATGTGTTAAGCAGATCCCTGTTTAAGATCATGCTAAATATAGAAAACAATAGAAAGCTTGAAAAGTTCTCAAGAACTACTAATGCTGACTGAATAAAGGAGGAGAGAGGAAGAGCGAGAGCAGGATCACTGGGAGGACAACATATCTTTAGGCTATACTTACCTTCTGGTCCTCCTTAAAAAGTGGCCAAGAAGCCCAAAAATTAAAGAAAGAAAATAAAGAAAAATGAAAGATCAGCCCTAGAAAATTATTTTTATACAACTACAGAGACCTCTTAAATAGATCGTTGCTTACATCCAGTGGTGTGCTGGTAAACTTGCTCTTTGGAGGGGGCAAAAACCTTAATTTGCAGTGTTTGCCAGTTTCCATGGTGTAAATACTCCCACCTTAGCCAATTTCAACATACAGACAGTTTAACAGCCAAATTTCTGAATATTTAGCTATCAGTTCTTGGCATGCTGCCAATCATTAGAATAGTTCAGATCTCAAGAGATACAGGGGTGGGTGTGTGTGTGTGTGTGTGTGTGAGAGAGAGAGAGACAGAGAGAGAAGGTACTTGCCTTCCATAACGAAAGTGCTTCATTGCTTCATTTCTCTAGGTCTCTGTTTATGCTCATGCGTGTATATTTGAACTCAGAAAGCAAGAAAATATAAGAAACAAAATTATAGTAAGGCATATTTAACATGTAGTGAATTTTCTCCCCTTTTAGCTTTGGAAGCCTAAAATCAAAAATTAGGATGACCTTTTGTCTCTTTAAAGTATTGACAAAATTGAGGCAAAGATTGTCTCCTTGACTAAACTTTAGACAGGTTCCTCTTCGTCATGTCTTTTACTAAGCCTCATCCTTGGTCCTTGTCTTCAGCCTATTTGTCCAGTTTAACAATAATCCTACTAATTTTGTTTACAGAGAATTCCCCACCCTTGATATTTGATCACCCTCATTTCTGACACTTCTTACAAGTGTCAGAATAATTTTCAAAAGTTATGGGGCTACAACTTAGCATCAAATGTGTCATTGGACCCCCAGACCTCTCACCCAAGACCCTAAGTGTACGCCATTGAAGCCTTTGTCTTCACTCCTTAGTTACTGATCAGAGATCCATTGGTGAGTCCAACTCTTGAGCCAGTGCTCTGGGTGACAGTCCACTGAAGCATGTTAAGGACAGATTTTGATTCCTAGCATTCTGAGTACATTCTCTAAAGCTCAATTAGATATCTTGAAAGGTACTTCCTAAGCTAGAAGTTCCTCCTGGCATTTAATTTTGAGTGGATATTCACTTACTTACCCGTGGCTCAGAATTTTTTTTTTCTTGGCTGCTTGTGAGGCCTCTTTGTTCTATTTGATCCTGCTTCTCCCTTAGGAAATTTTCTGTCAACTGAACCTCCCTTTGTTGAACCCTGGGTAACTATATGCTCTACCACTATTGTGCTAACTACCCACTTTCCACCTTGCTGGCATGATTTTACTGAGAAAATTGGAACTCCATTGGCTTCTGAAGAAAACTTAAATCTATCCAAACTTGCTCATCTGTGACCTCTCCCTTCCGATAACTTCTGCTCCTTCCTCCTTCTTTTACCACCTTCCATCTTCCCTTCAGTTTCCTTGGATTCCTTGAAATGTCTTCCTTCACAACAGTCTACCTCCTCCACACCTCCATCCATCCCTGCCAGACTTTTCCCTTCCCATTCCAGCTCCTAAATTCTCTATAGTCACTTGAACTGTGGGTCCCTCTTCCCCCATTAGGGGCTCTCAAGATATTTGGGGAACTTAAAACCAAATACATATCGGAACAAAAGAAAATCTTAAAAGTCTTCTCCATGAATGTTGCTAAAAAGAAATATTGAGAAGGTAACTTTTTTTTTAATCACCAGCCATACAATTCAGATAAAAATATGAAGCAGAGAGAAGATGAGAACCAGCTATTTTAAATAAACCAATGAGTTTTATATTACTGTATTTATCAGACTCATGACCGAAATTTCAGAATAAAAGCTGCAGCGTCTATTTGCACCTGTCTGTGTATGTTTGGATATGTATGTATGTTATGTATATGCAACACTTTTTATTTCCAAATAACATTACCAAATTATTTCCTAAAATCATATAAAGGTAGTCTTTTCTGATTGGCTTAGAGATAATCACATACGTAAATTAAACATTCCTTAAACTCCCAGAAATATAGAAACTAATCAAAATGTTTTTCAAGTATATGCAATTACATAAATATTGGTAAATAAGACTAGTTTGATATTATTGGTTTAACTAATATGGGTATGCCTTCTGAGTTATCAGCATTAAGTACATAGGGGAAAAATATCTTAGCTTTCTACCCTTTGAAGTTCTCAGGTAGGGCTCTAACAAGAGAAATATTGACAGATAAAAGCATACAAATGCATCTATTATTAGTTTTTTGTGACACGAAAGCCTTCGTGATGAAATGAAGACCTGAAGTAACAATTAAACCTGAGTGTTCTTGTGATAAGTTTGATGAAGAGTGGAAAGTTTTGGAAGAATGAGTTAAGACAAAGGGTATGAGCTAAGTGTAGTAAACTGAAAGGATCTTAACAAAGCTCATTCATTCAAATTCCTCTCACTGTCCCTCCATCTTCAGAGATAAGGATGCTCCTTTCATCTGGGTATTGGGAAGGAACCTGTTATATAAATAGGTTATTATCTACATTAGTGGAGAAGGACCGAGGACTGTCAGAGATTCCTTCCTGACATTTCTCAGGTTCTTCTAGCTTAAAATAGTTAACATGCCAATGTGCCATATTTTGTGGTAATGTCTTCTAAACCTACCAAGTATAATATGAACACCTAGATCTAAAGGTTAAATCTGGCAGGTAAAATCTGGTGGTGTGTTCTCGGCTTGGCTTTCTAGCCTGGAGAGGATTTTCAAAGTCTAATCTGAGATTTCTTGTGAGAAGTTCCAGTAAAGGAGACTCAAAAAGACTTATGTCCTCAATTACCATTCTTGCCACCGTTATGTAAATAATCAAGCCAAATCTAATAATTTGAGACTTATTAACTAAAGAAGAATAAAAAAGACTGGGGGAAACATAAAGAGGGAAACTTCATGATTCAATGGAAAACTGTAACAAATCCTTATAGGCTATTAGATTTGAGTCCTATTAATTGTCTTTGAGGTTTTTTTTTTTACTTACCTATAAACTGTACTGGATCTTTCAATGTTCCATATTTAATCAGTCCTTATCAACTTGTCAGTTCTTCTAATTTTCTCTAATACCTGGCTACAACCTTCAAAACTAATGTTTTCAATTTTTCTTCCGCTTTCCTGACTTGGAGTCAGTAAGAACCAAAATCTTACTGCTCAGATTGAGACTATCTAAAAAAGCCCTACTAGAAAAAGCTGGATGTTTCTATGCTCTGCTCTAGGGAAATAACCATGACTGTGACACTGATGTTTTTACCATCACCAGAGACATCAAAACTGCAGACCAGGAAATCCATCAGATGGTTCCTGCTGTCCTCACTTTATCATCTAAAGGTCTAAAGATGCTTTAATCCCAATATCTAGAAATGTTTAACCAACATCAAGAAATCTTCTCAACTGACTGCTCTCTGGACTCAGAAACTGGGTTTATAGTCTGCTCCAACTATTAATCATTGTTATTTTATTTTTTTTCATATAAACTTTTCTCATTAAATACCAGGGGTGGGAAATTCTCAGAACTGAGGGTTCCTCCCAATTTTATACCATATAGGGTAACTTTCTAGCATTGCCATGGCATCTGTAAACTGTTGTGGGAGCACTAATGGGAGTGCCTTTTAGCATGCTAATGCATTATAATTAGCATATAATGAACAGTGAGAATGACCAGAGGTCACTTTCATCGTCATCTTGGTTTTGGTGGGTTTTGGCTGGCTTCTTTACCACAACCTATTTTATCAGCAAGGTCTTTGTGACCTATACCTTGTGCCAACCTCCTATCCCATCCTGTGACTTAGAATGCCTAACCCCTGAGAATGCAGCCCAGTAGGTTTCAGCCTTATTATACCCAGCTCCTATTCAAGATGGAGTTACTCTGGTTCAAATACCTCTGACATAAAATTATGTGTGAATATGCATTAACAAGAATCGTTTTTGAGAATATGTACCTATATCAATACAGTTCTCTCTATATAGTAAACAAGTCATTAAACATGATTGCTGGCTTACCCTTTGCCTGTCATATGTGTTGTAAATATTTTGTGACTTTATTATTTGTTTTTTGACTCTTCTATGTTGCCAAAAGTATTAAATTTCTCAATTTAAAAGAAAAAAAAACACTTATCTGAGGAAGAGAAGGAGAACAACAAACCTGGTCTCAAGGCCAGCAACTGTGATGTGGAAGGAAAAGATAACAGAAAAATAAAAATTACCCAAACCTTATAAAATATAAGATTGTGGGGGTCAGATAAATACTAGGGGAAAAAAAAAAAAAGGAGAGAGGTAAGGGAGTAAAACTCCAAAGCAAACCCATGATAATACTACCTAATTTTCAAAACAATATAGCATTCACTATGTTCTACTATTTTTCTTATCATAATTTTATAATGGAGAATAGAAGAAACTTTAAATTGGCTGTATCAAGTTCTCTGATTGCTTACCAGGTTAAAACAATTATTTTCTTTTAGCCTGATCTCTTTTGATATATATGCAGTTCTATTGAAAACTTCAAATCCCACTCTGAATCTTTGCACTGTATGATGTAAGCCACCTAATCTTTCAGACTCTGCTCTTTCTCTTAAGTGATGCTATAAGTTCTATAAGTATTTGGTGCATTTCAACCAAAAACATGTTCAAAATCAGACTCTACTAACGTTGGAATTTTCATTCTCACAACTCCCTCTCCTAACTCAAATCAATCCCTTTCATATTCCAATTTCCTGTTTTGTGTCAGGAAGGAGCTATTGATATTAACTCCTATCTGCACTTTCCTATACACAGAGAGAGAAGAAAAAAGAAAAAAAGCAAGTGAGGCGACAACTCCAATAACAAACATTCCCATGTCAACAACATTTTTTTTTCACTTTTCCACTAATTGTGCTTCTTTGGCTACAAGGTCCACTCTATGTATTAATTCCGGAAGTGTATCTGATAATATAAAGAACACTTACATTCCCCTTCAAAAAGCCTCCAAAGAAAAGACTCTAATAACTTCTGAACTTAATGTCAAAACTTATATTTTAAAATGATACATTATAACAACTTTTGAATAAATATACTTCCTCTACATTTTTTGCCAACCTAGTATAACAAATAAAAAATTTAGTCTTACACACAGACCTTTTAAAAATGTTCTTTAGTAACTAAAATAGCTGACATTTGTCTGGGACCAAGATAACTTTCTACCAGTTTACTCTCACCCTTTGGGATACTAGTATAAAAGGTCTTCCTATCTATCATGGTGGCTCATCCAGGCTGTTTCATCTCAGGAAACACCCCAGTGGCTGCTCTACTTAACAGTCTGCAGTTGCTGAGGAATTTTGCATTAATTACTTCAAAGGAGAGTTTCCATTGTTTCAACAGAGAAGACACCAGAACAAGGAAGAGAAGAAAAAAACCTTAAAGCTTTACCCTGACATTTAGCAAATATCACCTCTCCCCTCATCCTTCATCTCTATTTGGAAATAATTCACTTTTTAGTTTATCTTTGCCAGTATCATCAAAATACAAGCTATTTAGAAAATTTTGAATATAAGGCTTAATTGATTTGTTAGCTATCAGGTAAAACTTTGGTTGTCCTAATAACAGTTACCAATTTGCACCCGTAACAACTCAATTAGATTGCCAAGAAAGCCCTTATGAACAAATAATTTGTTTCTCTGAGGAAACATAAATTAGTCAGGCAGAAATTTTAGAGCTGAAGTTTCATTGAGTCCTAACTCTAAACTTCATGGAAGATATATGATGGTATTTGAAATGTTGACAAATGTTAATATTTCACATATATTGATATTAAAATATAATTTTAAAAAATTATTCAAACTCCAAATTGATTTTACTTTTCAATTATTCAAATTATTCACTCCTTTACTTTTGTTTAATGTGAATCCTCTTCTACTAACTTGAAAAGTTGAGAGGCACCTAGATATCTCACGACTGGCTTTTCCATATTATCCTTATTATGGAATTTTTGTTTTTCACAAGACATTATTTTTCTAAAGATCTTTTCAAAAATTATTGTGTGTAGAGTTATTTGAGATATATTTAAAATATTTCATATGTACAGTTTCAAAGATTTTTACAATTTGAGAAATCATCACTACTGTCCAAAGAGTGGACATATACACCAGCTCCAAAACTTTCCCCATAGCCCTTTGTAATCCCTCTCTGCAGTCTTGCACACAAACACTCCCCAAGAAACAATGAATGTAATTTATGTTATTACAGATTACTTTGAGTTTTCTAGATGTTTATATTAATGGAATTACATAATAGGTACTCCTTATTTTCAGGCTGCATTCATTCAGGATAGTTATTTTTATATTCATCCACATTATTGGCAATTAATTGCTCTTTTTCTTTTCTTTTTTTATTATACTTTGTATTTATTTATTTATTTATTTATTTATTATTATTATACTTTAGGTTCTAGGGTACACGTGCATAACATGCAGGTTTGTTACATATGTATACTTGTGCCATGTTGCTGTGCTGCACCCATCAACTCGTCAGCACCCATCAACTCATCATTTACATCAGGTATAACTCCCAATGCAATCCCTCCCTCCTCCCCCCTCCCCATGATAGGCCCCGGTATGTGATGTCCCACTTCCCGAGTCCAAGTGATCTCATTATTCAATTCCCACCTATGAGTGAGAACATGTGGTGTTTGGTTTTCTGTTCTTGCGATAGTTTGCTAAGAATGATGGTTTCCAGCTGCATCCATGTCCCTACAAAGGACACAAACTCATCCTTTTTGATGGCTGCATAGTATTCCATGGTGTATATGTGCCACATTTTCTTAATCCAGTCTGTCACTGATGGACATTTGGGTTGATTCCAAGTCTTTGCTATTGTGAATAGTGCCGCAATAAACATACGTGTGCATGTGTCTTTATAGCAGCATGATTTATCATCCTTTGGGTATATACCCAGTAATGGGATGGCTGGGTCATATGGTACATCTAGTTCTAGATCCTTGAGGAATCGCCATACTGTTTTCCATAATGGTTGAACTAGTTTACAATCCCACCAACAGTGTAAAAGTGTTCCTATTTCTCCACATCCTCTCCAGCAACTGTTGTTTCCTGACTTTTTAATGATCACCATTCTAACTGGTGTGAGATGGTATCTCATTGTGGTTTTGATTTGCATTTCTCTGATGGCCAGTGATGATGAGCATTTTTTCATGTGTCTGTTGGCTGTATGAATGTCTTCTTTTGAGAAATGTCTGTTCATATCCTTTGCCCACTTTTTGATGGGGTTGTTTGTTTTTTTCTTGTAAATTTGTTTGAGTTCTTTGTAGGTTCTGGATATTAGCCCTTTGTCAGATGAGTAGATTGCAAAAATTTTCTCCCATTCTGTAGGTTGCCTGTTCACTCTGATGGTAGTTTCTTTTGCTGTGCAGAAGCTCTTTAGTTTAATGAGATCCCATTTGTCAATTTTGGCTTTTGTTGCCGTTGCTTTTGGTGTTTTAGACATGAAGTCCTTGCCCATGCCTATGACCTGAATGGTATTACCTAGGTTTTCTTCTAGGGTTTTTATGGTTTTAGGTCTAACATTGAAGTCTCTAATCCATGTTGAATTAATTTTCATGTAAGGAGTAAGGAAAGGATCCAGTTTCTGCTTTCTACTTATGACTAGCCAATTTTCCCAGCACCATTTATTAAATAGCGAATCCTTTCCCCATTTTTTGTTTTTGTCAGGTTTGTCAAAGATCAGATGGTTGTAGATGTGTGATATTATTTCTGAGGACTCTGTTCTGTTCCATTGGTCTATATCTCTGTTTTGGGACCAGTACCATGGTGTTTTGGTTACTGTAGCCTTGTAGTATAGTTTGAAGTCAGGTAGCGTGATGCCTCCAGCTTTGCTCTTTTGACTTAAGATTGTCTTGACAATGCAGGGTCTCTTTTGGTTCCAGATGAACTTTAAAGTAGTTTTTTCCAATTCTGTGAAGAAAGACATTGGTAGCTTGATGGGGATGGCATTGAATCTATAAATTACCTTCGGCAGTATGGCCATTTTCACGATATTGATTCTTCCTATCCATGAGCATGGTATGTTCTTCCATTTTTTTGTGTCCTCTTTTATTTCCCTGAGAAGTGGTTTGTAGTTCCCCTGAAGAAGTCCTTTACATCCCATGTAAGTTGGATTCCTAGTATTTTATTCTCTTTGAAGCAATTGTGAATGGAAGTTCATTCATGATTTGGCTCTCTCTTTGTCTGTTACTGGTGTATAAGAATACTTGTGATTTTTGCACATTAATTTTGTATCCTGAGACTTTGCTGAAGTTGCTTATCAGCTTAAGGAGATTTTGGGCTGAGTCAATGGGGTTTTCTACATATACAATCCTGTCATCTGCAAACAGGGACAATTTGACTTCTTCTTTTCCTAACTGAATACCCTTGATTTCTTTCTCATCCCTGTCTTGTGCCAGTTTTCAAATGGAATGCTTCCAATTTTTGCCCATTCAGTATGATATTGGCTGTGAGTTTGTCATAAATAGCTCTTGTATTTTGAGATATGTTCCATCAATACTGAATTTATTGCGAGTTTTTAGCATGAAAGGCTGTTGAATTTTGTCTAAGGTCTTTTCTGCATCTATTGGGATAATCATGTGGTTTTTGTCTTTGCTACTGTTCATATGATGAATTACGTTTATCGATTTGCGTATGTTGAACCAGTCTTGCATCCCAGTTATAAAGCCCACTTGGTCATGGTGGATAAGCTTTTTGATGTGCTGCTGGATTCGGTTTGCCAGTATTTTATTGAGGATTTTTGCATCGATGTTCATCAGGGATATTGTTCTAAAATTCTCTTAGTTTTGTCTCTGCCAGGCTTTGGTATGAGGATGTTGTTGGCCTCATAAAATGAGTTAGGGAGGATTCCCTCTTTTTCTATTGATTGGAATACTTTCAGAAGGAATGGTACCAACTCCTCCTTGTAGCTCTGGTAGAATTCGGCTTTGATTTCATCTGGTTCTGGACTTTTTTTGGTTGGTAGGCTATTAATTACTGCCTCAATTTCAGAGCCTACTATTGGTTTATTCAGGGATTCAACTTCTTCCTGGTTTAGTCTTGGGAGAGTGTAAGTATCTAGGAAATTATCCATTTCTTCTAGGTTTTCTAGTTTATTTGCGTAGAGGTGTTTATACTATTCTCTGATGGTAGTTTGTATTTCTGTGGGGTCAGTGGTGATATCCCCTTTATCATTTTTTATTGCGTCTATTTCATTCTTCTCTCTTTTCTTCTTTATTAGTGTTGCTAGTGCTTTATTAATTTTGTTCTTCATTTCAAAAAACCAGCTCCTGGATTCATTGATTTTTTGAAGGATTTTTTGTGTCTCTATCTCCTTCAGTTCTGCTCTGATCTTAGTTATTTCTTGCCTTCTGTAAGCTTTTGAATGTATTTGCTCTTGCTTCTCTAGTTATTTTAATTTTGGTACTAGGGTGTCAATTTTAGATCTTTCCTGCTTTCTCTTGTGGGCATTTAGTGCTATAAATTTCCCTCTATACACTGCTGTAAATGTGTCCCAGAGATTCTGGTATGTTGTATCTTTGTTCTCATTGGTTTCAAAGAACATCTTTATTTCTGCCTTCATTTTGTTATGTACCCAGTAGTCATTCAGGAGCAGGTTGTTCAGTTTCCATGTAGTGGAGTGGTTTTGATTGAGTTTCTTAGTCCTGAGTTCTAGTTTGATTGTGATGTGGTCTGAGAGACAGTTTGTTATAATTTCTGCTCGTTTGCATTTGCTGAGGAGAGCTTTACTTCCAACTATGTGGTCAATTTTGGAATGAGTGCGATGTGGTTCTGAGAAGAATGTATATTCTGTTGATTTGGGGTGGAGAGTTCTGTAGAAGTCTATTAGGTGCGCTTGGTGCAGAGTTGAGTTCAATTCCTGGATATTCTTGTTAACTTTCTGTCTCATTGATCTGTCTAATGTTGACAGTGGGGTGTTAAAGTCTCCCATTGTTATTGTATGGGAGTCTAGATCTCTTTGTAAGTCTCTAAGGACTTGTTTTATGAATCTGGGGGCTCCTGTATTGGGTACATATGTATTTAGGATAGTTAGCTCTTCCTGATGAATTGATCCCTTTACCATTATGTAATGGCCTTCTTCGTCTCTTTTGATCTTTGATGGTTTAAAGTCCGTTTTATCAGAGACCAGGATTACAACCCTGGTTTTTTTTTTGTTTGTTTGTTTTCCATTTGCTTGGTAGATCTTCCTCCATCCCTTAATTTTGAGCCTATGTGTGTCTCTGCATGTGAGATGCATCTCCTGAATACAGCAAACTGATGGGTCTTGACTCTTTATCCAATTTGCCAGTTTGTTTCCTTTAATTGGCGCATTTAGTCCATTTACATTTAAGGTTAAGATTGTTATGTGTGGACTTGATCTTGTCATTATGATATTAACTGGTTATTTTGCTTGCTAGTTGATGCAGTTTCTTCCTAGCATCGATGGACTTTACATTCTGACACGTTTTTGCAATGACTGGTACCTGTTGTTCCTTTCCATATTTAGTGCTTCCTTCAGGGTCTCTTGTAGGGCAGGCCTGGTGGTGACAAAATCACTAAGCATTTGCTTGTCTCTAAAGGATTTTATTTCTCCTTCACTTATGACACTTAGTTTGTCTGGATATGAAATTCTTGGTTGAAAATTCTTTTCTTTAAGAATGCTGAATATTGGGACCCACTCTCTTCTTGCTTGGAGAGTTTCTGCAAGAGATCACCTGTTAGTCTGATGGGCTTCCCTTTGTGGGTAACCCGACCTTTCTCTCTAGCTGCCCTTAACATTTTTTCCTTCATTTCAACTTTGGTGAATCTGACAATTATGTGTCTCAAAGTTGCTCTTCTCAAGGAGTATCTTTGTGGTGTTCTCTGTATTTCCTGGATTTGAATGTTGGCCTGCCTTCCTAGGTTGGGGAAGTTCTCCTGGATGATATCCTACAGAGTGTTTTCCAACTTACTTCCATTTTCCCCATCACTTTCAGGCACACCAATCAGACCTAGATTTGGTCTTTTCACATAATCCCATACTTCTTGGAGGCTTTGTTCATTTCTTTTTACTCTTTTTTCTCTACACTTCTCTTCTCATCTCATTTCATTCATTTGATCTTCAATTGCCAATACTCTTTCTTCCAGTTGATCCAGTCATTACTGATGCTTGTCCATTTGTCATGTAGTTCTTGTGTTATGGTTTTCATCTCTATCAGTTCTTTTAAGGTCTTTGCTGCGTTGATTATTCTCGTTACCCATTCTTCCATTCTTTTTTCAAGGTTTTTAGTTTCTTTGCGCTTGTTGCATAGTTCCTCCTTTAACTCTGAGAGGTTTGATCGACTGAAGACTTCTTCTCCCAACTCGTCAAAGTCATTCTCCGTCCGCCTTTGTTCCATTGCTGGCAATGAGCTGCGTTCCTTTGGAGGAGGAGATGCACTCTGATTTTTTGAATTTCCAGCTTTTCTGCCCTGCTTTTCCCCCATCTTTGTGCTTTTATCTGCCTTTGGTCTTTGATGATGGTGACATACTGATGAGGTTTTGGTGTGGGTGTCCTTTCTGTTTGTTAGTTTTCCTTCTAACAGTCAGGACCCTCAGCTGCAGGTCTGTTGGAGTTTGCTTGAAGTCCACTCCAGACGCTATTTGCCTGGGTATCAGCAGCAGAGGCTGCAGAAGATAGAATATTTCTGAACAGCGAGTGTTGCTGTCTGATTCTTGCTCTGGAAGCTTCGTCTCAGGGGTGCACCCTGCCGTGTGAGGTGTGAAGTGTCAGTCTGCACCTAGTGGGGGATGTCTTCCAGTTAGGTTACTCAGGGGTCAGGGACCCACTTGAGCAGACAGTCTGTCCATTCTCAGATCTCAACCTCCATGCTGGGAGATCCACTCCTCTATTCAAAGCTGTCAGACAGGGGCATTTACCTCTGCCGAGGTTTCTGCTGCTTTTTGTTTAGCTATGCCCTGTCCCCAGAGGAGGAGGCTACAGAGGCAGGCCGGCCTCCTTGAGCTGTGGTGGGCTCCACCCAATTTGAGCTTCCTGGCGGCTTTGTTTACCTACTTAAGCCTCAGCAATAGCAGGCGCCCCTCCCACAGCCTTGCTGTCACCTTGCAGTTAGTTCTCAGACTGCTGTGCTAGCAATGAGAGAGGCTCTGTGGGCATGGGACCCTCTTCGCCAAGTGTGGGATATAATCTGGTGTGCTGTTTTTAAGACCCTTGGTAAAGCACAGTATTAGGGTGGGAGTTACCCAATTTTCCACGTGTTGTGTGTCTCAATTTCCTTTGGCTAGGAAAACGAATTCCTTTCCCCCTTGTGCTTCCTAGGTGAGGCGATGCCTCACCCTGCTTCAGCTCTCGCTGGTTGGGCTGCACCCACTGACCAGCACTGACTGTCCAACACTCCCCAGTGAGATGAACCCGGTACCTCAGTTGAAAATGCAGAAATCACCCATCTTCTGTGTGGCTCATGCTGGGAGCTGGAGGCTGGAGCTGTTCCTTTTTGGCCATCTTGGGTGTGCCCCAATTTATTTCTCTTCATGTCTGAGTATTATTCCATCCTATGAATACACCACAATTTGTTCATCTATTCATCTCTTGATAGACAAATTAGTTTCAGTTTTTGGCTTTTATATACAAAAGTGCTATGAATATTCATGTACATGTCTTTGTATGGATAATATTTCATTTTTCCTTAGATCAATATCTAGGAGTAGAATAGCTGGATCAGATGTTAGCTATGTGTTTAAATTTATGAGAAATTGTGAAACTGTCAGAGGTGTTTGAACCAGAATGACTCCATCTTGATTAGGGGCTGGGTGAAATAAGGCTGAGACCTGCTGGGCTGCATTCCCAAGAGGTTAGGCATTCTAATCACAGGATGACATAGGAGGTCAGCACAAGATACAGGTCACTAAGACCCTGCTGATAAAACAATTTGCCATAAAGAAGCTGGCCAAAACCCATGAATATCTAGAAGGGGATGAAAGTCTGGTCATCCTCAGTGCTCATTATATGCTAATTATCATGCATTAGCATGCTAAAAGACTTCCACTAGCACACAACAGTTCACAGATGTCATGGGAACACCAGGAAGTATCCCTATGTGGAGTAAAAGGGGGAGGAACCTTCAGTTCTGAGAATCATTCACACCTTTCTTGCATAACTCATGAATAATCCACCCCTTATTTAGTATATAATCGAGAAATAACTATAAGTATACTCAGTTGAGCAGCCCATGCCACTGCTCTGCCTGTGCAGTAACCATTCTTTCATTTCTTTGCTTTCTTAATAAACTTGCTTTTATTTACTCTATAGATTCACCCCAAATTCTTTCTTGTGCAAGGTCCAAGAGCCTTCTCTTGAGATCAGGATCAGGACCTGTTTCTGGTAACAAAACTATTTTCCAAAAGGGTTGTACCATTTTGCATTCTGACTAGCAGTAAGAGTACCAGTTTCTGCACACATCTTTAACAACACTTGGTATGGTCAGTCTTTTTCAATGTTAGCTATTGTAGTAAGTTTTCAGTGTTGTCATTGCAGTTGAATTTGCATTTTCACTATGCCTAATGATGTTGAACACCTTTTTAGGTTCTTGTTTGCCATTTATGTACTTTTCTTGGTTCAAATATTTACTGATTTTTATTAGGTTGTTTGTTTCCTTATTGTTAAGTTTTTTACTTTTCTTTGTATATTCTGGATACAAGTCCTTCATCAATTATATAATTTTCAAAGATCTTTTCTTAGTCTATGACTTTTGTTTTAATTATCTTAATTGTGTCTTTCAAAAAGCAACAATTTTAAATTCTGATGAAGTCAAATATATTAATTTTTATTTTATATATTGTATTTTTTTCTGTCAAATCAAAAATCTTTTTCTAACTCAATGTTGCAAAGATTATTTTTTTCTTCTAAAGTTTTCTAGTTTTAGGATTTACATTTAGGTCTGTAATCTGTTTTAGAAGAATTTTTGTATATGGTATGAGGGTGGATCAAAGTTTATAGTATTTGTCAATGACAGGATCTCATCCTTTCTTATGGCTGAATAGTACTTTATAAGACCTAATATCTATAAGACCTACTATATGATAGCACAACAGGGTGACTATAGTCAATGATAATTTAATTGTACATTTTTAAACAACTAAAATAATATAATTGGATTGTTTGTAACACCAAGAATGAATGCTTGAGGGGATTGATACCTCATTTTCCATGATGTGAATACTATACATTGCATGCATGTATCAAAATATCTCATGTACACCATAAATATATATATACCTACTCTGTATCCACAAAAACTAAAATTTTTAAAAAGTTTATAATATTTACATAGAGATATCCAATTACTCCATCCTTATGTCTTTACAAAACTATGTTTCCTCCATTTAATGGTTAAATGCCTTTAATCCTGTGTAAAAATCATTTGTCTCTATAGGTGTGGGTTCATTTCTAGACTTTTTGTTCCATGGATCTATTTCTCTATAATTTGGCTAATCCCATACTGTTTTGATAACTGTAGCTTTACAATAATTATTGAAATTAAATAGATTTAGCCTTCCAACTTTGTTCTTTTTCAAAATTTATTTAATTACTGTAGGGGCTTTACGTTTCCATGTAAATTGTATAATCAGTTTGTTGATTTCTATAAATCACGTTAGAAATTTAACTTGGATTGCATTGAAGTTATACATAAGTTTAAAAACAAATTATACCTTAACAGTGTTAAAACATCTGATTCGCTTACAAAGTATATTTCTCAGTTTATTTCGGTCTTATTTCATTTCTTTATCATGGTTTGGTAGTTTTTGGATTTTTTGTTTGTTTGTTTGTTTGTTTTTCGAGATGGAGTCTTGCTCTTTTGCCCAGGCTGGAGTGCAGTGGCTTGATCTCAGCTCACTGCAAGCTCTGCCTCCCAGGTTCATGCCATTCTCCTGCCTCGGCCTCCCAAGTAGCTGGGACTGCAGGCACCCACCACCACGCCTGGCTAATTTTTTTTTGTATTTTTAGTAGAGACGGGGTTTCACCATGTTAGCCAAGATTATCTTGATCTCCTGACCTCATGATCCACCTGCCTCAGCCTCCCAAAGTTCTGGGATTACAAGCTTGAGCCACCGGACCTGGCCCATGGTTTAGTAGTTTTAAATGTGTATGTCTCTCACATATTTTACCAGATTTACTTTTAAGTATTTTTATTTTTGATTCCATTATGAATAGTAATTTTTAAAATTTCAATATCCCATTTTCATTGTTAGTATACTCAAATACAATTTAATGTATACCAATCTTGCACTCTGCAACCTTGCTAAACACACAAATTAGTATATTCCTTTAGATTTTTAAAATATGTGATCATGTTGTCTGAGAAAAAAAGAGTTTTACTTCTTCCTTCCAAATATAAGTGCCTTTTATTTCCATGTCTTGTTATATGCCACTGGCCAAATCTCTAATTTAATGCTGAATTGAAGTGCAAAGAGCAAATCTTTCTGTGTTTTTTCTAATCTTAAGGAGAACCATTGAGTCTTTCATGGTCAAGTATGATATTACTTGCATGTTTTTCTTAGATGCCCATCATTAGGTTAAGGAAGTTCCCATCAGGTTCAAGAACTTTCCTTCTGTTCCTAGTTTGCTGAGAATTTTCATGAAGAATGGATGATGAATTTTGCCATAATTTATTCAGGAACTATTCAGATGGTTATGTGTTTGTCTTTGTGTTATTAATATGCAGAATTACTTTAATCGGTTTTAAATGTGAATATAAACGTGCATTACTAGGATAAATACCAACTGATTGTGTTTTTTTATACTTTTAAAATATTGTTGCATACAATTTGCTAATTTTTTATAATTTTACATTGGTGTTCTTATGGGATACTTATCTATAGTTTTTCTTTTTATTTTCATTTCTTATAATGCCTTTGACTGATTTTGGTATCAGGGTTAAGGAAAGAAAATAACTTCTATCTGAGGAATGCAAATTATTTTAGTTAGCAGGTCCAGAGAGACATTAAATGCAACAGAAATCATGTTTCACTTTCCCCTTGAAGCTACGTATTTATTTCTTGAAAGTGCATGCTACTGTTACAAGTAGCTATAAAATTCACCTAATTCATGCAAGACATTGTAATCCACACCTTATAGTTTAGTAATACATAGCCAATCATTAATCAATGTTATTTCTGTAAACCACTAAGAATTCCTGAAAAACAGTACTGTATTAGCCCATTCCCTGTCACCCATTTTTTGTCTTTAAAAAGCCAAGTGTAACTGCTGTTAATCAGAGTGCACATTCGGCAACTTTAATATATGTTCTAGGGTTGCAATGCTCAAGTTTGGCCCAAATAGACTCTCTCCTTATATTAATTTTGCTTTGTTTTCTTCTTTTTAGGTTGACAGGGTGGTGCTTTTCTCATAAAATGGTTGGAGAAGTACTTCCTCTGATTCATTATTTGGACAAGTTAAAGTAGAATTGGTATTAAATATTTGATAAAATCCATCAGTGAGGAATTTGACTCAGTGTTTTCTTGGTAAGATTTTTCACTACAATTTTAATTAATTAAATAGCTGTAAGTTTATTCATATTATGTATTTTTTGAGTGAGTTTACTAGTTTCTGTATTTCAAATAATTTATCCATTTCATCTAAGTTGTCAAATTAATTGGCATAAGGTTGTTCATAGAATTGTCTTAATATCCTTAAAAAGTTACCATAGAGTATACATAACTTGTACTATTTTAACTGTTTCTAAATGAACAGTATAGTGGCACTAAGTACCTGCATGTCATCGTGCAACCATCACAACCATTCTTCTCAAGAAGAGTTTTATATTCCCAAACTGCAACCCTGCACCATTAATCAAAAACTTCCCATTTATCCCTCCCTTTAGACCTTGGGAACTACCTTTACACATTTTTATTCTGTGAATTTGACTACACTAGAAACCACATATGTGTAAAATAAAACACAAATTATCTTTTTGTGTCTGGTTTTTTTCACATAGCATAACGTTTTCAAGTTTAATCCATATTGTAACATTTATCAAAACTCCATTTTCTTTTGAAGCCTGAATAATATTCATTGTATGTATATAGCACATTTTGTTTATCCATTTATCTGTCCATGGGTATTTGGATTTCTTCCACTTTTGGGCTATTATGAGTAATGCTGCTATGAACACTGCTGTACAAATATCTATTTGAGTCTCTGTTTTTAATTATTTGAGACATGTATATACCCGGAAGTGGAATTTCTGGGCCATATGGTAATTCTATGTTTATTTTTTTTAAGAACCACCATACGGCTTTCTATAGTGGAGGTACATGTGTAGGTTTGTTACATGGATATATTGTGCGATGTCAAGTTTTGGAGTATGATTGATCCCATCAATTTAGGATAAACTTGATTTAACAATTCCCCCCTTTTGGTCATTCTCTAAATTGTGGGAGATTGACGAAAACTTTAGTCATTGATTTCACTGTCACCACTGCAAAAGTACTTATTTCGTCTTGAAACCCACTAGGAAATAGCAGAGTAGTGTGTTTTGTAAGGTGAAAACAAGGATGTCAGGTTATTATTAGTAGTAGTAGTAGTAAGTGTTAGAGTAGAGGGTGCCTCCTTATGTTGGAAGGTACTGTTTACAGGAGAAAAAAATACAAAAACCTGGTCTTTTCTAGGATTTGCTTGTTTCCTTAAAGTCTTAGTTTGATTATGTTACATTTAGCAAGAGTGACTCTATTTTAGTTTGGTCTAGGTGTACGTTTCCAAGAAGTGTGGAGGGACCCTTCTCAGTTGTGAAATTATGAACCCAGCATTCAAGGTCCTGAAGTTTTGCTGCAATGTGGATGGCAAGGGAAGCCTTCTTCTGATGTTTTCAGAAGATCCAATATTCAGGTTCTCAATTAAGAAGAGGTTTACTGTTCTCAGTCAGTGAACCATGAAAAGCTTTATTTACCTAGTGAAAATACACTGTGGCATAACACAATACTCTTGTAAAATTAGCCCTCTTGCATGAGAAAGCTCTTATAAAACCAGAAAACATGCATTGGAAATGATAATTGAATGAAATCCCTCTATAAATGTTTCCATGGGCCATCAGGTAACAGAATGTACCTGAAGCATTGTCTTCCCAGCAATATGGGTTTGACAAACCAAACATTGGTCAGAAACTATTTTAGCAATTGAGAAGTCACCAAACGAATATATATTTAATTTGGATCATTTTATTTTTTCCATGATTAGTCATGGAATGCATAACTTTTAATAACAAAAAGTTTAAGAACTCAAGAAGTACAAGGTGGCTGTCCCGGTTTTCCAAGAGTCCGTGCTTAACATTGGACTTATGTCCTCTTGAATACCAGTTGTAGCCGGGCGCGGTGGCTCAAGCCTGTAATCCCAGCACTTTGGGAGGCCGAGACGGGCGGATCACGAGGTCAGGAGATCGAGACCATCCTGGCTAACACGGTGAAACCCCGTCTCTACTAAAAATACAAAAAATTAGCCGGGCGAGGTGGCAGGCGCCTGTAGTCCCAGCTACTCGGGAGGCTGAGGCAGGAGAATGGCGTAAACCCGGGAGGCAGAGCTTGCAGTGAGCTGAGATCCGGCCACTGCACTCCAGCCTGGGTGACAGAGCGAGACTCCGTCTCAAAAAAAAAAAAAAAAAAAAAAAAAAAAGAATACCAGTTGTTTCTTCAATTTAGGTGCATAGCACTGATAACTGATGGGTTATCACAGGTAATTTGACTTACACCATGGTGTTCAGTTTCAATATTGGCTGATTTAGCATGAAAATCTGGCAAAGTATTTTCTTGGTGTTCAATTAATTTTTGTACTACTTGGGTTGGCAGTTTTATAAATCAGTCTTTTCACCCAAGTTCCAGGAATTCTTACCCAGTCCAAATGATATGATTCTAAAGTTATCAGAAACATGTATTCAAGAGTGCTTTTCAGGGTCCTTTCCATCCTTTCATAAACCTCCTAAAAGACGCCATATTCTAGGATTCTGTATGCTTGTGAAGTTTTCAGAAACTGCATCAGCATTAAGCAATGAACTGTGAAAATGACTTTAAATAATTATAGTTAAAGACACAAATGACAAGGAAATTTGGTTATTTCTGTGGCCTACAATTACAACATAATAACCATAATCATGATTGATAGCATATACTCAAACATATTAGAATTCGATAAATCTCATATAATTTTACAACATATATTAATAACATTTACTGAAATACAGCCTGAAAAAGGTTAAACGTTATTTCTTATTTTGACAATGCTTCTCTTGTAATTTAACATGTCAAATAATTCTGTTTACCTCTCTTTTGGATGCTTCATGGGTCCGCTGGAGCATCCCACAGTTAGAGGTCAAAAACTACTTAATTTTGAAGCTGAAATTTGATTTTGGGAAGCCTGTCAATTAGGTTAAAGATTTAAAACACTTAATATTATAGAATAGGATTCCACGTCACCATAAGTTATTTATTTAGCCAAAATGATAATTTGAAAATTTTGAAAAGGCAAAAACCTTTACTCATTAATAGAGGGAAGACTTAGCTTTCCAAACAGTATTTTGTCCTGTCTTTCCTTTTTTTCTGTAGTTTATTCAAAGGTGAACAAAATTCATTCATTATTCTTTAAAGTTACATGAAAATCTTGTTCAAGAGAGAAAGCCAAAATTTATCCTCACATTATTGCCATTTACTACTGGTTTTCTTCTGACCCAGTCAGATGTAAGGGGCCTCTAACCAGATCCAAGCCACTTATTTACCAGATCTAATTTGATTCTGGACCCAGTTCAGTTTCTGTCATGACTTCCAAATGCAGTTTGGATTAGAAATGGGCTCATAGAAACTTGGAGAGCTCAAACCACAAATCTGTGGAGCTTCTGAATCTGAGAGAGAACTTACCATGATAACCAGCTGCTCCAAGAGAGCAATGGACATAATGGGCCTGGCAGGTACCTTGCTTGGTCACTCAGCACTCCTGGGTGTCATTGGAAGATCTACTTTGGATCCCACTTCTGATGCCATCTGTTAAAACAAAAACAAACAAACAAACAAACAAAAACTTCAGCTAAATTAAATGTAAAAGAGTTTAATTGAGCAATGAATGATTTGTGAATCAGGCAGCCTCCTGAGCCAGAGTAGGCTAAGAGACTGCAGCGCAGCTCCATGGTAAAAGAAGATTTATGGACAATAAAGAATCGTGATGTATAGAAAATGAAAGTGAGGTACAGAAACAGCTGGATTGGTTATAGCTAGGCTTTTGCCTTATTTGAATAAATTTCAAATATCTGGCCACATTTGACTGACACGCAAAAGTAGGCTACGGTTTGTTTACACTTACATTAGGCTATAGTTCATGATATACAGAGAAACATTTAGCCCAAACTTAAAATATGTAAGGAGGCAGCTTTAGGCAAAACATAATCTAACAGGTCCCACATTTTTGCTTGGTATTGTCCTAGTAGAAGCTCTCTGTTGGGGCTTTACACCTGTGAAAAGTGTCTTCCTGGGCCCACATGTTTTTTTATACATTCTTTTTAATCTCAGTGGAGAACACCAAGCCTCTGATAGATGCAGGAGGCGTATAAGGGGAGGGTCCCCAGAGAATCTCTGACCTCCCTGCATACTGGGAGAATGGGGTGGAGCTACGGGAAGTTTGTGCTGTGTGCAGTGTGGGGAGGATCCTAGACTCTTCAGTTCCTGTGTGTTGCCTAGAATTAATCTGTGAGGTAGAGGGCCTGTTAGCAGGTGTCCCTCTTGCTTTGCTGGGAGTTTTGGTTTTTTTTCCCTTCTTTTCCTTTTTTGCCCAGTAAATTCTGTCCCCTTCACCCTTCAATGTGTCTGCATTCCTAATTCTTCCTGGTGATGTGACAAGAACCCACTTTTAGCTGAACTAAAGAGCAAAGTTCTACATCACCTCTACACCCTCATAGCTCTTGTATGCTTCTATCCAGCAGAATTAACACCACATATACACGAATGCTGCCAAGACTTAGACCTTGCATCCTTTGGAGAAATGACCCAAGTTGTTCCCGGAGTCATGTAAGTGAGGACTAAACTCTGATTTTTTTTTTTTTTTTAATCCTGCCCAAACTCCTTTCTAAGTGGTCTGGGGAGTCATGCCCTGCAAACCATAAATTCTCATCAGATGGGTTTTATTTAACCCTGTATATCATGATTTACTTGCCAATCTAACTCTGGCATACAAGAGAAAAAAATCAATATGTTTTATCCCCAAATATATTTTCTTGCCATACCCTGGAATTTCCCTGCAAAGTCTCTTGTGGGAAAAATTTACATTCTATAGAGAATCCCCTTCCCCTTTATTTTCCTTCCTTCCTTTCCCGATCCAGAAGATAATCAACTAAGAGCCAGGCACCCTTTTAAGTCCGATAAGAAACATTTTACAACCTGCTCTCTCTGAAGTCTGCTATCTGAGAGCTTCATCTGCATGATAAAACTTGGTCTCCACAATTCTTTATCTTAACCTGAACATTTTCTTTCATCCCAGGTCTTCAGATAAACTCAACCAATTGTCAACCAGAAAATTTTTAAATTTACCTATACCCTGGAAGCCCCTGCTTTGAGTTGTCCCGCCTTTCTGAACCAAATCAATGTACTTCTTAAATGTACTTGATTGGTGTCTCATGCCTCCCTACAATATATAAAACCAAGCTGTATCCCAAACACCATGGACATATGTTCTCAGGACCTCCTGAGGGCTGTGTCATGGGCCATGGTCACTCATATTTGGCTCATAATAGATTTCTTCAAATATTTTACAGAGTTTGACTCTTTTTGTCAACATAAACCACAGCTGTTCCAGTTAGTGTGGCCAAAATGTGGGGAGCAGAGTTTCAAGGCAGCACAGGGCACTAGCATCTCAATTTGTTCCTTGAAACAGTTTGGTCCTACTAGACCTCTGGGTCTTTGATGGGAGATGCAGCCTCAAAGATTTCTGAAATGACTCCAGGGCCTTTCCTTCATTGTTTTGAGCATTAACACTTAGGTTCCTTTTATCTTTGTTAATCTCTTTAGCAAGTGGTTGCAATGTCACAACCTTGGATTACTCTCCTGAAAATTCTTTTTCATTTTCTACCACATGTCCAGGCTTGGAATATGCCAAATCCTTATAAATTATAACTTTAGGTTATGCCTTTGCTCCTAAATCTTAACTATTTGAAGTTAAAAGTAAAAAAGCAGCTGTCTGAATGATTTTCTGCTTAGAAATTTGTTCTGCCAAATATTCATCACTCTTAAATTGGCCTTCCACCAAGTCCTAGGCCATGGATAATGCAGCCAATTTCTTTGGTAAGGTATAAAAAGTGTGACTTTTGCTCTAGCATCCAATAATTTTTTCTTTATTTCCGTTTGAGTCCTTGTCAAAATGGCTTTCACTGTCTATACTCCTAACAGCATTTTGGTCACAATCCCTCAATAATTATCTAAGAAGTCCCAGTTCATCTTCTAAGCCCCTAACAGAATCTCCATTACTGCTCTATTCACTGCAATATAGGATTTTTCCACCCTGCTCTTCCAAATTCATTCAGCTACTACATGTCACACAATCCAAAGCCACTTCCACATTTTCAGATATCTGTGTAGGTATACTCCGCTCCTCAGTACTCACTTTCGTAGTCCACTTTGTGTTGCTGTCACAGACTAGTTACTTAGGGTGGGATATTTTATAAGAAAAAAAGGTTTATTTGGCTCACAATTCTGGTAGCTGAAAAGTCCAAGATTGTGCAGCTGCATCTTGGTCAGGGCCTCAGACTGCTTTCCTTCATGACAGAAAACAGAACAGGAGCAGATGTATGCAAAGGGATCACATGGTGAAAGAGCAAAGAATAGAATTAGGGAGCCATATTCTTTTAATTCCCATTCTTTTGGGAATTAAACCATTTCTGTGAGAGGAAGAACTTAACCCCACAGAAGGATATTGATCTATTCATGTGGAACCTGCCCCCATGACCCCAACTTCTCTCACTAGGTCTCACTTCCCAACACTGCCATATTGGAGATCGAAATCCAGAATAATTTTTGGTGAGGGGAAACCATATGTAAACCATATCAATTCCTATGTAAGTTTTTTTTTTTTCTTTTCCAGTTGAGAATGGAATTGCTCTGGTAGCCTTTTTTTTGGATTCTTTATTGTTAATGTAAAGAAATTCCACTGACATTTGTTTAATGATTTTATAGCCTGCAACTCTGCTGATTTGGTAAATGAATTCTGACAGATATTATGTGTGTTCACAACCTTTAGAGTATTCTAAAAATAAGATTTGTTATTCATTAAAAGAGATCATGTTACCTCTTTTTTTATATATAAGATGATTTGTTATGTCTAATTGCTCTTACTAGAATTTTCAAAGCTTTGTTAGAAGTGGCAAAAGCAAGCATCCTTGTCTTATTTCTGATCTTAAAGAAGAAACTTTTTTTTATTTTACCATTAAGTATAATGTTAGCTGTGGGGTTTTCCTATTTGAATTTTATTATTTGAGGTAGTTTTCTTCTATTCTTAGTTTGTTGAGTGCTTTTATCATGAAATGGTTTTGAATTTTGCCAAATGTTTTTCTACACTGATTGAGGTAATCACGTGTTTCTTTTCTCTTAACACTATCCATGTGGTATTGCCTTGAGTAATTTTTTATTGTTTAACAATTTTTGCATCCCAGAAATAAATCCCAATTAATCATGCTGCATGTATTTTCTGTATGCTGCTGAAATAGGTTTGTTAGTATTTTGTTGAGGATTTCTGTATCAACATTTATAAGGACTATTAGTCTGGAGTTTTTTTTATCTTGTAGTATTTTTATCTTACTTTGTTGTGAGAGCAATCCTGGCTTCCTAGAATGAGTTAGAAAATGTTCCCTTCTCTTCACATTGTTGAAAGAGTTTGAGAAAGATTGATGTTATTTCTTTAAACATCAAATAGAATTGACCAGTAAAGACATCTGCTTCAAGAATTTTCCTTGGTGGAACTTTTTTTTTTTTTTTTTGAGACAGAGTCTCGCTCTGTCGCCCAGGCTGGAATGCAGTGGCACAATCTCAGCTCACTGCAATTTCCGGCTCCCGGGTTCATGCCATTCTCCTGTCTCAGCCTCCTGAATAGTTGGGACTACAGGCATCCGCCACCACGCCCAGCTACTTTTTCTGTATTTTTAATAGAGACGGGGTTTCACTGCGTTAGACAGGATGGTCTCGATCTCATGACCTCGTGATCTGTCCACCTCGGCCTCCCAAAGTGCTGGGATTACAGGCATGAGCCACTGCACCTGGCCCCTTGGTGGAGTTTTAAATAAATAATTCAATCTCTATTGGTTATAGGTCTATTAAGATTTCCGATTTTTTCTAAGTTAGCTAACATAATTTGTGTGCTTCTAGGAATTTGTCCATTTCATTTAGATTATCCAGTTTATTGCTGGACAATTCTTCATAGTGATACCTTATAATCCTTTATATTCCTGTAAAATTGGTTATAAAGTCTCCCCCTTCATCTATGAGTCTAGTACTTTTATTCCTCTCCACATTTTCTTAATCTAGCTAAAGATCTGTCAATTTTGTTATCTTTTGGAAGAATGAACTTTTGGTTTCATTGATTTTTCTTTTTTTTTTCTTTTTTCTTTTTTTTTTTTTTTTGAGATGGAGTCTCGCGCTGTCACCCAGGCTGGAGTGCAGTGGCCGGATCTCAGCTCACTGCAAGCTCCGCCTCCCGGGTTCACGCCATTCTCCTGCCTCCACCTCCCGAGTAGCTGGGACTACAGGCGTCCGCCACCTCGGCCGGCTAGTTTTTTGTATTTTTTAGTAGAGACGGGGTTTCACCGTGTTAAACAGGATGGTCTCGATCTCCTGACCTCGTGATCCGCCCGTCTCGGCCTCCCAAAGTGCTGGGATTACAGGCTTGAGCCACCGCGCCCGGCTCATTGATTTTTCTTTATTGCTTTCTCATTCTTGATTTTAATTTCCTCTGCTTTAGTATTTATTATTTCCATCCTACTAGCTTTCAATTTAGTTTGTTTTATTTCTTATTTGCTTAACATGTACATTTGGGTTATAGATTGGAGATCTTTTTTCTTTTTAAATGTGTTCACAGCTAAAAATTTTCTTCTGATACAGTTTCACCAATGCACCACAATGTAGCAGTCTCTTGTTCTGAGATATCACCTGAAGTTTTTTGTCTCAGGACCAAGAGAGTTAAGGATTGTGGACACAAAGTGTAAGGTTGGAGCAAAAGTTTAATAAGCTAAAGAAAAAAGCTCTCTGCTGCAGAGAGGACCCAGAAGAGGGTTGTCATTCTTACAGTTGAATGCAAAGACTTTTATAAGAAACCAATGAGGGTTGGGCATCTCATTTGCATAAGGTGCAAATTTCTGGTAGCTCCACCCCATCCTCCTAGTGCATATGCAGGCCCTTAGCTTGAGTTACTCCATACTGCTTTTTTCCCATTACTGAGTATGTGTTAGGGGACAAAATTTTCCATTGTGGGCATGTCTGACCAAGTCACCTGTGTAGCCTTTCTTATCTGTGCAGCTGTGGACATGTCTTAGACAAGACTCCCTGTGCAAGTTATCTCATCTGTGCCTGCAGGCTGTTCTTTTGTTTGAAAGAATTCAACCAAAGACCCACCCTAACTGCCTTCCTAACTGGTCTCTTCCTTTCTCCTCTTTCATTAACACTTTTGCCTCTTTATCTTATATTTGTGGTGTCTTTTTAATTTTATCCATTTCAAGGTATTTTAAAATTTCCCTTGAAATTTCTTCTTTGGCACATTGCTAGTTTCAAAGTGTATTGCTTGATACCCTCATAGTTGTGACTTTTCCACTTTTTCTTCTGCTATTGATTTCTAGTTTCATTACATTGTCATCAGGAAAGATAATTTGCATTATTTCAATATTTTAAAATATATTAAGACTTTTCATGTGACCTAACATAATTTATCCTGAAGAATGTTTTATGTGCACTTGAGAAAAATACGTTTTCTGTAGTAAAGTGAAGCATTTTCTGTATGTTCTTTAGGTTTAATTGGTTCATAATGTTATTTAAGTCCTGCATTTTCTCATGGTTCTTCTTTCAGGTTTTTCTATCCATTATTGCAAGTGAGATGTTGGAGAGTCTTACTACTGTTGTAGAGCTCTCTACTTTGTCCTTTGATTCTGTCTCTTTTTGCTTCATATATTTTTGGAGCTTTGATGTTTTGTGCATGTATATGTCTAATTGTTTTACCACCAATATATAATGCCCTTATTAGTGTCCTATAACATATGCTGACTAAGTTTCTATTTGGTCTGACATTAGTGTAACCAATCCTGCTCTCCTTAGGTAACTATTTGCATGAAATATTCTTGTTCATTCTTTCACTTTTAACCTATGTATGCCCTTAGTACTAAAGTGAGTCTCATGTAGACAACAGACAGCTAGATCAAGTGTTTTTAAAAGCCCATTTATAATCTCTGAAACTTTTAAATATTTAATTGTTATATATTTGTACATATTTATGGGACACATGTAATATTCTGGCTCACACATAAAGTGAGCAATGATCAAGTCAGGGTATTTAGAATATTATTTCACCTCAACTGTTTATCATTTATATGTTTTGGAAACATTTCAAGTTTTTTTCTTACAACTATTTTAAGAGATACAATACGTTGCTGTTAATTATGAAAGGACACAAAGATAGATGTGTACCCGCCCCCCACCCGCTACACCCTTGTTCTGCTCTCTAATCTTTGCACATACCAGAGATTTTGTAAGTTCTGTGAGTACCTGGTTTTCTGCACGTACCAGAGATTTTGTTTTGCACATACCAGAGATTTTGTAAGTTCTGAGGCAAGGTCACAAGACGTGTTTAAGTAAGATAAACTCTTGCTGCCATAAACCTGCTCTCCCGCCTCAAAGTTTGAACCAAAATATCAGAAATGGCAGGAACCAATCATAGTTAGCCAAATCGCCTTGTTCAAACACTAGCCAATCATATATCTGATTTGTATAATAACTCTATGCCCACTTTTCTTAGACTATATAACATTGTTCGGAGCTGAGTGGGGGAGCTCTCCTGCCCGTCTCGTTTCACGAGCGAAGGAGAGTTCCAGGTTCGAACCTGTAATAAAGATCCTTGCTGCTTAGCTTTGACTCTGGACTCTGGTGGTCTTCTTCGGGGAATAAACGGTCTAGGCATAACAATTATAGTTGTGCTAATCTGCTATCGAACATTAAGATTTATTCCATCTATCCAACTCTATTTACCCATTAACCAAACTCTTTACATATCCCCCTCAAACACAGCAATCCCAGCCTCTGGTAATAATCATTTCCTCTAACTCCATGAGGTCAACTTTTGTAGCTCCTACATACGAGTGAGTACGTGTGATTTTTTTTTTTTTCCTCTGCCTGGCTTATTTCACTTCACACAATGACTTCCAATTCAATCCATGTTGCTGCAAATGACAGAATTGTATTCTTTGTTATGCACAAATAGTATTCCATAGTGTATATGTAGTATATTTTCTTTATCCATTTATCTGTGAATGGACACAGATTGATTTCTTATCTTTGTTGTTGTAAATAGTGCTACAATAATCATAGAAGTGATAATATCTCTTGATATACTGATTTATTTTCCTTTGGAAAACTACCTACTAGTAGGATTGCTAGATCATATGGTAGCTCAATTTTTACTTGTTTGAGAAACATTCAAACTCTTTACCATATTGGCTGTACTAATTTACTTACCTACCAACAGTGCATAAGGATTCCCCTTTCTTGGGTCCGGCGCAGTGGCTCAAGCCTGTAATCCCAGCGCTTTGGGAGACTGAGGTGGGTGGATCATGAGGTCAAGAGATCCAGACCATCCTGGCTAACACAGTGAAATCCCATCTCTACTAAAAATACAAAATATTAACCAGGCTTTGTGGCGTGCACCTGTGGTACCAGCTACTCAGGAGGCTGAGGCAGCAGAATCACTTGAACCCAGGAGGCGGAGGTTGCAGTGAGCCGAGATTGAGCCACTGCATTCTAGCCTGGGTGACAGAGTGAGACTCCATCAAAAAAAAAAAAAAAAAAAAAAAAAAGAATTCCCCTTTCTCTGCATCTTTAGCAGCGTCTGTTATTTTATTTTATTTTTATTTTTGAGACGGAGTCTCGCTCTATCACCCAGGCTGGAGTGCAGTGGTGCGATCTTGGCTCACTGCAAGCTCCGCCTCCCAGGTTCACGCCATTCTTCTGCCTCAGCCTCCCGAGTAACCGGGACTACAGGCACCCACCACCATGCCTGGCTAATTTTTTTTTTTTTTTTTTTTTTTGCATTTTTAGTAGAGACCGGGTTTCGCCATTCTAGCCAGGATTGTCGTGATCTCCTGACCTTGTGATTCACCCGCCTCAGCCTCCCAAAGTGCTGGGATTACAGGCATGAGCCACTGTGCCTGGCCTCGCAGCATCTGTTATTTTTATTTTTATAGTAGCCATTATAATTGGGATAAGATGATATCTCATTCTGGTTTTGCTATGCATTTTTCTGTTGATTAGTGATGTTGAGCATTTTTCCAGTATCTGACAGATATTTGCATATCTTCTTTTGAGAAATGTCTATTTATTTTTTTGGCCACTTTCTAATGAGTTTATTTGATTTCTTGCTGTTGAGTTGTTTAAGTTCCTTGTGTATTCTGGATATTAGTCCCTTGTCAGATAAATAAATTGCAAACATTTTCTTCCACTTATCGGGTTATCTGTTAACTCTCTTGTTTTATTAGTTGTACAAAGTTTTTCAGTTTAGTTAAATTTTCTATTTGTATGTTTTGTTGCTGGTGCTTTTGCAGTCTAAGCTATAAAATCTTTGTGTGGATTCATGTTCTAGTGTGTTTTCCCTATGTTCTTTTTAGTAGTTTTATAATCTTAAGTTTTATGTTTAAGTCTTTAATGCATTTTGAATAGTTTTTTTTAACATAATGACAGATGGGGTCTGTCAGGCCTCTGAGCCCAAGCCAAGCCATCGCATCCCCGGTGACTTGCACGCATACACCCAGATGCCCTGAAGTAACTGAAGAATCACAAAAGAAGTGCAAATGCCCTGCCTTGCCTTAACTGATGACATTCCACCACAAAAGAAGTGAAAATGGCCGGTCCTTGCCTTAAGTGATGATATTATCTTGTGAAATTCCTTTTCCTGGCTCATCCTGGCTCAAAAAAAGTTCCCCCACTGAGCACCTTGTGACCCTCACTCCTGCCCGCCAGAGAACAACAAACCCCCTTTGACTGTAATTTTCCTTCACCTACCCAAATCCTATAAAACGGCCCCACCCTTATCTCCCTTCACTGACTTTCTTTTTGGACTCAGCCCGCCTGCACCTAGGTGAAATAAACAGCCATGTTGCTCACACAAAGCCTGTTTGGTAGTCTCTTCACACGGACACGCATGACAGGGTCTAGTTTCATTCTTCTGCATATGGACATCCAGTTTCTTCAGTACAGTTTATTGAAAAGGGTGTTCTTTCCTTAGTTTTGGTTCTTGGCACCTTCTTCAAAAGTCAGTTGGCTGTATATACATAGATGCATTTCTGGGTCATCTATTCTGATCCACTGGTCAGTGTGTCTGTTTTGATACCAATACCATGATGTTTAAGTATTATAACTGTTTTAGGTTGTGCTGCTATAAAGGAGTATCTGAGGCTGGATAGTTTCTAAAGCAAATAGGTTTATTTAGCAGAGTTCTGTGGGTTACACACTAAACATTGAGTCAGCATTTGCTTCAGTTAAGAGCCTCAGGCCGCTTCCACTCGAGGTGGAAAGCAAAAAAGAGCCAGTGTGTGGAGATCAAATGATGAGAAAGAAGGAAAGAGAGAGTGGGGGGAGGTGCCATGCTCTTTTTAACAAACAATTCTTGGGAGAACTCTTAATAAAGCAAGAACATTCTCATTACTGTGAGTATAAAACCAAATCCTTCATGAGGCATATACCCTCATTATCCAAACACCTTCAATTAGGCACCATCTCCAACATTTGGGATTAATTTTCAACCTGATATATGGATGGATCAAATATCCAAACCATAGAAATAGCCTTGTCATATATTTGAAGTCAGGCAGTGTGACGTCTTCAGCTTTGCTCCTTTTGCTCAAGATTGCTTTGGCTATTCTAGCTCTTTTTTTATTACATATACATTTAAAAATTTAAAAATAAATTAAAAAATTTTTTTCTGTGACAAACGTCATTGGTATTTTGATGAGAATTGCATTGAATCTGAAGACTGCTTTAAGAAATATGGCTATTTAACAATATGACTTATTCTGATCCATGAGGATGGGATGGCTTTCTAATTGTTTGTGTTCTCTTTCATTTTTTAAATCACTGTTCCATAGTTTTTGCTGTAGAGGCATTTTACCTCCTTGAATAAATTTATTCCCGAGTACTATAAACAAACAAAAAAATTATTCAAAGCTCCCCATCCAACTGAATGGACCCCTTCTCTAAGCCAAAGTCTTTCTCAGGTAAACCTGAAACACTAGCCATAATGGCAATGGGTGGTCAGACATGCCTTATACTTTCCTCCCTTTTTGAATTTAGGCACAGCTGACCAGCATTAACATTAAAACAGAGATCTTAAGACCACCATAACAGACTCTGTAAGTCTGACAAGAAATATTTACAATCTATTGTCTCTGAAGCCTGCTACCTGGAGGCTTCATTTGCATAATGAGCTCTTTGGACTCCACCACTTCTTATCTTAACCAAGACATTACCTTCTACTGATTCTATGTCTTTAGATAAACTCTTTCAACCTATTGCCAATCAGAAAATCTTTGAATCCACCTATGACTTGGAAACCCCAACTTTGAGTAGTTCCACATTTGGGGACCAAACCAATGTATATCTTTATGTATTGATTGATGTCTTATGTCTCCATAAAATGTATAAAACCAAGCTGTAGCTTGACCACCTTGGGCACATATTTTCCTGAGGCTGTGTTATAAGCATGTCCTTAACCTTGGCAAAATAATTGTCTAAATTGATTGAGACTGGTCTTGGATGCTTTTTATTTTACAGTATGTATTTTGTAGCTATTGAAAATGGTATCATCTTCTTGATTTCCTTTTTATAGCTAGTTCATTATTGGTGTATAAAAACACTACTGTTTTTTATATGATGATTTTTATTCTGAAACTTTACTAAATTTATTAATCAGATCAAAGTGTTTTTTATGAAGTCTTTAGGTTTTTCTAAATATAACATTTTGTCATCTACAGAGAGGGACAGTTTAACCTCATCTTTTACAATTGGGAAGGCTTTTATTTCTCTTGCCTGACTGCTTGGGTATAATTGTAGTACTGTGTTGAATAGAATTGGTAAAGTGGGCCTTCTATACCGAGTTTGTTGGGAATTTTTATCATGAAGGGATGGTTAATTCATTCAAATATTTTTTGTACCTATTGAGATGATTAAATGTTATTTGTCATTCATTCTGTTGAGGTAATTTACCATTTATTAATTTGTATCATAAACCATCCTTGCCCACCTGAAATAAATTTTATTTGATCATGATGTGTTATCTTTCTAATGTGCTGTTGAATTCCCTTTGCTTGTATTTTGTTGAGGATTTTTTTTCTATATTTATCAGAGGTATTGGCCTATACTTTTTTTTTGTTTATATCTAGTTTTAGTATAAAAGTAATTCTGGCTTCATAGAATCAGTTATGGAGAAACTGCTAATATTTAACTTTTTTTTTTTTTTTTTGAGACAGTCTCACTCTGTCCCCAGGCTGGAGTGCAGTGGCGTGATCTCTGCTCACTGCAAACTCTGACTCCCTGGTTTATGCCATTCTCCTGCCTCAGCCTCCTGAATAGCTGGGACTACAGGTGTCTGCCACCATGCCCAGCTAATTTTCTGTATTTTTAGTAGAGATGGGGTTTCACCATGTTAGCCAGGATGGTCTCGATCTCCTGACCTCATGAACCGCCTGCCTTGGCCTCCCAAAATGCTGGGATTACAGTTGTGAGCCACTGAGCCTGGCCAATATTTAACATTTTTTAATAATTTGAGGAAAATTGGTGAAATTGGTGTTAGTTTTTTTTTTTTTTTTTTTTTTTTTGATGGAGTCTCCCTCTTGTGCTCTTGTCACCCAGGCTGGAGTGCAGTGGCATGATCTCGGCCCACTGCAACCTCTGCCTCCCGGGCTCAAGTGAGCGTCCTGAGTAGCTGGGATTGCAGGTGCCCACCACCACGCCTGGCTAATTTTTGTACTTTTTTTCTTTTCTTTTCTTTTCTTTTTTTTTTAGTAGAGACTGGGTTTCGACACGTTGGCCAGGCTGATCTCGAACTCCTGACCTCAAGTCATCCACTCGCCTCAGCCTCTCAAAGTGTTAGTATTACAGGCATGAGTCACCATGCCTGACCATTTATTTTTTATGAGTGTGGTAGAATTTGGCATCAAAGCCATACAGTCCAGGGCTTTTCTTTGTTGAAAGTCTTTCTAATACTGATTCAAACTTGTGACTCACCATGTGTCTGTTCACATTTTCTATTTTTTCCTCATTCAGTCTTGTGGATTGTATCTCTCCAGGAATTTACACATTTTCTGTTTTTCTGTTTGTTATTACGTAGTTGTTCATAACAGTCTCCAGTGCTGACGAAAAGAGCCAAATTCTGTAAAACATTTAAACAGATTTATTCTGTTTTAAATGGCCCATGATATAGTCTTTAGGAGATCCTGAGAACGTGTGCCTAAGGCAGTTGGGGTGCAGCTTGATTTTATACATTTTAGGGAGACATGAAACTTTAATCAAATACATTTAAGAATGTATTTATTGGTATGTATTTATTGGTTAGGTCCAGAAAGGCAGGACAACTAAAAGTGGGGACTTCCATGTTATAGGTGGATTTAAACTTTTTCTAATTAGCCATTGGTTGAAAGAATTATCAATAGAAAGGAAAGTCTGGATTGCAATAAGATATTGTAGAGACCAAAATTTTAGCCTGCAGATAAAGCCTCCAGCTAGCAGGCTTCAGAGAGAATAGATTGTAAATGTTACTTATCAGACTTAAGATCTGTGTTGATATTAATGATGGAGAGGTATAATGAGGCAGGTCTGACCCCCACTTCCTGTCATGGCCTGAACCAGTGTTTCATGGTAGAGTGCCCTAGCCAAGGACGAAGACCATTTAGATGGTTGGGAGGGGGAGTTTAGAATTTTATTTTTGTTTACACTGATGATATTTCATATGTTGTGACATCAATTGTGATTTCTGGTTTTATTTGGGGATTTTCTCTTTCTTGGTTGGTGTAGGTAGTGATTTGTCAATTTGATTTATTATTTTTTTTTCCAAAAAAGCAGCTATTCATTTCATTGAATCTTTATATTGTATTTTTAGTTTCTACCTTCAATTAGTCTGCTCTGATTTTTTCTTTCCTTCTACTAATTTGGGGTTGGGTCTGTTCTTTCTTTTCTAGCTCCTTGAGTTACATGATTAAATTATTTGAAATTATTCAATTTTTATGAAGTAGGCATTTCTTGCTATAAGCTTTTCTCTTAGCACTGGTTTTTCTGTATCCCTTAGGTTTGGTATGTTGTATTTGCATTGTTATTTGTTTCAAACATCTTTTTGATTTCTCTCTTAGTTTGTTCGTTGACCCAATAGTCATTCAGGAGTATAGTGTTTAATTTCCAAAGTTCTTGTTGTAATTGATTTCTAGTTTTAATTCATTGTCATCTGTAAAGATACCTTTTATGACTGAATTTAAAAATTTGTTGAGACATGTTTTTTGGCCTAATATATGTTCTATCTTGGAGAATGTTCCATGTGTCAAAATAAACAGCAACAGGTGCTGCCATTGAATAAAATATTCTCTAAATGTAGGTTAGGTCTACTTGGCCTAAAGTGTACTTTGAATGCAAAGCATTTTGTTAATTTTCTGTCTAATATGTCTAATGCTGAGAGTGGGGTGGTGAAGTCTCTGACTACTATTTGAGTCTCTATCTCTGCTTAGATATAGTAATATCTGCTTTATGTATCTTGCTGCTCTAATGTTAGGTACATATATATATATATATATAATTGTTATATACTCTTGCAAAATTGTATAAAGACTTTCTTTGTCTCTTTTTACTATTTTGACTTAAAGTCTGCTTTATTTAACATGAAGATAGCTACTACTGCACCCTTTTGGCTTCCATTTGTGTGGAATTTATTTTTCAATTCCTGTACTTTCAGTCTATATGTGTTTTTACAGGTGAAGTGCCTTTCCTATAAGTATCATATAGTTGGGATATATATATATATATTCAGCCAATATATATCTTTTAACTAAAATTAAATCAATTTAAATTCAAGGTTATTATTGATATAGGAGGACTTATTCTTGTCATTTTGTTAATTGTTTTGTTCTTTTGAATGTCTTTTTCTCTTAGTTTCTCTCTTGTTGTTTATGATTTTGGTTTGGTAGTTTTTGGTAAGTGCTAACATTTGAGTCCTTCCTCTTCTTTATTTGCATGTGCTCTACCAGTGTGTTTTATACTTCAGTGTGTTTTCATGATGATAGATACCCTGTTGCTGCCAGGTGTGGGATTTCATTAAGCATTTCATGTAGGGCCAGTGTAGTGGTAATGAATTCCCTTAATTTTGGCTTGTCTTGGAAGTAATTTATTTCTTCTGAATTTGTGAAGGTTTATGAGCCGACTATTCTTGACTAGAAGATTTTATTTTTTCTTTTTCTTTCAGCACTTTAAATATGCCATCTCATTTGCTCTTGACCTGCATGGGTTTTTTCCTGAAAAATTTACAGTGTATCTGATGAGGATTCCTTTATATGTGAGTAGATGCATTTATGTTGCTGTTTTTAGAAATCTCTATCTTTGACTTTTGACAGTTTGACTATAATGTGACTTGGAAAAAAACTTTTTGAGGTATATCTATTTGGGGATCTCTGAGCTTCCTATATATGGATGTATAAATCTCTTTCTAGACTTAAGAAGTTTTGAGGTATTATTTTGTTAAACAGACTTTCTATGCCTTTGCCTTTCTCTTCACCTGTGGAACACTCAAAATTTGAATATTTGATTACTTGATGGTACTCCATATGTCAAATATGCTTTTTTAAAATTATTTTTATTTGTTTTTTTGTGTGTGTGCGTGTAATTTCAAAAGATCTGTCTTCAGGTTCTATAATTCATTCTTCTGGTTGATTTAGTCTAATTTTGAAGCCATCAAATGTATATTTTGCATTTACTGAATTCTTTAATTCCAGGGTTTCTGTTTACTTATTTTTAAATTTATAATATTTATCCCTTTGTTGAATTTTGCATTCATATCCTGAATTGATTTTCAATTTTTTGTATTGTTAATACGTCTTCTCTTGTATCTCACTGAGCTTTTAAATATCATTTTGAATTATTCTGACATTTCATAAATTTCTTTTTTTATTGAAACTTGTTATTCCAGAATTAATTCTCTCAAAAGTGTCATGAGTTTAAATTTTTATTGGAGAGTTGAATCATTTGACATTTAAAGAAGTGTTAATTTGCTATTTGTTTCTTGTATGTCTTATGCTTTTTGCTTAATTTTCTATTGCAGCCTTCTTTTGTGTTAATAAAATTTTGTAGTGATGTCTTTCGATTCCTTTTTAATTTTTTAATAAATATTCTGTGTATATATTTATGTTTGTCATAGGGATTACATATAATATCTTAATGTTATAACAATCCTCTTAAATTAATATAAACTAATTATATACAAAAACTCTTCTCTTTTACAGTTCCTTACTCTTCCTGGTTTATGTTTTAGATGTCAACAAATTACATCCTTATTTATAGTGTACCTATCAATGCATTAATAATTAATTTTCTGCATGTTTCTTTTAAATTTATACCAAAAAAGTGGGGTCCAACCCAAAATTACAATACTACATAGATAAATGGATATTAGTTATATATCCTATATAGAGAGAGATTATGAATATAATGTATATGTTATATATGTGTTTGTACATGCACATTTGCCCAAGTATTTGCCTTTACAAAAGCTATATCCTCATATATATTTTAGTTACTGTCTAGCATCTTTTAATTAGAACCTGAAGAATTCTGTTTAGCATTTCTTGTAGGGCACCTCTAGTGGCTCTTTCTTGGTTTTGTTTGTTTGAAAATGTCTCATGTCATTCTCATTTTATATAGATTTCCTTCTCCAATTTTATTCATCAGTGTTTTATAGTTTTGAGTATACAAATATTTCACAGCTTTTGTAAAATTTATTCCTAATTATTTTATTTTTATGTTAATGTAAATGGTATTGTATTCTTTTTTTTTCCCCCCTTGAGATGGAGTTTCGCTCTTGTTGCCCAGGCTGGAGTTCAATGGTGTGATCTTGGCTCACCACAACCTCTGCCTCTGGAGTAGCTGGGATTACAGGCATGCACCACCATGCCCGCTAATTTTGTATTTTTGGTAGAGACGGGGTTTCTCCATGATGACTAGGCTGGTCTTGAGCTCCTGACCTCAGATGACCGGCCCACCTTGGCCTGCCAAAGTGCTGGAATTACAGGTGTGAGCCACCGCACCTGGCTTAGAATTGTATTCTTAACTTCCTTTTCAGATTCTTAATCATCACTGTACGAAAATGCTACAGGTCAGGTGTGGTGGCTCACACCTGTAATCTGAGCACTTTGGGAGGCAGATGCAGGCAGTTCATGAGGTCAAGAGATCGAGACCATCTTGGCTAACATGGTGAAACCCCATCTCTACTAAAAATACAAAAATTAGCTGGGTGTGGTGGTGCGTGCCTATAGTCCCAGCTACTCGGGAGGCTAAGGCAGTAGAATCCCTTGAACCTGGGAGGTGGAGGTTGCAGTGAGCTGAGATCTTGCCACTGCATTCCAGCCTGGCAACAGAGTGAGACTCCAGGCTCAAAAAATAAAAAAAAAGCTACAGATTTTGCATGCTGATTTTGTATCCTGTAAATTTACTCAATCTGTTTATTATTTCCAATAGATTTTTGATGGAGCCTTTAGGATTTTCTCTCTATATAATCATGTCATCAGCAAACAAGGAAAATTTACCTTTGTCCTTACCAATTTTGATGCCTTTTATTCATTTATTTTGCCTAACTGCTCTGGCTAGTACTTCAAGTACTATTGTAAATAGAAGTACTGTAGAAGTGCTGATTAGACTTCCTTGTCCTGTTTCTGATTTTAAGAAAACCTCAACTTTTCATTATTGGGTATGATGTTAGCTGTGGGTTGTCATATATGGCTTTTATTGTGTTGAGTTACATTCATTCTGTACCTAATTTGTTGAGAAGTCTTATTATGAAAAGATGTAAAATTTTGTCAACATTCTGTACATGACTGCTAAGTCCATTTGGTCTAAAACAGTTCAAGTACAGTGGCTCCTTTTTCGTTTTGTGTTTCAGTAATCTACCTATTGTTACAAGTGTGGTATTCAACTATCCTACGATTATTGCGTTGCAATTTCTCTCTCCCTTCAGATCTACTAATATTTGCTTTACATATTTATGTGCTGTGAAATCGGTTGCATCTATATTAAAAGTTGTTACATCACCTTGATTGACTTATTTATATTGACCTTTTTACATTTTTACAGTTTTTTACTTAAAGCATATTTTGTCTGATATAAGTAGCTATCACTACTCTCTTTGGTTTCAAAGTCCATGGATTTTTTCATCACTTAACTTGCAGTCTGTGTGTGCCCTTAAACCTCTTGTAAGCAACATATAATTGAGCGTTTTATTGTTTAATCCATTCAGGCCATGGGAAAATTTATTTATATTCAAGGTAATTATTGATAGTAAGAACTTACTGCTGCCATTCTATTCTTTTCTGGCTGTTTTGTAGATCCTCTGTTTCCTATTTCCTCTCTTAATGTCTTCCTTTGTGATTTGATGGTTTTCTGTAATATTATGCTTTAATTCCTTTATCTTTTTCTTTTGTATGTCTAATATACATTTTTGCTTTGTAGCTACCACAAAGGTGATGTAAAACATCTTATAACAGGATTAGCTATACTTATATCAGACCTTAGTATTGTCACTTGAATGATCCTTGTTGGCAAGACCTGTGGGAGATCTTCAGTGTCTGTGAGGGGTGTCAGTAAACTCATCTGTGGCTCTCTGCCCAATAACCAGGCTCTAGGGCTGGCAATCATGAAGGCTGTAGCCAATGATGTGTTTCAGGGCAGAAGTTAGTTGTAATCATGAGTGTTCCAGCACAGGCCACCTAGTGGTGAGGGCTGGGTTCAGAGGTATGAGTTGAGGCTGAGTAAGAGTGCACATGTGGCAGTGCTTGCTGTCAGTTTACACATGAATGATTGTACGGCCATCTGAGGTTCAGCAGTAAGATGAAGTCATCTGTGTATGCATGGGCAGCTTCAGGAATAAGCTGTAAGTGTGCGCAAATGTGCAGCTGCAGGAGCCAGCTGTGTGTGTAGGCAGTATTTTGGAGGCAGGAGACAAGAGGCATGGCAAGGTGCTTGTTCAAGCCCAACTGTGGGGCTGGGCTGGCAGTGTGCAACAGCCCAGCTTCAGTGGCCAGTCTTGGGTGTGCAAAATGGTGGGGCTAGAGCCTTCAGCAGGGGTCCTGGGACTATTTGTGGGCACAAGCACAGTAGCTGCACTGGGTCTCTGGGACAAAGCACCTGCAGAGGCAGCAGCTGGGGTGACTCCACAAAGGAAGTCATGGTTTAGTCTCCTGGAAAATGCCAATGGATGCTGTAGTGAGTCACCTAGTTGGGTTAACTATTGTGAGAGCAGCTCAGGTGGTTCTACAGAGGGGAGAAGAGGGAAGAGAAAGAAAGAGAGAGAGAGAGAGCGAGAGAACATCATCTGGTCAGGTATCTGGTGACTGTCAGTGTTGCTTGATGAGTCCCTGGGCCCAGGTGTCTGCAGCAGCAGCAGCTGTGACTCTGGGTGACTCCAGGAATAGGGAGTGTCTAAGGTACATGGAGATTGTGAAGAAAAAAATACTGCAGGGCCTTTGGTGGCAAAAACTACAGAGGGTTTTCTGCTTTCTTGTTGGCAGTTTTCTTCAGTGGTGAAAGCCACTAGGCTCCTCTGTAGAGCAAGTCAATGATGTTAGTAATCAAGAACATGCAGTAGTTCTGGGCAATGGAGTAGTTCTGCAGGGGCTACACATCCACCAGGAGGGTTGTTGAGGTCCTCAGTGGAGATGTCTGCTAGAATCCTGTGCTGAGCAGACCACTAGGGTTTGCTCTGAGACTATTCACATGGCTGATACTGATTGAGCCTGTCCCCTTCTTTTTCTCTGCCATCTCCAGGTGTCTCAGCCATACCAGTTCTCCCACTGATCTGTGTAGAGTGAAACTAAAGCTGGTCATTTGGGCAACATTCCAAAAGCCTGAGGAAGCTGGTTGTATATCCTCCTCTTATTTTCCGTGCAAGGTGGGCAGGCATGCCAGAGAGGTCCCACTCCATGCTGAGAAGTGCCAGCTTGAGGAATGGGTTAATGCAGGTAAAATGATTCTTTTTATACTTTTTGTGTGGTTCTTTTTCTGTGTGTGTGTGTGTGTGTGTGTGTTTTCTTCACCGTATTTCAGAGGCTCCTAAGTGGACCCCTAAGCTCTTTCATTTAGTTTTATTCACAACAAATTGTTGCTCTTTGTGGGAACAGGAAGGCTTGATCGCAGACTCCACCATACAATGATGTAATTATTTTCATAAATTTTTAATTACAAAAAAGATATAATTTTTTTGAACATAAACTCTGATATGCCATCTGCAATGGGAATATTTAGTCTTTGCCTTTAAGAGGCTTTCATGTATTCAGTGATTGACATAAGTCAATAGGCAATTACAATACAAATGTGAGTATACAGTGCTATGCAAACACATGAAAGGGACATTTATCATATTCCAATGGATAAGAAAAGGCTTACCTTAAGAAATGACATCTAACCTGTGAGTAAATGGGAAATGAAGGAAAATCGTTCAGGCAGAAAGAGCACCATGTTTCAAGATCCCTAAGACCAAATGTGGTAAGACCATGGGGATTTCCAGGAATTGAAGTAGTTAAGGATTGTTTTGAGAAGTAAGACTAGATAAGTACCTCTTAATCAGATAATGAAAGGCCTTGGCTAGAATTTTAGAATTCGGAATTTATTCTGACAGTGATGGGAGCTCATTGATAGGTTTTAAACAATTAGACACAAATATTTATTGAGTGCATACAATATGTAAGTATTATAATAATTGCTGTGTGAGAATGCAAAGGAACTCTATTATCAAGTAAGTTAAAGACAAAAGAGAAACATAGAAAATAACAAGTAGGTGCTAAAATGTGTGTCTTCTTGCTAACCGTAAGTGCAAAAGAAGCTAAAAAAAAAAAAAGAAAAAAACGTCATCACTGGGGCCAGTATCAGTCAAAATTTTATTTTTATTTTTATTTTGAGAGACGGAGTCTGGCTTTGTCACCCAGGCTGGAGTGCAGTGACGCGATCTCGGCTCACTGCAACCTCCCCCTCCCAGGGTCACCCCATTCTCCTGCCTCAGCCTCTCCAGTAGCTGGGACTACAGGTGCCCGCCACCACGCCTGGCTAATTTTTTTTTTTTGTATTTTTAGTAGAAATGGGGTTTCACCGTGTTTGCCAGGATGGTCTCGATCTCCTGACCTTGTGATCTGCCCGCCTTGGCCTCCCAAAGTGCTGGGATTACAGGTGTGAGGCACCGCGCCCGGCCTAGGCAAAATTTTATAACTGTCTTTTTTTTCTAGCCTAGTGTGTTGGGGTCCGCATGTTTCCTAAACAAAGGAATGAACACACAAGACAACACAAGACAAGACAAACATGGCGGCCACCTCGAATGGCGCACTCTGCTTTATTTTATACAGTTGTTTGTGGAATGTTGCCAAGTCACAAGACACATTGTTGTTTTTCTGACCTTTCCCTTTCTGGATTTTCAAGATGTTTACACATAAACAAGCCCCCAGGGTCTGCTGTTTGCAGCTGGCTCCTTTGTCCTTCCTGTTTACAGGGAAGGAACGCCCTGCTTCGTTTGCAAGAGCAGGACTTATCAGAATGTCTCGTTTGCGAGCACGTAGTCCTCTACATTTCCCCTTTCCTTATTTACAAGTTTGAATTTCTTTTAAAACCATCATTACATGTTGGGCTCGCTGGGATTCGGTGTTCGCCCTTTGGCACCGTCTACAGCAGACTGTGAAAACGACAAAGGCAAGAACAACAATCAATACATTACTAGAAACAGAAGTCAGCAAAGTTTTTACAGGGCTCATAGGGTTCAAAGACATCAAACTTCGTGCAATACCAGTCATCAAATCTGCACCAGTCAGGAACGGTAACTGATTGTGAAATGTTTCAGAAATGTTCTGTGTTAATTCGTGTATTTCTAGGGAAAGATTATTATGACCAATTAAAAGCCTCTTTATCTCAGTCCAATTATGTACAGTGCTGTTAAAAGGAACAGGAATAATACAAAATTGGGTAGTATTCCAATCACATTTCAACAAAGCTCAAGTATTCAACACTGTTAGCTGATCTCCTATCCAAGAAACCACTTGTTCCAAGTTATCTACTCATTCAGTCAGATGAGCATCTATGTCTCGTTGTTGTTGCCACAACAAATGAGATTGTTCATGCCATTTTTGTACGAATTCTGCATTTTGTACACTCTGGGGTAGAGCTAGTCCAGCAACAGTGGCGGTGGAAGCAATCGCTACAAGTCCTATCACCATGGTCATGAGGATTCCAACCATCCTCTGACTGTGGTGGACAAGATCTTGCATAACCTTGTAAATTTGAGTAACCCCAGCAGATTCACTCCAAGTACGTGTTAAGTTTACAGGTAGCCAGGTTTCTTTTCTGGCTCTTAGTATATATAAATCGGAATGAGACTCATTCCAATTATTATTCCACCAAGTAGTATTTATACAACTTAAGAATATACAATTGTTTGTACAGTTAACTACCCCTGTATAATTATCCCATTTAAAAATTCCTGTTAACAACAAATAAGGTTTTCTTACACATGCAATAACATATCTAGAACTATTTTGATGCAAAGATATATGGAAAGGGTTAGCAATATTAGTAGTAAGATTTAAGGACATGTTTCCCGTGAAAGTGAACATTGGTTTACCAGCAGTTAGCAACTTCCAAATATGACTTTGTATTTGTGAGGTATTAGCCAAATGCGGCATAGGGGGTGATAAACCACCATCATGCCAAATAATAGTTTCATTGCCATCTGCAGCGATGCTGTGATTACCTTTATGCCAACGCAGGTTGACATGGCTGAATTTAGTCTGAAAATCTCCATGTACACTCCAATCTGCAACAAGGTATTTATGACTCTTCCCTTTTACTTCTAACAACAATCGTGGCCCACCACCTCTACATCTAGTCCACTCTAGTTGGGAAACACCTCCGGACACATCGGGCATGGGGCATAAAGATAATGTACTTGGCAGAGTTTCATTAAGTACTGCAGTATGATTATACTTAAAACTTTGAGCCACAATAATCATTGTAAAGGCAGAGATATGACTATGGTTATAGCGAACAGCCCAAGCCTCATGAGAAAGATGCAGACAATGTGGACTACCCCCAAGACATATAGGTAACCCTTCAACCCCAAATTGATATGAACTATTTACTGTGCCAGTGTTTAATTCAGGATCCTGGTTTAAAAAAGGCAATGGCATCCAAGCAGTATCATTAGTAAATACTGGGACTTCTCTGTCTCCCCAGGCCACACTTTGATATAAGGTTGGAAAAGGAATATAAGCCCAGTATGTAAATTCTCCAGCCGTTACCTGACAATTTACTACGGCCAGCATAGCCAGGAATAAAGTCAGTGGGGTTTTGGGCTGCCCAGCTTGTTGAACAACCCCTTCAGCTTCTTAACTTTTTCAGTTGTCCCATGTCAGGGGCTCCACACGTCGAGTTCCGAAGGTGAATGTTCTCTGAGCGCTCAGATTTAGCTCCTGGAATTCCTTCAGGAACTCTTCGGATTGGCTCCTCTTCGCCATGGCACTGTTTCAACCATCGAGATGGAAACCACTCGTCTCGGGCACCTGTACGGACAAGAGCATAGCCTCGGCCCCATTGTAAAACTTTTCCTTTTAAATATTTCCCTTGTAATGAAGGATAATACACCCACAGATTACTGTTTTGCGTCTTTTCTAAAGGTTGTTGAAAATGTTTCACCGCTGCAGACTGCTGTAATTGGCGCCAATGGTTGAGAAAATTTAAAGTAAAAAGGGCTTTCAGAATTTGATGTTTTGGGGAATTGTGCCCATCTCCTCCTTTTAGTTTTAAAAGTTGTAATTTTAAGGTAGCATTGGCTCTTTCAATAATTGCTTGACCTTGACTGTTAAATGAAATACCAGTGGAATGATTAATATGGTATAAAGAGAGGAAGGCAGCCAATTTGCGAGAGCAATAAGCAGGGGCATTATCAGTTTTTAATTCAGCAGGGACTCCCATAACTGCAAAGCAAGTAAGTAAATGAGTAATAACAGAGTCAGCCTTTTCAGAGGGTAATGGCGTAGCCCACTGGAAATGTGACCACATATCAATAGTATGATGAACATATTTTAAACGACCAAAGGAAGGAACATAGTTACATCCATTTGCCAAATGTGATTTTGTTGAATGCGTTGAGGATTAATACTTGGACTTAAAAAAGGTGCAATAATAGGAGCACAAGGTGGGCAGGCTCTGACAATAGCTCGGGCTTGTTGGCGTGTTATAGAAAATCGCCGTTGTAATCCTAAACTATTAGCATGATGTAGTTGGTGCTCATCCTGAGCCCGTTGGACACTGCCAATAAGTAAAGAATCAATCTCACTATTGCCAAAAGATAAAGGTCCTGGCAAAGCTGAATGAGAATGAATATGAGTGATAAAAAAGGGGGGCAGTGTGGGAAGTAAGAGTTACAAATAATAAAGAAAATAATTTTTGTAAAGGAGTTTGAGGAAATAATGGTAAAGAAGTCTGAGAAATATATTTAGTTACACATACAGCATATTGGGAATCACTAACTATATTTACAAGGGGTTTGAGGCCAGTCTTGTAGAACAATAAGAATGGCAAAAAGTTCTCCTTGTTGTACTGATTTAAATGGATAGTGAGAAATTTTTGAATTGTCTGAAGTCCAGTATCCAGCCTTTCCATTGCTTGAAGCATCAGTAAAAAAGGTGGGACCTTTAACTGGAGTGTAACAGATAGGATTATATGGCAGTAAAGAATATTGTTGCAGAAAAGCAAATAATTTATTACTAGGACAATGCTGAGAAAAAGAACCAGTATACTCAGTGCAAGCCACTTGCCAACCCTCATGAATTTCCAACAGATATTTAATGTATTGATTAGATAATCGGGTAATAATTTTTATAGGGTCAGCACCAAGCAACTGACGAGCTTGATGTCATCCTTTAATAATTAATGTAGCCAGTTTATCAATATATGGGTGAATTTTCTTAATGGCGTTATTAGCCAAAAATAGCCACTCCAGAATATTATTATTTTGTTGTAAAACGGCCGTTGGCGAATGGGGAGTATGAAAAAGACACAACGAAAGTGGAAGATTGGGTGCAATATAATCAAGGTGAGCTTCACTAATTCTATTTTCTACAAATGACAATTCTTCTTCTGCTACAGGGGATAAAGTCCCCATAGGTTGAATACAAGTATTTACAGCTCTAAGATCAGTTAATAAGTGCCTTTTTTTTTTTTTTTTTTCCGAGACAAACACAGGGGAATTCCATGCAGAAGTACTTGGTTCAATATGCCCCTCGGCCAATTGTTCCTTAACTAAATTCTTTAAAGCCTTAAGTTTTTCTTTAGATAATGGCCACTGTTCCACCCAAACAGGAGTTGTAGTTTTCCACTTTAATTGTAAAGCTTGAGGCTTGTGGACAGTGGCTAAGAGTTTAAAGGATTGTAGCCCATTTTGAACATCATATTTTTGGCAGCTGAAGAAATATGAGGAATGCTTAAAAAGGCACCAAATTATTGTAAAAGATTACAGCCCCAAAGGTTAATATTAATGGGAACAATATAAAAGAACACTTTTCCTTGTTGTCCTTCAAGGTCCTACACAGCTCAGGGGCTTGACACTTTGGTAGACTATAGAAGCAGTACCTAGGCCGGATAGAGTAACCGATACTTGTTTCTTTTTCCAATGATCAGATCATTGAGCCAAACATATAATAGATACATCCGCTCCTGTGTCGACTAATCCCTCAAAAAGTATCCCATTAATTTGCAATGAACATAAAGGTTTTTGATCAGAAACTAAAGTTTCCCAGAAAACAGTTTTCCCAGTACTACCGAAACCTCCTTGACGCGACACATCTCTAGATAAGAAAGGAAAAAAAGGCAATAAAATTGTGCAATACATTCCCCTGCCTCTAGGCGCATAAATTGTGAGACTTGTACCATAATAAGGATTTTATCAGTAAAATCAGGATCAATAATTCCTGGGACCACCATTAACCCCTGCATAGCGCTGCTGCTTCGACCTAGTAAAAGTCCTACATGTCCCTTTGGCAAAGGACCACACACTCCAGTAGCCAACTTATATATTCCTCCATTAGGAGATAAAGTATAAGGTTGGACAATAGCTAGGTCAGCAGCGGCACTCTACTTAGTGGCAGCATAAAGCTGAGAAACTGGGGTAGGGTAAGATGTCTTTAAGGAGGACTCGAGGTCATTCCTTGATGTTGTAACCCACTGCTCACTGGGTACTGGGGTAGGCCTGCATTGTAGTTGTTGGGGCCCCAAGCCTGCGGGCCCCGGCTCCCCTTTCCCGAGAGGTGTGACAATACGTTCCCACTTTTATCAGTTTTTGAATGGCATTCATTGGTCCAATGTTGACCCTTGCCACATCGTTTACACATATCAGATGGTAACCTTTTTTCTTTTAGAGCAGAAGAGCCTAATTTTTTTGGCATTCCTTTTTACAATGACCGGGTTTCCCACATAGATAGCATATACCTTGTTTAGAATTGCCTTTTAAAGCCTTAGAAAGTGCACCAGCAAACAATTGAGCATCGTAAATAGCTCCTCCAACACCTGCACAAGCCCAAATGTATTCATCTAAATCAGCTCCACTAGCTTTTAGAGGATGCAGCAATTTTTGGCACTCGGGATTAGCACTCTCAAAAGCCAGAGTATCCAAAAGAATTTAAGCAGCAGGGCCTGAACCTACAGTCTTTAATACAGCATCTTGAAGACGGGCTACAAAATCTAGATACGGCTCAGTGGCTCCTAGTAGGATCTTTACAAAAGATAAGGAAGTTTTACCCGCTATTTCAACCTTAGTCTACGCTTTTATAAACAAGGCTTTAATCTGAGTGAGAGCAATATCATCTAGGCCTGCCTGAGCATTAAGAGTGGCGTATTGTCCCGAACCCGTAAGCTGCTCTTCAGTAGGTCCTGGGGGATTTCGGGTAGCATTTTTTCTATCTTGTACTCTTGCTTCCTCCCAGCACCAACTTTTTAATTGAAGCCATTGCGAATGATCAAGGACAGCCTGTCCCAACGTTTCCCAGTCAAAAGGAATCATCATATGTTCTAAAGAGAAGGAATCAAGAAGGCCAAGAACAAACAGCGACTGAGGTCCATAATTAGAAATTGCAGCTTTCATTTCTTTCAAAAATTTAAATTGTAGGTCTGTAAAAGTCACATTCTGGCCACCATTTGGGAACTGAGCATTGGGGCCGAAAGCAGCCCATGTTATTGGGAATAAATCTAATTCCTCAAAATCATCCTTTTCCTTCGATTCCTTCTTTTCTCCTACAGGAGGAAGAGGCACAGAGAAAACCTGACCTGACATAGGGAGGTTGGAGGTGGAGGCAAAGGGAAATCCTTTTCCAAAAGAGCAAAAGGGAAGGTAACAGGGAAGGCTCATGGCGGAGAGATAGGAGAAACAGGAGCAGAGGTACCTCGCAATTTTAACAACAGTTGTAACATCCCTAAAATGCGCTGCAAATCAGAATTTCCTTCAGATGAAGGAGGCATTAGCTCTTTTTCCAATTCCTTGTCCTCAACAACCGGGGCATAAATATGTTCCTCTCTAGGATCATTCCTCTCTAAAGCTTCAGATGCCTCACCTCCTGTGGCAGTATCGCCATGCTCTGAGTCAGTTTCAAGTAACTCTAATGCCTGAGTAATGGAACTACAGAAAGTCCACAAAGTCAGAGGCATCGTTTGCCCTCACTGATGAGCTCGATGCAGGACTTCAACCACTTGTAACCATTCCTTTCAATTTAACTGCACTTTGGTTTGATGTTGAAACCAATAACAATGTTGTTCAACATGGGCAAACAATCGCTTCAAAGTCTTATGTTCCTTAACTAACTTCTACTCCTATAGACATCAACAGTCCCTGGAGTAACCACAAATATCCAGAGGCCAGAGAGGTGGAATTCCCCATAATTTTCCCGTGGGTCCCCCTTTCTTTATTTACCTGCCCGGGGTGTCCCCCCTCCAGTTCCTTGCTCTCATGGAGCCACGGACCCTGCTCGCTGCACCAGATATTGGGGTCCGCATGTTTCCTAAACAAAGGAATGAACACACAAGACAACACAAGACAAGACAAACATGGCGGCCACCTCGAATGGTGCACTCTGCTTTATTTTATACAGTCATTTGTGGAATGTTGCCAAGTCACAAGACACATTGTTGTTTTTCTGACCTTTCCCTGACTTTCTGGATTTTCAAGATGTTTACACATAAACAAGCCCCCAGGGTCTGCTGTTTGCAGCTGGCTCCTTTGTCCTTCCTGTTTACAGGGACGGAACGCCCTGCTTTGTTTGCAAGGGCAGGACTTACTGGGAACACCCTGCTTCGTTTGCAAGAGCAGGACTTATCTGAACATCTCCTTTGTGAGCACGTAGTCCTCTACACTAGTGAACTTTTTGGGAAACATTATTTTCATAGATTTTTAGGCTTACGGTCTGACAATCAGTCATCCACAGAGTCTTTCATGATTAGGTACTTCACCACAAGGTGGGAATCTCAAAGGCTTCTTTTATACAGCCAGAGGCTTGGCCTTGGGGCTCTTTTGGAAAAACAGTCATAATAATCTCTCATCATTTATGACTACTATGTGTATTTTTTACGCAGACTTTGGTATTTCATCCTTGTACTAGGTAGAAAATCTTAAATTTTTCCACTTGCCTTTATGTTTATTGGTAACAATCAGTATGATCTACTATACTATGGTGTACTAAACTCACATTCCTGGGAGTCCATATTTTGAAGATCTTTTTTTCCTGTTCAAGTTCCACGGGATAAAACACAAATGTATGTCCTTCAATAAAATAATTTTACTTTAAGATATTTATATTGAAGTAAAACTTTTGCACAGGTGCAAAAAGAAATATATTCTAAAATGCTTATTGAATACTGTTTATGGCAGCAAAAAATGACAAAAACTAAAGTAAAATGGATTAAATAATTATTTTCATAAAATGGAATATTTATACCTCAGTCAGAATTGAATAAAGTAGTTTGATCTGTTAGAATGAAAGGGAGAAAAGAACAGAACAGAAGCAGCTCAATGGCAACACAGATTTATTGGGAGAAAGACCTGCGGAGAGGGGGTACCAGCTAGTGCCAGAGCCCCCTTCCCACTTACAGGCTGGACCAGTTATAGGTCCGGGCAGGAGAGGTCTGGGATTTTTGTGAAAATGGGGTGGGGGCGGTGTGTTTGGCTGCTGATAATGAAAGAATTTAGTGCGGCCAGTGGTTAGGCCTGGGACCTCTCTGACAGGATGTTTCTCACAGCTCAGGCCCTGGTGGAATTTTCCACTCTGACCAGTTTGTAAAATGGTGGGGGTCTGCAAAATAGTGCAGCTTGGGCTAACATTCTTATTTCTTACTTTAGTATAAAAAGGAAAAAGGGCGTCGTTGATCATCTGGCTGCTTCCTGCTGGATAGGGGCGCCGTGATTAGGGCCTGGGTTCTGGAGCTTCCGAATGGCTTCCTTGTAGGCTCTGGTATTAGACGTAGCAAAGGTGAAGGATATTATCAATGTGTTTTTGCATGCTTGCCTGAATAAAACAATTCAGCCTTTGGGAAATGAAGCGGGATACAAGGTTAAATATGCATGACCCAATCATTAGTAACAGGAAGAGGAAGATCAGGGGTTCTAGGAAGGGGGCAACCCAAGGTATCCATCTTAGAAGGGATGATCCTTGCCACCAGGAGTAAGCAACGACGTCAAAGCTCTGCAGCCCTGTCACGAAACCTGTGAACTGCGATATGAACAATGCCAGATTCATTAACACAGAAACAGCGTTCTTCCTGGAGGTATATGCAGGTACCCCCTTTCTCAGTGGTTAGTAGGTCCAGGGCTCTCCAGTTTTGAAAGATGACTCCCACGAGGAAGTCTAATTGTTGTTGGAGACTGATAATGGAAGTGTGCATATCTTCTAGGGTGTTAGAAAGGGTTGTGAATAGCATTTGGTATGAGGTGATTGAGGTGGTTATGCCTGCTATTCCAGTGCCGAGTGCAGCAGTGATGCCTAATCCTGTTAGCAGGGTGATGAGGTGTAGAGTCCATTTATTTCTTATGGGTGAAAAGGAGATAGAGGCTTCTAAAGAAATTAGAATACTTTTGTTTGGGGGTAGGATGTTGATGGTTGGAGCTTGAAAGACCAGGGTGCAAGTTCCTTTTTCCTGGTAGGCAAAGATATCAGTTTGTATCATACAAAAAGAAGAGACGGGGTGGAGAGGCAGAAGTTGTAGGTGAAGGTAGGTAGCCATGAAAAGGTTTCGTTCTGCCAAATTGAGTAACTGCCAGTCAGAGTGGCACCTGTAAGGGCCTGATAGGGAGCCTTGGCTGGGGAGTTGATGAAGGCTGTTTGGTTTTGGAGAGAGAAATTGTCTTTGTAACTGTTAGCCATTGCTGCCCTGGTGTGGTGGCTGTAAGGTACCAGTTGCAGGTGACGGAATTGTTAAATTTTTTTTCCAGGGGGCACCTTTAAACTGGAGACATAGAGAGCAGAGTTGACGGGGGGAAGCCGGGAATTGGATGGTAGGAAAGAAGAGAGGATCCGGTGGTGAGGTGCAGGGATGTGTGGATGGTAAGTGAGCCAGAAAAGCATAACACCTTCTGCCAGGCAGAGGTGGACCTGATTTTGTAATTAGAGTGTAGAATTGATAGTCTACAGGGAGTGCAATGGTAAGAATAAGACCACATAGGGACTGAGGAACCTGTCCCACCACTGTGGCATGGGCTGGATTAGGGTAGGTTCGGCTGAGACATAAGGTGGGTGGGGATATGAAGGAAGTTTGAGTAGAAATGGTACCCCCATATTGGTGATTCAGATGACGTTGTGTTGGTTTGTATGGATGTTAGTCCAGAAACTATTAGGTGAAGGAGGGCAACAGCCCTACCTGAAACCATGCTGAGAGAGCTGAGTTTGGAGGAAAGGTGTTCAGTTGAGTTTCCAGGTTATGAACTGGCTTCAGGGATGAATCAGCCAAGAATGGTATGGCCGAGTAAAAAATGTGTAAGCTTATGTTGGTCTGTGTCCATGTAAGTAGGTCGGCCAGAAGAGCCGTGAATCACTGGGTGTGCGTAGAAAGACAAATCCAACAGTTAGAGGAGAGGGGAGATTGTGACTGACTTAACAGGTGGTGTGTGAGGCTGACGAAGGGGGCCCAGCTGTCAGTGATTGGGGGTGGGGACTCAGAATATCCCATAAGCAGAGAAGGCAAAAGGAGAAAAAGGAGATTTGTGTAGGTGTGAAATCCTGGAAAGTGCCTTGCAGCCATAGCTCCTCGATTAGCATGAGGAATTGAGATGGATTATCTAAGGGCGTGGGGAAGGGGTACCAGGAGAGATCTGAGACAAGGTATGAAGTAAAAGATTTAAGATTGGAAGTGGAGAGTGTCATGGGCCAGTGCCTTTCAGATGGGTGACTTCTGGAATTCTTGTTAGGCACGGCGAGGTTGGTCCTGTGGGAAAGGAAGAATATTTCTGGGGTGAGGAGACTTCAGAGTGGGTCGGGTGCCTTTTAAAATTTGGAATGGTTTATACAATAGGGAAAGGATGTTAACTTTGCAGCAGCGGGGATGGTGAATATAACCTGACAGAGACCCTTCCATTTTGTTGGAGAGGGGACGAGAGGTCTGCTACCCAGACGCAGTCTCCTGGCTGTAAGTGTAAGAAAGTGAGTTGGGAAGAATCCTCAGGTTTGGGGAGGTGAGTGTCAGCATACTGTTGGACAAAGTGTTGAGTGAGGTGCAGTGCTGGCCAGGTGTCCTATAAGGGAGGGGATGGAGCAAAGTTCTGTAGGATGAAAGAATGTCCATATGTAAGTTCAAAAGGACTTAGATTTAGAGGTTTTTGGGGGAAGGTCCTGAGGCACATGAGGGCCAAGAGAAGAAGTGATATTCAGTTTTCATTTTGATCTCTAGGGAAAGTTTTGTTAACTGTTGTTTTAAGAGGGCATTCGCCTGTTCAAATTTACCCAATGATTAGGGGTGATGGAGACTATGAAAAACCTATATGATGTTTAAAGCCTTAGAAACCTGTTGAGTGACTTGGGAGATAAATGCTGGTCAATCATCCAATTGTACAGATGAGGGGAGGCTGAATCAAGGGATGATGTGTGTGATGAAGGTATAGGCCTTTTCAGAGGTAGTAAGAAAGGCTTCTATCCACCTGAAAAGGTATCTACCATCGTGAGGAGATATCAGACTTTCTTTATGGGGTAGCATATGAGTGAAGTCAATTTGCTAATCCTGTCCCGGCAACTGACCTTTGGGCCTGAAGGGAGGGAAAAGGAGGTGGTCTAAGGGTCCCTGAGGAGTAGTCTGACTGCAGGCAGAGCAACGTTTAGTGAGGCGGTCCAAGCTGACGGCCATTGTAAGGGAATGTATACAGGTTTTTAGAAATTGGGCAAGGGGCGATAAACCACATGGAATTGGTTATGGATGTGGGTGAGAACAGAAAGTTTTTGGGTCTTGGGTAGGATGAGTTTGTAGTCTAAGTAAAATCAGCTTTCCTTATGAATAGCCCTGGAGCCAGCAGGGTACCTTTTTCTTCTTGGGTTTATGCTAGGGAAAATGGGCAATAACAATGGTGTTCTAAGGGCTGCCTGCCAGGCTGCCGAATCTGCTAAAAAGTTTCCCTTAGTTATGGCATCTGTAGCCTTTTGGTGTCCCTTGCAATGGATAATGGCAGCCTCTAGTGGCAGTTTAGCTGTCTCCATCAGCTTGTGTATGAGTTTGCCATTTATTATGGCAGTTCTTTTGGTAGTTAGAAAATCCCTTTTCCGGCCAGATTACAGCGTGAGACTGTAGGATGTGGTATGCATATTTGGAATTAGTGTAAATGTTGACCCTCTTTCCCTTTGCTAGAGTGAGGGTCCTGGTTAGGGCAAGTAGTTCCGCTTGTTGTGAGGTGATATGGGGTGAGAGAGCATTGGATTCTAGCAGTTTGTTTTCGGCAATGGTGGCATAGCCGGCTGCCAGATATGGTTCCTTAAAAGAGCTTCTGTCCATGAACCATGTGGGTTCCTTCCACAAAGGGGCTTCTGAAATGTGCTGGAAAGGGGAGAAGAGGGAGGCTAAGAGGTCCAGGCAAGAGTGGGAGATTCAGAATCGGAAGTACTTATAGGGAGGAGGGTGGTTGGGTTTAGAATTTTACATCTCTGGAAGGTGTTAGAGGGTTGTTGTAAGCTGGATGGCGGGAGGAAAAGAAGAGATCGATGGCTCATGAGGTCCCATAAGTTATGGGAAGATGCAATAGTAATGTGCTAGTAGAGGGTGAGTTTTTGTACCTCTGAGGACAGCAATGTAACTGCACCCAGAACTTTCAAGCATGGAGGCCAGCCTTGGATGACAGAGTCCAGTTGTTTTCAGAAGTATGCAATGGCTTGTGGAGTATTGCCATAGGTTTGGCAGAGAAGTCCACGGGCAAGGCCTTGATTACAATGAACATACAGGGTAAAGAGTTTAGTGGGGTTGGGTAGTCCTAGTGCTGGGACATTAAAAGGATATCTTTCAGTTTTTACAAGTGGGAGTTAATGGGCAAGCTGAGTCCAAATGTTCTAGGATGGACCCACATGATGCCATGCAGAGTGGTTTGGTCAACAGGCCAAAGTTAATGATCCATAGTTGGAAGTACCCCACAAGGCCCAAAAAGGAAGGGTCCTTCTTGGTGTGGTGAAGGGGCATATCCTGTATTAGTTCCTTCCATTGGGATAGCATGGCTCAAGAATTAGGGGTTAGGGTGAGTCCAAGGTAAGTGACTTGGGTTTGGGCTACTCAAACCTTTGTAGGTAAAATCTGATATCCCTGGCCATGGAGGAAATTTAGAAGTTGGGTGATGTGTTGATGGATAGATCAAAGGAGGGACTACATAGAAAGAGGTCATCGATGTATTGAAGGAGGTTGCTAGGAGCAAGGGGAAGCTCGGTCAGATCCTCGGTGAGAGCCTGCTCAAATAGGAGGGGGCTATCCCAGAAACCCTGTGGGAGTACGAACTGTTAGGTAGAAGTGTGAGTATCTGGGTCTGACCAGGTGAAAGCAAGAAGACTTTGGGAAGCCAGATCCAAGGGAATAGTTTAAAAAAAAAAAAAAGTCCCTTAGATCCAGTACAGAGAAGTGTGTGGTAGATGGGGGCATATGGGAGAGTAGAGTATAGGGGTTGTGGACCACTGGATAGGTTGGTACATCCACTTGGTAAATGACATGGAGATCCTGGACCAAGGGGCAAAATCTGTCTGTTTTTTTGACAGCCAAAACAAGGGTGTTGTGGGGAGAGCTAACAGGTTTGAGAATCTGAGCTTGTAAAAGCTTACAGATAACAGGATTGAGGCCCCTGAGGCTGGCTGGGCAAAGGGGATATTGAGGCTGATGAAGGAAAATGGAGGAGTCTTGGTAGGTTATTTTGGCTGGGATGTGATGTGTGGCTATTGTGGGTTTAGAAACGTTCCACACTTCAGGATTGACAGAAGGTAACAGATGGATAGTGAAGATGAGGGGGAGGAGAGGGAAGCATCTGGGCAGCAGAGTAAAGTAAAAGGGGTAGAATTGGAGGAGGCTAGTTGTATGGAGGCCTGGAATTTACTCAGTATGTTCCACCCCAAGATAAGGGTAGGACACTAAGGGATAATTAGGAAGGAGTGGATGAAGGGGGTATTGAATAGGTTGCATAATAGAGGACCAATCTGTGCCTAGAGGGGATTCCACTGACTCTCACAATAGAGATAGAAGAACTGAGGAGGGGTCGAGAATATTCTGATAAAACTGAGTAACTAGTTCCCAGATCTAAAAGGAAGAGTATGGGCTTACCAGAGACTGACAGCGTTACCTTGGGTTCTGAGGTGGTGAAGGCGGTGGGGGCAGCAGACCCTGGACCCCGTCAGTCTTCAGCAGCCAGGTCTAGAATGCTTGCCAGACTGGAACCTGGGTTGCGGGACCTGTTTGAGCAAGCAGGGTGAAGAGTTTTGTTGAGCGCAATCTGACTTCCACTGTCCTTTGATATCACAGATGGGGCAAGGTTTTGAGGGCAGTATGAGATTGGGGCAGACTCTTGCCCAGGGACCCTGTTGGCTACACTTAAAACAGGCTCCTGATGGGGACTGTCATGAGGTTGAGGATTTTTGTATGCATTGGGGAATCCTGTTGTATGGCAGCTGCCAGTATCTGGTATTTAGCCTGGTCTCTTTTAAACTTTGGGGTTTTATTTCTTCCTCTCTATTGTTAAAGACCTTGAACACTACTGTGATTAAGTCTCTTTGGGAGGTTTGAGGGCCATCCTCCAGTCTTTGGAGTTTCTTTTGGATGTCGGGGGCTGACTGGGAAATGAAGCGTAAGTGGAGGTAGATTCTGTCCTCGACAGTGTCAGGGCTTAAGGTGGTATATTTAATCATGGCCTCTGAAAGGTGGAAGAAAAAAGAGCAGGGTTTTTGTCAGGGGCCTTGAGTGATTTCTTTATCTTTTCATACTTGATAGCCTTAAGGGCGGTTTTATTCTTGCCAGTTAGGAGGCATGTTATCATATGGCCTAGTTTCTGTCTGTCTGCAGAAGCCACCTGATAATCCCAATTGGGGTCAGCTCTGGGAATAGCTAGGGTTGCGATTGGGTTATAGGCAGCATCTTGTCAGTGGAGGGTGTCTGCTTGGGCCTGATCCAGATATGTTCCCTGTTCTCCAGGGTGAGGGAGGAGGAGAGGATGACATAAATGTCATGCTAGGTAAGGTTGTAAGATTGAGTGATATACAGAAATTCCTTGCGGAAGGATGTGGGATCTGTGGAAAAGGAGCAAAGTTTCTTTTCAATCTGAGAGACACCAGCTACAGAGAAGGGAACATGAACTCAGACTATGCCTTCAGTCTCCATAACTTCCCACAAGGGGAAGATGTCAGAGGGCCTCTGGGCCTGTGCCTGGTTTTCAGCAGCAGAAGGGGGCTGGGAATGAGATCAGTTACGGTGGGGAAAGGATAGAGATGAGAGATAGGAATAAGGGGGTGGTAGAGCCAAAGGGAAAGGAGGAGGAGATGGTGGTGGGAGTGGGGCTGGGGGGCAGGTAGGGATTCGTCAGCTGGATAAAAATCGGAGGAGGAGGAGGAGGGCTTGTCTGGAAGGGGAGGCATTTTGGCAGATTTCTTGTTTAAGAGCAGCAGCTGGTAAGATGAACAGGACTGACAGACGGAACTGGCAAAAGCCTGGATATAGGGCATCTCGGACCACTTGCCATTGTGCTGGAGGAAATTTTCTAAATCATGTTGAATTTGAAAGTCAAAAGTCCCATTTGGGCCAGCAGCCATCATTGTCCAACTTATACTGGGGTCAGGCCACATTACAAAGGAAAATAAGGCATTTAGTTTTAATGGAGTCTGCCAATCCCAGTGTTCAGAGGTTCCAGATGAGACATCTGACAGGGGTGTCTTGAGGGGATTTCGAGGAGCCCTGTCCCATGTGAGTGGCTGGGAGCGTGAAAAATGTGAAGTAGGGGAGTGAGTATCCCAATTACAACCATGAGAAGGGATCGAGAAGAGCCAGGGTGCCCCTCGCAGCTCTCCACGGTTCCCCAGAAACCAGAGTGGTCAGACCGTGAGCATTCTGAGGGTATCCCCTGACAAGGCAGGCCAGAGTCACCCAGTGGTGACCGGGGAATCCTCTTACCTGGCACTGGGGTTTTCTAGCTAACAGGTAGAAATATGAGAGGAATCCAGAGGGTGGAAAAGGAAACTCATCCACAATTGGAGGCCGGTGTTAGATGCAATGGGAGTGGTCCTTGCCAGAGCCACAGAGAGGAAAGAGGGGGAAGGAGAAAGTGGTGGGAGGATGGGGCCAAGAGAAAGGATTCCTCCATAGAAAGATGAAAATGGACAGGGCTTGGAACCGGAGGCCAATCAGGATTTGGGAATTAGCCCGACGCCAGCTGCCGCTGCCTCTTCCTTCCCAGGTTGCAAGGAAGTACCTCTCTGTTGTGGGATCCAGACCCCATCCCAGGTTTTGGCACCAAATGTTAGAACGAAAGGGAGAAAGGAATGGAGCAGAGGCGGCTCAAGGGCAACACAGGTTTATTGGGAGAAAGGCCTGCAGCTAGCATCGGAGCCCCAGTCCTTCTTACAGGTTGGGGCAGTTCTAGGCCTGGGCAGGAGAGGTTGGGGATAGTTGAGAAAATGGGGCGGGGGCGGTGTATTCGGCTGTTGATAAAGGAAGGAATTTACTGCAGTCAGGGTTAGACGTGGAACCTGACAGGATGAATTTATTGCCGTCAGGGTTTAGGCCTGGGACCTTTCCAACAGGATGTTTCTCACAGCTCAGGCCCCGGTGGAATTTTCCACTCTGATCGGAGTTGTAAAATGGTGACGGTCTGCAAAATGGTGTAATGGGCTAACACGATCAACATGCATCAATTTCACAGACAAAATATTGGGCGGAACACCCCAGGATAATATACAAAATGAAACTGTTTTGGTAAATACTGTAAACTTCAAAACAACATAAATGTTATTTTTATATACTAAAATATGTACTAGGATCTTAATAATATACATGGAAAGATAAACATAAGAAGGAGAGGGAAATGGGATCACATTATAGCACAAAAAAGTTTTAATTTCATTTGTAATGAATTATTTGTTTAAAGAGAAGCTAAAGCAAGTATAAAAATGTTAGAATTTAATAGTTGGATGGTATGCATTTAGGAATTTATGTTAATCCCTTTACTATTGTGCCTGTTTGAAATATTTCATTATTAATGTTAAATATTATTTTGCAAAGATAAAAAGGTATATTAATAAATTAATAGTGATATAAATACATAAATATGATAAATAATCAATTATAGTAAAATGTTAATCTTAGAAGGTTGGTTGTGAATATTTGGATGTTCAAAACCTAATTCTTTCAATATTTCTGAACGTTTAAATATTTTATAATAAAATGTTTGAGTAAAATAATAACGGATCAATTTCTGAAATGAAATGAGCAAATGATACAACAAAGTGAATATTTATTTCTAACAACCCAGCAGTTGTCTGTGTTATCTATAAATCAATGATAGGGTGAAATAAAACCTCTCGGATTGGAACAACAAATATGTGTGGTAAAATTTTGATACTAGCTTGCAATTCATTAAAATGAAAAAGAAACAAGGAAAATATTTATCCCAATGTTGCCAATACAAAGAAATAAAAATGAAAAATAATTAAAAATTGGACAAGCACTAAAAGCAGTATTTCAAAAAGTCTATTTTAAATACAATATAGAAGATGAGTCTAAGAAATATACACATATTTTATTTCCCTCAAGATTAATGACTAGAGGTTTTTCCAACATGCCTAATCCATTTAGACGAGCAAAAATAGCGGTTCTTCTCTGAAAATTATACAACAAGGAACACAGCAGTTAAGCAGAAAAATGAAAAAAAAATTCTGAATCTGGGAAACAGAAGGAGGGCATGAAGTTCTCTTGGCTGGGACCAGCTAAATACTGGGTACAAATCCCCAGTATGGGAGAGCATGAGTGAATGCTTCTCTGCAGTCCACTTTTCCACTGGGGAATGGTGAAATCCAGGCCACAGGAGAGCACCTTAACTCCCTGAATCCCTAGCTCTATCTTGGGTAATGGCTGGGAGACTAAAACAAGGAACTGCTCTGGAAAGTGTTCCATGTACTTCCCCAGACTTGGGTACCTAAAGAAAAATGACAGTCTAGATTTTAGCTCTTAGTAAGCTCTGTGGGGTCAAGGGAGCTTGCAGCAGTGGCAGTCTTTGGCGTTACAGAGATTTTCACTGGGGCATGGACAACTAGGGCTGAAACGGGAGGAGCTCCCACAGTCAGAACAGAGATAGGAGTGTAGTGTGGACTCCAGCTACTGGTACCAGAACTGAGTTTCTCTTCTAGGACCAGAGCAGGAGGAGAATTGCCTGGGAGGCATGGTATTGACCAAGTCAGTGACTTCTTTTTTTTTTTTGAGACGGAGTCTGGCTCTGTTGCCCGGGCTGGAGTGCAGTGGCCGGATCTCAGCTCACTGCAAGCTAATACTAGGGACTTTGTTGGAAAGTAGGAGCAAATTGCAGTGACTAGCCAAATATCCAAACTGCCTACCACAATTGGTACAGGAGAGTGAATGATGTCAGGTCTGGGGTGTGAGGGGGGAGCACATTTCACTTCTACTGGCTAAGAATGTGGCACTGGGACCACCCCTCCCTCTCTGGGCTGAGACCTTGATGAAGAAGCAGTTGCCCCTCACCCATGCATTTTTCCAGAGGCCTGAGTATCATCATGCCACCCCCAACAGGGCTGGTGCTTTAATCTACCATTGAGGAAAATAAGTGTAGGCTTCCCATGCCTGGTTCCACTTAGTTTCAATTCCAAACCAAGGCAGAACATGAGACTCATGCCCCTGAACATTCCATGGTATAATGCACCACCTGGGCCACTTGAGCAATTTTCTCAGATAAAGAGGTTGGGCATAAACACTTCTGCTACCACTTTAGCTGGCTCTAACCTGCAGGCACCAACTACTGGCATGCAGGTGAACCTGCACAGCCCATTACAATAACAGCCGACATAAGAACACAACACTCAGGAATGACAAAATGTTTTTATGACCACTGCTACCTGCATAAGCCATGCCACCCCAGCTGTTCAGTTCAGGAAATCATGAGCGCATTCACCCATTTAGTATACCTGGCATTTGAGAAAGATTATTGGCATTTGAGAAAGATCATATTAAGGGTATTTATAAGCAAGGAAATCATACGATCTTTGCCACTGCACACAGCCAAACAGCCTTACACAACATACACCAGAGTCACATCAAGAATAGCCTTCTCCATGAAAGTAAATTCGAAAATAATAAAAGACTGATACCCCAGATATGCAGAGATCAATGTAAAGATACAAGGATCATGAAAAATCAAGGTATTATGACACTTTCAAAGGATCACAATAATTCTCTAGCAATAGATTCTAACAAAAAATCCTCAAAATGCCAAATAAGTCAGAATATTGATTTTTAAAAAGCTCAATGAAATGCAAGAAAAAATCTGAAACCAATACAAAGAAATACAAAATCAATTCAGAATATAAACAATCAACTTAACAAGAATATAAATATCTTTTAGAAATCATGCCAAATTTTTCAACAATATACCAGAACAAGCAAAATAAAGAATCTCAGAACTTGAAGACATGTGTGTTGAAATAGTCCATGAAGACAAAAACTTTTAAAAAGAATAAAACACAATGAGAAAGGCCTTCAAGACTCATAGGACTAAGAGCTACCAAACTTTCAAATTGTATTCCCAAAAAGGAATAAAATTTTTTTAAATGACAGAAAACCTATTTAAAGTAATAATTGATGAAAGCTTCCAGATTATGCAAAGAAATGTAGACATACACATACGGGGGGACCAACAATCTCTTGGAAAATACATTATAAAAAGGCATTCACTATAGCATACTCTCATCAGACTGTCTAAAAAAATGTGAAAAAAGAATTGTAAAATTATCAAGAGAAAAGTGTCTACTGAACCACAAGGAAACCCTATCAGACTAAGTGAAGACATACTAGCAGAAAACTTAAAAGTCAGAACAGAATGGGATAGTATTATCAAATGCTTAAGAGAAAGCTGCAATCAACAATTTTATATCCAGTTAGATTAAGCTTCAAAGAAGGAGAAATAATTTCCAGAGAAGCAAACGCTGAAGAAATTCATCACTACTGCACTAACTTACGAGAAATGTCCAAAGGAATCCTAAACATGGAAATTAAAAGTCAATATTCACCATCACGAAAACACCCAGAAAAACATACCTCACAGGTATTATAAAACCATCACACAAAAGATGAAGAGAAATAAATCAAATGGTGATTCAATAGAATATCACCAAAGACTAATAGAGAAAAATAAAGAATTTATAAAACAGCTGGATAATACTTTTATACATTTTTATTTTTTAACAATATGACAGTAACTAAATGTAACATATCATTATTAACCCTAAATATAAATGGATTCAATGCTCCACTTAAAAGACACAGATTAACAAAATGGATTTAGAAAATCATGATCCAACCATATCAAGCTTACAAGAAACTCAGTTTACCTGTAAAGATACATTTAGACTGAAAGTAAGGTATGAAAAAATATTATGTGCAAATAGAAACAGAAAGCAGGAGTCACTATATTTATATCAGATAAAACAGTCTTTAAATCAGAAACAGTAAAAAAAGACAATCATATTACAGAAGATATGACCAAGTAATCAATTCAGTAAGAGGATATAACAATTCTAAATTTATATGCACCCAACACCAAAGCTCCCACATTCATAAATAAATATTAGTAGACCTAAAGAAAAGATATACAGCAATTCATTAATAATGGGGGACTTCAGTGTCCCACTTAGCGCACTAGACCGATCAATGAGACAAAAAATATCAACAAGGAAACTTTGGATTTATGTTGAATTTTAGACCAAATGGACCTAACAAGCATTTATACAACATTCTACCCAACAACTGCAGAATATACATTCATTCTTCTCACTGCACATGGAACTTTCTCCAAGACAGGTCATATGTTAGGCCACAAAACAAGTCTTAACACATTTTTAAAAACTGTAATCATATCAAGTATCTCCTCAGACCACAATGGAAAAAACAGAAATACTAAGAGGAAACACTGAAAATATACAAATGCACGGGAATTAAACAACACACTCCTGAATATTTAGGTCAATAAAGTTAAGACAGAAATTTAAGAAAATCTTTGAAATGAATAAAAATGGAAATATATACCAGAACTTCTGGGATATAGCAAAGCCAGTGCTATGAAGAAAGTTTATAGCAGTAAATGCCTACATCAACAAAGTAGAGCAATCAAAAAATAACAACCTAATGTCACACCTCAAGAAACCACCAAACCAAGAACAAATCCAAAATTAGCAGAAGAAAACAAACAAACAAACAAACAAACAAATAAATAAATAAATCAGGGCAGAACTAAATAAACTACATCAAAAACCAAACCAATACAAAGGAATCAATAAAACAAAAAACTGGTTCTTCAAAACAAAAAAGGTTTCTTTTTTGTTTTGATAAACAAAACAAAACAAAAAGAAGTGATGAACATAACTGATAAACCACTAGCTAGATTAACTACTACAATTAATACCATACACAAAAAAATGATCATCAGATACTATTTTGAACAACAAATGCTCACAAACTTAACAACCCAAAGACAATAGATACATTTTGGGACACAACTAACCTCACAAAAACTGTAAAAGAAATAAATAGAAATCCAGAACAGACCAACAATGAAGAAGGAGATTGGAACAGTAATTAAAAAAAAAAAAAAACCAAAAAAAAACCAAAAAAAAAAAAAAACCAAAGCAAAAAAATCCATACCCATACAGATTCACAACTGAATTCTACCAAACCTACAAAGAACAATTAATACCAATACTCCTGAAATTGTTCCAAAAATGTGAGGAGGAGAGAAGTTCCCTTACTTCAATCTATGAAGCCAGTATCATCCTGATATAAAAACCAAACAAGGACATAGAAAATAGAAACCAGAAAAAGTACAGACCAATAACACTGATGAACACTGAAGCAAAAATCCTCAACAAAATACTAGTGAACCAAATCCAACAGCACAGCTCAGAGATACTACACAATGATCAAGTGGGTTTTATAACATAGATGAAAGGATGGTTCAATATACACACATCAATATATGTGATACATTATACAAAAATAATTGAGAATAAAAATCATATGATCATCTCAATATACTCAAAGAAAACTTTTCATAAAATTTAGCATCCCTTCATGATAAAACGCTCAATAAACTATAAAAAGAACATAACTCAAAATGACAAAGACCATATACAAGAAATGCAAAACCAACATCATAGTCAATAGAGAAAAGTTGAAAGCTTTTCCTCTAAGAACTTAAATAAGTCAAGAATGCAACTTTCACCACTCATACTAAATATAGAACTAAAAGTCCTAGCCAGAGCATTCAGGAAAGAGAAAGAAATAAAAGCCATCTAAGTTGGACAAGAGGAAGTAATATTATTGCTATTTGCAGATGTTATGCTTATATATCTATAAAATCCTAAAGATTCAAACAAAAATCTCCTAGACTTGACATATGAGTTCAATACAGATTTAGGATACAAAAGAAAGGTATAAAAATCAGTATCCTATTTATACAACAATAATCTTAGCTGAGAACCAACTCAAGAAGGAAATTCCATTCACAATATCTACAATAATACTCAGGAATATATTTAACCAAGAAGGTGAAAGAAAAACTGCAAAACACTGACAAAATAAATTATAGATAATACAAATGGAAAAACATCTCATGCTCATGAATTGGAAAAATTAATATAGTTAAAATGACCATACTGACCCAAACAATCTAGAGATTAAATCCAATCATGTCAAAATATAAATGTTATTCTTTCACAGAATTAGTAAAACAATAGTGAAATTCACACAAAACCAGAAAAGTGTGTAAATGGCCAAAGCAATCCTAAGTGAAAAGAACAAAGATGGAGTCATCACATTACCTGACTTCAAATTATACTACAAGGCTATAGTAACCAAACAGCATGAAACTGGTATGAAAATGGACACATATGTTAATGGATCAGAGTAGAGGACCCAGAAATAAAGCCACATGTCTACAGCCAACTGATCTCTGACAAAGTTGACAAGAACATACATTGAAGAATGACACTCTTTTCAATCAATGGTGGTGGAAGAATTAGATTGTCATATTTAGATGAATGAAATTGGAGTCCAATCTCTCACTATATACAAAAATCAACTCAGGGTGGATTAAATACTTAAATACAACTGGGTGCAGTGGTTCATGCCTGTAATCCTAGCACTTTGGGAGGCTGAGGTGGGAAGATTGCTTGAGTCCAGGAGTTTGAGACCAGCCTGGGCAACATGGCAAAACTCCATTTCTACAAAAAAGATACAAACATTAGCCAGGCATGTTGGTGCACACCTGTAGTCCCAGTTACTTGGGAGGCTGGGGTGAGAGGATTACATAAGCCCACGAGGTCAAGGTTGTAGTGAGCCAAAATTGCTGCACTCCAGCATGGGCAACAGACAGACTCTGTCTCAAAAAAAAAAAAAAAAAAAAAAAAAAGACTTTAATATGAGACATGAATGAAACTATTAAATACTAGAAGGCAATCCAGGAAAATCTCTTCTGGATATTAGTTTAGGCAAATGATTAATGATTAAGAAATCAATAGGATGGGCAACAAAATCAGAAAGAGACAAATGGCACTTAAACTAAGAAGCTTCTGCACAGCTTTCCTTGCCCTGCCAGTGTGCAGGAATGCAGTATGACCCCCTCCACTCACCAAACACCATTGTAAATAGAGCCTTGGCAGACACAGAGCCAGCCAGTCCCACCCCTGCCAGTACCTTACTCTTGCACTAACACTCAACAGAAAACAGTGGATACTTCCCTGCCCTGAGCAGCCACTCCTGATTGTGGAGCACTAAGAAGGCACCCAGACTTGTGCCTGCCAGAAGCCCACCCTTGAGCCAGCACCATCTCCAGCATGACCACGTGCCCCATGAGCTAACATCTGAGCCAACAACATTGCCAGCATGACCACGGCCACCATCAGGGGCTGCCTGTACCTCCCTCCCACCCTGCATTGCCTTTACCACTGTGGTAAATATTTGCAGGGAGGCAGGCACCCTGGGACCAACTTACCACACTGCTGCAGCTGCTGCTACTGCTGCTACTGGCATGTGTGAATGAGGAAGGATCTGGCTGTAAACATACTATAAAACGCTTTGGCTGACACTACCCATTGGAGTGTAGTGAAAAGCAGTCCAGGAGCACCTTGACCCTCATTATGCAGTAAATTCCTAAATTCAAGGAGGCAGGGAACAAAGTTGAGACCCAATACAAGTTCCCCACAGTTAGAGAATGTAGTCCAAAAGTTGGGAGGTAAGCGCTGGCCACCTAAAATCTTTCAGAAATGAAGCCAGTTGGCTGTAAGGACTAAGATCTGATTTTTTTCTTAATCTTATCCAAATTCCTATGTAAGGGATCTGAGGAATCATGCCCTACAAACTATAAATTATCATCTGATGGGTTTTATTTAACCCTACATATTGTGACTTACTTTCCAATCTGACTCTCGCATAACCTTATGTGACAAAGAAGAAAATCACAATATTTTATCCCAAAATGCTTCTTTGTCATAGTTTGAAATGACCCTTCAAAGTCATCCTTTATGGGGGAAATTTGCATATGCAAAAACTCTCTAATAATACAGCTAGATCTTTTTCTTCCAGGCCCTCCCAATCCTGAAGATATTAACTGAGATTCTAGCACCTTTTAAAGATCTGAATAGGGAATATTTGTCATCTATTGTCTCTAAGGGCAGCCACTATGAGACTTCAGAAACCTTGGTCTCCATAATCTTTTATCTTAACCTGAACATTTCCTTTCTATTAATCCCAGGGCTTCACACAAACTCGACCAATAGTAAACAAGAAAATGTTTAAATTTACCTATAGCCTGGAAGCCCCTTCTTCGAATTTTCCTGCCTTTCTCGACCAAACCAAAGTATTTCTCAAATGTATTTGACTGATGTTTCATGCCTCCCTAAAATGTATAAAACCAAGCTGCACCCCAACCACCTTGGACACATGCTCTCAGGACCTCCTGAGAGCTGTATCACAGGCCATGGTCACTCATATTAGGCTCAGGACAAATCTCTTCAAATATTTTATGGAGTTTGACTCTTTTAATCAACAGCTGCATCCAACTTATACCACAATCAAGCCCTCAAAGTAATTAGATAGGATAAAATAAAGAAAGCAACAGCAAAGATTGTAGGAAGATAAGCACAGAAAGAAGAGAAAGAATCAACCCAAGAATCCTGACAACTCAAAAAGCCCGGGTACCTTCTGTCCTCCAAATGACCACATCACCTCTCCTGCAAGAGTCCTGAACCAGGTTGAGATGGCTGAAAGGACAAAAATATAATTCAGAATATGAATAGGAATGAAGATCATTGAGCTACAGGAGTACACTGAAACCCAAACCAAGGAAGCCAAAGATCATGATAAAACAATTCAGAAGTTGACAGACAAAATAGCCAGTATAGGAAATAACATTACTGTCCTGATAGAGATGAAAAACACACTATGAGAACTTCACAATGCAATCATAAGTATCAGTGGCAGAATAGACCAAGTGGAAAGAAAGAATCTCAGAGCATGAAGCCTATCCTTTTGGAATAAGACAGACAAACAAGAACATACAAATATAGAATGCAAAGGAATGAGCAAAACCTTTGGGAAGTATGGGATTATGTAAAGAGACCAAATCTACGATGCAATGAAAGAGATAGTGAGAATGGAATCACTTGGAAAACATATTTCAGGATATCATCCATAAGAACTTCCTCAACCTAGATAGAAAGGTGACCATTTAAATTCAGGAAATGCAGAGAACCAGTTAGATACTTTACAAGGAGATCATCCCCAAGAAACATAATCATTGAATTCTCCAAGGTCAAAAAAAAAAAAATGTTAATGGCAGCTAGAGAGAAAGATCAGGTCACCTACAAAAAGAAGTCCATTAGACTAACAGCAGACCTCTCAGCAGAAACCCTACAAACTAGAAGAGATTGAGGACCAATATTCAACATTCTTAAAAAAAATTCCAAACCCAGAATTTCATATCCATCCAAACTATGCTTCATAAGCGATGGAGAAATAAAATCCTTTTCAGACAAGCAAATGCAGAGGGAGTTTGTTATCAGCAGACCTGCCTTATAAGAGCTCCTGAAGGAAGCACTAAATGTGGAAAAGAAAAACAGTTACCAGTCACTAAAAAAAAGACACTGATGTAAAAACACACCAGTGACACTATAAGCAACAACATAAATAAGTCTGCAAAATAACCAGCTAATATTATGATGACAGAATCAAATCCACACATCAATACTAACTTTGAATGTAAATATGCTAAATGCCCCAATTAAAAGTCACAGAGTGGCAAGGTAAATAAAGAAACAAGACCTAAGACTATGCTGTCTTCAAGAGGCCCAGGAAGTAAGACACAGGAAGACAGATGCCTCATGTTCTCACTTATAAGTAGGAGATAAACGACATGTAAACATGGACTTAGAGTGTAGAATAATACACAATGTAGACTCAAGGATGGGGATTTGGAAGATGAAACATTAATTAATGGATAAAATGTACATTATTCTGGTGATGGATATACTAAAAGCCCTGACTTCACCACTATACAATATATCCATGTAACATTATTACACTGGTACCCCATAAGTTTATACAAATAAAATAAAATGAATACAGTCATACAGCCTACTGGTATGCATGTACAATGTGAAATATATTAGAGTATATTATTTTTCTATTTTCTATTATTGACATGTAACATAAATTTTACTATTTTAAAATGTGAACTTCAGCAGTTTTCAGTATATTCACAATGTTGTGCAACTATTACCACAATCTAATTAGAGAATATTTCCATACTCCCATGTTCATTAACGTATACTCTCAATAATCCTCATCTCTAAGTCATTGGCAAACATTTATCTACTTTCTGGCTCCATGAAATTGCCTACTCTTGACATCCTTTTTCTTCCAAGGAGCATCTTTTCAACATTCATCCATTTTGGAGCACATATCAGTAATTAATTTAATTTTATGGCCCAATATATTATTATTTTGCTATACCACATTTTGTTTAACCATTGATAGACATTTTTTTTGTGTACAAGATTTTGTTTGAACATATGGTTTCAATTCTTATGGTTATAGAGTTAGGATTAGAATTGATAGGTCACATTGGCATCCTACAGAGAATTATTTTATAAACTGTGAAAGTATTTTCCATAGCGGCTGCACTATTTTACATTCCCTCCTTCAATATATGAGGATTCAAATTTTGCCAAATCACCAATGCCATTTATTTCCTTATTAAAATATTTCTAGCCATCCCAGTGGATATAAGAGCATCTTATTGGTTTGCATTTCCCTATATGATTAATGATGTTGAACATATTTTTGTGTGTTAATTTGTCATATATATATATGTGTCTTCTTTGGAGAAGTATCTATTCAAATAATTTGGTTGTTCTTTAATTGACCAAATTATTTTTATTTTTCTCTTTTTATTGTTATCTTAAGTGTTCATTATATGTTATGTTCACTAGACTCTAATCAGATATATTGATGGTTTGAAAATATTTTCTCTAATTCTGTAGATTGTCTCTTCATGATAGTGTCCTTCAATGTACAAAATAAATTTTGAAGTCAAAGTTATCTATTTTGTCATTTCTTGCTTGATCTTTGTGTCATACTTCAAAAAGGTGCCTAGGGTACATGGGCACAACGTGAAGGTTTGTTACATATGTTATCCATGTGTCATGTTGGTGTGCTGCAACCATTAACTCATCATTTACATTAGGTATATCTTCTAATGCTATCCCTCCCCGCTCCCCCCACCCCACAACAGGCCCCGGTGTGTGGTATTCCCCTTCCTGTATCCAAGTGTTCTCATTGTTCAATTCCCACCTATGAGTGACATAAAGTATAATTTAAAAAAACAGAAAAGAAATATATTTTTTTCCATAATACCTCCACCTTAAAAAAAAAGTTAATGTAAGTTATTTTGCTTTTGGGAATCTTTTATAAATTTTTATAAATGGAAATACAAACAGTTTGATGTGTATCATTGTTCATCAAAACACTATGATAGGAAAATTTTCAAAAATTTATAAATGCCCAATAATAGGGAAATGATTAAATAAGTTATATTAAGAGGAATGACTAGTATACTGTCATTAAAATAATATTTTAAAATAATATTTAATGGTAGGAAAAAATGATTACTGCATAATTGAAAGTAACATAGAGAGTTTAGAAAAAAAGGTGCCTAATCAAATGTCATTAAAATTTTCATTTTTTATCTAAAAATTTTATACTTTTATCTCTCCCATTCAAGTCTTTGATCTACTTTTAGTTAATTTCTATACATTTGAAATATGAGTGCAACTCCATTATTTTTTATGTGCATATCCATTTGATCCAGGACCATTTGTTGAAAAGGCTATTCCTTCCCCATTAAATGGTCCTGGCACTCCTTTCTAAGATCAATTGAACATTAATGCATGGGTTAATTTCTGGACTCCGAATTCTATTATATTACCTTATATAGGTCTACCCTTATGACAGTAGCACTTTGTATTAACTACTATAGCTTTGTAGTAATTTGTGAAAACAGGAAGTGTGGTTCTCCAAATTTCCTCTGCTCTGTCTAGATTGTTTTGGCAATACTGAGCCCCAATTTTCCAATTTTATGATCAGCTTCCATGTTTCTGCAAAGAAAAGACTGTTGTGGTTTTGAAAGGGATTTCAGAGAAACTTAGAGGAAAATACAAACTTTTTTTCCCTCTATGCTCATCTGACACAGCACAGAACACTGCACATCTACTAATATGCGAGGATTATTTCCCTACACACCAAGCAATTCTTCAGTGGACACCTACTGGGTATTCTATTATTCAATTCAATTCTGAGAGTATTGAGTTGGGCTAGATAGTGTCAGATCTTGTGAGATAGCACAAGATCGTATCTCACAAGATCTAGTGTGCTAAATCTTGTGAGATGGAGCCCTCACAGGTTGAGGCCTCCATCTCACAGGAATCTCCCTGCTTCAACCTGTACTTCTGAGTGTCCAGCTATGTGTCAGAATTCCCATAGCTCCCAACTTAGCTTTAATTGGGCAGGACAGCTTGTGGAACTCAGGAAACATGTACATTTACTAATACAGTATTTTTTTTAATGGAATGGATTTTTACTTTCTAGAATTTTTTAAAATTATACTTTAAGTTCTAGGGTACATGTGCACAACGTGCAGGTTTGTTACATATGTATACATGTGCCATGTTGGTGTGCTGCACCCATTAACTCATCATTTACATTAGGTATATCTCCTAATGCTATCCCTCCCCCTGCCCCCCACCCTACGACAGGCCACAGTGTGTGATGTTCCCTTTCCTGTGTCCAAGTATTCTCATTATTCAATTCCACCTATGAGTGAGAACATGCGGTGTTTGGTTTTTTGTCCTTGCGATAGTTTGCTGAGAATGATGGTTTCCAGCTTCATCCATCTCCCCACAAAGGACATGAACTCATCTCTTTTTATGGCTGCATAGTATTCCATGGTGTATATGTGTCACATTTTCTTAAACCAGTCTATCATTGATGGACATTTGGGTTGGTTCCAAGTCTTTGCTATTGTGAATAGTGCCACAATAAACATACATGTGCATGTGTGTTTATAGCAGCATGATTTATAATCCTTTGGGTATATACCCAGTAATGCGATGGCTGGGTCAAATGGTATTTCTAGTTCTAGATCCTTGAGGAATCGCCACACTGTCTTCCACAATGGTTGAACTAGTTTATGGTCCCATCAACAGTGTAAAAGTGTTCCTATTTCTCCACATCCTCTGCAGCACTGGTTACTTCCTGACTTTTTAATGATTGCCATTCTAACTGGTGTGAGATGGTATCTCATTGTGGTTTTGATTTGCATTTCTCTGATGTCTAGTGATGATGACCATTTTTTCATGTGTCTGTTGGCTGCATAAATGTCTTCTTTTGAGAAGTGTCTGTTCAAATCCTTCACCCACATTTTGATGGGGTTGTTTTTTTCTTGTAAATTTGTTTGAGTTCTTTGTAGAATCTGGATATTAGCCCTTTGTCAGATGAGTAGATTACAAAACTTTTCTCCCATTCTGTAGGTTGCCTGTTCACTCTGATGGTAGTTTTTTTTGCCATGCAGAAGCTCTTTAGTTTAATTAGATCCTACTTGTCAATTTTGGCTTTTGTTGTCATTGCTTTTGGTGTTTTAGACATGAAGTCCTTGCCCATGCCTATGTCCTGAATGGTATTGCCTAGTTTTCTTCTAGGGTTTCTATGGTTTTAGGTCTAACATTTAAGTCTCTAATACATCTTGAATTAATTTTTGTATAAGGTGTAAGGAAGGGATCCAGATTCAGTTTTCTACACATGGCTAGCCAGTTGTCCCAGCACCATTTATTAAATAGGAAATCCTTTCCCCATTTCTAGTTTTTGTCAGGTTTGTCACAGATCAGATGGCTGTAGATGTGTGTTATTATTTCTGAGGACTCTGTTCTGTTCCATTGGTCTGTATCTCTGTTTTGCTACCAGTACCATGCTGTTTTGGTTACTGTAGACTTGTAGTACAGTTTGAAGTCAGGTAGCATGATGCCTCCAGCTTTCTTCTTTTGGCTTAGGATTGTCTTCGCAATGTGGGCTCTTTTTTGGTTCCATATGAACTTTAAAATAGTTTTTTCCAATTCTGTGAAGAAAGTCATTGGTAGCTTGATAGGGATGGTATTGAATCTATAAATTACTTTGGGTAGTATTGCCATTTTCACGATTTTGATTCTTCCTATCCATGAGCATGGAATGTTCTTCCATTGAGCAGTGGTTTGTAGTTCTTCTTGAAGAGGTCCTTCTCATCCCTTGTAAGTTGGATTCCTAGGTGTTTTATTCTCTTTGTAGCCATTGTGAATGAGAGTTCACTCATGATTTGGCTCCCTGTTTGTCTGTTATTGGTGTATACGAATGCTTGTGAATTTTGCACATTGATTTGTATCCTGAGAATTTGCTAAAGTTGCCTATCAGCTTAACGGGATTTTGAGCTGAGACGATGGGGTTTTCTAAATATACAATCATGTCATCTGCAAACAGGGACAATTTGACTTCTTCTTTTCCTAATTGAATACCCTTTATTTCTTTCTCCTGCCTAACTGCCCTGGCCAGATCTTCCAACACTATGTTGAATAGAAGTCGTGAGAGGGGTCATCCCTGTCCTGTGCCAGTTTTCAAAGTGAATGTTTCCAGTTTTTGCCCATTCAGTATGATACTGGCTGTGGGTTTGTCATAAATAGCTCTTATTATTTTGAGATATGTCCCATAAATACTTAGTTTACTGAGAGTTTTTAGCATGAAGGGCTGTTGAATTTTGTCAAAGGCCTTTTTTGCATCTATTGAGATAATCATGTGTTTTTTGTCTTTGGTTCTGTTTATACGATGGATTATGTTTATTGATTTGTGTATGTTGAACCAGCCTTGCATCCCAGGGATGAAGCCAACTTGATCGTAGTGAATAAGCTTTTTGATGTGCTGCTGGATCGGGTTTGCCAGTATTTTATTGAGGATTTTTGCATCGATATTCATCAGGGTTATTAGTCTAAAATTCTCTTTTTTGTGTTTGTCTCTGCCAGGCTTTGGTATCAGGATGATACTGCCGTCATAAAATGAGTTAGGGAGGATTCTCTCTTTTTGTATTGATTGGAATATTTTCAGAAGGAATGGTACCAGTTCCTCTTTGTACCTCTGGTATAATTTGCCTATGAATCCGTCTGGTCCTGGACTTTTTCTGTTGGTAGGCTATTAATTATTGCCTCAATTTCAGGGCCGGTTATTGGTCTATTCAGGGATTCAACTTCTTCCTGGCTTAGTCTTGGGAGGCTGTATGTGTCCAGGAATTTATCCATTTCTTCTAGATTTTCTAGTTTATTTGCATAGAGGTGTTTATAGTATTCTCTGATGGTAATTTGTATTTCTGTGGGATGGGCTGTGATATCCCCTTTTTCATTTTTTATCACATCTATTTGATTCTTCTCTTTTCTTCTTTATTAGTCATTCTAGTGGCCTATCAATTTTGGTGATTTTTCAAAAAACCAGCTCCTGGATTCATTGATTTTTTGAAGGGGTTTTTGTGTCTCTATCTCCTTCAGTTCTGCTCTGATCTTAGTTATTTCTTGTTTTCTGCTAGCTTTTGAATTTGTTTGCTCTTGCTTCTCTAGTTCTTTTAATGGTGATGTTAGGGTGTCAATTTTAGATCTTTCCTGCTTTCTCTTGTGGGCATTTAGTGCTGTAAGCTTCCCTCTACATACTGCTTTAAATGTGTCCCAGAGATTCTGGTAGGTTGTGTCCTCGTTCTCATTGGTTTCAAAGAACGTCCTTATTTCTGCCTTCATTTCATTATGTACCCAGTAGTCATTCAGGAGCAGGTTGTTCGGTTTCCATGTAGTTGAGTGGTTTTGAGTGAGTTTCTTAATACTGAGTTCTAGTTTGATTGCACTGTGGTCTGAGAGACAGGTTGTTATAATTTCTGTTCTTTTGCATTTGCTGAGGAGTTCTTTACTTCCAACTATGTGGTCAATTTTGGAATAAGTGTGATGTGGTACTAAAAGGAATGTATACTCTGTTGATTTGGGGTGGAGAGTTCTGTAGATGTCTATTAGGTCTGCTTGGTGCAGAGCTGAGTTCAATTCCTGCACATCCTTGTTAACTTTCTGTCTTAGTGATCTCTCTAATGTTGACAGTGGAGTTTTAAAGTCTCCCATTGTTACTGTGTGGGAGTCTTGGTCTCTTTGTAGGTCTCTAAGGACTTGCTTTATGAACTTGAGAGCCCTGTATTGGGTGCATATATATTTATGATAGCTCTTCTTGTTGAATTGATTCCTTTACCATTTTGTAATGGCCTTCTTTGTCTCTTTTGATCTTGGTTGGTTTAGAGTCTGTTTCATTAGAGACTAGGATTGCAACCCCTTCCTTTTGTGTTTTCTATTTGCTTGGTAGATCTTCCTCCATCCCTTTATTTTGAGCCTATGTGCGTCTCTGCACGTGAGATGGGTCTCGTGAATACAGCACACTGATTGGTCTTGACTCTTTATCCAATTTGCCAGTCTGTGTCTTTTAATTGGAGCATTTAGCCCATTTACATTTAAGGTTAATATTGTTATATGTGAATTTGATTCTGTCATTATGATGTTAGCTGGTTATTTTGCTCATTAGTTGATGCAGTTTCTTTCTAGCATCGATAGTCTTTACAATTTGGCATGTTTTTGCAGTGGCTGGTACCGGTTGTTCCTTTCCATGTTTAATGCTTCTTTTAGGAGCTCTTGCAGGGCAGGCCTGGTGGTGACAAAATCTCTCAGCATTTGCTTGTCTGTAAAGGATTTTATTTCTGCTTCTCTTACGAAGTGTAGTTTGGCTGGATATGAAATTCTAGACAGAAAATTGTTTCATTTAGGAATGTTGAATAGTGGCCCCCATTCTCTTCTGGCTTGTAGAGTTTCTGCCAAGAGATCAGCTGTTATTCTGACGGGCTTCCCTTTGTGGGTAACCCGACCTTTCTCTATGGCTGCCCTCAACACTTTTTCCTTCATTTCAACTTTGGTGAATCTGACAATTATGTGTTTTGGAGTTGCTCTTCTCAAGAAGTATCTTTGTGGCGTTCTCTGTTTTTCTTGAATTTGAATGTTGGCCTGTCTTTCTACATTGGGGAAGTTTTCCCGCATATCTTGTAGAGTGTTTTCCAACTTGGTTCCATTCTCCCTGTCACTTTCAGGTACACCAATCAGACGTAGATTTGGTCTTTTCACATAGTACCATATTTCTTGGAGGTTTGTTCATTTCTTTTTACTCTTTTTTCTCTAAACTTCTCTTCTTGCTTCATTTCATTCATTTGATCTTCCATCAGTGATACCATTTCTTCCAGTTGATTGTATCAGCTAGTGAACCTTGTGCATGCATCATGTAATTCTTTTGCCATGGTTTTCAGCTCCATCAGATCATTTAAGGTCTCCTGTATGCTGTTCATTCTAGTTAGACATTTGTCTAATATTTTTTCAAGGTTTTTACCTTCTTTTCGATGGGTTTGAACATCCTCCTTTAGCTCAGAGAAGTTTGTTATTACCGACTGTCTGAAGCCTTCTTCTCTTGTCAAATCATTCTCCGTCCAGCTTTGTTCCATTGCTGGTGAGGAGCTGCATTCCTTTGGAGGAGAAGAGGCACTCTGATATTTAGAATTTTCAGCTTTTCTGCTCTGGTTTCTCCCCATCTTTGTGGTTTTATCTACCTTTGGTCTTTGATAATGGTGACTCACAGATGGTTGGTGTGGATGTCCTTTCTGCTTGATAGTTTTCCTTCTAACAGTTAGGACCTTCAGCTGCAGGTCTGTCAGAGTTTGCTGGAGGTTCACTCAGATCCTGTTTGCCTGAGTATCACCAGCAGAGGCTGCAGAACAGCAAATATTGCAGAATGGCAAATGTTGCTGCCTGATCCTTCCTCTGGAAGCTTCATCTAAGTGGGGCACCCAGCTGTACGAGTTGTCAGTCAGCCCGTACTGGGAAGTGTCTCCCAGTTAGGCTACTCAGGGGTCAGGGACCACTTGAGGAAGCAGTCTCTCCATTCTCGGATCTCAAACTCCATGCTGGGAGAACCACTACTCTCTTCAAAGCTGTCAGACAGGGATGTTTAAGTCTGCAGAAGTTTCTGCTGCCTTTTGTTCAGCTATGCCCTACCCCCAGAGGTGAAGTCTATAGAGGTAGGCAGGCCTCCTTGAGCTGTGGTGGGCTCCACCCAGTTTGAGCTTCCAGGCTGCTTTGTTTACCTACTCAAGCCTCAGCAATGGTGGACGCCCCTCCCCCAGCCTTGCTGCCACCTTGCAGTTCAATTTCAGACTGCCATGCTAGCAGTGAGCGAGGCTCCATGGGCATGGGACCCTCCAAGCCAGGTGCGGGAAATAATCTCTTGGTGTGCTGTTTGCTAAGACCATTGGAAAAGTGCAGTATTAGGGTGGGAGTGTCCCAATTTTCCAGGTACCGTCTGTCATGGCTTCCCTTGGCTAGGAAAGGGAATTCTTCGACCCCTTGTGCTTCCAGGGTAAGGCAACGCCCTTCCCTGCTTTGGCTCACACTCCATGGGCTGCATCCATTGTCTGAAAAGCCCCAGTGAGATGAACCTGGTACCTAAGTTTGAAATGCAGAAATCACCCATCATCTGCGTCACTTATGCTGGGAGCTGTAGACTGGAGGTGTTCTTATTTGGCCATCTTTAGAATTGTGTCCACCAATTTAGTATTAAGAGAACCAAGAAGATCCAAGATAGCCAAAATATGCAGCCAGAAAGAGCATTTCTCACCAAGAGACCAGACCATTAAGAAGACCAGCACACTCTGAACAGATCTTCAGAAGGAAGGCACTGAGTGTGTACAGAGGCAGGATGCAGATCATGAGCTGAGGGAAAAGGAAGCTGGAAACCCTGCACAGGGCTGGCAAGCAACAGGACTCATTCATGATCCCATTGGCTCCTAGGGAACTGGTATGTTATGTAGCCAAGAAGTGGCCTAATCTCTCCAAAGACATCCAGAATCCAAACTGCCAGAGACCTCATGACTCCCATGGACACTTGAGCTGGCAAGGAGAGCTGCTTGGAGAGGTGGCAGGGACAGGACTCCAGTCTGTGTGAAGCTCAGAGAATTTGACACAGGAAGGGCTGCACAGCCAGTGATGCCCATCTCCCAAGGTTTGGCATGCTCCTCTAGGAGGCAAGACACATGAATGTCTTACCTGTGGCACAGGGCAAATTTGATCTGAGAATCCCCCTGTCTGCCAGCCTCTTCCAAGATCCCTTCCTGGCTGTCTTCAATGGCAGAACAGTCTTGGACACCTGACTTGGGTTCATCCCAGTCACTGCTGCCATAGCTTCTTCACTGGCAGACTCTACCTGTAGACAGCTTCAGCAGAAGGGTTTCTGCCAACATATACCCACCCAAAGCATCCCCCCACCACTTTGCAAGCACACTCACCTGCAGCTTCCCTATACTACTTTGTTGGTGTACACTCACCTGCAGACACCAACTCCTACTTTGCATTGCTGGTGTGCACACAAGTCTGAAACTTAAAACCTTTCTGCCATGGGTGCATGTACATGTGCACTTCACAGCCACAACCCTGACACCACCAGAGCATGTGCATGGACCCCATTGCACTGCTGCTGCCACAAATACAAACACATATGAGGAGTCTGCCACATCACCACCATGACAAGCATGCATGCATTGACTCTACTGCACTCCTGCTGGTGAATGCACGTTCATGGATCCCAATGCATTGCTATCTCCAGTACAAGTATGCACACACAAACCCTAACATCCCACCACCGTTGGCAAGTGCATGTGAATGCAGACACCAGTGCCACTGCTACAATGAAGTGCTTTTGCTGGCACTCCCTATGAGAATGCTGTTGCCAGCAGATTGAGAGAAACTTAGATGCAGTTGGTTCTTACCTTCAAAGGGCCAGAGAACAATGCCTTGTGCCTAGATCCAGGCCTCCAGAGTTACAGCACATTGCCCAGGAGTGCTGAGCTGATCCTTGGCCCCCTACAGTCATCTAGCGAAACAAAGCCAGTCATCTAGTGAAGCAAAGCCAGTCATCTAGTGAAGCAAAGCCAGTCAACTGAGCTCAACTTACAACACAGTCAAATCCACAAGGGCATCAAAGAAAGTAAAATGCCTATCCAAAGGACAGAAACTTCAAAGATTAAAAAGAAGATTAGCCCACCCACATGAGAAAAACAAACAAACAAACAAAAAAAAACCAAAAAAACAGCACAGTAACTCAGGTATCTCAAAAACTAGCAGGTCTTCTTATCTCCAAATGACTGTACTATCTTTCCAGCAATTGTTCTTAATGCTGAAACTGCTGGAATGATAAACATATTATTCAGTATCTGAATAGCAATGAAGATTAATGAGATTCTGGAATAGCTGAAACACAATCCAAAACATCTAGTGAATCCAATAAAGCAACACAAGAGCAGAAATATAAAATAGTCACTTTAGTAAAACCAAACTATCTAATAGAGATGAAAAACTCACTATGGGAATTTCATAATACAATTGGGATTATTAAAAAATAGACCAAGCTGAGAAGAGTATCAGAGCTCAAAGACGTGCTTTGAATCAATTCAATGAGGTAAAACTAAAAAAGAAAAAATAATGAAGAATGAACAAAACCTAGAAGAAATATGGGATTATGTAAAGAGACCAAACTGACAACTCATTGGCATCCCTGAGAGAGAGGAAGAGATCAAGCAACTTCAAAAACATATTAGAGGATACTGTGCACAAAAATACCTGAACCTCACTAGAGAGGTCAACATTAAATTCAGAAAATGAAGAGAACCCCTGCAAGACACTATGAAAGATGACAATCCCTAAGATACACAGTCATCACATTCTCCAAAATCAATGTTAAAAAATATTCAAGGCAGGTAGAGAGATGGGCAGGTCACCAAAAAGGGAATCCCATTGTATAAGTCTATTTTCACACTGTTACAAAGAACTGCCCGAGACTGGGTAATTTATTTAAAAAAAGAAGTTTAATTGGCTCTCAGTTCAGTATGGCTGAAGAAGCCTCAGAAAGCTTAAAATCATGGCAGGAGGTGAAGGCAAAGCAAGGTACCATCTTCACAAGGCGACAGCAAGGAGAAGTGCCAAGAAAAGAGGAAGAGCCCCTTTTAAAAGCATCAGATCTCATGAGAACTCACTATCATGAGAACAGCATGGGGGAAACTGCCCCCATGATTCAATTACCTCCACCTGGTCTATTCCTTAACACTTGGGGTTTTGGGTATTATGGGGATTACAATTCAAGATGAGATTTGGGTGGAGACACAAAGCCTAACTGTATCACCCATCAAGCTAATAGCAGACTTTTCAACAGAAATGCTACAAGCCAGAAAATATTGGGAACCTATATTCAGAATTCTTAAAGAAAAGAAATTCCAACCAAGAATTTCATATCCAGCCAAACAATGCTTCATAAGTTAAGGAGAAATAATACCCTTTTCAGACAAGCACGTACTAAGGAAATTCAGACAAGCATGTGCTAAGGAAATTCACTATCATCAGATCTGCTGGGTAAGGGATCTTTAAGAGAGTTCTAAACATGGTCATAAAAAAATCACACCTGCTAAAACAAAAGCACACTTAAGCATATAGCCCACAAACACTATAAAGCAACTACACAATCAAGTCTGCATAAGAACCAGCTAAAATCATGATAGAATCCAATCAGTATATATCAATGTTGATCTTTAATATAAACAGGTTAAACATCCCACATAAAAGACACAGAGTGGCAAGTTGGCAAAGAAGCAAAACTCAACTATATGCTGTCTTCAAGAGACACATCTCACATACAATGATATTCATAGGCTCAAAGTAAATGGATAGAAAGAAATATACCAAGCAAATGAAAAACAAAACCCAGCAGAGGCTGCTATTCTAATTGCAAACAAACAGACTTGAAACCAATAATGATCAAAAAAGATAATAAATCAACAGAAACAAAAATTGGTTCTTTGACAGAATAAAGAAGATTGATAGATCACTAACTACATGAATAAAGAAAAGAGATACAAATAAGCACAGTCAGAAATGACAAAGGGGCCACTATGAGAGGTGAAAAACTCACTCATTCTAAAAATACTCCGTAAGCTAATAAAAAAAGCAAATGAAAAATGCAAATGTTTCACACTTAAGCAATTGTAGTATTGTCAAAGCTTACTGAATGGAGATTCAAAAATTTATTGGGGAGCTTGTTCCAGGATTTATTCTTTCTGACCCAAGGTTCTCCATTCTAACAAACATTTAAACACTATAAACTCATTTTCTCTATTTCTGTCTTCTGGAGAAAAGAAAAATGCCAGTCAGTTACCAGAAGACAATTTAACTGTCTATAGACAGCTGAGCCTTATTTTCCTTTATAACAACACTTCATGGTAGATAATAATCAAATGCATTATTCAATCTTTTTCTGTCTTGGAGTCTCAATCTCATCTACAGCCTTCCATGGTCTGAAATATAAGTAAATGACTTCTGGGGTAAATCTCTTTGAGAAATGCTATTTAAAAATCTTGCAAATTTACAGGTTAGCAGTAGTCAAAATTGGGTACTTAGGATTTATCATCACTCAAGCTATTTAGTTGGTATTACATTTAAAAGTTATTGATTCTGCCTACAACCAGAATCAGCAGAGCCTGCCATTCCATTTGCATTGCTTCTATGGCCAATTACTGCAACCACAGGCCAATCCCATTGCAATTTTCCCCTTTTTCTAAGCAAGAAAAGAAATCCCAACAAATTGAGTTGCTTTTACATGGTTAAAAAGTCTGGCTCCAGTTAAATACATTATTATGGAACTTATTGAATAAAGGCAGGTTATCTCCCAGCTCACAGATTTGACCTTGACCTGCCTCACCTCTCACAATATAAAATGATTTAAGCTTTTTCACATAAAGGCAGACATACAATTTTCTATTTATGCCAACTATTTATGCCAACTATTATGTTAAAAACATTTAATTTCATTTAATATATTTTTAACTTGTCTAAATTTTCTAAACATTTTTAGATCTTTCCTACCTCATGAAGAACAAAAGTAGGCACACGAGTATGATAATCCTTTGATCCTTGTATGGAATGGTCACATATAAAGGAGACTATTATTGTAGTGGAACATCTATATCAATGCTGTTACTATTAAAGCATTTTAGCAGTAAAAAAAAAAAAAAAAAGAAAAAAAAGAAAGAAAATGGAAATTAAAATCTCTCAATAAATGTTCAAATGGCCTGAAGTTTTGATTATGCTCCCAGGGTTATGGATTTAAAAACCAAACTTTGGTCAGAAACCATATTAACCTTTTAGAACAGTCACTATACCAATAATTTTAAGATATAATTTGGATCATTTCATTTCTTCTATGATTGAGTCACGGACTGCAGAGCTTTTAATGGAAGCTTTACAGATTCTGAAAGGACCAGGCAGCTGTTTAGGCTCTGCATGATTAGATGCTTAAAACTGGATTTAAATCCTCTAAAATATCAGTTTTGCTTCTCCAGTTCAAGATAATAGCACTGTACATTAAATGGGTTATCATTGGTAATTTGACGTGGACCACTGAGTTTATTGAAATTGCAGATCTCAACAATCTCAGTACTGTCTGATTTAGCATGAACATCTGGAAAACTATTTTCTTGGAATTCAATTAATTTTTGTCCTTTTGTGGTTAGCAGTTTTATATACCAGTTAATCTCTTTATTAGAGTTCTTGTAATTATTACTCAGCTCAATCGATACTAAAGTTATTAGAATCCCATAATCAAGAGTGCCTGTCAGGGTCCTTTCCATCCTTTTCATGAGCTTCATTGAAGACACAGCACTTTAGGATTTTACTTGCTTGTAAAGAGCTTTCAGAAAACATATCAGAATTAAGCAATTATCTGTAAACAATACTTAATATGGTCATGGTTAAATGCAGAATTGACGAGAACATCGTGTTATTTCTGTGGTCCACAATAATTTAACGTAATAACCATCATTATGACTGATAACCTATACTGAGACATATCAGAATTTTAGGAATATCATAAAATTTTGTAATGCATATAATAGCATATCTATAAAGCTATAACTTGGAGATTAAACATTATGTCTTTTTTTGGCAATGCTTCCCATATATTTTAACATGTCAAAAAAGGCCATTTGTTATTTCTCTTTTGGAAGCTGCAGTGGCTTTTGGTAACATCCCAAAGTTAAAGATAAAAAATAGTTAATTTTAGAATTTATTATTTTATTTTGGAAAGTTTGTTAAATACCAGGTATTTAGGACACCTAATATTAAATTAACAGTTTAAAACACAAATCAAAATGATATCACAGATTACTGTAAAATAATATTCATTTAGTGAAAGCAATAATAAAATGGTTTATAAGAAGCAAAATCCTTTATTCTTTGATAGAGAAGACACTCAGTTTTCCAATAAAAATTCTATAAAAGCATGAAACAGAATCTGCCTCTCCTCTCCTTTTTTTCTTTCCTGCAGTTTACTTTAAAAGTGAAAAAAAAGTCTTTTACTATCTCATAAATATTACATGAATGTCTTGTTTAAATGAGAAAACAAAATTTTACTTTTATATTAGTGTATTATCAATACTAAAGATAGTTTTGACAAATTGTCATAAACAGATCCATCTATTTTCAGTTAGGTTTTGACAACAGAAGATAAGATTTCCATAAACCTTTTACAACCTCTTACAAATTAAATTTTTTTTATTCCTCAACTTTTTAGATTCCTTTAGTTTCATCTATATTATTTTTCTCCATTTTGAAACATTTAAATAACCTTTAAACTAGACAATATTACTTTTCTTTTAGGAAAAGCCATATCCTCAAACCTTTTTTGTAAACTTCCTCATGAAAAACACATCTTACTTTTCTAAAACTCTCTGCATATAGAATTATTTCTTATATTGAGTAATTTTAATTACATATGGTAATCAAAATTTTGACTCTATACCCAATCTCCAGTGAAAAACTTAGGAAGGAAGTAATTTTGAACTATTTTATATCAGTATTTATAGATGAAAACAATTTCATAAATTTTTAGAAAGATATGTTTCTTCAATTTTTTAATTAACAGGTATAAATATATTTACCTTTTCTATAGCATCTAAAAATTAGATGCCAAAGTATATGAACTGCAACTTAAACATATGTTTAATAACTAATATTTCAGTATTTTTACTTACCCAAAATTGACTCAGTTTATGATTATGTATTATTTAATTTAACATGAGTTTAAGATTTTTGAAGTGATTTGAAATTACTAAAAAGAATTTTGAAATGATGACACACATACACTTCCTAACATCTTCCCCAGTTGTCCTGGTTCCCAAGAAATTACCTGGCACTCAAGAACAGGGATGAAGTACAGGGCCTGTCTTGGCTCTAAATTTACATATCAAAATATCAAAATACAGAGCTGAGGACAGAAGACAGGTCTGTGAAGAGGATGCCTGGAGAATCCAATCCCTCCAAGTATGGGCAGGGAGAAAAGCTGGGCCATATAGCATGGGGCCATACTGTTCTTGGCTCTGCCTTGCAGTTGATAGCCCAGGTGCTGAGGACATACAAATATCCTAAGACTTCACCATGGACACCTGTGCAGATCCCAAATTCAGAGGCTCAAACCAAAGACATACACTCATAGTAAGATGTGTGCAAGGCTTTGGGGGAACTCAGGAGCCAGGCTTTACAGCTTTAGCTCACAGACAAATCAAGCAATGATAAAAAATTTACAAAAGCAAAAATTTTACAACCTTAAAACATGTAGCAAAGACAGCATAAATCTGTCCAACCCAGTAGACGCAGGCAAAAAAAGTCTGAAATATGTTTAATAATGACAATCCTGGAAATATTCCTATTTTATTTTACCAGCAATTTAAAAACTAGCATTAGGGCCGGGTGCAGTGGCTCATGCCTGTAATCTCAGCACTTCGGGAGGCCGAGGCGGGTGGATCATGAGGTCAGGAGATTGAGACCATCCTGGCTAACATGGTGAAACCGTGTCTCTACTAAAAATACAAAAAAAAAAATTAGCTGGGTGTGGTGGCAGGCACCTGTAGTCCCAGCTACTCGGGAGGCTGAAGCAGGAGAATGGCAGGAACCCGGGAGGCAGAGCTTGCAGTGAGCCGAGATCGCACCACTGCACTCCAGCATGGGTGACAGAGTGAGACTCTCTGTCAAAAAATAAAAATAATAAAAATAAACAAATAAATAAATTAAAACGAGCTTTATTTACCAAATATTTTATCACATAACACATAGAGACATACAGAAATGCAGACATACAAGAAACTATTTTGTAGCTTTCACTATGAATTTTCATTTGTGAGCTTCCAAATAGTTTTTATTTTCCCTATTCAGACTATAGATCTTCCAATCAACTGTTGCATTGCCCTAAGCAACTGTTACTATGCAATCCTAAATCTGCACTTTTAAAGGGATGACTCTTAGGTTAAATGATGTAGATAATTTATACCTCAAAAGTGCAGAGCTAAGACTTAAAACTTAAATACTGTACCATCATTTGCTCAGCACCTCCTCCCCTAAAAAAGAGGTTTTAGGTATAGGTCCTCTCAAGAAAAAAATAGCCAGTAAAAGAACCTTAAACAAAATTAAGACCTATTATGTAAATTTAAACCAATGACAAGAAGTTTTAGTGACTCAATCTTTCCTCCAAGTGAACAGAGTCAGACACTCCTGCAAATAGAAATTACAAAATAGCTAGCTAAATGCCAGACAGGTGTATTTGGGAGGGGAACTTAGTTCAACAGATGCTCTTTTAAATTTATCTGCTGTTTCTTAGATAAATTTACTGAGTTTGGGGTGAAGTCCATTAAGGAATAGGGCAAAGAAAGCATTGTCTATGCCTGGATTCACCATGGATAGCTCTGAAAAAGAAACAAGTCTATTTTACCTGAAAACCTGCTTTTTATAAACACCTCATTGGGCTTTATTTTCACATTCAACGCAGAAGTGTCACTAAGCCAAAAGGTTAAGGGATTTGGTTTTTTCTTATCCACTGGGCACTTAAGCTTTTTTATTTCTTTTTGTAAAGAGCCTTTTAAAAGACAGTAAAAATATTGAAATCTCTTTAGAACCTTACGCACATCAATAAGCATTCCTGAGTTAGTCTAATTGAAGTACCTCATTTTTAAACATGTTTCTTAAAGTGCAGTGCTGTTTTTTTGGAAAGTTCCACTGTAGTTTTAAATTATCTTAAGTAAGTTTTTGTCATTTTTGTAAGCATTTGCTGCTTCCAGGGCCTAATATTTATATAAATAAATGTAGGCATAGCCAGAAGGTGGAGTACTAATTTCTTCAAAAATTAAAAATGCCATTTTTTGTGTGGACTCTTGGCTTTGATTCTCAGATATTTTTCATCAATTTAGCCAATGATTTTTCCCTACCTAAGCTCACAAGGAAAAGAAGCAAAAGAAATAGAACACAAAAATCCCAGTTAATTTCTGAAAGCCAGAGTTTGCAACCCCTGCAGTATTGCCATTTACTGCCAGTTTCTCTCTGATCCAGTCAGATATCCAAGGCCTCTAACTGGATCCTATCCAGTTAATTTCCAAATCCAATCTGACCTTGAACCCAGGCCATTAGTATCTTTCTCAACTTTTGAACCCAGTCCAGATAAAAAAAATGTGCCAAACAATCTTGTATAGCTCAAACACAAATGCATGGAGCTTCATAATGTAAGAGAAAACTTATCCATGATCCCTAGCAGCTGTGAGAGAGTAAAGGACACAATGGGCCTAGTGGGTACCTCACTTACTTGGTCACTTAATGCTCCTAAGGATCACTGGAAGCTTTAATTTTGATCCCACATGTAATACCATCTGTTAAAAAAGAGAGAGAGAGAAATTAGATTTAACAGAGTTTAATTGATCAAAAATCAGTTAATGAATCAGGCAGTTCTCCTAAACCAGAATAGATTTAGTGTGACTCTGGGGATGCTGTATGGTCAGAAAAAAAGAAAGTGACATACAGAAAATGGTAGTGAGATACAATAATAGCTGAATTGGTTACAGCTCAGGGTTTGCCTTATTGAACATGGTTTGAACATTTGGACAACTGTGACTAAAACTTTGTGATTGGCACAAGAGGTTATGATCTATTTATAACTCCAGTTAGGTTACAGTTCACTATGTACAAAGAAACCCTTAGGCCAAAGTTAAAATATGTAAGGTGACAGCTTTAGTCTAAATCTAATTTAACAAAATGTTGAATCAACTTTGCATTCCATAGATTAATAGAATGATAGATTATTAGATTAATCCCACTTGATAACGGGGCATAATATTTTTATATGTGACTTGATTTTGTCTGATAGTATTTTGTTGAGTATTTTTGCATATATATTCATAATGGATACTGAAGATTTCTTTTCTTCTTACTTCTTTGTCCGGCATTGGTATTGTGACAATACTGGCCCCATAGTATATGCTAAGAATTATTCCCTTTAATTCTATCTTTTAGAATAGTTTGAGGGGTAGTGCCATTCATCCTTTAAACTTTAGGTAACATTTTTGAGTGATTACATCTAATTTGGGCTTTTCTTTGTTGGAAGTTTTTGAGATACCGAAAAACGTCTTTACGCCTTACAGATATATTCATAATTTCTATTTCTTCTTGAGTAATTTACAGCAGTTTCTGTCATTCTAGGAATTTTTCCATTTCATCTATGTTTTTCAATTTGTCATACAATTGTTCACAGTATTTTTAATAACACATTTTATTCCTTTATCGTTAATAGTAAAATCCCCTTTTGCCAAGGGTCTCAGTGTGCATGCTGGGGCATTGAATTCAACACTCAGTCAGATGATCTGCACCTGTTTCTTAGTCTTCACTTTCTGTTTACCTAGATCCTCAAAGTCAGCCAGAAGTCATACATTTGTGCCTGTTCAGATCTCTCTTTAGCATGCACACATTTCTATGCAAGCATTTGTCTTTTTAGTATCCCTGAAATTGGTTGAAACATTTCAAAGCCCATATGCATTTTTCACTCCTCATCTTTTCCTCTTAAGTTTGCTAGACAATCTATTGTTGGCCTAATATCCATCATCTCAGGCAGGAGCAACTAAAACAATTGTATTTAAATGTTTTTGAGTCATGTCCACAGAAAAACCACAGAAAGTGGTTTTTAATACCGAATCTTACATCAGGCAAAATAATGACTAGATTTTCAAGTTGGGTGTTCCAGGGACAACAAAAGATGTTAAATAGTGACTATTCTTCGGGAATGTGACTTTGAAAGATGTATACCACTGACATGCTCTCTTTAGTATCAATAAGGTGAACTGTTATATTTTCCACGGGTTCAGACAAGCTGGAATATAGGGAATAGTATCACTTCTAGCTAAAATGGATAAAGCTCCCTATTCTTAATAATATTCAGCCATTTTTCTCCATTTTATTCCCTAGGTTTCTATACACATTTGATTAATTTGCATAGTTCCAACAGTGTTGATTTTGAGTTTTTCTTTTTTTTTCCCTTGTTTTTTTCCCTGAAAGTCCCTAGTCTACCATTTTACTGACAAAAATTGTATTCGATTTTTAAAAATCTTTAGCTGCAGGCAGGGTGCAGTGGCTCATTCCTGTAATCCCAGCACTGTGGGAGGCCGAGGTGAGTGGATCACCTGAGGTTGTGAGTTTGAGACCAGCCTGACTAACATGGAGAAACCCTGTCTTTAATAAAAATACAAAATTAGCCAGGTGTGGTGGCTCATGCCTGTAATCGCAGCTACTCTGGATGCTGAGGCGGGAGAATCGCTTGAACCCAGGAGGCGGAGGTGGTGGTGAGCTGAGATCACGCCATTGCACTCCAGCCTGGGCAATAAGGGCAACACTCTGTCTCAAAAAAAAAAAAAAAAAAAAAAAAAAAATCTTTAGCTGCATAAATGACTATACTTCTGCTGTTTTACTGACTTTTCATAAATGTTTTTGTGGTAACTGTTTTTTACCTTGCACCAAAAAAAAAAAAAAAAAAAAAAAAAACCAAAATGGAAAAGAGTGATGCACCTCAGTGCACTTTCCTCCCAGTGTGCAGGCCAGTCAGAGGTTCTCTGAGAACCCCTTTATACTCAGCTGTGTCACTCCCCCCTGTAAGGAAGTACATCTAACAGACATTAGAATAAAGATAAGGGTAAGAATGAAGACCAATCTTAACTTCTTCCTGCTGACAGAGGGCGTTGTTTTGGGGAAAACTGCAGTCAGAGCTCCCTTAAAGGCCTATCTAAGGGTTCCCAGCAAAACAGACTATTCTCTGAGGCTCCAGTTGCATGACCATTTGTAGTTTGATGGCCTAAAGCCAAGAAAAGACAAACCGGGTTATTAAAAAACACATATCGAAATGAAACAAGGGGAGGGGTAAGGACAGCTTAAAAATCCCAAGGCCTTTTGCCAGTGGGCATAGGGAGAGGAAGACTGAAATCATGATTGGTAAAACAAACAAACAAACAAACAAACAAACAAACAAACAAAACCTTTACTCTTTTGCTGGCATGTTGGCCTTCTGGGTTCCTTTCCCTTGAGCCCAACCCTAAGCCAACCAGTTTAAGGTTTGGGAAATTAACTCTTTCCAGTTTGGAGGATGCATCTGAGGGTAGCATTCCAGAGTATGGAGACACAGTTACCTATCAGTGAAGAGAGGACAGAGGAGGAGAATAGAAAAAATAAGGAGCTTTTCAAAGGAGTCCCAGATATCAGGATGCATTTGGAAGGGGTACAGACTCAAGATGAATGGCTACCCATCAAGAAAGAGGGGAGCAGGCATTCCTGGTTCCCTTTTCTTCCTAGCAGATACCCAGAATACATTAGGGAGAGAAGGAAGAGCATCCTTTCCCTTTTCCGTCTTTGCATCCCCAAGTTCTGGGAACCTTGGCAGGTGCCACCCATGGGTGCCAAAATGGCTTGCACCCATGAAACAGGGAGGGCCTAGAGAATATAAATTATCTCCTCTCATCTACGTTTCTAAGCCAACTACTGACAGTAGCTTTGATGTTCCCTGGACTTCATTTATGCCATGGATACCAGCATGACTTTTATCCATGAAACAAGAAGCTTGGCTTGATTGGCAGGAATTAGCAATGCTTGCCTGTGCTGCATATATTAGCTTCTGTTGTCACCTGTCTCTGGATCCCTTAGGTCGTTTTCTTCTTAAGGCTTTGACCTGAAGCTTGAAATTGAGTTTTGGAGAAAAATGTGCCTTGGGGGCATTGCATGGACTCCTATCATAAACCGAATGCTAAGGTGAGGCTGTAGAAATGAGTCCTCCTTCAACAAGGGAGACAAAAAGATGTCTTGTGACATGACCAGATAACCAGTGGCTATAGCTATGCTTGGTAAATTTTGGGTGCAGGGTGCTTGTATTGGGTTAGCTCCCTTCATCTTACTTTCCCAAAAAGGAAACCTCCAATTGGTGGGCATCCTATTTATTCCCATCACCTGGCAGGATTTGCAGGATAATTGCTCAGAACTTGAGTACTGATCCAGATTTTTACATTACCCATCCCTCTTGTTATTTCTGAGATGCAGCCAGAGATTGCTGATTGGTTCACAGGAACAAGCAGAGTTAGTCTAAAATGTAGGCGAAAACGTAAAAACAACTTGACAAAAGTATGGTAAGTTTTGAAACATAATTTCTTTACGTCTAGTTCTAATTTTTGTTAAAAAAATCAAATCATGATAGGGCTAAGTGGTTTGCAAAATAGACTTTAGTCTTACATTTGGCCTGATTACTTACATAAAGGGAAGCAAGAATAACTATTTCTACATAGGACCTTTAGATTGGCTTTGAAGAAACTGTTCCACAAGAAGTCTCAGATAAGACATATATATATATATACTTTTAGTTTTTATTATACTTTAAGTTCTAGGGTACATGTGCACAATGTACAGGTTTGTTACATACGTATACATGTGCCATGTTGGTGTGCTGCACCCATTCACTTGTCATTTACAGTAGGTATATCTCTTAATGCTAACCCTCCCCCCGCCCCCCACTCCATGACAGGCCCCGGTGTGTGAAGTTCCCCTTCCTGTGTCCAAGTGTTCTCATTGTTCAATTCCCACCTATCAGTGAGAACATGCAGTGTTTGGCTTTCTGTTCTTGCGATAGTTCGCTGAGAATGATGGTTTCCAGCTGCCTCCATGTCCCTACAAAGGACATGAACTCATTCTTTTTTATGGATGCATAGTATTCTATGGTATATATGTGCCACATTTTCTTAATCCAGTCTGTCATTGATGGACATTTGGGTTGGTTCCAAGTCTTTGCTATTGTGAATAGTGCCACAATAAACATATGTGTGCATGTGTCTTTATACCAGCATGATTTAAAATCCTTTGGGTATATACCCAGTAATGGGATGGCTGGGTCAAATGGTATTTCTAGTTCTAGATCCTTGAGGAATCGCCACACTGTCTTCCACAATGGTTGAACTAGTTTATAATCCCACCAACAGTGTAAAAGTATTCCTATTTCTCCACATCCTCTCCAGCATCTGTTGTTTCCTGGATATTTAATGATTGCCAATCTAACTGGTGTGAGATGGTATCTCATTGTGGTTTTGATTTGCATTTCTCTGATGGTTAGTGATGATGAGCATTTTTTCGTGTGTCTGTTGGCTGCATAAATGTCTTCTTTTGAGAAGTGTCTGTTCAAATCCTTAACCCACATTTTGATGGGGTTGTTTTTTTCTTGTAAATTTGTTTGAGTTCTTTCTAGGTTCTGGATATTAGCCCTTTGTCACCTGAGTAGATTGCAAAACTTTTCTCCCATTCTGTAGGTTGCCTGTTCACTCTGATGGTAGTTTCTTTGGCTATGCAGAAGCTCTTAAGTTTAATTAGATCCCATTTGTCTATTTTGGCTTTTGTTGCCATTGCTTTTGGTGTTTTAGACATGAAGTCCTTGCCCATGTGTATGTCCTGAATGGTACTGCCTATTTTTCTTCTAGGGTTTTTATGGTTTTGGGTCTAACATTTAAGTCCCTAATCCATCTTGAATTAATTTTTGTATAAGGTGTAAGGAAGGGATCCAGTTTCAGCTCTCTACATATGGCTAGCTAGTTGTCCCAGCACCATTTATTAAATAGGGAATCCTTTCCCCATTTCTTTTGTCAGGTTTGTCAAAGATCAGATGGTTGCAGATGTGTGGTATTATTTCTGAGGACTCTGTTCTGTTCCATTGGTCTATATCTCTGTTTTGCTACCAGTACCATGCTCTTTTGGTTACTGTAGTTTGAAGTCAGGTAGCATGATGTCTCCAGCTTTGTTCTTTTCGCTTAGGATTGTCTTGGCAATGTGGGCTCTTTTTTGGTTCCATATGAACTTTAAAGTAGTTTTTTCCAATTCTGTGAAGAAAGTTATTGGTAGCTTAATGGGGATGTCATTGATCTATAAATTACCTTGGGCAGTATGGCCATTTTCACGATTTTGATTCTTCCTATCCATGAGCATGGAATGTTCTTCCAGTGAGCAGTGGTTTGTAGTTCTCCTTGAAGAGGTCCTTCACATCCCTTGTAAGTTGGATTCCTAGGTATTTTATTCTCTTTGAAGCAACTGTGAATGGGAGTTCATTCATTATTTGGCTCCCTGTTTGTCTCTTTTTTGGCATATAGGAATGCTTGTGAATTTTTCACATTGGTTTTGTATCCTGAGATTTGCTAAAGTTGTTTATCAGCTTAAAGAGATTTTGAGCTGAGACGATGGGGTCTTTAAAATACACAATCATGTCATCTGCAAACAGGGACAATTTGACTTCCTCTTTTCCTAACTGAATACCGTTTATTTCTTTATCCTGTCTAATTGACCTGGCCAGAACATCCAATGCTATGTTGAATAGGAGTGGTGAGAGAGGGCACCCCTGTCCTGTGCCAGTTTTCAAAGTGAATGCTTCCAGTTTTTGCCCATTCAGTATGATACTGGCTGTGGGTTTGTCATAAATAGCTCTTATTATTTTGAGATATGTCCCATCAATACCTAGTTTATTGAGAGTTTTTAGCATAAAGGGCTGTTGAACTTTGTCAAAGGCCATTTTTGCATCTATTGAGATAATCATGGGTTTTTTGTCTTTGGTTCTGTTTATATGATGGATTACGTTTATTGATTTGTGTATGTTCAACCAGCCTTGCATCCCAGGGATGAAGCCCACTTGATCATGGTGGATAAGCTTTTTGATGTGCTGCTTGATCGGGTTTGCCAGTATTTTATTGCGGATTTTTGCATCGATGTTCATCAGGGATATTGGTCTAAAATTCTGTCTTTTTTTTTTTTTTTGTATCTCTGTCAGGCTTTGGTATCAGGATGATGTTGGCCTCATAAAATGAGTTAGGGAGGATTCCTTCTTTTTCTATTGATTGGAATAGTTTCAGAAGGAATGGTACCAGCTCCTCTTTGTACCTCTGGTAGAATTTGCCTATGAATCCATGCGGTCCTGGACTTTTTTGGTTGGTAGGCTATTAATTATTGCCTCAATGTCAGGGCCTGTTATTGGTCTATTCAGGGATTCAACTTCTTCCTGGTTTAGTCTTGGGAGGGTGTATGCGTCCAGGAATTTATCCATTTCTTCTAGATTTTCTAGTTTATTTACATAGAGGTGTTTATAGTATTCTCCGATGGCAGTATTTCTGTGGGATGGGTGGTGATATCCCTTTTCATTTTTTATGGCGTCTATTTGATTATTCTCTCTTTTCTTCTTTGTTAATTGTGCTAGTGGTTTATCAATTTTGTTGGTCTTTTCAAAAAACCAGCTCCTGGATTCATTGATTTTTTGAAGGAGTTTTTGTGTCTCTATCTCCTTCAGTTCTGCTCTGATCTTAGCCATTTCTTGCCTTCTGTTAGCTTTTGAATATGTTTGCTCTTGCTTCTCCAGTTCATTTAATTGTGATGTTAGGGTGTCAATTTTAGATCTTTCCTGCTTTCTCTTGTGGGCATTTAGTGCTGTAAATTTCCCTCTGCACACTGCTTTAAATGTGTCCCAGATATTCTGATAGTTTGTGTCTTTGTTCTCATTGGTTTCAAAGAACATCTTTATTTCTGCCTTAATTTTGTTATGTACTCAGTAGTCATTCAGGAGCAGGTTGTTCAGTTTTCATGTAGTTGAACAGTTTTAAGTAGTTTCTTAAACCTGAGTTCTAGTTTGATTGCATTGTGGTCTGAGAGACAGTTTGTTATAGTTTCCGTTCTTTTACATTTGGTGAGGAGTGCTTTACTTCCAACTATGTAGTCAATTTTGGATAAAGTGTGATGTGGTGCTGAGATGAATGTATATTCTGTTGATTTGGGGTGCAGAGTTCTGTAGATGTCTATTAGGTCTGCTTGGTGCAGAGATGAGTTCAATTCCTGAGATATCCTTGTTAACTTTCTGTCTCGTTGATCTGTCTAATGCTGACAGTGGAGTGTTAAAGTCTCCCATTATTATTGCGTGGGAGTCTAAGACTCCTTGTAAGTCTCTAAGGACTTGCTTTATGACTCTGGGTGCTCCTGTATTGGGTGTATATATGTTTAGGATAGTTAGCTCTTCTTGTTGTATTGATTCCTTTACCATTATGTAATGGTCTTGTCCCTTTTGATCTTGGTTGGTTTAGAGTCTGTTTTATCAGAGACTAGGATTGCAACCCCTGTCTTTTTTTGTTTTCCAGTTGCTTGGTAGATCTTCCTCCATCCCTTTATTTTGAGCCTATGTGTATCTCTGCATGTGAGATGGGTCTCCTGAATACAGCACACTGATGGGTCTTGACTCTTTTTCCAATTTGCCAGTCTGTGTCTTTTAATTGGAGCATTTAGTACATTTACATTTAAGGTTAATATTGTCATGTGTGAATTTGATCCTGTCATTACGACGTTAGCTGGTTATTTTGCTCATCAGTTGATGCAGTTTCTTCCTAGCATCAATGGACTTTATAATTTGGCATGTTTTTGCAGTGGCTGGTAGCAGTTGTTCCTTTCCATGTTTAGTGCTTCCTTCAGGAGCTCTTGTAGGGCAGGCCTGGTGGTGACAAAATCTCTAAGCATTTGCTTTTCTGTAAAGGATTTTATTTCTCCTTCACTTATGAAACTTAGTTTGGCTGGATATGAAATTCTGGGTTGAAAATTCATTTCTTTAAGAATGTTGAATATTGGCCCCCACCCTCTTCTGGCTTGTAGAGTTTGTGCTGAGACATCAGCTGTTAGTTTGATGAGCTTCCCATTGTGGGTAACCCGACCTTTCTCTCTCTGGCTGCTCTTTACATTTTTTCCTTCATTTCAACTTTGGTGAATCTGACAATTATGTGTCTTGGAGTTGTTCTTCTTGAGGATTATCTTTGTGGCGTTCTCTGTTTTTCCTGAATTTGAATGTTGGCCTGCCTTGCCAGGTTGGGTGATTTCCCCTGGATAATATCCTGCAGATTGTTTTCCCCATCACTTTCAGGTACACCAAACAGACTTAGATTTGGTCTTTTCACACAGTCCCATATTTCTTGGAGGCTTTGTTGATTCCTTTTCACTCTTTTTTCTCTAAACTTCTCTTCTTGCTTCATTTCATTCATTTGATCTTTAATCACTGATACCCTTTCTTCCAGGCAATCGACTCTGTTACTGAAGCTGTGCATTCGTCACGTAGTTCTCATGCCATCATTTTCAGCTCTATCAGGTCATTTAAGGACTTGTCTACATTGGTTATTCAATTAGCCATTCATCTAATCTTTTTTCAAGGTCTTTAGCTTTTTGTGATGGGTTTGAACATCCTCCTTTAGCTCGGAGAAGTTTGATCGTCTGAAGCCTTCTTCTCTCAATGCATTCAAGTCATTCCCCCTCCAGCTTTTTTCCATTGCTGGCAAGGAGCTGCGTTCCTTTGGACAGAGAGAGGCACTCTGATTTTTAGAATTTTCATCTTTTCTGCTCTGTTTTTCCCCCCATCTTTGTGGCTTTATCTCCCTTTGGTCTTTGATGATGGTGATGTACAGATGGGGTTTTGGTGTGGATGTCCTTTCTGTTTGTTAGTTTTCCTTCTAACAGTCAGGACCCTCAGCTGCAGATCTGTTGGCGTTTGCTGGAGGTCCACTCCAGAGGTTGTTTTCCTGGGTATCAGCAGCAGAGGCTGCAGAAGAGTGAATACTGCTGAACAGCAAATGTTGCTGCCTGATCATTCCTCTGGAAGCTTCATCTCAGAGGGTTATCCATCTGTGTGAGTTGTCAGTCTGCCCCCAGTGGGGGGTGCCAACTAGTTAGGCTACTCGGGGGTCAGGGACCCATTTGAGAAGGCAGTCTGTGTGTTCTCAGATCTTAAATTCCATGCTGGGAGAACCACTACTCTCTTCAAAGCTGTCAGACAGGGGCACTTAAGTCTGCAGAAATTTCTGTTGCCTTTTGTTTGGCTATGCCCTACCCTCAGAGGTGTAGTCTACAGAGGCAGGCAGGCCTCCTTGCACTGCGATGGGCTCCAGCCAGTTCAAGCTTCCTAGCCACTTTGTTTACCTACTCAAGCCTCGGCAATGGCGAGCACCCCTCCCTCAGCCTCACTGGCACCTTGCAATTAGATCTCAGACTGCTGTGCTAGCAATGAGGGAGGCTCCGTGTGTGTGGGACCCTCTGAGCCAGGCGCAGGATACAATCTCCTGGTGTGCCATTTGCTAAGACCCTTGGAAAAGTGGAGTATTAGGGTGGGAGTGACCCGATTTTCCAGGTGCTGTGTGTCAGGGTTTCCTCGGCTAGGAAAGGGAATTTCCTTACCCCTTGTGCTTCCTGGGTGAGGTGATGCCTCGCCCTGCTTCAGCTCTCACTCAGTGGGCTGCACCCACTGTCCTGCACCCACCATCCGACACGCCCCAGTGAGATGAATCCGGTACCTCAGTTGGAAATGCAGAAATCACCTGTCTTCTGCATCACTCATGCTGGGAGCTGTAGCCTAGAGCTGTTCCTATTCGGCCATCTTGGAACCACCCCAATAAGACCTTTTAAAGCCAAGCCCAACCATATGTTTGTATCCTCAAGTACCTGTGAGTGGGTAATCCTCACCTCCTAATTTCCCAAGATAAATTTGGAGCTGCTAGGCCTGTTAGAAAGTGACATTTGTTACTGACTACAGGTCAGGAAGCCTGTACAGGGAATGTGTAGGCAAGGGCATGAGGCCAGTTTCTCCCACAGGGCTTTTACCCACTCTGCAAGTCAAGATTGACTCCTTAAAGGGAAGCATATGATTCCAATTAAAGCCTTGGTAAAATAACCAGTTTCTTCAATTGTGTGCTGTTGCAAAAGAAAAATGGATTATTACTGCACTGATGCAAACAAGTCTATTACCATAAGTTAAGAATACTCACAGATAATTTCCAAATTATAGAAGAATCAGGCAGAGAAAAACAAACATGCTCTAAATTTTGTTCACAGGAGTATATCTTACTCTATTATTAAAGGTCATATATAGTTCAAAATAATTTTCCTTGACTCTGAAAAACTAAGCAAGGATCAGCAATATTCAAAGCAAAAGTTAAAAATGTTTGGTTCAGCTTCCTGAGTTCAGTCTACTTTGTTAACTCTTATTTTGCTTGATATCCATGAACACTTCAGGTCTTAACGAGTGCTCTACATTTTCCTTTATTCCAATGTCACAATCTCCAAAGATATCAGAAACCAGTATTTGAGAGCACCTGTCAATCTTGTCACTTATTATAAACCATCTTTTGAAAAGGATTAAAACAAGACAATTGTCTGTGTATAACAAAATGTCCAGGGTAATTACAGTTAGAAACACAATTGACAAAGTAGTTTGGTTATATCAGTGGTTTACAATAACTTAACAACGTTAATTATGGTTGATAGCAGATACTTAGACATTAGAATTTTAGAAATTCCATACAATTTTGGAACATATATTAGTATTATTCACCAAAATATAACAGAAAGGAGATTGAACGCCATTTCGCCATTCCTATGTACCTAAACATGTTAAATAATCCTGTTTACCCCTCTTTTCTGAACACTCCAGTGGCCTTTCTGGAGCCTCCAAAAAGCCAAGTGTCAGGAAAGACAGTTTTGAAACTGAAGTTTGATTTTGGGAAGCCTGTTAAATATGTTAGAGGATTAAAACACTTGATGTTATGAAATAAAATTACAAATTACAATAAATTATTTATTTTGCCAAAATGACTTGGAAATTTTAAATAAGCAAATAACCTTTTGTTTTAATGCTCAATTTACATAAAAACCATATAATACTGTTTTGAATTTATTCAATATGCTCACACACAGAATTTTGCAACATTAATTTTTATAATCCTTCCATCACTTGTTTGAACTTTTAGCTTTTTTCTTTCTAATTCAAAACAATTCTTCGACCCTAGGCAAAAAATTTACATTTGTGTGCCTTCTTATAATCTTTAACTAAAGAATACATCTTACTGTTCTTACAAACCTTGCATATAAATCTATTTCCAGTACTCTTAATTACATGTCATAATGGTAAGTCCTAGCAATTTTTATCTGTAATCTAAAACCTGGTAAGTTGTTTTAATTGTCTGCTAGGTGCAGTCAAGGTTTTACTCCTTCCAGCATAATTAAGAGCATAGTTAGTTCCATATGTCCCCAGGCCTTACCAACTGTGAAGCAGGCAAGTTAAATAGTTCTTAAAACCCAAAGGGAAGTTTATAACCTGAAAATATTTAGGAAGTCTAGTACCTAACCTGCATAATTTAGTCCATCTATTTATATTTGGATGGCATCTGCTTTTTACCAATAATATTTAAGGTTGTTTTTATTTCTCAAAGACTAAAGTCACGTGAACTGAAAGGTACTACAGCTTTTACCTTCCCTTTAAGAAATATTTGATGTAAGTGCTTGCCTTCCTTTAGGCCTAATTAGAGCTCTTTTTATAGAAATTACACACACAACACATCTATAACTACATAAACAGGCACGAGAAAACCCAACCCTCCACAAGATCCTTTTACACAACCAAAACTTTACAGAGAATATAAACAGTGATTCTTATCATTCCTAGCCTAGTAAAACATCTTCCAGGAGGAAAAAAAAAACCACTTATTTAAAAGTTAACTGCTGACAATGTGGAGAAGAAAAAAGGATGCCTGTTGGAGGAACCTCCTATTCTTATGCAACCAGTTCCTCCACCAGGAAGAAAAGCTTAACTGTTGTGGGATGGAGTTAGACTCCCTGGCTAGGAGATGAGGAGACTTTATAGGCATGTCGCAGGGAATGCCAGCAGCCACCTGGAGTACTTTGGGCCATGTGTCCCAGCCCCGTCAAGGAGGGGATGGTGGTGAGGAGACACTGCTTGACTGTCTGTCGTGAAAAAGGAAGGAAATATGCATGGAAAGGCCCCTGACCCCTTGGAGCAACGGGGTGGGTGGCAGTTTGCCTTACCCTCAGACGTCTGAGGATGAAAAGGCTTAGAAATGAGAGGGAAAGAGATTTCTTGGTTTGCATCTCCCCTTCTCAAGCCCCACATTGGGCACCAAAGCTGTCCTAGAGCTTTCTCTTTAGTTCAGCAAAAAGCTGGGTCCTTGTCACATGACCATGAGAAATTAGGCTGGAAGACACTTTGAAAAGTGAGAAAAATGAAATTTATTGGGCAAAAAGAGAAACAGGAACTTTCAGCAGAGTGAGATTCCTGCTAGTATATGCTTCCCTCTTTGCAGATTGAATCCCAGGTTCCCCCCAGGAAGAGGAGGGGCCAGGCTCCTCCCTGCTGCAAATGGTGCAAACTTCCTGAGGCTCCAACCCAGTGTGCATTCCTTCCAGTGCACAGGGCGGTCAGAGGTTCTCTGGGGACCCTTTTATACTTGCCTGTCTCAATTTAACATAAGAAAAATATTATAATTTAAATTCTTTGCATTTCATAAGTTTTTAGATTGTTTTCCTCAGTGATTCTTATTTTCAGGTTCAAGAAATTAAATATACTTTAAAATTGTTTGAGTGTTTGTTGCAGACAAGATTGCATGGACTCCTTTCTTGCCACTTCTCTGCCAAATGTATATTGAGAAACTTTTGCATTAACATGAGCAACAACAACAAAAACAAAAACAAAACAAAAACAAAAACCAAAAACCTCTGAGAGGTGTAAAGAGGAAGGTGAACTGGTTAGGGATCCAAGTACTGAAATTGCAACACAATTGGGTGTTTTAGAACCTCCAACCAAAAGAAGGTGACTCAAGACTAGCATTTTCTGACATCTCAATAAGCAATAGAAGGGTGCAATCTGAGGAGGCTCAACTCTCCACCTGATAAAGCAAATTACCAGCTGACAACAATAGTAATACCAATAGGAATGGCAAAAAAAAATAAATTAATTAATTAAAAAAAAAAAAGCCATGAAAACCACCACTGAGAATAAGTAGTCAGTGGAAGTGTTCTCTCCACCTGGGACTGAAACTCCCTCCCTCTCTAATATGCACCTGGTAGACAGGTGTTATCAGCAAAGAGGACCCTGCCACAACAAGTAACCTGGACTGAAAAGCCTCTTGTTGTCACAGGCAAGAGATTCCCTTTTCACATCAAGAGAAAGTTGCCAACAAGGCTGATTTGGAAAAGGGAATACTGGGCCTATAAGTGGCCTAGTGTAGAAAATCTCTTCGTCCCCCCAAACCAGAGACTCTTTTCCTCCACCTAGAGATACCTGACAGCCTGAACTGTAGTAGCAAACCAATTTTTATAGAAGCATGCCAGAATCTGTATGATACACCTTAACAGAATCATATACTGGTAAAATTAAAGATCTAAATGTGACCAGGTGTTTCCTATCACAATATCCTAAATGTCTATAATAAAATTGAATATTACCCATCACACCAAATAGCAGAAAAATAACAACTTGAATGACAAAAAACAACACACTCCAACACTGAGAGAAATTGGATGCTGGAATTAATTGGCAAGGACTTTAAATCAGCCTTTATAAAAATGTCTTAAAAAGCAATTACAAGTTATTTTGCAAGAACAAAAAATTAAAATACTTCAGCAAATAAATAGATGTTAAAAAGAATCAAATGTAAACTATGGAACTGAAAAATACAATAAGAGAAATAAAAATAAACTTTATTGGACAGACAAAAAGGAAGAGGGAGAATGATAAAAGATAGAAACAGTGATCTTGAAGAAAGATCAACAAAGTAGATTTTTTTTTTTTGAGACAGGGTATTACTCTGTTGCCCAGGCTGAAATGTCATGGTGCAATCTCAGCTCACTGCCAACCTTTGCCTCTCAGCTTCAAGTGATCCTCTCAACTTTGCCCCCCAAGAAGCTAGTACTACAGGCATGAGCCACCATGTCTGGCTATTTTTTGTAGAGGCAGAATTTCACAATGTTGCCCAGGCTGGTCTTGAATTCCTGAGGTTAAGTGACCCACCCACCTCAGACTTCCAACATACTAGGGTTACAGGCATGAGCCACCACACCTGGCCACATATGTAAAATCTTAAAAACAGAGGCCAAGGTGGGTGGATCACTTGAGGTCAGCAGTTCGAGACCAGCCTGGCCAACATGGTGAAACCCCGTCTCTACTAAAAATACAAAAATTAGCCAGGAGTGGTTTTGGGCATCTGTGATCCCAGCTACTTGGCAGGCTGAGGCAGGAGAATTGCTTGAACCTGGGAGGCAGCGGTTGCAGTGAGCCAAAATCATGCCACTGCACTTCAGCTGGGTGATAAGAGTGAAACTGTCTCAAAAACACAAAAGGAAAAACAAAACAAAACACACACACACGCACGCTCACATGTGCGCACGCACGTGCACACACACACACACACACACACACACCCAGAAACAAATATAATAAAAAGAGAAACTCAAGGACCTCTGGGGAAATAACAAAGGCACAACATTTAAACCATCAGTGGCCCAAAAAGAGAGGAAAAACATTGGGGTTGAAAAAATATTGAAAGAAAAAATGGTTGAAAACTCCACAACTTAGAGAAGACACAAACTTACAGATACAAGAAAGCAAGAGAACCCTACAGAAGTTAAAGTAAGCTGAAGGAAATCCTCACAAAAACATACCATAATTAAACTCCTAAAAAGTAAAGGCAAAAAAAAAAAATCTTCAAAATAATTCAAAAAAGTGATAGAACTATGAAATGGTAAACCTGTAAAAATGTAGAACATCTGAATAAAGCATTTTTTTCTACACTAATTTTTAAAAGGTTTTCTGTCATCAAGCTGAGTAAGTCCACATGAACATTAAGTAAGAAACAGCATACAAGAAAAAATCTAAGCATAAAAGTGCTTTCCAAACTTTCAAAATCCTTGGATTCTCTACCTTAAAATTTTATTCAGATTTTGTTCCAAAACAATAAAAATGGCTTGAATGTTGACTCTATAAATGTTTACAACCTCTGAAAACTGTTTTAAAAGACTGAAATAACAATGACTTAACCTTTACAGAATAGCCATGGATTTTGAACAGACATTCAATGTTTACTATGTAACAGTTCCTTTCCCCGTCACCCTTTTCTTGCAACAAATAAACAGTTTCCTTCTGGTTTTAGCAGAATGCATGCATTATCTCTTTCCACAATGAAACTAACATAGTTACATAAAGATTACAGATACACATAAATCAACAACTCATGCATAATCTTAAAAACTCTAAATTTCAACACAACAATGAAGATATAAAATATCATCTAAGGTCGTGTCTTATCTCTCTAGCCAAGTAGTGTTACTTTAATAAATTTTGAATTTATTTATGGGCACATTTTTAGTTATTTTCCAGGAAAACGTTCTTAACATGGACAAACTTGAGCACTGCAATATGCTTCGATGCTAATTTTTAAATAATCAGTATACTCTTCCAAAATTGAAAGGTCTTACAAACAGGTCCCTTTATCCTTCATCAATACTGAGTTTTTAAATATCAGATTAGAGGTAGAGGTAATTAGCCAAACTGCCGTTTTTTTCAGTACCTTAGAAATATGATGGGCTTAGTTTCAGACCATTACAATAAAGGGAATATCACAATAAAGTGAGTTACACAAGGTTTCCCAGTGCATATAAACATTATGTTTACATTATACCATAGTATATTAAGAGTGCAAAAGCATTATATCTAAAAAACAATGTATACACTGTAATTTAAAAATACTTTGTTGCTAATGATTAAGCCTTCTTTTTGCTGGTGGAGAGTCTTACACTGATGTTGATGGCTGCTGACTGATCAGCATGGTGGCTATTGAAAATTAGAGTGTCTGTGAGGAGGAAATTAAAGAAAGAAAAATAAAATTAAAAAGAAAAATAAATAAGCTTTCCTGCATTAGGCTAACTTATCCCAGGGGTGGCAACAGGCACAGCCCAGACCTGAGAAAAGCCTCGATAAACACTATCTGAGAAGCTAAGACACAAAAGAATGTGCTCTAGAGACTCCCAGCATTCCCTCAACATAAGGAAGAAAAAAAACCAAATTTTCCTTTCTCTTATAGTATGAGTTTATAGATTCCTGATATCTGTCACTATTAACTTTAAGTATTCTGTTTTATCTAAGCAGTACAATGAATGTCATGAGCCGTCCGAGCAGGCCTGAGCTACAGCCATCTGGGCATCATAACGAAGGTTATAAGATAAGCCAGTGCAAGGCTCTTTTGAGCAATCCTAGATAACAGCTATCTAGGCTGCATAGCAATAGTCGTGTGTAATCCTGAGTTATGCAGTTATCACAATTTAATTAACTGCCTTTGTTCTGCCTCTGTATCCTTGCTTTTGTGCCAGTACACTTTGAGCCACTGTAAGCTTATTTCAGTCTAGCTCACCCCCTTTTTGAAGTGTGTGTAAAGGTCATGTGCTGTCTTTGTTCTAAGGCCCAGTCCCAAGATGTTAATCCAGTAGGTCTGAGTGCACTCCATAAATCCTCCTGCTTTACGCTGAGGTCTCTCTAGTCCTCCTGATTCCCACAATATCTGTGGCAATTTCTCAAAATAAGACACCAATAAAATTTGCCACATCAACTGACTCTTCCTTTCATGAAATGTATCTCCATAGAAAGTGATGTTTGATAGCATTGTACCCACAGCAGAACTTCTTTCAAAATTGGAGTCAGTCCTCTCAAAACCTGCCCCTGCTTTATCGACCAAGTTTATGTAATATTCTAAATCATTTGTTGTCACCTCAACAATGTCTGCAGAATCTTCGCCAGAAGTAAATTCCGAATCAAGAAACCACTTTATGTGCTCATCCATAAGAAACAATTTCTCATTCATCAAAGTTTTATCATGAGATTGCAGTAATTCAGTCACATCTTCAGGCTCCACTTCTAATTACAGTAACCTTGCTATTCCTACTACATCTTCAGTTACTTCTTGCACTGAAGTCTGGAACTCCTCAAAATCATCTATGAGGGTTGAAATCAGCATCTTCCAAACTCCCCTTAATGTTGATATTTTGATCTCCTCCCTTGAATCAAGAATGTCCTTAATGGGCTGGGTGTGGTGGCTCACATCTGTAATCCTAGCAGTTTGGGAGGCTGAGGAAGGTGGATCACCTGAGGTCAGGGGTTCATATGTTCTTCTCGACATATGAAAAGGCTCAGGCAACCACACAATAATAGTGGAAGACTTAAATAGCCCACTGGCAGTGTTAGACAGATCATTGAGGCAGAAAATTTACAAAGAAATACTGGACTTTTACTCAATATGTGACCTATTGAACCCAACAGACATCAACAAATACTGCACCCACTAAATGCAAATTACACATTTTTCTCAACTGCACACAGAAGATATTCTATAATCAGCCACAGAGCACATCTCAATAAATTAAAAAAGTGAAATCATACCAAATACTTTCAGACTACAGTGAAAAAAAAAATAGAAAGCAATACCAAGATCCTGCAAAACTACATAAGTACATAGAAATTTAAAAAATTCTAAATTAAGGTAAAAATTAAAAATTATTTGAAATGACTGAAAATGGAGACACAGTATACCAAAATGGTTGGAATGTAGCTAAAGCAGAGTGAAGAGGAAAGTTAATAGTGCTAAATACAAACATCAAGAAGTTAGAAAGGTCTCATGAACAATCTAGTATCACACCTAGAGGAACTTAAAAGGAAAAAACAAACAAAACTACCCCAAAGCTAACATAAAGAAGAAATAACTATAATCTGACAAGAACAGAATGAAATCAAGGCGTAAAAAGCTATACAAAAAATCAATAAAAACAATATTTGGTTCTTTGAAAGAGTAAGTAAGATTGATAGACTGCTAGCTAGATTAACAAAAAATAAATTAATAAATAAAACATCCAAATAAGCACAATCAGGAACGACAAAGATGACACTCTAATCCCACAGAAATGTAAAAGATCCTTAGAGACTATTATGAACACCTAAATGCACACAAACTAAAATATCTTGAGGAAATGGATAAAAATTCCGCAAAACAAACAACCTCCCAAAAATGAACCAGGAAGAAAGTGAAAACCTGAAGAGACCAATAATGGGTTCCAAAATTGAATCAGAAAAACAATCAAACAAACAAAAAAAACAATGAGAACAACAAAAAAAAACAGGTGCCAATGAAAGAAAGGTCTGGAACAGATGGATTCACAGCAGAGTTCTAGCAGACATACAAAGAACTGTTATCAGTTTTACTGAAACGATTCCAAAAAATTGAGGAGGAGGAGGAACTCCTCCTTAGCTCTTTCTATGAATCTAGCATCATCCTGATACCAAAATTTTGCGAAGACACAGAGAAAAATAAAAACTATAAGCCAACATTCTTGATGAACATAGATGCAAAAATTCTCAATAAAATGCTAACAAAATGTCAACCAAATCCTTCAGCACATCAAAAAGTTAATTCACTGTGATCAAGTAGGCTTTATTCCTGGGATGCAATGTTGGTTCAACATATGCAAATCAATAAATGTGATTCAACGCATAAATGGAATTAAATACAAAAACCATATGATCATCTCAATAGACGTAGAAAAAGCATTCAATAAACTCCAACATTCTTTGTGATAAAAGCCCTTAATAAATAAAGAAACATATCTGAAAATTATAAGAGCCATATAGGATAAACCCACAGCCAATATTATACTAAATGGGCAAAAGCTGAATTCATACCCCTTGAGAGCTGGAACAAGACAAAACTGGGATAAGATGCTTACTCCCACCACCCCTATTCAACATAGTACTGGAAATCCTTGACAAAGCAATCAAGCGAGAGAAAGAAATAAAAGGCATCGAAATAGGAAAATAAGTTAAACCCTCTCTCTTTGCTGACAATATGTTTATATACCTAGAAAACCCTAAAGACTCTGAACTACAAAATGACTTCAGTGGAGTATCAGGACACAAAATTAAAGCATAAAAATCAGTACCATTACTATGCACTAACAGTACTCTAGCTGAAAGTCAATTCAAGAATGTCAATTCAATCACATGTACAACAGCCACAAAGAAAATGAAATACCTGGAGGGCAGGGGGGTGTTCCAAGATGGCCAAATAGGAATAGCTCTGGTTTGCAGCCCTAGTGTGACCAACGCAGAAGATGGGTGATTTCTGCATTTCCAGTTGAGGTACCAGGTTCATCACACTGGGACTGGTTGGACTGTGGGTGTATCACATGGAGGGCAAGCTGTAGCAGGGAGGGGCATCGCCTCAACTGGGAAGCACAAGAGGTGAGGGGATTTCCCTTTCCTAGCCAAGGGGAGCCATGACAGACTATTTGGAAAAACGGGACACTCCCCACCCAAATACTACACTTTTCTCAAGGTATTAGCAATCAGCAGACAAGGTGATTCTCTCCCATGCCTGGCTCAGCAGGTCCCATGCCCATGGAACCTTGCTCACTGCTAGCACAGCAGTCTGAGATCGATCTGCAAGATGGCAGCCTGGCTGGGGGAGGGGCGTCCGCCATTGCTGAGGCTTGAGTAGGTACAGAGCAGCTGGGAAGATCACACTGGGTGGAGCCGACCAAAGCTCAACAAGGCCTACTGCCTCTAGACTCCACCTCTGTGGGCAGAGCATAGCTGAACAAAAGGCAGCAGACAACTTCAGCGACTTAAATGTCCCTGTCTGACAGCTCTGAAGAGAGCAATGTTCTCCCAGCATGGTGTTTGAGCTCTGAGAATGGACAGACTGCCTCCTCGAGTGGGTTCCTGACCCTCGTGTAGCCTAACTGGGAGACACATCCCAGTAGGGGCTGATGGACATCTCACATAGGCAGCTGCCCCTCTGGGACAAAGCTTCCAGAGGAAGGATCTGGCAGCCATATTTGCTGTTCTGCGGCCTCTGCTGGTGGGTGATACCCAGACAAACAGAGTCTGGAGTGGAACTCCAGCAAATTCCAACAGACCTGCAGCTGAGGGAACTGATTGTTAGAAGGAAAGCTAAGAAACAGAAAGGAATAGCATCAACATCAACAAAAAGGTCATTTATACAAAAACCCCATCTGTAGGTCACCAACATCAAAGACCAAAGGTAGATAAAACCACAAAGATAGGGAGAAACCAGAGCAGAAAAGCTGAAAACTCTAAAAATCAGAGTGCCTCTTCTCCTCTAAAGGATCACAGCTCCTTGTCAGCAACGGAACAAAGCTGGATGGAGAATGACTTTGATGAGTTGACAGAATTAGGATTCAGAAAGTCGGTAATAACAAAATTCTCCAAGCTAAAGGAGGATGTTCCAACCCATCGCAAGGAAGCTAAAAACCTTGAAAAAAGATTAGACAAATGTCTAACTAGAATAAACAGTGTAGAGAAGACCTTAAATAACCGGATGGAGCTGGAAACCATGGCATGAGTATTTCGTGATGCATGCACAAGCTTCAACAGCCAATTCGATCAAGTGGAAGAAAGGGTATCAATGATTGAAGATCAAATTAATAAAATAAAGTGAGAAGACAAGGTTAGAGAAAAAAGAGTAAAAAGCAATGAACAAAGTCACCAAGAAATATGAGACTATGTGAAAAGAACAAATCTACGTTTGATTGGTGTACCTGAAAGTAATGGGGAGAATAGAACCAAGTTGGAAAACACTGTGTAGGATACTATCCAGGAGAACTTCCCCAACCTAGCAAGACGGGCTAACATTCAAATTCAGGAAATACAGAGAACAACACAAAGATACTCCTCGAGAAGAGCAACCCCAAGACACATAATTGTCAGATTCGCCAAGGTTGAAATGAAGGAAAAAGTGTTAAGGGCAGCCAGAGAGAAAGGTCAGGTTATCCACAAAGGGAAGCCCATCAGACTGACAGGAGATCTCTCAGCAGAAACCCTACAAGCCAGAAGAGAGTGGGGGCCAATATTCAACATTCTTAAAGAAAAGAATTTTCTATCTAGAATTTCATATCCAGCGAAAGTAAGCTTCAAAAGTGAAGGAGAAATAAAACAATTTACAGACAAGCAAATGCTGAGGGATTTTGTCACAACCAGGCCTGCCTTACAAGAGCTCTTGAAGGAAGCACTAAACATGGAAAGAAACAACCAGTACCAGTCACTGCAAAAACATGCCAAATTGTAAAGACCATCAATGCTGTGAAGAATCTGCACCAATTAACAGGCAAAATAACCAGTGAAAATCATAATGACAGGATCAAATTCACACATAACAATACTAACCTTAAATATTAATAAGGTAAATGCCCCAATTAAAAGACACAGACTGGCAAGTTGGATAAAGAGTCAAGACCCATCAGGGTGCTGTATTAAGGAGACGTATCTCACATTGAAAGATGCACATAGGCTCAAAATAAAGGGATGGAGGAAGATCTACCAAGCAAATGGAAAACAAACAAGCAAAAAAAAAAAAAAAAAAAAAAAAAAAAAAAAAAAAAAAAACCGGGGTTGTAATCCTAGTCTCTGATAAAACAGACTCTAAACGAACAACGATCAAAGGAGACAAAGAAGGCCATTACATAATGGTAAAGAAATCAATTCAACAAGAAGAGCTAACTATCCTAAATATATATGCACCCAATACAGGAGCACCCCGATTCATAAAGCAAGTACTTAGAGACCTACAAAGAGACTTAGACTCCCACACAATAATAATGGGAGACTTTAACACCCCACAGTTAATATTAGACAGATCAAGGCAGAAGGTTAATAAGGATATGCAGAACCTGTACTCACCTCTGCAACAAGCAGACCTAATAGACATCTACAGAACCCTCCACACCAAATCAACAGAATATACATTCTTTTCAGCACCACATTGCACTTATTCCAAAATTGACCACATAGTTCGAAATAAAGCACTCCTCAGAACATACGAGAATCTCTGGGACACATTTAAAGCAGTGTGTAGAGGGAAATTTACAGCACTAAATGCCCACAAGAGAAAGCAGGAAAGATCTAAAATCGACACCCTAACATCACAATTAAAAGAACTAGAGAAGCAAGAGCAAACAAATTCAAAAGCTAGCAGAAGGCAAGAAATAAGTAAGATCAGAGCAGAACTGAAGAGACAGAGACACAAAAACTCCTTAAAAAAATCAATGAATCCAGGAGTTGGTTTTTTGAAAAGGCCAACAAAATTGATATACAGTAGGAAGACTAATAAAGAAGAAATGAGAGAAGAATCAAATAGATGCAATAAAAAATTATAAAGGGGATATCACCACTGATCCCACAGAAACATGAACTACCATCAGGGAATACCATAAACACCTCTATGCAAATAAACTAGAAAATCTAGAAGAAATGGATAAATTCCTGGACACATACACTCTCCCAAGACTAAACCAGGAAGAAGTTGAATCTCTAAATAGACCAATAACAGGCTCTAAAATTGAGGCAGTAAATAATAGTCTACCAACCAAAAAAAGTCCAGGACCCCATGGGTTCACAGCAGAATTCTACAAGATGTGCAAAGAGGAGTTGGTACCATTCCTTCTAAAACTCTTCCAATCAATAGAAAAAGAAGCAATCCTCCCTAACTCATTTTATGAAGCTGTTTTCATCCTGATAACAAAATCTGGCAGAGACACAACAAAAAAGAGATTTTTATACCAATATCCCTGATGAACATCGATGTGAAAATCCTCAATAAAATACTGGCAAACTGAATCCAGCAGCAGATCAAAAAGCTTATCTACCATGATCAAGTCAGCTTCATCCCTGGGATGCAAGGCTGGTTCAACAAATGCAAATAAATAAATGTAATCCATCCCATAAACATAACCAATGGAAAAAAAAAAACACATGATTATCTCAATAGATGCAGAAAAGACCTTTGACAAAATTCAACAGCCGTTTATGCCAAAAACTCTCAATAAACTAGGTATTGATGGAACATATCTCAAAATAATAAGTGCTATTTATGACAAACCCACAGCCAATATCATACTGAAAGGGAAAAAATTAGAAGCATTGCTTTTGAAAACCAGCACAAGACAAGAATGCCCTCTCTCACCACTCCTATTCAACATAATGTTGGAAGCCCTGGCCAGGGCAATCAGGCAAGGGAAGAAATAGACGGTATTCAATTAGGAAATAAAGAAATCAAATTGTCCCTGTTTGCATATGACATGATTGTATATTTAGAAAACCTCATCGTTGCAGCCCAAAATCTCCTTAAGCTGATAAGCAATTTCAGCAAAGTGTCAGGATACAAAACCAATGTGCAAAAATCACAAGCATTCCTATACACCATTAACAGACAGAGAGCCAAATCATGTGTGAACTCCCATTTACAATTGCTACAAAGAGAATAAAATACCTAGGAATCCAACTTACAAGGATGTGAAGAACCTCTTCAAGGAGAACTACAAACCACTGCTCAATGAAATAAAAGAGGACACAAACGAATGGAAGAATATTCCATGCCCATGGATAGGAAGAATCAATTATCATGAGAATGGCCATACTGCCCAAAGCAATTTATAGATGCAATGTCATCCCCATCAAGCTACCAATGACTTTCTTTACAGAATTGGAAAAAACTACTTTAAATTAAATATGCATCCAAAAAAGAGCTCCATTGCCAAGACCATCCTAAGGAAAAAGAACAAAGCTGGAGCCATTATGCTACTGGACTTCAAACTATACTATAAGGCTACAGTAACTAAAACAGCATGGTATTGGTACCAAAACAGATATATAGACCCATGGAACAGAACAGAGGCCTCAGAAATAATGCCACACATATACAACCATCTGATCTTTGACAAACCTAACAAAAATAAGAGATGGGGAGAGGATTCCCTATTTAATAAATGGTGCTGGGAAAACTGGCTACCCATATGCAGAAAGCTAAAACTGAATCCCTTCCTTACAGCTTATACAAAAATTAATTCAAGATGGATTAAAGACTTAAATGTTAGACTTAAAACCATAAAAACCCTAGAAGAAAACCTAGGCAATACCATTCAGGACATAAATATGGACAAGGACTTCATGACTAAAACACCAAAAGCAATGGCAACAAAAGCCAAAATAGACAAATGGGATCTAGTTAAACTAAAGAGCTTCTGCATAGGAAAAGAAACTACCATTGGAGTGAACAGGCAACCTACACAATGGGAGAAAACTTTTGCAATCTACTCATCTGACAAAGGGCTAATATCCAGAATCTACAAAGAACTCAAACAAACTTACAAGAAAAAAACAAACAACCCATCAAAAATTGGGCAAAGGATATGAACAGACACTTTTCAAAAGAAGACATTTATGCAGCCAACAGACACATGAAAAAATGCTCATCACTACTCACCATCAGAGAAATGCAAATCAAAACCACCGTGAGATACCATCTCACGCCAGTTAGCATGATAATCATTAAAATGTCAGGAAACAACAGATGCTGGAGAGGATGTGGAGAAATAGTAATGCTTTTACACTGTTGGTGGGAATGTAAATTGGTTCAACCATTGTAGAGGACAGTGTGGAGATTCCTCAAGGATCTAGATCTAGAAATACCATTTGACCCAGCCATCCCATCACTGAGTGTATATCCAACGGATTATAAATTATGCTACTATAAAAACAGAAGCACTCATATGTTTATTGTGGCATTACTCACAATAGCAAAGACTTGGAAGCAACCCAAATGTCCATCGATGATAGACAGGATTAAGAAAATGTGGCACATATACACTATGGAATACTATGCAGCCATAAAAAAGGATGAGTTCATATCCTTTGTAGGGACATGGATGAAGCTGGAAACCATCATTCTCAGCAAACTATCACAAGGACAGAAAACCAAACACTGCATGTTCTCACTCATAGGTTGGAATTGAAAAATGAGATCACTTGGACACAGGGCAGGAAACATCACACACTGGGGCCTGTCGGGGGTGGGAGGTGGTGCGGGGGGAGGGATAGCATTAGGAAAAATACCTAATGTAAATGACGAGTTGATGGGTGCAGCAAAGCAACATGGCACATATATACCTATGTATCAAAAATGTACATTGTGCTCATGTACCCTAGAATGGAAAGTATAATAGAAAAAATAAAAAGAATTATTTCTAAAAATCCAAACAAATAACAAAACAAGAAATACCTAGGAATACAGCTAACCAAGGAGGTGAACAATTGCTACAAAAAGAATTACAAAACACTGCTGAAAGAAATTAGAGATGATATAAATAAATAAACATTCCATGCTCATGTTCAGAAGATTTAATATTGTTAAAATGGCCATAGCACTTAAAGCAATTGACAGATTCAATGCTATTCCTATTAAACTACCAATATCATTTTTCACAGAATTAGAACAAAAGACTTCTAAAGTTCATATGGAACCAAAAAAAGAATCTGGATAACCAAAGCAACTGTAAGCAAAAAAAAAAAAAAAAAAAAAAAAAAAAAAAAAAAAAAAAAAAAGCTGGAGGCAGCACTTTCTCTGACTTCAAACTGTACTACAAGGCTACAGTAATGAAAACAGCATTGTACAAGTACAAAAAAACAAAAACAAAAAAGACACATATACCAAGGGAAGAGAAAATGGAACCCAGAAGTAAAGGTTCACGCCTACCACCATCTAATCTTCAATAAACTTAAGGAAAACAAGCAATAGGAAAAAGACTCCCTATTCAATAAATTGTGCTGTGAGACCTGGGTATCCATATGCAGAAGAATGAGATTGGACCATTGCCTGCCACCATATACAAAAATTAGCTTGAGAAGGATTAAGGACTTAAATGTAAGACCTCAACCTATGAAAATTCTGAAAGAAAACCTAGAAAATGCCCTTCTTGATATTGGCCTTGGCAACAAATTTATGGCTAAGTCCTCAAAATAAATTGCAACAAAAATAAAAATTGATTAAATAAGACAATTAATCTAAAGAGCTTCCACATAGCAAAAGAAACTATCAAGGAAGTAAACAGACAACTTATAGAAGGGGAGAAAATATTCACAAACTATGCAGCCAACAAAGGTCTAATATGCAGAATCTATAAGGAATTTAAACAAATCAATAAGCAAAAAAACACTCCATTTAAAATTGGGCAAAGGACATGAACAGACACTTCTGAAAAGAAGACATGCAAGTGGCCAACAAACATATGAAAATACGTCATCATTAATCATAAGAGAATTGCAAATCAAACCATAATTATATGCCATCTCAAACCAGTCAGAATTTCTTTTGTGGAAAACTAAAAACATAATATGTTGGCAAGGCTGTGGAGAAAGGGGGACACATACTTTTTGGTGTGAATGTAAATTAATTTTGCCATTGAGTAAAGCATTTTGGAGATTTCTCAAACAACCAAGATTTGAACTACCATTCCACTCAGCAATTGCATTACTGGGTATATAACCAAAGGAAAATAAATCATTTTACCCAAAGGATGCATGCACCTGTATGTTCATCACAGCTCTGTACACAATAGCAGAAATACTATTCAACCCAGGTGCTCATCAATGGTGGATTGTATAAGGAAAACGTAATACTATACCACGAAATACTACACAGTCATAAAAAAGAATGAAGTCATTTCCTTTGCAGCAACATGGATGCAACTGGAGGCCACTATCCTGAGCAAACTAATGCAGAAACAGAAAACTAGGTACCACGTGTTATTACTTACAAGTGAGAGTTAAACACTGGGTACACATGAACATAAAGATGGGAACAATAAACACTGGGGACTACTAGGGTGTGAGAGAAGGGGGAGGGGGAGGGCTGAACAACTGACTTTTGGGTAGTATGCTCTACTTTGGTGACGGGTTCAGTCATATCCCAAACCTCAGCATCACACAATAAACCTTTGTAATAAACCTGCACATGTTCCCACTGGTTCTAAAATAAAAGTTGAAAAAAATGATAATTATCCTCCTTTTTGTATTAAGATTATGTTGATTTCAAATGACAGGAAACCCAATCACAAGTGAGCTAAGTAAAAAGATTTTTTTTGTTTTTTTTTTTTTTTAGACAGAGTCTTGCTCTGTTGCCCAGGCTGGAGTGCAGTGGCACAATCTGAGCTCACTGCAACCTCTACCTCCCAAGGTCAAGCAGTTCTCATGCCTCAACCTCCCAAGTTGTTGGGAGTACAGGCACATGCTACCATGTCTGGCTAATTTTTGTATTTTTAGTTGAGACAGGGTTTCGCCACGTTGGCCAGGCTGGTCTTGAACTCCTGACCTCAAGTGATCCACCTGCCTCAGCCTCCCAAAGTGCTGGGATTGCAGGCATGAGCCCTCTTGCCTGGCCAAAAAGATCGAATTTTGTCTCCCCTAACTGCAAAGTCCCAGGGAAGACTTGCCTCTGGCATGGCTTGATCAAAGAGATAAAGTGATTACACTTAAACCAAATTGAGAATAAGATTAGCAGTTACAGTACAAGTTTGAAATTTTGTCTCACGTATATGAGGTCTTGGGTCTCCAATGATTTGCCCTTTACTCACATAGGGAACTCTGGACATTCTTATTGTTCCGTGGAATCTTATCTGCAGGCCGAAGTCAGTTAATTATTACCTTCTATGGTTCACATCTTGTTTACTGCAAATATCTCACAAATCTACCTTATCATGCCCTCTTTACAAATTGGGATTGGCAGAAATGTGGATAAATATCCTCATTCTGAGAGAACACACTATGGCTGTCCAGTTGAACAAATGATCCTTGTAGCCAATTTGAACAAGGTGCCATCTCTCTGAGGTATGCTAACGTTCTGATATAATAATATTTTTGGATAAGAAAGTTTTCAAATCAAGCTGACATTTTTTTTTTTTTTTTTTTTGAGACAGAGTTTCACTCTTGTTGCCCAGGCTGGAGTGCAATGGCGTGACCTCAGCTCACCATAACCTCTGCCTAAGGGGTTCAAGTGATTCTCCTGCCTCGGCCTCCCGAGTAGCTGGGATTACTGGCAAGTGCCACCACGCCTAGCTAATTTTTATATTTTTAGTAGAGACGGGGTTTCTCCATGGTGGTCAGGCTGGTTTCGAACTCCCTACCTCAGGTGAATCGCCTGCCTTGGCCTCCCAAAGTGCTGGGATTACAGGTGTGAGCCACCACGCCCAGCCTGGATTTGTTTTGTTTTGTTTTTTTTTTTTGGAGAATAAAATTTTGACAATTGGAAAAAGAATTTCCAATATATGCTAAAACTTGCAGAGGAAACAGATATGGTTGTGGTGCAAGCAGTATCCATGGGTCCAGACTCCTGTATCATCCTTATCAAACTTCCCCAGTCACTCAGATTCTTTTCTGAATTCTATGATGAGCACTGCACTCAAGAGGAGCACTGTGTTAATTAGCAATGGATCTTAATTGTAGGAGGAGTCAGAAAGCACCTTATTTGTGGCTATAAGACAGACAAACAGACTGTCCACTAACTGATGAAAGTGGTGAGGAGAAAAATGAAATTAGATATATAGTTTATTACTTTATAATGTATGATTTAGTTACAGTGGCATAACTTCAGCTAACAGCGTAAAAATAAATGTTTTTCTCCAGTTTGCCCTAGATTCAATAATTAGAATACATTTAACAATTGTACCTTTAATGAAAAACATTGCATTTTTTGCCTTTATATTTAGCCAAACTAGAGATATTTCATTTCCAGTTGACACTGACAGAACAAGGTTAATAAATTACATTAATAGGACAAAGATATAAAATTCTTAGAGGATTATGAAATACCACAGAAAATTGAATATTAATTTGAAATGTTATTTGATATGGTGTTTTGATGTCATCACAGCAGTTGCGTGGCATTTAGAATCTGTGCATCTGGGGGAGGGAGAGCGCACTGATTGTGGAACTTCCCATTGGAACTCAGTGCTGCCCTGTCCCAGCAGAAAGCAACACCAGGCAGAACTCACATTGTGTCCACAGAGAAAGCAATTAGAGCAGCTCTAGAAATCATGAATCCCAGCAGTAGGAAACTGAGTTCCAGCAAGCCTCTCACCATGGGATAAAATCCTCCTGAACCCTAAATAAACTGGAAAGGCAGTTTAGGCAATAATAATTGCGATTCTTGGGCAAGTCCTGGTTCTGTGCTTGGCTCAGAGCCAGTGGACTTGAGGGGAATATGACCTAGTGAGACACCACTTGAGTTGCCAAGGGAGTGCTTGTTCCACCCCTTCCCTAATCCCAGGAAGCACAAATAGCAACTCCAGGAGAAACTCCTTCCCTCTGCTTGAGGGGAGAGTAAAGATGACTTTGTTTTGCAACTTGGATACCACCTCAGCCACAGTAGGACAGGGCACCAAGTAGAGTCCTGAAGCACCTGTCTCAGGCCAAAGGGGAGTCTGCTGCCCTGAATGGAGAATTATAGGCCTGGCAGCATTCATCACAAGCTGAAGGCAGAGCCTTTGGGCCTTTTTGGTGCCAGTTCAGCTGCAGTAGAAAGAGCACTGGCTAAATTCCTAAGATTTCTGACTGTAGAACCTGGCTCCTCGATGGCATCTCTGGACCCGACTGGGGCTGCGGGAAACTTGCCATCCTAAATGGAAAGACACAAACCTGGCTGGCTTTGCCACCTTCTGATTGCAGAGGCCTAGGACCTTGTGCGAACAAGGCAGTGGTTACCCGAGGCCTTGAACGAGACCAAGTACCATGCTGGCTTCAGGTCTGACCCATCACAGTCCCAGTGGTGGGGACTACAGTAGTGCTTGCGTCACCCCTCATCCAGCTCCAAGTGGCTAATCACAGAGGGAGAGAGAGAGAGAGAGAGAGAGAGAGAGAGAGAGAGAGAGAGAGATTCTATTTGTTTGGGAGAAAGTAAGGGAAGAGAACACGAGTCAATGCTTAGTAATCCAGAGAATTATTCCGAATCTTATCTAAGACTACCGAGGCAATACCTCTTCAAGTCTATAAGAGCCACAGCTTAACTGGGCTTGTGGTGTCTCCTAATGTAGATACGGCTGCAGAAAACAAAAACTTAGATAACAACACCCAAGTCCCTTTGAATACCTGAAAAGCCTTCCCAAGAAGGATGGGTACGAACAAGCCCAGACTGTAAAGACTACAATAAATACTTAACTCTTTAATGTCCAGACATAGATGAACATCCAAAAAAACCATCCAGGAAAACACGACCTCACCAAATGAACTAAATAAAAGACCAGTAACTATTCCTGGAGAGACAGAGATAGGTTACCTTTCAGACGGAGATTTCAAAATAGCTGTTTTGCAGATTCTCAACTAAATCCAAAATAACATAGAGAAGAAATTAAGAATCCTAATAGATAAATTTAAGAGAGATTAAAATAATTAAAAAGAATTAAGAAGAATTTTGAGTTGAAAAAATGCAATTGACATACTGAAGAATACATCAGAGTCTCTCACCAGCAGAACTGATCAAGGAGAAAGAAAAATTTAGTGAGCTTCAAGATAGGCTACTTGAAAATATAGTCAGAGGAGACAAAAAAAGAATGAAGCACACCTATAAGATCTATAAAATAGCCTCAAAAAAGCATTTCTAAGAGTTACTGGCCTTAAAGAGGTCATAGAGAAAGAGATAGGGGGTAGAAAGTTTACAGAAATAGATAATAAGAGATAACTTCCCCAAACTAGAGAAAGATATCAATATACAAGTGCAAAAAGGTTATAGGACACCAAGCAGATTTAATGCAAAGAAGACTACATCAAGACATTTAATAATCAAACTCCCAAAAGTCAAGGATAAAAAAAATGATTCTAAAAGCAGCAAGATAAAAGAAACAAGTAATATACAAAAACAAGTAATATACAATGCAGCTCCAATAAGTCTGGCAGTAGACTTTTCAGTGGAAACCTTATAGGCCAAAAGAAAGTGGCATGCCATATATAATGTGCCGAAGAAAAACAAACAAACAAAAAACTCTTTTTATCCAAAAGTATTTTATCCACTGAGAATATCCATGAAACATGAAGGAGAAATACTGTCCCAGCCATAGAAAGTAGAAGGATTTCATTAACACCAAGCTTGTCCTACAAGAAATGCTAAAGAGTTTTTCATTCTGAAAGAGAACAAAATTAATGAGCAATCAGAAATCACCTGACAGTGTAAAAAAATCACTGGTAATAGTAAGTACATAGGAAAATAAAGAATATTGTAACACTGTAATTATGGTATGTAAGCTACTTACATCTTAGTAGAAAGACTAAAAATTCAAAAGTAATAAACAACAACTTTTCAAGAGAGGCAGTACAGCAAAATATAAATGGAAACAACAGAAAGTTAACAAGTGAAAGAAAAAGGTTAAAGGGTAGAGTTTTTATTAATTTTATTTTTGCTTGTTTGCTTGTTTGTTTATGCAATCAGTGTTGAGTTGTCATCAGTTTAAAGTAACAGTTTATAAGACACTATTACCACGAGATAACCTCAAATTTAAAAACATATGATACATAAAAAAATAGAGCAAGAAATTAAAATAAATCACAAAAGAAAATCACCTTCACTAAAGAAAGACAGGAAGGAAGGAAAGAAGGTAAAGAAGACCACAAAACAACCAGAAAACAAATAACAAAATGGCAAGGGTAAGTCCTTACTTGTCAACAACAGTGTTGAATGTTAATGTGCTCACCTCTCCAATCAAAATACATAAAGTGGCTAAACGGATAAATAAACAAGACCCAACAATTCCTTGCCTACAAGAAACACACTTTACATATAAACAACACACAGAGACTGAAAATAAAGGGATGAAAAAATATTCCACGGCAATGGAAACCGAAAAAGAGCACAAATCGCCATACTTATATCAGACAAAAAAAAAAAAAAAAAACAACTATAAGAGACAAAGAAGGTCACTTTACAATGAGAAAAGGGTCAATTAATTCAGTAAGAGGATATAAGAAGTATAAATATACATGCACCCAACACAGGAGCACCTGCTTATATAAAGAAAATGTTATTACGCCTAGAGATAGACTCTAATACAATAGCTGGAGATTTCAACAGCTTATTTTCAGCATTCTGTCATAAAGACAGAAAATCAAAAAAACATTGGGCTTAATCTGCACTACAGACTAAATAGACATAATAGATATTTATAGAACATTGGATTCATGGGTACAGAAAGCACATTCTTCTCCTTAGCACATGTATCATTCTCACGGAGAGAACACACGTTAGGTTGCAAAACAATTCTTAAAGTATTAAAAAAAATTGAAATTATATCAAGTATCTTCTCTGACCAACATGAAATAAAACCAGAAATCAATACCAAGAGGAATTTTGGAAACTATAAAAACACATGGAAATTAAACAATATGTTCCTGAAAGACTGGTGGGTCAATGAAGAAATTAAGAAGAAAAATGAACAATGTCTTGAAACCAGTGATAATGATAACACAAGATATCAAAACTTATGGGATACAGTGAAAACAGTACAAAGAAGAAAATATATAGCTATAAGTGCCTATACCAAAAAAGTAGAAAAATTGTAAATAACCTAATGAGGTATCTTAAGGAACTAGGAAAGCAAGAACAATGAAAACTCAAAATTAGTAGAAGAAAAAAAAGGAAATAATAAGGATCAAAGCAGAAACATAATTGAAATTAATAAAAGATCAATCAAATGAAAATTTGGTTTCTAGAAAAGATAAACAAAATTGACAAACCTTTACCCAGACCCAGAAAAAAGAGAGAGAAGGTCCAAATAAATAAAATCAGTGATGAAAAAAAGACATTAAAATTGATACTGCAGAAATCAAAGAATTATTAGAGGTCCCTCTGAGCAACTATATACCAATAAATTGGAAAACCCAGAAGAAATGGATAAATTCCAAAATGCTTATAACCTACCAATACTGAACCATGAAGAAATCCAAAATGTGAGCCGATCACTAAGAAGTAACAAGATAGAAGCCAAAATAAATAGTCTCTCAGCAAAGAAAAGACCAGGACCTGATGGCTTCACTGCTCAATTTTACCAAGCACTTAAAGAGTTAATACCAATCTTACTCAAACTGTTCTGAAACAATGAGAGTGAATACTTCCAAACTTTCTATGAGACCAGTATTACCCTGCTATCAAAAACAGAAAAAGACACATCAAAGAAAGAAAACCACAGGCCAATATATGATAAACATTAATGCAAAAATCCTCGACAAAATACTAGCACATCAAATTCAGCAACATATTAAAAACAATATTCATCATGACCAAGTGAGATTCATCCCAGGGCTGGAAGGATAGATCCACATATGTTAGTCAATCATTGTGTTACATCATATGAACAGAATAAAGGAAAAATATGATCATTTCAACTGATGCAGAAAAAACATTTGACAACATTCAACACGCCTTCATGATAAAAACTCTCAAAAAATAGGCATAGAAGGAACATACCTCAAGACAATAAAAGCCTTAAATGACAGACTGATAGCTATTATCATGCTGCATGGGGAAAAACTGAAAGCCTTTCCTCTAAAATCTCGAACATGAGGATGCCAAATTTTACCACTCTTATTCAACATAATATTGAAAGTCCTAACTAGAACAATCAGAAAAAAGAAAGAGCTAAAGGGTATCCAAGTTGAAAAGAAATAAATCAAATCATCCTCCTTTGCAAATAATATGATCTTGCATTTGGCAAAACCTAAAGACTAGACAGAAAATTGTTGGAACTAATAAACAAATTCAGTAAAGTTCCAGAATACAACATCAACATACAAAAATCAGTAACATCTCCTATTGCAAACAGTGAACAATGTGAAAAAGAAACCAAGAAAGTAATCCCATGTGCAACAGCAACAAATAAAATTTAAAACATTGAAATAAACTTAACTGAAGAAGCGAAAGATCTCTACAACGTAAACTATAAAACTTTGATGAAAGAAGTGAAGAGTATACAGAAAAGGAAATACATTCAATGTTCATGGATTGAAAGAATCAATATTGTTAAAAAGTCTACACTACCAGAAGCCATTTATATATTCAATGTAATCTCTATCAAAATACCAATGACATTATTCACAGAAATAGAAAAAACAACCCTAAAATTTATATGTAACCACCAAAAACCCAGAATATTAAAAACTGTTTTGAGCAAAAAGAACAAAACTGAAGGAATCACATTACCTGACTTCAAATTATACTACAGAGCCATAGTAACCAAAACAGCGTGGTAATGACATAAGAACAGACACATAAGTTAATGGAAGAGAACACAGGACCTGGAAACAAATCCAGACATCTGCAGTGAACTCATTTTCAACAAAGGTGCCAAGAACACATGTTATGGAAAGAACAGTCTGTTCAGTAAACGTCACTGGCAAAACCGTGCACCCATATGCAGAAGAATGAAACTTGATTCCTATCTCTCACCATATGCAAAATTCAAATGAATATGTATTAAATACTTAAATCTAAGACCTCATACTATGAAACTACTGAAAGAAAACCTTGGAGAAACTATCCAGTATATTGGAACAGGCAAAGATTTCTTGAGTAATACCCTATAAGCACAGGCAACCAAACCAAAAATGGACAAATGGGATCATGTTAAAATTAAAAAGCTTGGCCGGGCGCGGTGACTCAAGCCTGTAATCCCAGCACTTTGGGAGGCTGAGGCGGGCGGATCTGGAGATGGAGATCATCCTGGCTAACACTGTGAAACCCCGTCTCTACTAAAAATACGAAAAAATTAGCCTGGTGTGGTGGCGGGCGCCTGTAGTCCCAGCTACTGGGGAGGCTGAGGCAGGAGAACGGTGTGAACCTGGGAGGTGGAGATTGCAGTGAGCCAATATCGCGCCACTGCACTCCAGCCTGGGAGACAGAGTGAGACTCCGTCTCAAAAAAAAAAAAAAAAAAAATTAAAAAGCTTCTGCAGATCAAAGGAAACAATGAGGAAAGTGAAGAGATAATCCAGGTTGGGAAAAAAAAATATTTGTGATCTCTCCCCCTGACAAGGGATTAATAATTAAAATATCTAAGGTGCTCAAACAGCTCTATTGGGAAAAATCTAATAATCTCATTAAAAAATGGGCAAAAGATCTGAATTTTTCAAAAGAAGTCATACAAATGGTAAGGAGGTATATGAAAAGTTACTCATCATAAATGCTTATCAGAGAAATGCAAATCAAAACTACAATGAGATATTATCTTACACCAGTTAAAATGGCTTATAGCCAAAAGACAGGTTAAACAAATGCTGGTGAGGATGTGGAGAAGAGGGAACCCTCGTACATTGCTGGTGGGAATATAAATTGGTACAGTACTATAGAGAACAATTTGGAGTTTTCTCAAAATACTAAAAATAAAGCTACCATATGATTCATCAATCCTGTTGTAAGGTATATATCCAAAAGAATGGGAATCAGTATATTGAAAAAAATACCTGCACTCTCATGCTTATGGTACCATTATTCACAATAGCCAAGATTTAAAAGCAATCTACATGTCCATCAACAGATGAATATATAAAGAAAATGTGGTAAATATACACAATGGAGCACTACTGAGCCATAAAAAGATTCAGATTCTGTCCTTTGCAATAACTTAGGTGGAACTGGACATCATTATGTTAAGTGAAATAAGCCAGGCAGAGAAAGACAAACTTCTTATGTTCTCACTTACTGTAGGAGCTAAAAATTAAACAATTGAACTCATGGAGATAGAGAGTAAAATAATGGTTACCACAGAATAGTGCAGTGGGAAAGTTAATGTCTACAAAAATAAAGCTAGATAAAACGAGTAAGAACTAGTATTGGATGTCACAACATGGTAACTACGGTCTACAATAATTTCTTATACAATGACTTGCTTCACAGAATTGGAAAAAACTACTTTAAAGTTCGTATGGAACCAAAAAAGAGCCCACATTGCCAAGACAGTCCTAAGCCAAAAGAACAAAGCTGGATGCATCATGCTACCTGACCTCAAACTATACTACAAGGCTACAGTAAACAAAACAGCATGGTACTGGTACCAAAACAGAGATATAGACCATTGGAACAGAACAGAGCCCTCAGAAATAATACCACACATCTACAGCCATCTGATCTTTGACAAACCTGAGAAAAACAAGAAATGGGGAAAGGATTCCCTATTTAATAAATGGTGGTGGGAAAATTGGCTAGCCATAAGTAGAAAGCTGAAACTGGATCCCTTCTTTACACCTTATACAAAAATTAATTCAAGATGGATGAGAGACTTAAATGTTAGACCTAAAACCATAAAAACCCTAGAAGAAAACCTAGGCAATACCATTCAGGACATAGGTATGGGCAAGGACTTCATGTCTAAAACACCAAAAGCAACAGCAACAAAAGCCAAAATTTACAAATGGGATCTAATTAAACTAAAGAGCTTCTGCACAGCAAAAGAAACTACCATCAGAGTGAACAGGCAACCTACAGAATGGGAGAAAATTTTTGCAATCTGCTCATCTGACAAAGGGCTAATATCCAGAACCTACAAAGAACTCACACAAATTTACAAGAAAAAAACAAACAACCCCATCAAAAAGTGGGCAAGGGATATGAACAGACACTTCTCAAAAGAAGACATTTATGCAGCCAACAGACACGTGAAAAAATCCTCATCATCACTCTCCATCAGAGAAATGCAAATCAAAACCACAATGAGATACCATCTCACACCAGTTAGAATGGCAATCATTAAAAAGTCAGGAAGCAACAGGTATTGGAGAGGATGTGGAGAAACAGGAACACTTTTACACTGCTGGTGGGACTGTAAACTAGTTCAACTGTTGTGGAAGACAGTGTGGTAATTACTCAAGGATCTAGAACTAGAAATACCATTTGACCCAGCCATCCCATTACTGGGTATATACCCAAAGGATTATAAATCATGCTGCTATAAAGACACATGCACATGTATGTTTATTGTGGCACTATTCACAATAGCAAAGACTAGGAACCAACCCAAATGTCCATTAATGACACACTAGATTAAGAAAATGTGGCACATATATACCATGGAATACTATGCAGCCATAAAAAAGGATGAGTTCATGTCCTTTGCAGGGACATGGATGCAGCTTGAAACCATCATTCTCAGCAAACTATCGCAAGAACAGAAAACCAAACACATGTTCTCACTTATAGGTGGGAATTGAACAATGAGAATACTTGGACACAGGAAGTGGAACATCACACACTGGGGCCTGTCATGGAGTAGGGGGAGTGGGGAGGGATAGTATTAGGAGATATACCTAATGTAAATGACGAGTTAATGGGTGCAGCACACCAACATGGCACATGTATACATATGTAACAAACCTGCCACGTGGAACTATAAGTCCAATTAAACTTCTTTCTTTTGTAAAAAATAAAAATAAAAGATTATAATTGGATTGTTTGTAACACAAAGAAAATATAAATGCTTAAATGATTCATATCCCATTTACCCTGCTGTGATTATTAGGCAGTGTTTGCTTGTATCAAAATATCTCATGTTCTGCAGAAATACATTCTCCTACTAAGTACACACAAACATAAAAGAATTAAAAAATATAAAAGAAAAATAACAGTAAATAAAAAACGGGACAAGGACCTGAAGAGACATTTCTCAAATGAAGAAATATAAATGGCCAACTTGCATATGGAAAAAATGTTCTAAATCACTAGTCCTCAGAGAAGTGCAAATTAAAACCACAATGACATATGACCTCACATTTTTTTAGAATGTCTTTTATCAAAAAGGTAAAAGAATTGTTGACAAGGATGTGGAGAAAAAAGAACCCCTGCACACTGTTGGTGGAGATGTAAATTAGTACAGCTGTTATGGAAATCAATATGGAGGTTTCTCAATAAATTAAAATAAAACTACTTTATGATCCAGAAGTCTCGCTTCTAGGTATATCCAAAGGAAATGAAATAAATATTTCAAAAGGATGTCTGTACTCCCATGATCATTGCAGTATTATTCATAATAGCCAAGAGATGGAATCAATCTAAGTATCTATTGATGAATGAAGAATATATTATATATATTAGAATGTATTTTATATTTATACACACACACATACACACAGAGTGAAATACTATTCAGTCTTAAAAAGAGGGAAATTTTGTCTTTTGCGATAACATGAATCAACCTAGATAACATTAGGTAAAGTGAAATAAGGTAGGCACAGAAAGACAAATACTGCATTATCTTATTTGTATGTGGAATCCAAAAGAGTTGAGTGCATATAGTTAGTGAGTAGAATGATGGTTACCTGAGACTTGGAGTGGTTACTGGGACTGGGTGTTGGGGGAATTTTTTTCAAAGGATACAAGATTTCAACTAGATAGGGAGAATAAGTTTAAGAGATCTATTATATAAAGTGGTTAATATAGCTTTAATGTCTTGAAAATTATTAAAACAGTAGATTTACAGTGTTCTCACAAAAAAGTAGGAGATATATATATATATCTCATATATATATGAGATATATATATATCATATATATATATATGCATGGTCAATTGAGCCATTCCACTATGTACACATATTTCAAGAGTTCATGTTGTATACTATAAATATATTCAATTTTTACTTGTCAGTGAAAAAATAAAAACTTCATAAATTTATCTGCTGCTATGGAGGTAAAGGTCTTAGAAAATTTTAAAAGAAGAAATTGGGTAAAATTTTTTTGCTCTAGCTGAAAGAGCATGGCTTGAGGTATAAAGAGTTGGGAGAAGTACTCTCAATTAGTGAAGAGAAAATGTGAGGTAACTAATGTTTATTTCCATCTTTTACCAAATACTTTAAACAAGGATGCACTTCCAATTACATAATAACTAAATTTGTTATTTACATAATAACAAATTTTAAAAATTTGTAAAAATTTACATTATTACATAAAAGCTAAATAGATAACAGCTAAATTTGTTGTACCAAAATGTGTTTTATAATTCACCTTTTGAGGAACTTTATTCTTATCTATATCCAGGATATACTGTGAGGTATCCTCAAAAATAAGTTTTTAAAAATTATTATTATTATTACTATTTGAGACAGAGTCTCGCTTTGTGGCTCAGGTTGGAGTGCCGTGGTGGGATCTCGGCTCACTGCAACCTCTGCCTCCCAGGTTCAAGCGATTATCCTGCCTCAGCCTCCCGAGTAGCTGAGACTACAGGTGCCCGCCACCTCACCCGGCTAATTTTTGTATTTTTAGTAGAGACGGGGTTTCTCCATATTGGCCAGGCTGGTCTTGAGCTCCTGACTTTGTGATCCACCCGCCTCGGCCTCCCAAAGTGCTGGGATTACAGGCATGAGTCTGGCCTAAAAATTACGCCCGGCCTAAAAATTATTTTTTAAAAAAATGCAGCTACTTTAACATCCTTACTCTTTATTCTCATATTTTCCTCTTTCTCTATCACAATTTATTACATATATTGACACAATGTTAAAGTTTTTTTATTCTCCTTTCTTTCTTAACTTAGTGCCTTTTTGTAAAGACAAATTGAAGTTGGAGAGAGAGTAAGACTCTTCAGATTAGATAACAGTATTACAGTATTCACACAACTTAGGTTTAGATACATTTTATTACACATAAACTGTTATGCTTGTATTTTTGATTAATTTTAAAATGTAGTAAAAAGTAATAAAAATCACTGATAATCTTTACATATTCAAGATATTTAAGATTGAAAATATTTAGAAGAATAAATTTTGTTTTCAAAGAGATTAAATAAGCCTAAAAATAAAATATTTTCCAGAAGTTTTGAAGAATTATATTTATATTTGTAAAATATTTTAATAGTAAGCTATAGTTAGATAATATATTTCTACAGTAAAGCCACTTTCAAAGAATATCTCAGAGACTCTGGGATAATTTAAATAGTAACTAAAAGGGCTATGTATTACTTTTCTATGGCTGCTCTAACAATTTATCACAAACTCAGTGACTTCAACAATGCACATTTATTCTCCTACAGTTTTGAAGGTTAGAAGTCTGAAATCAGCTTCACTAGAGGGAAATCAAAATGTAGGCAGAACCACACTTTCCCTAGAGGCTTTAGGGGATAAAAGACATTGCCTTTGCAGCTTCTAGAGCTACATTCCTTGCATTCCTTAGCTAGTCACCCCTTCCTTTGTCTTCAAAGCCAGTAAAATAACATCTTGCCTCACTGGTAAGACGCTGTCTTCTGTCTCAAATCTGCCTCTGCCTTCTTCTTATAAGGACACTTATAATTTCATTCAAGGCCCACCCAGATAATTCAGAATAATCTCACCAAATCAAGATCCTTTAATTAATCACATCTGTAAGGTCTCAGTTACCTTATAGGGTAACATGCACAGGATTCCAGGGATTAGGTCCTGGATATCTTTGGAAGCCATTATTTGTTCTACCACAAGATAAAATCAATTTCTGAAACTCATGTAAAATCTGTTGAAGGCACAGCACATCTCTGAATGTAAGTGATTATTTTAGTAGTCTTATAAAATTTTACTTTTTATTTTTATTTTTTTATTTTCTGAAAGAATTTAATAGCTTTAATTATACATTGAAAATACTGTGGTTTAGGATGAGTGTAGATCTTCAATTATTTAACAGGTCAAGTAAAGTGACAGACATTTTAATTTCTATATAACTCTGAGAAAGTCCTCCAGCTTCCTGATTACAATACAGAAAAATTATAGAACTTGATATAAGCAGCCATATTATTGAGAAGCTTCAAATCTTAAAGGATGTTTTCAGAAATCTTCAACTAAGAATTGATTATGGAGATTGGTGGTTTAAAGAAAGTCTATGGTGAAATTTTAGTTGGATGAATCATTATTTTTTGTTAATAATTGCCTTATTTATTGTAGTTTACTTTTATCATGAATTATTCTGAGGGGAAATAATTGAGTTTACCTTGTTGATATAGGTGTGCATCTACATATAATTACTGACTTTAAAAATACATTTCTGAATCAAATCTGAATAGAGCAGTAAGATAAATAATGTATAATAGAGAGAAGCAGAGAAAGATGAGAAAGACTTGACACGTCACCAATATTGGTGTTATTTTGGGACATGTAATATTTACTATAAATACACTGTTTCTAGTCTACACTAAAACCAATGATCAAAAGGCATATTTCCAAATCAAAATCAATTAAGAGCTTGGTTTCAAAATAAGGCTTCCGGCCCAGCAAAGTACAAAGAAGCAACACTTAAGGCAAATATGTGCAACAATTCACTCATCAAATTTGCAATGCTCTTTTATGCTCCCAAGATGAAAGGATTTCAAAAAACACTCTTCACTCATCCTCTCCTCCACCCTCAATGACATTTCCTCTGGTCAGAACCAATACACGTGTTAATATTTGTGGTAGTGAATGCATCCACATTTATAGTAACTTTCTTCTGTCAGAGAGGCATTAAATAATTTCCAATTGACATCACTAAACTGATATATGAAGGGGTTTCTCTAGAAGTGACAACATTGGTAAAATTTCTAGATATATCTTATAAAATATAAAAACTTGAGCTCAATTTTTGCTTATTGCTTCTAAGAAATTATTTAAGTCATTATCAGTTAAATAATCCCGGACACATCAGTAACTTAAACATGTCTTGTGTAACACTTCACAGTTTGCGAGTTATTTCTTTATATTCTTTATCTTAATAATCTATTATTTGTTAACTGTCCATACAAATACTATACAAATAAGAAAGTTAAAACTATAAGGAAAAGAGATGAAAAAATACCAAGACAGAAAAATACCAAGAAATACCAGTCACTTGGGGACAAAATGTTTGCTATAAATCATCTAAGTTAACTGGAACTCAGCTAGCTTGTTCATTCATTCATCCAACAAATATTTACTGAGGTAGTTACTAAACAGCCAGCTCATTTATTTTTGTATCCACAGAACCTAACATAGGCCTGGGTCATATTAGGTGCTAAATAAATATTTCTGGAGAGGCTTCTAGCATGTACTGAAGTAAATGATGAAAAGTCACATTCCTGTATTATTTTTCTTTTCTTTTCTCATTTTCATTTTTTTTTTTTTTTTAGACAGAGTGTCGCTCTGTCGCCAGGCTGGAGTGCAGTGGCATGATCTCGGCTTACTGCAACCTCCACCTCCCGGGTTGAAGCAATTCTCCTGCCTCAGCCTCCTAAGTAGCTGGGAACACAGGCGTGCACCACCACGCCCAGCTAGTTTTTGTATTTTTGGTAGAGATGGGGTTTCATCATGTTGGCCAGGATGGTCTCCACCTCTTGACCTTGTGATCCGCCAGCCTCAGTCTCCCAAAGTGCTGGGATTACAGGCGTTAGCCACTATGCCCAGCTATTTTTCTTATTAATCATCATCATTATTATAAATCATGTTCTCTGCCATCAGAAAATTTATTTCTATTTGTAAATAATGGACAAATATAAAATAAAATTTTATTTTAAACACTAATAATTGCAATCTGCCTATTTTTTTGTGTATAAAAATATTCTTTTCTCCTGAAATTTGCATTTGAAAGATACCTTTTTTGTTTTAGAGGGAGGGGCGAGTCTTACTCCATCACCCAAGCTGGAGATCAGTGGCACCATCTCGGCTCCTTGCAACTTCCGCCTACCGGGTTCAAGTGATTCTCCTGCCTCAGACTCCCACATAGCTGGGGTTACAGGCACATGCCACCACACCTGGCTAATTTTTGTATTTTTAGTAGAGATGGGGTTTCACTCCGTTGGCCAGACTGGTCTTGAAGTCCTGACCTCAGGTAATTCACCAGCCTCAGCCTCCCAAAGTGCTGAGATTACAGGTGTGAGCCACCACACCCAGCCTGAAAGATACTTTTATATATGTTAAAATACACAGCTAATTATTCTGTGAATATTTAAAATTAAATTGTGACTACCAGTTTTAAAAACAAGATGGAAAAAGCTGAAATTATGCATCACATACAAGAAATGAATCCTTACTCTCACAGCCCTTCCATAACTGATGTCAGGCTCTTACTTTAGTTTTTTTTTCTTCCCCTTGATAATTTTATCTAATCTCCTTTACTATTTAAATTTTCTCAAAACCTGCTTCACTCTAATGCCATTATTCCTGTAGATGTTTGTCCTCTGACTACCTCTCCATTATTACTTCCTTTCCTATTTTTTTCATACCTTGCTTTATCCTCATGGAAAACATGTAAATCATTTCAACAAACAATGATTGGGCTGTAACTTTATGCAACTGCCTATCCTAGGAACTTCTTAGGCATAGTAAGGAATAAGAAATAGCCCTTAAAGAGCTCATGCTGTCTCAGAAAGGGAATAAGACAGGTGGAGTCAAAGACTAGAGCAAGCTCTATATAATGCAGGCAAACTCTGGAAGACATATGATCCTATTGGGAGGATTATGTTTAATTCAATGTTCATAATCAAATAATTTGTCAGGAGTGGGAATGGAGAGAAATAAAACACAGTAACACCAAGTGTCACTATTCTTTGCATGAACCCTGCCCACCATCTGATCATCAATATGCTTCTGCCTACAGAAGAAAAGTGAGCACTTTTGTAGAAGAATATGAGCCCTTTCAAATTATCCGACTCAGAGAGGCATTCAAGTAAGACAACAATCACATCCTACTCCCCACTTTTGAGTCATTTATTCATCTATTAAAACTGCTTGGTAGCTATGAAGTAGCTATGAATTAACCTAATAATGTGGCACTGGAGACTATATCCCGTACCCTATAGCTTAGCAATGTATAGCCAATCACTAATCAATGTTATTTCTGTAAACCAATGAGAATTCCTGACAAACAACTTTGTATCAGCCAACTCCATGCACCTCTTCTTTGCCTTTAGAAACCTGCTTGTAACAAAGGCCCAATGGAGCTCCTATCCTAGGTTACTTGGCTCTGAGTTTTCCCAGCAGCTGCCCTTACTTTGTCTCAAATAAACTTTCAATCATATTTTGTCCTTCACTCTCCTTCTTTTAGGGTGACATATCTGGTGCTGTGAGCAGGATTCAGAGCAACACACCCCCTGACCATCTGACATTCCTCCTTGACTCAGCATTTGGTCAGCTCTGAACCTCTTGATTTATTTGGACTCTTTGAGAAATTATTGAATGTGAAGTGTTGAGGCCTACTGAAATCTGGTCCTTCCCACTTTTTGGTTGAAGGTTTAGACTCTGCTTGAGGTATTTTTTTCCAAACCTCACTTTCCAAACCTCAAAATTGAGGTTTTCTATCTTTTCCCTAAAGGTCAGATATCTGGGTTACAAGAAAAACATAAACAAAACTGACTCTTCTGCCTCTGACTCATGACAGGAGGTCTGGGTCACAGTCAGGCAAAGATCTCCCCAGAGAACTTCAGCCTTTTCTACCTCTATCCCACAGAAGTAAGGTCTGGGTCAAGGTATTGGAAATTAGGCACTGGTAGTTTCATTTTAATAGTATGCTTTTTAATATTGCAGCTGTCGCTTAGAAATTCAGACCTACCTTTTCATTTGTGACAAATTCCTGTTAGTTCCTAATGGAAAAATGCAGAGGATGAGTTCTCTTGCCCCAAAGAAAAGAGGTGATTTGCTTCCTTTGGCCCATTTGGGTGCTGCAGGTGACTGGAGACTACACCAAAGTGTCAGGGTCATTAACCATGATGCAACATGAAGTAGCCTCATGGGGCCCTCTCCCCCAGAAGAACATCTTTATGAACTCCCTTTTCTGCTCTTCCATTAGGACATAATATGAGGAGCTGGTCCCCTATATGTTGAGTACCCTGCTGCCACCCGGCAGTTAGAAACAGTCTAGGATACATAAGAGAGCTATTCTTTTTTTTTTTTTTTTTAATACTTTAAGTTGTAGGGTACATGTGCATAACGTGCAGGTTTGTTACATATGTATACTTGTGCCATGTTGCTGTGCTGCACCCATCAACTCATCATCACCCATCGACTTGTCATTTACATCAGGTATAACTCCCAATGCAATCCCTCCCCCCTCCCTCCTCCCCATAATAGGCCCCGGTGTGTGATGTTCCCCTTCCCGAGTCTAAGTGATCTCATTGTTCAGTTCCCACCTATGAGTGAGAACATGCAGTGTTTGGTTTTCTGTTCTTGCGATAGTTTGCTGAGAATGATGGTTTCCAGCTGCATCCATGTCCCTACAAAGGACACAAACTCATCCTTTTTTATGGCTGCAGAGTATTCCATGGTGTATATGTGCCACATTTTCTTAATCCAGTCTGTCACTGATGGACATTTGGGGTGATTCCAAGTCTTTGCTATTGTGAATAGGGCCACAATGAACATACATGTGCATGTGTCTTTATAGCAGCATGATTTATAATCCTTCGGGTATATACCCAGTAATAGGATGGCTGGGTCATATGGTATTTCTAGTTCTAGATCCTTGAGGAATCGTCATGATGGATTAGAGACTTAAATGTTAGACCTAAAACCATAAAAACTCTAGAAGAAAACCTAGGTAATACCATTCAGGACATAGGTATGGGCAAGGACTTCATGTCTATAACACCAAAAGCAACAGCAACAAAAGCCAAAATTGACAAATGGGATCTAATTAAACTAAAGAGCTTCTGCACAGCAAAAGAAACTACCATCAGAGTGAACAGGCAACCTACAGAATGGGAGAAAATTTTTGCAATCTGCTCATCTGACAAAGGGCTAATATCCAGAACCTACAAAGAACTCACACAAATTTACAAGAAAAAAACAAAAACCCCATCAAAAAGTGGGCAAGGGATATGAACAGACATTTCTTAAAAGAAGACATGCATATAGCCAACAGACACATGAAAAAATGCTCGTCATCACTGGCCATCAGAGAAATGCAAATCAAAACCACAATGAGATACCATCTCACACCAGTTAGAATGGCAATCATTAAAAAGTCAGGAAACAACACGTGCTGGAGAGGATGTGGAGAAATAGGAACACTTTTACACTGCTGGTGGGATTGTAACCTAGTTCAACCATTATGGAAAACATAAGAGAGCTATTCTTGACTCTTGGGTGACATCTAGAGGAGTGATGTTCATAAGAAGCATACTTCAAACACAAAACATATTCATGACCTTGTTCACTTTTGAAAAGCTCCTAAATTATGGGAAATCAAGCTTCAAACTCTGAATCCTCTTTTAAGAAACAACTGCCATTAGAAACACGTTTTCAATTTCAACTCTAACTTTTCCTTCTTCTCCCACCCCTGCATCTTCATCTTTTCCTTTATCTGAACCTTCCTGTTCTGCTTTACTTCTTCTTCTTTACTTCTTCTAGCACCAGCACCTGAGGAAACTTTCCATGTCTCTGATCCCCTCCCTGAAACTTCTATTCTGGCAGCCTTTTTCAAGGTGTGATATACAGGAAGAGGTGGGTCTAACACCCCTTGGGCAAAAACTGAATTTAAGAGTGTTATCAAAGGCTTCCTTGACCTGTTCCAAGATTCTATATGGTTTGTGAAAGAATTTGAACTGACACTTTGAACTTATGAGCCTGGATATTCTGACCTATATCAATTAATTCATATGTTGGTGTCAGAAGGCAAGGCCATTGGGTGGTTAAAAAAGGCAAACTGAAATAATCCTTTAGAGGATTTTCAAAAACAAACTGAAGCAGACCATGAAGGGGCCTGCATTTTATCCAAGTCTCTCCATGATGCCATTCCCCAGGTCTTTCCTTTAAAAAAAAATGTATATTGGAGGAGAGTTGAGCAATGTACTCAAAAGGCCAGATGAATGTGTAGTTATTTGGAATGGTAATGAGATAAGCTTTAAACAATATTCTAAAATGGTTGACACTAGCCTCCAAGATTACCAGAACAATTTTCTCATAAACTCTACTTTCTTCAATTGCTTAAATGAGGACTTGGTTACCTTAGTTAAAATACACTAGCTTCTTAACTGGATGAATATACAAACCCATGAATTAGTAAGCTTTCAGACCAAAATGAATCAGAAAAAAAGACAGAACTAATGGCTTAAAGATTATTAATTTGCACCTCAACAACTGGCTAGTCAAACCAGGCCTTTTAAGAAAAGACAAATGCCTCCTTCTAATGATAAAAGAGGTGTCTGCTTCTATTCCAAAAAGCCTGGCCATTTTGGAAAGGATTGTAGAAAACATAAATAATAGCAGGAACAACAAAAGCACAGGATGCCATAAGATGAACAGGGTTGCTCTGAGGATCAAAATGGGATTTTCCCATTAGGAGAAGTGGAAATGTTCATAAATGGAGAACAGATATGCACCCTCATAGTCACTTTATGTCCTCAACCCTACACCCCTTAAATCGTCCCCTTCCTCAGAGTAATAAACTATACGAACTGTAGGGGTATCTAATCAACCTATGACTGTATATAAGTCCAAACCCTTAGAATTCCATGAAGGCTCATTGAGTAACCTTCATTCCTTTCTGCATGGTCCCTTGGCTCCTATACACCTCTCAGAGAGATATTTTTTGGAACTTCGCAATACATACATTCCCCTCTCTCAGAAAGGGGAAATGTTAAATTTAGAGTAGAAGGAGCTAATGGAACAATTACAGAATGAGAATTAAACCACTGAGATTATAAAACAGATCTGACATTTTTTTTTTCTAAACCAAGAATAGGAAATGACACTAATGATTTATTGCAAACTTTGCTGGACCACTTATGGTCCCAATCTTCCATTAACATTAAGATATATTCAACTACCGGCCAGGCTCGGTGGCTCATGCCTGTAATCCCAGCACTTTGGAGGCCGAGGAGGGCTGATAACGAGGTCAGGAGATCGAGTCCATTCTGGCTAACACGGTAAAACCCCATCTCTATTAAAAATACAAAAAGTTAGCCAGGCGTGGTGGCGGGCGCCTGTAGTCCCAGCTACTCGGGAGGCTGAGGCAGGAGAATGGCATGAACCCGGGAGGCGGAGCTTGCAGTGAGCCAAGATCGCGTCACTGCACTCCAGCCTAGGCAAAAGAGTAAGACTCCGTCTCAAAAACAAAAACAAAAGAAAAAAAGAAAAGAAAAAAGTATATATTCAATACCCCCATTAAAGTGAAAGTAAATCTGCTTAAGATTTACCCAATATCAGACAATACCCAGTAGGGTCCGAAGCAATGAAAGGAACCAGACCTATAATAAGGTCTAATTATTCCTTGCACCAGCCCATATAACATTCTGACCCTTTCCATAGGAAGCTGAACAGGAGGGGCCGGCATTTCCTGTAAGATTTGAGAGCTGTCAACAACGCTGTAGTCCCAAGACATCCGATGGTACAAAACCCCCATATTCTTTTGGCAGCAGTCCCTCCTGAAAGTGAGAAATTTACTGTGGCTGATTTATACAGTGCTTTTTTTTTTTTTTTAAAGCATTCCAGTAGAGCCAGAGAGTCAATATTTATTTGCCTTTACTTATGACAACTGCCAGTATTCCCAGATCATTATGCCCCAAGATTATACTGAGAGCCCTACCAATTTTTTTCAATTATTGAAATCTGACTTGGCCAATGTATATTTCTCAGAGGGATCTATGCTTGTCCAATATATGGATAATCTTTTCCTTTGCTCCCTAAATATGCAAGCTTCTAAGGGTGATAGCATGAATTTCTTAAAATAATTGGCATCCAAGGGACATAAAGTTTCTAAAAGCAACTCCGATTTTGCCAGACACAGGTAAAATACTTAGGATATTTTATTTTATTTATTTATTTATTTTTTTTTTGAGACGGAGTCTCGCTCTGTCCCCCAGGCTGGAGTGCAGTGGCCGGATCTCAGCTCACTGCAAGCTCCGCCTCCCGGGTTCACGCCATTCTCCTGCCTCAGCCTCCCGAGTAGTTGGGACTACAGGCGCCCGCCACCGCGCCCGGCTAGTTTTCTGTATTTTTTAGTAGAGACGGGGTTTCACCGTGTTAGCCAGGATGGTCTCGATCTCCTGACCTCGTGATCCGCCCGTCTCGGCCTCCCAAAGTGCTGGGATTACAGGCTTGAGCCACTGCGCCCGGCCAGGATATTTTATTTCTAAGGAAGGATTGTTCATAAACCCAGACAGGATTAAATTCCTTGCTGAGATGTCTCCTTTCCTTCCCTCTACCTAGCATGGAATGAGATTACCAGGGAATGTGCTTTCCCAATGAGAGCACAAAAAAATTCCACTTAGATTGCCTAATAACTGTGCTGATGTTAACACTGAAGCCCAGATACCTCCTTACTCTATCAGTTGCAATCTCGACACTGGGACTTTGAAAGAACTATCCAGGAATGAGCTTTTCCAGCAGTGAGGGACATCTTGACACACAGATTTTGATCATCAATGTTTTCAAGAAGAAAGATTTTTTATCAAAAAAGGGAAACGAGTAAAGAAAAGAACTTCTATCTAAGGAATGTAAGGCCTTTCAGATTATCAGGCCCAGAAAGGCATTCAAATGAAATAACAATCACATCTTACTTCCCCCCACTTTGAGCTATGTATTTAGCTAGAAAAACTGCAAACTTTTGCCACAAGTAGCTACAAATTAACCTAATAATGCTACACTGGACACGATATCCAACACCCTATACCATAAAAATACATAGCCAATTAATAATCAATGTAATTTCTGTAAACCAGTGAAAATTCCTGACAAACAACTTTGTGACAGCCCACTGGCTGTCCTTTTTTTGCCTTTAAAAACCTGCTTGTAACAAAGGCCAAATGGAGCTCATATCCAGGGTTACTTGGGTCTGAGTCTTCCAGGCAGCTTTCCTTACTTTGGCTCAGGTAAACTCTTTCAATCATATTTTGTGCTTCAGCCTCTTCTTTCGGGATTGACACCATGCAGATGTTTCTGAGACACAGAAACAATGTCTCATAGAATCTCGTATCTCTGAAGGTTTGTTCCATTTTTTACTTATTTCAGTAAAATTTTCAGAAAGGTTTTGGAGAAAATAATTGAGGAGTTTCACTGGAAAACAATGCTTTCCCCAGAGAGCACAAAATAACATCCAGCAACATCTGGAAGTTTTGGCTATATCTCAATGAGCTTTACTTTGGCATGGCCTCAAGGAAAAACAAATAAAAAGCATTGCTGAGACAACTGCTTAAGCTCAGAGCATTCCAAATGGCAGAGCAAGCCATGATCTGGCCTCTGTGGAATGATATCTGAAAGGAAGAGAATGATGTGTGTGAGCTCAAGGTGGACTGTCAGCATAATAGCATAGATACACTATCAAGTAAAGTGTGCCAAAGATCCATTCCAATAAAAACATTCACTATTGCCTCAATACACCTCAATGCAAACATCCATGCCTCTTTGTGTCAGTAGCAGAGGTAGAATTTCCTTTCTACTTTTCCCACTTTTGTTTAAGACACAGTAATTCCATGTCTTTAGGCCTGGATTTGATTCCTTCCTCTTCTTCAACTCTCATATCCAATAAAGTATATTGGAAATTCCTGATTTAAAATACTTTGACTTGTGCTCCCTCTCTTGTGGCCAAAATTCCACTTAGATTGCCTAATAACTGTGCTGATGTTAACACTGAAGCCCAGATACCTCCTTATTCTATCAGTTGCAATCACTGACAAGCCTGTCTGCAACTACAGTGACTCAGCTAACTACTATAGAAATGGGAGAGCAAGAGATCAGGGAAGAAGATATTGTCTTGGAAACTGCCTCTCTCCAAATATGTATATATGTATAAAATTGCAAATAACAATTCAAGCAGAAATCTCTAATTATGAATTCAGTCCAAAGATTCTTGAACAATGAATTGCTCCAAGGCATTGTCATTCCCAGTTTCACTGAATTCATATTTAAATATTCTGAGTTGATATAGCTCATACAGAATATTTATCTGAAAGCAACATAAGCAGCTTTTTCACACTAATTAATTTCATATATTTAATAATCATCTGTAAATGAATATAGATGTTTTATTTAATTTTTATTTTTTTATTATCAATTTTTATGTTTCATTGTGTTAAATGGGTTTCTAGGAATTTTATGTCAAAACATTACTTAGTCCTTCAGGAAATAAGCATCTGAGTTAAGGATTGACTTGAAATCATTGTCAAAGAAATAACTGAGGCTTAAATTAGGAGACACCTCTAGTGTAAAGAAGTCTGGAATGAGCCATGAGATCTGGATTCTAGTTTCTTCTGTGAGGCTAAAAACTGTGTGATCCTGGCCATGTTCCTCAACAGTTTTGGACCTCAATTTTTCTAAGCATGAAATGAGCATTTAGATTGTATTATTTTTAAAGTTCAGGTGGAGTTTTTCTCTTTTCTACATTCCTCAGTACTTATTTATTACATGCATTAGCATTCAATTTATTGCTGTCTCTAAGTGCTTACACTTCCCAACTAGAATATAAATTCCCTGAGGCAGAAGATCTGTACTTCCAGAACACCCTCAGTGTTTAGCAGTATTGGACATATAGTATGTATGGCATGCAGTCACCCAAGATAAGTAAATTTAACTGGGTTGGCTTAACTACACAGCTACTGCTTCTCTAGTTTTGTCCTCAGCTTTGCACTGTAAAACAAAACAAAACAAGATAAAACAAAAAAAAAACTTTCTGTGTTTTAGTTCAAGCTATTGTGATCAAACCCCAAATGTATTCATGTATACCCTATCCACAAAGCTAATTTACAAACTGGAATCTCAGTTTATTCTTTTAACATGACCATTGTAAGTTCCACGGGAACATTTTTGGCTAATTATAGCATACAATGGGATGCTTCCTTAAAACGGTTGGCACAACAGTATATCTGAATATCAGAGAGCAGCACTAAGCAATAGGGGCTGCTAGAGCAACAGGAAAGAACTTAACAAAAATTGTTTTGCTGAGAGAAGGTAGTTATCAGAGAACATATAAAAATTATTTTTCCTCTATGGAAATCAAAGAAATGTAAGATGAAAAAAGAATAGTATATCCTGTTTTAGCTTGTTTTGCTAAGTATAGATGAAGACATACACAGGAGAATTCAGTACAACTTAGACTCTTTGACAGTTGAGAATAACAATGAATTTGACAATGTTTTCTAGACCAAGTATATATTTTTATACTGATGAAGAAATTTTCCAAATCATATTATGCAATAATTTAAAAACAATTGCCCTGATTATTTGCAAACATGGTCATATTAACCTCAGCACATGCCCATTTGAGGGACATTCCCTAATTTAAAAAGAGAAAAAAGCCAAACAAATGTAATTTGAATTGACTATAAAAATATCTAGAGAGAAACAGCAGCTACATTAATATTAATTCTAAATTTAGAACAAACTAAACATTCAATCCAGATTTAATTAGTGGTGAGTGCCTTTTAATCTGAATACTACTTTTGGGTATCTATATCATAAATGTCTTCAGGAACATTTCACCAGTGCCTCAAGTCCAAAAAGATCAAGCTGCTTTCTTTCTTTTTGTGAAAAACTGCACTACAAAACAGTATATAGAAAATTTGGTATAGTTGCCAATAGCTTGAAAGACTTTAAAGATAAAACTAAGGGGACAAAGAGTCTTTTAAAAACAGTATCAACCATTCTGGACAGTCAAGAAAAAAAGGCAGTGTTTTTTATGTATGCAAGACAAGGGTAAGGAAAGAACCTTTTCAAAACAGCAGGACCTTACCTGGGAGCAAAGGAAAGCATATAATATTAGATAGGAACTTTTGCTCATGCTAACACTTTTCAGTCGCTTTCTGTGGGGGCACAGAAGCTTTCTTCTTCCATTTGCCTGTCTCTACAGTCTCTTTCCAACACAACTCATTTTCTAGCAAATTTCAGCTGAATTTTCTTCCATACCTTAAATAATTAAAGACACTGACATTATAACTTAATATATGGTAACTAAAGACATGGATATTGACATTCGCAAATCCTGCAATGATTCTGCTCTAAGTTGATTTAAGCAATAAATTGTGGCTCCCATGATGACCTTCATTACTCCATCATGTTATTCCATAAGATCCATGTAACTCAGAATGATGGAATGAAGAGAAGAAAGGATAGGAAAAAATACATTGCAATACTAGATATTTTTGCTTTGTTCGCCATCAGCCTTAGTGCTGTCACTAGTCTTTAATTAAGAATAATAAGAGAAACGTTCTTAAGTCTGCATTACTCTCACTTAGTAAGAGTGCTCATGATAATAACCTAAAAAGTTTACTCTGTAAAATATGTTATGCTACTACATTGGTCTCTTCTCAACAATATTTTCTTTCTACCTCATGAAATACTATGAATGATGTATGGTCAAATTTCACTTTGTTTAATGGGAATCTTCCTCATATCATCGGATTCCTTTCTAAATCCTCTTTAAGGTGCATATGCTTCCATTACATATCAGGAAACAGCTGCCAATTCTAGCTCAAAGGAATCCATTTAGAGTTATGTGAAAACAAAATGTATGAAGATTAAATTTCCTCTGTATTAAATCTTGAGTGAACAAAAGCAAATATACTCTATTTTGCTAACACTCGCCACCCTAAGTTCCAGACTCTCAAAGAACAGATAGAAAATTTTAGAAGGAAACACACCATCACACACTTTTAATCCTAAATGTTGGCACAATATGTGGAGAACAAGGAGAATGTGTATCCAAAACCTCTAGCCCCTGGGTCATCTGTTTCCCTGCATGAGAGGGCAAGGGCCCCACCAGTTGGAGTACAGCAGCCACATACCACTGCAATCAGGACACAAGGCTCTGTTAAAGTGACTGCCCCCATTTTAACTGAAGCACAGTGGCAGCTTACATTCTATCGTTTAGGAAGAGATGTGGATCCAGGGAAGGAGGGAGTCAATCACTTTTACATATTTTAGGTGCTCATGCTAACAGTAAATTCAAGTACTTTAAAGCATTCATATTTTACCTACAGGCAAGCATGCCTAACATCTGCTGTTACTGGGTAATCTCAAAAAAAGCTTCTTAGCAAAAATTGGCATTCCATATATATGTTTAACTCTTACCAATACACAATTACACATACATTTTAAACATTTCATTAACAATTATAACGATCAGGACTTCTAAAACGACCTCAAGAAATTAGTCGCAGGGGAAAACAAAACAGAGGTTTTAGACAGGGGCAAACTATCCTTTTTAAGGGATGTTTCCTAGTGCCCAGAGAGATAGTAAACAATGTTTTCTATAAAATATCAATCTTTTACAATTTCAACTGCAAGTATTTTCTGATAACTCAGGGATATGTTGCTTATTCCTATAAATCAACCAATAAAATATTTTTATTCAATTTACTGAGTCTGAGATATGATATAATGGAGACTGTGCCAATACAATGTCAAGGGGACAGTTGGAGCCTCAGACAGAAAGTTAAGTGAACTAACCACAGGAGGATCCAGTTGGCTTATTGAAAGCAGGATGTCTTCAACATCTCCTTCAGCTCCCCTGGAAAGACAAATTAGAGCAGGGAGAAAATGCAGGGAGCCCAAGTTTAAAACATTTTGTCGTATAACTTCAGTCAGTGATATTTGCATAAGGTAAGAAAACATAGTCCAATTTTCTACACTTCTAAACAATAAAATCTCATTAATTCAGAGTCTAGTATGAAATCAGCTTGGGAATAATTTCACTTTAACTAGAGTTTACCTTTTCTATTCTGAAGGTGTACACAGAGGATTTTATAAAATTGAGTTCCTTGGGCTCTAGGTTTGATTTCACTGTGTTATATTGAGAAAGTCACTTAGCTTCTCCGGTCATCTTTTTTCACATCCATAAAATTAGTGGAGTAAAATTAGATAGTAATTTTATGGGACTTCGAAGTTTTAATAATCTGTGATGCTCAGACCAGTTTTTCCTAGACCAAATCACAAGAATGCTCATAAAATCCTTTGGTTGCCTGGAGTTTTGTTGGTAGGCCAGGCTTTAATTTAAAAGTTTAATCTACTTAATAATTTAAGCAATTAAAGTGCATGAACATGTAGTGCTTGGAGCAGGAATACCTGCACTCTCTGACACTCTCACCTCTGTGACCATAGCTGAGAAACGAAAATTAAACAACAAAGAAAATCTGTGAAATCAAATAGCTCCTGCGTTCAGACTCACAAAATGTACTCAAAAGAGAGTTCTTAGACTAGTCATAAAAACTGGAGTTAATCACTCTTAACAACTTCTACTAATTAGGTAATAGCTGCCTGAAACACAGAGCTGTGTTAAGAAGAAATTTTGAGGTCTTAAGTCGACTCTCTGAGAATAGAAACTATGATCAATTGGCATTGTTTGCCATGGACAAGAGCAGACCTATGGTAGCAAATGTACTCTATCTCTTTACATGGAACTTAGTCTTAATTCACACATAATTCTAGCAAGTTTAATGATTTAATTTGTTAGTATATAGCAGAATAGAAAACATAATTTAGAAAGTTGGGAGAGGGGTTACCAAAGTGGGCTCACTAAAAGCTGTGAAAGGTTGCAGCACAAAGCAAGGATACAAACACGATCATTTTTTTCCTTTAAGTTCCAGGATACATGTGCAGAATGTGCAAGTTTATTATACAAGTTATGTGTGTCATGGTGGTTTGCTGCACTTATCAACTGGTCATCTAGGTTTTAAGCCCCACATGCATTAGCTATTAGTCCTAATGGTCTCCCTCCCCTCAGCCACCACCCTCCTTACAGGCCCCAGTGTGTGTTGTTCCCCTTCTTGTGTCCATGTGTTCTCAGTTTTCAACTTCCACTTACGAGTGAGAACATGAGGTGTTTGTTTTTTTGTTCTTGTGTTAGTTTGCTGAGGGCGATAGCTCCCAACTTCATCCACGCTCCTGCAAAGGACATGATCTCATTCCTTTTTATGGCTGCATAGTATTCAATGGTTTCTATGTACCACATTTTCTTTATCCAGTCTATCATTGATGAACATTTGGATTGGTTCCATGTCTTTGCTATTTTAAATAGTGCTTCAATAAACATACATGTGCAAAACATGATAATTATTATAGTCACAGATCAAAGTCACAGAATTGCAACAAATTAGGGAGCATTATGTAAATCACATTGGTCCTACAAACCATAGTAATCTAGGCCTAAAAATGTCAGTCTATTACAGTTCAGTTTGATAAGTGATACATATACTGGAGACCCAAAGCATGTATCAGGAGAAAGGTACAGTTATTTTCACTATGCCCTGATAAATAAAATCCAAACTCCTGAACCTGATATATTAGGCCTAATTCATCCTCTTCTCCACATGCCTTTAATCTAAAATCCACCTATATAGATGCCTTGTTGTTTACAAAATATGGCATTCTTTCTCTCAACCCAGGGCTTTTCAAATATTGTTTCTTCTGCCTGTGACATCCTCATTTTAGTTACTAAATCTTAGCTATCCTTCATAACCCAGCTCCAACGGTTGACACCTCTAAGATACATTTCCTGGCACTATTCTGTCACTTCACCACACCCCAGGATACCACACTTCATCCAAGTGTAAGATTATACCTCTTGCCCTCGGCTTCCCTGGCAACCTGTTCAAACCTCAATGTAGCATCTATAACCTGGTACTGGATGTCTGCTCTTTCTTTCTATGTTATTAGCTTATTCAGGTTACTCATCTTTCTCTGCAGTGCCTAGCCAGCCCAAGATGCTGTATTTCTTAAGTAAATTAAAATTTAAAATATCCACAAGGCTTAGAGATTTTCAAGATTTTCTAATATTTAGAAATTTGCCAATATATAAATGACCTGCTATTCAGAGCTTAGCCTGCTGGCATGTTCAGGATGACTCAGTGAAACTTCCACTAGGTAGTATTTTGCTAAAAGTTTGCTCTAGTCACTCAAGACTGTTAAAACTTCCTGTACTACAAAGCATTATAAGATGCACTTGTTGTACTAATCTGAGCATTTCACAATTGTTCTAAATTGCTGAATTATAACTTAAAGGCAAAATGCATAAATGCTTTTTCATTTGTTGAGTCCAAAAATACTGAGTATCTGTCATGAGTCAGACACTATGCTTGGCCCTAAAGATAGAGTGATCAGAAAGATGGCCATCCATCCTGTCCTTGTAAAGATTACCAAGTATCTGCTTTCTCTGTGTACTGAAAAGAATTAACAAAATAATTCTTGCAATGTAATATAAAATAGCAACAACAACAACAAAAAACCCAAAACAAACAAACAAACAAAAAACAAAAACAACAACCCTCCAAATACAGTAATGGCAGTATTCTGAATTTAAATAGCTCATTGCCTTCGATAGAATACTATAAATACCCAAAGAACAAGACTCTCAGGTGCGTATTACTGTTCCAATTCTGTAGACAATGAAATTGAGGTCTTGAAATGTTAAATAACCTGGCAATCATCATAAAGCTGGAAGATGGTGGAGACTGGACTCAAACTCGGAATTATGTGGGTTCAAGGCCTATTTATGTTCCCAATTCTCATGGCCCATTAATAGTTACATGGAAAAAACACTGGGCCATGTATATGTATAATGTAACATAAAATTTGTAAAGGTGTTTTAAACTTTAATTTCTTATCGATACATAATATTTGTACATATTTACGAGGTACATGTGATATTTTCTTATATGTATATAATGTGTAATGATCAAGTCAAGGTATTTGAGGTATTCATCACCTCATTTATTATCTATATGTATTGGGAAAATTTCCAGTCCTGTCTCCTAGTTATTTTGAAATATACAATACATTGTTGTTAACTATAGTCACACTACTTTACTAAATTGATCTTAAGAAGGTAGAGATTAGAATGATAGATACCAAAGGCTAGGAAGTACGTATGAGTGAGGGGACAGTGAAGAGACATAGAAATATATAATTAGGGCCGTTTCCGGTGGAGCTGTCGCCTAGCCCCTATCGCAGAGTGGAGCGGGGCTGGGAGCAAAGCGCTGAGGGAGCTCGGTACGCCGCCACCTCGCACCCGCAGCCTCGTGCCCGCCGCTGCCCGTCCCCAGAGAACCACGGAGTCTGGCAGTACTGCCGCCAGCGAGGAGGCATGCAGCCTTCAAGAATGTGAACTCTACGTCCAGAAGCATAACATTCAAGCACTGCTCAAAGATTCTATTGTGCAGTTGTGCACTGCTCGACCTGAGAGACCCATGGTGTTCCTCAGGGAATACTTTGAGAGGTTGGAGAAGGAGGAGGCAAAACAGATTCAGAATCTGCAGAAAGCAGGCACTCGTACAGACTCAAGGGAAGATGAGATCTCTCCTCCTCCACCCAACCCAGTGGTTAAAGGTCGGAGGCGACGAGGGCTATTAGCGCTGAGGTCTACACGGAGGAAGATGCCACATCATATGTTAGAAAGGTTATACCAAAAGATTACAAGACGATGGCTGCTTTAGCCAAAGCCATTGAGAAGAATGTGCTGTTTTCACATCTTGATGATAATGAGAGAAGTGATATTTTTGATGCCATGTTTTCGGTCTCCTTTATCGCAGGAGAGACTGTGATTCAGCAAGGTGATGAAGGGGATAACTTCTATGTGATTGATCAAGGAGAGACGGATGTCTATGTCAACAATGAATAGGCAACTAGTGTTGGGGAAGGAGGGAGCTTTGGAGAACTTGCTTTGATTTATGGAACACCTAGAGCAGCCACTGTCAAAGCAAAGACAAATGTGAAATTGTGGGGCATCGACCAAGACAGCTATAGAAGAATCCTCATGGGAAGCACACTGAGAAAGCGGAAGATGTATGAGGAACTCCTCAGTAAAGTCTCTATTCTAGAGTCTCTGGATAAGTGGGAACGTCTTACGGTAGCTGATGCATTGGAACCAGTGCAGTTTGAAGATGGGCAGAAGATTGTGGTGCAGGGAGAACCAGGGGATGAGTTCTTCATTATTTTAGAGGGGTCAGCTGCTGTGCTACAACGTCACTCAGAAAATGAAGAGTTTGTTGAAGTGGGAAGATTGGGGCCTTCTGATTATTTTGGTGAAATTGCACTACTGATGAATCGTCCTCGTGCTGCCACAGTCGTTGCTCGTGGCCCCTTGAAGTGCGTTAAGCTGGACCGACCTAGATTTGAATGTGTTCTTGGCCCATGCTCAGACATCCTCAAACGAAACATCCAGCAGTACAACAGTTTTGTGTCACTGTCTGTCTGAAATCTGCCTCCTGTGCCTCCCTTTTCTCCTCTCCCCAATCCATGCTTCACTCATGCAGACTGCTTTATTTTCCCTACTTGCAGTGCCAAGTGGCCACTGGCATCGCAGCTTCCTGTCTGTTTATATATTGAAAGTTGCTTTTATTGCACTATTTTCAATTTGGAGCATTAACTGAATGCTCATACACAGTTAAATAAATAGAAAGAGTTCTATGGAGACTTTGCTGTTACTGCTTCTCTTTGTGCAGTGTTAGTATTCACCCTGGGCAGTGAGTGCCATGCTTTTTGGTGAGGGCAGATCCCAGCACCTATTGAATTACCATAGAGTAATGATGTAACAGTGCAAGATTTTTTTTTTTAAGTGACATAATTTTCCAGTTCTAAGCATATTTAGACTGTGGCCATATATGCTGTATTTCTTTGTAGAATAAATGGTTTCTCATCAAGCTCTAAAGATTAGGGAAAATGGATATAGAAAATCTTAGTATAGTAGAAAGACATCTGCCTGTGATTAAACTAGTTTAAGGGTGGAAAAATGCCCATTTTTGCTAATTATCAATGAGATATGATTGGTTCAATTTTTTTTCCAGAAGTTTTGTTTGCCAAGCTAATCTGCCTGGTTTTATTTATATGTTGTTATTAATGTTTCTTCTCCAATTCTGAAATACTTTTAAGTGTGGCTATCTATACCTGCCTTTTAAGTTTGAAACTAACTCATAGACTGCAAATATTGGTTAGTATTTAACTACATCTGCCTCGGCTCACAAATTTCGATTAAGACCTTTATCCAGCTAGTGCCAAATAATTGATCAGATGCTGAATTGAGAATAAGAATTTGAGGTCTGCAATCTTGGTTGTTAATTTAGAACTTTTGGTTAAAGTATGTCCTTCAGCTGACTCCAGTATAATCTCCTCTGCTTATTAAACTTATTCCAGGAGATTGGATTTGCTATGACTAGATACAGATGGAGCAAACATCCTAACCGAGAAAAGAGGTGATGCTGCTAAAGGGAGAAATGGCAGGCGGACAAAGTTCAGTGTCGGGAATTTTCCCTGTGAGATTCACTGGGGCATGAGATTTTGGAAGAAGTTTTTTACATTGGTTTAGTCTTTTTTTCCTTTTTATTTCAGAATTTCTGGTGGGTTGATGGTAGGGTGTAATGTGTCTGTGTTGTTTCAAATTGGTCTAAAAGGCTATCCTGCTGAAAGTCCTGCTTTCCTATCTAGCATTTATTTCTCTGGCAAACTTTTCTTTCTTTATTTCCTTTCGTTTTTAAAGTAAACTTGTGTATTGAGTCTTAACTCTATTTCAGTATCAGTATTTTCCAGCCTTACGTGTTACATTATTCCAATGATACCCAACAGTTTATTTTTATTATTTTTTTAAACAAACTTTCACAGTTCTGTAATGTAGGCACTTTTATTTTTGTTGTGATTTATATATAAGGTAATGTAGGGTTATATTTGGGAGTGACTGAAAGCATTTTTCCATCTGTGTGCAACTAACTGACTCTGAATATTGATCCCCTCTCCTGCCCTTTCCTAGGTAATTTAAATTGGTCATGGTAGATTTTTTTCATACATTTGAAAAACTTTTAGGTTGTTACTAAGTATGAAGTATAAATCTGGGGAAGAGGCTTTATGTACATTTTAGGGTGGGTAAGAAAGCCACCATGTTACAAATTTTTTAATTTCCAAAATAATCTATATTAAATGAGGGTTTTCTGATCTGTACTTTGTGTTTAGCTACCTTTTTATATTTAAAAAATTAAAAATGAAAATTATGTTGTTACAAGCTTAAAGCTTGATTTGATCTTTGTTTAAATGCCAAAATGTACTTAAATGAGTTACTTAGAATGCCATAAAATTGCAGTTTCATGTATGTATATAATCATGCTCATGTATATTTAGACACATATAATGCTTTCTAAGTGAGTTTTACTCTTAAATCATTTGGCTTGCTGTTTACTCCCTTCTGTAGTTTTTAATTAAAAAATTTAAAGATAAGTCTACATTAAACAATGATCACATCTAAAGCTTTATCTTTGTGTATATGAGAAATCAGAATTGGCATAATTTGTCTTAGTTGATATTCAAGGCTTTTAACAGTCATTATTCCTGGGCTTGGTAAGTGAATTTATGAGATTTACTGCTCTAGAAAATATAGATGGCCAAAGGACCGTTTTGTATTGCTTCCTGATTACCAGTCTGATTATACCATGTGTGCTAATATACTTTTTTTTATTATAGATTGTCTTAATGGTAGGTCAAGTAATAAAAAGAGATGAAATAATTTAAATTCTTAAAAGAAATATATAATTAGATCTTTGTAAAGATTTATAGGTCGTTGATAATTTCCTTAGAACTTGGTTTAATCTTTATTAATTTATATGTAAAAGATTATAAATAATTAATTTGGTAGAGATACATATTTGCTAAGGCATACAGCTGTTTATACAATTTTTATAAATACATATCTAACAACAGAAAAGAAGGCGGCACAAAATGGCAAAATAAAAGGCTCCACTGATCATCCCTGCTGCAAGGACACCAACTTAACAACCATCTACACACACACAAAAGCACCTTCATAGAAAATAAAATTCAGGTGTGTACTCAGAGTACCTGGTGTTAACTTCATATTGCTGAAAGACGCACTGAAGATAGAAAAAACAGCCCTGAATCACTGACCCCCACCCTCCCCTACCCCCCAGCAGCAGCTGCATGGTGCAGAGAGCTTCTTGGGGTCAGGGAGAAAGAACACAGCAATTGTGAGGCATTGAACTCAGTGCTGTCCTTTAGAGCAAAAAGGAAAATTGGAACAAACTCAGCTGATGCCCGCACATGCAGGGAGCATTTAAATCAGCCCTAGCCAAAGGGAAATCACCAATCCTAGTGATCAGAACTTGAGTTCCCACAAACCTCTCCACCAAGGCCCACAGTGCTCTATGTCTCCAAGTAAACTTGAAGGGCATTGTAGGCCATAAGAACTGAAAGTCTTAGGAGAGAGCTATTGCTGAACCTGGCCCAAAGACAGGGGACTGGGGTCGCTCATGAAATACTGAGACACCAGCTGGGGCAGCCAATGGAGTGCATCACTCCTCCCCTACCCCAGGCTGTACAGCTCATGGCTCCAAAAGACCCTTTCCTCCTGTTTGAGGAGAGGAGAGGGATGAGTAGGAAGGGCTTTGTTTTGCATCTTGGGCACCAGCTCAGCCACAGCAGGATAGGGTACCAATAAGAGCAGAGAGTCCCCCGTTCCAGGCTGTAGCTCCCAGATGACATTTCTGGGTCAGAAGAGATCCTGCTGTCTTGAAGGAAAACACTCAGTTCTGGCAGCAATCATCACCTGCTAACTGAAGGGCCCTTGGGCTCTAAATAATCAGCAGTGATACCCAGGTACTATGTTGAGGACCTTGGGTGAGCCTCTGATACTTGCTGGCTTTGGGAGGCACTCAGCACATAACCAGCTGTGGTGGCTATGGGGCAAAATCCCTTCTGCTAGAGAAAAGCAGGGAGAAAAAGGGACTTATTTTTGCACCTTAGGTACCAGGATAGCCACAGGGGTTTAGAGCACCAAGTGGGCTCTTGGGGTCCCTGATTCGAGAACATTGCTCCTAGATGGCATTTATGGATCTGTCTTGGACCAGAGGGGAGCCCACTGCTCTGAATGGTGAGTCCCAGGCCAGGTAGAAATCACCACAAGCTAACTTTCTTAAGGGAAGATCAGAGGTATTCTGGCAGTACTCCTTGTGGCCTAAGAATGATAGCTACCAAGTGAGGCTCCTCTGCCTTTGGAAAGAGAAAGAGAGTGGGAAGTACTGCATCTTGTGGTTTGAGTCCCAGCTCAGCCTCAGTACTATAGAACATCAGGTAGACTTTGAAGTTTTTTGACTCTGGTCACTGACTCCCAGATGGCACCTCTGGACCTACCCAGGGCCTGGGCGACCTTGCTTCCCTGAAGGAAAGGAAACATCATAAAGCTGGAAGATGGTGGAGACTGGACTCAAACCCAGAATTATGTCTGCCTGGCTGCTTTGCCACCCACTGACTGTAGAACCCCAGGGCCTTGAAAGAACATAGTCAGTAGCCAGGGAGTGGTTACAGCAGGCTTTGGGTGACACCCAGTGCTGTGCTGGCTTGAGGTCTGAGTAAGCACAGTCATGGTGGTGGTGGCAACAGGGCTGCTTGTGTCACATCAGCCCCAGCTTTAGGTGGCTAAGAATGAAGAGACAATCTCTATGTTTGGGAGAAAGTAGAAGAAGGGAACAAGAGTCTCTGCCTGGTAATCCAGAGAATTCTCCCCGGTCTTGTCCAAAACCATCAAGGCAGTATCTCTACAAGTCTGCAAGAACTACAGAAGACTGGGCTTTGGATGCCTACTACAGCAGAAACAGCTTACATCACAGTATCCAAGCTTTTTTCAAATATCTGGAAAGCCTTCCCAAGAAGGATGGCTACAGATAAATCCAAATAGTGAAGACTACAATAAATACCTAACTCCTCAACACCCAGACAATGAAGAACATCTAGTAGTATCAACAACATCCAGGCAAACATGACTTCACCAAGTAAACTAAATAGAGCACCAGGGACCAGTGCTGGAAAAACAAGAGAAATGTGACCTTTTAGACAAAGAAATCAAAATAGCTGTGTTGAAGAAACTCAAAGAAATTCAAGACAACACAAAGAAGAAATTCAGAGTTCTAACACACTTAACAAAGAGAATGAAATAATTTAAAAGAATCAAGCAAATATTCTGGAGCTGAAAAATGCAATTGGTATACTGAAGACTGCATCAGAGTCCTTTAATAGCAGAATGGATCAAGGAGAAGAAAGAATTAGGGAGGTTGAAGACAGGCTATTTGAAAATACACAGAGGATAAAAAATAAAAAGAATAAAAAACAAAGTACACATACAGAATCCAGAATACAGCCTCAAAAGGGCACATGTAAGAGGTATTGGCCTTAAAGAGAAGGTAGAGAAAGAGAGGAGGGTAGGAATAGTATTCAAAGGGATAACAACAAGAAACTTCAAAAACATAGGGAAAGATAGCAATATTCAAGTGCAAGAAAGTTATAGAACACGAAGCAGATATTACCCAAAATAGACTACCTCAAGGTATTTAATAATCCAACTCCCAAATGCCAAGGATGAAGAAAGGTTCCTAAAAGCAGCAAGAGAAAAGAAACAAAAAACATACAATGAAGTTCCAATACATCTGGCAGCCCACCTTTCAGTGGAAAACTCTTATAGGCCAGAAGAGAGTGGCATGACATATTTAAAATGCTAAAGAAAAAAACTTTTATCCCAGAACAGTATACCTGGCAAAAATATCCTTCAAACATAAAGAAGAAATGAAGACTTTCCCAGACAAACAAAAGTTGAGGGATTTCATCAACACCAGTCCTTTCCTACAATAAATGCTAAAGGGAGTACTTCGATCAGAAGGAAAAAAAAATTAAATGAGCAAACAGAAATAACCTGATGGTGTAAAACTCACTGGTAATAGCAAGTACACAGAAAAATACAGAATACTATAACACTGTAACTGGTATGTAAGCTACTCATCCTAAGTAGAAAGATTAAACAACGAACCAATAAAAAATAATAAGTACAATAACTTTTCCAAACATAGTGAGTACAACAAGAAACAAATAGAAACAATAAAAAGTTTAAAAACTAAGGGAATGGGATTAAAGTGCAGAGTTTTTATTAGCACCTTTTCTGTTTGCTTATTTACGCAAATACTGTTAAGTTGTTATCAGGTTAAAATAATGGGTTATAAGATAGTATTTGCAAGCTTCATGGTAACCTCAAACCAGAAATTCTACAGTGGAAACACAAAAAACAAAAAGCAAGAAAACTAAATCATATCACCAGAGAAAATCACCTTCACTAAAGAAAGACAGGAAGGAAAGAAAGAGGGAAGAAGACCACAAAACAACAAGAAAATAACAACAAAATGACATGAGTAGATCCTTACTTATCAATAATAACATTGTACAGGAATGTTCTAAACCCTCCAATCAAAAGTCATAAACTGGCAGAATGGGTAAAAAAAGAAGACCCATTATTCTTTTGCCCATAACAAACAAACTTTACATATAAATACAAAATTAAACTGAAAATAAAAAGATAGAAATAGATATTCCATGCTGATAGAAACCAAAAAAGAGCAGGAGTCACTATACTTATATCAGACAAAAGAGATTTCAAGACAAACCTACAGGAAGAGACAAAGAAGTTCACTATATAATGATAAAGGGGTCATTTCAGCAAGAGGAAATTACAATTTTAAATATATATGCACCCAACACTGGAGTATCCAGATATATAAAACAAATGTTATTAGAGCTAAAGAGATAGGCCCCAATACAAAAACAGCTGAATACATCAACACCCTACTTTCAGCATTGTACAGATACTCCAGACAGAAAAATCAACAACGAAACACTGGACTTAATCTGTACTATAGATCAAATGGATCTAACACATATTTACAGAACATTTCATCTAAGAGCTGCAGAATATACATAGATTATTGAGAAAGACAGACCATATGATAGGTCAAAAAACAAGTCCTAAAACATTAAAAAAAATTGATATAATATCAAACATCTTTTCTGAAAACAATGGAATAAAACTACAAATTAATAACAAGGAATTTTGGAAATGATACAAATACATAAGCTAAACAATATGCTCCTGAATGACCAGTGAGTCAATGAAGAAATTAAAATGAAATTGAAAAATTTCTTCAAATAAATGACAATGGAAACATAACATATCAACACCTCTGGGATACAGCAGCAAAAACAGTACTCAGAGTGATTTTTATAGCTATTAAGTGCCTATATCAAAAAAGAGGAAAAATTTCAAGTAAACAATCTAACAATACATCTCTAAAAAACCAGAAAAGCAAGAGGAAACAAGCCCAAAATTAGTAGAATAAAAGAACTAATAAAGACTAGAGCAAAAAATAAATAAATAAAATTAAAATAAAAAAAATCAATGCAGCTGGGCATGGTGGCTCACGCCTGTAATCCCAGCAGTTTGGGAGGCCAAGGTGGGTGGATCACCTGAGGTCAGGAGTTCGAGACCAGCCTGACCACCACGGAGAAACCCCATCTCTACTAAAAATATGAAATTAGCTTGGCGTTGTGGTGTATGCCTGGAATCCTAGCTACTCAGGAGGCTGAAACAGGAGAATTGTTGAACTCAGGAGGCAGAGGTTGCCGTGAGCTAAGATTGCGCCATTCCACTCCAGCCTGGGCAAAAAGAGTGAAACTCCATCTCAAAAAGAGAAAAGAAAAAAAATCAATTAAAAAAAAAAAAAAACCCCGGAGGGGGCGGAGCAAGATGGCCGAATAGGAACAGCTCCAGTCTCCAACTCCCAGCGCAACTGACACAGAAGACTGGTGATTTCTGCATTTTCAACTGAGGTACTGGGTTTATCTCACTAGGGGGTGCCTGACAATCAGTGCTGGTCAGCTGCTGCAGCCCGACCAGCGAGAGCTGAAGCAGGGGGAGGCATTCCCTCACCTGGGAAGCACAAGGGGGAATGGAATCCCTTTCCCTAGCCAGGGGAACTGAGACACACAACACCTGGAAAGCTGGGTAACTCCCACCCCAATACTGAGCTCTACCAAGGATCTTAGCAAACTGGCACATCAGGAGACTATATCCCACACCTGGCAGGAGGGTCCCACGCCCAGGGAGCCTCCCTCATTGCTAGCACAGCAGTCTGCTATCTAACAGCAAGGCAGCAGCGAGGCTGGGGGAGGGGTGCCCGCCATTGCTGAGGCTTAAGTAGATAAAGAAAGCGGCTGGGAAGCTCGAACTGGGTGGAGCTCACAGCAGCTCAAGGAGGCCTGCCTGTCTCTGAAGACTTCACCTCTGGGGACAGGGCACAGCTAAACAACAACAACAAAAAGCAGCTGAAACCTCTGCAGATACAAACGACTATGTCTGACAGCTTTGAAGAGAGCAGTGGATCTCCCAACACGGAGGTTGAGATCTGAGAATGGACAGACTGCCTGCTCAAGTGGGTCCCTGAACCCTGAGTAGCCTAACTGGGAGACATCCTCCACTAGGGGCAGACCGATACCCTACACCTCACACGGTGGAGTACACCCCGGAGAGGAAGCTTCCAAAGCAAGAATCAGACAGGTACACTCGCTGTTCAGCAATATTCTATTTTCTGCAGCCTCTGCTGCTGATACCCAGGCAAACAGGGTCTGGAGTGGATCTCAAGCAATCTCCAACAGATCTAAAGCTGAGGGTCCTGACTGTTAGAAGGAAAACTAACAAAAGGAAGGACACCCACACCAAAACCCCATCAGTACATCACCAGCATCAAAGACCAGAGGCAGATAAAACCACAAAGATGGGGAAAAAGCAGGGCAGAAAACCTGGACATTCAAAAAATAAGAGCGCATCGCCCCCTGCAAAGGAACGCAGCTCATCGCCAGCAACGGATCAAAGCTGGACGGAGAATGACATTGATGAGATGAGAGAAGAAGGCTCCAGTCCATCAAACTTCTCAGAGCTAAAGGAGGAATTACGTACCTAGTGCAAAGAAACTAAAAATCTTGAAAAAAGAGTGGAAGGATTGAAAACCAGAATAATTAATGCAGAGAAGTCCTTAAACGAACTGAGATGAAAACCATGACACGAGAAATATGTGACAAATGCACAAGCTTCAGTAACCGACTCAATCAACTGGAAGAAAGAGTATCAGTGATTGAGGATCAAATGAATGAAATGAAGCGAGAAGAGAAACCTAAGAAAAAAGAAGAAAAAGAAATGAACGAAGCCTGCAAGAAGTATGGGATTATGTAAAAAGACCAAATCTACGTCTGATTGGGGTGCCTGAAAGTGAGGGGGAAAATGGAACCAAGATGGAAAACACTCTTCAGGATATCATCCAGGAGAACTTCCCCAACCTAGTAGGGCAGGCCAACATTCAAATACAGGAAATACAGAGAACACCACAAAGATAATCCTCAAGAAGAGCAACTCCAAGACACATGATTGCCAGATTCACCAAAGTTGAAATGAAGGAAAAAATCTTAAGGGCAGCCAGAGAGAAAGGTCAGGTTACCCACAAAAGGAAACCCATCAGACTAACAGCAGATCTCTCGGCAGAAACTCTACAAGCCAGAAGAGAGTGGGGGCCAATATTCAACATTCTAAAAGAAAAGAATTTTCAACCCAGAATTTCACATCCAGCCAAACTAAGTTTCATAAGTGAAAGAGAAATAAAATCCTTTACAGATAAGCAAATGCTTAGAGATTTTGTCACCACCAGGCCTGCCTTACAAGAGACCCTGAAGGAAGCACTAAACATGGAAAGGAACAACTGGTACCAGCCATTGCAAAAATATGCCAAAATGTAAAGACCATCGAGGCTAGGAAGAAACTGCATCAACTAACGAGCAAAATAACCAGTTAATATCATAATGGCAGGATCAAGTTCACATATAACAATATTAACCTTAAATGGAAATGGACTAAATGCAACAATTAAAAGACACAGACTGGAAAACTGGATAAAGAGTCAAGACCCATCAGTTTGCTGTATTCAGGAGACCCATCTCACATGCAGGGATACACATAGACTCAAAATAAAAGAATGGAGGAAGATCTACCAAGCAAATGGAAAACAAAAAAAGCAGGGGTTGCAATCCTAGTCTCTGATAAAACAGACTTTAAACCATCAAAGATCAAAAGAGACAAAGAAGGCCATTACATAATGGTAAAGGGATCAATTCAACAGGAAGAGCTAACTATCCTAAACATATATGCACCCAATACAGGAGCACCCAGATTCATAAAGCAAGTCCTTAGAGACTTACAAAGAGACTTAGACTCCCATACAATAATAATGGGAGACTTCAACACCCCACTGTCAATATTAGACAGATCAACGAGACAGAAAGTTAACAAGGATATCCAGGAATTGAACTCATCTCTGCAGCAAGCAGACCTAATAGACATCTACAGAACTCTCCACCCCAAATCAACAGAATATACATTCTACTCAGCACCACATCACACTTATTCCAAAATTGACCACATAATTGGAAGTAAAGCACTCCTCAGCAAATGTACAAGAACAGAAATTATAACAAACTGTCTCTCAGACTACAGTGCAATCAACCTAGAACTCAGGACTAAGAAACTCAATCAAAACCGCTCAACTACATGGAAACTGAACAACCTGCTCCTGAATGACTACTGGGTACATAATGAAATGAAGGCAGAAATAAAGATGTTCTTTGAAACGAATGAGAACAAAGATACAACATAACAGAATCTCTGGGACACATTTAAAGCAGTGTGTAGAGGGAAATTTATAGCACTAAATGTTCACAAGAGAAAGCTGGAAAGATCTAAAATTGACACTCTAACATCACAATTAAAAGAAGTAGAGAAGCAAGAGAAACACATTGAAAAGCTAGCAGAAGGCAAGAAATAACTAAGATCAGAGCAGAATTGAAGGAGACAGAGACACAAAAAAACCTCCAAAAAATCAATGATTCCAAGAGTCGATTTTTTGAAAAGATCAACAAAATTGATAGACTGCTAGCACGACTAATAAAGAAGAAAAGAGAGAAGAATCAAATAGACGCAATGAAAAGTGATAAAGGGGATATCACCACTGACCCCACAGCAATACAAACTACCATCAGAGAATACTATAAACATCTCTATGCAAATAAACTAGAAAATCTAGAAGAAATGGATAATTTCCTGGACACTTACACTCTCCCAAGACTAAACCAGGAATAAGTTGAATCCCTGAATAGACCAATAGCAGGCTCTGAAATTTAGGCAATAATTAAGAGCCTACCAACCAAAAAAAGTCCAGGACCAGATGGATTCACAGCTGAATTCTACCAGAGGTACAAGGAGGAGCTGGTACCATTCCTTCTGAAACTATTCCAATCAATAGAAAAAGAGGGAATCCTCCCTAACTCATCTTATGAGGCCAACATCATCCTGATACCAAAGCCTAGCAGAGACACAACAAAAAAAGAGAATTTTAGACCAATATCCCTGATGAACATCGATGCAAAAATCCTCAATAAAATACCCGCAAACTGAATCCAGCAGCACGTCAAAAAGTTTATCCACCATGATCAAGTGGGCTTCATCCCTGGGATGCAAGGCTGGATCAACATACACAAATCCATAAACGTAATCCAGCATATAAACAGAACCAAAGACAAAAACCACATGATTATCTCAATAGATGCAGAAAAGGCCTTTGACAAAATTCAACAGTTCTTCATGTTAAAAACGCTCAATAAATTCAGTAATGATGGAACGTATCTCAAAATCATAAGAGCTATTTATGACAAACCCACAGCCAATATCATACTGAATAGGCAAAAACTGGAAAAATTCCCTTTGAAAACTGGCACAAGACAGGGGTGCCCTCTCTCAACACTCCTATTCAACATAGTGTTGGAAGTTCTGGCTAGGGCAATCAGGCAAGGGAAAGAAATCAAGGGTATTCAGTTAGGAAAAGAAGAAGTCAAATTGTTCCTGTTTGCAGATGACATGATTGTATATTTAGAAAACCCCATTGTCTCAGCCCAAAATCTCCTTAAGCTGATAAGCACCTTCAGCAAAGTCTCAGGATACAAAATTAATGTGCAAAAATCACAAGCATTCTTATACACCAGTAACAGACAAACAGAGAGCCAAATCATAAACGAACTTCCATTCACAATTGCTTCAAAGAGAATAAAATACCTAGGAATCCAACTTACTAGGGATGTAAAGGACCTCTTCAAGGAGAACTACAAACCACTGCTCCATGAAATAAAAGAGGACACAAACAAATGGAAGAACATACCATGCTCATGGATAGGAAGAATCAATATTGTGAAAATGGCGATACTGCTCAAGGTCATTTATAGATTCAATGCCATCCCCATCAAGCTACCAATGAGTTTCTTCACAGAATTGGTAAAAACTGCTTTAAAGTTCATATGGAACCAAAAAAGAGCTGGCATTGCCAAGACAATCCTAAGTCAAAAGAACAAGCTGGAGGCATCATGCTACCTGACTTCAAACTATACTACAAGGCTACAGTAACCAAAACAGCATGGTACTGGTACCAACACAGAGATATAGACCAATGGAACGGAAAGAGTCCTCAGAAATAATACCACAGATCTACAGCCATTTGATCTTTGACAAACCTGAGAAAAACAAGAAATGGGGAAAGGATTCCCTATTTAATAAATGGTGCTGGGAAAATTGGCTAGCCATAAGTAGAAAGCTGAAACTGGATCCTTTCCTTACTCCTTATACAAAATTAATTCAAGATGGATTACAGACTTAAAAGTTAGGCCTAATACCATAAAAACCCTAGAAGAAAACCTAGGTAATGCCATTCAGGACATAGGCATGGGCAAGGACTTCATGTCTAAAACACCAAAAGCAATGGCAACAAAAGCCAAAATTGACAAATGGGATCTAATTAAACTACAGAGCTTCTGCACAGCAAAAGAAACTACCATCAGAGTGAACAGGCAACCTATAGAATGGGAGAAAATTTTTGCAATTTACTCATCTGACAAAGGGCTAATATCCAGAACCTACAAAGAACTCAAACAAATTTACAAGAAAAAAACAAACAACCCCATCAAAAAGTGGGCAAAGGATATGAACAGACAGTTCTCAAAAGAAGACATGCATACAGCCAACAGACACATGAAAAAAATGCTCATCATAACTGGCCATCAGAGAAATGCAAAGCAAAACCACAATGAGATACCATCTCACACCAGTTAGAATGGCAATCATTAAAAAGTCAGGAAACAACAGGTGCTGGAGAGGATGTGGAGAAATAGGAACACTTGTACACTGTTGGTGGGATTGTAAACTAGTTCAACCATTATGGAAAACAGTATGGCGATTACTCAAGGATCTAGAACTAGAAGTACCATATGACCCAGCCATCCCATTACTGGGTATATACCCAAAGGATTATAAATCATGCTGCTATAATGACACATGCACAAGTGTGTTCATTGTGGCACTATTCACAATAGCAAAGACTTGGAATCAACCCACATGTCCATCAGTGACAGACTGGATTAAGAAAATGTGGCACATATACACCATGGAATACTATGCAACCATAAAAAAGGATGGGTTCGTATCCTTTGTAGGGATATGGATGCAGCTGGAAACCATCATTCTCAGCAAACTATTGCAAGAACAGAAAGCCAAACACTGCATGTTCTCACTCATAGGTGGGAACTGAACAATGAGATCACTTGGACTTGGGAAGGGGAACATCACACACCCTGGCCTATCATGGGGAGGCGGGAGGGGGGAGGCATTGCATTGGTAGTTATTCCTGATGTAAATGATGAGTTGATGGGTGCTGACGAGTTGATGGGTGCAGAACACCAACATGGCACAAGTATACATATGTAACAAACCTGCACGTTATGCACATGTACCCTAGAACTTTAAGTATAATAATAAAAAATAAAATAAAATAGCAAAAAAAAAAAAAAAAAAGATTGAGATCCTGTCATTTGCAAGAACATGGGTAAAAGTTGAGATAATTATATTAAGTGAAGTAAGCCAGGCACAGAAAGACACACATTGCATTTTCTCACTTGTTTGTGGGATATAAAAATCAAAACAGTTGAACTCATGGGCACAGAAAGTAGAAGGATGGTTACCAGAGGCTAGGGACGATAGTGGGAGGATTTGGGGGAGGTGGGGATGGTTAATGAGTACAAAAATTACTTAGAATGCATAAAACCTATTACTTGATAGCACAGCAGAGTGAGTATAGTCAATAATAACTTAATTGTACATTTAAAAATAAAGAGTATGATTTGATTATTTGTAATTCAAAGGATAAATGCTTAACGGGATGAATACCCCTTTCTCCTTGATGTTCTTATATCACATTGTATGCTTGTATCAAAATATCTCATGTACCCCATATTTATATACACTATGTACCCACAAATATTAAAAATAAAAATAAAAACTTAAGGGGAGGGGCCATGATATCCAAATAGAAACAGCTCTGTTCTGCACCTCCCAGCAAGACGAACGCAAAAGGAGAATGATTTCTGCATTTGCAGCTGAGGTACCCGGTTCATCTCATTGGGACTGACTAGGTGATTAGTGCGACCCACAGAGACCAAGGAAAGGCAGGGTGGGGCATTGCTTCAACTGGGAGCTACACGGGGCAAAGGGACCTCCCTCCCCCAGCCAAGAAAAGTGGTGAGGGACTGTGCTACCTGTCAGGGTACCACGATTTTCCCACAGATTTTTGCAATCCATGGATCAGAAGATTTCCTGGTGGGCCTAGACCACATGGGCCTTGGGTCTCAAGAACAAAACTGGGCAGAAAAATGATAGCCACTCCCATCGGGGGCTGTTAGGCACTGAGCTGCAGGAGTTTTTAAAACTTCAGCAGTGCCTGGAACTCAAGTGAGGCACGAGAACCATCCACTCCTGCGGAAAGGGGGCTGAGACAAATGGTTTTGCTCAGCATGTCCCACTCCTATGGAACCTTGCAAGCTAAGACCCACTGGCTTGAAATCCCCACTGCCTTCACAGCAGTCTAGAGTCTGTTTAAGAAGACCAAGTTCCTGAGGGGAGGAACGACCACCATTACTGTGGCTCTAGTTGGTGGTTTCCCCCTGCCAGTGTTAAGGAGACTGGGAGGTTTGGACTGAGCAGTATTCCCCACAGTGCAGCACAGCAGCTGTGGCAGATCATGGTCAGACTGCTTCTTTAGGTGAGACCTGGATCACCCCTCCTCATTGGGCAAGGCCTCCCTGCAGGAATTCCAGCAGCTCCAGTTAGGGGCTTCGAGACAGACCCTCATCTCCCTGAGACAGAGCACATGGGAGGAGGGATGGCCCTGGTCTCAGGTTCAGCGGACCAAATCTTTCCTGACTGCTGGCTCTGAAGATACCAGCTGATTGCGACAAGGGGGATTCCCACAGCCCAGCACATCAGCTTTGCCATAAAGGACAGTAAGATTGCCTCCTTAAGCAGGTCTCTGATCCCATGCCTCTTAACTTGGTGAGACCTCCCAACAGAGGTTGCCAGACACCTCAGACAGGAGAGTTCTGGCTGGCATCAGGTCAGTGCCCCGCCGGAATGAAGCTTCCAGAGGAAAAAGCAGGCAGCAATCTTTGCTGTTTTGCAGCTTCCACTAGTGATATCCAGGCAAACAGGCTCTGGAGTGGACCGCCAGCAAACTGCAGCAGAAGTGCAGAAGAGGGACCTGTTAGAATCAAAACAAACAGAAAGCAACAACAACAACAGCAAAGATCCACAAAAACCCCAATCCAAAGGTCAACAGCCTCAAAGATCAAAGGTAGATAAATTCACGAAGATGAGAAAAAAAAAAAAAAAACGTAAAAACCCAGAAAACTTCAAAAGCCAGATTGCCTCTTCTCCTCCAAATGACTGCAACACTTCTCCAAAAAGGGCACAGAACAAGACTGAAGCTGAGATGGATGAACTGACAGAAGTAGGCTTCAGAAAGTGGATAATAATGAATTTTTCTGAGCTAAAGAATTATGTTCTAGTCCAATGAAAAGCAGCTAAGAACCATAATAAAAGATTACAGGAGCTGTTATCTAGAATAACCAGTTTCGAGAGGAACATAAATGACCTGATGGAGCTGAAGAACATAGGATGAGAACTTCATGATGCAAATACAAGTATCAATAGCTGAACTGACCAAGCAGAAGAGAGATCAGAGCTTGAAGACTGTCTTGCTGAGATAAGGCAGGCAGACAAGATTAGAGAAAAAAGAATGAAAAGGAACAACCAACACCTCCGAGAACTATGGAAATATGTGAAAAGACTGAACCTATGACTGACTGGAGTACCTGAAAGAGATGGGGAGAATGGAACCAAGTTGGAAAATACTCTTTAGGAGATCATCCAGGAGAGCTTCCCCAGGACTGTCAAGAAAGGTCAACATTCAAATTCAGGAAATCCAGAGAACCCCAGTAAGATACTCCATGAAAAGATCTACCACAAACCATAATAATGAGATTCTCCAAGGTTGAAATAAAGAAAAAAATGTTAAGGGCAGTCAGAGAGAAAGGCCAGGTCACCTACAAAGGGAAGCCCATCAGACAAATAGTGGACCTCTCAGTGGAAACCAGAAAAGCCAAAAGAGATTGAAGGCCAATATTCAACATTCTTAAAGAAAGAATGTTGAATAAAAAAAAGAGCTTTTCCCTAAGGGAAAAGAGCAGTGTTAAAGGGGAAATTTATAGCACTAAATGCCCACATCAAAAAACTAGAAAGATCTCCAATTGACAGTCTAACATCACAACTAAAGGAACTAGAAAACCAAGAGCAAACAAACCCCAAAGCTAACAGAAGACAAGAAATAAGCAAGATCAGAGAGGAACTGAAGAAGATAGAGACATGAAAATCACTTCAAAAAAATCAACAAATCCAGAAGTTGTCTTTTGAAAAAAAAAATGCAAATAAACTAGAAAATCGAGAAAAAATGGACAAATTCCTGGACACATACACCCTCCCAAGACTAAACCAGGAAGATGTTGAATCCTTGAATAGATCAATAACAAGTTCTGAAATTGAGGCAGTAATAAATAGTCTGCTAACCAGAAAAAGACCAGGAACAGATGGATTTACAGCTGAATTATATCAGAGTTACAAAGAGGAGCTGGTACCATTTCTTCTGAAACTATTCCAAATAATTAAAAAGGAGTCTCTCCTCCCCAACTCATTTTATGAGGCCAGCATCATTCTGATACTAAAACCTGGCAGCGATACAACACAAAAAACTTCAGGCCAATATCCCTGCTGAACATTGATGCAAAAACTCTCAATAAAATACTGACAAACTAAATCCAGCAGCACATCAAAAAGCTTATCCACCATGATCAAGTTGGCTTCATCCCCGGGATACAAGGATGGATCAGCAAACACAAATCAATAAAGGTTATTCATCACATACTCAGAACTAAAGACAAAAACCACATGATTATCTCAATAGACACAAAAAAAGCCCTTTGATGAAATTCAACATCCCTTCATGTTAAAAACTCTCAATAAACTAGGTACTTATGCAACATACCTCAAAATAATAAGAGCCATTTATGATAAACCCACAGCCAATATCATACTGAATGGGCAAAAGCTGGAAACATTCCCCTTGAAAACAGACACAAGACAAGGATGTCCTCCATCACCACCATTTTTCAATATAGTGTTGGAAGTTCTGGCTAGGGCAATCAGGTAACAGAAGGAAATAAAGGGAATTCAAATGAGAAGACAGAAAGTCAAATTGTCTTTGCAGGTGACATGATTCTATATCTAGAAAATCCCATCGTATTGACCCCAAAAGCTTCTTAAGCTGATAAGCAACTTCAGCAAAGTCTCAGGATACAAAATCAATGTGCAAAAATCATAAGCATTCATATAAACCAACAACAGACAAGCAAAGATCCAAATCATGAATGAACTCCCATTCATAATTTCTACAAAGAGAATCAAATACCTAGGAGTAACACTATCAAGGGAAGTGAAGGACCTCTTCAAGGAGAACTACAAATCACTGCTCAAGAAAATCAGAGAGAAGACTAACAAATGAAAAATCATTCCATGCTCATGGATAGGAACAATCAACACCATGAAAATGGCCATACTGCCCAAAGTAATTTATAGATGCAATGTTATTATTATTAAACTAACATTGACATTCTTCCCAGAATTAGAAGAAATTACTTTAAAATTTAAATGGAACCAAATAAGAGCCCATGTAGCCAAGACAATCATTAGCAAAAAGAACAAAGCTGGAGGCATCTTGCTACCTGAATTCAAACTATACTACAAGGCTACACGGTAAACAAAACAGTATGGTAATAGTACAAAAACAGATGGAGACCAATGGAACAGAATAGAGAACTCAGAAATAAGACTGCACATCTACAACCATCTGATCTTGGCCAAACTGACAAAAACAAGCAATGGGGAAATAATTCCCTATTTAAAAAATGGTGCTGGGAGAACTGGCTAGCCATAGGCAGAATAGAGAAATTGGATCCCTTCCTTACACCTCATACAAAAATTAACTCAAGATGGGTTAAAGACTTAAATGTAGAACACCAAACTATAAAAACTCTAGAAGAAAATCCAGGCAATACCATTCAGAACACAGGCAAGGGCAAAGATTTCATGATGTAAATGACAAAAGCAATTGCCACAAAAGCCAAATTGACAAATGGGATCCAATTAGACTAAAGAGATTCTGCACAGCAAAAGAAAGTATCATCAGGGTGAAAAGGCAACCTACAGAATGGAAGTAAATTTTTGCAAGCTATCCATCGGACAAAGGTCTAATATCCAGAATCTACAAGGAACTTAAACAAATTTACAAGAAAACAAACAAACAACCCCATTAAAAACTGGGCAAAGGATATGAACAGACACTTCTCAAAACAAGACATTCATGTGACCAACAAACATATATATATATATATATATATATATATATATATATATATATATGTTTTTTTTTAATTATACTTTAAGTTCTAGGGTACATGTGCATAACATGCAGGTTTGTCACACATGTATACTTGTGCCATGTTGGTGTGCTGCACCCATCAACTCGTCAGCACCCATCAACTCATCATTTACATCAAGTATAACTCCCATTGCAATCCCTCCCCCCTCCCCCCTCACCATCATAGGCCAGGGTGTGTGATGTTCCCCTTCCCAAGTCCAAGTGATCTCATTGTTCAGTTCCCACCTATGAGTGAGAACATGCAGTGTTTGGCTTTCTGTTCTTGCAATAGTTTGCTGAGAATGATGGTTTCCAGCTGCATCCATATCCCTACAAAGGATACGAACCCATCCTTTTTTATGGTTGCATAGTATTCCATGGTGTATATGTGCCACATTTTCTTAATCCAGTCTGTCACTGATGGACATGTGGGTTGATTCCAAGTCTTTGCTATTGTGAATAGTGCCACAATGAACACACTTGTGCATGTGTCATTATAGCAGCATGATTTATAATCCTTTGGGTATGGCTGGGTCATATGGTACTTCTAGTTCTAGATCCTTGAGTAATCGCCATACTGTTTTCCATAATGGTTGAACTAGTTTACAATCCCACCAACAGTGTACAAGTGTTCCTATTTCTCCACATCCTCTCCAGCACCTGTTGTTTCCTGACTTTTTAATGATTGCCATTCTAACTGGTGTGAGATGGTATCTCATTGTGGTTTTGCTTTGCATTTCTCTGATGGCCAGTTATGATGAGCATTTTTTTCATGTGTCTGTTGGCTGTATGCATGTCTTCTTTTGAGAACTGTCTGTTCATATCCTTTGCCCACTTTTTGATGGGGTTGTTTGTTTTTTTCTTGTAAATTTGTTTGAGTTCTTTGTAGGTTCTGGATATTAGCCCTTTGTCAGATGAGTAAATTGCAAAAATTTTCTCCCATTCTATAGGTTGCCTGTTCACTCTGATGGTAGTTTCTTTTGCTGTGCAGAAGCTCTGTAGTTTAATTAGATCCCATTTGTCAATTTTGGCTTTTGTTGCCATTGCTTTTGGTGTTTTAGACATGAAGTCCTTGCCCATGCCTATGTCCTGAATGGCATTACCTAGGTTTTCTTCTAGGGTTTTTATGGTATTAGGCCTAACTTTTAAGTCTGTAATCCATCTTGAATTAATTTTGTATAAGGAGTAAGGAAAGGATCCAGTTTCAGCTTTCTACTTATGGCTAGCCAGTTTTCCCAGCACCATTTATTAAATAGGGAATCCTTTCCCCATTTCTTGTTTTTCTCAGGTTTGTCAAAGATCAAATGGCTGTAGATGTGTGGTATTATTTCTGAGGACTCTGTTCTGTTCCATTGGTCTATATCTCTGTGTTGGTACCAGTACCATGCTGTTTTGGTTACTGTAGCCTTGTAGTATAGTTTGAAGTCAGGTGGCATGATGACTCCAGCTTTATTAGTTTGACTTAGGATTGTCTTGGCAATGCGGGCTCATTTTGGTTTCATATGAACTTTAAAGCAGTTTTTTCCAATTCTGTGAAGAAACTCATTGATAGCTTGATGGGGATGGCATTGAATCTGTAAATTACCTTGGGCAGTATGGCCATTTTCATGATATTGATTCTTCCTATCCATGAGCATGGTATGTTCTTCCATTTGTTTGTGTCTTCTTTTATTTCACTGAGCAGTGGTTTGTAGTTCTCGTGAAAGAGGTCCTTTACATCCCTTGTAAGTTGGATTCCTAGGTATTTTATTCTCTTTGAAGCAATTGTGAATGGAAGTTCATTCATGATTTGGCTCTCTGTTTGTCTATTACTGGTGTATAAGAATGCTTGTGATTTTTGCACATTAATTTTGTATCCTGAGACTTTGCTGAAGGTGCTTATCAGCTTAAGGAGATTTTGGGCTGAGATGATGGGGTTTTCTAAATATACAATCATGTCATCTGCAAACAGGAACAATTTGACTTCTTCTTTTCCTAACTGAATACCCTTGATTTCTTTCTCTTGCCTGATTGCCCTAGCCAGAACTTCCAGCACTATGTTGAATAGGAGTGCTGAGAGAGGGCATCCCTGTCTTGTGCCAGTTTTCAAAGGGAATGCTTCCAGTTTTTTGCCCATTCAGTATGATATTGGCTGTGGGTCTGTCATAAATAGCTCTTATGATTTTGAGATACGTTCCATCGATACCGAATTTATTGAGAGTTTAGTATGAAGGGCTGTTGAATTTTGTCAAAGGCCTTTTCTGCATCTATTGAGATAATCATGTGGTTTTTGTCTTTGGTTCTGTTTATATGCTGGATTACGTTTATGGATTTGTGTATGTTGAACCAGCCTTGCATCCCAGGGATGAAGCCCACTTGATCATGGTGGATAAGCTTTTTGATGTGCTGCTGGATTCAGTTTGCCAGTATTTTATTGAGGATTTTTGCATCGATGTTCATCAGGGATATTGGTCTAAAATTCTCTCTTTTTTATTGTGTCTCTGCCAGATTTTGGTATCAGGATGATGTTGGCCTCATAAAATGAGTTAGGGAGGATTCCCTCTTTTTCTATTGATTGGAATAGTTTCAGAAGGAATGGTACCAGCTCCTCCTGGTACCTCTGGTAGAATTCAGCTGTGAATCCATCTGGTCCTGGACTTTTTTTGGTTGGTAGGCTCTTAATTATTGCCTCAATTTCAGAGCCTGCTATTGGTCTATTCAGGGATTCAACTTATTCCTGGTTTAGTCTTGGGAGAGTGTAAGTTTCCAGGAAATTATCAATTTATTCTACATTTTTTAGCTTATTTGTGTAGAAGTGTTTATAGTATTCTCTGATGGTAGTTTGTCTTTCTGTGGGGTCAGTGGTCATATCCCCTTTATCATTTTTTATTGCATCTATTTGATTCTTCTCTCTTTTCTTCTTTATTAGTCTTGCTAGCAATCTATCAAGTTTGTTGATCTTTTCAAAAAACCAACTCCTGGATTCATTGATTTTTGGAAGGTTTTTTGTGTCTCTATCTCCTTCAGTTCTGCTCTGATCTTAGTTATTTCTTGCCTTCTGCTAGCTTTTGAATGTGTTTGCTCTTGCTTCTCTAGTTCTTTTAATTGTGATGTTAGAGTGTCAATTTTAGATCTTTCCTGCTTTCCCTTGTGGGCATGTAGTGCTATAAATTTTCCCTCTACACACTGCTTTAAATGTGTCCCAGAGATTCTGGTATGTTGTATCTTTGTTCTCATTGGTTTCAAATAATATCTTTATTTCTGCCTTCATTTCATTATGTACCCAGTAGTCATTCAGGAGCAGGTTGTTCAGTTTCCATGTAGTTGAGTGGTTTGGATTGAGTTTCTTAGTCCTGAGTTCTAGTTTGATTGCACTGTGGTCTGAGAGACAGTTTGTTATAATTTCTGTTCTTGTACATTTGTTGAGGAGTGCTTTACTTCCAATAATGTGGTCAATTTTGGAGTAAGTGCAATGTGGTGCTGAGAAGAATGTATATTCTGTTGATTTGGGGTGGAGAGTTCTGTAGATGTCTATTAGGTCTGCTTGCTGCAGAGATGAGTTCAATTCCTGGATATCCTTGTTAACTTTCTGTCTCGTTGATCTGTCTAATGTTGACAGTGGGGTGTTGAAGTCTCCCATTATTATTGTATGGGAGTCTAAGTCTCTTTGTAAGTCTCTAAGGACTTGCTTTATGAATCTGGGTGCTCCTGTATTGGGTGCATATATATTTAGGATAGTTAGCTCTTCCTGTTGAATTGATTCCTTTACCATTATGCAATGGCCTTCTTTGTCTCTTTTGATCTTTGATGGTTTAAAGTCTGTTTTATCAGAGACTAGGATTGCAACCCCTGCTTTTTTTTGTTCTCCACTTGCTTGGTAGATCTTCCTCCATCCCTTTGTTTAGAGCTATGTGTGTCTCTGCATGTGAGATGGGTCTCCTGAATACAGCAAACTGATGGGTATTGACTCTTTATCCAGTTTGCCAGTCTGTCTCTTTTAATTGGACCATTTAGTCCATTTACATTTAAGGTTAATATTGTTATATGTGAACTTGATCCTGTCATTATGATATTAACTGGTTATTTTGCTTGCTAGTTGATACAGTTTCTTCCTAGCCTTGATGGTCTTTACATTTTGGCATGTTTTTGCAATGGCTGGTACCGGTTGTTCCTTTCCATGTTTAGTGCTTCCTTCAGGGTCTCTTGTAGGGCAGGCCTGGTGGTGAAAAAATCTCTAAACATTTGCTTATCTGTAAAGGATTTTATTTCTCCTTCACTTATGAAACTTAGTTTGGCTGGATATGAAATTCTGGGTTGAAAATTCTTTTCTTTAAGAATGTTGAATATTGGCCCCCACTCTCTTCTGGCTTGGAGAGTTTCTGCTGAGTGATCTGCTGGCTGATGGCTTAGTTAGTCTGATGGCTTCCCTTTGTGGGTAACCCGACCTTTCTCTTTGGCTGCCCTTAACAGTTTTTCATTCATTTCAACTTTGGTGAATCTGACAATTATGTGTCTTGGAGTTGCTCTTCTTGAGGAGTATCTTTTTGGCATTCTCTGTATTTCCTGAATTTGAATATTGTCCTGCCTTACTAGGTTGGGGAAGTTCTCCTGGATGATATCCTGAAGAGTGTTTTCCAACTTGGTTCTATTCTCCCCTTCACTTTCAGGCACCCCAATCAGACGTAGATTTGCTCTTTTCACATAATGCCATACTTCTTGAAGGCTTTGTTCATTTCTTTTTCCTCTTTTTGCTTTAGACTCCTCTTCTCGCTTCATTTCATTCATTTGATCCTCAATCACTGATACTCTTTCTTCCAGTTGATCGAGTCGGTTACTGAAGCTTGTGCATTTGTCACGTATTTCTCGTGTCATGGTTTTCAGTTCGTTTATGGCCTTCTCTGCGTTGATTTTTCTAGTTATCCGTTCTTCCATTCTTTTTTAAAGACTTTTAGTTTCTTTGCACTCGGTACATAATTCCTCCTTTAGCTTTGAGAAGTTTGATGGACTGAAGCCTTCTTCTCTCAACTCGTCAAAGTCATTCTCCATCCAGCTTTGATCCGTTGCTGGCAATAAGCTTTGTTCCTTTGGAGGGGGAGATGCGCTCTTATTTTTTGAATTTCCAGCTTTTCTGCCCTGCTCTTCCCCCATCTTTGTTGTTTTATCTGCCTTTGGTCTTTGATGATGGTGACGTACTGATGGGGTTTTGGTGTGGGTATCCTTCCTGTTTGTTAGTTTTCCACCTAACACTCAGGACCCTCAACTGTAGGTCTGTTGGAGATTGCTTGAGGTCCACTCCAGACCCTGTTTGCCTGGGTATCAGCAGCAGTGGCTGCAGAAGATAAAATATTGCTGAACAGCAAGTGTACTTGTCTGATTCTTGCTCTGGAAACTTCGTCTCAGCGGTGTACCCTGCCGTGTGAGGTGTGGGGTATCGGTCTGCCCCTAGTGGGGGATGTCTCCCAGTTAGGCTACTCAGGGGTCAGGGACCCACTTAAGCAGGCAGTCTGTCCGTTCTCAGATCTCTACCTCCATGTTGGGAGATCCACTGCTCTCTTCAAAGCTGTCAGACAGAGTCGTTTGTGTCTGCAGAGGTTTCAGCTGCTTTTTGTTTTTGTTGTTTATCTGTGCCCTGTCCCCAGAGGTGGAGTCTACAGAGACAGGCAGACCTCCTTGAGCTGTTGTGGGCTCCACCCAGTTCGCGCTTCCCAGTGGCTTTGCTTACCTACTTAAGCCTCAGGAACGGCAGCCACCCCTCCCCCAGCCTCGCTGCTGCCTTGCCGTTAGATAGCAGACTGCTGTGCTAGCAATGAGGGAGGCTCCCGGGACGTGGGACCCTCCCGGCCAGGTGTGGGATATAATCTCCTGGTGTGCCGTTTGCTAAGACCCTTGGTAGAGTGCAGTATTGGGGTGGGAGTTACCCGATTTTCCAGGTTTTGTGTGTCTCAGTTCCCCTGGCTAGGAAAAGGGATTCCCTTCCCCCTTGTGCTTCCTAGGTGAGGCAATGCCTTGCCCTACTTCAGCTTTCGCTGGTCGGGCTGCAGCAGCTGACCAGCACTGATTGTCTGGCACTCCCTAGTGAGTTGAACCTGGTACCTCAGTTGAAAATGCAGAAATCACCAGTCTTCTGTGTCAGTTGCGCTGGGAGTTGGAGACTGGAGCTGTTCCTATTCGTCCATCTTGCCACAAATATATATTTTTAAAAAATCTTAACATCACGGATCATTAGAGAAATGTAAATCAAAACCACAATGAGTTACCATCTCACCTCAGTGAGAATGGTGTTTATTGAAAAGCCAAGAAACAACAATTGCTAGTGAGGTTGCAGTGAAATGGGAATGCTTTTCATTGTTGGTGGGGATGTAAATTAATTCAATCATTGTGGAAGACGGTGTGGCAATTCCTCAAAGATCTAGAACTGGAAATACCATTTGACCCAGCAATTCCATTACTGGGTACATACCCAAAGGAATATAAATCATTCTATTGCATACATATATGCACATGTATGCTCACTGCAGCACTTTTCACAATATCAAAGACATGGAATCAACTCAAATGCCCATCAATGATAGACTGAATAAAGAAAATGTGGTACATCCACATCATGGAATAGTATGTTATGCAGCCATTATAAGGAACAAGAACGTGTCCTTTGCAGGGACATGGATGGAGCTGGAAGCCATTATCCTCTGCATACTAACGCCAGAACAGAATATCGAATACCACATGTTCTTACTTATAAGTGGGAGCCGAACAATGAGAACACATGGACACAGGGAGGGGAACAACACAAACTGAAGCCTGCCAGAGGGTGGGGTGGGGGAGGAAGAGCATTCGGAAAAATAGCTAATGCATGCTGGACCTAATACCTAGGTGATGGATTGATACGTGCAGCAAACCACCATGGCACATGTTTTACCTATGTACCAAACCTGCACATCCTGTACATGTACCCCGGAATTAAAAACAAAAATAAAACATTAATCCACCACAATTAAGTAGGCTTTATCCCTGGAATGCATGATTGGATGAACATATGTAAATCAATAAATGTGGTTCACTGCATAAACCGAACTAAAAACAAAAACAACATGATTATCTCAATAGATACAGAAAAAGCTTTCAATAAAATCCAATATACTTCATGTTAAAAACCCTCAATAATAAACAAAAAAAGGCATTGAAGAAAAATGTTTCAAAATAATAAGAGCCATCTATGAAAAACTCACAGTCAAAGTCATAATGAATGGGCAAAAGCTGGATACATTCCCCTTGAGAACTAGAAAAAGGCAAGGATGCCCTCTCTCACCACTCATACTTAACACAGTACTGGAAGTCCTAGGCAGAGCAATCAGTCAAGAGAAAGAAATAGAAGGCATCCAAATAGGAATAGAGGGAGTCAAACTAACCCTGTTAGCAAACACTATGATTCTATTCCTAGAAATCTTTATAGTTTGTGGCCCAAAGCTCCTTGATCTGATACACAAGGTTAGCAAAGTTTCACGGTACAAAAACAATGTGCAAAAATCAGTAGAATTCCTACACATCGACAACATCTAAGCAGAAAGCCAAATCAAGAATGTAATTCCATTCACAATAGCCACAAAAAGAATAAAATATCCAGAAATTCCACTAACCAAGGTGGCAAAAGACTTCTAAAATGAGAATTGCAAAACACTACTCAAAGAAATAAGAGATGTCAAAAAAAAAAAAAATGGAAAAACATTCCATGCTCATGGAAAGGAATAATCAATATTGTCAAAATGGCCATAGTGTCCAATCTAATTTACAGAGTCAATGTTTTCACTGTCAAACTATTAATGACATTGTTCACAGAATTAAATCAAAGTATTTTAAAATACACATGGAACAACAACAACAAAAAAAAGAGCTTGAATGGCCAAGGCAATCCTAAGCAAAAAGAACAAGGCTGGCGGCATCACACTACTTGACTTCAAAGTATACTACAAGGCTACAGTAATGAAAACATCATGGCACTAGTACAAAAACAGACACATAGATCAATGGAACAGAATAGAGAGCCCCAAAATGTTGCCATGTGCCTACAATTATCTGATCTTTGAGAAAATACACAAGCATGAGAAATGTGGAAAGAACTCCATATTCAATAAATGTTGCTGGGAAAACTGTGTAGCCACATGCAGAAGATTTAAACTGGACCCCTTAACTCAAGATGGATTAAAAACCTAAATGTATAGCCGAATACTAGAAAAACTATGAAAGATAACCTAGGAAGTACCATTCTGGACGTCCTCAACATAGCACCTAGCAAAGCCTTCATGACAAAGGCGCCAAAAGCAATTGCAACAAAAACAAAAAATGGTAAGATACCTAATTAAGTTAAAGAGTTTGTACACAGCAAAATAAACTATCAACATAGTAAATAACCTACAGACTAGGAGAAAATATTTGCAAAGTATACTTTCCAGCATCTATATCCAGCATCTATAACAACATACAGCATCTATAAGAAACTTAAACAAATTTACAAAAAAAACCCCAACTTTAATAAACTGGGTAAAGTACATGAACAGACACTTTACAAAAGAAGATATTCATGTGGCTAACAAGCTATGGAGAAAATGCTCAATATCACTAATCATTAGGAAAATGCAAATCAAAACCACAAATAGACACCAGTCAGAATGGCTATCATTAAATGTCAAAAAATAGAAGATGCTGGTAAGGTTGTGGATAAAAGGGAACACTATCCACTCCACTACTGGGAATGTAAACTAGTTCAGCCAGTGTGGAAAGCAGTTTGGCAATTTCTCAAAGAACTTAAAACAGAATCAGCATTTGACCCAGCAATCACCATTATTGGGTATATTTCCCCCAAAAGTATAATTCACTGTACCAGAAAGACACATGCATGCATATGTTCACTGCAGCACTATTCACAATGGCAAAGACATGGAATCAACCTAAATGCCCATTAGTAGTAGACCGGATAAAGAAAATGTGGTATATGTATACCACGGAATACTATGCAGCCATATAAAAGAATGAGATCATATTCTTTGCAAGAACATGGATGGATCTGAAGGCTGTTTCCCTAAGCAAGGTACCACAGGAACAAGAAACCAAATATCACATGCTCTCACTTATAAGTAGGAGCTAATCACTGAGTAGATATGGATACAAAGAAGGTAATAATAGACATTGGGGCCTACTTGTGGGTGGATGGTGAGAGGAGGGTAAGGATTGAAAAGCTACCTATTGGGTACTATGTTTATTACCTGGGTGACAAAATCATTTGTACGTCAAACCCCTGTGACATGCAATTTACTTATATAGCAAACCTGCACATGTGCTCTCAAACCTAAAGTAAAATTTAAAAATATGTTCTTCTTTCTCATAAATGCATGATGAAGAATGTTCAGATGAAGAAAATTGTACATTTTCCCAAAAGGGAAGGCCATATATATGTTCAGAAAATCTGTGGGTGGATTAGCCAAAATTAACCAGATTAACAATGTGAATCTGGTGAGTAGTATCCCATGATAAGCATATTCATTGGTGACTGGGATAACCTGTTAAGAATATTCTTTGTATTATTCCTTTTGGCTTTTCTGTAAATTTGAAATACTTCAAAACAAAACAAATTTAAAAAACAAGGTCCCTGCTGTTTCTTGAGTAATTATTCTTTTCCTCAAACTCCATTAAATAGATATTAATACACAGGAATAGTTGTAGTTCAGAGATAAATAGGAGATAAAAACATCTGTATATTTTGAAAAATGGCTGAATTATCATATCAGTTTTACTGATCTGAATAATGATTACTAATTACTCAATAATAATAATGATATCATGTTGAACCAGTCTATGAAATTTATAGTCAAAATTCATTTGATTTCTGTTTTTCTAACATACAGTTCCTTTTGAAATAATACATTGTAAAATTCTCTGGAATGATTTTTATTATTCATATATTCATGTATATTAAGGCATACGTACTTAAAAGATTATGTTTCCAAATTATTATAATGTGGCAAAATCAATGCAGTATATTGTGTTAATGTTCCCAATTATTTGTTACTTCTCCCCATAAGAGGATTATAGATTCTTGCGCTGTGGATGTCAAGCTTGATATTGACATATGTCATGTTTATGTTTTAAGAGGCATTGCATGAGTCCATCATTCTTCTTTTCATTCTACAAATAGTTTGTCTCAGATTGGGGGGGCTCCTCCAAACTAGATCCTGGAACAAAAATGATATAGGGAACACCTCCAGAGCTAACAAGTAATGTGCAAAAGAAGCAAATCTTTGTTGTTGTAAGTCACTGAGCTTTTAGGGCTGTTTGTTCTCAAAGCACAAAATAACAAAAACTAATAATACCATAATATTAATCATGGTAACACCTGTTTTAGAATATATTTAGAAACTATACATTACATTTATGTTGAGAACTGAAAGAAATTCCAGACTGTTCAAGTTTAGATTTAAAATTAAAATTCTCTGCTTGATGTATGGGGCCTGAGGGGGATTGTAAAGTCACATTTCAGGTTCAGATCACTAGGAAAAGACTTGTTACCAAACTACACTTTTTAAAAATTATACTTTAAGTTCTGGGATACATGTGCAGATACATGTGCAGATCCAAGTTTGTTACATAGGTATGCATGTGCCATGGTGGTTTGTTGCACCCATAAACCTGTCATCTGCATTAGGTATTTCTCCTAATACTATACCTTCCCTAACCCCCAACTCCCTGACAGCCCCTGTGTGTGATGTTCCCCTCCCTGTGTCCATGCGTTCCCATTGTTAAACTCCCACTTATGAGTGAGAATATGCAGTGTTTGGTCTTCTGTTTCTGTATTAGCTTGCTGACAATGATGGTTTCCAGCTTCATCAATGTCCCTGCAAAGGACATGAACTCATCCTTTTTAATGTCTGTATAGTATGCCATGGTGTATATGTGCCACATTTTCTTCATCCAGTCTATCACTGATGGGCATTTGGGTTGATTCCAAGTCTTTGCTATTGTGAATAGTGCTGCAATAGACATACATGTTCATGTGTCTTTATAGGAGAATGATATCTAATCCTTTGGTTATATACCCAGTAACGCGATTGCTAGGTCAAATGGTATTTCTGGTTCTAGATCCTTGAGGAATCACCACACTGTCTTCCACAGTGGTTGAACTAATTTACACTCCCACGAACAGTGTAAAAGTGTTTCTATTTCTCCACATACTCTCCAGCATCTGTTTTTTCCTGACTTTTTAATGATCACCATTCCAAATGGCGTGAGAGAGTATCTCATTGTGGTTTTGATTTGCATTTCTCTGATGACCAGTGATGATGAGCTTTTTTTCATATGTTTATTGGCTGCATAAATGTATTCTTTTGAGAAGTATCTGTTCATACCTTTTGCCCACTTTTTGATGGGTTTGTTTTTTTCTTGTAAATTTGTTTAAGTTCCTTGTAGATTCTGTATGTTAGCCCTTTGTCAGATGGATAGATTGCAAAACTTTTCTGCCAGTCTGTAGGTTGCCTGTTCACTCTGATGATATCTTCTGTGCAGAAGCGCTTTAGTTTAATTAGATCCCATTTGTCAATTCTGGGTTTTGATGCCATTGCTTTTGGTGTTTTAGTCATGAAGTATTTGCCCATGCTATGTCCTGAATGGTATTGCCTAGGTTTTCTGGGGTTTTCATGGTTTTAGGTCTTACATTTAAGTCTTTAATCCTTCTTGAGTTTATTTTTGTATAAGGTGTAAGGAAGGTGTCCAGTTTCAGTTTTCTGCATATGGCTAGCCAGTTTTCCCAACACCATTCATTAAATTGAGAACCCTTTCCCCATTGCTTTTGTCAGGTTTGTCAAGATCAGATAGTTGCAGATGAGTGATGTTATTTCTGAGGCCTCTGTTCTTTTCCATTCATCTATGTATCTGTTTTGGTACCAGTACCATGCTGTTTTGGTTACTGTAGCCTTGTAGTATATTTTGAAGTCAGGTAGTGTGATGCCTCCAGCTTTGTTCTTTTTGTTTGGGATTGTCTTGTCTATACAGGCTCCTTTTTTGGTTTCCTATGAAATTTAAAGTAGGTTTTTCTAATTCTGTGAAGAAAGTCATTGGTAGCTTGATGGGGATAGCATTGAATCTATAAATTACTTTGAGCAGTATGGCCATTTTCATGATATTGATTTTTCCTATCCATGAGCATGCAATGTTTTTCCATTTGTTTGTGTCCTCTCTTAGTTCCTTGAGCAGTGGTTCGTAGTTCTCCTTTAAGAGGTCCTTCACACCCCTTCTAAGTTGTATTCCTAGATATTTTATTCTCTTTGTAGCAATTGTGAATGGGAGTTCACTCATAATTTGTCTCTCTGTTTATTATTGGTGTATAGGAATGCCTGTGATTTTTGTACACTGATTTTGTATCCTGAGAATTTGTTGAAGTTGCTTATCAGCTTAAGGAGATTTGGGCTGAGATGATGGGGTTTTCTAAATATACAATCATGTCATCTGCAAACAGAGACAATTTGACTTCCTCTCTTCCTATTTGAATACCCTTTATTTCTTTCTATTGCCTGATTGCCCTGGCCAGAACTTCCAATACTAGGTTGAATAGGTGAGAGAGGCGATCCTTGTCTAGTACCAGTTTTCAAAGGGAATGCTTCCAGCTTTTGCCCATTCACTATGATATTGGCTGTGGGTTTGACACAAATAGCTGTTATTATTTTGAGATACGTTCCATCAATACCTAGTTTATCGAGAGTTTTTAGCATGAAGGATGTTAATACTTCTTGAAGGCCTGTTCTGCGTCTGTTGAGATAATCATGTGGTTATTGTCATTTGTTCTGTTTATGTGATTAAGTTTATTGATTTGCATATGTTGGACCAGCCTTGCGTCCTAGGGATGAAGCCAACCTGCTCGTGGTGGATAAGCTTTTTGATGTGCTGTTGGATTCAGTTTGCCAGTATTTTATTAAGAATTTCGCATTGATGTTCATCAGGGATATTGACCTGAAATTTTCTTTTTTTGTTGTGTCTCTGCCAGGTTTTGGTATCAGGATGATGCTGGCCTCATAAAATGAGTTCATGAGGAGTCCCTCTTTTTCTATTGCCTGGAATAGTTTCAGAAGGAATGGTACCAGCTCCTCTTTTTACCTCTGCTAGAATTCACCTGTAATTCCATCTGGTCCTGGGTTGTTTTTTGGGTGGTAGGCTATTAATTACTGCCTGAATTTCAGAACTTGATTTGGTGTATTCAGGGATTCGACTTCTTCCTGGTTTAGTGTTGGGAGGGTGTAGGTATACAGGAATTTATCAATTTCTTCTAAATTTTCTAGTTTATTTGCATAGAGTTGTTTAGAGTATTCTCTGATGGTACAAACTACACTTTTGAGGTATATGCTTGTGAGGTATATGGGAGTTATCAACTTGAGGGAAACAGAATATAGGGAGCTCAAATTTCACAATGAATTATTTGAAAAGACTTTTAAAAATCTATTCTGTGGGACATATGTAACTTATAAATTGTCCTAATTCCCTATAACTGGAAATGAATTTTGTTTTTCCACTTTAATGTGAAAGACTAATTTTTATGACATCCTTTATCAAATCTTACTTTGAGACAAATGGAATTAAAAGGTTATTATGATAGCAATATGTTGCTATGTTAATAGTATGCTTGTACCATTATGAACAGGCCTAATAGCTATGAAGACTGACAAAAATGTGCTGGCTACAAGGACTTCACAATTTGTAAAGGTAGCCTGGACAAAAATACAGTTTTACACTTTATTCTTTCATTGTTAAGTTTCATGGTACATGCCTATAATAAGACGCTAAAAGAACAAAACTTACTTAGAAGGAAATTTAGTGAGTACATTTACATACTCTTAAAAAATGTCTTGCCCAACTTTTAAAAATTGTATTTTAAATACAAAATAATACGTAGTATAAAAATCAAATCATACCTAGATATACAAGGGGAAAATGTGAAAGTCTCATTTCAACTTCCTCTGATATGAATCCTATCCCTCAGAGGCAACCACTTTTAAACGTTTGGAACACATTTATCTATCTGTCTGCAAATACACAAATAAATAAGCTTTTTCCTACTCGAGTGCTATCATTTGGTTCTATGATTTGCTTTCTTTACTAGTCGATATAACAGACATCTTTCCATGTCACTACACTAGTACTACTCCTCCCTCATTCTCTTGCAACATTGTATAGTATTGCAGTGGGAATACCTCAACAATGTATTTGACCATTTCCTGTTGATGGGCACTTAGGCTATGTCAAACATTTTAGCTTCTACCAACCATGCTGCAATGAACATTCTTATACATTATTAATGTAGAATATTATAAAAATGTCCCTAAAAAAGGATGAGTTCATGTCCTTTGTAGGGACATGGATGCAGCTGGAAACCATCATTCTCAGCAAACTATCGCACGAACAGAAAACCAAACACCGCATGTTCTCACTCATAGGTGGGAATTGAACAATGAGATCACCTGGACACAGGAAGGGGAACATCACACACTGGGGCCTATTGTGGGGAGGGGGGAGGGGAAGGGATAGCATTAGGAGATATACCTAATGTAAATGACGAGTTAATGGGTACAGCACACCAACATGGCACATGTATACCTATGTAACAAACCTGCACGTTGTGCACATGTACCCTAGAACTTAAAGTATAATTTAAAAAAAATCTATCTCCCAGAAGTAATGACTGTTAAATCCTCAATGAGGTCCAGATAATTTGGTTTCCTTGCTTGAAAGGGACAAATATGCAGAGATGCCTTCATGAGCACTATTAAGTAGCATATTTATGATGATGATGATGGTAATGATGATGGTAATGACGATGATAATGGTAACTAATATTTACTGAATACCCACGTCTGGTACTTTGCATTTATAAACTTATTTACTTGTCACAAAAAAGCCTGTGAGGTTGGCACTGCCATATTTCCTCAATTCTAAGATTCAAATCTTTTGAGATTTTTGGATTGGGGTGCTGAATTGGTAAGTATAATGCAAATATTCCAAAATTCGGAAAAAAAAATCTAAAATACAAACACTTCTTGTCCCAAGCATTTCAGATAAGTGATATTCAACCTCTATTTACTGGTTGTGGCAGCATACAGTATTGCTCTCATTTCATAAATGAGGAAACTGAGATTCAGAGAACTTAAGATTCAGAGAACTATTCAACAACAGACATTTAGTAAATGACAATAATGGGACACTCACCCAGGGAATCTGACTTGAGTTTGTACTTTTAACTCCTTTTCCTGAAGTGCATGAAGTTATAGTAAGAAGGTAGAACAAATGTTGAGCACCAATCCCCCATGCATACACCACACACATCAAAATGTAACACTGATTATAAATACCTGGATGATTTACAGATGGTTTTTTAGTTTTATTCTTCTGCAATTTTCCAGTCTTCTACATTGAATTAGTTTTTCAACATATTGTAGGAGGTCTTGAACTCATACAAAACTAGAGAGAATAATATTCATGAACTCCCCCATATACCCATTACTGAGCTTCAACAATTATTAATTCATCTATTCCTGGACCCATTAGCCAACACTTCTTATTTCCAAGCAAATTCCATGCTTCATATTATACCATATGTAAATATTTCTGAATTAATCTCTAAAGACAATTATTTTAAAAACCATGATCCTATTACCTCAGGTAAAATTTAATAATTATTTAATATCATAACATATCCAGTGTTCAGATATTCCCAATTGTCTCATTTTTTAATCTGTCAATATTAAGAAAATTTGTCTTAGGTGAAAATTACAAAAAATTTGTAAAAAAGTGCAGAACTTTCTTGAATACTCTTTTCTGCTTCTCCTAATATTATCTGTAGGATCATAATTTAAAATACTATTTAAATCAGGAAATAAACATTGAAACAGTACTATTAACTGATCTACAAATCTTATTAGAATTTCAGCAGTTTTCCCACTGATTTCCTTTCTATGGTTCAATTGCAAACCGGGATCCCATATTGCTTTCAGCTGTCATACCTCCTTAGTCTCCTCCAGTCAATGACAGCCCCTCAGTCTTTCTATATCTTTCATGACCTTGACACTCTAAAGTAGTATGGTATACCAAGTAGTTATTTTCACAATGTCTTTGTAAAAATAAATAAACAGCGGTGTTGCCTCATGAGTTAATTTTGGCAAGAACACCATGGAGGTGATGTTATTTCCTTCTCGGTGCATAGTATCAGAAGGCGCACAAGGTTCACATGTCTTTTATTGGTGACTGGTGACGATGACTTTAATAATTTGGTTTAAAGTGGTTTCTGCCAGGTTTCTCCATTGTAAAGTTACTATATTTTCCTTGCAATTAATACGTATCTTGTGGGGAGACAGTCTGAGATTACACAGATACCCTATGTCTCATCTTTCCACCCACTAATTTTAGCATCCATTGATGATTCTTGTCTGTAAAAAATGTTGCTGTGGTTTGTGCTTAATGGTAGCTATTTCCATCACTTTTGTGCTTTTTTTTTTTTTTTTTTTTTTTTTTTTTGAGACGGAGTCTCGCTCTGTCGCCCAGGCTGGAGTGCAGTGGCATGATCTTGGCTCACTGCAAGCTCCGCCTCCCGGGTTCACGCCATTCTCCTGCCTCAGCCTCCCAAGTAGCTGGGACTACAGGCGCCCACCGCCACACCTGGCTAATTTTTTGTGTTTTTAGTAGAGACGGGTTTCACCGTGTTAGCCAGGATGGTCTCGATCTCCTGACCTCGTGATCCACCCGCCTCGGCCTCCCAAAGTGCTGGGATTACAGGCGTGAGCCACTGCGCCCGGCCACTTTTGTACATTTTAATTGAAATTCATCTGCAAGAAGAGCTGTTTCCCAAATCTTAACTTTATTATTCATTTATTTATTTATATGACTCTAGATTTATGGGTATCTATTATATTATAATCCAAGACTATTACTATTTACTTTTTTGTTCAAATTATCACAGATTTGTTGACTGGGAGCTCCTTCAAGCTTTGTCCCTGTCTTTTCAACATGCCCCCATCATTTATTGATCCTTCCTCACGTTTTGGCAACATAAGATGTTTCTGGCTACTCTTGTTTTGTTCCCTGCCCCAGGCTTGAAATCAACTGTGACTCCAAAAAGCCCTAATTATTTTTATTGTAAAAAAAATTTAGAAACCACAATCCAGGCATTAAGTATGATCACAGCTAATGTTTTGTCATTGTTTCTAGGTCCTCTCAGTTAACAAAGCTAGGAAATATATGTATGTATACATCCACACAAATATCCACATCTACATTTATTTCTGTATCTATCCTTACGTGTGCACGTGTGTATATATTAATATATACATATTTACATATTGATAATGTTCTTACATTTATATTTATATATACATATATACAACATATACATACATACACACATTTATACTGATATCTCTGATTCTAATTCACATAGTTCATTTCAGCCTTCTCCCTTTCCCTTGTTTGTAACTCCTTTTATGAAACCTCTTATTACTCACAACATTTGTTCAGTCCTAATATACCCATTAAGTAATTATAAAATTGTTAACACACACCATTGTAAAAAACAACTTTCTTCACTAGAGTACAACTGCTGTGTACATTTATTTTTTTCTTTAGCCTTACAGTATGCATTTTCAATAGTACTTTCCATAGTTACTTAGGTTAGCTTACTTTTTTTCTTCCCCACTCCCTTCAGTGTGGTTATATTACTCATTTGTAATATAGCTAGGTTCACTTGTAATGAATTGCATTGAACTTTTGTTTCTTGCAAAATCATGGTTAATTTTAATTATTTATTTTTGGAGGGTATGTGAAACAGTCTCATGGCTCTAAGTGTTACGGCTACACAAAAAAGTATATTCACAGAACTGTTGCTCCCCCTCATTTCTACCATCCCCTTCTCATTCTCTCATTCTTTGCATCCCATACACACTAACTACTGGTAGCCTCTCATTAAGTCTCTGGCTTCCTGTATTTCTTTTGCACAATTAAGCAGATATATATGTATATTTTACACCTCCTTCATCACATGAAGGGTAACATATTACAGATATTCTTTTGCCTTTAACACTTTTAATTTATGATATATTCCAGAAATTACTCCATATTAGCTCATAATGATCTTCCATTTTCTTTTTTACAGCTTCATGCTACCACACTGTACGAATGTGTCACAGTGTATATGGGTATTTATGTTGTTTTCAACATTTTGCAAATATAAATAATGTTGCATATTCACTGTGCATATTCACTGTTGTATTGTATTGTTGAAAGTATATCTACAGGGAAAACTTCTAGAAATGGGATTGGTAAGCCAAACGATAAAGCCGTATCATTTGTTAGGTATAGATAGGATACATGTAAAAATAAATGTAGATGTGGATATTTGCATGGGTGTATACATGCATATATTTCCTAGTTTTGTTCTCTGAGAGGACCTAGAAGCAATGTTTTCAAAAGCATTATACTAGCTTGCATTGGTACCAGCAATGTCTTATCTGTCTTTAACAATATGCTTGCTTAAATCAGGATCAAGATAAGCTCTATACATTGCAAGTGGTTGATATGTTTCTTAATTCTTTTTTAATCTGTAGGTGTTCTGGACTACTCCAATTCCTGTCTGTCTTTTTTTTATTTAAATGTATTTGTTTTAAAAACCCGTATCTGCATTGCAGAGTTTCCCACAGGCTGGATTTTTCTGACTGCATTCAATGATGTCATTCGTCATGTAATTCTGTGCTTTGCATTTCCCATAAATTATTAAATTTAGAGGCTTGATCAGATTTGAGTGAACTTTTCTGGCAAAAATATTTCATAGAAGGTATTGTGTACCTTACTAAAAGGCACCTTGTGACTGGCAACCTAAAAATTTTTTAAATAGTTTATTATGTACCTTAAAGATGTATTTTTAAGATGAGGAAAGAAATGAAGAAAAACATTTCGTATGTGTGCCACCACATATACGCTACTTCAGAAATAATTTATTATTATATTTCATCTGGTAATAAAATTGACATATATTCATCTCAAAAAATGGTGAGTAGAACAGTAGATGCTGCTAGACAACAATTAGGATGGCTTCCTGGCTCATAAGGATTACCTACTGGTTATGTCTACGTTATTTAACCTGCCTTCACAGCCACCTGTGACTCAAGCTAGGCAATCAGAATCTCTTCACTAGAAATTTAAAACTTGGAGACACAAAGAGAGAAATCATGTTAATAGCAGCACTTTAGAAAGAAAATGTAGAAAATTATTGCTGCTAACATGCTTAAACAAAGAAGGGCCCTATTCCTGCTTGGGTATTCACTCCTTTGATTCTGAGAGCTAATTAGAACTTCCTCTACCTGACACCAAATCTGCCACTACCTTGATCTTGGACTTCCCAACCTCCAGAACTGTGAAAAATAAATTTCTGTTCCTTATAAGTCATTCAGTTTGTGGTATTTAATTATAGCAGCCCAAACAAACTAAGACATCAACAAAACAGAACCTTAGCAACTACAATGATACCAATCATTGATCAGAGGTGAAATAATTTACCCAAGATGCTATGGGATAGTAATGGGAATCAGATCACCTAACACCCACTGAAAGATTGTACACAATAGTTCCTTCATTATCTTAGTTCTGTGGTATCTTGTAATTTTGGAAATATATCTTCTCTGATGCTAACATGGAAGGTAAAGTAAGGGCTCAGAAAACTAAACAATATATGTAGTAAACTAGATAAGCTTCTTCTAATACCACAACTCACTGCACAAAACAATAAAGCCCATAAATAACATCATTGGGTACAGGCTATTTCTTGCCTGTACTTTTTCAAAAGATCTCTATGCTAGCTATTGAACAGATAGTTGCACTCCCAGGTTTATTGCAGCACTATTTATAATACCAAAGATATGTAATCAACCTAGGTGCTCATCAGTGGATGAATGGATATAGAAAATATGGCATATATACACAATGAAATATTATTGAACCACAAAAAATAATTGAATCCTGTCATTTACAATAGCATATCTGGAACTGGAGGAAATTATGCTAAGTGAAATAAGCCAGGCAAACAGAGACAAATGTCACATGTTCTCACTCATATATGGAAACTAAAATATTCACCTTATGGAGGTAATGAATAGAATGGTGGTTACCAAAGGCTGGGAATTTTAGTTGGGTAGGTGGAGATAAAGACAGGTGGTTAATGGGAACAAAAATACAGTTAGATAGAAGGAAGATCTAGTCTAGTGTTCAGTAGTACAATTGGGCCATTATAGTTAACAACAATTTATTGTACATTTCAAAATAAGCAGAAGAATAGATTGGAATGCTCCTAATACAAAGAAATAATAGTTGATTGAGGTGATGGGTATCCCAGTTACCCAGATTTGATCATTATTCAATTCATGCTTGTATCAAAATATCACATTTACCTCATGAACACATACAACTATTATGTATACATAAAATTAAAAAATTAAAAATATGTATGCTAGTTATGCTTTTCGGTTTAGGCCAAAGTCATCTCTTTTATGACAGGAAGATGGGAAAGGAGTGCAATCATTGAAAGTTAATTTATTTCAAACTCTTTACACAGCTTCTTCATTCATGCCTCACAATATCCTGAGAATTAGGTAGCCATTATTCCCATTTTACAACTGATAAAATAGAAGTATTGCTAGGTCTGGCATAGTGGCTCACACCTGTCATACAGCACTTTAGGAGGCCGAGGCAGGTGGATCACTTGAGCTCAGAATTTTGAGATCAGCCTTGGCAACATGGTGAAACCCCGTCTCAACAAAAACATACAAAAATTAGTCAGGCATGGTGGCAGGTGCCTGTAGTCCCAGCTACTCAGGAGGCTGAAGTGAGAGGACTGCTTGAGTCTGGGAGGCAGAGGTTGAAGTGAGCAGAGATTGTGCCACTGCACTTCAGCCTGGGTGACAGAGTGAGACGTTGTCTCAAAAAAAAAGTGAAATAACTTTTCCAAAGTAATCCATCATTTAATTACTAGAGCAAGGAAATGTATTACAATGTCCATTAACATAAATACACGTACTAAAAACTGAAATAACCAAAGTGGTCATTCATAAAATGGAAAAATAAATTGTGGTAGAGGTATACATTAGAAACAATACAGTAGGGAAAATAAATTAACTGTTAATAAAAGTTATCAACATAAAGCTCACAACCATATTTTGACTAAAAACAAGTTGAGAAAAATATATACAGTATACCATTTATATTAGACTTTAAAGGAAGTAAAATAATACTATATATTTCTGAGATATAAATGTACATGTGGTAAAAAAATTAAAAAATTATTCATAAAAAAATAAACACCAAATTCATGATTGGAGTAATGAAATTAAGGAAGGTTACACAGAAGATCTCAGCTGTATTGATTAAATTTTTACTTGTTAAACTGAGCTAAGGCCACAATGGTATTGGTTGAATTTTTCTTTACAATCTTGTGTATTGCTTAATATGTAATACCTTAAAAAAGAAAGTAAATGGTATTTGGAGTATAAAAAATAATGTTGAAATAAATGTACATGGATCTTTAAGAAAAAAAGAAAGAGAGAAAGTTGGGGAAGGACGTTGAGAAGGAAAGCAGAAGAGGGGAGGAAAAACAAATGCTACAATTCCACTACCCAGAGATTTTCATTGCTAGTTGTTTTGTTCATAATTTCTTACAGTATTTTTTCTGTTCATGTAGAAGTATGTGTTCACACATATTGTAAAGAAACATTTGATAATATTATGACTACTACTAGAAAACCTATTTTGTAACTTATTTCACAGGCACCAAATCAGTGCCATTTAAAAGGTCTGTATTCTATCCAATCATATTGTTATACCACAATTTATTTTACCAGTTCACTATTGATGAGCACTTAGATTATTTCCAAAGTGTGCTATTACAAAGAATGCTGCAATTAACACATTATATATGTATGTGCATGCATGTGTGTATTTTCAGTAGTAACCGTTGAAAAAAATTTCCTGAGGGTAGAATTTCTAGGTCAAAGACTAAGAAGTTTTCAACTTTGTTACATATGCCAAATAGCCCAACAATAAATGATTATACTAATTTACACACTTAACAATACTGTAATTGAGTGCCAGTGTCCCCAAACTCTGCACAACACAGGGCATAAACAATCTTTTTATTCCGTTGTCAATCATAATCTGCTATTCCGTTTTTTCATGTGCATTTATTAGTGAAGCTGTCACTTTTTAAACGTTTACTCACCATACTTGAATAACTTCTTCTGATTTTTTGCCATTTGGTTAACGTTTTTGAAGTTTTAATTATTATGGATACATAATAGTTGTACATATTTATGGGGTACATGCGATATTTTGATTATAACATACAATGTGTAATAATCAAATCAGAGTAGTTGTTATATCCATCATCTCAAGCATTTATCATTTCTTTGTGTTAGAATCATCTCAATTTCGGTTTTTAGTTATTTTGAAATATATAATAAATTATCGTTAACTATAGTCGTCCTATTATGTTACCAAACACGAAATTACAAATACCAGGAAAGTTAAGAGAGAACTGGATCAGGCGCCAAAATGTTTACATTCGAATTAAGGCTCTGGAGGAATAAAAATGCGTAACCAGGAAAAGAAAGAACAAGAATAATGGGGACATAGAGGGTGAGAGAGAAGGAGAAAAACGAGAAGAAAAAGCCATGTAAGGAAACAGAATTTGCGCCTCAGGGTTCCCCTCCCCCTCTGTCCTGTTCCAGACACCTATTCTCATTCCCGCACTCCCACCCCTGCACCCCTGGCGTCCTGCTAGCTGGTCTGGCTTCCTTCCCTCTGGAAAAAGGCAAATTATTCAATAAAGGGAGGATGAGTCCTAGCTCATCCCCACTTCTTGTCTCCTGCCAGGTATTCAAATACAACTTACCACGCAGTCACCGCCATCCAACTGCATGTCACTCTCCACTTCGCCACGGTCTGAACTCTTGGCCACAAGATCTAAGCCTTCCGGATGCCCCAGCCAGTTCAGGCTGCCGGTCTTTTGTCCTTAAGCCTTTGCCGAGGCAGTCCGCTTACCTGATGCCAGCACACCAGGCCCCCCACCACCCACTGGAAGCACAGGCCCCAGCTCAGGTCAGGTTCCGGCACCTAGAGGCCTCAGGTTCTCACGTGACTTAGTTTCCCAGGCAATAGCGCTTTTCTCCCGGATGTAGCAGTCAGCTGAAAAGGACAGAGTGCTTCTTAAAGTTAACCCTCAAACCACCATGGTCAGTGAACGCAGAATAAGCCCGCTGAGAGTTTCATCTATTTCTATGACATTATGCTGGAAATTATAAAGAAAAGGGATGAAAGAAACTGGAGACTTTTCACCACCAACAACACACAGATCTGTATTATTAGGATTCTTAAAATGAGTATGCATTGTTTTTATAATTAACAAAAGGAAAATAAATAATGATGACTAATTAAAGAGAGATTATGTATACAACAAAACAGTATGATTACAACAGCACCTTATGTAGCTTTGAAAATAGGTAATGCTTCATGAGAGAGGTTATAGCAGTGTGCAAATATCAATTCAGACTTTAAACAAGAAGAATACACACACCAAAAGAGATTTTTTAAAACAAAATCTATGCCGTATGTGCTCTATGATTGTCACAGGGCTGAGGAGAACCTGATATTCTGCTATGCATTCCTGTCAGAAAGACAGAGCATGTTGCAGCCATGTCAAAACCAACCAAGGTCAAGAATTTCTTGTGACCAATCATAAAGTCCCTGAAGCAAGAAACAGAGAAACCCATGCCGATAAGAAATAAAGAGACTCAGACCCTGCAGAAAGATTGAGAATAGCGATCGAAGACGTTAACTTGGTTGGAATCTGGCTCTGCCCTTTACAAAGTTATGCGACCTTTTTCATCTGTTAATTGCTTGTTGTAAAGATTAAATTAAGCAAGTCAATGTGTATAAGGCATTTAAAACAATGTCTGGCAATGAGAAGATCTGTTTGATAAATAAATACAATATGGGACACAGACATTGCAGCATAGGAATCCCTCAATCAGGAATCCTAGGTCTCCAAGAACACTGGTGATACTAATTTAGCTGTACAAGAAGGAGGTGTCTTGTGTGGCTGACATAATATTTCAGGGTTTGGAGAGAAACATTCCTACATTTCTTATTTAAGAAAACAACACACCAAGGTTGTTTTGAAAGGCAAAGTGGACTCTGACTCTGGATCCACGCAGCCTAGATTTGGATCCTAGCTCTGCTATTATCTGCGTTATTAGCTCAAGTTATTTAAGCCTTCTGTGCCTCAGTTTCCCCATAGGTAAAATAGAGATAATAGTACTAATTTCATAGGTTTGTTGTGAGAAAGTAACATATTAAATAAACTTACAACAATGACTGGCACATAAGTACTACATAAATATTGATTGAAACTAGTAATAAGAGACAAAAAATATTGGAGAATTAAAAGGTAAACCCACACGAAACTACTGTCTCAGTCTGAAGTAAGTAAAATACATGACCACTGCTTGAGACTTCATCAAGGTATTTCAAATAAGAAAATCTTGTCCAATGATGGTGTTGTGAAGCTGATAAGATTGTAATGTCCTTGGAAAACAAGGGTAAGCCCCTCAGAAATCTAGAACAAGTATGCTTACAACATAAAGTGTAATCCAGCCTAACTAAGATAGGGAAATGATAACCTGAGCTACTAGAGTTGGAGCTGGGGCCAGTGAACTACAACTCAAGGGCCAAAGCTTGTCTACTGTCTGTTTTTGTTTGATCAGAGAGCAAATAATTATTTTTACATATATAAGTGGTTAAAAAAATTAAGAAACAAATATTTCATGACATGTACAAATTATATAAAACTTAAATTTCAATTTTCAAAAATAAAGTTTTATTGGAACACAAACACACTCATTATATATGTTACATTTACACACTCTATGGCTACATTTACAGTACAATGACAGGGTTCAGTACTTAAATTAGACATTCGAGCAACAACATAAAAGGATTTTAGGTCTCTGTTACCGTGGAATCATCACACCAACCATAGATGAATTATCCTCAGACTGTCACATATTATTTTGAGTATTTTTATGGCATTCTAATTAATCTGTATTCTGATCTGTACAGAGTACAGGCAAGTTTACACAATTGATTTGGCTTTCTAGATTATTGGATTTAGATGATATTTATTTAAAACTTTGCAAGATTCTGCTCAAACCAATTCAACCCAAATTCATAAACTACAAATCAGTCATTTTAAAAATCATTTTCGTGAGTTTTGTTCCAAAAGTGATAAAAATGACTAATCACCTAAAATACCCTAGAATTACTAAATTATTATCTACCTCATGTTGTTTTATATACAAGATTAATTTGCAAAACCTTAGCCATCAAAATTTTCAGTGAGAAACACATCTAATATTAACATAATGAAAAAGTTACCACTGTTAAGTTTAACAATTTGTAAAACAATCCCAAGTTTGTTTAAACCTATAATGGTTTCTGCAAAGAAAGGCCCCAAGGCAGTCACTAAGGCATGTAGTAGGTGTTAACTAAGGACTTGACCGACCTGATTTCTTGGTGGTGTAATCATTTCTACAATAAGTAGGTACCATGTAGGGTGAGGTGGTCCTAAAGCAGAATATTTGCCTATTATACCTAGATAGCTATCCATGTGTGACTGATAACCAGAAGGTCGAGGGAAGATAATTATCCCCCTTCTGAAAGACGTATGAAAGATTCACTAAGCTAGTAATCAGATAAAAATTAAAACCAGAAAAATGTAATGTATCCACATACTTCATTTTTTAGCTAGATCTAACAAAAGAATTGGGATTGTAATAGTTTTGTAGATTTAATTTTTTTTAATTTTACTTTAAGTTATGGGATACGTGTGCAGAATGTGCAGGTTTGTTACATAGGTATACATGTGCCATGGTGGTTTGCTGGACCTATCAACCTGTCATCTAGGTTTTAAGCCCCACATGCGTTAGGTATTTGTCCTAATGCTCTCCCTCCCATTTGCCCCCACCCCCTGGCAGGCCCTGGTGTCTGATGTTCCCTTCCCTGTGTCCATGTGTTCTCATTGTTCAACTCCCACTTATGAGTGAGAACATGCGGTGTTTGGTTTTCTGTTCCTGTGTTAGTTTGCTGGGAATGATGGCTTCCAGCTTCATCAGTGTTCCTGCAAAGGACATGAACTCATCCTTTTATGGCTACATAGTATTCTGTGGTGTATATGTGCCACATTTTATTTATCCGGTCTATCATTGATGAGCATTTGGGTTGGTTCCAAGTCTTTGCTATGGTAAATAGTGCTACAATAAATATATGTATACCTGTGTCTTTATAGTAGAATGGATTATATACCCAGTAATGGGATTGCTGGGTCGAATGGTGTTTCTGGTTCTAGATTCTTGAGGAATCCCCACACTGTCTTCCACAATGGTTGAACTAATTTACACTCCCACTAACAGTGTAAAAGTGTTTCTATTTCTCCACATGCTCTCCAGCATCTGTTGTTTCCTGACTTTTTAATGATCACCATTCTAACTGGCATGAGATGGTATCTCCTTGTGGTTTTGATTTGCATTTCTCTAATGACCAGCTACGATGAGCTTTTTTTTCATATGTTTGTTGGCTGCATAAATGCCTTCTTTTGAGAAGTGCCTGTTCATATCCTTTGCCTACTTTTTGATGGGGTTGTTTTTTTCTTGTAAATTTGTTTAAGTTCTTTGTCGATTGTGGATATTAGCCCTTTGTTAGATGGATAGATTGCAAAAATTTTCTCCCATTCTATAGGTTGCCTGTTCACTCTGATGATAGTTTCTTTTCCTGTGCAGAAGCTCTTTGGTTTAATTATATCCCATTTGTCAATTTTGACTTCTGTTGCTATTGCTTTTGGTGTTTTAGTTATAACTCTTTTCCCATGCCTATGTTCTGAATGGTATTGCCTAGGTTTTCTTCTAGGGTTTTTATGATTTTAGGTTTTATGTTTAAGTCTTTAAGCCATCTTGAGTTTGTTTTCATATAAGTTGTAAGGAAGGGGCCCAGTTTCAGTTTTCTGCATATAGCTAATCAGTTTTCCCAGCACCATTTATTAAATAGGGAATCCTTTTCCCATTGCTTATTTTTGTTAGGTTTGTCAAAGATCAGATGGTTGTAGATCCACATACTACATATTTTTTAAGACAAAAGTTATTAAAAACCTCTACTGTAGAAGAATCACATCAGCAAAATGGTAGAGTAGCTTTAAGTTTGTATCTGCCCGCAAAATCACTGAAAAATAATTAGGAACTGTCAGAACCAACTTTGTAAAAACTCTGGGAAATAGTCAAAGTTTTACAGCCACTAAGTAAATGCTGAAGTAAAAATGATAAAAATCAAAGTGACAGGAAGATTTGTGGCATTTTTACTTGCTCTTTCCACCTTCTTCCGTGGCACAGTAGCAGTCTTGAAGAGGGAAGTCCACATGCCCAGACTAAGACCCTGATCCCTGGTTCCAGAAGGAGCAGTAAATACTTTGTTTGAAAACTATTTTGTTCTAACTTGTCTGGAGGCTACTTAAGGATTAAAACAAGGTGTTCATCTTTGCCTTTACTAACCTGGAACTCAGGCCAGAAAAGCAGTGGGCAATGCTTAAAACACCACCAGCTGAACCCAAAGGCTCCTGAAACAAAGATTATAGTTGAGACATGCACTATATCATCTACAGCCTGAAAACAAAACCTAGGAAGAGTTTCTTTGTAAAATATTTGAAAACAATAACATCTACGAGTAATTTAGAAGACTATGCTCATGTCCCAGGCAAGAGACATATGCAGAAAACACCAGAGAAGCTTTCACACTGGGCTGATCCCTGGGCTAAGTGCAAACCTGGCTAAGTGTTAAAGAAGTGCCCAGGCACAGAGCTAATCTACAAAGATTGGTGGTGGGGGTTTGTTTGTTTTTTTAGCTCCTCACATTCAAGGAGAGCTCTATCATTACACTAGCTGAACCCAAGCAAAGAAACAGAGACTTCAGTGACTGCACAAATCAAGGAATATAGTCCTTACAAAAAAAAAAAAAAATCAGAAAATCACTAATCAAATGACGACCACAATCTTCAACAATCAGAAAAATAGCAAACCCTAGGCAAGGGAGGAATCTGATTTGCAGAGATACAACATTATAATATTCAAGTGACCAGTTTTAAACAAGAAAAGACAAGGCATACAAAGGAACAGCAGTTTGGCCCATTCGAGGGAACATCATAAATTGAGAGAATTTATCTTTGAGGCAGCCAACATAGATCTACTAGAAAAAATTTTAAAATAATTCTCTTAAATATGCATAAAAAGCTAAATAAAAACATGGAAAAATAACTACATTAAATTAGAGAAATAATGTATGACCCAAATGAGAATATCAATGATGTGATAGATACTATAAAAACAAACAAAAATTGTGAAACAGAAAAACAAGAAAAGTTATTAAAAGTAGATTTAAATGAACAGAATCAGTGAACCTAAAATAGGACAACTGAAATTGAGTTTGAGGAGCAGACAGAAAAAAATGAAGAAAAGTGAATAGAACCTAAGAGGCTTGCAGGATGCCATCAAGCAGACCATCATATGCATCATGAGAATCATAATAAGAGAAGAGGGAGATAGGGTAAAATAATATTTGAAGAAATAGCCAAAAGCTTGCCAAATTTGATGAAAGACATGAATCTATGAATTCACGAACCTCAAAAAATCCAAATAAGATAAACTCAAATAAACACCACTAGACATATTATAATCAAACATGTAAAGTCAATAACAGAAAGGAACAAAATAGAAGAGACTCATCATGTAAATGGATCTTAAATAAGATAATCAGCTCATTTCTCTGCAGAAATCTGGAAGCTAAGAAGACAGTGGAATGATATATTTAATGTGCTGAAAGAAAAGTAAATGGTCAACTAAGTATTCTATGTTCAGTAAAACTATCCTTCAAAAAATTAGAGAAATTAAGACATTTCCAGAAAAACTAAAGCTGGACTGGTTCATTACCGTTGCATTTGCCCTACATAAAATGCTGATGAGAGTCCTTCAGATTGAAATGAAAGGACTCTAGATAATAAATGAAATTCATATGAAAACATAAAATTTTCTAGTAAAGACAAATATATGAGCAAATATAAAAGCCAATATTGTATTTTTGCTTTGTAACTTCAGTTTTAAATTTTTAAACTTTTTCTACAGAATTTTAAGGACAGATGGATATACAATAAAAATAAATGTATGTTATTGGGTGCATAATGTATAAAGATATAATTTATAGCAATCACAACATAAAAAAGGGGTAGAATGGAAATTTTAGGAACGTAGTTTGTATATTCTCTGGAAATTCAGTGAGTGACAATTTGAACTAGATTGTTATAAATTTAGGATGCTAAATGTCATTTATATAGCAACCACAAAATTGTTAGATTTAAAAATTATATGCAGAAGAATGAGAAGAAAATCAAAATAGTTTACTACAAAAAACAAGTAAACACAACAGAAGTCAATAATGGAAAAATAAAGACCAAAAAATGTATAAGACAAACTTAGACCCAATATCTAATGTGGATATAAGTTCTTTCTTATTAGTAACTACTTTAAATGGAAATTAATTAAAATTTTCAATCAAAAGGCAGACAAAGGCAAAATGGGCTTACGTTTAAAAATGATCAAACTATATCCTCTCTACAAGAAACTCACTTTAGATCCAAGGACACATTTAAGTTGAAAGGAAAAATATAGAAAAATACACGCCTTTCAAGCAGTAACAAAACCAGATCTGTGGTCACTATGTTAATGTTAGACAAAACAGAATTCAAGTGAAAAATTGTTATGTGAGGAAAAGAAGGACAATATACATTCATAAAGTGGTCAATTCATGAAGGTATAACAACTATAATCATACAAGAACTAAATAACACACTCCCAAAGTATATGACACCCTCACATTGACAGAATTGCAGGTACAAATAGACAGTTGTACAGTAAGAAATTAATAGCGAAAGAAGATTTGAACAGCAGTATAAATCAACTAGCCCTAAAAGACATACGCAGAGTTTAGTAAAACTCCAAAACAGCAGCACACACATTCCTCTCAAGTGCACAAGAAGAATTCTCCAGGAAGAACCATATGTTAGGCCAAAAAATAAATACCATTAAGTTTTGAAATGTTGAAGTCACACAAAGTGTGTTTATCAACAACAGTGAAAAATTACAAATTTGTGGAGATTAAACAATACACCCTTAGATTATCCAAGTATTAAAAGAGAAATAACCAGAGTAATTTACATATACATAGAAATGAATTAAAATGAAAATATAACATACCAAAACTTTAGGGATGTGACCAAAGTAGTGCTCAGAGGAACTTTTGTACTTTAAATAACTACATTAAGAAAGAAGAAAAATGTCACGTTAACAATCTAACTTTACACCTTGAGGCACTAAAAGTAGGGAGGCTTAGTAGTGAGAAAACTTGAGGTCAGGAGATTGAGACCAGCCTGGCCAACATGGTGAAACCCTCGTCTCTACCAAAAATACAAAAATTAGCCAGGCATAGTGGTGGGCACCTGTAATCCCAGGTACTCAGAAGGCTGAGGCAGGAAAATTGCTTGAACCTGGGAGGTGGAGGTTGCGGTGAACCATTCCACTCCAGCCTGGGAAACAAGGTGAGACTCCATCTCAAAAAAAAAAAAAAAAAAAAAAAAGATCAGAGCTAATCGTTAGTTCTTTAAAAAGATCAAAATTGACAACACATTATAGACCATAGAAAGATAAAATTGATTATATGGGAAAACTAAAAACAATTGTATGCCAACAAATCAGATAATGTAGATAAAATTGACAAATTCCTGGAAAACCACAAGTTGCTGAATCTGACTCAAGAAGTATGGAATTTGAATATACCTGTAAGAGATAGAGATTGAATCAGTACTCAAAACTTTTCCATAAAGAAAAACCGAGTTTATGATTGCATCTCTGGTGAATTCTACCAAACACTTAAACAATTAATAGAAAATCTTTACAAAATCGGCCAAAATTTAGAAGAGAAGGGAAGACTTCTGTATTACACATATACCAAAACAAATCAGACATTACATGAAATGTTCAAATGCATATCCCACCTAAATACAGATGCACAAATCCTCAGCTTAATGCTTACAAACTGAGTCCTACAGCATATTAAATGCCAAATGAAATTCTTCTTAGGAAGGTAAGGTTGGCCTAACATCTGATAATCAATTAATGTAATGCATCTTATCAGTAGAATAACAAAAAACCCAAATGTGCCTCAATGGATGTAGGCAAAACTTTTAATAATATCCAAACTCTTTCATTACAAAATTAGCCAACATAGTAGAAATAAAAAGGACTACTATCATCCTGCTAAATGACGCATACAAAGAACCCATGGCTAACGTCATAACTAATGATAAAAAATTGAGTGTTTTTCTCTGAATTCAGGAACAGGACAAGGATGTCTGCTTTCATTATTTCTACTTTACATTGTACTAGCATCTCTAATAAGATAAATTTGTAGAAATATGAAATAAAAGGCATGTAAAATGGAAAGGAAGAAATAAAACTATATCTCCCCTAATTTATAATGACATGATCTGTTATGCAGAAAATCATAAAAAATTGACTAAAGAGCTCTTAGATATGATAAATGAGTTTTTCAATGTTGCTGGATGTAAGTTCAATACAAAATATTCTATTGTATGTCTATACAGTTGCAATGAACCATCCAGAAATGGAATTAAGGAAAGCAATTCCATTTACAATACAACCAAAATAAATAAAATACTTAGGAATAAATTTAACAAAAGAACTGAAAAACTAATCTGGAAACCACAAAATAACGTTTACAGGAATAAAAATATCTAAACAAATGAAAAGACATTTTATATTCATTTATTGAAAAATGAAAAGACATTTTATATTCGTTTATTGAAAGAATTAATATTTCCAATGTGGTGATTCACCCTAAAAGGATATACACACTGGACACAATCCCTAACAAAATTTCACATTGCTTCTTTGCAGAAATTGGCAAGCTGATTCTAAAATTTTTATCAAATTGTAAGGATTCCAAAATAGCAAACATAAGCTTAATAAAGAACAAAGTTTGAGTACCTACCCAATATGCTGATTTCAAAACTATTTCAAAGCTACAGTAACAAAGACAAGATGTAATTTAAGTAAATGGAATAGAATTGAGTGTCCAACTATAAGCCTTCACATTTCAATTTATATCTAAATGCTCTGAAAACAATTTAGTGGGGGGAAAAGAGTTTTTATAAAATGGTGATAGAGAAGCTAGATATCTATATGCAAATGAATGAAGTTGAGCTCTTACCTCATACAATATATATGCTTTTAGTAAAAATGGAACATGGACATGTATATAAGGATTAAAACTATAACACTCTCTTAAATTATCAAAGTTGTATATTTTGGGTCTTTGATTAAGGAATGGGTTTATAGACAAGGTGCTAAAAGCCAATAAAAGACAAACTCTAAAGACAATTAGATATATCTGATTTCACAAAAATTAATAACTTGTGTCCATCAAAGGGAATTATCACAAAAGTAAAATGGCACACCACAGAATGAAAGAAAACATTTGCAAATTATATATGTATGTATGTGTATATATATTTATTTGTGTTTGTATACATAATATGTTATATGTGGACTTGTGTCAGGAATATATAAAAATGGTTAGAACTCAATGATTAAAATATAAACTACCAAATACTTAAATGTGCAGAAATCCAAATAGATATATCTCCAAAGAAGATATAAAAATGTTCAAAAGCAAAAGAAAACATCTCAAAATCTTTATATAACAAAGAAATACAAATGAAAATCACAATGTGATACCACTTTACACTCATTAGGACGGCTATAATAAAAAAGAAATATAATACCCAGTGATAAGATAGATGGGAAGAAAGTAGAACCCACTTGCACTGCTGGTAGCAATGTAAAATGTTACGGTCAGTTTAGACAACTGTTGGGCAGTTCTTTAAAAATTTAAACATATTGTTTCAGTATCTCCTTAAATTTCACCCTTGGGTAGATACCCAATAAGTATGAAATCGTATGTTCCCACAAAAACTTGTACACAAATATTAATATCAGGATTATTTATGGTGGCCAAAAAATGTCCATCAACTGACGACTGCATAAATAAAATGTAGTAAAACAATAATATTCAGTAACCAGTAAAGATGAATTTATTACTGATACAACTTGGTTGAACCTTAAAAACCTTATGTTAAATCAAGGAAGGAAATAACAAATACACACGGTGTATGATTCTACCTGTATAAAATATCTAGAAAAATCAAATATGTAGACAGATAAATGATATTAGTCGTTGCCTAGGGCTTGATTGGTGGTAAGTGTGCGAATGTTGAAGGAGAAATAGAGTGTGACTCTGAGAGGATGTAAGGTTTCTTATATGGGAAACTAAAATATTATAAAATCAGGCTACAGTATTTATTGTACAATCCTGTGATTGTACTTACTACAAAATGATATTGTATAGTTTAAATAGATTAATTTACAATATATGACATATCTCAATGAAGCTGTCATGAAAAAATTATTGCAAAATATTTTCAAAATGTTGAGGGAATTTTATAATATGTGGGCATCCTGCCCTTTAGAAAGAATGTTCTCTGTAAGTAGTAACCACCTGTTACAAACACTGGATGCAATAATATTTTCAAGCATAAGTCATATTTATTTTAAGAATCATATAAAAATTTTTGGAAGCATATCTGTAAAACATGTTTATAACATCTGTATAGCTTGAAATTAATAATAAAATAATCATGAACATTTTCAAAGTAGACAATTTTGCCAAACTATATTCTGCAATATATACAAATGATAATATATACTTGAGTTTATTCTGGAAATGCAACTTTGTTTTGACATTGGAAATTCAAACGTTGTGATTTACCACTTTAACAGGCTAAAAAAGAAAAAGCACATGATTACTTCAATATGCCAAAAATTTACGTGACAAAATTTACTACATATTCACAGAAAAATTTTCACCAAAGAAAGAATAGAGAAAAAATTACAAATATTGATGGGTATCTACCAAAATCCCATGGAAAACATGATAATTAATGTGGAAGACTGAGTGTTTTTTCACTAAGGTTAGGATCAAGCTGGGAAGTCTTTTCTCATCACTTCTATTAAATATTTCACTTGACTTTCTAGATGGTTCAATCAAACAATAAAAGAAAGAAAAAAATAAGAGAAAGACGTGAGAGAGGAAAAGACCAGAAAGATAGGAGAATAGGCACATATGTAAGAAAGAAAGAAGTATAACCGTTCCATTTGCAGATATTATTATTATTACCAAGAAAATACCCATGAACCTCTGAAATGAACACTATAATTTACAGAATGAACAATGTTGATTATTATAAATTCAGTATATATAAATTATTTATATTCTTAGGTACTACCAGCAAACCACTGGAAAACAAAATGACAAAATAATTCTACTTGCGGTAGCACTCATCTGTGGGAAGACTTGCTTGATGAAAAATTGCTACAAACTTTCAATTTGTAAAGAGTGCAATATCTGCAAAGTGCATTAAAATTAGGTATGCTGGCACGTGTATCTCAAATCATTACTTGTGAATCTCAAATGCACACAAATTTATTTTGTAGAAGGAGAATAGTATGAGAAATTCACACCAATAAATTATATATCCTAGATAACATAGACAAATTCCTAGAAATGCAAACTACCACAATTGATTCAGGAAGATCTTTTTTAAAAATCTGAACACATCTATAAACAGTTTAAAAAAATGGAAAAACAATTTAAAAACTTCCAATGGAAAATAATGCAGAAACTGATGGGAATATGCTATTAAACAACCTAAAAAAGAATTATAATAAGTTGAGTCTAGCAACCTATGAAAGAATTACACATTATAACCAAGTGGAAATTATCTAGGGGTAAAGATAGTTCAACATACAAAATTCAATGAATATAATGCACCACATTAATAACAGAAAAGCAAAAAATGACAATTTCAATTGATGCAGAAAATGTATATGACAAAGTCCAATAATCTTTCATGAAAAAACACCCAAAAGTTAAAAATAGAAGGAAGTTTCTTGAAACTGATTTTGAGCATTCACAAAACATCAAGAGCTAATTATGCTTAATTACAAAACTGGATAATGTGTACAACCAAGAACAGAATGGAGATGACAGCCTTTACCACTGCTACTCACCATTGTGATAGAAGTTCTAGCCAGAACAATTAAGGAAGAAAAAATAAATAAAATGCATTAAAATTGGAAAAAAGCAGCTAAACTATTTGAAGATAACATGATCTTATATGTAGAAAATACAAAGGAATTCATAGACTATTAAAGCTAAAAACAAATTCTGCAAAGGTGCAGGATACAAGATCATCATATAAAAAATCAGGAAGTATTTCTATAAACTAGCAATTACCAGTCCGAAAAGGAAATTAAGAAAACTATTTCACCTAAATATAATCAATAAAATGCTTATGAGTAAATTTAATCAAGGAGGCAAAGACTTTTACAATGAAAACTACAAAAGATTACTAGAGAAGTTAAAGAAAACATAAATAGATTAAAAGATATGCCATGTTCATAACTTGGAAGCAATATTATTAAGATGTCAGTACTACTTACAGTATACAGATATCTTCGAATTCAATGTAATTTCTATCAAAATCTCAATGATGTTTTATTGCAGAAATAGAAAATTTCATCCTAAAATTAATATCAAAACTTAAGGAACCCAGATAGCCAAAACAATATTGAAAAAGAAAAACCAATTTGGAGGACTTCTACTTCTTCAAAAACACTATAAAACTTCAGTAATCAAAACGTATAGACGTACAAATATAAAGACAGACATATAGACCAATGAAATATAATGAAAAGCCCAGATATAAACCCTTGAATATATTGTCAAGTGATTTTCAACATGGATGCCAAGACAATTTAATGGGCAAAGCACAGCCTTTTCAACTGTCACTTTGGTATTGGACCAACTGGATATACACATGCAAAATAATAAATTAGAATGCCTAAACTACACCTGCTTGGGCTTGAATATTTGTCCCCTGTGAAACTCACAGTTGAATCTTATTCCTAAATGTAATAGTGTTGGGGAGTGGTGTCATCGAAAAGTGATTGGGTCATGAGGCCTCTGCCTTCATGAATGGATTAATCCATTCATGGATTAATCAATTAATGGGTTATTGCAGAAGTGGGTTAGTTATCACAAGAATGGGTCTAATATAAAATCCAGTTTGCTTCTCAGTGCACCTCTCTTGTCCTATAATGGCTTCCACCATGTTATCAGACAGCATGAGGTCTTCAACAGTGGACCAGCAGATGCGGCCAATCTTGGACTCCTCAGCCTCCAGAACTGTGAGTCAAAATAAACCTTTTTAAACATAAATTCCCGTGTCTTAGGTATTCTGTTATAGCTACAGAAAATTGATTAGAACAGAAAATTGGTACCAGGATATGGGGCTGTTGCTAATAAAAAATATGGCATAAAGAAATGTGGTTCATATACACCATGCAATACTATGCAACCATAAAAAGGAATAAGATCATGTCCATTGCAGGGACATAGATGAAGCTGAAAGTCATTATTACCAGGAAACTAATGCACGAACAGAAAACCAAACACCACATGATCTCGCTTATAAATGGGAGCTGAACAACGAAACACTTGACAACAGGGAGGGGAACAACACCCACTGGGACCTGTCAGGGGGTGGGGTGAGCAGAAGGAGAGCATTAAGAAAAATAGCTAATGCATTCTGGGCTCAAAAGCTAGGTGATGGGTTGACAGGTGCAGCAAATCACCATCGAACACGTTTACCTATGTAACAAACCTGTGCATCCTGCAGCAGACTTGAAAATAAAAATAAATATCTGAAGATGTGAAAAGAGCTTTCGAACTAGATAATGGGCAGAAACCCAAAGAGTTTGAAGGAACAGGTTAGAAAAAGCCTGGGTTGCCATAAATAGAACATTAAAGATAATTTTAGTACAAGTTCACGATATGAGAGACTGGAGAAAGTCTGAATCTTCATAGAAATTACTTATACTGTTGGCAGGACTGTAAACTAGTTCAACCATTGTGGAAGACAGTGTGGTGACTCCTCAAGGATCTAGAACTAGAAATACCTTTTGACCCAGCCATCCCATTACTGGGTATATACCCAAAGGATTATAAATCATGCTGCTATAAAGACACATGCACACGTATGTTGATTGCAGCACTATTCACAATAGCAAAGACTTGGAACCAATCCACATGTCCATCAATGACATACTGGATTAAGAAAATGTGGCACATATACGCCATGGAATACTATGCAGTCATAAAAATGGATGAGTTCATGTCCTTTGTAGGGACATGGATGAAGCTGGAAACCATAATTGTGAGCAAACTATCGCAAGGACAGAAAACACAAACACCGTGTTTTCTCACTCATAGGTGGGAATTGAACAATGAGAATACTTGGACACAGGGTGGGGAACATCACACACCAGGGCCTGTCGTGGGGTGGGGAGAGGGATAGCATTAGGAGATATACCTAATGTAAATGATGAGTTAACGGGTGCAGCACACCAACATGGCACATGTACACATATGTAACAAACCTGCATGTTGTGCGCAAGTACCCCGGGAGATAAATACAAACTAAAAAATAAAAAGAAGAAGTTACTTAAATGGTCATAACCAGAATGCTGATAGAAATGTGGACAGTAGAGTCCATTCTGAGGAGGTCTCAGATGGAAGTGAGGCACAAGGTACTGGAAACTGGAATAAAGGCTGTCCTTGTTATATAGTGACAAACAACTTGTAGGAATTTTGTCTGTGTTTACGGACTTTGTGGAAGGCTGATATTAAGGATGAACTAGGATATCTGACAGAAGAAATGTCTAAGCAGTAAAGTATTCAGCCTGTTGCATGCTGACTGTTGGCCACTTACAATGAGATGTTGGAGCAAAGGAATTGTTTATGGACAGAATTAATAATTGAAATGGATGCAGAACAGAAAGATTTGAAAAATTCATAGCCTGGCCATGTAAACAGCAAAACAGTATGTATATGAGAACAAAACAAGGGTGTGGCTGAGTGACTGGTTACTAAAGAGATTAGCATGAATAGAAGGGAGCTAGTTGCTAATCGTCAAGACAACAAGACAATGGCCCTGAAGGCATTCTAGAGATCTTTGAGGATGCCCATTTTATCCTAGACCCAGAGTTCTATGAGGGAAGAATGCTTTTCTGAGGTGGTTCCAGGGCACTCTTCAATCTCCATCTCTGTTGCCCAGGGATGACTCAGGACTCTACTTCATGCATCCTGGCATAGCACTCTTCAGCAACTCTTGCTGTGATTCAAGTGGCCTCAGGTGTAGCTCAACTTGCTGCTCTGAAAGATACAATCCATAAACCTTTTTGGCACTATGGTATGGCACAAGTGGGCCCAAATGTATCTCGAGAGGGTGCAAGCAGTAACCTTAGGCTATGTCCACATGGTGCTAACATTTCAGATGTGCAGAATGCAAGAGCTGTGGGGTCATGATAGCCTGTACCTAGATTTCAGAGGATGTACTTAAAAGCCAGGGGGCCCAGGGAGAGACTTGTCTCAAAGCAGAGCCACCACTCAGGCCTCCCACAAGGGCAAGGCTGAACAAAAAAGTGGTGTCAGAGCCAGAGACACCCTCAATATCCCAGAACTGTGGAGCCACTGGAAGCATGCAAAACCATTCTGGGAGAGCTGAAGTGTGGGATGAGCTCAGAAAAGCCATAGAGGTAAGGTTGCTCAATGTCTTGAGTTTCAACTTTCTCATATGTGTGGGCTGTGAACAAGCACACAGAACCCAGTGATCCTGTCCCCTTCCCTCTGTCCTCCCCCTCAATGCCCTCCTCCCTATGCTGTCACCACTGTTGCTGCCAGTGCCTGCAGGGAGGCTGGCAGCCCCAGACACACTAGTGACCCACCCCAACTGACAAGTGTGCACCTCAGCATGCTGTTGATGGTGCTGGCACATGCAAATGAGAACAGATTTTGCCTCCACCACCCGAAGAAACACTTTGGCTGGCACCACCATTTGGAGTGTTGTGACCAGCAGCCCAGGAACATATTGACCCATCGAGTGCATCAGGTTTCTAAACCTGAGGGGACAGATACCAAAGCTGGGGGCCTGGTATTTTCCCCTCAGAGTTAGAGCATACAGCTCAGGATTGCTGACCTGAATCTTGGGCCCCTCCAAATCTACCACAAATGAAGGCCATTGGCTGAATCTAACTTATACCACAATCAAACCTGCAACCACATCAAAGAAGATAAAACTATGAAAGAAAACCCATCCAAAGGACAGTAACTTCAAGGACTGATGGAACATCATCCAACAAAGATAAGAAAGAACCAGTGCAAGGTCTCTGGCTACTCAAAAATCCAGAATGTCTTATAACCTCCAGACAACCACACTAGTTCCCCAGCAATGATTCTTAACCAGGCTGAGATGGCTGAAATGACAGAAATGGAATTCAGAATATGAATAGGAATAAAGATCATTGATATTGGAGAGAAAGTCAAAACTCAATCAAATAATTCTAAGAAACACAGTAATACAACACAGGAAATAAAAGATGAAATTGTCATTTTAAGAAAGAAGCAAACTGAGCTAATAGAGCTGAAAAACTCATTTTGAGAATTTCAGAACACAACCACAACTATTAACAGCAGAATTGACCAAGGTGAGGAAAGAATCTCAGAGCTTGAAGACTTGCTTTTCAAAGTAACCCAGACAAAAATACAGAAAAACAATAAAAAAGAATGAACAAAATATCTAAGAAACATGGGCTTATGTAGAGACTAAACTACGACTCATTGGCATCCTTTAAAGATAAGGAGAAAAAGTAAGCAATTTGAAAAACATATTTCAGAACACTATCCATTAACATTTCTCCAGCCTCATGAGAGATGCTAACATTCAAATTCAGAAACCCCTATGAAATACTACACAAGAAGATCATCCCCAAGACATATAATCATCAAATTGTTCAAGGTTGAAATGAAAGAAAAAATGTTAAAGGCAACTAGAGAAAGGGGGCAGGTGACATACAAAGGGAATCCCATCAGGTTAACAGCACACATTTCAGCTAAAAAAAAAAAAAAAAAAAAAAAAAAAAAAAAAAAAACCTACAAGACGAGAGAATGAGGACCTATATTCAACATTCCTAAAGAAAAGATTTTTCAACCAAGAACTTCATATTCAACCAAACTAAGCTTCACAAGCAAAGGAGAAATAGGATCATTTTCAGACAAGCACATGCTATGGGAAGTTGTTACCACAAGACCTGTCTTATAAGAGGTCCTTAAGGGAATGCCACACATAAAAAGAAAACATCATTACCAGCCACCACACAAACACACTTAAGTACACAGACCAGTGAGACTATAAAGCAAACACACAGACAAGTCTAGATAATAAACAGTTAAGGACAGTGAGAAATCATATCTATACTAAATTTGGTTTTAGTTTTTCATCAAATTTTATTTTAAGTTCCAGGTACATGTGCAGGATGTGTACATTTATTACATAGTTAAAAGTCTGCCATGGTGATTTGCTGCACTGATCAACCCATCACCTAAGTATTAAGCCTAGCATCCATCAGCTTTTCTTCTTGATGCTCTCCATCTTCCTGCCCCCACCAAGAGTCCCCAGTGTGTGTTGTTCCCCCCGTGTGTCCATGTGTTCTCATCATTCAGTTCCCACTTATAAGTGAGAACATGTGGTGTTTGGTTTTCTGTTCCTGAGTTAGTTTGCTGAAAATAATGACTTCCAGCTCCATCCGTGTCCCTGCAAAGGGCATGATCTCGTTCCTTTTTATGGCTGCATAGTATTTCATGGTAAATATGTGGCACATTTTCTTTATGCAGTCTATCACTGATGCGCATTTGGGTTGATTCCATGTCTTTGCTACTGTGAATAGCACTGCAATGAACATACATGTGCATGTATCTTTATAATAGAATAATTTGTATTCCTTTGGGTATATACCCATAATGGGATTGCTGGGTCAAATGGTATTTCTGTACTAACTTTGAATGTAAATGGGCTGAATGCTCCAATGAAAAGGCATAGGGTGGCAAGATGACATAGATTACTTTTTCCACTTAATTAGTAAGAGTTATTTAAAATAAAATATACTCATAAAATTTATATTTGCATGTTCTAACTTATAAGTGGAAGTTAAACATCAAGAACATATGGACACAAAAAAGGGAACAACAGACACTGAAACCAACTTGAGGGTGGAGGGTGGAGGAGAGTGATGATCAAAAATTATCTATAGGCATATTACCTGGGTGATGAAACAATCTAGACACCAAACACCTGTGACACACAATTTGCCAGTATAATAAACCTGCACATATACCCTTGAACCTAAAATAAAAGTTAAAAAAAGTTGGGACTACTGTTTTTTAAACAAATGTTCATAGGAACAGTATTCACAATTGCCAAAAGGCAGAAAAAACCCAAATGTCAGCCAATAAATAAATGGATAAATAAAATGTTGTGTATACATACAATGGAATATTAGTCATAAAATGAATGAAGTAGATACATACTACAATATAGACAAACTGCTAAAACATTTTTACATGAAAGAAGATAGAAACAAAATGTCATATATTGTATAATTCCATATATATATAATTTGCAGAATAGGTAAATTTCTAGAGTCAGAAAGCAAACTGATGACTCTCAGGAGATGGGAATAAAGGGAAATAGGATGTTCCCACTTAATGGGAATTGTGTTTCCTTTGGGAAGATGAAAATATTTTGGAACTAGATAGAGGTGGTTGTTGTACAAAAATGTGAACATACTAAATATCACTGAATTGTACACTTTAAAATTGTGAATTTTCTTGAGAGAGTTTCCCCTAAGCAAAAAAAATAATAATTTACTCACCAAAAAATCATTAAAGAAGGAGTTGAGATTCTAATAAACATTTTAGCTACTTCTACTTCTTATGTATCTTCTAAGATGATAAATTTCTGGAGATCATGTTTATTTTCAAGTTATTTCATTAAGGTGCCCAGGCTATTCCAGAAATTATGTGATCCCAATGAGCTAATTAGGTAGAGCTAATTAGCTTAATTAAGATAATGGAGTGGAAATCCTTTTTTTATTTTTAGTTTTATTATTATACTTTAAGTTCTAGGGTACATGTGCATAACGTGCGGGTTTGTTACATATGTATACTTGTGCCATGTTGGCGTGCTGCACCCATCAACTCGTCAGCACCCATCAACTCGTCATTTACATCAGGTATAACTCCCAATGCAATCCCTCCCCCCTCCCCACTCCCCATGATAGGCCCTGGTGTGTGATGTTCCCCTTCCCGAGTCCAAGTGATCTCATTGTTCAGTTCCCACCTAGGAGTGAGAACATGCGGTGTTTGGTTTTCTGTTCTTGCGATAGTTTGCTGAGAATGATGGTTTTCAGCTGCATCCATGTCCCTACAAAGGACACAAATTCATCCTTTTTTATGGCTGCATAGTATTCCATGGTGTATATGTGCCACATTTTCTTAATCCAGTCTGTCACTGATGGACATTTGGGTTGACTCCAAGTCTTTGCTATTGTGAATAGTGCCACAATAAACATACGTGTGCATGTGTCTTTATAGCAGCATGATTTATAATCCTTTGGGTATATACCCAGTAATGGGATGGCTGGGTCATATGGTACTTCTAGTTCTAGATCCTTGAGGAATCGCCATACTGTTTTCCATAATGGTTGAACTAGTTTACAATCCCACCAACAGTGTAAAAGTGTTCCTATTTCTCCACATCCTCTCCAGCACCTGTTATTTCCTGACTTTTGAATGATTGCCATTCTAACTGGTGTGAGATGGTATCTCATTGTGGTTTTGATTTGCATTTCTCTGATGGCCAGTGATGATGAGCATTTTTTCATGTGTCTGTTGGCTGTATGAATGTCTTCTTTTGAGAAATGTCTGTTCATATCCTTTGCCCACTTTTTGATGGGGTTGTTTGTTTTTTTCTTGTCAATTTGTTTAAGTTCTTTGTAGGTTCTGGATATTAGCCCTTTGTCAGATGAGTAGATTGCAAAAATTTTCTCCCATTCTGTAGGTTGCCTGTTCACTCTGATGGTAGTTTCTTTTGCTGTGCAGAAGCTCTTTAGTTTAATTAGATCCCATTTGTCAATTTTGGCATTTGTTGCCATTGCTTTTGGTGTTTTAGACATGAAGTCCTTGCCCATGCCTATGTCCTGAATGGTATTACCTGTATTTTCTTCTAGGGTTTTTATGGTATTAGGTCTAATATTTAAGTCTCTAATCCATCTTGAATTAATTTTCGTATAATGAGTAAGGAAAGGATCCAGTTACAAAGCTGGAGGCATCATGCTACCTGACTTCAAACTATACTACAAGGCTACAGTAACCAAAACAGCATGGTACGGGTACCAAAACAGAGATATAGATCAATGGAACAGAACAGAGTCCTCAGAAATAATACCACACATCTACAGCCATCTAATCTTTGTCAAACCTCAGAAAAATAAGAAATGGGGAAAGGATTCCCTATTTAATAAATGGTGCTGGGAAAATTGGCTAGCCATAAGTAGAAAGCTGAAATCCTTTTTTTTTTTTTTGCACTAAGAGGCCCAAGTCTGTAAATCACATTGATCAGGTGACCTACAAGTCTGCATGGTATAGAGAAAAGAGGTTGAAATTTTTGAAGGTAGAAGGAAAGAGAGAAAAAGTAAGGAAATTGCACTTATTTAATTAAATACTTTAGGTACAACACCTCATTTAAGTCCCCCAACAACCTTCTGAGATAAGGTGCATTTTACCTATTCTAAACATATAGAAATTGAGATGCTAAAAGGTTGAGCAATTTCCATAATTAGAATGTGTCAGGAAAGGATTCAAATCCAAGTGTGTCACATTTTGTAGCCTGTTTAATTTCTACTACGCAACTCCTCTTCTTGGATTTTGACATATGTTTATGCCTGTAGTCCAAGAGGAAAGGAATAAAAACATTTTTGTGTGAGTGTTCTTTATTTCCAAGTAACTGTCCATCAACTTGAGCCATGTTTAGCAAGTCATTTATACATTTATCCATGAATTGTTTTTCACTTATTTTTATGTTTTGTTTCTTTGCTTTTCTTCTTACGTCTCCAAAAAGTATCAGCTACATAATAGTTGAGTGCATCTATTCCAGTGTGCAGGGGTGTCATGGTTCTTATGAAGAGAATGGTTGTTTCTGGGCAGGGATTGAAACACATTTACTCAAGTTATTCTTATTTGTTGGTTTGCTTGGATCACAAAACCACAGTGTAAAAGCCACATCAAACTTTGCTTTCTGGTTCCCTGTACTCCCTCTCTCCATCACACACACACACACACACACAGACACACACACACACACACACACACACCTATAAGTAATAACAGTGTTAGTTCTCTTTATCTCCAATCATACTCAATGGGAGTTTCTGAAACATCTTCTTTACTTCTAGACTCCTCCTGGCCAGAATAGATTACTCAAAGGTCTCCTTGGTAATTCATATTAAATTTTCAGAGTTCAGCTTAGACCATGGCCTTTCCCAGGAACCCCGTGATATTACTACCATGTGCTCTTACAGCATCCAATTTTACTTGTTATTCACTACATTGTATTTGGCTTTTTGGTCCCTCCAATGAACTGTAAGAAAATGTAATATATTATATCAGGTTCATCACTATCTCCCCAGGACATAGCACAAAAAGCATTTGACTTGTTTTTTTTTTTTTTGGTTGAGTTAATAACTGAATGGATTTTATTCGAAATTGTATACATATATTTTAATGATTGTGTAACATTTCATCTTGTTGTGATGTATGTATGAGGTGAGAGTAATTTTCCATTTTTCTTCAAATGGCTAACTGATTCTCCCACCATGAGTTATGCAGCATCCCTTTCCACCCCCATTAATAATAAAGGGAAAATCCTGGTCCTTTGACTTAGACGCCTGGTTTTTATAATCATGCAAATTATAAGGCTTCCAAGGCACCATAGTATAGGAAAAACAGGATGACTATGTTGCAGCCCAGCCATTCTCACAGGTGAGGGAGTGGAGCCAGAAATCAGTAGCTCTCCTGGTGATTCCAGTGTGTGGCCTGGTTTTTAAATGTCCTATTATACTGTATTGCATAGCATTTACAATATCTGACAATATATTACGGAATTAATCTTCATTGAATATCTCTGCTAACAAATGTAAAACTCATGGGGACAGAATTGTCTCTCTGGTTAATTTATATATCTTCAAATATCTAGGACAATAACTGGCACACAGTAGATTCTCAATAAATACTTATTGACTAAAAATCAAATCTCATTAGAAAATGTATTAGTGTGAAAATGAACAAAAATATGAGTAAATATTTTTCCACAAGATATACACAAGTAGCCAATAAACATACAAAAACATATGAAAACATAAGAAAAGATTATCAATATCATTACTCATTAGGGAAATGCAAATCAAAACCACAGTAAGATATCACCTATACACTTGGATGGCTATAATTTAAAAGATAGATATTAACAAGTGTTGCTGTGGATGTGGAGAAATTAGAATCATCATACACTGCTGATACAAATAAATGTAAATCAGTGCAGCTTCCTTGCAAGACAGTATGACAGTTCTTCCAAAAGATAAACACAGAGCTATTTAATTCAGGAATTGCAGTCCTTTGTATTTAACTCAGAGAAATGAAAACACACATCCATACAAACAGTTGTGCATAAAAGTCCTCAGTAGCATTATTCATAACAGCCAAAAAGTGAAAATAGCACAAATGTCCATTACCTGACAAACAAAAGAACAAAATGTGTTATATCATATAATGGGATATTATTTGGCAAAAAGAAACACAATATTTGTAAATGCTAGATGCTACAACTTGTATGAATCTTAAAATCAAAAGTCAGAAAAGGCTACATATTGCATAATTCTACTTATGTTAAATGTTCAGAAGAGTCACATTCATGAAGACAGAAAGTAAATTCGTGGTTGCCTATGCTTCATAATGGGGTGAAAATTGGGGGGTGAATGCTAAGGGGGTTCAAAGTATATTCTTCTTTTTACAGTCATTTCAAGAAGTTTAATGAAATTCCAAGACAAAGTGTGTTGAATTTCTACACATATACAATATGCACATGTGAGTTTACAAATTTTAACTAATAAGTCATTTCACCTCAGAGACCAAAAAAACATGATCAAAAAGAAACTGTGAGTAACAACCCATAATGTAGTTCACCACAATGGGACTCACCCTTTTCTCAGCCTAGAGTTAGTAATATTACAATAAAAATAACTATGTTCTTCTATATTTTTCTGTTAAAATAATCTCATAAATGTACAATGCTATTATTAGTTTCAAAGATATATAAATTTTATTTTTCAACAAATAAAATGATTAATTTAAAAGCACACAATGTCATGATGAAAAATACAAACATTTTAATAGCAAGGACTTGATCAGTTAAGAATTCGTTTTCTTGTTAAACATTCTAAAGCCAAGTAAAATAGTCACTCTTATAATATATCTATAATATTAGACTAAGGAATAGGTTACATATAGGTCTAAAACACTTTGGTTTGTATTTTTTAAAAAGAAGGCTTTTATAAATAAAAAAGAGGCACAATTCACATAGGAAAAAGAGGAACATGAGAAAATGAAATTATTTTCACACAGATTCACATGCATGTGAGATGTGGCGCTGGGTCCTTGTTATCCTCTTCACCACAGTGGAGCCAGCCAACCTTGAAGGGTGCCACTGCTCTCACTGGGTCCCAGCCTGGGACCCTACCTGTGTGGAGCAGCCTGGGACACAGCCTATGCTTATTTGAGACACCAGTGCTGACTCCAACCTCTGAAGAGCTCCTCTTCAACCTCATCCATAGAACTATACTTCTATCAAGTTTTGTTTTATACACAAAAACATATATATCAACATCTATAGCTACAGAGTGATTCTACTAAACTAGAAATTCTGCTACCCTAAAGTATGACTTTCTTGTAGAATTCATTTGGTCATTAAAAAAACACACAAAGAGGATGAAGAGATGATTGAGGAGCCAGAGATGATTGTTCCCTGGAAAGTCCATGGAGGAAAGTCTTAAATAAGCAGTAACAAAAAAGAAGGGGGAAGGTGAAAGGGAGAAGGAAACAATTGACTTGAAGGCAACGTGAACAGGAATATCTATTTGGATCGGGGTGTGGAGTGTGCTTTCTGCTCCCTTGAGAAGTCACAGAAAACTACCAAGGATGGATGCGGTCAAGCCAATTTCTACTTACCAAGTTCTTCTTTATAAACTGAGAGAAACTATTTAAACAATAACAATCAATCCACTGCCCCTCAACCCAGCGAACGACTGACTCTCTTACAGGGAGGCAAGACCACCACTCTCAAGGCTAAGTGAGCCCTTTTTGCTGGCTCTCAAGCTTCCTGGGAGTCCTGGGTGTCTGAGTATGGGGCTGTGGTGACAGCAGGGCAGAGATAGAGGTAGTCACAGCAACAGTGACCCAATGTAATGAGGGAGTGGTAGTTCCAGGAGACATTCGTTTGGAGATTGGTTGAAAGAAGGCTAGAGAGAGCAAAGGCAGAACCCTTTTTCTGATACAACATACATTTTGAATTTTAAAAAAGTCAATTTTTATATGTCTTAATAATATGGGAAGCATCCAGCTACGGTGACAAAAAATTCATTTGGTTAATTCATGTGAAGGAAAAAAAATACAAATAGGAAAGTGGGAGTATGATTAGGTGGGGTGAGATAAAAATATTTTATAACATATTTATTTACAAAAAAATTGTCATAAGAGCACACTGTCAATGCAGTTCACAGGGACAAAGCAAATGAGTCATTTACTTTTTAAAAAGTTTCCTAGTTCCAGGAGTTTTGCATTTTTCAAGGTCTTATCTGCTAAAGGAATGCCCTTTAGGTCAGAGCAGGTTCTCTGCAGTTTGGTTGTGGCACAAGAGAAAACACAAAATGAACCAAAACCCTTAGGTAAACTGGCATTACCTTAAGGGTAAGTCTGTTCCTGCGTAACAATGGGGCCCATTCCCATCTCTGAAGCAACTCTTTTGTTACAAACATGTCTGTTTACAGCTAACCTCAACGGACCATGCTAAGCTACCTCTCAGTCTCTGCCTCATTTTCCTGCTCACCAACACTGACCATCTATGAAAGGAAGCTAAGGTTCCCCTCCCACCGAACCAGGCTTTGAGTCTAAGTCTGACAATGAGTAAAACATCAGCATAGCCTATTATATTGATTTTGTTTTAAAGGAGAAAATGAACAAATGACAGCAGATATATGAAAAACCTTGACAGTGACCATGGGAATAGAGTTAGCACAAGGGCAGGGCACTGGCAGGGAGAAGGCTTGCTGGCCCTGTGTTGACCAAGGCTCCATCTGCAATGATGGTTGGCTGGGGATGGAGGTGGGGGATGTGGACTGCATTTCCATGTGCGGGAAGGGCAAGTAAAGCAAATAACCACCCATGCAGTAAGGCACACCAGCAAAGTGATGTGGGGAGTTGCCATGGACTCAGGGGAAACAGCAGTATGGGGAGAGCATGTGTGGGTTGTTGTACAGCCATAGGGGCCGCCTCGCTGGAGCTCTCTACTGGTTACTAATGGTCTGCTGGCGCAGAAGGTGTGGTGTGCGCCCCCAGGGTACCTTAGACTGTCCTGTGAGAAGGTATTGCCAGGCTGGAATCCCGGGAAAGGCCAGAAAACCAAGGGATGCTCAGGTCGGACCAGCCAGGACCAGCCCTGTCTGGTCGACCACCTCGCAAAGATCAAGTCTGACAGTTCCCCTAGGGCTAAAGTTTTTTTTTTGTTTGTTTTGTTTTTTTTTTTTTTTAGATGGATTCTCGCTGTGTCGCCCAGCCTGGAGTGCAATGGCAGGATCTCGGCTAACTGTAAGCTCCATCTCCCAGGTTCATGCCATTCTCCTGCTTCAGCTTCCCGCGTAGCTGGGACTACAGACGCCTGCCACCACGCCTGGCTAATTTTTGTGTATTTTTAGTAGAGACGGGGTTTCACCGTGTTAGCCAGTATGGACTCGATCTCCAGATGTCGTGACCCTCCCACCTCGGCCTCCCAAAGTGCTGGGATTACAGGTGTGAGCCACTGCGCCAGGCCGAGCTAAAGCCTTTTATGGGAGCGAGTAGAGATTAGAGGGATTGCCCTCCATGGCCATGCTCCACTATAGACATTCCCACACCAAACCCGCTGGGCTCCATCCACATCAGTTGGCTTGCTGCCCCTCCGCTTCTTTAAAGTAGCAAGTCTCCCTGCCATCTCAAGTGTCCATGGTAATTGAGGGGTTCCCTCCTTCTGTGGATCCAGAGGCCTGTGGCAAGAGCAGGTTGCTCCTTGCTAGTTCAACTCACCTGTTTCCCCAAAGCTGTTGTGGTTCGACATTGAATCTCAGTGTGTGGTAGCCTATGCAGGGTTCCCAGCTTTCTTCTCCTTCAGCCCGGCTTCTGTGCCTTCCCTCCATCCTCTCTTGGTATGTTCCCTCTGAAGATCTGTTAAAAGCACGCCAGTCTTGTTTTTAACAGACTACATCACCTCTCAGTCCCTCCGTAGGAGCTGTTCTACCTGTTTGTGTCTAGTTGGCCACGTGACCCTCCCCTCTGATTACATTCTTTTTTATGACTGAATAGTTTAGTATTTCATTTGGCATATATACTATATTTTCTTTATCTAATTCTTCATAGAGGAGACGTAGGTTGATCTTTGCTATTGTGAATAGTGCCAATATAAGCCTACACCTGCAGGTAACTTTTTCACATAATGATTTATTTTCCTTTGGGTAGATACACAGTAGTGGGGTTGCTGAATCAAATTGTAGTTGTATTTTTAGTTCTTTGAAAAATCACCAAATTGTTTTCCAAAGTGTTTATACTGATTTGTATTGCCCCAACAGTATATAAGCATTTCCTTTTATCCACATATTTGCCAACATTTGCTATTTTTGACTTTTTAATAAAAGCCATACTGACTATGATAAGATGATATCTTTTTTTTTTGCATTTTTTTTAAAATTTATTTATTATTATTATACTTTAAGTTGTAGGGTACATGTGCATAACGTGCAGGTTTGTTACATATGTATACTTGTGCCTTGTTGGTGTGCTGCACCCATCAACTCGTCATTTACATCAGGTATAACTCCCAATGCAATCCCTCCCCCCTTCCCCCTCCCCCCTCCCCCCTCCCCATGATAGGCCCCGGTGTGTGATGTTCCCCTTCCTGAGTCCAAGTGATCTCATTGTTCAGTTCACACCTATGAGTGAGAACATGCGGTGTTTGGTTTTCTGTTCTTGTGATAGTTTGCTAAGAATGATGGTTTCCAGCTGCATCCATGTCCCTACAAAGGACACAAACTCATCCTTTTTTATGGCTGCATAGTATTCCATGGTGTATATGTGCCACATTTTCTTAATCCAATCTGTCACTGATGGACATTTGGGTTGATTCCAAGTCTTTGCTATTGTGAATAGTGCCGCAATAAACATACGTGTGCATGTGTCTTTATAGCAGCATAATTTATAATCCTTTGGGTATATACCCAGTAATGGGATGGCTGGGTCAAATGGTATTTCTAGTTCTAGATCCTTGAGGAATTGCCATACTGTTTTCCATAATGGTTGAACTAGTTTACAATCCCACCAACAGTGTAAAAGTGTTCCTATTTCTCCACAGCCTCTCCAGCACCTGTTGTTTCCTGACTTTTGAATGATCGCCATTCTAACTGGTGTGAGATGGTATCTCATTGTAGTTTTGATTTGCATTTCTCTGATGGCCAGTGATGATGAGCATTTTTTCATGTGTCTGTTGGCTGTATGAATGTCTTCTTTTGAGAAATGTCTGTTCATATCCTTTGCCCACTTTTTGATGGGGTTGTTTGTTTTTTTCTTGTAAATTTGTTTGAGTTCTTTGTAGGTTCTGGATATTAGCCCTTTGTCAGATGAGTAGATTGCAAAAATTTTCTCCCATTCTGTAGGTTGCCTGTTCACTCTGATGGTAGTTTCTTTTGCTGTGCAGAAGCTCTTTAGTTTAATTAGATCCGATTTGTCAATTTTGGCTTTTGCTGCTGTTGCTTTTGGTGTTTTAGACATGAAGTCTTTGCCCATGCCTATGTCCTGAATGGTACTACCTAGGTTTTCCTCTAGGATTTTTATGGTTTTAGGTCTAACATTTAAGTCTCTAATCCATCTTGAATTAATTTTCATATAAGGAGTAAGGAAAGGATCCAGTTTCAGCTTTCTACTTACAGCTAGCCAATTTTCCCAGCACCATTCATTAAATAGGGAATCCTTTCCCCATTTCTTGTTTTTGTCAGGTTTGTCAAAGATCAGATGGCTGTAGATGTGTGGTATTATTTCTGAGGACTCTGTTCTGTTCCATTGGTCTATATCTCTGTTTTGGTACCAGTACCATGCTGTTTTGGTTACTGTAGCCTTGTAGTATAGTTTGAAGTCAGGTAGCATGATGCCTCCAGATTTGCAAGGAGGAGTTGGTACCATTCCTTCTGAAACTATTCCAATCAATAGAAAAAGAGGGAATCCTCCCTAACTCATTTTATGAGGCCAACATCATCCTGATACCAAAGCCTGGCAGAGACACAACAAAAAAAGAGAATTTTAGACCAATAAGATGATATCTTTTGTGATTTTGAATTGCATGTCTCTGATGGTTAGTGACATTGAGCATTTTTTCATACACCTGTTGGCCATTTCTATGTCTTCTTTTGTAAAATGTCTATTATTTGCCCACTTTTTAATGAAATTTTTTGGAAGTTTTGATTGAGTTGTTTGAATTCCTTGTATATTCTATCAGAAAAACATCCCATGCTCATAGATAGGAAAAATTAATATTGTTAAAATGACAATAGTGCCTAAAACAATCTACAGATTCAATGTAATATCTATCAAAATACCAACATCATTTTTCACAGAATTAGAAAAACCAATTTTAAAATTCATACGTAACCAAAAAAGGACCCAAATAAAGAAATTCTAAGCAAAAAGAACACAGCTAGTGGCATCACATTATCTGACTTCAAATTATGCTACAAGGCTATAGTACCCAAAACAGCATGGTACTGGAATTAAAACAGACAGATAGATAATGGAACAGAATAGAAAACCCAGAAATAAGGCCACTCATATTTACAGACAACTGATCTTTGACAAAGTCGATAAGAATATACACTGGGAAAAGGACACACCTTTCAATAAATTGGTGTTGGAAAATTGGAAAATTGGATTGCCACATGCAGAAGTATAAAAGTGGACCCCTGTCTCCAAAAATATACAAAAATCAACTCAAGATGAATTAAAGACTTAAATGGAGTACTAGCATAAAAGCTAAGGAAAACTCATTTGTACCATGGTCTAGGCAACAAACTTATGGCTAAGATCTCAAAAGCAAGCTGATAAAAACAAAAATAGTCAAATGAGCCTTTATTAAACTAGAAATTTTCAGCTTAGCAAAATGAATAATTAACAGAGTGAACAGACTATCTGCAGAATGGGAGAAAATATTTGAAAACATGCATCATGGACTTTTTGTACTTCGTCTCTGTAGATATTCATTGAAGACACATTCATTCATAATTACCCAAGAACTTTATTATTGAAAGCCTCCTGTTTTATTTAAACAATTTATTCTTTTAGAATATCTTGCCATAGTTGTGCGCCTCTCTTCCCTTCCAAACTTTGGAAATATCTGCTACCTCAAGTCTAGGACAGACTTCTGGTTGTAACCTACTCCTTTGTTGTTTTAAAAACTAAAATAATATTATTACTTTCTCCTCAGACTCCTCATACTTGCATTTCATTCAGACATTTTTTCATTTTGGTCAGCATTACTTTGAAAATCATTCCTATTATTATTGCTACCTCTACCTTCTGATAAATGAGTTGAAACTTCTCAGCTGGACCATAGCTGAATTCATTTTCTATTCTCCAAATTTTCTTATATGTCTCACATGTTGCTCTTTGCAACACCTGCATTTATCACTTTTTTGTCCCATATTCTACAATATTTAAGCAAGTTTAAAAGATGCTTTTAAATAGATGAAGTGAAAGAATAGACATATTCCTGTTGTTACAGGAACAGAATTTATTTACACTTATTGAGATTTTTCTTACTCTTTTTCACCTGCAATATCTGGAGTACATGTTCTAATACTTTCTTCTCTTTATTTCTAACTAATATTTTGATTTGTTCACTCATTATTAATTCTCTTCATCTAATGCAAGCTCCATACTGTCACTAGAAATGTATTCCAAGAACCCAAATCTGTTAAAATTACACTTAAAAAAAAATCAACCATCAAAGATCAAAAGAGACAAAGAAGGCCATTGCATAATGATAAAGGGATCAATTCATCAGGAAGAGCTAACTATCCTAAATATATATGCACCCAATACAGGAGCACCCAGATTCATAAAGCAAGTACTTAGAGACTTACAAAGAGACTTAGACTTCCATACAATAATAATGGGAGACTTTAACACCCCACTGTCAACATTAGAAATATCAATGAGACAGAAAGTTAACAAAGATATCCAGGAATTGAACTCAACTCTGCACCAAGCGGACCTAATAGACATCTACAGAACTCTCCACCCCAAATCAACAGAATATACATTCTTCTCAGCACCACATCGCACTTGTTCCAGAATTGACCACATAGTTGGAAGGAAAGCACTCCTCAGCAAATGTAAAAGAACAGAAAGTATAACAAACTGTTTCTCAGACCACAGTGCAATCAAACTAGAACTCAGGATTAAGAAACTCAATCAAAACCGCTCAACTACATGGAAACTGAACAACCTGCTCCCGAACGACTACTGGGTACATAACGAAATGAAGGCAGAAATAAAGATGTTCTTTGAAACCAATGAGAACAAAGATACAACATACCAGAATCTCTGGGACACATTTAAAGCAGCGTGTAGAGGGAAATTTATAGCACTAAATGCCCACAAATGAAAGCAGGAAAGATCTAAAATGGACACTCTAACATCACAATGAAAAGAACTAGAAAAGAAAGAGCAAACACATTCAAAAGCTAGCAGAAGGCAAGAAATAACTAAGATCAGAGCAGAACTGAAGGAGATAGAGACACAAAGAAACCCCCCAAAAAATCAATGAATCCAGGAGCTGGTTTTTTGAAAAGATCAACAAAATTGATAGACCACTAGAAAGACTAATAAAGAAGAAAAGAGAGAAGAATCAAATAGATGCAATAAAAAATGATAAAGGGGATATCACCACCGACACCACAGGAATACAAACTACCATCAGAGAATACTATAAACACCTCTATGCAAATAAACTAGAAAATCTAGAAGAAATGGATAATTTCCTGGACACTTACACTCTTCCAGGACTAAGCCAGGAAGAAGTTGAATCCCTGAATAGACCAATAGCAGGCTCTGAAATTGAGGCAAAGATTAATAGCCTACCAACCAAAAAAAGTCCAGGAACAGATGGAGTCACAGCCTAATTCTACCAGAGGTACCAGGAGGTGCTGGTACCATTCCTTCTGAAACTATTCCAATCAATAGAAAAAGAGGGAATCCTCCCTAACTCATTTTATGAGGCTAACATCATCCTGATACCAATGCCTGGCAGAGACACAACAAAAAAAAAGGGAATTTTAGACCAATATCCCTGATGAATATCGATGCAAAAATCCTCAATAAAATACTGGGAAACCGAATCCAGCAGCACATCAAAAAGCTTATCCACCATGATTAAGTAGGCTTCATCCGTGGGATGCAAGGCTGGTTCAACATTCACAAATCAATAAACATAATGAAGCATATAAACAGAACCAAAGACAAAAACCACATGATTATCTCAATAGATGCAGAAAAGGCCTTTGACAAAATTCAACAGCTCTTCATGCTAAAAACTCTCAACAAATTCGGTATTGATGGAACGTGTCTCAAAATAATAAGAGCTATTTATGACAAACCCACAGCCAATATCATACTGAATGGGAAAAACTGGAAGCATTCCCTTTGAAAACTGGCCCAAGACAGGGATGCCCTCTCTCACCACTCCTATTCAACATAGTGTTGGAAGTTCTGGCTAGGGCAATCAGGCAAGAGAAAGAAATCAAGGGTAATCAGTTAGGAAAAGAAGAAGTCAAATTGTCCCTCTTTGCAGATGACATGATTATATATTTAGAAAACCCCATTGTCTCAGCCCAAAATCTTGTTAAGCTGTTAAGCAACTTCAGCAAAGTCTCAGGATACAAAATCAATGTGCAAAAATCACAAGTATTCTTATACACCAGTAACAGACAAACAGAGAGCCAAATCACGAATGAACTCCCATTCACAATTGCTTCAAAGAGAATAAAATACCTAGGAATCCAACTTACAAGGGATGCAAAGGACCTCTTCAAGGAGAACTACAAACCACTGCTCATTGAAATAAAAGAGGACACAAACAAATGGAAGAACATACCATGCTCATGGATAGGAAGAATCAATATTGTGAAAATGGCGATACTGCTCAAGGTAATTTATAGATTCAATGCCATCCCCATCAAGCTACCAATGAGTTTCTTCACAGAATTGGAAAAAACTGCTTTAAAGTTCATATGGAACCAAAAAAGAGCCTGCATTGCCAAGACAATCCTAAGTCAAAAGAACAAAGCTGGAGGCATCACGCTACCTGACTTCAAACTGTACTACAAGGCTACAATAACCAAAACAGCATGGTACTGGTACCAAAAACAGAGATATAGATCAATGGAACAGAACAGAGTCCTCAGAAATAATACCACACATCTACAGCCATCTGATCTTTGACAAACCTGAGAAAAACAAGAAATGGGAAAGGATTCCCTATTTAATAAATGGTGCTGGGAAAATTGGCTAGCCATAAGTCGAAAGCTGAAACTGGATCCTTTCCTTACTCCTTATACAAAATTAATTCAAGATGGTTTAGAGACTTAAATGTTAAACCTAATACCATAAAAACCCTAGAAGAAAACCTAGGTAATACCATTCAGGACATAGGCATGGACAAGGACTTCATGTCTAAAACACCGAAATCAATGGCAACAAAAGCCAAAATTGACAAGTGGGATCTAATTAAACTAAAGAGCTTCTGCACAGCAAAAGAAACTACCATCAGAGTGAACAGGCAACCTACAGAATGGGAGAAAATTTTTGCAATCTACTCATCTGACAAAGGGCTAATATCCAGAACCTACAAAGAACTCAAACAAATTTACCAAGAAAAAAAAAAAAAAAAACAAAAAAAAACAACAACCCCATCAAAAAGTGGGAAAACGATATGAACAGACACTTCTCAAAAGAAGACATTCATACAGCCAACAGACACATGAAAAAATGCTCATCATCACTCACTATCAGAGAAATGCAAATCAAAACCACAATAAGATACCATCTCACACCAGTTAGAATGACAATCATTAAAAAATCAGGAAAACCACAGATGCTGGAGAGGATGTGGAGAAATAGGAACACTCTTACACTGTTGGTGAGACTGTAAACTAGTTCAACCACTGTGGAAAACAGTATGGCGATTCCTCAAGGATCTAGAACTAGAAATACCATTTGACCCAGCCATCCCATTACTGGGCATATACCCAAAGGATTATAAATCATGCTGTTGTAAAGACACATGCACACGTATGTTTATTGCAGCACTATTCACAATAGCAAAGACTTGGAATCAACCCAAATGTCCATCAGTGAAAGACTGGATTAAGAAAATGTGGCACATATACACCATGGAATACTATGCAGCCACGAAAAAGGATGAGTTCATGTCCTTTGTAGGGACATGGATGCAGCTGGAAACCATCATTCTCAGCAAACTATCACAAGAACAGAAAACCAAACACCGCATGTTCTCACTCATAGGTGGGAACTGAACAATGAGATCACTTGGACACAGGAAGGGGAATATCACACACTGGATCCTATTGTGGGGAGAGGGTAGTGGGGAGGGATAGCATTTTGAGATATACCTAATGTAAATGACGAGTTAATGGGTGCAGCACACCAACATGGCACATGTATTCATATGTAACAAAACTGCACATTGTACACATGTATCCTAGAACTTAAAGTATAATAAAAAAATCACTCAGAAACAGCCTATCACACACAGGATAAAATTCAAAAAGTGTTCCATGGTTATACAATGATTTGTGATCTTTTATTTTATGTGAAAAATTGTGGAACTTTATTCCATTCTGACTTTTACAAGAAGACCAGAAGAAAGATTGCTACAAATCCAGCTTAAGCAAAGCACAGGTAACAGTCAATAGTTTTCTTTCTCTGGTTGTCCTTCCCCTATGTCTAGATATCAGCCTTTTCTTACTTAAAGGAACATTTAATTTTACTGACAAAATTATAATTGTATATGTAGATATACATATATATTTAAGTACATTGTGATGGTTTAATATATGAGTGCAATGTGACATAATTTAGTCAAGTGATTTAACATATCCATTGCATCACTTACTTGACTATTTTTCTAGGGAGAACATTTGTAATTTACTCTTACTATTTTGAAATGCACAATACATTATTATTAATTACTGTCACCATGCTGTACAATAGGTCCTAAAAATTCATTTTTTTCTTCTAGCTGAAGTTTTGTATCTTTTAAATAACATCTCCCCATGACTCAACACTGCTCCTGACTTTGGCAACTATCATTCTACTTGCTACTTCTGTGAGTTCAACTTTTTTAGATTCCACATATAAGTGAGATTATGCGCTTTTGTCTTTCTGAGTCTGGTTTATTTCCTTTAGCATAATTTTCTTCAAGTTTATTCTTCAAATTCATCCATGTTGTCATAAAGACAGAATTTTCTTCTGTTCTAGGATGCATAGTATTCCACTGTGCATAAATAAAACATTTTTTGGTCCATTCATCTGTTGATGGCCAGTTAGGTTGATTCCATATCTTACTGTGAATAAAGCTGTCATAAACTAAAAGTGTAGATATCTTTTAGACATGGCCATTTCATTTTTTGATATATACACAGCAGTGAAATTGCTGGAGCATACAACAGTTCTATTTTTATTTTTTTTAAAAACCTCCATAATGGCTGTACTAATTTACATTTCCACCAACAGTATGCAAGTGCTGCCTTTCCTCCCCATGTTGATCGAGATTAGTTATTTTTCATTTTTTTGGTAATAGCCATTTATACAGGTGTGACATAATATCTCATTGTGATTTTAAACTGCATTTCTCTAATAGTTATGTTGAGCATTTTTATATATATCTATTGGCTATTTGTATGTATTCTTTTGATAAATGTCTATTCAAATAATTCAGTGGCTAGAAAACAAATAACATGAATCAAAAAGGCATTAGCATTATTGATCTGATGGTAGGCATCCCAGAAGTCAGCCAAATTGAAAAACATGGGGTTGGCAACATGAGACCCCTCTTTTATTATTTATTTGTTTATTTAACTTTTAGATTCTGGGGTACATGTGTAAGTTTGTTACATAGGAAAACTTATGTCTTAGGGGTTTGTTGTACAGATTATTTTACCACCCAGGAATTAAGTCTAGTACCACTTAGTTATTTTTCCTGATCCTCTCCCTCCTCCCACCCTCCACCCTCCAAATAGGCCCCAATGTTTATTGTTCCTCTTTTTGCATCCATGCGTTCTCATCATTTAGTTCCCACTTATAAATGAGAACATGTGGTATTTGATTTTATTTTCCTGCATTAGTTTACTAAAGATAATGGCCTCCAGCTCCATTCATGTTCCTGCAAAGAACACTTTCTCAGTCTTTTTATGGCTGTATAGTATTAGATGATGTATATCTACCACATTTTAAAAATCCAGTCTATCATTGATGGGCATTTAGGTTGATCCCATGTGATTACTATTGGGAATAATGTTGCAATGAACATACACGTGTGTGCATATTTATAATAGAAAAATTTATTTACCCTTGGGTGTACGCCCTGTAATAGGATTGCTGGGTTGAATGGTAGTTTTGTCTTTAGGTCTTTGAGGAATCACCACGCTGCTTTCCACAATCAACTAACTGATTTACACCCTCAGCAACAGTGTATAAGTATTACTTTTTCTCCACAACCTTGCCAGGGTCTGTTAGTTTTTGACATTATAATATTAGTAACAGCCGGCCAGGCGCAGTGGCTCATGCCTGTAATCCCAGCACTTCGGGCGGCCAAGGTAGGCGGATCACCTGAGGTTGGCAGTTAGAGACCAACATGACCAACATGGAGAAAACCTGTCTCTACTAAAAATACAAAATTAGCAGGGTGTGGTGGCGAATACCTGTAATTCCAGCTACTCAAGAGGCTGAGGAAAGAGAATCACTTGAACCTGGGAGTCAGAGGTTGCTGTGAGCCAAGACCTTGCCATTGCACTCCAGCCTGGACAACAAGAGCGAAATTCCATCTCAAATAATAATAATAATAATAATAATAATAATAATAGTAATAGCCATTGTAACTGCTGTGAGTCAGTATCTCATTGTAGTTTTGATTTGCATGTCTCTAATAATCACTGATGCTGAGCTTTTTTTCCACCTTTGTCAGCCACATGTACGTCTACTTTTGAAAAGTGTTCATTCGTGTTATTAACTCAGTGTTTAATGGGATTGTTTGCTTTTTTCTTGTAGGTTTGTTTAAGTTCCTTACAGATGCTGAATATTATACTTTTGTCAGATGCATAGTTTACAAATATTTTCTCCCATTCTATAGGTTGTCTGTTTAATCTCTTGCTAATTTCTTTTGCTGTTCTTTTGGCATCTTTGTCATAAAATTTTTGCCCATTCCTATGTTCAGAATGATATTGCCTAGGTTGACTTCCAGGGTTTTTATAGTTTGGGGTTTTACATTTGTCTTTAATCTGTCTTGACATTTGTATATGGTGTAAGGAAGGGATTCAGTTTTGATCTTCTGCATATGACTAGCCAGTTATCCCAGCACTATTTATTGAATAGGGAGTTCTTTCCCCATTACTTGTTTTTGTCAGGTTTGTTGGAGATCAGATGGTTGTAGGTATATAGCCTTACTTCTGGGCTCTCTAATCTGTTTCATTGGTCTATGTGTCTGTTTTTGTACAAATGCCATACTGTTTTGGTTTCTGTAGCCCTATGGTATAGTTTGAAGTCAAGTAGCAAGATGCCTTCTTCTTTGTTCTTTTTGCTTAGGATTGCATGGCTATTTTTCTTTTTCTATATGAATTGTAAATAGTTTTTATCTAGTTCTGTGAAAAAGTCATTGGTAGTTTGACAGAAATAGTATTGAATCTGTAAATTACTTTGGGCATTATGGCCATTTTAACAATATTAATTCTTTATTAAAGCAGTGTTTTGTAGTTCTCCTTTTAGAGGTCTTTTGCCTCCCTGGCTAGCATATTCCAAGATATTTTATTATTTTTGCCCCAAATGCCAACTTTTAACAGTTTTATTCAGCATATTTCTGGAGTTCCTAGCCAGAGCAATTAGACAAGAGAAATAAATAAAGGGCACCTATTTAGAATAATGGCTTTCAGTTTAATCCATATACTAAGGGACCAGACTTCACCACTATGGAATATATACATGTAAGATATTTGCACTTGTACCACATTTTATGTGTATATATATATATATAACATATATATATAACATATACACACATATGTATACATGTTGACACATGTGCATATATATATGTGTGTGTGTGTGTATATATGTGTGTGTGTGTGTATAAAACAAATATATTATCCTACCCCAGGTCGAATGACTTTTTTCAAATAGACAAATTATAATGAATGTCGGTGAGGATGTGAAGAAGAGGGAACATTCACCCAGTGTTGCTGGCAATTTAAATTACTATGGTCACCATGGAGGAGAGTATGGAAATGCCTCAAAAGCTAAAACTAGAACTATCATATTCTCTATATATCTATATCTATATAGAGAAAGAGAGACTATACATATATATAATTAAATGACAAATTATTCTTGTTTGCAAATTATATAATCTTATATTTAGAAAAACTACAAATCTACCAAAAATTAGAACTGAGAAATCCAGTAAAGTTGCAGGACACACAATCAACACAAAACGTATCATTTATTTTTACAAACAGCATACAACCTGAAAAAGAAACCAATAAAGCAATCTCATTTGCAATAATAACTAACATTAATTATCTGAACATAAAATTAGTCAAAAAAGTTATATATCTACATGATAAAAAATAAAACACTGATGAAAGAAATGTAAAAGAAGAGAAAAAGTAGAAATACATTCCATGTTCATAGATTGAAATAATCAATACTTTTTAAATGTCCATACTACCTAAAGCAATCCTTGCACTGAATACAATCCCTAACAAAATACCAAATACCTTCTTCACAGAAATAAAACAAACAATCCTAAAATTCATAGGTGAACACAAAAGATCTAGAATTGCCAAAGCAATCCTGAGAAAAGAAGAATAAACCTGGAGGCATCACATTACCTGAATTCAAATTATACTATAAAACTACAGTAACCAAAACAGCATAGTACTGGCATAAAAGCAGACATACAGACCAATGGAACAGAATAGAGAACACAGAAATAAGTCCATGCATTTACAGTCAATTCACATTTGACGAAGACACCAAGACCATACATTAGGAAAGGACAGTCTGTTAAATAAACGGTGCTGGAAAAACTTGACATGCATATACATAATAATGAAATTAGAACCCTCTCTCTCAGAATATACAAAAATCAAGTAAAAATAGATTGAAGACTATGGTGTAAGACCAGAAACTAAAAAACTATGAGAAACAAATATTGTGGAACTCTTTCTAGATATTGGTTTAGGCAAAGATTTCTTGAGTAAAACCTGAAAAGCATGGGTAAGAAAAGCAAAAAAATGGACAACAGGATTACATCAAGCTAAAAATACTCTGCACAGCGAAGGAAACAATCAACAAAGTGAAGAGACAACCTACAGAATGGGAAACAATTTTTGCAAAGTCTTCAACTAATAGGGAATTAATAAACAGAATATAAAAGAACTCAATTTAATAACAAAAAGCCACAATTAATCTGATTTAAAAATGGACAAAAGATCTAAATGACATTTCTCAAAAGAAGACATACAAGTTGCCAACAAGTATGTGAAAAAATGTTCAAAAGCATTAATCTTCAGAAAAATGTAAATTATAGTCACAACGAGATAGCATCACTATCTGGGTTAAATGACTTTTATCAGAAAGAGAAATTCTAACAAATGTTGTTGAGGATGAGAAGAAGAGCGAACACTCATTTTATGTTGGTGGCAATTTAAATTAATATGGTTACTGTGAAGGAGAGTATGGAAGAGTCTCAAAAAAGTAAAAATAGAGCTATTATATGATTCATGAATCCTACTGCTGGATCTATGTTCAGAAGAAAGAAAACCACTATATCGAAAACATGTCTACACTCAAATGTTTATTATAGCACTATTCACAATAGCCAAGATATGGAATCAACCTAAGTTTCTATGATTGAACGAATGAATAAAAAAAATCTGAAATACATACACAGTGAAACATTATACAGTCATAAAGAATGAAATCCTATTATTTGCAAGGGTATGGCTGGAATTGAAGAATATTATGTTCAATGAAATAAGCCAAACACAGGAAAAAATCACGCTTTTACTCACATGTGGAAGCTAAAAATTTGATCTCATAAAGGTAGAGACTAGAAGGATGGTTACCGGAAGTTGGGCAAAGTAGTGGGAAGGAAGAATATAGAGATTTGGCTTAATGGGTACAAAAATAGTTAGATAGAAAAAATAAGATCTAATGATTTGTACTAGAATTGGACAGCTAAAATTAACAATCATTTATTGTACATTTCAAAATAGCTAGAGAAGGAGATTTGAAATGTTTCCACCACCAAAGAAAAGTAAATGTTTGAGGTGATGGATATTTTATTTGCTTGATTTGATAATTACATATTGTACACTTATATCAAAATATCACATGTATTGCATAAATATCTACAATTATTATGTATCTATAAAAATTAAAATAAAAAGTTTTAAGTGAAACTTGCAAGCATGTCAAAATCAAAGAGAATAATGTTTTCTTTTTGCTTTTTGTGAAAGGATCCTAGTTTGTAAAACAAATTTTAATTTTTTATTCTTGTGGATACATAATGTATATGCATAACATATTTTGATACAGTCATACAATATGTAATAATCACATCAGGATAAATGGTGTATACATCACCTCAAATATTTATACTTTTTCTGTGTTGCAAACAATCCAATTATACTCTTTTAGGCATTTGAAAATGTAAGATAAATTATTGTATACTGTAGTCACCCAGTTGTGCTATCAAATACTAGATCTTATAATTCAACCTAACTATATTTTTCACATATTAACAATTCCTTTTTCCCACCTAGTACCCTTCCCAGCCTCTGCTTATCATTCTTCTAGATCTTCATGAGTTCAACTATTTTCATTTTTGGCTTCCACAAATAAGTGAGAACAAACAAGTAATGTTTGTCTTTTTGTGCCTGGAATATTTCACTTAATATAATGACCTCCAGTTCAATCCACGTTGTTGCAAATAACGGGATCTCATTCATTTTTATGGCTGCGTAGAAATCCATTGTGTATATGTATCATTTTTTCTTTCTTTGTTTTTAAACTTTTCTTTTAAGTTCGGGGTACATGTAAAGGTTTCTTATATAGGTAAACTTGTGTTACAGGGGTTTGATGTATATATTATTTTATCCCTCTGGTTTTAAGCCTGCTACCCAATCTTTATTATATTATATTATATTATATTATATTATATTATATTATATTATTTTCTACTCCTCTCCTTTCTCCCATTCTCTACCATATGATAAGCTCCAGTGTCCGTTACTCCCCTCTTTGTTTCCATGTGATCTCATTATTTAGTTCTTACTTATAAGTGAAAACATGCCTTATTTGGTTTTCTGTTCCTGGATTAGTTTGCTAAGAATAATGAACTCTCCATCCATGTTCCTTCCAAAAATATTATATCCTTATGTTTTATGACTGCATAGTAGTCCATGGTGCAAACGTATCACATTTTTTTTATCCATTCTTTCATTGATAAGCATTTAGGTTGATTTCATGTCTTTACCGTTGTGAATAGTGCTGTAATAAACATACAAATGCATTTGTCTTTATGTTAGAATGATTCATGTTCAGTTGGGTATATATCAAGTAATGGGATTGCTGGTCCAAATGGTAGTTCTGTTTCTAGGTTTTAGAGGAATCACGACACTGTTTTCCACAATAGTTGAACTAATTTACACTTCTAACAACAACATAAGTGTTCCTTTCTCTCCAAAACCCTTCCAGCACCTGTTTTTTTTTTTTTTTTTTTGACTTTTTAAAAATAGCCATTGTGAGTTGTGTCAGATGAAATCTCATTGTGGTTTTGATTTGAACTTCTGTAATGATCAGTGATGTTGAGCCTTTTCTTCATATGCTTGTTGGCTGCGTGCATGTCTATGCCTTTTTTCAAAAAGTGTCTATCCAAGTCTATGTTTACTTTTTAATGAGGTGGTTTACTTCTTACTGGCAAATTTCTTTAAGTTTCTTATAGATGTTGGATATTAGACCTTTGTCAGATACATAGCTTGCAAATATTTTCTCTTACTGTGTAGGTTGTCTGTTTTATCTGTTTATAGTTTCTTCTGCTGTGCAGAAGTGCTTTAGTTTAATTAGATCCCATGTCAATTATTGTTTTTGTTACAATTGTTTTTGCTTTATTTGTCATGAAACACTTGCCCATTCCTATGTCCAGAATGGTATTACCTAGGTTGTCTTTCAGGGTTTTGATAGTTTTTGGTTTTATATTTAAGTCTGTAATCCATCTTGAGTTCAGTCTTGTATATGGTATAAGGAAGGGATCCAGTTTCAAACTTCTGCATATGGCTAGCCTGTTATCCTAGCACTGGCCAGGATAGGGATTTATTGACTAGGGAGTTATTTCCCCATTGCTTGTTTTTGTCAGTCTTGTCAAAGATCAGATGGTGGCCTTATTTCTGGTTTCTCTGTTCTTTTCCATTGGTCTATGTCTATTTTTGTACCACTACCATGCAGGTTTGGTTACTGTAACCCTGTAGTATAGTTTTAATTCAGGTAGTGTGATGCCTTTTCCTTTGTTCTTTTTGCTTAGACTTTGCATGTGTATTTGGGCTTGTTTTGTTTTATATGAATTTTAAAATAGTTTTCATCTAATTCTATGAAAAATGGCTTTGATAGTTTCATAGGAATAGCATCCAATCTATAAATTGGGCAGCATAATCATTTTAATGATATTGATTCTTTCTGTTATACAAATGAACATAACATGTTTTTCCATTTGTTTGTTGATATGGTTTGTCTCTGTGTCCCCACCCAAATTTCATCTCAAATTTTAATCCCCACAGGTTGAGGGAGGGACCTGGTGGGAAGTGATTGAATCTTGGGGGAGGTTCTCCCCATGGTGTTCTCGTGATAGTGAGTCACTTTCACCTTTTCATGTCATCTTTATAGAAATATAAAGAAGTTCTCATGAGAACTCGTGGTTTTAAAAGTGGCAGTTTCCCCTGTGCCCTCTCTGTCTCCTGTTGCTGTGTGAAAAGAAGGTGCTTGCTTTTCCTTTACCTTCTGCCATGTTTGTAAGTTTCCAGAGGCCTCCCAGACATGTGAAACTGTGAGTCAATTAAACCTCTTTCTTTATAAATGACTCAGTCTCAGGTGGTATCTTTATGGCAGTCTGTGAACAAACTAATAGAGAATATTTGCATTGGGTTAGTGGGTTATTGCTATAAAGATGACATGAAAAGGTGAAAGTGACTTTGGAACTGGGTAATGGGCAGAGGTGGGAAAAATTTGGAGGTCTCATAAGAAGACCAGAAAGATATGGGAAAGTGTGGAACTTCCTGGAGACATGTTGAATGGTTTTGACCAAAATGCTGATACTGATATGAACAGTGAAGTCCAAGTTGAGGTGGTCTCAGATGGAGATGAGGAACTTCTTTGGAACTGGAGCAAAGTTCATTCTTGCTATGCAAAGAGACTGGTGGCATTTTGCCCCTGCCCTAGAGATCTCTGGATTTTTGAACTTGAGAGAGATGATTTAGGGTACCTGGTGAAAGAAATTTTTAAGCAGCAAAGCAGTCAAGAAGTGACCTGGTTGATTCTGAAAACATTCAGTCATATGTGTTCACAAAATGATTATCAGAAACTGAAACTTATTTGAAAGGGGAAAACAGCATAAAAATTTGGAAAACTTGCAGCCTGACCATGAGGTAGAAGAGAAATACCCATTTTTTGAAAGAAATTCAAGCTGACTGCAGAAAATTGCGTAAGTAACAAGGAGCCAAATGTTAATCACCAACACAATGGGGAAAATGCCTCCAGGGCATTTCAGAGATCTTCATGGCAGCCCCTGCCATCACAGGCCCAGAGGCCTAGGAGAAAAAAAAAGTGCTTCATGGGCTGGGCCCAGGGCCCCACTGCTTTGTGCAGCCTCAGAACTTGGTGCTCTGCATCCCATCAGCAGCTCTAGCCATGGCTAAAAGGGGACAACATACAGCTCAAGCTATTGATTCAGAGAGTGTAAGCCTCAAGGCTTGGTGGCTTCCATGTGCTGTGGGACCTGTGGTGTGGGTGTGCAGAGACAACAGTTCAGATTTGGGAACCTCTGCCTAGATTTCAGAGGATATATGGAAACACCTGGATGTTCAGGCAGAAATCTGATTCAGAGGTGGAGCCCTCATGAAGAACTTCTGCTAGGACAATACAGAGGGTAACTGTGAGGTAGAAATCCCCACACAGAATCTCCACTGGGGCGCTGGCTAGTGGACCTGCGAGAAGAGGGCCACCATCCTCCAGACCCCAGAATGATACATCCACCAATATCTTGCACCACGCATCTGGAAATGCCACAAGCACTCAAAGACAGCCCATGAAAGCAACTGTGGGGACTATACCCTGCATAGCCACTAAGGTGGAGCTACCCAAGACCTTAGGACCCCACCCCTTGCATCAGTATGCCCTGGATGTGACACATACAGTCGTATGAGATTATTTTGGACCTTTAAGATTTAATGAATTTCCTGCCAAATTTCAGACTTACATGGGGCCTGTGGCCCCTTTGTTTTTGTCATTTTCTCCCATTTGGAATGGGAATATTTACCCAATACCTGTGACCCCAATGTTCTTGAAAGTAATCAACTTGTTTTTTATTTTGCAGGCTCATAGGCGTAAAGGACATACCTTGTCTCAGATGAGATTTGGGCTAGGACATTTGAGTTAATGCTAGAATGAATTAAGGCTTTGGGAGACTGTAGGGAAGGCATGATTGGCTTTGAAATGTGAAAAGAACATGAGATTTGAGAGGGAGGGGCCATGGGTGGAATGATACAGTTTGATGATTATAAAAAAGTCAGGAAACAATAGATGCTGGTGAGGTTGCAGAGAAATAGGAATGCTTTTACACTGTTGGTGGGAATGTAAATTAGTTCAATCATTGTGGAAGAGAATGTGGGAATTCCTCAAATATTTAAAACCAGAAATACTAGTTGACCGAGCAATCATATTACAGGGTATATACCCAAAACAATATAAGTCATTTTATTATTAAAATACATGCACGTGTGTGTTCATTGCAGCACTATTCACAATAGCAAAGACATGGAATCAATCCAAATGACCATTAGTGATAGACTGGATAAAGAAAACGTGCTACATATACATGATACAATACTAGGCAGCCATAAAAAGAAACATTATCATGTCCTTTGCAGAAGCATGGAAGAAGCTGGAAGTCATTATCTTCAGCAAACTAATGAAGGAACAGAAAACCAAGCACCACATGTTCTTACTTATGAGTGGGAGCTGAACAATGAGAACACATGGACACAGGGAGAGGAGCAACATTTACTAGGGTCTGCTGCCGCGGAGAGGGGGGAGCATGAGGATGGAGAGCATCAGGAAGAATAGCTAATGGATGTTGGGCTTAATACCTAGGTGATGGGTTGATCTATGCAGCAACCACCATGGCAGCCTTTTGCCTATCAGGGAAAAGAGATGATGCATGTTGGGCTTAATATCAAGGTGATGGATTGATAGGTGCAGCAAACCTCCATGGCACTCATTTACCTATGTAACAAACCTGTACATCCAGCACATGTACCCCAAAGCTTAATTAAAATAAATAATAACAATAAAAAATTTTCATAGCATTTTTATACAGCAACAGGGTTCAATCTCAGAGCCAAATCAAGAATGCACTCTCATTTAAAATAGCTACCAAAAAATCTAGGAATACATTTAACCAAGGATGTGAAAGATCTCTACAAGAAGAACTGAAAACACTGCAGAAAGAAATCATAAATGACACAAACACATAAAAAAATTATATGTTCATAAATTAGAAAATTCAATATTTTTAAAATAGCCTTTCTTCCCAAATCAATCTACAGGTACAATGCTATGTGTATAAAATTATCAATGTAATTTTTCACAGAATTAGAATAAACTGATTCTAAAATTTATAGGGAACCATAAAAATGTGAGCCTGAATAGCCAAAGCAATCCTAGGCAAAAACAAAAACAAACAAGAACCGTAAGCAGTGTTATTGCATTACCTGGCTTCTAACTGCACCACCAGGACACACTAGCTCAAACAGCATTTTAGTTACAAAAGCAGACACTTAGACAATAGAAAAGGAAAGAGTACCCAGAAATAGAGCCATACATCTATAGTTATCTGATCATTAATAAAGTCAACAAAAGTAAGCAATGGGGAAAGAACTCCTTATTCAATAAGTGGTGCTGAGATAGTTGACTAGCCATATGCTGAAGAATCAAACTAGATAATTTTCTTTCACCATATACAAAAATTAATGCAATACGGATTAAAGATTTAAATGTAATACCTCAAACTATAAGAGTACTTGATAAAAATTTAGGAAAGAACACTTTGCACATCAGTCTTAGGAAATAAATTATGACCAAGTCTGTAAAAGCAATTACAACAAAAACAAACATTGACAAGAGTGACCTAATTAAACTAAAGAGCATATACACTCTGAAAAATAAAACTATCAACAGTGAAAACAGACAGCCTAAAGTATGGGAGAAAATATTTGCAAACTATGCAGCCAACACGGGTCCAATGTCAAGAATCTATAAGAAATTTAACTAATTAAGCAAGTAAAAACAAATAACCTTATTAAAAAGTGGGAAAAACACAGAAACAGACGTGTTGCAAAAGAGGTAAAACCAATCAATAAACTTGGAAAAATGTTCAGCATCACTAATCCTCAGAGAAATGAAAATCAAGACCACAATGAGATACCATCTCACACCAGTCAGAATGACTACTATTATAAAATAATAATAATAAACAGGTTTTGGCAAAGCTGCAGTGAAAAGGGAACAATATATAATGCTTGTGAAAATTTAAATTATTTCAGCCATTGTGGAAATCAATTTGGAGATTTCTGAAATAACTTAGAACTACTATTTGTCCCAACAATAACATTACTGGGTATACATATCCAAAAGAAAATAAATTATTTTACCAAAAAGACATATGCTCTTGTATGTTCCCTGTAACTGCAGCACTACTCAAAATGGCAAAGACATGGAATCAATCAGAGTGTCCATCAGTGGTGAACTTGATAAAGAAAACGTGATCAGACATACCATGTAATACTATGCACCCATAAACACAAATGAAAGTATGTTATTTGCAGCCACATAGATCCAGTTGCAGGCCATTATTTTAAGCAAATGGATGCAGAAACAGAAAATCAAATACCATATGTTCTCACTTATAAGTTGGAGCTAAATATTGGATGTTCATGAACATAAATATAGTAACAATAGACACTGGGAACTAACAAAAAGGGGAGCTAGTGAGAGAGGCAAGGATTTAAAAAGTAACCATTGAGTACTATGCTCACTACCTAGGTGACAGGATCAATTCTATCCTAACCTCAGCATTACGTGATATACCCATATAACAAACCTGCAGATAAACCTCCTAACTAAAATCAAAATTGGAATTATAAGAACTTTAAAACGTTCCAGGCCCAGATGTCTTTATTATTGTATTTTACCTAACATTTAAAGAAAGTATAATATTAATTATTCAAAGATGTTTCAAAAACTAATAGAATGGTAACAGATAATAGTATTATTTCATTTGAAGGGGCATGTATTACCATGATATCAAAGACCAAATACATCATCAAATCAAAAATAGAAACAAAAATACTCCAATAAATCTCCAGCAGTGATAAATATAGACATAAAAATTATAAATAAAACATTAGAAATTTCAGAAAGTTAACAAGGATATCCAAGAATTGAACTCATATCTGCACCAAGCAGACCTAATAGACATCTACAGAACTCTCCACCCCAAAGCAACAGAATATACATTCTTCTCAGCACCACATCACACTTATTCCAAAATTGACCACATAGTTGGAAGTAAAGCACTCCTTGGCAAATGTGAAAGAACAGAAATTATGACAAACTGTCTCTCAGACCACAGTGCAATCAAACTAGAACTCAGGATTAAGAAACTCAATCAAAACCACTCAACTACATGGAAACTGAACAACCTGCTCCTGAATGACTACTGGGTACACAACGAAATGAAGGCAGAAATAAAGATGTTCTTTGAAACCAATGAGAACAAAGATACAACATACCAGAATCTCTGGGACACATTTAAAGCAATGTGTAGAGGGAAATTTATGGTACCAAATGCCCACAAGAGAAAGCAGGAAAGATCTAAAATTGACACCCTAACATCACAATTAAAAGAACTAGAGAAGCAAGAGCAAACACATTCAAAAGCTAGCAGAAGGCAAGAAACAACTAAGATCAGAGCAGAACTGAAGGAGATAGAGACACAAAAAAACCTTCAAAAAAATCAGTGAATCCAGGAACTGGTTTTTTGAAAAATAAAATTGATAGATCACTAGCAAGACTAATAAAGAAGAAAAGAGAGAAGATTCAAATATATGCAATAAAAAATGATAAAGGAGATATCACCCCCGACTCCACAGAAATACAAACTACCATCAGAGAATACTATAAACACCTCTATGCAAATAAACTAGAAAATCTAGAAGAAATGGATAATTTCCTGGACACTTAAACTCTCCCAAGACTAAGCCAGGAAGAAGTTGAATCCCTGAATAGACCAATAGCAGGCTCTGAAATTGAGGCAATAACTAATAGCCTACCAACCAAAAAAAGTCCAGGACCAGATGGATTCACAGCCAAATTCTACCAGAGGTACCAGGAGGAGCTGGTACCATTCCTTCTGAAATTATTCCAATAATAGAAAAAGAGGGAATCCTCCCTAACTCATTTTATGAGGCCAACATCATCCTGATACCAAAGCCTTGCAGAGACACACAAAAAAAGAATTTTAGACCAATATCCCTGATGAACATTGATGCCAAAATCATCAGTAAAATACTGGCAAACCGAATCCAGCAGCACATTAAAAAACTTATCCACCATGATCAAGTGGGCTTCATCCCTGGGATGCAAGGCTGGTTCAACATACGCAAATCATTAAACGTAATCCAGCATATAAACAGAACCAAAGACAAAAACCACATGATTATCTCAATAGATGCAGAAAAGGCCTTTGAAATTATTCAACAGCCCTTCATGCTAAAAACTCTCAATAAATTCGGTATTGATGGAATATATCTCAAAATAATAAGAGCTATTTATGACAAACCCCCAGACAATATCATACTAAATGGATGAAGTGTTCTGTAAATATCAGTTAGGTCCATTTAATCTAGAGTATATTTTAATTTCAATATCTCTTTCTTAATGTTCTGTCTGGATGATTTGTCCATTGCTCAAAGTGTGGTATTGAAGTCCCCTACTACTGTTTTGCAGCTTATCTCTCCCTTCAGATTTATTAATATTTGTTTATATTTTTGGTGCTCTGATCAGGAGTGCTGATGAGTTGTACACGGTCTTGTTACACATTCACATATTTCTTGGAGGTTTTGATCAGTTTTCTTTTTAAATTTTTGTCTGAATTAATTTGAAGAATTTTTCTTTGAGCTCTTGGATTGTTTCCTCAGTTTGTTCTATTCTGTTGCTTACACTTCTGATTCTATTATGAAATTCTTATAGCGAATATTTCAGCTCCAGAAGCTGTCTGTCTTAACACAGGAATTTCATACATCAGCTCTTGAATCATTTTATTGTTTTGCTTGGCATCCTTGAATTGAGTTTCAACTTTCTCCTTGATCTTGATGAAATTACTTGCCATCCAGATTCTGAATTCCATGCCTGTCGTTTCAGACAATTCAGACCAGTTAAGGACTATTGCTGGGGAGCTTTTGGACTTGTTTGGAGACAAGGAGACACTCTGGCTCTTTGAATTGCCAGAGTTCTTTCACTGATTGTTTTTCATCTGGGAGGGCTGATTTTCCTATAATTGTGGTGTAAATTAAATATCCTTCATTGACTTTGTTTCTGAAAGTGTTCAGAGGACTAAAGCTTTGTACAGGATCTTTCTTGTAGAATTCTTGCTCTTGGTTTCACAAGGAGAAGAATTAGTTGCAATATTTCATTTTGTTGTTTGGGTTGTGATAGAGTAGATGGCCCTTGAGAATAATAGGTAGTATACAGGCTTTTACTCAGCCACATGGTTCCTTTGTTTATCTTTGCATGAGGACCAGAGAGGTGACTCCCTCATCAGATCTGCTCATGGGTTTTGGGTGAACTATCCTCATTACCACACCCTTACCAGATGAACCCTTTAGAGGGAGGCACAGCTAGGTCTCATGCCAGTTAGCAAAGATGTTTTGACTGTGCCCTCTCAGTTTTCTGAGAATGTGGTCTCCCCCTTTCTAAGTGCAGAGCACAGCACCCAGCTTTGGCACTTCTGATCTGCTGGCACTACTGAGTCACAGCTAAGTGGCACCAGGACCTGCTTGTGACTCCCTCCTCTGGTTGCTCAGAGTTGAGTTTTGTGTGAGGCGTAAAATTGAAGGGGTTCCAGACTGCGGGATTGCATTCAGATGGAGCTAACACCCAGGCTGGACTGTGGAGGCCACACTGTGAATAAGCTTCTATAGGGCAGCCAGGCAGGCGCCCTGGGAAAAGCAGGTGAGCAGGTGGGCCTGCAGAGCAGATGTGTCACAGTCCTGTGGGAAAGCAGCCCCTGTTTTCTTCCTGATGGATAGGTGGGCCATAGCCTCCCAGAGGTAACCAGGCAGCCCTGGAAAGTGGATGTTTATGACTGTCTCCAGAGGATGTGACTCACACTCACAGGTCCTTGTTTTGTCCCTGCTGCAGCAGTCTGCATCTAATCTCCAGAGAGATCATTCTGCAATCTCACATGTCTATGTGTATTTGCGGTCCCTGCACCTAGGATCTCAGAGGTCTATGTTAAGAGTGAATAGTCCCAAGTTCCCTTACTCACTCCTTCCCCTGGTGGTGCCCTATGGTGTGAGAAATCAGCTGTAGAGTTCAGGCACTCCACATGAGGTTCTGAGCCTCTTCCCTCTTCAGCCTCAGTTACCGCATCTTTTCTTCATCCACATTTGACTTTTTCTCTCTGAAGATCTGTTCAACTTATGTTGGTGAAGTCAAAATTCAGGTCTCTATCTCTATGGGAGTGGCCCTTTCCAGCTGGATCTAGCCAGCTGCAACTTCCATGTTACAATTTTGTTCGTTGCTTTCTGCCTTTTTAAAAAGCATTATACTTTAAGTTCTGGGGTACATGTGCAGAACGTACAGGTCTGGTTACATAGGTATACATACGCTGTGGTGGTTTTCTGCACCTATCAAACAGTCATCTAGGTTTTAAGTCCCACATACATTAGGCAATTGTCCTAATGCTCTCCCTCTCTTTGCCCCCCAGCCCCCGACAGGCCCCAGTGTGTGATGTTCCCCTCCCTGTGTCCATGTGTTCTCCTTGTTCAACTCCGACTTATGAATGAGAATATGCGGTGTTTGGTTTTCTATTCCTGTGTTCATTTGCTGATAATGATGGTTTCCAGCTTAATCCATGTCCCTGCAAAATAACTTATTCTTTATTATGGATGCACAGTATTCTATGGTGTATATGTGCCACATTTTCTTTATCCAGTCTACCATTGATGGACATTTGGGTAGGTTCCAAGTCTTTGCGATTGTGAATAGTGCTGCAATAAACATATATGTGCATGTGTCTTTATAGTAGAATGATTTATAATTCTTTGGGTGTATACCCAGTAATGGGATTGCTGGGTCAAATGGTATTTCTGGTTCTAGATCCTTGAGGAATCACCACACTGTCTTCCACAAAGGTTGAATGAATTTACACCCCCACCAACAGTGTAAAAGCGTTTCTATTTCTCCACATCCACTCCACCATCTATTCCCTGACTTTTTAATGATTACCATTCTAACTGGTGTGAAATGGTATCTTATTGTGGTTTTGATTTGCATTTCTCTAATGACCAGAGATGATGAGCTTTTTTTCCCCCATATGGTTTTTGGCCACATAAATGTCTTTTTTTTTTTTTTTTTTTTTTTGAGAAGTGTTTTGTACATATCCTGGCCCACTTTTCGGTGCATTTTTTTCTAGTAAATTTGTTTAAGCTCCCTGTAGATTCTGGATATTAGCCGTTTGTCAGATAGATAGGGTGCAAAACTTTTCTCCCATTCTGTAGGTTGTCTGCACAGTTTCTTTTGCTGTGCAGAGGCTCTTTAAATTAGATTCCATTTGTCAATTTTGGCCTTTGTTGCCTTCGCTTTTGGTGTTTTAGTCATGAAGTCTTTGCCCATGCCTATGTTCTGAATGGTATTGCCTACGTTTTCTTCTAGGGTTTTTATGATTTTATTCTTATGTTTAAGTCTTTAATCCATCTTGAGTTAGTTTTTGTATAAAGTGTAAGGAAGGTATCCAGTTTTAGTTTTCTGCTTATAGCTAGCCAGTTTTCCCAGCATCATTTATTAAATAGGGAATCCTTTCCCCATTTCTTGTTTTTGTCAGGTTTGTTAAAGATCAGATGGTTTTAGATGTGTGGTATTATTTCTGAGGGCTCTGTTCTGTTCCATTGGTCTATATGTCTGTTTTGGTACCAGTACCATGCCGTTTTGGTTACTGTAGCCCTGTAGTATAGTTTGAAGTCAGGTAGCGTGATGCTTCCAGCTTTATTCTTTTTGCTTAGGGTTGTCTTGGCTATATGGGTTCTTTTTGGTTCCATATGTAATTTAAAGTGGTTGTTTTCTAATTCTGTGAAGAAAGCAAATGGTAGCTTGATGGGAATAGCGTTGAATCTACAAATTACTTTGGGCCATATGGCCATTTTCATGGTATTGATTTTTCCTATCCACAAACATGGAATTGTTTTCCTTTTTTTGTGTCCTTCTTTATTTCCTTGAGCAGTGGTTTATAGTTCTCCTTGAAGAGGTCCTTCACATCTCTTGTAAGTTGTATTCCCAGGTATTTTATTCTCTTTGTAGCAATTGTGAATGGGAGTTCACTCATTATTTGACTCTCTGTTTGTCTATTATTGGTGTATAGAAATGCCTGTGATTTTTGCACATGGATTTTGTATCCTGAGACTTTGCTGAAGTTGCTTATCATCTTAAGGAGTTATGGGCTGAGACGATGGAGTTTTCTGAATTTACAATCATGTCATCTGCAAACAGAGGCAATTTGATTTCCTCTCTTTCTATTTGAATACCTTTTATTTCTTTCCATTGATTTATTGCTCTGGCCAGAACTTCCAATATTATGTTGAATAGGACTGTTGAGAGAGGGCATCCTTTTCTTGTGCCAGTTTTCAGAAGGAATTCTTCCTGCTTTTTCCCATTCAGTATGATATTGGCTATGAGTTTGTCAAAAATAGCTCTTATCACTTTGAAGTATGTTCCATCAATACCTATTTTATTGAGTGTTTTTAGCATGGAGGGGTGTTAAATTTTATCAAAAGCCTTTTCAGCATCTATTAAGTTAATCATATGGTTTTTGTCATTGGTTTTGTTTATGTGATGGATTATGTTTATTCATTTGTGTATGTTTATACCAGGGATGAAGCTGACTTGATTGTGGTGGATAAGCTTTTTGACGTGCTGCTGGATTCAGTTTGTGACTATTTTATTGAGTAATTTTGCATCTATATTCATCATGGATATTGACCTGAAATTTTCTTTTTTTGTTGTTTCTCTGCCAGATTTTGGTATCAGGATGATGCTGTCCTCATAAATGAGTTAGGAGGGAGTCCCTCTTTTTCTATTGCTTTGAATAGTTTCAAAAGGAATGGTACCAGCTCCTATTTGTACCTCTGTTAGCATTCGGCTGTGAATCCATCTGGTCTTTTGCTTTCTTTGATTGGTCGGCTATTAATTACTGCCTGAATTTCAGAACTTGTTATTGGTCTATTCAGGGATTCGACTTCTTCCTGGTTTAGTCTTGGGAGGGTTTATGTGTCCAGTAATTAACCCCCTTTTTTTCCAGATTTGCTAGTTTATTTGTGTAGAGGTGTTTATAGTATTATTTGATGGTAGTTTGTATTTCTGTGGGATCAGTGGTGATATACTCTTTATAATTTTTTATGTCTATTTGATGCTTCTCTCCTTTCTTCTTTATTAGTCTGGCTAGCCATCTATCTATTGTGTTAATCTTCTCGAAGAAACAGCTCCTGGATTCATTGACTCTTTGTAGGGTTTTTCGTTTTTCTGTCTCCTTCAGTTCTGCTCCAATCTTAGTTATTTCTTGTCTTCTGCTAGCTATTTAATTTGTTTGCTCTTGCCCTCTAAACACTGCTTTAGCTGGGCTCCAGAGATTCTGGTATGTTTTGTCTTTGTTCTCATTGGTTTCAAAGAACTTATTTATTTCTGCCTTAATTTTTTTATTTACCCAATAGTCATCCAGGAGCATGTTGTTCAGTTTCCATGTCGTTGTGTGGTTTTGAGTGAGTTTCTTAATCCTGTGTTCTAATTTGATTGCACTGTGGTCTGAGATACTGTTTGTTATGATTTCCATTCTTTTGCATTTGCTGAGGAGTGTTTTACTTCCAAATCTGTGGTCAATTTTAGAATAAGTGCTATGTGGTGCTAAGAAGAATGTATATTCTGTTGATTGGGAGTGAAGAGTTGTGATGATGTCTATTTGGTTGGCTTGGTCCAGAGATGAGTCCAAGTCCTGAATATCCTTGCTAATTTTCTATCTCATTGATCTTTCTGATAATGCAGTGAAGTGTTAAAGTCTGCCACTATTATTGTGTCAGAGTCTAAGTCTCTTTGTAGGTCTGTAGGAGCTTGCTTTTTAAATCTGGGTGCTCCTGTATTTAGTGCATATATATTTAGGATAGTTAGTTCTTCTTGTTGAATTGATCTCTTTAGTATTATGCAATGCCCTTCTTTGTATTTTTTGATCTTTGTTGGTTTACAGTCTGTTTTATCAGAGACTAGGATCGCAACTCCTGTTTTCTTTTTTGTTTTGTTTTCCATTTGCTTGGTAAATTTTCCTCCATCTCTTTATTTTGAGCCCATCTGTTTCTTTGCATGTGAGATGGGTCTTCTGAATACAGCACACCCATGGGTCTTGACTCTTTATCCAACTTGCCAGTCTGTGTCTTTTAATTGGAGCATTTAGCCCATTTATATTTAAGGTTAATATTGGTACATGTGAATTTGATCCTGTCATCATGATGCTAGCTGGATATTTTGGACATTAGTTGATGCAGTTTCTTCATAGTGTCATTGGTCTTCATATTTTGGTATGTTTTTGCAGTGGCTGGTATAGGTTTTTCATTTCCATATTTAGTGCTTCCTTCAGGAGCTCTTGTAAGGCAGGTCTGGTGATGACAAACTCTTTCAGCATTTGCTTGTCTGGAAAGGATTTTATTTCCCTTTCACTTATGGACTTTAGTTTGGCTGGATATGAAATTCTGCATTGAAAATTCTTTTCTTTAAGAACATTGAATATTGGCCCTGACTCTCTTCTGGATTGTAGTGTTTCCGCAGAGAGATCCACTGTTAGACCGATAGGCTTCCCTTTGTAGGTAACCTGACCATAACATGTTTTTCTTTGTTTTAACCTTCAAGAATCTGATGATTATGTATCTTGGGGTTGCTCTTCTCTAGGAGTATCTTAGTGGTGTTCTCTGTATTTCCTGAAATTGAATGTTGTCCTGTCTTGCTAGGTTGGGGAAGTTCTCCTGTTTAATATCCCGAAGTGTGTTTTCCAACTTTGTCACATTCTCCCCATCACCATCACATACACCAATCAATCATAGGTTTGGTCTTTTTATAGAGTCCCATATTTCTTGGAAACTTTGTTCATTCCTTTTCATTCTTTTTTTCTCTAATTTTGTTTTCATGCTTTATTTCATTAAGTTGGTCTTCAATCTCTGATATCTTTTCTTCTGTTTGATTGATTTGGCTATTGATACTTATGTATGTTTCACGAAGGTCTCGTGCTGTGTTTTTCAGCTCCATTAGGTCATTTATATTCTTCTCTAAATAGGCTATTCTAGTTATCAGTTCCTGTAATCATTTTTCAAGATTCTTAACTTCTTTGCATTGGGTTCGGACATGCTCCTTTAGCTCAGAGGAGTTTGTTACTACCCATCTTCTGAAGCCTACTTCTGTCAATTCATCAAATACATTCTCTGTTCAGTTCTGTGCCCTTGATGGAGAGGAGTTATGATCATTTGGAAGAGAAGAGGCATTCTGGTTTTTGGAATTTTCAGCAATTTTGCACAGGTTTTTCTAAATCTTTGTGCATTTATCTACTTTTGATCTTTGATGTTTATGGCCTTTGGATTGGCTTTTTGTGGGCTTCATTTTTGTTGATGTTATTGCTCTGTTTGTTAGTTTTCCTTCTGTCTAACAGTCAGGCATCTCTTCTGCAGGTTTGCTGGAGTTTACTGGGGGTCCAGTCCAGACCTTGTTTGCCTGCGTATCACCAGTGGAGACTGCAGAACAGCAAAGATTACTGCCTGCTCCTTCATTTGGAAGCTTCATCCCAGAGGGGCACCTGCCTGATGCCAGCTGGAGTTCTCCTGTATCTGTCAACCCCTGCTGGGAGGTATCTCTCAGTCAGGAGGCATGGGGGTCAGGGATCAACTTGAGGAAGCAGTCTGTCCCTCAGCAGAGCTCAAGCACTGTGCTGGGAGATCTGCTGTTCTCTTCAGAACTGGCAGGCAGGAACATTTAAGTCTGCTGAAGCTGCTCCCACAGCTGCCCCCACAACTGCCCCTTAACCCAGGTGCTCTGTCCCAGGGAAACGGGAATTTTATCTATAAGTCCCTGACTGTGGCTGCTTTTCTTTTAGAGATGCCCTGCCCAGTGAGGAGGAATCTAGAGAGGCAGTCTGGCTACAGCTGCTTTGCTGCACTGCATTGAGTTCTACACAGTCTGAACTTCCTGGTGATTTTGTTAACACTGTGAGGGGAAAACCACCTACTCAAACCTCAGTAATGGTGGATGCCCCTCCCACCACCAAGCCTGATCATCCCAGGTTGACTTCAGACTGCTGTGCTGGCAGTGACAATTTCAACCCAGTGGTACCTAGCTTGCTGGGTTCCATGGGAGTGGGACCTGCTGAGTGAGAACACTTGGCTCTCTAGCTTCAGCCCTCTTTCCATGGGGGCGAATGGTTCTGTCTTGCAGGGGGTCCAGATAGCACTGGGACACACACACACAAAAACAAACAAACAAACAAAACAAAACAAAACAAAAAAAACCTCTTACAGCTAGCTCAGTGTCTGCCCAACAGCCATCCAGTTTTGTGCTTGAAACTCAGGCCCCTGATGGTGTAGGCAGATAAGGGAATCTCCTGGTCTGTGCGTTGCAAAAACCATGGGAAAAGTGTAGTATCTGGGCCAGATAGCACAGTCCCACATGGCACAGTCCCTCACAGCTTTCCTTGGCTAGGGAGGGAGTTCCCCTGCCCCTTGCAGTTCCTTGGTAAGGTGACACCACACTGTGCTTCTCCTCACCCTCCATGGGCTGCATCCACTGTCTAACCAGTACCAACGAGTTAAACCAGGTACCTCAGTTAGAAATGCAGAAATCACCCACCCTCTGTGTTGGTCTCGCTAGGAGCCACAAACTGGAGCTATTCCTATAGCTATTCGGCCATCTTCCCAGCTGAAATCTCGCTATTGCTTCTTTCTTAAATGTTTGGTACAATTTGGTAATAAAACCATCTTGAACTTTAATTTTCTTTTTTTTTTTTTTTTTTTTTTGAGACGGAGTCTCGCTCTGTCACCCAGGCTGGAGTGCAGTGGCCGGATCTCAGCTCACTGCAAGCTCCGCCTCCCGGGTTTATGCCATTCTCCTGCCTCAGCCTCCGGAGTAGCTGGGACTACAGGCGCCCGCCACCTCGCCCGGCTAGTTTTTTTTTATTTTTTAGTAGAGATGGGGTTTCACTGTGTTAGCCAGGATGGTCTCGATCTTCTGACCTCGTGATCCGCCCGTCTCGGCCTCCCAAAGTGCTGGGATTACAGGCTTGAGCCACCGCGCCCGGCCTGGACTTTAATTTTCTTTATGAGAATGTTTTTAACAATCAATCCTAATTCTCCAATAGTTATAAGACTATTTAGGTTATCTATTTTTAATTGAAATTTTGAATTTCATATCTCTCTGAAAGTTGTCAATTTTATCTATATTGTTAAATTTATTTACAAGAAATTGTTCAAAATATTTTGTAATTTTTGCTGTAATAACTGTTGAATCCATTGCAATATTGCCTTCCACTCCTCATATTATGTGTCTTCTTTCTCTTTTCTTAGTTGATACATATAGTAGATGTTCAATTAATTTGAATTGATCTTTTCAAATAAACAGCTTTTTGTTTCATTAATTTTCCTCTATTACCTATACATTTTTAAAATTAATATGCAATCTTATTTTTATTTTCTTCCTTCAGCTTATTTTAGTTTTATTACTCTTATTATTAAATAGAATATGAGCCTTGCAGTTCTTCCAACTGTAATCCTCTGCTATTATACAGCAGACCTATGGATATGGCAGCTGGATGTGGCCAGAGGGACAGTGTTCTATAACCCTATAATTAAGTAATTAAGTCTTAGTCTTTTGGTAAGCCTGTGCCCCTGGGCTGTGACTTTCTGAAGTCACAGATTTACTCCCTCTTAGGTGAAACAGAAAAGCTTGAGGGGCCTAAAGTTGGATATTTTTCTTCCCCCACTAATCAATTAAGTCTCAGCAAAGTAGTTTTCTTTGAGGGAAAGTGGAGAACATAACACTCTGGGTATATTTCAAGGCACACTTCAAACTGTTTATTCTTTTTCACTGCTGGAAGCAGGAGGGAATTTTTCTCTTATCTTCAGGGTAAGAATCTGATACAGCTCTTGGAGTCAAAGTTCATAAAAGTGTGAAGAAGTCCCTAATCCTGGGACCCCAGGGATCTTAAACACTCAACTTAAGTTTTTCTATTCATTCCTGGCTCCAGAGGTTTCTGCTCCTAATAGGCTGCAATTCTATATTTGCCTGTCTCTCTAGTTTTTGAGTTTCCCCTGTGACTTCAATATTATGGGGTAAATCTAAAAAGAATTTTTAATATTCACTAGTTTCAGCTTTTCCCTTATTGTGAAGATGGAAGTAAAAATTTTCAAACACATTACATGTCAGAACCACTATGTTCACTTTTCTTTATTCTTTTTTCTCTATTCTTTGAATTGTTTAATCTCTTTCAATCTATCTTGAAGTTTACTAATTCTTTATATGCCAATTCAAATATACTCTTGAAGTGGAGGGACAAGATAGCTGACTAGATGCAGACAGAAAAATTCTGTCCCACTGAGTGAGACCAAAATATTGAGTAAATTAATATATTTTGAACAAAACATTTGAAAGAAAACACTGAGAGTCAATACAGAAGTGATGCAAACAATGAGGCTGAAAAGGGAGGAAGATGGGAACCCTGCATAGGATTTCTGGTCCTAATGGACTCCTAAGAACCTGGGAATTAAAGTACCTGTGGGGCAATCCACACTTGCCACAGAACTCTGGGACCTTAGCTACATGTGTTCCTGTGACCCCTACAGTTAGTTGAGCTGGCAGAAAAAGCTACCAAGAGAGTATCCAGACAAACTTAAGTCTTCATGGAGCTCAAAGGGTTTTGTGTGGAAACATCTGCAACAAAACTTAGCCATATGTGCACACACCTCAGGGCATTCCATAAACCTCTGAGTGGCTTTAGCCTTTGCTGACTGCCAGATCAGGAGAGAACAGAGCTATCTTTCCCACAAGACTAGGACACCTCAGATCTCTGCAACTTTCTGTTTACCAGCACTTTCAGGGTCCCTTCTTGGCTTATCTCACAGGACTAAGCACACAGTGCAGGCTCCACTGCCTTACAGGAATGGTTTGACAGTGCTCTCACTGGAGTGCTCTTGTGGCAACCTCACTAAGGTGTTTTGCCAGCGGCTTCCACCAGAGTGCTTTGCCAATGGCCTGGGAGAACCTCACCTTTCACAATACAGATGAATCTTGACTTCAAGGGGCCAGAGGCAAATACAAAGGCTTAGTTCTAAACCCTTAGGGATAGAGCACAGAACCTGGGACTGTGGAGCTAAAATCTGTGACAAAAACTCCACTGGGGGATTAACTCTCATTCTCAGAACACTGGGAAAGAATAATGCATGGGCTTATAGGCTGGCATGGGATCTGGGGGTGTGTCCCACCACAGGGCTGGTCTTGCAGGGTAAAACCTGTCTGCCAGCGACAGCCTCTGCCTAAGGGATCCCTACGGACCAAAACACCCAATATCCCAATGATGTGTGTGCAGAAGGTTTGGCACAAAAGTAGCTAAATGGACCACATACTGGTGTAGCCACTAGATGGAGATGTAACTGAGGGAGAGCAAGTTGGATGATAGCCACAGCTGTTTGCTGTGAAAACATAAACCTAGGCTCTGAGTACCACATTATCTTCACACCTATGGCAACACCACTTTGCCTGGAGATCGCTCATCCTTGACCTACTGCATCAAAAGATCACCCACAGCCTTACCTCACAACCTTTCTGACTCTGACAAGCACAGAGTACCAGCAGGGTCCTGGAGAGCTCCAGATCTCCTAATGACTTAAGATTTTGTTTGTGCTACCCCTAAAGTAGTGAGGAGCATAGCGAAGCAAGCCCCCACCTGCAGCTGAGAAAACATGGGTGTGGCACAAGTGATTTAAATGGGATTTTGTAAGACCCAAGAAATAACATCATGAGACAGTCATCTCTCCTCACTGTCATCTACTGTGTAATATCTTCCTGATTGTATTTTAGGCACACATGGCAATGTGCACCTTATACACTGTAGTTGCAGAATATTTACAAAAGTTTCGTTTTCCTTAAACAACTTTTAAAGAGATCCAGTAGGTTAAAGAATGTACATAAGTTAAAAAAGATTAGAGTAATTTAGCAGAAAGTATAAGCAAGTTATTTGGCCCATACCGTATCTCATCTTTGGGAGAGTATGTCTTTCTTTTTGTCTTCCAATTTTCCTGTTCTGATTTTGGAGCTCTGAACTGAGCTATTTTTAAGTTAAATTTAAACGCTTATTTAAATGTTAGTATATATTGCTTTTCTTTTTTGGATAAATACAGAGTAACTCTTTTTGCTGCTTTATCAGCTTATTTATTTGTTTCACTTTCTAGAGAATCTGAATTGTAAGGACTAGGAATTTTAACTATGGCCCATAATTCTGGTAATAACATGGCTTCTAGGAACTGTAAAATAAGGTGTCCACTTTTCTATGAACTTATCAGAAGTTAAAAATTCTCTTTGTATTCACGATATTCCAAACTAATCGGCTACTCCGCCATTTGTGTAAATCGTAGCAGTTTTTCTTTTACCAAATTGCAGGCCTTGGTTAATTCTATCAGTTATGTTTGTTGAGCTGTGTTGGCTTCTGGAAGGTAAGCACTTTTAATTTCTTCAGTTAAAGATACTATAGCATACATAATCTGTGTGATAAGTCCCAGGTTCATCTTTTAAGTAAAAATCATCTGTAAATCACACAACATCACCATTAGTAAGGTGATTCTCTTGCAGGTTTGTTCTATGTGAGAGAACCTGATTAGTTGAGATTATGCAATCATGTGGCATGCCATCAGGAGTCAAAGGCAGAAAAGTGGCAGGATTTAGATTATTGTATTCAGAAATTGTAATGTGATATATAGAGAGTATAACTTCATAAGAAGTGAATCTATAACAGCATAATGTTGAGTGCAATGTAAATTTAGGAGTGTGCCCACAGGATGTGGAATAAAAACAGTGAAAACAAATTGCATCATTATTTATATGGCTGTTCTTACTAACAAAGCAGTTTTTTATTGCCTTTATGCAAGGTTATGTTCCTTTAGCCACAGCGTCCCAGTTGCTTACTGTAAAATCCTATAGGTATATTTTGATCTCTGCATTTTTCTTTCAGAACATTTAAGATGTTTCTACAACTTTTAAGGTTAAAAATAAAAATAGAATATTATAATTTGGATGTATGCTCTTTTTAATAATTTTCAATATTAACTGATTTTTCTCAGTTCATTACAGGGTGTCTGGAGGTGGGGGTGGTTAATGGGTACAAAAACATATTTAGAATGAATGAATAAGGTCTAGTATTTTATGGTACAACAAGGTGGCCATAGTCAGTAATAATTGTACAGTTTGAAATAACTAAATGGGTATAATTGGATTGTTGGTAATACAAAGAATAAATAATTGAGGGGCTGGATACCCCATCTTCTGTGATGTGTTTATTATGCACTGCATGCCTATATCAAAACATCTCATGTCTCCTATTAATATGTACACCTACTATGCACTCTCAAAATCAAATAATTTTTTTTAAAAAGAAGAGGAATACATAAAGTTTAAATTTTTAGCCACAGGTTTAGAATCCAATTTTACCTTATCTTGACAGTACTCAAAATCCACTTATTTTCTTCATAATTTTGAGGTTAGGGAAGGCCAATATTTCTTTTATCATATTCAAGTGGATAAAAAGATCTTCCTTTGATATTAGATGACCCAAATATCTTACTTGCTTTGGACAAAGCTGAGGTTTTTATTTTGTCCTTGTATCACTTTAAGGCTAATTGATGAAAACAAGCAAATTGTATCTTCTATAGAGGCTTGCCTATCCTTTGAGCAGAAAAGGAAATCATCTACATATTGTACTGAAGTGGATTTTTTAAGGAAGTTAGTATCTGAAAGATCTACCTTTTTTTAGAGGGACAGGATCGCACTCTGGCACCCAGGCTGTGGTACAGTGTCAAGACTGCAGGTCACTGCAGCCTGAGAGATCTAACTTTCATGTGTGTGAGAAGAAAGTTAGGCTCTCAGTGTATTCCTGAGGCATGAATGGCCATGTGTACAGTCTGTCTTTCAAAGTGAAGGCAAACACTGCCCAAAGTAATGTATAGATGCAATGCTTCCCATTAAACTACCATTGAGATTCTTCACAGAACTAGACAAAACTATCTTAAAATTCATATGGAACCAAAACAGAGCCCAAATAAACAAGTCAATCCTAAGCAAAAAGAACAAAGCAGGACGCATCATGCTACCCAACTTCAAACTATACTGTAGGACTATAGTAACCAAAACAGCATGGAACTGGTACAAGAACAAACACATAGACCAATGGAACAGAATAGAAAACCCAGAAATAGGACCATACACCTAAAACTATCTGATCTCCAACAAACCTGACAAAACAAGAATGCGTAAAGGTCTCCCTATTCATTGAATGGTGCTGGGATAACTGGCTCACCATATGCAGAAGATTGAAACTGGACACTTTCCTTATGCTATGTACAAAAGTTAACTCAAGATGGATTAAAGACTTAAATATAAAACCCAAAACTAGGCAATACTATTCAGAAAAATAGCAAGGATTTCATGAGGAAGATTCCAAAAGCAATTGCAACAAAACAAAAAATGACAAATGAGACCTGATTAAACTAAAGCGCCTCTGTGCAGCAAAAGAAACTATCAACAGAGTAAACAGATAACGTACAGAATGAGAGAAAATTTTTGCAATTCATGCATCCAACAAAGGGCTAATATTCAGGATCTAAAATAAACTTAAACAAATTTACAAAAAAACAACCCCACAAACAGCCGCATTAAAAATTGGGCAAATGACATGGACACTTTTCAAAAGAAGACATACATGCAGCCAATAATCGTATTTTAAAAAGCTTAAGCTTACTGATCATTGGAAAGTGCAACCCCAAACCACAATGAGATATCATCTAACACCAGTTAGAATGACTATTACTAAGAAGTCAGAAAATAACAGATATTGTGAAGAGAAATGAATGCTTATACACTTTTTGTGGGAGTGTACATTAATTCAACCTTTGTGGGAGACAGTGTGATGATTCCTCAAATACCTAAAGACAAAACTACTATTAGACCCAGCAATTCCATTGTTGAGTGTATACCCAAAGGAATATAAATTATTCTATTATGAACTCACGTGCATGTGCATATGTTTTGCAGCTCTAGTCACAATAGCAAAGACAAGGAATCAACCAAAATGTCCATCTATGATCTACTGGATAAAGAAAATGTGGTATATATACACCATGGAACATTATGCAGCCATAAAAAGGAATGAGATTATGTCCTTTGCAGGGACCTGGATGGAGCTGGAGGCCATTTTCCTCAATGAATTAATGCAGGAACAGAAAACCAAATACCACATGTTTTTACATATAAGTGGGAGCTAAATTACGAGAACACATGGACACACAGAGGAGAACAATACACCCTGGAACCTATTTGAAAATGGAGGTTGGAAGGAGGGAGAGGATCAGAAAAATTAGCTAATGGGTGTTAGGCTTAATATCTGGATGATGAAATAACCTAAAGGACCATGTTTATATCAGTAAATTGTTTGTTACATTTATACAAATCAATAAACAGAATTTTGAACTATAGTAAAAATGTGAAGGCAAAAAGAAAATGACTGTTTATATCCACAGGAATACTAATGAATTGCATAACTTTATCATGGTAAATAATTCATCTTCATTACAAATGGCAGTCTACATCATATTTGGTTTTGACCTTATTGCATGGTGAGGAATGGCTACATTGTTCATTGCTCTCAGGTCCTTTACAAGCCCCCATACTCTACAGCTGTTTCCCTTATGATAAAGATGGAATATCACATGGGCTTTTATAGAGAATAATCAGTCACTTTTATATTGTGTAAAACTATAGGTCTTATTTTTTCTAAATCTTCTGGTTTTACAGGGAATAATCAGGCATTTTTATATTGTGTAAAAGTATAGGTTTCATTTTTTCTAAAGCTTCTGGTTTTAAGGCTTAAGGATTTCTAAGAAGTTTTGATGGATTTACTTGAATTTTTATTGAAGCAACTGACATAATATTTCCAGTATCAGTGGAAAATTTTAAACACAATCAATTACCACTTTTATTACATTCTGCAATTATTTATTATTCCAGAATCCAGTATCCACTAAAGACAATATGAATTTCAAGTTATTAGTGAAGACTGGATTCAGAAAAAATTATTGTATCTAGTATTTCAAATTTGCCTTCAAATCTTTATCTCTCCCTTTATGGAAAAATAAATGTGAATATTGCATAGTTCTTTTTCAAATTTATTTGAACTTATGAGGTATAAGTGCAATATTGTTACAGAGATATATTGCACAATGATGAGGTCTTGGCTTGGTGTATCCATTAACCAGATAAAGTACATCATCCCCATTAAGTATTTTCTCATCACCCACCTCCTTCTGCCCCCACTAATCCTTCTGAGTGTCCGTTGTCTATCATTCCACAATCTATGTCCATGAGTAAACACTATTTAACTCCCACTGATAAATGAAAACATGCAATATTTGACTTCCTGCTTCTAAATTGTTTCACTTAAGATATTGACTTACAGTTCCACCCATATTGTTGCAAAACATGATTTTATTTTTTAAGACTGAATAGTATTGCATCGTACTTGTATATCACATATTCTTTAATCATCTGTTGATAAACACTTAAGTTTATTTCATATTTTAGTATTGTGAATATTGCTATGATAAACATATAACAGCAGGTATCTTTTTTATATGATTTATTTTTCTTTGGATACATACACAGTAGTGCTATTGCTGGATCAAATGATAGTTCTATTTTTATTTCCTTGAGAAATCTCCATATTGCTTTCCATAGAGGTTGCACTAATTTACAATGTCACCAACCATGTGTGAACATTTCCTTTTTCCTGTATCATTGCTAACATGTGTTATTTTTATTTGCCTTTTACTAATAGCCATTTTGACTGGCCAAAGATGATATCTCATTGTACGTTTAATTTGCATTTCTCTCATGATTAGTGATATTAAGCAGTTTTTGATATTCCTATTGGTTATTTTTTATGTCTTTGAGAAATATCTGTTCATATCTTTTGCCCACTTCTTAACAGAGGTTATTCGATGGATTTTTGTTTTTGTTATTGAGTTGGGTTCCTTGTAAATTCTATATATCAGTTCCCTGTTGGATGCATTGTTTGCAAATATTTTCTTTCATTCTGTAGGTTGTCTGATCACTCCGTTGATTTTTTTTCTTTTTTTTTCTTTTTTTCTTTTTCTTTTTTTTTTACTGTGAAGAAGACTTTTAGTTTAATTATGTTCAATTGGACTATCTTTGTTTTTGTTGCTTATGCTTTTGAGGTTTTAGTAATGAATTCTTTGCCTAGGCCAATGTCCAGAATAGTTTTCCCTAGATTTTCTTTTAGTATTTTTATGCTTCAGGTCTTACATTTAAGCATTTGATTATTGTATATGGTGAGTGATAAGGGTCCAGTTTTATTCTTCTTCATATGACTATCCAATTGTCCCAGCACCATTTATTTAATAGGGTTTCCTTTAACCATGTAAATTCTTGTCAACATTGTCAAAGATCATTTGGCTGTAAATATGTGGACTTATTTCTAAAGTGCCTATTTTGTTCTATTGTTGTACGCGTCTATTTTTATAAAAGATTAGGGTTCCAGCAGATTCTGCTCCAATTAAGCATATCTCAATTGCGATTATCTGTATTCAACTGTCACTCCAAATTTCAAGGGAGTGGTTTGCCCTCTAACAGTAATTCTTTGATGACCCCAAGAAAAGTTATTGATTTTAAGTTTGTTCAGCAGTTATTCTTCTTTTAAGTATGGTAGTGATAACCTTCAAGCTATATTCATGTCTGTGAAAATGTTTATTTACAGTTACAGTTACATTTATTTATAGTTGCAGTTTTAAGCTGTAACAAGAAGTTTCAATGGTATTGTTTTGATTAAATTTTGGTTGCTAATCTTTCATTTCCAGTATGTAAAATATGATTTATTTTTAGTGTTAATGTAGGTTAAAAATATAAAGATTTTTATTTTTGGCATTAAAATTTCAGGATTTGAATCCTGACATTTTGTGCCAAAGGGAAACTTCATCCTGGAGCCTTGGCTGAGTCATGTAACAACCTCTCCAAATGTGCAGCTGTTACTAACTGTTACTAGTATCATGCGTTTTCTTTAAGAAAACTTATAAATTCTAAACCTTCTTAAATCCTCTCAGAAAAACAGCTACAAATGTGTCGGTGGCTGATCTTTTTCCCAGCCATGTCTTCACACTGGCTTAGAAAACCTCGATTTGATTGAGATCCTTTCCTCGGTCACTCATTTTGATTATCACCTCTATTTTGTGAAGCTTACTTAATTCCAAAAATATTTTGTGACTTTTTCAGAATTTTCTACATAGACAATTACTTTACATGTAAATTTAGAAAGTTTTGTTTATTCCTTTCTGATGCGCATGTCTTCTATTTTTTATTCTTTCCTTGTTGTACTGGCTAGGACTTCCAGTAAAATGTTGGATAAGAGTAATGAGAGTAGAAACTCTTACCTTTTTTTCTTAAAGAAAATGCATTTAGTTTGTCACTATCAAATAATTTTAGTTGAAGACTTTTCGCAGATTTTATTTATCAGATTGAGGCAATTTTCTTCTATTTCTAGTTTACTGAGAGTTTCTGCAGTAAACGTGTGTCAGAGCTTGTCAAATGCTTTTTCTGCATCAATTGACTCGATCATGGAGTTTCCTTCTTTAGTCTGCTAAAACGGTAGGTTATGTTGATTTTTAAAAAACATTAAACCTGTCTTTTAATCCCAAGACAAACATCCACTTAGTCATCATAAGTTTTGATTTGCTCAAAAAAAACTGAGGTTTTTTTTTTTTTTTTAAATTAAGGTTATTACATCCATGTAACTTTCTGTATTTACTTTTAAGTTCTTGTGCCATTAAGTTACAGGGCTATGACTCCTGGGTCTTAGAAGGAAACCAAGTCCTGCTAAATCTTAAACACTAACAGCAGTTAAAGCCTAATCTTCAGACATGCTAGAAAATAAACTGTGTTCATGAGACACAGTGCTATGATTTAAATCTATGCAACTCCTCAAGACTCAGGGACTATCATAGAAGAGGTGGGCATGTGAGATTTTAATGGCCAATTTTGAGTGATAAAATTACTACAGTTTCTATATAAATTAAACATTAGTATCAAAGGTACACTGATGTAACACCAGCATTTGGGCCTCTGTTTCAGATTAACAAAGTTTTCTTGTAGCATTAACATACTACTTAATGAAAAATTATAAAGGTTATAAAAAGCTTTATGGAAATTGTATCTTACAATCAAGATAATTAAAATGCAATGGATTTGTTTATAAGGTTTTGAGAGCAGGTTTAATTGGTGTCATGCTGTTTTTATTAGGGCTTATTTTTTGGCAAACTACTCTCTCTCAGAGAGTGAAGATTTTTGCACTTTTTTGAAATATTTGAGTTATAACTTTGGCTAAATGAATGATATATTTTACAATAACTGATGATTCTAGTTTGTGATATCCAAGTGTTTTCAATTTTGATATTTGATGAACTTTCCCAAATCAAATTCTAACTTTGGTCCTCATTAACTTTTTGATATTTGGTCTCCTGAAATCCAAAATAGACACATTTGACTTATTTTACATAACAAAATCATACAGGAAGTATTGTCATATATAAGATCATGTTTTGCTTTCTTTGGATTATATTTATATAAATGTGTTGTTAGTATGTGTTCCAGGATTGTATGAGATTCCTGTGATTCTGATATGTCTTAGTATAGGTTACCAGCTGTAATTAATATTATTATGCAAAGTTGTTGTATGTCACAGAAGTAATCAAATTTCCTTGTCAATTGTATTTTTAACCATGACTATTCTAAGGCTTTTGTCATCCAGTTATTTAACTTCATCGTTTTCAAAAGGTGGTTTTATAATCAGCTATAGGACTCTGACAGGTGATGTTGTAGGCAGATTTCTAATAGCTTTGGAGATTATGATATTAGAATAAAGGAAAAACTTTCAAGACTGTTATAGAAAGCTAATGTGTTCATAAACATCAAGCAGAATAGGAATTAATTCCATAGACTGAACTAGTGGAAGACTAAATATTAGGTTGGTGCAAAACTTATTGCAGTTTTTTTGAGATGAAGTTTCACTCTTGTTGCCCATGGTGGAGTGCAACGGCCTGATCTCAGTTCACTGCAACCTCCGGCTCCCAGGTTCAAGCAATTCTCCTGTCTCAGCCTCCTGAGTAACTGGGCTTACAGGTGCCCCCCACTATGCCTAACTAGTTTTCAGTATTTTTAGTAGAGATGGGATTTCACCATGTTTGCCAGGCTGGTCTCAATTTCCTGACCTCAGATGATCCACCCACCTCGGCCTCTCACAGTGCTGGGATTACAGGCATGAGCCACCACATCCAGCCCATTATTAAAGTTTGGAGAATTAAAAGTAATGACAAAAATAATATTTTTTATGACTTTGTTTGAAACATTGCTAAACCACTTGTTTCTCTGTCCAGAAAACCCTTTTCTTTTGAGTTTTCAACAATTGAGTAAAGTACATTTCTTTGAGTAAAGTTGAAGTGTATTCCTTTCTCTCTACCTGAGTTCTCCAGCATTTGGAAACTATTTGTAAGTATACTTAATTTATGCCAGTATAGTTATTTGCATAAGTTCAACAAGAATCTGTTTTCTTTTGTAACAGGACACAATTAGAGACATTGGTTATTATGCCAAGGCTTTGACTGGAATGGTATACTTTCAGACTGCTTTAAGGAATCAAAGTTGACTTATAGAGCCAATATTAGCCCCTTGGAAAAGCTGGCCTCACACATTGTCTTCAGTTTCCCTGTAAAGGAGTCCTGATCTGTAGCAAGTAAAGAATATCAGTTTATGAAAGACCTAGGAGACCCAGATTAACTTCGGGCCTTGAGGTGAGGAATTCACCTAATTTATACAGGTATTTGTAGGCACAATTAAATCTGTGGTTGGGCTAAAATCTTTGAAAAGTTTAATCTGAGTTTTCTTATGGAATAAAGTTCCAGCAAGGCCACTGTTTTGTTTTGTTTTGTTTTAAGAGCCTATATGGTGGAAAATTATTGTTGCTTACTTTATACAAACACTCAAGTTAAATATAATGAGACTAACACTTATTTTATAAATAAATTTGTCCTATTGAGAGGTGAAGTCAGCTGGACTTCCTGGGTAAAGGGGGACTTGGAGAACTTTTCCGTCTAGCTAGAGGATTGTAAATGCACCAGTCAGCACTCTGTAAAAATGCACCAATCAGTGATCTGTGTCTAGCTAAAGGATTGTAAATTCACCAATCAGCACTCTAAAAATGCATCAATCAGCACTCTGTGTCTAGCTAAAGGATTGTGAATGCACCAATCAGCACTCTGCAAAAATGCACCAATCAGCACTCTGTGTCTAGCTAAAGGATTGTAAATTCAGCAAGCAGCTCTCTGTTATAGCTAAAGGATTGTAAATACACCAATCAGTACTCTGTAAAAATGCACCAATCAGTGCTCTGTGTCTAGCTAAAGGATTGTAAATGCACCAATCAGCACTCTGTAAAATGGGCCAATCAGCAGGACATGGGCAGGGACAAATAAGGAAATAAAAGCTAGCACCCCCCGCCCCCAGCCAACAGTGGCAATATGCTCAGGTCCCCTTTCACACTGTGGAAGCTTTGTTCTTTTGCTTTTCACAATAAATCTTGCTGCTGCTCACACTTTGGGTCTCCACCACCTTTAAGAGTTGTAACACTTGCCATGAAGGTCTGTGGCTTCATTCTTGAAGTCAGTGAGACCATGAACCCACTGGAAGGAAGAAACTCTGGACACATGTGAAGGAAAAAACTCCGGACACACCATCTTTAAGAGCTATAACACTCACTGTGAAGGTCTGCAACTTCATTCTTGAAGTCAGTGAGACCAAGAACCCACTGGAAGGAACCAACTCCAGACACATATTTTTCAACCATGAAAGAACCATCACCAAGCAGTGAGTACTGTTGGACCCCTTTTGCTTGATATTCTGTCCTATTTTTCTTTAGAATTTGGGAGCTAAACACTGGGCACCTGTTGGCAAGTTAAAAGTGACTAGCGTGGCCACCAGACTAAAGACATGAGTGTCAGGCTTTCTGGGACAGGGCTGTCTAACAACTCCCAACTCTTTGGAGTTGAGAGCGTTGGTTTGCCTGGAACCAACTTCTGCTTTTCCTGTACTTCTGGGCTGAGCCAAAGGTCGACAGAGAGGAAAGCCATTCAGCTCTGGGATCCCAACAAAAAGTTGGTTGACCCCGTAGCCATGGGCGGAACTCTCAAAGTCACGTCGCCCAAGCAAGACTCGCCCATCTATCCTATCTATCCTGATCCTTATCTCCTGGGTCCTAATGCCTGTCAGACAAACTTCCTCTCACCTCTCTTCTCCGAGGCTAGTCCCACTTCTAAAAACCACTCCCTGTCTCTTGTGCTTTTCTAGTTTCTCCGATAAGAATGACTTCTAGTATAAACTTCAGGACTTTGTTCCCTTCTTTAGGCACCCAGGCTCACTAATCAGAAAGACATAATTTTTACTCAAAGCCCCATTGCAGGGGGGACTATGTGGAATTTTAGGATCCCTCCTCAGACTAGCAAGCCTAACAAAAGCTTTTCCTGAAGCTAGGATATGGTGAACCTCAGAAGTGATATCCTTCCTATTCATATGATGAAAAATGAGGACAAAAGGCGTCACTCTTCCAACCATGGAGATCCTTCTCTTTCTCAGGGTATGGCCCTCCACTTCATTTTTGGGGCATAACATCTTTATGGGACAGGAGTAAGGTCCCAATACTAACAGGAGAATCCTTAGGACTCTAGTAGTTTTTTGAGAATGCGTCAGTAAGGGCAACTAAATCCAAACTTCCTTGGTCCTCCTTGTGGTCTAGGAGGAAAACTAGTGTTTCTGCTGCTGCATCAGTGAGCGCAACTATGCTGATCAGCAGGGTCCAGGGACCTTTGTGGGTTCTTGGGCAAGAGGATTTTCTGCTGCTGTGTTGGTGAGTGCAATTATTCCATTGGCAGCGTCCAGGGACTGTTGTGGATTCTTGGGTGGGGTGGGGGGGAGGCAGGAATGAACAAACCAAAACCGCTGGTGGTTTTTTCTTTCAAATGGGAAACACTCAGGCATCAACAGGCTCACCCTTAAAATGAATTGTAAGCCATTGGGACCAATTTGACAAGCAAACCCTGAAAAAGAGGTGACTCTTTTTTTTTTTATTTTTCCTGCACTATGGCCTGGCTCTAATACTCTCTCTGATGGGGAAAAATGGCCTCTTGAGGGAAGTATAAATTATAATACTGTCCTGCAGCTTGACCTTTTCTGTAAGAGGGAAGGCAAATGGAGTGAAATACCCTATGTCCAAGCTTTCTTTTCATTGAGGGATAATCCACAACTACGCAAAACTTGCAATTTACATCCCACAAAAGGACCTCTCAGCTTACACCCATATCCTAGCCTCCTTATAGCTCCCCTTTCTATTAATGATAATCCTCCTCTAATCTCCCCTGCACAGAAGGAAACAAGCAAACAAATCTCCAAAGCACCAGAATAACCCCCTGGCTATTGGATATGTCCCCTTCAAGTGGTAGGGGGAGGGGAATTTGGCCCAACATGGGTACATGTCCCCTTCTCCCTCTCTGATTTAAAGCAGATCAAGGTAGATCTGGGGAAGTTTTCAGATGATAATGATAGGTACATAGATGTCCTACAGGGTCTAGGGCAAACACTGCCTACATGACCATTCACCCCTGGACCCCCTGCAGCAGTGCCCTTACCACTAGTGAATGCTTTCTCGTCCCTTCTTTCAATCACTCTGTTGAAAAGTTCCTAGTAGATACCAAACAGTTTTTTCTCCAATGGGAAAATAGAACACAGGTAGCTACTCAGTTTGCTCCCAACACCCCTTTCCAGTTGCTCACTGGAACTACCTTGGCAAGCACTCTAGGAGTATGAGAAAATGAAAACAACAAACTCACACACCTTTTTAATATACACAACCAGTTCTGTCTACCCAGACAAGACATGTTCTTATGTGGAACATCAACCTATATCTGCCTCCCCACTAACTGGACAGGCACCTGCCCCTTAGTCTTCCTAAGTCCCAACATTAACATTGCCCCAGGAAGTCAGACCCTATCAGTGCCCATCAAAGGTCAAATCCGTCAGTGCAGAAGCATATAACTAATACCCCTATTATAGGGTTAGGAATGGCTACTGCTACAGGAATCAGAATACGAAATCTATCCTTACTCTACAGTCACATATAGACTCTTTGGCAACAGTGACTTTCCAAAACCGCTGAGGCCTAGACCTCCTCACTGATGAGAAAGGAGGACTCTGCACCTTTTTAGGGGAAGAGTGTTGTTTTCACACTAACCAGTCACGGATAGTACGAGATGCTGCCCAGCATTTACAGGAAAAGGCTTCTGAAATCAGACAACGCCTTTCAAACTCTTATACCAACCTCTGGAGTTGGGTGACATGACTTCTCCCCATTCTAGGTCCCTTGACAGCCATCTTGCCCTTACTTACCTTTAGGCCCTGTATTTCTAACCTATTGTCAAATTTGTTTCCTCTAGGATCAAGGCCATCAAGCTACAGATGATCTTACAAATGGAACCCCAAATGAGCTCAATTAACAACTTCCACTGAGGACCCCTGGACCGACCTGCTGGTCCTTTGACTGGCCTAAAGAGTTCTCTACTGGAGGACACTACAACTACTGTGCCCCTTCTTCACCCCTATGTGGCAGGAAGTAGCTAGAGTGGTTATTGCCCAATTCCCAACAGCAGTTGGGGTGTTCTGTTTAGAAGGGCGATTGAGAGGTAAAGCCAGTTGGACTTCCTGGGTTGAGTGGGGAATTGGAGAACTTTTGTGTCTAGTGAGAGGATTGTAAGTGCACCAATCAGCACTTTGTAAAAACGCACCTATCAGCACTCTGTGTTTAGCTAAAGGATTGTGAATGCACCAATCAACACTCTGTAAAAATGCACAATCAGTGCTCTGTGTCTAGCTAAAGGATTGTAAATGCATTAATCAGCACTCTGTAAAAACGCACCAATCAGTGCTCTGTGTCTAGCTAAAGGATTGTAAATGCACCAATCAGCACTCTGTAAAAATGCACCAATCAGCATTCTGTGTCTAGCTAAAGGATTGTAAATGCACCAATCAGCACTCTGTAAAAATACACCAATCAGCACTCTGTGTTTATCTAAAGGATTGTAAAAGCACCAATTAGCACTCTGTAAAATGGACCAATCAGCAGGACATGGACAGCGACAGGTAAAGGAATAAAAGTTGGCCATCCCAGCCAGCAGTGGCAACTGCTCGGGTCCCCTTCCATGCTGTGGAAGATTTGTTCTTTTGCTCTTCACAGTAAATCTTGCTGCTGCTTACTCTTTGGGTTTGCACCATCTTTAAGAGCTATAACACTCAGTGCGAAGGTCCACGGCTTCATTCTTGAAGTCATCTAGACCATGAACCCACTGGAAGGAAGAAACTCCAGACATATCTAAAGAAACAAGCTCCGAAAACACCATCTTTAAGAGCTATAACACTCACTGCGAAGGTCCACAGCTTCTTTCTTGAAGTCAGCCCAAGAACTCACCAAAAGGAACCAACTCTGGACACACTATGATTTTTCTTTAAAGAAAACAGGGAATACAGAGAAAAAAATATGTTTCAAAATAAACTATAGCAAACCCGTTATTATATTCTAGTCTTGACTAATGTTTTCATTTTATATTATTTTCTACAGTTTGGACTGAATTCTAAAACTTTTCCTGGCTACAAATCCTTAAAATAAAGTTTGCATTTTTTTCTTCTTTCCCTTTTTCTCCAATTTCCTGATTTGAAAGTACTAAAGTTAAGCTATGCTTTTTTAAAGCCCTAAAAGCTGAAGCTAGACAACTTAAACTTCAGAAGAAAATAACAGTAACCTATTTACATACATAAACCACTTTCATACCTGTCTACTGATGTATAGACTTCAGAGTAATATGACATATATAGCTTTTCCAGGATTGTTCTCCATTTTTTATGGTAGTTTATTGTTTTCTTCCTCCCCCTATACTCTCTTTGTAGGATATGAGACTTCGCAGTCTGCTAAAAATAAGCTTTCCTAATAATGTGTAACCTACCTTCTAGGAATAAACTGTTCTAGTCACAAGAGATCAGACAAAACATGAGACCAGAAACATATTTTCTTTTAAAATGCTTTCTCCAGAAGATTTTTAAAATTAAAGTGAGAAAACGTAAAAGAAAATAAATATCGAGACCCCCAAATCCCTAAGTCAAAGTCAAGCTGGAAACTGCATCAGGCATTCTTGCCTTTTGTTTTATTCCTAAATAAGGTAGCTACAAATATTTTTTAAAGCTATATACCTCTCTCACTATTTGTCCACAAGAAAATTCCTTGTGTGCCTCAAGACCTTTACTCTAAAACAGTTCTGTTGAATTTCACCTTAGCAATGTAAATTGATAGTTTATCTTCACAGGTGCAGGACCAACGACAGAACTAAGTCATTCCTGTGATCACCTGAGACAAATGCACATCTGATTGTTTCTTCGGTACTATAGTTTATGAAAAAAAATGCAGATTCACTGAGTCAGTCTAAGGCGTAAGTGGCTATTCCTCTACTTCCTATCACATGTAAATTGTGTATCCAGTGAAAGACTTATGAAAGACTCAAAAGAATGCAACCGGTTTTCTTTTGTCTACATATAACCTGGAAGCTCCGACTTTGAGTTGTCCTGCCTTTCCAGACTGAACCAATATATACCTTACATATACGGATTGATGTCTCAGGTCTCCCTAAAATGGATAAAAGCACTTTGTACACCAATCACATTTGGCACATGTAGTCAGGACCTCCTGATGTTGTAGCATGTGCATGTCCTTAACCCTGGGAAAATAAACTTTCTAGATTTTGGACTGTCTCAGATAATTTTGGGTTTGCACCTCCAAGAAGTCCCCTTTAGGTCTCCTTATATGATTTATATTATTTTCAGAAACTCTTTGAAAAATTTGTTTTCATTTACTCATTTTTTCTTTTTTCTCTCCTCTTCTGTCTCTGAAAAGGCAACACAGTTTATTGCACTGCTTTTAGATTCTGAGCATGTACTCTTGTGGATGGCTGCTTGGTTCTCACAAAGACACAGCACTTATTAGTATTTTAAATGCATACTGTGCTTTGAATCTGGCTTCCAGAAATTATGCTTTGATAAGTATCCTTTCAATATTATGCAAACAATAGCAATAAAATGGAGACAAAAAGAAAGCTACTAATATTGATAAACATACCTGCTCTGCCCGGGGTTCTAGTAAATATTATCTGTCTGACAGTGAGAATTACATACTAATACTACTTGCCTATGGGTATCCAAATCAAAACTACAATGAGACACCATCTCACACCAGTTAGAATGGTGATCATTAAAAAGTCAGGAAACAACAGATGCTGGAGTGGATGTGGAGAAATAGAAATGCTTTTACACTGTTGATGGGAATGTAAGTTTGTTCAACCATTTTAGAAGGCAGTGAGGTGATTCTTCAAGGATCTAGAACCAGTAATATCATTTTACCCTGCAATCTCATTACTGGCTATACACCCAAAGGATAATAAATCATTCTACTATAAAGACACATGCACACGTATGTTTATTGCAGCACTATTCACAGTAGAAAAACTTGGAACCAACCCAAATGTCCATAAACGGTAGACTGGATAAAGAAAATGTGACACATATACACCATGAAATACTATGCATCCATAATAAAGAATGAGTTTATGTCTTTTCAGGGACATGGATTAAACTGGAAATCATCATTTTCAGCAAAGTAACACAAGAGAGGAAAACCAAACACTACACGTTCTCATTCGTAAGCGGGAGCTGAGCAATAACACACGGACACAGGGAGGGGAACATCACAAACCGGGACCTGTTGGGGGTTGGGGAGCTAGAGGAGGGATAGCATTAGGAGAAATACCTAATGTAGATGACGGGTTGATGGGTGCAGCAAACTGCCATGGCACCGTGCCATGTAACAAACTGCACGTTCTGCATATGTATCTCAGAACTTAAAGTATAATTTTTAAAATTAAAAAAAAGAAGAAAGATAAAGCCACAAAGCAAGCAGAAAACAAATAACAAAATTGCAGGAGTAAATTCGTACTTATTATTAATATCAATGAATGTAAATGAACTAAACTCTCCAATCAAGAGGCACAGAGTGGCTGAATAAATGAAAATCACAAGACCTAATAACCTTGTGCTACAAGAAACACATTTTACCTTTAAAAACACATATAAACTGAAAGTAAAGGAATGCAAAAAGATATCCAATGCCAAATGAAGCAAAAAAACAAAGTAGCTATATGTGTATCTGACAAAAAAGATTTCAAGACAATTCAACCATTATGGAAAACAGTATGGCGATTCCTCAAGGGTCTAGAACTAGAGGTACCATATGACCCAGCCATCCCATTACTGGGTATATACCCAAAGGATTATAAATCATGCTGCTATAAAGACACATGCACACGTATGTTTATTGCGGCACTATTCACAATAGCAAAGACTTGGAATCAACCCAAATGTCCATCAGTGACAGACTGGATTAAGAAAATGTGGCACATATACACCATGGAATACTATGCAGCCATAACAAAGGATGAGTTTGTGTCCTTTGTAGGGACATGGATGAAGCTGGAAGCCATCATTCTCAGCCAACTATCACAAGAACAGAAAACCAAACACCGCATGTTCTCACTCATAGGTGGGAACTGAACAATGAGATCACTTGGACTCAGGAAGGGGAACATCACACACCGGGGCCTATCATGGGGAGGGGGGAGGGGGGAGGGATTGCATTGGGAGTGATACCTGATGTACATGACGAGTTGATGGGTGCTGACGAGTTGATGGGTGCAGCACAGCAACATGGCACAAGTATACATATGTAACAAACCTGCACGTTATGCACATGTACCCTAGAACTTAAAGTATAATAATAATAATAAATAAAAAATAAAATAAAATAAAATAAAAAAAGAAAAGGCAAAGAATTTCATTCTATAAAAGCAAAGGAGTTGGAGTCAATTCAGCAAGAGGATATAAAAGGTGTAAATATATTTACACCCAATAGTGGAGCACCCAGATTTATAAAGCAAATGTTTTTAGAGCCAAAGAAAGAGATAGAAACTAATTCAATAGTAGCTGGAAACTTCAATCCCCTACTCTGAGCTTTGGACAAATTTTCCAGACAGAAAATTAACGTAGAATCTTCAAATGTAATTTAAAGTATTGATCAAATGGACCTAAAATATATGTACAGAATATTTCATCCAATGTCTGAAGAATACACATTTTTCTCCTCAGCACATGGATTATTCTCAAGAATATACTATATTTTAGGTCCCAAAAGAAGGCTTAAAACATTGAAGAAATTAAAATGATATTAAACATCTCTGACCACAAAGGAATAAAACTAGAAACCAATAACAAGAGAAATTTTGAAAACAGTAAAAATACATGGAAATTTAAGAAATATGCTCTTGATGGACCTCATGAGGCATCTTAAGGAACTATAAGAACAAGAGCAAACCAAACCCAAAATTGGTAGAAGAAAAGAAATAATAAAGACCAGGGTAAAGGTAAATAAAATTAAAATTAAAGTAAAGAAAACAATCCAAAAGACCAATAAAGGAAAAAGTTGGCTTTTTTGAAAGCTAGATAAAATTGATAAGTCTCTAGCCAGACTAACAAAGAAAAATATAGAAAAGACACAAATGAAATCAGAGATGAAAAAGGAGACATTATAACCAACACCACCGAAATTCAGAGAGTCATTAGTAGCTCTTATGAGCAACTATATGCCAACACATTGGAAAGTCTAGAAAAAAATGGTCAATTCCTAGACACATAGAACCTGCCCATATTAAACAAAAAAGAAATCCAAAACCTGAATACACAAATTGCAAGTAACAACATCAAAGCAGTAATGAAGTATCTCCCACCAAGGAAAAGCCCAGGAACTGATTTCTTCACTGCTGAATTCTATCAAACATTTAAAGTAGCACTAAAACCAATTAAGGTTACATTGTTCAAAAAAGAGAGGAAAAGGGAATGCTTCCAAACTCATTCTTATGGCTGGTATTACCCTGATACTGAAACCAGAAACAGACATATTTAAACATAATAAAAGCTATATATGACAAACTCATAGCTGGTATCATATTGAATGGAGAAAAGCTGAAAACCTTTTTTTTTTCTAAGATCTGGAGCGCAACAAAGATGCCCATTTTCACCAATGTTATTCAACAAAGCACTGGAAGTCCTAGCTAGAGAATTCATACATGAGAAAGATATAAAGGATATCCAATTTGGAAATAAAGAAGTCAAATTATCCTTCTTTGCACATGATATAAATTTATATTTGGAAAAACCTAAAGACCCCAGCAATAAATGGTTAGAAATTCAGTAAAGCTGCAGGATACAAAATTAGCATGTCAAATACAGTAGCATTTTATACGACAATAGATACCAATCTGAAAATAAAATCAAGAAACTAGTCCCATTCAGAATAGATACAAATTAAATATCTAGGATTTAACTCAACCAAAGAAATGAAAGACCTCTGCACTAAAAACTATAAGACATTGATGCAAGAAATTTAACAAGACCTTAAAATATAGAAAGATAGTTTATATTTATAAATTGGAAGAATCAATGTTGTTACATGTCCATACTATTTAAAGCAACGTACAGGTTCTATGCAATCCATATCTATATATTAATGGCATTCATCACAGAAAGAAAACAAGCAATTATAACATTTATATGGAAGCATGAAAGACTCAAAGTAGCCAAAGCTACACTGAGTAAGAAGAACAAAACTGGAGGAATTACATCATCTGACTTCAAATGATACTACAGAGCTATAGTAACCAAAACGGCATGGTACTGGCATAAAAACCAACACATACACCAGTGGCACTGAATAGTGAATGTAGTAAGGAATCTTTATTTCTATAATGAACTCATTTTAATAAAGGCGTCAAGAACACACATTGGGAAAAGGGCAGTCTCATCAATAAATGATGTTTGCAAAACTAGATATCTATTTAAAGAGGAGTAAAACTAGAATCCTATTTCTCACTGTATACAAAAACAAATTAAAATAGATAAAAGACTTAAATCTAAGATTTCAAACTAATAAACTACTAAAGAAATTAGGAAACTCTCCAGGACATTGGAATGGGCAAAGATTTCTTTCCTATTTAAGACTTCAGAAGCACAGGCAACCGAAGCAAAAATTGACACATGGGATTACATCAAGTTAAAAAGCTTCTGAACATCAAAGAAAACTGTTAATGAAGTGAAGAGACAACTCACAGAATGGGAGAAAACATTTGTAATATCTAACAAGATATTAATAATCTCAATGTATAAGAAATTGAAATAACCGTATATGAAAATATCTAATAATTCAATATAAAAAAAGGCAAAAAATCTGAAGAGACACCAAAAGAAGAGATACAAATTGCAAACAGGTGTATGAAAAGGTGTTCAAAATCAGGGATTATCAGAGAAATTCATATCAAAACTACAATGAGATATCATCTGACCCCTGTTAAAATGGTTTATGTCCAAAAGACAGACAATTACAAAGGCAGGTGAGGATGGGGAGAAAATGGAACTCTCATATACCATTGGTGGAAATGTAAATTAGAACTAACGTCATGAACAACAGCTTGCAGGTTCCCCAAAATACTAAAAATAGAGCAACCATATAATTCAGAAAACCCACTGCTAGGTATATACCCAAAAGAAAGGAATTCTGTATATTAAAGAGCTATCTGTACTCCCTGGATTATTGCAGGACTATTCATGATAGCCAAGATTTGGCAACAACTTAAGTGTCCATCAGCAGAAGAAAGGATTAAAAAAGGTGGTACATATACACAATGAAGTACTATTCAGCCATAAAGAAGGAGAGCCTGTCCTTTGCAATAATAGGGATGAAACTGGAGGTCATTATTCTAAGTGAAATAGGATAGGCACAAAAAGGACAAACTTCACATGTTTGCATTTATTTGTGGGAGCTAAAAATTAAAATAATTGACGTCATAGATATAAAGAGTAGGATAGTTACCAGAGGCTGAAAAGGGTACTGGGGGGCTGAGGGGAGATGGGCCTGGTTAGTGGGTACAAAAAATAGAAATAATAAGATCTAGTATTTGATAACACAACAGAGTGACTAGAGTCTAAATAATTTAATTGTGCATTTTAAAATAGCTAAAATAGTATAATTGCATTGTTTGTAACACAAAGGATAAATGCTTGAGGGGATGGATACCCCACTTACCCTGATGTTATTATTATGCATTGCAAGTATGTATATTACAATATTTCACATAACTATATATATTCATCTACCATGTACCCACAAAAATTAAAAACTGAACTATCTTTAGGCAAGGCATAAGAAAATTAGTCTATAAACCACAAAGAAAACTTTTAAATTTAACTGCATAAAACAAAACAAAACAAAAACAACATGCTCTTAGAAATGCATAAGAAAGAAAATACAAAGTCAAGTAGAGACTCAATTTTACCTCCAGGAGCCTATCCACATTCTCACTGTGAAGATGTGAAAAAAAAATCCTTTCATACCTCTAGTAGAAGGAAAGAAAAACTAATAATTTAAGCATACACCAAAAGCGTTTTTCTCCTTCATTCTGTTGTCTGTATGAATGAAGAAAGGCAGGTAGCCAACTTCATTTTACTGTAGCCTCCCTGTGCCACATCAGGGGAGATAAAAGAGAAAGACTAAGAAATTATTCCAAAGGTCATAGCTCTATCTTATCAGAAAAAAATGAATACACATTTATAAGACTATTGAACAATTCTCCTTTTCTCATATCTTTCCAGCACATCAACAGGGCTCCAGGATAACAGCAGTGGATTATAAACGGGAGAGATGCAAGGCTCAGACTTCATTTTAAAAGGAGTTCTGGGGAAATTCAAACAAAGCAAAAATGACATAAACAACAACAGTAGAGAAAATTACAATCTCTTATACTTACAGCCATGACAAAGATTAAATGTACCCTACCTCTTAGCCATATGCACATAAAATCTCACACTGAAGGACTATTTACCAGGCTTTCTATTACTGAATACATCATGTCTGGTTTTGAATAAAAAATTAAAATACATACTAATAAAGTCTGAAGAGGTGAGGGGAGCATCAAACCAGACTTGTATATGGCAGATATTATGGAATTATCAGACTAGAAATTAAAAATAACTATTATTATATGCTAAGAACTCTAATGGAAAAAGTAGACAACATACAAGAACAGATGACCAATAAGAAAAAAGAAGAATCAAATAAAAAAATCTAGAAATAAAAACCACTCTAACAGAAATGATTAATGCCTTTGATGGGCTCACAAGTAGACTGAAAATTCCAAACAAAATAATCAATAAATTTGAAAATATGTCAATAGAAAATTCACAAACTGAAATGCAATGATAACAATAGTACAAAAAAAATCAGAATATTGAAGAAAGGCTGTGAGGTAAACATGATTGTGTGCTAATTAACAACAACAAAAAAGGCTCGGCAGAATACTTATTAAAAACCAGAGAAGCAGATTGTGACTTTCAGGGTTACGTAGACTACTAAGGTTTCTAGAGTGCTAACGTCTATTTCTCACTTAGGAAGCCATTATAATCACATATTGCATTTGAGTTGTTGCAGTGAAACCAATTTCATCTGACAGATGAGGGATTAGGGAAGAGTATAGATACTGGCATTGGTCAGACCTTAAATCAGACCATAGTTTCATTTTCTTCAGCTGAATGATATTAAGAATGCTACCTTAGCTTTTATTTTTTTCTATTGAAATATTGTTTGCAATTGCAAAAAAAATAATTACAGAATATACTACAGTCATATTTTTTCCTGGGATGTTTTGCATTTAAAAGTAGCAGATTAAAAAGCAATTTCGTTTATTAACAAACTCACCAAGAAGAATGCCATCCAACATGATGAGGGTTTCCATTCATTCAGGCATTTGCTGGTTTCCTAGTAGTGTATGAGGCTAGTATTTTTATAGTCAACCCACCTATAAATAACAGAGCTTCTGATTCTAGCTGAAATTCTCTCTTATCATTCTAGTGGATCTTCAAATTCTATTCTCTTTTTAAAATTTATTATTATTATTTTAAAATTTTTGTTGGTATATAGTAAATATATACATTTTGGGGGTACATGAGATGTTTTGATACAGGCATGCAATGTGAAATAAGCACATCTTGAAGAACGGAGCATTTATCACCTCAAGCATTTATACTTTGAGTTAAAAATTATACTATTACATTATTTAAGTTATTTTTAAATATATAATTAAGTTATTATTGACTATAATCACAATCTCTCTATTGTGCTATGAAATAGTAGGTCTTATTCATTCTTTCTATCTTTTTGTACCCATTAACTATGCTTTAATACCCTTCAACCCACTACTATCCTTTCTAGCCTCTGGTAACCATCCTTCTACTATCTATGTCCACGAGTTCAATTGATTTGATTTTTAGTTCCCACAAATAATGAGAATATGCAACGTTTGTCTTTCTGTGCCTGGCTTATTTCACTTAACATAATGATCTCCAGTTCTAGCCATGTTGTTTTAAATGACTGAATCTCATTTTTTAATGGCTAAATAGTATTCCATTGTGTATGTGCACCACATTTTGTTTATCCATTCATCTGCTGATGGACACTTAGGTTACTTCCAAATCTTAGCTATGGTAAACACAGCTGCAACAAACATAGGAGTGCAGATATATCTTTGATATATGTTTTTCCTTTCTTTGGGATATATAACCAGCAGTGGGCTTGCTGGATCATATAAAAGCTCAATTTTTAATTATGTGAGGAGTCTCCAAACTTTTCCGCATAGCGGTTTCACTAATTTACATTCCCACCAACAGTGTACAAGTGTTCCCTTTTCTCTATATCCTCACCAGGATTTGTTATTGCCTATCTTTTGTATGTAAGACATTTTAACTGTGGTGAAATAATATCTTATTGTAGTTTTGACTTGCATTTCTCTGATGATCAATGATGTTAAGCACCTTTACTTATGCCTATTTGCCATTTTCATGTCTTGTTTAGAGAAATGTCTATTAAAGTATGTTGCCCATTTTTTGATAAAACTATTAGATTTTTAAATTTTAATTTACTCTTTTTGAGCTCCTTATATATTCTGGTTATTAGTCCCTTGTAAATATTTTCTGCATGTAACCCCCTTTGACATGATGCTATAAAACTTCCTTCTAGCCTGTTTCTTTGAAGATAGCCCCTTCTCTGCTGTGCTGCCCATTGCAACCTTGCTATGCATTTTTATACCTTTTCTAATAAATCTGCCTTTCTTTACTTCTGACTTTCTTGGTAAATTTATTTAGTGCCTGCTACACCAGCCCCTGCTAGTCACTACACATGACCTATTGGTGGCTTCTATGGGGACTCTTCTTATGGGGAACCATCTCTCTCTGTTTCTCTTCATCAACTCAGGACCCTTGGTGGACTGCATCTAAATATGGCCACAACTGAAGGTCTCCAGCTGGGGCTGCACTGCAGTGCCACTAAAAGGTGTTTATGTAGAAATATCTGATTGCCCCTGTTTGTTTAGGTGAGGGACCTAAGTTTGTTCGTTTTTAGTTTCCCAGTGGACAAATTCTACTATCCCTTTGGAAACTAATCACAATTGGCCAGTGCCACCCCCTGGTGGATCCTGAAGGCCAGGGATGAACAGGTTTGGCGTCCTTGCCCAGAAGGGAGGAAGGCCCTACATTTTTCTGGTCAAAAGCCCCCAATCCCTATGTGTGATGCAACTGGCACACATGTTTTGGGGATCTCAGACCCTCCTCTTTTTACATCTAAATTCTCCTATGAAGACAGCCAGACCTTCTGCTCCAGACATTCCTAAATAAGATGATTTCAAGCAGCCTCACAGTGGTGAATCTCCTTATTCTTGCCCCCTCTCCTCGGCTGGAAGTAGGCTCAGTTCTTTCATTACCCTTTTTCCTTATACTTGGCCTGATCACCCAGCATAGTTGCGTACCTGGACTGATCATCCAGTGTAAGGGCCCAGAACCAAGAGGTTCTTTCTAATAGGTGGGATGCCCTTTTAGAAAGTGCACCCAAGTCCTTCAGCAGATGTTAGTGGGATCTTTTTCTCTTGGTGGGACACCTTGAGAGAAAGTGTGGTTTGTGTCCCCAGTGAACATTAACTACCAGCTAATGTCAGGTCTTGCCAAGGGACAAGCTCCAACTGTTCTTTTGGACTCACCTCCGGGTTGCATCCTAAGACAATGAGACAAATTTAGCCTTCAGACTTTCATAAAGAAACATCTAATTTTCCTGTGTAATACAACATTATCCCTATTAAGAAAATACTCAAATTAGCCTCCTCAGTCTTTTATAACTGAGATCGGAATAAGGAGGACAGGGCTAAGGAGAAAAACAATATCAAGGGACAAAAGGTAACCTCGACTGTCGGCTGTGTTAAAACCCCCTAGCTCCCTTCAGGTTGCCCAAAGGACACTTCTTCAGGCAACTGCTATTGGTGCAGAAGTCCAGTCTACTGAAAGACAAACTGCCCCAATGAGATAAGTGAGAATAAGTCCCAAATGGCTTCCCCTTTTTGCCACAAACTCAGCCACTGGGAACAGGACTGCCCTGATGGCTGAAGGGCCCCTGGACAGAATCTCCACCTCTGATGGCCTTAAGGTGAAGGGGACTCTGCTCCAGCTGGCTTTCAAATCAAACATTGTCATCAACAGAACAAAGCAAAGGGAAACTGTGGAGGTGGCAAGTAAAGTTATAAATTTCCCTTTTGATTTCAAAAGCTGCCTATTTTGGAGATGCATCCTCTACCTCTTTCTGGAAATACCTACTGCTTACATAGTAAAAACCTGGAAAATTACTATCCGGACTTCAGTAGGCTTTTAGATTAAATTACTACTGGAACTGAGTACACCATTAAAAGAAAAAGTTTACGTTAAATTAAGGATACATAATAATGGCATGGCTAGTCTTGGAAAATTCTCTCAAGCAGTTAAAATCCTTTGCAATCTTCATAGTGCTCCAAACTCCTGGAAAGGGCACCAGCAGTCACGTTGTGCTGTAGGTCAATTGTGAGAAGACTTTACCCTCTTACAGTGGTGACCTGGGTTTAATTCTTATCTTTGAAAGTAAGTCATTTGCAGTTTAATATTTGCACTTATTCCATTTATTGATTTGTTTTCCTTCCAAGGACAGCTTCTGATTTTCTGTCTTGAAATTTTATTTTATCTGATTTACACTTGAGACAATTCTAGATATTGTAAATAACTTACCATCGCTTTGGAGACACCTTGTGTGCCCATGTTAAGTCATCCCCTGAGTTAACGCTTATTAATTTCACATAGGAGGTTACCTTTAGTAAAAGATTTGACAACCAGAAATATTAGCTATTTGTCTAGGCTAAAATCTGGCAATGAAAGATTTTAAAATAATTTTTGACAACTCAGTAGTTAGAAATTGACTTAATTTAAGCTGATATTTGGGCTGTATGTGCAGAGATATGGTTTATGAAATTTTGACTTGATTCTCCTTTTTTGTCTGTGTATTTCTATGTGTTGTGTGTGTAATGTTTATATAAAAGAGCTCTAAATAATTGGCTTAAAGAAAAATAAGCACTTAAACATAACATATTGTCAGAAAAATAGAAGCGCAGATGTCTTTTTGGTCATGTGACTCTAATCATCTTAAAAAATAAAGACAGTTTGAAGATCATTGGTAAAGGAAAATAAAATCGTTTTCTTTTTTTTGATGTACAATCCTAACATTAATTAATTAATTAATTAATTAATTTTTTATTATTATTATACTTTAAGTTCTAGGGTACATGTGCATAACGTGCAGGTTTGTTACATATGTATACTTGTGCCATGTTGCTGTGCTGCACCCATCAACTCGTCATTTACATCAGGTATAACTCCCAATGCAATCCCTCCCCCCTCCCCCCTCCTCCCTCCCCATGATAGGCCCTGGTGTGTGATGTTACCCTTCCCGAGTCCAAGTGATCTCATTATTCAGTTCCCACCTATGAGTGAGAACACGCGGTGTTTGGTTTTCTATTCTTGTGATAGTATGCTAAGAATGATGGTTTCCAGCTGCATCCATGTCCCTACGAAGGACACAAACTCATCCATTTTTTAAGGCTGCATAGTATTCCATGGTGTATATGTGCCACATTTTCTTAATCCAGTCTGTCACTGATGGACATTGGGGTTGATTCCAAGTCTTTGCTAATGTGAATAGGGCCGCAATAAACATACGTGTGCATGTGTCTTTATAACAGCATGATTTATAATCCTATGGGTATATACTCAGTAATGGGATGGCTGGGTCATATGGTACATCTAGTTCTAGATCCTTGAGGAATCGCCATACTGTTTTCCATAATGGTTGAACTAGTTTACAATCCCACCAACAGTGTAAAAGTGTTCCTATTTCTCCACATCCTCTCCAGCACCTGTTGTTTCCTGACTTTTGAATGATCGCCATTCTAACTGGTGTGAGATGGTATCTCATTGTGGTTTTGATTTGCATTTCTCTGATGGCCAGTGATGATGAGCATTTTTTCATGTGTCTGTTGGCTGTATGAATGTCTTCTTTTGAGAAATGTCTATTCATATCCTTTGCCCACTTTTTGATGGGGTTGTTTGTTTTTTTCTTGTAAATTTGTTTGAGTTCTTTGTAAGTACTGGATATTAGCCCTTTGTCAGATGAGTAGATTGCAAAAATTTTCTCCCATTCTGTAGGTTGCCTGTTCACTCTGATGGTAGTTTCTTTTCTTTTTTTTTTTTTTTGTATTTTTTTTTAAATTTATTTATTATTATTATACTTTAAGTTGTAGGGTACATGTGCATAACGTGCAGGTTTGTTACATATGTATACTTGTGCCATGTTGCTGTGCTGCACCCATCAACTCGTCATTTACATCAGGTATAACTCCCAATAAAATCCCTCCCCCCTCCCCCCTCCCCATGATAGGCCCCTGTGTGTGATGTTCCCCTTCCTGAGTCCAAGTGATCTCATTGTTCAGTTCCCACCTATGAGTGAGAACATGCGGTGTTTGGTTTTCTGTTCTTGTGATAGTTTGCTAAGAATGATGGTTTCCAGCTGCATCCATGTCCCTACAAAGGACACAAACTCATCCTTTTTGATGGCTGCATAGTATTCCATGGTGTATATGTGCCACATTTTCTTAATCCAATCTGTCACTGATGGACATTTGGTTTGATTCTAAGTCTTTGCTATTGTGAATAGTGCTGCAATAAACATACGTGTGCATGTGTCTTTATAGTAGCATAATTTATAATCCTTTGGGTATATACCCAGTAATGGGATGGCTGGGTCATATGGTACATCTAGTTCTAGATCCTTGAGGAATCGCCATACTGTTTTCCATAATGGTTGAACTAGTTTACAATCCCACCAACAGTGTAAAAGTGTTCCTATTTCTCCACAGCCTCTCCAGCACCTGTTGTTTCCTGACTTTTGAATGATCGCCATTCTAACTGGTGTGAGATGGTATCTCATTGTGGTTTTGATTTGCATTTCTCTGATGGCCAGTGATGATGAGCATTTTTTCATGTGTCTGTTGGCTGTATGAATGTCTTCTTTTGAGAAATGTCTGTTCATATCCTTTGCCCACTTTTTGATGGGGTTGTTTGTTTTTTTCTTGTAAATTTGTTTGAGTTCTTTGTAGGTTCTGGATATTAGCCCTTTGTCAGATGAGTAGATTGCAAAAATTTTCTCCCATTCTGTAGGTTGCCTGTTCACTCTGATGGTAGTTTCTTTTGCTGTGCAGAAACTCTTTAGTTTAATGAGATCCCATTTGTCAATTTTGGCTTTTGCTGCTGTTGCTTTTGGTGTTTTAGACATGAAGTCTTTTCCCATGCCTATGTCCTGAATGGTACTACCTAGGTTTTCCTCTAGGATTTTTATGGTATTAGGTCTAACATTTAAGTCTCTAATCCATCTTGAATTAATTTTCATATAAGGAGTAAGGAAAGGATCCAGTTTCAGCTTTCTACTTATGGCTAGCCAATTTTCCCAGCACCATTTATTAAACAGGGAATCCTTTCCCCATTTCTTGTTTCTCTCAGGTTTGTCAAAGATCAGATGGCTGTAGATGTGTGGTATTATTTCTGAGGACTCTGTACTGTTCCATTGGTCTATATCTCTGTTTTGGTACCAGTACCATGCTGTTTTGGTTACTGTAGCCTTGTAGTATAGTTTGAAGTCAGGTAGCGTGATGCCTCCAGCTTTGTTCTTTTGACTTAGGACTGATGGTAGTTTCTTTTGCTGTGCAGAAGCTCTTTAGTTTAATGAGATCCCATTTGTCAATTTTGGCTTTTGCTGCTGTTGCTTTTGGTGTTTTAGACATGAAGTCTTTGCCCATGCCTATGTCCTGAATGGTACTACCTAGGTTTTCCTCTAGGGTTTTTATGGTATTAGGTCTAACATTTAAGTCTCTAATCCATCTTGAATTAATTTTCGTATAAGGAGTAAGGAAAGGATCCAGTTTCAGCTGTCTACTTCTGGCTAGCCAATTTTCCCAGCACCATTTATTAAATAGGGAATCCTTTCCCCATTTCTTGTTTCTCTCAGGTTTGTCAAAGATGAGATGGCTGTAGTTGTATGGTATTATTTCTGAGGACTCTGTACTGTTCCATTGATCTACATCTCTGTTTTGGTACAAGTACCATGCTGTTTTGGTTACTGTAGCTTTGTAGTATAGTTTGAAGTTAGGTAGCGTGATGCCTCCAGCTTTGTTCTTTTGACTTAGGATTGTCTTAGAGATGCAGGCTCTTTTTTGGTTCCATATGAACTTTAAAGCAGTTTTTTCCAATTCTGTGAAGAAACTCATTGATAGCTTGATGGGGATGGCATTGAATCTATAAATTACCTTGGGCAGTATGGCCATTTTCACGATATTGATTCTTCCTATCCATGAGCATGGTATGTTCTTCCATTTGTTTGTGTCCTCTTTTATTTCACGGAGCAGTGGTTTGTAGTTCTCCTTGAGGAGGTCCTTTACATCCCTTGTAAGTTGGATTCCTAGGTATTTTATTCTCTTTGAAGCAATTGTGAATGGAAGTTCATTCATGATTTGGCTCTCTGTTTGTCTGTTACTGCTGTATACGAATGCTTGTGATTTTTGCACATTAATTTTGTATCCTGAGACTTTGCTGAAGTTGCTTATCAGCTTAAGGAGATGTTGGGCTGAGAAAATGGGATTTTCTAAATATACAATCATGTCATCTGCAAACAGGGACAATTTGACTTCTTCTTTTCCTAACTGAATACCCTTGATTTCTTTCTCTTGCCTGATTGCCCTAGCCAGAACTTCCAACACTATGTTGAATAGGAGTGGTGAGAGAGGGCATCCCTGTCTTGTGCCAGTTTTCAAAGGGAATTTTTCCAGTTTTTGCCCATTCAGTATGATATTGGCTGTGGGTTTGTCATAAATAGCTCTTATGATTTTGAGGTACGTTCCATCAATACCGAATTTATTGAGCGTTTTTAGCATGAAGGGCTGTTGAATTTTGTCAAAAGCCTTTTCTGCATCTATTGAGATAATCATGTGGTTCTTGTCTTTGGTTCTGTTTATATGCTGGATTATGTTTATTGATATGCGAATGTTGAACCAGCCTTTCATCCCAGGGATGAAGCCCACTTCATCATGGTGGATAAGCTTTTTGACGTGCTGCTGAATCCGGTTTGCCAGTATTTTATTGAGGATTTTTGCATCAATGTTCATCAGGGATATTGGTCTAAAATTCTCTTTTTTTCTTGTGTCTCTGCCAGGCTTTGGTATCAGGATGATGTTGGCCTCATAAAATGAGTTAGGGAGGATTCCCTCTTTTTCTATTGATTGGAATAGTTTCAGAAGGAATGGTACCAGCTCCTCCTTGTACCTCTGGTAGAATTCAGCTGTGAATCCATCTGGTCCTGGACTTTTTTTGGTTGGTAGGCTCTTAATTATTGCCTCAATTTCAGAGCCTGCTATTGGTCTATTCAGGGATTCAACTTATTCCTGGTTTAGTCTTGGGAGAGTGTAAGTGTCCAGGAAATTATCCATTTCTTCTAGATTTTCTAGTTTATTTGCATAGAGGTGTTTATAGTATTCTCTGATGGTAGTTTGTATTGCTGTGGGGTCAGTGGTGATATCCCCTTTATCATTTTTTATTGCATCTATTTGATTCTTCTCTCTTTTCTTCTTTATTAGTCTTCCTAGTGGTCTGTCAATTTTGTTGATCTTTTCAAAAAACCAACTCCTGGATTCATTGATTTTTTGGAGGGTTTCTTTGTGTCTCTATCTCCTTCAGTTCTGCTCTGATCTTAATTATTTCTTGCCTTCTGCTAGCTTTTGAATGCGTTTGCTCTTGCTTCTCTAGTTCTTTTAATTGTGATGTTAGAGTGTCAATTTTAGATCTTTCCTGCTTTCTCTTTTGGGCACTTAGTGCTATAAATTTTTCTCTACACACTGCTTTAAATGTGTCCCAGAGATTCTGGTATGTTGTATCTTTGTTCTCATTGGTTTCAAAGAACATCTTTATTTCTGCCTTCATTTCGTTATGTACCCAGTAGTCATTCAGGAGCAGGTTGTTCAGTTTCCATGTAGTTGAGCAGTTTGGATTGAGTTTCTTAGTCCTGAGTTCTAGTTTGATTGCACTGTGGTCTGAGAGACAGTTTGTTATAATTTCTGTTCTTGTACATTTGCTGAGGAGTGCTTTACTTCCAATTATGTGGTCAATTTTGGAATAAGTTTGATGTGGTGCTGAGAAGAATGTATATTCTGTTGATTTGGGGTGGAGAGTTCTGTAGATGTCTATTAGGTGTGCTTGCTGCAGAGATGAGTTCAATTCCTGGATATCCTTGTTAACTTTCTGTCTCGTTGATCTGTCTACTGTTGACGGTGGGGTGTTGAAGTCTCCCATTATTATTGTATGGGAGTCTAAGTCTCTTTGTAAGTCTCTAAGGACTTGCTTTATGAATCTGGGTGCTCCTGTATTGGGTGCATATATGTTTAGGATAGTTAGCTCTTCCTGTTGAATTGATCCTTTTACCATTATGTAATGGGCTTCTTTGTCTCTTTTGATCTTTGATGGTTTAAAGTCTGTTTTATCAGAGGCTAGGATTGCAACCCCTGCTTTTTTTTGTTCTCCATTTGCTTGGTAAATCTTCCTCCATCCCTTTATTTTGAGCCTATGTATGTCTCTGCATGTGAGATGGGTCTCCTGAATACAGCAGACTGATGGGTCTTGACTCTTTATCCAGTTTGCCAGTCTGTGTCTTTTAATTGGACCATTTAGTCCATTTACATTTAAGGTTAAGATTGTTATGTGTGAACTTGATCCTGCCATTATGATATTAACTGGTTATTTTGCTCATTAGTTGATGCAGTTTCTTCCTAGCCTAAATGGTCTTTACATTTTGGCATGTTTTTGCAATGGCTGGTACCGGTTATTCCTTTCCATGTTTAGTGCTTCCTTCAGGGTCTCTTGTAAGGCAGGCCTAGTGGTGACAAAATCTCTAAGCATTTGCTTATCTGTAAAGGATTTTATTTCTCCTTCACTTATGAAACTTAGTTTGGCTGGATATGAAATTCTGGGTTGAAAATTCATTTCTTGAAGAATGTTGAATATTGGCCCCCACTCTCTTCTGGCTTGGAGAGTTTCTGCCGAGAGATCTGCTGTTAGTCTGATGGGCTTCCCTTTGTGGGTAACCCGACCTTTCTCGCTGGCTGCCCTTAAGATTTTTTCCTTCATTTCAACTTTGGTGAGTCTGGCAATTATGTGTCTTGGAGTTGCTCTTCTCGTGGAGTATCTTTGTGGCATTCTCTGTATTTCCTGGATTTTAATGTTGGCCTGCCCTACTAGGTTGGGGAAGTTCTCCTGGATGATATCCTGAAGAGTGTTTTCCAACTTGGTTCCATTTTCCCCCTCACTTTCAGGCACCCCAATCAGACGTAGATTTGGTCTTTTTACATAATCCCATACTTCTTGCAGGCTTTGTTCATTTCTTTTTCTTCTTTTTTCTTTTGGTTTCTCTTCTTGCTTCATTTCATTCATTAGATCCTCAATTGCTGTTACTCTTTCTTCCAGTTGATCGAGTCGGTTACTGAAGCTTGTGCATTTGTCACGTATTTCTCGTGTCATGGTTTTCATCTCTTTCATTTCATTTATGACCTTCTCTGCATTAATTACTCTAGCCATCAATTCTTCCACTTTTTTTTTTTCAAGATTTTTAGTTTCTCTGCAGTGGGTACGTAATTCCTCCTTTAGCTCTGAGAAGTTTGATGGACTGAAACCTTCTTCTCTCATCTCGTCAAAGTCATTCTCCATCAAGCTTTGATCTGTTTCTGGCGATGAGCTGCGCTCCTTTGCCAGGGGAGATGCGCTCTTATTTTTTGAATTTCCAGATTTTCTGCCCTGCTTTTTCCCCATCTTTGTGGTTTTATCTTCCTCTGGTCTTTGATGATGATGGTGACGTACTGATGGGGTTTTGGTGTAGGTGTCCTTCCTGTTTGATAGTTTTCCTTCTAACAGTCAGAACCCTCAGCTGTAGGTCTGTTGGAGATTGCTTGAGGTCCACTCCAGACCCTGTTTGCCTGGGTATCAGCAGCAGAGGCTGCAGAAGATAGAATATTGCTGAACAGCGAGTGTCCCTGTCTGATTCTTGCTTTGGAGGCTTCTTCTCAGGGGTGTACTCCACCCTGTGAGGTGAGTGTCAGACTGCCACTAGTGGAGGATGTCTCCCATTTAGGCTACTCAGAGGTCAGGGACCCACTTGAGCAGGCAGTCTGTCCCTTCTCAGATCTCAACCTCCATGTTGGGAGATCCACTGTTCTCTTCAAAGCTGTCAGACAGAGTCGTTTGCGTCTGCAGAGGTTTCTGCTGCTTTTGTTGTTGTTTACTGTGCCCTGCCCCCAGAGGTGGAGTCTACAGAGACAGGCAGGTTTCCTTGAGCTGCTGTGAGCTCCACCCAGTTCGAGCTTCCCAGCAGCTTTGTTTACCTACTTAAGCCTCAGCAATGGTGGGTGCCCCTCCCCCAGCCTCGCTGCTGCCTTGCAGCGAGATCACAGACTGCTGTGCTAGCAGTGAGGGAGGCTCTGTGGGCGTGGGAGCCTCCCGGCCAGGTGTGGGATATAATCTCCTGGTGTGCCTGTTTGCTTAAAGTGCAGTATTGGGGTGAGAGTTACCCAATTTTCCAGGTGTTGTGTGTCTCAGTTCCCCTGGCTAGGAAAAGGGATTCCCTTTCCCCTTGTGCTTCCCAGGTGAGGCGATGCCTCGCCCTGCTTCAGCTCTCGCTGGTCGGGCTGCAGCAGCTGATCAGCACCGATTGTCCGGCACTCCCTAGTGAGATTAACCCAGTACCTTGGTTGAAAATGCAGAAATCACCGGTCTTCTGTGTCGCTCGTGCTGGGAGTTGGAGACTGCAGCTGTTCCTATTCGGCCATCTTGCTGTGCCCTCCTTTAGCCACCACAGTCATTTCTTCCCTTCTGTCAGACATAATTCCTCAGCTTGGCCTTGCCACTTCTATAGAGTGTGATAACGGACTGGCCTTTATTAGTCAAATCACCCAAGCAGTTTTTCAGGCTCTTGGTATTCAGTGAAACCTTTATAACCCTTACCATCCTCAATCTTCAGGAAAGATAGAACAAACTAACGGTGTTTTAAAAACACACCTCACCAAGTTCAGCCACCAACTTAAAAAGGACTGGACAATACTTTTACCACTTGCCCTTCTCAGAATTCAGGCCTGTCCTCGGAATGCTACAGGGTACAGCCCATTTGACCTCCTGTATGGACGCACTTTTTATTAGGTCCCAGTCTCATTCCAAACACCAGCCCAACTTGGACTGTGCCCCAAAAACTTGTCATCCCTACTATCTTCTGTATAGTCATATTCCTATTCACTGTTCTTGACTACTCATAAATGCCCTACTCTTGTTTATAGTGTCAGTTTACACTGTTTCTCTAAACCATCACAGCTGGTATCTCCTGGTGCTATCCCCAAACTGCCACTCTTAACTCTTAAAGTAAATAAATAATGTTTGCTGGCAGGGCTATGCTAAACCTCCTTAGTCACTCTCTAATTGGATGTCCTGGGTCCTCCCAATTCTTAGTCCTTTAATACCCATTTTTCTCCTTCTCTTATTCGGACCTTGTGTCTTCTGTTTAGTCTCTCAATTCATCCCAAACTGTATCCAAGCCATTCTATACGACAAATTCTTCTCACCCCTTACCACAAAATCCTCCAACTTGACCTCTCCCACTCTAGGTTCCCACACCGCCCCTAATCCCGCTCGAAGCAGCCCTGAGAAACATCGCCCATTATCTCTCCATGCCACCCCACAAATAATTTTGCTGCCCCAGCACTTCAATACTATTTTTGTTATTTTTCTTATTAATATAAGAAGGCAGGAAATCTGAGGGTCCAGAGTTCAAGTCCCTGTTCAGGGATCAAATTTCACTCGTGTCCATGTGAGGAGACTACCAAACAAGCTTTGTGTGAGCAACAAGGCTGTTTATTTCACTTGGGTGCAGGTGGGCTGAGTCCGAAAAGAGTCAGCGAAGGGAGATAGGGGTGGGACTGTTTTATAAGATTTGGGTAGGTAAAGGAAAATTACAGTCAAAGGGGAGTTGTTCTCTGGTGGGCAGGGGTGGGTGTCACAAGATGCGCAGTGGGGAAGCTTTTGAGCCAGGATGAACAAGGGGAAGGAATTTCACAAGGTAGTGTCATCAGTTAAGGCAGAGACCAGCCATTTTCACTTCTTTTGTGGTGGAATGTCATCAGTTAAGGCACGAACAGGCCATTTTTGTTTCTTTTGTGATTCTTCACTTGCTTCAGGCCATCTGGGCATATGCATGCACAGGTCACAGGGGATACGATGGCTTAGCTTGGGCTCAGAGGCCTGATAGCAGGTATGCCCTAAACGGTTCCCAGATTGACTTTTACCTTTAGCTTAGTGATTTGGGGCCTCGGGGTTTATTTTTCTTTCACATTTTCCTGATTTTCTTTTAAAAATCTTTTGGAGAAAGCATTTTAGAAGAAAATGATTCTCCACTCTCGAGTTTCATCTGATCTCTTATGGCTGGGATAGTTATTTCCTAGATGGGTAGGCCCCAAGTTATTAGGAAAGCTCATCTTTAGCAGGATATGAAGTCTCATCTTCTATGAAGATAAAATAAGGGGAGGAAAGCAGAAAAACAACAACAAACAGAAGGACAATCCTGGAAAACTGATATAGGCCACATTACTCTGAAGTTCATATATCAGTAGGCAGGTATGAAAGTGGCTAATGTATTTAAAAGGTTGCTGTTATTTTCTTCTGAAGTTTAAGTTGTCTAGTTTCAGCTCAGAGGGCTTTAAGCAGGAAAAAACTTGCCTTTCTTGTGTTAGAAGCAAGTAAAACTCCACAAAAAAAGAGGTGTACAGAAAAATAAACTTTAGATCTTGACCAAATTTGGGGATATCAGGGATTATCTGTACGGGGTGCTGCCAGTCCTCAGCAAATTGTCCTATTGGTTTGAACCACAAAGATAGCTCAAGTGGTATCAAGCTCCAATAGGAGATTTGTGAAAGGTTAGGGGAACCTCCACTCAGAATCCCTTTGTGGATGCCAAAATATAAAAGCTAAATATCTGAGACAGGTCTCAGTTAATTTAGAAAGTTCATTTTGCCAAGGTTGAGGATGCATGCCTGTGAAGTCTCGAGAGGTCCTGATAACATGTGCTCAAGGTGGTTGGGGCACAGCCTGATTCTGTACATTTCAGGGAGACATGAGACATCAATCAATATACATAAAATGTACCTTGGTTCTGTCCAGAATGGAAGGACTACTTAAAGCAGGGAAGGATCCTCCAGGTCATGGGTAGGTGAGAGACAAAGGGTCGCATTCTTCTGAGTTTCTGATTAGCCTTTTCAAAGGAGGCAATCAGATATGCATTTATCTCAATGAACTGAGAGATGACTTTGAATAGAATGGGAGGCAGGTTTGCCCTAAGCTGTTCCCAGCTTGATTTTTCTCTTTAGCTTAGTCATTTTGGGGCCCTAAGATTTCTTTTCCTTTGGCATACCTGCCACTGAAACTTACCAGTGTAAACATCTTATGCTCATTTTGCCTGTGCCTATCTATCTATCTATCTATCTATCTATCTATCTATCTATCTATCCTTATTGTTTGTTTTTACTGATGTATTCTAGAGTTAGCTGCACACACAATGAATATTTATTCCTACATATTTTGTCCTCAATCTCCTAAGAATAAGGGCATTCTCTTATATAACTGCAAGACAATTATCAAACATAGAAAAATTAACATTGAATCAACACTATTACTTAATATAATACTTATATTCAAAGTTAGCCAATTGTCCCAATAAGGTACTAAATAACAATTTTTCTCCCAGTTCAGGATCTAATCCAATCGAAAAGGTTGTTTTGAGTCTCTATGTCTCTTTAGTATCTTTTAATCTGAAACAATTCCTCAGCCTTTACTTTCATGATACTGGTAGTTTTAGAAGTATAGGCCAGATGCTTTGTAGAACTCATCCTTTTTTATGGTTGCATAGTATTCCATGGTGTATATGTACCATATCTTCTGAATCCAGTCTATCATTGATGGACATTTGGGTTGGTTCGAAGTCTTTGCTATTGTGAATAGTGCCACAATAAACATATGTGTGCATGTGTCTTTATAGTAGCATGATTGATAACCCTTTGGGTATCTACCCAGTAATGGGATTGCTGGGTCAAATGGTATTTCTAGTTCTAGATCCTTGATCCAGTGTAGATTTGTTTTATGTTTTCTTATCATTATATTCAGGTTATGCAATTTTGACAGGAATACCATAGAAATGATGTCTCTTGCTCAGTGTATTACATTAGGAAACACAGGATGTCAGTTTGTTCCATTATTGGTGATGTTAAATTTGATCACTTTATTACCATGAGACCTACCAGACTTCTTCAATGAAAAGGTGGCTTTATATTCTAATCCCAACTAGATTTTTCAACAAAAAATGTAGAATTCCAGACTTATTTATTTTGTTATTCCTCTATAGTGGCTAGCACAAAAGGAGAGAAAGGGCATTCATATGTACTGAGATCTTACCCAACAATAGACCAGTTACTATATTTATACTCTCTCCTTTTCTAACCAAACCCAAGATGTCAGTATTATTGCCCCAATTTCAAAATATGGGACAGAAATTCAAATTATAGGTAACTTGCTTGAAGTCACAACTAGTGTGAAACCAAAGTATCTGAGACAGGTCTCACTGAATTGAGAAAGTTTATTTTGTCAAGGTCAAGGAAGCCCAATGACAGCCTCATGAAGTCCCAATGAAATGTGCCCAAGGTTGTCGGGGCACTAGCTTCTTACAAGTTGTAACAAATATCAGGATTTCCATTTTTTCTTGGAGAAGCTGTAATCTTTTATCATATGTAGATCAAAAGGATTTTTTGGCAGCCAAGAACCTGGAAACACATTCTGGAAGTGATAATTTTCACAGGAAAGAGCACATCTATTTCAGTTGTGTAGGCCTGAGTTAAAGTATATATAGTAAAATCTTATTAACTGATTACTTAGAAAGAAGGCTAATCTGAACTAGAAAAATGTGTAAGTCTATTTTTTGTATTTATTTTATTTATTTATTTATTTTTAAATTATATTTTAAGTTCTAGGGTGCATGTGTACAATGTGCAGAGTTGATACATAGGTGTACATGTGCCGTGTTGCTTTGCTGCACCCATCAACTCATCATTTACATTAGGTATTTCTCCTATTGCGATCCCTCCCCCAGCACCCGACCCCCCAACAGGCCCTGGTGTGTGATTTTCCCCGCCCTGTGTCCAAGTGTTCTCGTTCAATTCTCACCTATGAGTGAGAACATGCAGTGTTTGGTTTTCTCTCCTTGTGATACTTTGCTGAGAATGATGGTTTCCAGCTTCATCCATGTCCCTGCAAAGGATATGAACTCATCCTTTTTTATGGTTGCATAGTATTCCATGGTGTATATGTACCATATCTTCTTAATCCAGTCTATTATTGATGGACATTTGGGTTGGTTCCAAGTCTTTGCTATTGTGAATAGTGCCACGATAAACATGTGTGTGCATGTGTCTTTATAGTAGCATGATTGATAAACCTTTGGGTATCTACCCAGTAAGGGGATTGTTGGGTCAAATGGTATTTCTAGTTCTAGATCCTTGAGGAATTGTCACACTGTCTTTCACAATGGTTGAACCAATCTGCACTCCCACCAATGGTGTAAAAGCATTCCTATTTCTCCACATCTTCTCCAACATCTGTTGTTTCTTAACTTTTTAATGATTGTCATTCTAAATGGCATGAGATGCATCTCATTGTGGTTTTGATTTGCATTTTTCTGATGACTAGTGATGATGTGCATTTTTTCATGTGTCTGTTGGCTGCATAAATGTCTTCTTTTGAGAAGTGTCTTTTCATATCCTTTGCCCACTTTTTGATGGAGTTGTTTGTTTTTTTCTTGTAAGTTTAAGTTCTTTGTACATTCTGGATGTTAGCCCTTTGTCAGATGAGTAGATTGCAAATTTTTCTCCCATTCTGTAGGATGCCTGTTCACTCTGATGGAAGTTTCTCTTGCCATGTAGAAGCTCTTTAATTTAATTAGATCCCATTTGTCTATTTTGGTTTTTATTGCCAATGCTTTTGGTGTTTTAGTCATGAAGTTCTTACCCATGCCTATGTCCTGAATGGTATTGCCCAGGTATTCTTCTAGGGGTTTTATGGTTTTACGCCTAACATGTAAGTCTTTAATCCATCTAGAATTAATTTTTGTATGAGGTGTAAGGAAGGGATCCAGTTTCAGCTTTCCACATAGCCAGTTTTCTCAGCACCATTTATTAAATAGGGAATCATTTAACCATTGCTTGTTTCTGTCAGATTTGTCAAAGATTAGATGGTTGTAGATGTGTGGCATTATCTCTGAGGCCTCTGTTCTGTTCCATTTGTCTATATATCTGTTTTGGTACCAGTACCACGCTGTTTTGGTTACTGTAGCCTTGTAGTATAGTTTGAAGTCAGGCAGTGTGATGCCTCAACATTTGCTTTTTGCGTAGGATTGTCTTGGCAGTGTGAGCTCCTTTTTTGGTTCTATATGAACTTTAAAGTAGTTTTTTCCAATTCTGTGAAGAAAGGCAATGGTTGTTTGATGGGGATGGCACTGAATCTATAAATTACTTTCGGCAGTATGGCCATTTTCGTGATATTGACTCTTCCTATCCATGAGCATGGAATATTTTTCCATTTGTTTGTGTCTTCTTTTATTTTGTTGAGGAGTGCTTTACATTCAACTGTGTGGTCAATTTTGGAATAAATGTGATGTGGTGCTGAGAAGAATGTATATTCTGTTGATTTAGGGTGTAATGTTCTGTAGATGTCTACTAGATCTGCTTGGTGCAGAGCTGAGTTCAAGTCCTGGATATCCTTGTTAACCTTCTGTCTCATTGAACTGTCTAATACTGACATTGGGGTGTTTAAGTCTCCCGTTATTATTGTGTGGGAGTCTAAGTCTCTTCGTAGCTTACTAAGGACTTGTTTTATGAATTTGGATGCTCCTATATTGGGTGCAGAGACTAGGATTGCAACTTTTTCTTTTTTTTTTTCTTTTTTTTTTTTGCTTTCCATTTGCTTGGAAGTTCTTCCTCCATCCCTTTTTTTTTTTTTGAGCCTATCTGGGTCTGTGCACGTGAGATGGGTCCCCTGAATACAGCACACTGATGAGTCTTGACTCTTTATCCAATTTGCCAGTCTGTGTCTTTTAATTGGGGCATTTAGCTCATTTACATTCAAGGTTAATGTTGTTATGTATGAAACTGATTCTGTCATTGTGATGTTCGCTGGTTATTTTGCCCATTAATTGATGCAGTTTCTTCCTAGCATCGATGATCTTTACAATTGGCATGTTTTTGCAGTGGCTGGTACCAGTTGTTTCTTTCCATGCTTAGTGTTTCCTTCAGGAGCTCTTGGAAGTCATGCCTGGTGGTGACAAAGTCTCTCAGCATTTGCTTGTCTGTAAAGAATTTTATTTCTCCTTCACTTATGAAGTTTAGTTTGGCTAGATATGAAATTCTGGGTTGAAAATTCTTTTCTTTAAGAATGTTGAATATTGACCCCCACTCTCTTCTGGCTTGTAGCATTTCTGTCGAGAGATCTGCTGTTACTCTGATGGCCTTCCCTTTCTGGGTTACCAGACCTTTCTCTCTGGCTGCCCTTTACATTTTTTCCTTCATATCAACCTTGGGGAATCTGACAAGTATGTGTTTTGGGGTTGCGCTTCTCAAGGAATATCTTCATGGTGTTCTCTGTGTTTCCTAAATTTGAATGTTGGTCTGCCTCACTATGTTGGGGAAGTTCTCCTGGATAGTATCCTGAAGAGTGTTTTCCAACTTGATACCATTCTCCCCATTACTTTCAGGTACACCAATCAAACATAGATTTGATCTTTTCATATAGTCCCTATTTCTTAGAGGCTTTGTTCCTTTCTTTTTACTCTTTCATCTCTAACCTTGCCTGCTCAGTTTGTTTCATTAATTTGATCTTCAATCACTGATACACTTTCTTCCACTCGATTGAATTGGCTATTGAAGTTTGTGCATGCCTCACGATGTACTCGTGCCATGGTTTTCAGCTCCATCAGGTTATTTAAGGTCTTCTTTACACTGCTTATTCTAGTTAGACATTCTTCTAATCTTTTTTCAAGGTTTTTAGCTTCCTTGCAATGGGTTAGAACATCCTCCTTCAGCTTGGAGAATTTTGTTATTACCGACTTTCTGAAGCCTACTTCTGTCAACTCGTCAAAGTCATTCTCCAACCAGCTTCGTTCTGTTGCTGGTAAGGAGCTGTGATCCTTTGGAGGAGAAGAGGCACTCTGATTTTTAGAATTTTCAGCTTTTCTGCTCTGGTTTCTCCCCATCTTTGTGGTTTTATCTACCTTTGGTCTTTGATGTTGGTGATCTACAGATGGGGCTTTTGTATAGATGACCTTTTTGTTGATGTTGATGCTATTCCTTTCTGTTCATTAGTTTTCCTTCTAACAGTCAGTTCCCTCAGCTGCAGGTCTGTTGGAGTTGGCTGGAGTTCCACTTCAGCCGCTATTTTCCTGTGTATCACCAGTGGAGGCTACATAACAGCAAATATTGCAGAACAGCAAATATTGCTGCCGGATCCTTTCTCTGGAAGCTTCGTCCCAGAGGGGCAGCTGCCTATGTGAGGTGTCCATCAGCCCCTACTGGGATGTGTCTCCAAGTTAGGCTACATGGGGGTCAGGAACCCACTCGAGGAGGCAGTCTGTCCATTCTCAGAGTTCAAACACCATGCTGGGAGAACACTGCTCTCTTCAGAGCTGTCAGACAGGGATGTTTAAGTCTGCTGAAGTTGTCTGCTGCCTTGTGTTCAGCTATGCCCTGCCCACAGAGGTGGAGTCTAGAGGCAGTAGGCCTTGTTGAGCTGTGGTGGGCTCTGCCCAGTTCAAGGTCCCTGGTCACTTTTCTTACCTAATCAAGCCTCAGCAATGGCAGATGCCCCTCCCCCAGCCAGGCTGCCACCTCGCAGATCAATCTCAGGCTGCTGTGCTAGCAGTGAGTAAGGCTCCGTGGGTGTGAGACCCACCAAGCCACGCACAGGAGAGAATCATCTTGTCTGCCAGTTGCTAAGACCTTGGGAAAAGCATAGTATTTGGGCGGGGATTGTCCCATTTTTCCAGGTAGTCTGTCACAGTTTCCCTTGGCTAGGAAAGGGAAATCCCCCAGCCCAGCCCCTTGCACTTCCCAACTTAGGCGATTCCCCCACCAGCTTCAGCTCACCTACCATGGGCTGCACCCACTGTCAAACCAGTCCCAATGAGATGAACCAGGTACCTCTGTTGGAAATGCAGAAATCACCCATCTTCTGCATTGATCACACTGGGAGCTCCAGACCAGAGCTGTTACTATTCGGCCATCTTGGAACCTATTTGAGGATTTCCATTTTTAAGGCAGAATAGTATTCCATTGTGTATATATACACACTGTGTATATATTTTCTTTATCAATTTATAAGTTGAAGAACTCTCATTCAATCCAGCGATTTCATTACTAGATATATCTCCAAAGAAATATAAATTGTTCCACCAAAAAGATACAGGCACCCGTATATTTATCATAGAACTATTCACAATAGCAAAACCATGGAATCAACCTAGATATCCATCAATGGTAGACTGGATAAAGAAATATGGTACACACACATCATGGAATATTACACTGCTATAAAAGTGAAATCATGTTCTTTGTGACAACATGTATGCATCTGGAGAACATTATCCTAAGCAAATCAACACAGAAACAGAAAACCAAATGTTCTTACTTATAAATGGGAGCTAAACATCGAGTACACATAGACACAAAGAAGGGAAAGATAGACACTGAGGTCTACTTAAGTGGGGAGGGTAGAAGGAGGGTGAAGGTAAAAAAAAAATCTACCTATCACATACTATCCTCACTATCTGGGTAACAAAATTATCTGTATAGCAAACCCCAGTGACACGCAATTTACCCATGTAACAAACCTGAACACGTATACTCTGAAGCTAAAATAAAAGTCAAATAAATATATACATTATTTTAAAAATATCTGTTGATAGACATTTAGGTTGACTCCATATCTTGGCTCTTGTGAATAATTTTGCAGTGAACATGAAGGTGTAAATATCTCTTTGAAATACAGATTTCCTTTCCTTTAGACATATACCCAGTAGTGAGGTTGCTGGATCACATGGTAGTTCTATATTTAGTTTTTTGAGAAACCGCCATACTATTTTCAATGATTTTACCAATTCATATTCCCACCAACAGTGTGCATGGGTTCATTTTTTTCTACATCCTTTCCAACACTTATCTTTAATCTGTTTGATAATAGCCATTCTAACAGGTATAAAGTGATATTGCCTTGTGGTTTTAATTTGCATTTCCCTGATAATTAGTAATCTGGGGATTTCTTAATATATCTTTTGGCCATTAGGATGTCTTTCTTTTTGAGAAATGTCTATTCAGACCATTTGCCTAGTTTTTAATTGGGTTTTTAATTTTTCTTATTGAATTGCTTGAGTCTCATATATTTTGGATATTAACCCTTTATCAAATATGTGGCTTGCAAATATTTTCTGCCATTCTGTAAGTTGACTCACCACTCTATTGATTGTTTCTTTGGCTGTGCAGAATCTTTTTAGTTTGAAGCAGTCCCATTTGCCAATTTTTGCTTTAGTTGCTGGTGTCTTTGAGGTCATATCTAAAACATTATTGTGCAAAACAATGCCATGGAGCTTCTCTCTTACGTTTTCTTCAGTAGTTGTACAGGTTCAGGTCTTACATTTAAGTTTTTAATCCATTTTCAGTGGGGCTTGTATATGGTATTAGATAATAGTCTAATTTAATTCTTCTGCATATGGATATCCAGTTTTTCCAGCACCACTTATTGAAGGGTCTGTTCTTTTCCTGTTGCTTATTCTTGGCACTTTTGACCAAAATCAACTGATTGTAAATGTGTGGATATATTTGTTGGTTCTCTGTTGTGTTCCATTGGTCTATGTGGCTGTTCATATGCCAGTACCATGCTATTTTGATTACAATAAAATGTAATAGCTTTGCAGTATATTTTGAAGTCAGATAGTGTGATTCCTACAGCTTTGTTTCTTTCACTGAGTATTGCTTTAGCTATTCAGGGTCTTAGATTTTCTTCTTTTTCTGTGAAAGATATAATTACAATTTTGATAGTGATTTCATTAAATTTTTAGGTTGCTTTAGATAGTATAAGCCTTTTAACAATATTGATTCTTCTAATCCAAGAACATGGAATGTCTTTCCATTTATTTGTATCATCTTTAATTTCTTTCATCAATGTTTTATAGTTTTCAGCTTATAGGTCTTTCACCTCCTTATGTTTATTCCTAAGTATTTTTGTAGCTAATGTAAATACAATTGCTTTCTTTATTTCTTTTTCAGATATTTTGTTGTTAGTATATAGAAATACTACTAATTTTAGTAGTTTGATTGTATATCCTACAACTTTAATAAATTCATTTATTAGTTATAACAGATTTTTGATAAGGTCTTTAGGGTTTTCCATAAGTAAGATTATGTCATTCACAAATGGGAACAATTTAACTTCCTCTTCTCTAATTTGAATACCTTTCATGTCTTTCTCTTCCCTAATTGCTCATTCTAAGACTTCCAGTACTAGGTTGCATATATAAGCGGTGAGAGAGAATCTTTGACTTATTCCTGTTCTTTCAACATTTCAACATTGACTATGATGTCAGCTGTGTGTTTGTCATATAGGGCCTTTATCATGTTGAGGTACATTCCTTCTATACCTAATTGCTGTGAGTTTTTATTATGAAAAGATGATGGATAATACTAAATTCTTTTTCTGCATCTTTTGATATGATTGTATAACTTTTGTCATGCATTATATTAATGTGGTGCATCACATTTAGAGATTTGCATATGTTGAACCAACCTTCCATACTAGAAAGAAATTCCAACTGATTATGGGAAATTACGTGCTGGTGAACTCAGTTTGTTATTATTTTGTTGATAATTTTTGCTTCTATGTTCATGAGGGATATTGGTTTGTAATTTTATTTCCTTATAGTGTCATTGTCTGGCTTTGCTATCAGGATAATGATAGCATTGCAAAATGAGTCGGAAAGTAGTCCTTATTCTTTAATTTTTTGAAAATGTTTGAGAAGAATTGGTACCAGTTCTTCTTTAAATATATGTTAGAATTCAGCAGTGAAACCATCAGATCCTAGGCTTTCTTGGTGGGAGACTTTTATTACTGATTTAATCACTTTACCCATTATGAGTTTGTTCAAATTATCTATTTCATCATGATTGAGTTTTGGTAGTTTGTATGTGCCTACTTATTCATATCTTCTAGACAACCCAATTTTTTGATGTATAATTGTTCACAGTAATCTCTTCCAATCCTTTGAATTTCTGTGGTATCAGTTGTAATATTTCCACTTCTACCTCTGATTTTACATATTGAAGTCTTCTTTTTTTCTTAGTCTCCCCAAAGATTTGTCAATTTTATCTTCTAAGAAAACCAATTCTTAGCTTATCTTTTCTTTTGTTTTTTAGTGTTTATTTCATTTATATCCACTCTGATATTTATTATTTTCTTCTTTCTGCTAACTTCAGGCTTAGTTTGTTCTTATTATTCCAGTTTCATTAGATGTAACATTAGGTTACACCTCCCAATGGGGGCCAACAGAAACATCATACAGGTGGGTGCCCCTGTGGGGTGAATCTTCAAGAGGAAGGATCAGGCAGCAATATTTGCTGTTCTGCAATATTTGCTGTTCTGAAGCCTCTGCGGGTGATACCCAGGCAAACAGGGTCTGTATTGGAAATCCAGCAAACTCCAACAGAACTGCAGCTGAGGGACCTGACTGTTAGAAGGAAAGCTAACAAACAGAAGGGAATAGCATCAACATCAACAAAAAAAGCCCATCCACAACAAAACCCCATCAGTAGGTCACCAACATCAAAGACCAAATGTAGATACAACCACAAAGATGGGACAAAACCAGAGCAGAAAAGCTGAAAATTCTAAAAACCAGAACGTCACTTGTCCTCCAAATGATTGCAGCTCCTCACCAGCAATGGAACAAAGCTGGAGGGAGAATGACTTTAACAAGTTGACAAAAGTAGGCTTCAGAAAATCAGCAATTACAAAATTCTCCAAGCTAACGGAGGACGCTCTAACCCATTGCAAGGAAGCTAAAAACCTTGAAAAAAAGGTTAGACATATGGCTAACTAGAATAAACAGTGTAGAGAAGACCTTAAATGACCTGATAGAGCTGCAAACCATTGCACAAGTACTTAGTGATGCATGCACAAGCTTCAATAACTGATTCATTCAAGTGGAAGAAAGGGTATCAGTAACTGAAAATCAAATTAATGAAATAAAGTGAGAAGACAAGTTTAGAGAAAAAAGAGTAAAAAGAAATGAACAAAGCCTCCAAGAAATATGGGACTATGTGAAAAGACCAAATCTACGTTTGATTGGTGTACCTGAAAGTGATGGGGAGAATGGAACCAAGTTGGAAAACACTCTTCAGGGTATTATCCAGGAGAACTTCCCCAACCTAGTAAGGCAGGCCAAAATTCAAATTTAAGAAATACAGGAAAAACCACAAAGATACTCCTCTAGAATAGGAACCCCCAAACACGTAATTATCAGATTCACCAAGGTTGAAATGAAGGAAAACATGTAGAGGGCAGCCAGAGGGAAATGTCGTGTAATCCACAAAGGCAAGGCCGTCAGACTAACAGCAGACCTCTTGATAGAAACCCTATAAGACAGAAGAGAGTGAGGGCCAACATTCAACATTCTTAAAGAATTTTCAACCCAGAATTATATATCCAGCCAAACTGAGCTTCATAAGTGAAGGAGAAATAAAATCCTTCACAGACAAGCAAATGCTTAGAGATTTTGTCACCATCAGGCCTGTCTTACAAGAGTTCCTGAAAGAATCACTAAATATACTAAGGAACAACTGGTACCAGCCACTGCAAAAACATGCTCAATTGTAAAGACCATAAATGCTATGAAGAAACTGCATCAATTCATGGGAAAAATAACCAGCAAACGTCATAATGACAGAATCAAATTCACACATAACAATACTAAACTTAAATATAAAGAAGCTAAATGCTCCAATTAAAAGACACAGACTGGCAAATTGAATAAAGAGCCAAGACCCAAAAGTTTGCTATATTCAGGAGACCCATCTCACATGCAGAGACACACATAGGCTCAAAATAAAGGGATGGAGGAAGATCTACCAAGCAAATGGAAAGCAAAAAAACAAAAAGAAAGAAAAAAAAAGAGAGAGAGAAAAGCAGGCGTTGCAATCCTAGTCTCTGATAAAACAAACTTTAAACCAACAAAGATCAAAAAAGGCCATTACATAATAGTAAAGAGATCAATTCAACAAGAAGAGCTAACTACCCTAAATATACATGCACCTGATACAGGAGCACCCAGATTCATAAAGCAAGTCCTTAGAGACCTATGAACAGACTTAGCCTCCCACACAATAATAATGGGAGACTTTAACACCACACTGTCAGTATTAGAGAGATCAATGAGACAGAAAGTTAACAAGGATATCCAGAACTTGAACTCAGCTCTGCACCAAGCAGACCTAATAGACATCTACAAAGTCTGCACCTGAAATCAACAGAATATACATTCTTCTCAGCACCACATTGCACTTATTCCAAAATTGACCTCATAGCTGGAAGTAAAGCACTCCTCAGCAAATGTAAAAGAACAGAAATCACAACAAACTGTCTCTCAGACAACAGTTCAATCAAAGTAGAACTCAGGATTAAGAAATCACTCAAAACTGCACAATTACATGGAAACTGAACAACCGGATCCTGAGTGAGTACTGGGTAAATAACAAAATGAAAGCAGAAATAAAGATGTTATTTGAAACCAGTGAGAACAAAGATACAATGTACCAGAATCTCTGGGACACATTTAAAGCAGTGTGTAGAGGGAAATTTATAGCACTAAATGCCCACAAGAGAAAGCAGGAAAGATCTAAAATTGACACCCTAAAATTGCAATTAAAAGAACTAGAAAAGCAAGAGCAAACACATTCAAAAGCTAGCAGAAGGCAAGAAATAACTAAGATTACAGCAGAACTGAAAGAGATCGAGATATAAAAAACCTTTGAAAAAATCAGTGAATCTCAGAGCTGGGTTTCTGAAAAGATCAACAAAATTGATAGACAGGAAACAAGACTAATAAAAAAGAAAAGAGAGAAGAATCAAACAGATGCCATAAAAAATAATAAAGAAGATATCACGACCAATACCACAGCGATACAAACTACCATCAGAGAACACTATAAACACCTCTATGCAAATAAACTAGAAAATCTAGAAGAAATGGATAAACTCCTAGACATGTACACCCTGCCAACGCTCTCAAGATTCAACTTCAAGAAGTTGAATCTCTGAATAGACCAATAAACGGCTCTGAAATTGGGGCAATAATTAATAGCCTACCTAACAAAAAAAGTTCAGGACCAGTTGGATTCACAGCTGAATTCTACCAGAGTTACAAACAGGGGCTGGTACCATTCCTTCTGAAACTATTTCAATCAATTGAAAAAGAAGGAATCCTCCCTAACTCATTTTATGAGGCCAGAATCATCCTGATACCAAAGCCTGGCAGAGACACAACAAAGGATGAGAATTTTAGACCAATATCCCAGATGAACATCGACGCAAAAATACTCAATAAAATACTGGCAAACCGAATCCAGCAGCACATCAAAAAACTTATCCACCATGATCAAGTGGACTTCATCCCTGGGATGCAAGGCTGGTTCAACGTACGCAAATCAATAAATGTAAATCGTCACATAAACACAACCAATTACAAAATCCACATGATTATCTCAATAGTTGCAGAAAAGCCTTTGACAAAATTCACCAGTCCTTCATGCTAAAAATTCTCAATAAACTACATATTGATGGAACGTATCTCAAAATAATAAGAGCTATTTATGACAAACCCACAGCCAATATCATACTGAATGGGCAAAACTGGAAGCATTGCCTTTGAAAACCAACTTAAGACAAGGATACCTCTCTCACCACTCCTGTTCAACATAGTGTTGGGAGTTCTGGCCAGGGAAATCAGGAAAGAAAAAGAAATAAAGAGTATTCAATTAGGTAAAGAGGAAGTCAAATGTCCCTCTTTGCAGATGATATGATTGTGTATTTAGAAAATCCCATCATCACAGCCCAAACTCTTCTTAAGCTGATAAGCAACTTCAGCAAAATCTCAGGATACAAAATCAATGTGCAAAAATCACAAGCATTCTCATACACCAATAACAGACAGAGAGACAAATCATGAGTGAACTCCCATTCATAATTTTTGTGCAAAGAGAATAAAATACCTAGGAATCCAACTTACAAGGATCGTGAAGGACCTCTTCAAGGAAAACTACAAACCACTGCTCAACGAAATAAAAGAGGACACAAACAAATGGAAGAACATCCCATGCTCATGGATAAGAAGAATCAATATGTTGAAAATGGCCATACTGCCCAAGATAATTTATAGATTCAATGTCATCGCCATCAAGCCACCAAAGACTTTCTTCACAGAATTGGAAAAAACTACTTTAAAGTTCATATGGAACCAAAAAAGAGCCCATATAGCCAAAACAATCCTAAGCAAAAACAGCAAAGCTGGAGGCATCACACTGCCTGACTTCAAATTATACTGCAAGGCTACAGTAACCAAAATAGCATGGTACTGGTACCAAAGCAGATATATTGTCCAATGTAACAGAACAGAGGGCTCAGAAATAACACCACACATCTACAACAATGTGATCTTTGACAAACATGAAAAAAACAAGCAATGGGGTTAGGATTTCCTATTTAATAAATGGCACTGGGAAAACTGGCTAGCCATATGTAAAAAGTGGAAATGGGATCCCTTCTTTATACTTAACACAAAAATTAATTCAAGATGGATTAAAGACTTAAATGTTAGACCTAAAACCATAAAGACCCTAGAAGAAAACCTAGGCAATACCTTTCAGGACATAGGCATGGGCAAGGACTTCATGGCTAAAACACCAAAAGCAATGGCAACAAAAGTCAAAATAGACTAATGGGATCTAATTAAACTAAAGAGCTTCTGCATGGCAAGAGAAACTTCCATCAGAGTGAACAGGCATCATACAGAATGAGAGAAAAAGTTTTGCAATCTACTCATCTGACAAAGGGTAATATCCAGAATGTACAAAGAACTTAAACAAATTTACAAGAAAAAAACAAACAACCCCATCAAAAAGTGGACAAAGGATATGAACAGACACTTCTCAGAAGAAGATATTTATGCAGTCAACAGACATATGAAAAAAGGCTCATCATCACTGGTCATCAGAGAAATGCAAATCAAAACCACAATGAGATAGCATCTCATGCCATTTAGAATGGCAATCATTAAAAAGTCAGGAAAAAACAGATGCTGAAGAGGATGTGGAGAAATAGGAATGCTTTTACACTGTTGGTGGGAGTATAAATTAGTTCAGCCATTGTGGAAGACTGTGCTGACTCCTCAAGGATCTAGAACTAGATATACCATTTGACCCAGTGATCCCATTAATGGGTAGATATCCAAAGGATTATAAATCATGTTACTATAAAGACACATGCACACCTATGTTTATTGTGGCGCTATTCATAATAGCAAAGACTTGGAACTAACCCAAATGTCCATCAATGATAGACTAAATTATGAAAATGTGGCACATATGCACCATGGAATACTATGCAGTCATAAAAAATGATGTGTTCATTTCCTTTGCAGGTACATGGATGACGCTGGAAACCATCATTCTCAGCAAAGTATCACAAGGACAGAAAACCAAACACTGCATGTTCTCATTCATAGGTGGGAATTTAACAATGAGAACACTTGGACACAGGGTGGGGAACATCACACACTAAGGCCTGTCAGGGGGTGGGGATCTGGGGGAGAAATAACATTAGGAGAAATACCTAATATAAATGATGAGTTGATGGGTGCAGGAAAGCAACATGGCACATGTATACCTATGTAACAAACCTGCACGTTGTGTACATGTACCCTAGAATTTAAAGTATAATAAAAAATAAAATAAAATAAAAAAATAAAGTTCCAAGGTTGGTTGAGATCACCCAGAAAGCCCTGGGACATGAAGTGCAATGCACTCGATAAATCAAGGCAATAATAATGATAGAAAAAAAAAGAAAATATACTTGATATAATTTATGTATTTTTTTTTTTTTTTTTTTTTTTTTAGACAGAGTCTCACTCTGTCACCCAGGCTAGAGTGCAGTGGCACGATCTTGACTCACTGCAAGCTCTGCCTCTCAGGTTCACACCATTCTCCTGCCTCAGCCTCCTGAGTAGCTGGGACTACAGGAGCCTGCCACCACGCCCTGCTAATTTTTTGTATTTTTAGTAGAGATGGGGTTTCACCATGTTAGCCAGGATGGTCTTGATCTCCTGACCTCGTGACCCACCTGCCTTGGCCTCCCAAAGTGCTTAGATTACAGGCGTGAGTCACTGTGCCCAGCCAATTTATGTATTCTTAAATTTGTTAACAATTATTTTGTATCCAAACGTACAATCTACCTTGGAGAATGTTCTGCACGCACTTGAGAAGAATGTGTATTCTGCTACTATTATATGAAATATTCTGTATATGTCTGTTAGGTCTATCTGGTCTAAAGTGTAGTTTAAGTCCAGTGCTTTCTTATTGATATTCTTTCTGGATAATCTGTTCATTGCTGAAAGTGAGCTATTGAAGTCCCCTACTATTACTGTATTATCGTGTATCTCTCTGTTCAAATCTATTTGCTTTTGTATTTAGAAATAATGAGAACCATATTAATAGGCATGAGGTAATACCTCACTGTGGCTTTAATTTTCATTCTGTTTCTTCCAAAAAAAAATTCTGGAAGATTTTATTTCAAACCAAGATGTAAAATATGTGAACATAGAAACTCTTTTGCCATAAGCAAATAGAATCAATAAATAAGAGCTTTTCAAAATGCAGTGCAGAACTTTTAAGAAAAAGGAGAGATTCTCTAGGTTTCACAATTAAGATGGAATGGAAAAACAGAAAAGTAGGTTGTAAGCTGATGCCATAGACAGTATACATAGTTGAGTCATACTCAGCCACAACCAAGCATTTGTATTTTAATGCTAATTTAGAGGCAGAAGACTGATTCTTGGTTCTTGATAAAACCAGATTTTAGGACTTAAAATCTTACATAAGCTCTGGAATATGGGAGCTGTCATAGATCCTTGGGTATCTAGTCCTGGGTGATTAGGGCAGAGCAATATTGGCATTGAGTGTGAGATCCTGATAGAGGGAATGTGGACTCTGAATTAGTTTGCATGTGAAAGGCACTGCTTAGAAAGTCATTTAAGATCTTTAAGAATTGCCAGCTCTGGGAAGGGCAGAGTCTCCAGTGTCAGCAAGGCACCAACATGTCAAAGGATCAAAATTGCAGCATACAAAAAGCATGATGAATACAGGTATAAGTGTTTCTTTCTGGTATGATGAAAATGTTCTAAGTTTGACTGTAGTTATTGTGACAACCTGAACATACTAAGAAACTACTAAACTGTAGGCCGGGCACAGGGGCTCACACCTGTAATCCCAGCACTTTGGGAGGCCAGAGTGTGCAGATCATGAGGTCAGGAGATTGAGACCATCCTGGCCAACAGGGTGAAACCCCATCTCTACTAAAATATAAAAATTAGCTGGGTGCAGCAGAGTGCACCTGTAATCCCAGCTACTTGGGAGGCTGAGGCAGGAGAATCGCTTGAACCCAGGAGGTGAAGGTTGCAGTGAGCCGAGATTGCACCACTGTAACTCCAGCCTGGCGACAGAATGAGACTCCATCTAAAAAAAAAAAAAAAAAAAAAATTAAAGAAATAAAACCTACCAAATTTTATGATTTAAATGAGTGAATTGTATGGTATGTAAATAGTATCTCAATGAAACTGTTACCAAATGAAAAGAAAATCCATACAAGTCTCTAAATAGAAATTGTAATTTAACCTAAGATAAATTACATACAAACTAAAATTAGATAATTTAGTCTCATTCAAAGTCAAATGTCTCAAATAGATGAGTTCAACATTACTTTAAATTTTAAAATAAATTTTCCGTGGTTGTGTCATTATCAACATGTTTATCAGTACACAAATTTTGTTCCAGGGATGCCATGGTAAATTAGCCACCATCATGTATCCCTTTGCAACAGAGTATGCTGATTATCACATGGCCCTATTACCTACAATGGCAGCCATTTTATTTCTACCACTGTAGATTTTTGGTATTCCTATGTATTCAGGGAGCTCACTTTTCAGTGCATAATATATAACTAACATCCCCAGAAAGAGCTAACAGTAAATAAAAAGCATTTTTTAAAAAGGTTGTACTCCCTTCAGTGATATATTTCTTAGGGATTTGGTGAAGGGTATCTCTTCTGTGCTCTCAATGGGATTAATGTAGCAGTTGTCCTAGCAGGTCATATGTTATAATGTTAAAATTTTTGGTTCCCTCTCCCTAAGTCTGGAATTTTTTCCTTATATTATGCCATGGAATTTCTGGCGTTTCTACCACCTTGAGCATAGGCCATCATGACGGCGAAGTTTCTGTATGCCAACTAAGGACAAATAACTAAGCCTATCTGCTCAAGAAAGATAAATGAATTCAGAATCTCAGGGATGTATCCCCAAATCAATAAATTCAATCTTATTCAAAATTATGTTCTTCTCTCATTGTTTTATCATTTTAAAAATTTATCTATACAGGTGTTCTTAATATTTTGTTGTTTTTATAAATTTTCCAAATTTTGCCACTCTTTTTGTACATACTCTTTCTCCTTTGGGGTTTGACTCTGTAAATCGTTCTGTTGCAACAAGGCCAGTTCAGTTTGGTCATTCATAATTATTATGACTTTCTTAATAGATGCTGGTGGCCTCCAATGTTTAGAGGTTAGAAGTTACTATAGACCTCCTCCCCTACAACCTCCATACCAGGCCTGATAGGTAGAATAATGAAACTCTAAAGATGCCCATGCCCTAATCCCCAAAACCTGTGAATATGTTACCTTATATGGGAAAGTGACATTTCAGATGTTATTAAGTTAAGGATCTTGAGATGGAAAGAGTATCCTGGATTACCCCAGTGGACCCAATGTAATCACAATGTTCCTTATAAAGGAATCATTGTCAAAAAGGCAGATGTGACAACTTAAGGAGAGATCAGAGAAATGCAGTCACAAGCCAAGAAATGCAGCCAGACTCTAGAAGTGGGAATTGGCAAGGACTGGATTCTCTCTCACAGTCATCAGATGAATGTAACCCGTTGATTAGCTAAAGCCCACTGAAACTCATGTTGTACTTGTGACTTATACAACAGCAAGATAATAAATTTGTCTTGTTTCAAGCATTCATGTTTGTAGTAATTTGTAGGAATCGGAAGCTTAAATACCAGATTACACAAAATAAGTTATCAGATTGACACATAAGACACAAAATATTTCTATTACCTGTTAGGTAAACTTGAAGCCTCAATAATTTGTCTTTTTAGATGTTCTGATCATATTTTGGGTAAAACTGTTCATTTAAAGTGGAACCTACAGTATTCTAGAGGAAGGAACCAGCTAATCTTATCACTTGCATAAAGCATACACAATACTCCAACTAAATGGAGGGATACAGGACTGTTTCAGATTCAAGTTTTAATCACCAATCCAAAGAATATGGGTTATAAGGTTTGCTTTTTTTTTTTAACATTATTTCATGTTTGATCAGGAGTCTCTATATCGTATTTCTAGAAAGTCTACATATCTTGTAAACCAATATTTTAATCAGTGAAAATCTACTTCTAGTATAAATTATACTAATTAATAAAACCGCTGGTGTTGATCAAATATAATTATAGCTGAAGAGCTTTTAACAACTGCCCTTGGAGTACAAAATTTCAATTAAATACTAGCTAATTACCCCTGGAGTGTGTTTACAGGGTTAAGGCAATTGGTTGCTCACAGAATATATATTAAAGCTAATGAATATGCATACATATCACTGACTGAAAGAAGAAATAAAATAACAGAATAGAGATACAACTTTCAATTAAATTGAATAAATAGTTAAAATTTACCCCCCACACACATCAAAATAAACAAGCAAGCAAACATAAAAAAACAATTAGCCCAGGATTCCTGGGCAAGATGGCCAAATATGAAAAACTCTGGTCTGCAGCTCCCAACAGGATCAATGCAGAAGGTGGGTGATTTCTGCATTTCCAACTGTGGTACCTGGCTCATCTCATTGGGACTGGTTAAACAGTGGGTACAGCACATGGAGGGCAAGCAGAAGCAGGGTAGGTCATAGTCTCATCTGGGAAGCACAAGGGGTCAGGGAACTCCCTCTCCTAGCCAAGGGAAGCCATGAGGGACCGTGCCATGAGGAATGGTGTACTCTGGCCCAGATACTACACTTTTCCTATGGTCTTCACAACCTGCAGACCAGAAAATTTTCTCGGGTGCCTACACAACCAGGGCCCTGCGTTTCAGCATAAAACTGGACGGCTGTTTGGGCAGACACCGAGATAGCTGCAGGAGTTTTTTTTCATACCCCAGTGGCGTCTGGACACCAGTGAGACAGAAGCATTCACTCCCCTAAGAAGGGAGCTAAAGCCAAGGAGCCAAGTAGTCTAGCTCAGCGGATCCCACACCCACAAAGCCCTTCAAGTTAAGATCCACTGGCTTGAAATTCTTGCTGCCAGCACAGCTGTCTGTAGCCAACCTGGGATGCTTGAGCTTGGTGTGGGGAGGGGCATCCGCCTTTACTGAGGCTTGAGTAGGCGGTTCTCTCCTCACAGTGTAAACAAAGCCACCGGGAAGTTCAAACAGGGTGGAGCCCACCACAGCTCAGCAAAGCCACCGTAGCCAGACTGCTTCTCTAGATTCCTCCTCTCTGGGCAGGGCATCCCTGAAAAAAAGGGAGTAGCTCCAGTCAGGGGCTTATAGATCAAACTCCCATCTCCCTGGGACAGAGCACCTGGGGACGGGGTGGCTGTGGGGGCAGCATCATCAGACTTAAACGTTCCTGCCTGCCAGCTCTGAAGAGAGAAGCAGATCTCCCAGCACAGCACTCGAGCTCTGCTAAGGGACAGACTGCCTACCCAAGTGGGTCCCTGACCCCTGTGTATCCTGACTGGGAGACACCTCCCAGCAGGGTTCAAAAGACACCTCATACAGGACAGCTCTGGCTGGCATCTGGTGAGTACCCCCTCTGGGGCAAACCTTCCAGAGGAAGGAGCAGGCAGCAGTCTTTGCTATTCTGCAGCCTCAACTGGTGATACCCAGGCAAACAGGGCCTGAAATGGACCTCCAGCAAACTCCAGCAGACCTGCAGAAGAAGGGCCTGTTAGCAGGAAAACTAACAAACAGAATGGAATAGCAACAACGTAAACAGAAAGGACATCCACACAAAAATCCCATCTGAAGCTCACCAACATCAAACATCAAAGGTACATAAATCCATGAAGATGTGGAAAAACCAGTGCAAAAAGGCTGCAAATTTTAAAAAAAGCAGAATGCCTCTTCTCCTCCAAAGGATCACAACTCCTTGCCAGCAAGGGCACAAAACTGGATGGAGAATGAGTTTGATGAATTGACAGAAGTAGGCTTCAGAAGGTGGGTAATAAGAAACTCCTTGGAGCTAAAATAACATGTTCTAACCCAATATAAGGAAGCTAAGATCCTTGAAGAAAGGTTAGAGGAATTGTTAACTAGAATAACCAGTTAGAGAAAAACATAAATGACCTGATGGAGCTGAAAAACACAGCACAAGAACTTTGTGAAGCATACACAAACATATATTAGTTAGCTTTTCTGCATAACAACCACAAAATATCAGTGGCATAAACAATGAGCATGTATTTAGCTCATGGGTCCATAGGACATCTGGAGGTTGGCTGATCTAGATTGGACTCAACTTGGCAGCTCTTCTTCAAGCTGCCAGTCTTATAGGACTTGTTCTTCCTTGTTTTGAAGGCAGCTGAGATGTGCTTTACTTATCTCTTATTTTCTTGCACGAGCAGGCTAGCTGTGATATGTTTTTCTCACTGTTGATGGCAGAGGAGTGAGAGAGCAAGGCCAAATATGTAATTAATTTTCAAGCTTCTGCTTGCATCTCATCTGTTATCATTGAATTGACCAAAGCATTCACATGGCCAGGTCTAAAATCAAGGAACAAGGAAGTGAACTCTGTTAATAAAGGTAGAAAGGGGAAAGGTAGAACAGAGGAATCTAACCTACCACAGTAGAAAAATATCTTCATGACTTTAAGTTAGGCAAATATTTCCTTGACAGGACACAAACAGTGTTGTGTTAACTATTCAGAAATTAGACTACTCTGAAATTAAAACTGCTTTATTAAAAACATATTATTTATTAAGAGGTGGTCAGAATTTAACATTAATGCCTTAGCAGGAATATCACAAAGATGATATCCAAATGGCTAATATTAGTCATTACAAAAATGTGTATTAAAACTATCATAAATCCACCAGAATTGTTAAAAAAAGATAGCTAATACTAAGTGTTAGCAAGGGTGTGGAACAAACTACTGCAACACATAACAGTATAGATGACTTTCATAAACATAATGCTAAGCAAATCCAAATATGACAGAAATACACTGCATGATTATGTTCATATAAAGTTCAAAAAACAGGCAAAATGAATCTAAGTGGTAGAAGTCAGGATAGTGTTTCCTCTTGGGAGGTAGTGCCTGAAAGTCTTCATGGAATGAAGGGTGGCAATAGAGAGTTTCTGGAAATTTTTTTTTCAAATTATTATTATTTGAGAGTTGTTTAAATTTGATATTTTTAACTTGTGGAAAACTATTCATCTGAGTCCTTATAATTTGTGCACTTTTCTATGTATGTTCTATATTCCAATTAAAGAATGAGCATAAAAAAATACCATATTTCATGATTAAGTTGGTTTATCTCAGAAACAGGTTTTGTTGTTGTTGCTGCTGTTTTGTTTGTTTTTCTGAGATGGAGTCTTTCTCTGTCGTCCAGGCTGGAGTATAGTGGCATGATCTCATGTCACTGCAGCCTTGACCTCCCCGGCTGAAGTGATACACCCACCTCAGCCTCCTGAGTAGCTGGGACTATAAGTACGTGCCACCACACCTGGCTAATTTTTGTATTTTTTGGAGAGACAGGGTTTTTCCGTGTTTCCCAGGCTGGTCTTGAACTCCTGAGTGAGTTTTTTTTTTTTTAAAGATCCAGAAAAGATTATTATAATTTACCATATCAATAAATTACAAAAGAAAAACATAATATTGTCTCAATAGATACATAAGATGCATTTGGCGAAATTTGATACCCATTCTAGATTTTTAAAAAATACTTAGAAACTTAGAAATAGGGTGGAAACTTCTTTAATATTTTTTAGAAATGTTAATATATTCACATGATTCCAAAATTTTAAAATGTAAAAAGGTGATCACCTAAAAGTCTCAGACCCACTTCCATATTCTCAGTCTTTTTATCACAAGAAATTACTTTGTCAGTCTCTTGTGTATCCTTCCAGTTGCTCTGTGTAAATATAAATGTATGTCTTGTTACCCCCACTCACTTCTATACCAGGGCTAAAATAATATAATAAGCCATTCTATACCTTTTTCCTCCAAAATCATTTATTGAATATTCTATCTTTTCACCACAGATTTATAAAGCTTATTATGTTATGTGTCTGGTGACCATGTATTTCAGTTTGTTTAGACTAAAGCTAGTCTACATTTGTTGTCACAGCATAATTATTAGTAGTTCCTCACTTCACTTTTAAATAAATGCTACCCTTTATATAGTAAACTATATGATCACATGAGTTCTAGGCCAATTCTGCTTAAGTTTGTTGCTAAGCTTTCTATATTTCAATGTACTTTTTGTCTTTGTCTGCACTTCTTCCATACTGCTTGTTTAAATAGGTTTAACTTTTAAAATTGTTTTAGATTTACAGAAACTCTGAGATGATAGTTGAGAGAATTTTCTTATATTCCCCAGTGAATTTCTTCTATTAGCATCTTACTTTACTATGATACATTTGCCCCAGTTAATGAATCAACATTGATACATAATGATTAACTAAACTACATACTTCATTTTATTAGTTTTCACCTAATGTTCTTTTTCTGTTTTAGGATCCCACCCAGGATAATCCATTACATTTAGTTGTCACTTTCCTTAGACTCCTTTTGACTGTGATAGTTCCTTAAACTTTCCTTTGTTTTTGATGACATTAACAGTTTAAAGGAGTACTAGTCAGGTATGTTGTAGAATACCCCTCTATTGGAATTTTTACGGTATTTTTCTCAGCACTAGACTGGTATTATGAGTTTGGGGAAGGAAGATCACAGAAGTAAAATGCCATTCTCATAATATCTACTATAGTTTAGATGTTTGTCCCCCAAAAAGTTATGTTAAAATTTGATACTCAGTGTTGGAGATGGGACCTACTAGGAGGTGTTTGGGTAATGGAGGCAGATGTATCATTAATAGATTGGTGCTTTCCTTATGATAATAAGTGAGTTATTGCTCTATTAGTTTCCACTAGAGCTGTTTGTTAGAAAGAGCCTGCCCACCCATCTCTTCCTTTCTCTGAACCCACGTGATCTCTGCACACAACACCTCCCCTTTGCTTTCCACCATGAGCAGAAGTAGCCTGAAGCTTTCACCAAATGCCTAATCTTCCAGCCATCAGAATCATGAGTCAAATAAACCTTTTTTCTTTATAAATTACAGTCTCAGACATTTCTTTATAACAATACAAATAGACTAGGAGAACATCATAGCAAGAATACATATAAAAATGATTTGTCACTTTTGATGTTGACCCTGATTACTCAGCTAAGGTAGTGTTTGTCAAATTATCTGCTATAAAGTTTATCTCCTTCCTGCCACTTTCAATGCTGTACTCTTTGAAAGAAAATCTCTGTGTGTATCCCACAACTATGGGGAGTTATGCTGCACTTCCTTGAGGGCAGAGTTTCTACATGTATTATTTGAAAACATATTGTTTAAGTAGATATAATTTTATAATCCATGTTAATATCTTATTACTGACTTTCAAAAAGTCTTGAAAAATCACTTTACTTTTTCATATAATGACTAGATTAGGTCAGGTAACATTAACTGTCTTGATCAAAACTGCATTTAATACGTAGATGTTTGGAATAGATCTATCACTATTAAGTCTTTGCAAACTTTGGACTTGTTACTTGGGTGTTTGGTTTTATGTTTTCTATATTTTACAATTTTCTCTGTGAAAATTTAACATGTTGTTAAATTTATTGCTAGTTTTCAAATATTTTTGATAATTTTGTAAATTTTATCTTTTTATTACACTTACTGACTGTTGCTGATGTATAGGAGTGTTATTGATTATATAGATTAAATGTCCAGCAACTTTGCAGAACTAATTCTCTTAGCAAGTAAGTTTGTAAGTCATAGAGCTACTCTTTATGGTAATGATGAATATGAATTTATCATGCCGACCATATGGTGGTGTATTAGTCAGGGTTCTCTTGAGGGAGAAAACTGATATTATATATATACACACACACACAAAACTAATATTGTATACATAGGAGTTTATTAAGTATTCACTTACACGATCACAAAGTCCCACAATAGGCTGCCTGCAAGCTGAGGAGAGCCAGTCCGAGTCCCAAAACTGAAGAACTTGGAGTTCGATATTCCAGGGCAGGAAGCACCCAGCACGGGAGAAAGATGTAGGCTGGGAGACCCGGCCAGTTTCTCTTTTCACATTTTTCTGCCTGCTTATATTCTAGTCATGCTGGTAGCTGATTAGATTGTGCCCACCCAGATTAAGTGTGGGTCTGCCTTTCCCAGTCCACTGACTCAAATGTTAATCTCTTTTGAGAACACTCTCACAGACACACCCAGGACCGATACTTTGTATCCTTCAGTCCAATCCAGTTGACACTCAGTATTAACCATCACAAGTCCATCCCTTGTCAACATGAACCCATACACGTCTCCTGAGATCATACATAATCTTCAAATAAAGACAATAATAAGGTCATAGTTACACCTAACATAATACAGCTATCCTTCATACAACTGGAAATGCACCCAATTCCTACCCAAATACTATTACATAAGGTTAACAATACTTAAATGCTGATGTGAAATCAATAAATCTTATATCACATGATAAAAAGAAAGGAAATAAAATTAAGATACTTTCTTAGTAGAAGTGTATCTATGTGCAAACCTTTTTTAACAAAAGGAGAAAATACTCATGACAATTACAGTCCTCCTTTCTGCAGCTGGTCACATGGTGATAACTAGTATCGATAACTACCTTCTTCTGTTGCCCATCCTGTATTCCCTATGACTTCAGCAAGCACCTCAACAGGTTGCGTATTTGTTCATGGTGGAGTGACCCAAACCTTCATTCCTGAGGGGTTTGGGACATTTGTAGTCCTGCCTGGATTGGACTATTGTAGTTTCCCATTGACCTTAATCACAGGGCATGGTAATACTAAGAGATATCCTAATGGATTTGCTGTATTCCATGCATACTCTTCCTTACCTCCATTGTGGAGTAGTAGACTAATTTCATCTTGATAGTCTGGGTCGATCACCCCAGCCAACACTGTAACTCCCTTCTAAGCCTGTTGACTTAAAGGTAGGAAGAGCCCAAAGTGTCCAGGTGATGATTTTAACTTCCAGTTTAATGAAATTGTTGTGTCTCCTGGTGGCAGTGTTTCTCCCTCTGGAACTAAAACCTCTAGGTCAGCAGAATGTAATGTTGCGGGAACAGGAAACAAAAATTTTGCTGGTGGATCACAAGGGGTGATGGTGAGTGTTGCCACTTTCATTTTCACCCCTTGATTCCTGGACCCGTGAATCCTGGCTATGGGAGAAACAGTACCATGTATTGGCCGCTGATTCAGAGCATACACAGCCTGGTGGAGAACTTTGCCTAGTCCTGCAAAGTATTGTCACCTAGTTGGTATTGTAATTGTGACTTCAAAAAGCCATTCCACAGTTCGATCAAGCCAGCTGCTTCAGGATGATGGAGAACATGGTAAGACCAGTGAATTCCATGAGCATGAGACCACTGCCACACTTTTTTAGCCATAAAGTGAGTGCCTTGGTCAAAGGCAATTCTGTGTGGAATACCATGACTGTGGATAAGGCATTTCATGAGTCCACGGATGGTAGTCTTGGAAGAAGTATGGCATGAAGGATAGGCAAACCTATATCTGGAGTAAGTGTCTATTCCAGTGAGGACAAACCTCTGCCCTTTCCATGATGGAAGAGGTCCAATATAATCAACCTGCCACCAGATAGCTGGCTGATCACCTTGAGGAATGGTGCCATAATGAGGGCTTGGTGTTGGTGTCTGCTGCTGGAAAATTGGGCACTTAGCAGTGACTATAGCCAGGTCAGCCTTGGTGAGTGGAAGTCCATATTGCTGAGCCCATGCGTGACCTCTATCCCTGCCCAATGGCCACTTTGTTCATAGGTCCATTGGGGGATGACAGGGGTGACTGGGGAAAGAGACTGAGTGATATCCACAGAACAGGTCATCCTATCCACTTGATTATTAAAATCTTCCTCTGCTGAGGTCACCCGTTGGTGAACACTCACATGGGATATAGATAGCTTCACAGTTTTGACCACTCAGAGAGGTCCATCAACATACCTCTTCCCCAAATTTGTTCGTCACCAATTTTCCAATCATGCTTTTTCCAAGTCCCTGACTATCCAGCCAAACCATTGGCTACAGCCCATGAATCAGTATATAATCGTACATCTGTCCATTTCCCCTTCCATGAAAAGTGCACAACCAGGTGCAGTGATCAAAATTCTGCCCATTGGGAACATTTCCCTTCACTTGTCCCTCAGGCAGATCCTAGAAAGGGGCTGTAATGCTGCAGCTGTCCACTTTCAGGTGGTGCCTTCACATTGTGTAGATCCATCTGTGAACCAGGCCCTAGTCTTCTCTTCCTTTGTCAAGTGATCATAGGGAAATTGCCATCAGGCCATCAGTGCAGGCTGGAGTAGAGAAGGCAGGGTGGCAGGAGTGGAGACCATGGTAATTTGCTCTAATTCCTCATGTGACTTATTTGTGCCTTCAGGACCTGCTCAAGCCTGTCACGTATATACCACTTCCATTTGGTGATGGAATGCTGCTGTGCAGGGACCACCTAATAGCTGGATAGGTCAGAAAGCACCCGGTTCATGATAAATAGTTCAGGTCACATGGTGACTTGATGACCCATAGTCAAACGTTCAGTTTCAACCAAAGCCCAGTAACAGGCTAAGAGTTGTCTTTAAAAAGGAGAGTAGTTATCTGCCAAAGATGGCAGGGCCTTGCTCCAAAATCCTAGAGGTCTCCACTGTGATTCACCTATGGGGGCCTGCCAGAGGCTCCAAACAGCATCCTTATCTGCCACTGACACCTCAAGCACCATTGGATCTGCTGGGTCATATGGCCCAAGTGGTAGAGCAACTAGCACAGCAGCCTGGACCTGATGCAGAGCCTTCTCCTGTTCTGGACCCCACTCAAAACTGGCAGCCTTTCGGGTCACTCGATAAATGGGCTGGAGTAACTTACGCAAATGAGGAATGCATTGTCTCCAAAATCCAAATAGGCCCACTAGGCGCTGTGTCTCTTTCTTGGATGTAAGAGGCGTCAAATGTAGCAACTTACCCTTCACCTTTGAAGGAATATCTTGACAGGCCCCACAGCACTGGAACCCTAGAAATTTTACTGAGGTAGAAGGTCCCTGAATTTTAGTTGGATTTATTTCTCATCTTCTGGCACACAAATGTCTTACCAATAAGTCCAGTGTGTTTGCTACTTCTTGCTCACTTGATCGAATCAGCATAATATGATCAATGTAATGGAGTAGTGTGTCATCTTGCAGAAGGCAAAAGTGATCAAGGTCTCTCTGAATAAGATTATGACACAAAGCTGGAGAGTTGATATACCCCTGAGATAAGACAGTAAAGGTATATTGCTGGCCTTTCCAGACGAAGGCAAATTGCTTCTGGTAGCACCTTATGCACAGTAATGGAGAAAAAGGCATCTGCCAAGTCAATGGCTGCATACCAGGTACCAGGAGATGTGTTAATTTGCTCAATGAAACCACATCTGGTAAAGCAGCTGCAATTGGAGTCACTACTTGGTTAACCTTACAATAATCCACTGTCATTCTCCAAGATCCATCTGTGTTCTGCACAGGGCAAATGGGAGAGTTGAACAGGGATGTAGTGGAAGTAAGCACCCCTGTGTATTTCAAGTCCTTGATAGTGGCACTAATCTTCACAATTCCTCCAGGGATGTATTTTTTTATTTAGTATTTTTCTAGGTAGAGGCAGCTCTAATGGCTTCTGTTTGGCCTTTCTCACCATAATAGCCCTAACTGTACCAGTCAGGGAGCCAATGTGGGGTTTCTGCCAGCTGCTAAGTATGTCTATGCCAATTTTGCATTTGGGCACTGGAGAAATGAACAAAGGATGAGTCCAGGGACCCACTAGACCCACTGTAAGTCAGACCTGAACTAAAACTCCATTAATTACCTGACCTCCATAAGCCCCTACTTTTAACTAGAGAACCACAATGACGTTTCAGGTCCCCTGGAATCAATGTCAGCTCAGAACCAGTGTCCAGTAGTCCCTGAAATGTCTGATAATTTCCCTTTCCCCAATGTACAGGTACCCTGGCAAAAGGTCAGAGGTCTCCTTGGGGAAGGATGACAGGAAGATTCACTGTGCAAGTTATCAGTAATGTAGTGGGGTCCTTCCTCAATGGGACCTGGCCTTACCTTCATTCAAAGGGTTTTGGGTCTGTAAACTGGGTGAAGTACGGAAAATGATTGAGGTCGTCATGATTCTCTGTTTTTATAATTCAAATTTGTCTTTCACCCATTCTACCTAGAAGTTTTCTCCTTATATAAATTAAGCAAGAATGCGGTAGGCTTCCTACCAATTTCACTGCTAGGAACACCGTGATTAATTAGCCAATGCCAGGGCTCTACATGAGTCAGACTATTCTGATTGCTGCTTTGTCTCTGCTGTCCATTTGGTAGCTATGCCCACCTTGCCATTGATGATTGAGTGCCAACACTTGGCACCTGCCACCTCGGGATCCAATTATTCCCATTGTATTTAAATTTTGTAGTTGAGTGACCATGGTTCTGACTGTTAAATCTGACATATAGAGAACAGCAATTACAGGGCTCTTCAAAGATGCAAGTGCTGTCCTCACAAATCTATTTTGCAAGGCACTGGTCAAGGGTACATCTTCTGGACCCTCCCAGCTGGGATGAGTAGGTCTAAAGTGATTAATCCAGTCCATCATCCCAATCTCCCTAAGCCTTTGGATCCCTTCCTCTATATTAAACCAAGGGAGATCAGGCATTTCCAGTTTGCTCACAGTTGGCCACCTTTTAATCCATCTTTCAGCTAACCATGCAAATAAACTATTAGAACCTTTTTATTTAACTCCCCAAGCTGCAACATTAAAAGCAGAGTCCCTACTTAATGGGCCAAAATCAGTAAATTCGGCCTGATCCAACTCTATGTTCCTTCCACCATTATCCCATACCCTTAATATCCATTCCCATACCTGTTCTCCAGATTTGCTTTTATAAATTAGATAACTCAAGCAGTTCTTTTGGAGTGAAGCCCACCTCCTCATGGGTCATACTCTCAACCTCACCTCTAGGGGCCTGCAAGGACTTTAGTTATAGGTCTAGAAGCAAATAGATGTTGTGGGTTGCTCCCGAGGAAAATCAACATTATTTGTCCTGTCAACTGCCTCAGGGGAGGCCATCACTGTTGCTTTAGGCAGTGTAGGGTTTATTTCCTCAGACAACGGTGGAAAGGCTGATGGCAGCATGGGTCAAGGAGGGGATGTTGCCATTACTGGACATGGGGAAGCTGTTCCTTCTGGCAAAAAGGTTCATCAGAGTTTTCAAACTCAGTGTCCTCAGGTTCATCAGGGTCTTCCCAAATGTCCCCATTCCAAGTTCCAGGGTCCCATTCTTTTCTAATCAATGTCCTCACTTTAACAGTAGACACCTGGTGAGGCTGTACATGTACCTTGCATTGCAGGTCAGCCACTTGCATGATAAGAGCTTGTGTCTGTTTTCCCCTATTTCAACTCTTTCTCTGCATTAGATAAGACTCTCACTCAGGGCAATCTTAGCAGATTGGAGACTCAGTATTTGCTTCTGAAGCCGGGAGACAGAATCCATTGAGTTCATCATTTTCTTTCATCACTTTGTCCACTCCTTGCCTCTCATGAACAGTGAATCAGGAGTATCAAATGCATTTATTTTACATTACTCTCTAAACAGTTCACATCAAAGATTATCAGTGTTATCCATATTATTAGAAGTACAGTCCTTAGCAATTTGGGGTCTAATCGCATTAAGTAGTCAACTCCAGAAACTCCAAAACCAATGAAAGAACTCTATCCTTAGTATTGTGTTCCTCTAGAACCACTCTTGTTACCAAAATTTGTATTAGTCATGGTTCTCTAGAGGGACAGAACTCGTAGGATATGTGTGTGTGCGTGTATATATATATATATATACACGCACACACACATATATATGTAAATGGGAGTTTATTAAAGATTAACTTACACGATCACAAGGTCCCACAATAGGCTGCTTGCAAGCTGAGGAGTAAGGAGAGCCAGTCCGAGTTCCAAAACTGAAGAACTTAGAGTCTGATGTTCGAGGGCAGGAAGCATACAGCATGAGAGAAAGATGTAGGCTGGGAGACTAGGCCAGCCTCTCTTTTCACATTTTTCTGCCTGCTTATATTCTAGCCATGCTGGCAGCTGAGAAGATTGTGCCCACCCAGATTAAGGATGGGTCTGTCTTTCCCAGTCCATTGACTCAAATCTTAATTTCTTTTGGCAACACCCACACAGACACACCCAGGATCAATACTTTGTAGCATTCGATCTAATCAAGTTGATACTCAGTATTAACTGTCACAGGGGGTGTTCAGAAATGATTCTTATGGTGATGAAGTGTTTCATTTTAGGTACCTTAAGAGAGAACCAAGTTTATCTTAGAGTATAAGACCCCCACCATTTGTCTCCCCACTTCTAGTGCCCTTGGAAAGTAGTCAGGGAAGACTGAGACCAGATGCTGCCCTCTTGTTCTCTGCAGGAGGTAACTGAGATTTATTTCTGGAAATTGGGGAAGTTAGGAATTGGCAAGATGCAGAAGTGACTGCTGAGAACTAAGTCCTGCTGATTTTGGTGGGGAGAGATGGCAGACTCTAGGGAAAAGGGAAATAATGGTGATAGCAGAGGAAGGGGTTAAATAAGGAGAGCCAAGAAATGGAGAAAGGGGAAAAGTTGGTGGAGAGGAGGGTTTAATTATCACTTTCTTCAAATCAAATCCTGGGGGTGGTGGTGGGAGGATCTTGAAGGCCAAGGAGGACAGGGCTCACACTCTAATCCAGAGGCCCAACATCTGCTCCCCCTTCTAACTCTATGAATTGGAATAATTATCTGGACCCTTTTAGTAAATAAGCATTTTATTGGGGTGTTTAGTTGCTCCGAAGAAAGGCAGGTAAGGCAATGTCAGAAAGGAACCTCTACTGGGTTTCCCACAGGGAGTATCAGATACCACATAGAGGCCTATTGACAGCAAGGAACATCTACATGCAGGTGACACCATGATGGAAGAAATAGTAAGGTTACTCTACCCACTCTGAGGAATAGATAAGGAAGATATCTACCTCTGAAGAGCCAGGACCAAAGGCTTTAGGAAGGAACTGAGAGTTGCAAATTCCTAAGTGATATGGTCTCTAGATGGGTTCAGAAGGCAGTCTTTAAGCTTCCATGAGGGCCCAGGGCCAGTATTGGGAATTGCTGGTATAAAGAAAAAGAGCAAGGTCAGAAATGGACCTTTAAGTCTTATCAAAGGGCTGGGTGACATGAAGGACAGTCCCATCCATAAAGACATTTGACTGCCCCTGGCTACAGGATCAAACATAATCCTTGTGGTCCACTCTTCCAGAAAACACATGGAAGGCCACAGGTGGCCCATAGGATGCCTGGGAATAGAACAGCAGGGCTGGCAGGTCAAGGCTGGATTGGGGTAAGCTGCCTCATACTAGGCAAATTCCCTTTATTTCACAATTGGCAACACACACACACACACAAACACACACACACACACAGGAATGAGAGCTATGCCAGGAGGTGTCTTTTTACTTCTTTTATTGAACTCCATAAATATTTTCATAAGGCTTTGTGTCATTACAACATTTTTTTTGTTAAACATTTTTTTAACACACAACTTTGACACTTGTTTGACAGAGTCAAACAGTCGGATAAAAGAAACAGAAGAACAAACTGGCAAATGCAGAGCAGCAAGGGTAATCAAAGTCACTGTTGCCCATCCATCCACCCCAGCCCACCCATCCCCAAAGCACTAAAAGATCACTATTTGGCTTCACACTAGAATTGTTAGAACTCTCTTGTTGCTGTTCTTATAGATCCATTAGAAATATACACATAGAGAGAGGGGGAGAAAAAAAGAGAGAATAATTAGATGTCTGTCTTAGGACTCCCGGTAGCAGGTCCCATAGAACACATTAGCAAAGCCTTTTGGAGAGCAAATCCTGGCCTCATTGAGTTGAGGAAAAGGGAGCTCGGGGCCATGTGGAAATGAGAGGATTACAGAATTCTTGGGGTTACCATTGCTGTCAGGACACAACAGGTTAGGATACTGAACCCAGGTATTTAATTGGGCTCCCCTTGGGGCTGTTGGCCACTGGTCTGCTTTGATGCTACAGGCTGTGGGAATACTCCAACCAACAGGGAGATGATTTCTTGTTGTTCACAAATTACTGGCATCTGGTGATGCCAGTGGGTTCAGTAGAGAAGTGAGGGTTGAGAGGTAATATCCCTGATCATGGAGCCCTGGGCACAAGGCCCAAGGAGGGAGGAAATGAGAGGGCCTAGTTAAGAAATGTAGGCCCAGAAACTTGTCCAAGCATCCCCTCCCGGTGTGCTGCCAACCCTCGAAGAAGCATGTCAAGGCCAAGCCTAGTGAGGAGGAGTGAGAAGTAGGAAAAAGAGGTACACTGAAGGGAGGCCTGCACAGCTACCAAAACACTCTGTTTGCCAGACAGGATATTCTAGCCTGGGTGCTGGGCACCAGGTGCCTTGCCAAGGAGGCTTACGTAGTTAGGTCATGTGCTGAACAGCGGTGGCCAGTCCCGAGCCCCGGCCCTCTCCCCAGATTAGGCTCATCCTTGACTTATAATACAAATCTGACTTGGTTGTGATGGAATAGAAGCTTAAATAGCTTGTAATTTGATTCCCACAAAGAAAAGATTCCCAGGCTGTTTAATGCCTGGTCTGGATCAGGAAGCATAGAGCAGTAAACATGTTAGCTATGCTGAAGCCTCCACACAGCTATGGCTGCTGCTTGGTAAGCTGAAGTCCTTTCATGATGAAGTCTTCTCCCATGGGGTTTAGGACAGACTCACAATCTCCACATTCCTCACTACAGTGGCTTGCTCTCCACAGCAGAGTTCATCCTTATTCCTTTATACCCTTTTTGTTGTTCAAGGTCTATCCATGAAAAGGGCTCTCTGTGGAGGAAAAACAGGTACTCCGACACCCATAGGAAGCCTGCCTCTTTGTGAAAGAAGTTCAATTTTCCCAAGCAAAAAGCTGGCCAAAAGCTAGCTTAAGGGTAGCAACCCTGCCTCAGACCCCTTATTCAGAGGGAAAATTGCCCCTGGGTCCCGCACTCACTTGTCCCAAATGTCCTGGGAAGAGAGGATGTTGGAAACAGGGCCTTCTTTGAGTGCCAGAACAGCTTTAACTATATCAATACCAAAAATCCTCCTGTGCTAGGATGGCAGGAGAAAGAAGAAAGAGAGAGGGAAAGAAAGAAGCCAGGGAAGATTGTCCATGCAATCTGTTAACAATGGGAGAAGTCTCACACAATTTTGGGGTGGTAGAAAATGCAGGTACAATACTGTGGATCAAGGCTATCGCTTTCCATTCCCATCCCTGTTCTTTCTTGTAAAAGGTTACTATCAGCCTTGGACCCTGTCCAGGTCAGTAATTTGAAGGCAGCTGATGATCTTGGTCAGGTGGGCTCTGTCTTGAACCCCTCCATACTCCTATCAACACTGTAAATGGGAGCAGGGACAACCAGGACACTGAACTGATTGCTGTAGGGATCCCTGCCCTAAACCTATCTGGTACTAGGGGGCAGGTAAATCCCTCCTCTGGGAGGCAGAATCTCAACCTCTTTGCTTCCAGTTCAGATCTTTTGGGCTAAGGGAGAGACAGGCCTAGGAGGAGGCCTATAACAAAAGTGACTTGAAAAAAGAGAACACCTGGATCAAATTAACCCCTAGATGTAAAATTGCAATGACCCAGCAGTGCTGCAACATGGGAAACCCCAGTGATAGAAGAAACAGCCCAAATGCAAAATGTTCCCTGAACAGAAGTCCACTCAGCATCATTATAGTCTGATACTCCCCTGCTTCTGTTTGGTTTTTTGATCTCTCCACAGTACCTAAAACACAGTAAAAAGCAATAGGAATACTGAGCAGTTATGTCACAGGGCACAACAGAGCATGTCCAGACTGGCATGACTGAGGACAGAGGATGCTGAAAAAAGGTTATTTGGGGCAACTGCAGGGCTGAAGGAACATTTGAAAATGATTGGCTGAAGGAGAGGATAAAAGGAGATCATTCCCTTCCTCAATGGAAAGTAAAAGAGGCAAAAAAACCCCAAACCTCCCAACTCTACCACATCAAATAAAATTAAAAATTCATCAACATCAGTATCATCAGAAAAGAAAAAAAAATACAAACATCTATGGTAGTAATGACAAGGCAGTGAATCACTCACAGGGGAGCAAAGAGATTATCTTAACAAGAAAAGGAATAAATAGAAATGTCAACTTCTGAAAGCAAAGGGAAGGGGGACGGGGTAAAAATGGAAAACTTTTACGACGGGATCACATGTTTGGAAGTCATTGGTACCTCTTCCTACCAACCACAGATTTCACTTGCCCCAAAAAACAGAAAACACTTTTGTTCCTTATCTCTCTCTCTCTCTCTCTGTGTATGTGTGTGTGTGTGTGTGTGTGTGTGTGTGTGTGTGTGTGTATGTGTACTCAAGGGTCTCTCTGTGTGTGTGTGTGTGTGTGTGTATAAATTTCAACAGTGCTTCTCCGAAAAAAGGTCCATCTATAAATATAATTTTATTTACTTTATTTTAAAATTATCTGCCTCCCTGTAGGTATCATTTTTTGAAGGGGGTTAACCTGCTGAAGTTTTGCCAGAATGGTGACTGACTGCGCTTGGGTTCGGTGAACTCAAAGACCTGCGACTGAGCGATGCCGTCGGGGACCAGGTACTGGCCGTGGTTTAACGGGTCCTGCGGTGGTGGGTAGGACGGAGGAACTGAGCGGGCAGAGTTGACACCTAGAGTAGATGAGAGATCAAAGGTAAAGGGTATAAGTTATGTAACAAAGGGCTTCTCAAATTACCCAGTGACCACTCTGGGCAGACAACTCAAGGCAGACTGGTTTAGAGAGTGTGAACTAGTATTACAAATCATCCAAGGGGAGAATTCCTCTTTCAAACAGATTTTGCAATACCATGGTTACTACCGCAACCCTACACACTTCCACATCTAGTCAGGTGTCAAAGAAATTTTGGGTATTGCTATCATCTATTTTACGGGTGAGAACACTGATGTCTGAAAAGAAATGTCATACCCAAGGTCACATGGTAAGTTAGTGACAAAGCAAGGGTTAGAACCTACATTCTTTGACTTCTCAGTTCAGAGCTCTTTCCAAGACACCAGAATCCCTTATGCAGGGCTTGGTCCTGAGAAGAACCCAACACACTCTATTTCTCCTTTTCCAGGTCCCCCCTGGAAGTTTTAAAAGAGCCTGGTTAAGAACTATTGACTTCAGGATAAGTTTCTGGGAGAAATTTTCTAAAAGCATAAGGTACAAGTGATTTAGTGTTCTGTCCTGGGTTGAGAGTGATGAACCTGCATTTAATAGGGAATTGACATTAGTGGGTGAAGGAGAAAGTAAACTTACTATCAGAAGGTATAATTCATGGGGAGCAAGGAAGACAGAATATATGTGTGTCTTTTCCAACTGAATAGCTTAAATGACACTAACATTAAAAGACTTCTCAACATTTGTAGATAGGTTTGCAACCATCAAAGCAAAATCCACATTAATGGAGGATACCAGGAACCTGGAGGCCTAAAGTGAAAGTTCAATCCTGATCTACATTCACAGCAGAATAGGACGAGACATACAGCATACAATTCAGACATGCCAGGAAGGCTTCTCTGCTGCTCCCAAATACCTTCCTCATCTTCTACTCAGGGTCTGAAATTCCAACATTACAGTTACTTTGTCTTTGCTTGATGACTAAGTTCCTTTACTCTGGAAGTAGTATCATTTAAGCCATCATCAGCCATTGGCACTTCAGTGAGAAAGATCAGATTCTTTTCTAAGAGCTAGTTTTGCAAGGTGGTGTCAGAAGTATTAGGGTATTGAATGCCAAGAGACAATACAGAGATATTAGAGAGGGAGTTTTGTGAGTACTAATTTGATTTTTTTTTAAAAAAGCACTTATTTGAAATCATTACAGATTCACATGCAGTTTTAAGAAATAATAGAGATCCTGTGTACTCTTTACCAAGTTCCCAGTTTTCCCAATGGTAACATTTTGCAAAACTTATAGTACAATATCACAGCCAGGATATTGACATTATAACAGGATACAGTCAAGATATAGAACATTTCCATCATTACAAGGATCACTGTTGTTACACTTTTATAACCACAATCTCTTCCGGGTATATATCTAAAATAAAGGAAATCAGTATGTTGAAGAGATATTTGAATTCCTAGGTTTATCGCAGCACTATTCACAATAACCAAGATATGGAATCAACCAAAGTATCTGTCAATGGATGAGTGGATGAAGAGAATGTAGTATATATACACAGTGGAATATTATTCAGCCACAAAAAGAATGAAATCCTGTCATTTTCAGCAACATGGATGGAACTGGAGCTCATTATGTTAAGTGAAATAAGCCAGGCACAGAAAGACAAATATCAAATGATCTCACTCAAATGTAGGAACTAAAAAAGTGGATTCCATGGAGGTAGAGAGTACAATGATGGTTACTAGAGGCTTGGAAGGATGGTGTTAGGGAAATGTAGAGAGGTTGGTTAACAGATTCAAAAATACAGTTTGATAGATGGAATAAGTTCTAGTGTTCAGTAGCACAGTAGGGTATCAGTAGTTAACAATAATTTATTGCATATTTCAAAATAAATAAAACAGAAGATTTGAAATGTTCCCAACACAAATAAATGATACACGTTTAAGGTGATAGATATCCTAATTACCCTAATTTGATCATTACACATTGTATGCATGTATCAAAGTATCACATGTACTCAGTAAAGATGTAGAGTTATTACATATCAATACAAAATAAATTTTAAAATCAATTGGGCATATTTGTGTACATTTATTTCTGGGTTCTGTGGCGTTGATCTAATATGTCCACCCTTCTGCCAAAATTACATTGTCTTGGTTAATATAACTATATAGTGAGTGTTGAAACTGGGTGGATTGATTACTCACATTTTATTCTTCTTTTTCAAGATCATTTTAGCTATTCTAGGGGACTCATTTGATTTTGTGCTGGCCCCAAAGTCTCTGGAGATGGAGTCTGTGCTCATAGCCATGGGGAGCTGTATATTGATCAAATTAATTAGGTTTATGTACCAGGAATTAGCATATAACTTTCAAGAAGTTATACATTAATTCTTAAAATGAAAGCAGCGTGAAAGACAAAGGTCAAGTGAAAAGGCCTTTCTTGGGGCTAGAACTGATATTCTCTACTGTTATTTCAGCCAGGCTCCCCATGTCCCAGAGCAGTAGACTGAGTTGATAATGTCCCAGTGTTACAGATGGGGTTGGAAGGGGACACTAGAGTAGTACCTATCCAGTGACATCTGCATTGGAGACCTCTTAACAATGCCCCACACTTCCTGTGATGGGTCATTGAAAAGGTCAAGGAACCCAGCTTTCATGGTTATCTTAAAGAACCCCTTCTTGCTCTTCCCATGTACATATTGTAACTACTGAATTCCTACATTTGAGAACCACTTCCACATGTATGGCACCCTTGAGTCTCAAAATATATCAGTTATTACAGCCCTGGACTAGGAGAGTCTTGAAGACCAAAAATAGAAACAAGGGAGGAGATTTGCAGTAATCTCGGGTGCAGTGGCTCACATCTGTAATCCCAGAATTTTGGGAGGACGAGGCGGGGGGATCACCTGAGGTTAGGAGTTCAAGACCAGCCTGGCCAACATGGTGAAACACCATCTCTACCAAAAATACAAAAATTAGTCAGGTGTGGTGGCAGGTGCCTGTAATCCCAGCTACTCTGGAGGGTGAGGCAGGAGAATCGCTTGAAACCAGGTGGCAGAGGTTGCAGTGAGCCGAGATCACACCATTGCACTCCAGCCTGCATGATGAGAGTGAAACTCCATCTCAGAAAAAGAAAAAGGGAGGAAGGAAGGAAGGAAGGAAGGAAGGAAGGAAGGAAGGACGGAAGGAAGGAAGGAAACTAAATGAATTTCTTTGAAGACTTTAGAATTGCTGTTAAGGAAAGAACTGTTCAAGTGAACCCAGTATTTAGACACTGGGAGACAAGAAAGGCCCTAAAAGGAATGGCCTGGAGATACATAGGGTGGGGAAGGACCTTGACCAAAATGCTTGGCATGAGTTAGCAGGGCTATCTTCTGGTTAACTAACTCCTGGTTGCTTTATAGATATTCCCTTGTTTGAAGTGTTCTCAGTGAAAAGACAATTCAGTCTCAGATATGCTTGAGGAAACTGGGCTTGGATAAAGGAGTACCATAAAGGTTAGCATGGTGGATGTGATGGTTAATAGTGTCAACTTGACTGGATTGACGGATGCAAAGTATTGTTGCTGGGTGTGTCTGTGAGGGTGTTGCCAGAGATTAACATTTGAGTCAGTGGACTGGGAGAGGCAGACCCAAGCTCAATCTGGATGGGCACCATTTAAACAGCTGCCAGCATGGCCAGAATAAAAAGCAGGCAAAAGAACACAGAAACACTAGACTGGCTTAGCCTCCCAATCTACACCTTTCTCCCATGCTGGATGCTTCCTGCCCTCAAACATCAGACTCCAAATTCTTCAGCTTTAAGACTCGGACTGGCTTCCTTGCTCCTCAGCTTGCAGATGACCTATGGCCTATTGCGGGACCTTGCAATTGTGTCAGTTAATACTCCTTAATAAACTCGTATATATATCCTATTAGTTCTGTCCCTCTAGAGAATGCTGAAGAATACAGTGGGGGAAGTTGCGGAAATCAGAGTGAGAAAGTTCAGAAGTTGAGAGCATCCAGGAGACAATGGCAAGGTGTTAAGACGGTATCCCTTTTGCAGCCTGAAAACTTCAGTTGGCTGGGGCTCTTTTCTGCTCACATTTTTGTCTGAGGAATTGGAGCAAAATCTTAGAGTTATGTTAATATAGGCCATATCCTTACTGACATTAACTCCAGATTGCTTTCTAACACCATCTCTCACATGTTATTATAGCAATCAAAAGGTTGGGAGTTAATTCCCCACCGTAAATTAACTCCCAACTTTTTGGTGGCTAATTAAGGCTGGCCTTATTCCCTATATAAGGGGAATCACAGTCCCATGATGAGGAAAAGAGACAATAAGGGCCTCCCAAGAGCAAGAAGTAATAAGCAATTGAAGGGGAGGCATGTCTAGTCAGCAGAGCTAGGTTCACTGCTTAACTGGAAATCAGATGTTCACAGGCATTCAGCCTCAATCAAAAGGAGCTTCAATGGAAAAAAAATAATGCTTTACATGGCTGCTGGAAATTTCAGGAGACTTGAATCTGATCATTTTGGATGGTGATTCATTCAGAACCACAAAGCAGACTGAGAAAGCAGAAGGAAAGGCCTGGGGAAAGTAAGGTCTCATTAAGATTGCCCACACCTAGGGACAGTGAAAATGGCTATCAGTAATAGAAGCGGCTGTCAGTAATTGATGCAAGACAGAAAACCAAACTCTTTTTCCAAGCATGGGGCTTCATCAGGACCCTGAGATGGAGAGGAGAAAACAGTGGACTCTGAGTCAAGCCAATTTAAGGTTCAGAGTTACTTCACTCAAAGACCCTCAGCTACCTCATCTGAGAAATAGTTAATACTGCCCAGCTTCTCAGGATTATCATAAAGATCAAATGAAATAACTTATATAAAGTGACTGACACTGAATAGGTATTCTAATAAGCAGAAGGTAGTTCCTTCCCTTTGACTGAGCATGGTAGTTTTCTTCTGGTTCATGATAAAAGAGAAACTAAAGCTTTACTTCAGATTTAAATTGATTTGCAAGGTATTTTTTCTTAAATACTTTGGCTTGCAGTTGAGAGAAAGAAAGAGAATATCTGAATCTTTTGTCTTGGCTCAGTTTGAGGTTCTTTATTGTGATTCGGGGCTCCTGATTTGGCACGTGCCCCCAGACCAGTGACAGAAAGCTGAACAATATCTTTATACTTTTTTTTTTTAGATGGAGTCTCACTCTGTCGCCAGACTGGAGTGCAGTGGCACAATCTCGGCTCACTACAACCTCCGCCTCCCGGGTTCAAGTGATTCTCCGGCCTCAGCCTCCCCAATAGCTGGGACTAAAGGCGTGTGCCACCATGCTTAGCTGATTTTTGTATTTTTAGTAGAGACAGGGGTTTTACCATGTTGGCCAAGCTGGTCTCGATCTCCTTGGTCTGCCTGCCTCGGCCTCCCAAAGTGCTGGGATTACAGGCGTTAGCCATCACGCCCAAACTATACTTACTAATAAAGCATATATATACTACTGTCCATTGATCTCTAAATTATTAGTAAAGTTTCTCTTATTTTTAAGTAAGAAAAAAAAAGAGGAACAGAGGTTCTCTTTTTGCTAAACTCAATGAGCTATCTTTGGACACCAACACCCTATACCATTCACTCCTTAGCCTTAAGCATTTAAAACCATTTGCTCCCTGTCATCAAGGACACCTAGGGACCTGGATATTCCTTCACCACCCTCAAGTAAACCTCAGCACAGAAATGGGCCTAGGAATATGTAAGCATATAGTTTTTGATTCCACAGTCTTTCACAGAGACTGAGTGGGGCTGAGGAGGTAAAGGCAGCTTTACCTTTTTGCTTAGGGACTTTTCTCACAGTCATTGCAGCCTGCCTCTTCTGGTTTTCAGAAATTTCAAAGCCTGAAAAAGAAAAATATATGATTTTTAAAATGAGAAACACATACCCTTCTTGAGTGTATAAATGAGTAAACTTTTCTGTAAGAAAGATTTGGTAAGACATAAGACATAACAAAAATCTTGAAATACAAAAAAAAAAAAAAAAAAAAAAATCATTCCCTTTAACCCAGTAATTTCTTTCTAGGAATTTCATTAAGGAAATTTGTCACAAACTTGAACAAAAAGTTAGCTACAAAAATGCACATCACAGAATAGAGCCAAAAAAAGAATCATGGACATGGGCTAAGAGTCTGTTAATGGAGAATGGTTAAATAAAGCATGACACAGGGAAAAAAAATATTTTGTAACCAAAAGCAAAACTATAAAAAAGGACATAGTGAGGCAAAAGATATAATTCAAAAAGAAAATATATATACAGACAATGAAAGTTTCAGAAGGAGGAAAAAATCAAATGGAAAATAGTAATAAAGAAGTAACAAAAACTTGGCTAAGGGGAAAAAATATATATATATACTTACTGTAGAAAGAGTAAAAGGTTTTACTAAGTCCCAGGCAGGATGAACATACATAGATGCACATCTACATATTGACTAGTATAATTCCCAAACTTCAGGATAAAAAAAAAAAAACTCTGACAAGCTTCGCAACAGAAAGGACAGCTTACTTAACAAAAAACAGACATTATATTACTAGAATCCTCATCTGAAATATTGGAAGGAATAGCCTTCTTCCTTTTTTTTTTTTTTTTTTGGAGGCAAGGTTTTGCTTTGTCACCCAGGCTGGAGTGTAGTGGCATGATCATGATCATGGCTCACTGCAGCCTTGACCTCTCAGGCTTAAGCAATCCTCCGACCTTAGCCTCCTGAGTATCTGGGGCCACAGATTCATGCCACCATACCTTGCTAATTGTTTTTAAGTTTTATTTTTTGTAGATATGGAGTCTCCCTGTGTTTACCAGGCTGGTCTTGAACTCCTGGGCTCAAGCAATCGTCCCACCTCAGCCTCCCGAAGTGCTAGGATTACAGGCATGAGCCACTGTACCCAGTGTAATAGCCTTATGAATAAACCCTGGATCAAAAGGAAACCATACCTGAAGTTATAAAATATCTAAAAATAAATAAAAAGGACATTTTATATTAAAACCGCCCTGGGAGTGTCTGCTTTACGCAGGTGTAGATAGGGATGAAACACGTCCTAGTCTCCTGTGGCACCCCTAGGCTTGCTAGGATTAGGAAATTCCAGCCTGGTGAATTCTAGTCAGACCGGTTCTCTGCTCTTGAACCCTGTTAAGATGTTTATCAATGACAATGCGCGCACAGTGGGACATGGAAGTTCATTAGTGATTCTAGTTTCATCCTGACCTTGTGGTCTCGCCCTGACCTTCTGCCTTGTGATCTTTTGTTGCCCTTAAAGCATGTGATCTCTGTGACCCACACCCTATTCATACACTCCCTCCCCTTTGAAAATTGCTAATAAAAACTCGCTGGTTTTACAGCTCAGCGGGCATCACGGACCTGCCAACATGTGATGTCTCTCCCGGACACCCAGATTCAAAATTTCTCTCTTTTGTACTCTTTCCCTTTATTTCCCAGACCAGCTGACACTTAGGGAAAATAGAAAAGGACCCACGTTGAAATATCGGGGGCTGAATTTCCTCTGATATCTGGCACCCACATGGTTTTTTTCCCAAGTGCATGTGGGAACCTGATTCCCTTTGGTAGGTGTGGAGAAACATCATCGGTTTTGTCCACAGAAATGCTTGTTTGACTCCCTGATGACTGGTGAGTAGTCTGTGTATGGTCCAGGTTAACTATGGGTCATGCAGAGTCTAAAGGTCATGCTTATCTCTGCTACATTAAGCTCCTGTTAGAACAGGGCAGTGTCCGAATAACCATGGAAAATATGGTCACTCTATTCAAGGTGGTGGGAAAACACTGTCCTTAGTTTCCTGATAAAGGAACCCTAGATGTAGAACTATGGGATCATGTTGGTGCAACATTCTGGGAACTGGTCTCAACAGGGAATTATGTTCCCGCCACTGTTTGGGGTGATTGGGCCTTGGTAGTGCCATCCTAATGCCACACCAATCCTATGATCCCCTACAGTTACCATAATTCTCTGAATCTGATGACCCTCCACCTCTTCCTCAACCATCCTCTCCTGCATTGACTTTGTTATCTGATCAGCCTCTCTCCCTTCAGCTACTCCTCCCCCATCTGACAATGTTGAGGATTCAATGTCTAACTCTGGTGACTTTGGATTATGGTCACCCCCTGATGATCTTATTTCTTTTCACGAAGAGCTGGTACCAGTAGCTCCTGCGGCCCCGACTCAGACAGCCTGGGACCACATATATGTAAATTCTTCTCTCTTCAAACCTCCAGAATCACCTAATGGCTCCGGGACCAAACTACAATGTACCTATAATTATTCAGGCCCTCCCCCATCCACTTCAGCCCCTCGCCCTCTTGTCGTTTCAGTTCCTCAACCGGTCAGTTTGCCATCCACTCAGCCTGCTCTGTACCCTTCTTCACACATGGACACCAGTAATCACCAGTATACTTCTGCTCCTTCTGCTCCCTCAATACCCCTTTCTCACACTCTCATTCCGGTCCGACCCCCTCACCCTCAGTTTCCCTTATCTACACATGCTTTTCCTGTCACTTCTATGCCAACTCCATCTCAGATGCCTACTCTTGAAACTTCAATGCAATGCTTATTATGCCAAAACAAAGAAACAAGTGGATTAGATGCATGGACTTATCCAGTTAGGCTAGACCCTCCTAACTTCTAAGGTGTACAAATGCATTGTTATGTACCTCTTAATCTTACATTTTTAAAATAATTTAAGGATGCTTGTACTCAGTATGATCCTACTTCTCGTTATGTTAAAATGGTATTTGAAACTTTTTGTACTGAGGTCATTTTGCTTCCTTTAGACTGGAACCTTTTGGCAAAAGCTGTTCTAACCCCATCTCAGCATTTACAATTTCGTACCTGGTGGTCAGAAGAGGCCCGTTTGCAGGCTCAGCTAAGTCAGACTAATGGCATTCTAATTACTCAGGCTCAGCTCACAGGCTCCAGTAGTTTCTCTGATGCTTATGCCCAATTAAACTTTGACGCTCTTACCACGGAACAAGTAACAAAGGTGTGTATGAGAGCTTGGGATAAATTACGCGCTCCTGGCCAAGCTCCTGTTTCTTTCACCATGGTTAAACAAGGTCACTCTGACTTATACCCTGATTTTTTAGCTAAATTACAAGATGCCGTTCAAAAATCTGTCTCTGATGAGCACACTCAATGTATTGTCCTTTGTATGTTAGCTTTTGAAAATGTGAATCATGAGTGTAAAATGGTCATGCGTTCTATCCAATAACAAAATTTACCTGATCATGAGGTGTTTGTTGCCTGCATATATTAAGTCTTCTGAAGGCATTGGATCAGACACCCACAAAGCTATTTTATGGGCATGGGCCATGAAGGACACCAACCAAACTGGTCCCACTAATTCTTTTCTTGGAGCCTGCTATAATTGCAGTCAACTTGGTCATACTCGAAAAAATTGCACTGTTAAAAGTGGCCAAGCCTACTCAACAAACACGGCCAAATGCTGATGCTACTGTTTGCCCACATTGTTGCAAAGGTAAACATCGGGCAAGTAATTGTAAGTAAGTATGGAAAATCCCTGCCACAACACCAGGAAAACGGGGAGTGGGGCCAGTCCCAGGCCCTGATATCAAATGGGATGCTTCAGACTCAGACCAACGTTGCGTTTCCGCTTCAGGTGGTCCCAATGCAGCCACCAGCACAAACAAATTTACCTACAGCCAACCCAAATAGGTCCCAGCCTCTCCTTCTGTCTCAGTACAATGCTTGTCTACCTCTGTGGAAGGGGGCGGGGTGGTCAATCTCTGTATACTATTCCTCTACATTTACTACCTAACTCTTTGCCTTTAATTGTCCCCACGGGGGTCACTGGCCCTTTACCTCAACGTTTGGTGGGCCTGGTGTTAGTTAGGGCATCCACCTCTGCTAAAGCAATCACCATTCATACTGGTATCATTAATTCTGATTCTGTTGAAGAGATTAAATTAATCGTGTCTGTCAAGGTTCCTGTTTCCATTCCAGCTGGTGAGTCAATTGCTCAATTGCTTTTACTACCTAATATCATTTTAAACAAAGGAGATAAGACACGTGGGATGGGCTCCGGCGGCAAAAAGGCCACTTATTGGATTTTTGTAATTTCTAAACAACGGCCCACCTGCACCATACACATTCAAGGAAGAAAGTTTGAGGGCCTAGTAGATACTGGTGCTGATGTTTCTATTATTTACTCTAATTTATGGCCTTCCTCCTGGCTTAAGCATCCCGCTAACATGGGACTAGTAGGTGTTGGAAAATCCGAGGAAGTTTATGAGAGCACATTTATCTTGCCTTGCACCAGCTCTGATTGTCAAAAGGGTACAATTCAGTCTTATATCATGCCAATCCCCATTAATCTTTGGGGTAGAGATTTGCTGGCACAATGGTGGGCTGAAATTAATATTCCACATAACTCTTATAGTGCTCCCAGTCTGTGTATGATGGAAAACATGGGGTTTGTTCCTGGACTCGGTCTCGGTTCAAAACATGAAAGGATTACTAAACCCCTCCCAATTACTGTAAAAGAAGACAGAGCTGGTTTACATTATCCTTTTTAGTGGCAGCCGCTACAACACCTCCTGATCCTGTCCCTTTACAATGGAAATCTGACACACCTGTTTGGATAGAGTAGTGGCCGCTTTCTAAAGAAAAACTAGAGGCTTTAACTCAATTAGTTTCTGAACAGTTACAACTTGGAAATGCGGAACCTTCTCTTTCCCCCTGGAATTCTCCTGTGTTTCTAGTAAAAAAGAAATCAGGCAAGTGGCAGATGGTAACTGATTTAAGGGCCATTAACACTATAATTAAACCTATGGGGGCCGTCCAACCAGCCATGCCTGCCCCTGCTTTAATACCTAAAAATTGGCCTCTCATAGTTATTGATCTTTGTTTTTTTCATATTGCTTTACCTAAATCGGGTTGTGAAAAAATTACTTTTACTGTACCATCTATCCATAATCAAGAGCCTGCAGCTCGTTATCAATGGAAAGTACTTCCTCTGGGAATGCTAAATAGTCCTACAATCTGCCAGCTTAGGCAAGTGCTTTCACCAGTTCGAGCCCAATTTCCTCAGGCCTATATTCTTCATTATATTGATGATATTTTAATTGCTGCCCCCACTTATAAAGAATTAATTGACCATTATCAAAGTTTGCGCCGCCGTGTTACAGAGGCTGGATTACACGTCGCTCAGGATAAAATTCAAGAGACCACTCCTGTTCAATATTTAGGAATGGTGGTCAATAAACAACGTATTCAACCTCAAAAAGTTCAAATTAGGAGAGATTCTTTGAAAACTTCAAATGACTTCCAAAAACTTTTCGGTAACATTATTTAAGACCTACTTTAGGTATTCTAACCTATGTACCGTCTAACTTATTTTCTATGCTGTGGGGAGATTCCAATCTCCGAAGTCCCAGGACTTTGACCCCCGAGGCTTCACTAGAACTGGAATTCGTAGAGGAAAGAATCCAGACCGCCTATTTACCTAGAGTACAGCCATTTCAGCCTTTTCAGCTTCTGGTTTTTGCTTCATTACACTCTCCTATTGGACTAATAGTTCAACATAATGATTTAGTGGAGTGGTGTTTTCTTCCTCATTCTGTGTCAAAAACTGTGTATTTATCTAGATCAAATGGCCACTCTAATTAGACAGGCATGGTGTAGAATACTTAAAATTTCCAGATTTGATCTGAATTTAATTGCAGTTCCTTTAAATAGGCTGGAAGTTCAAGCCGCCTTTCAACGTTCTGTACTGTGGCAAATTCACTTGGCTAATTTATTGGCGTTATTGAGAATCATTATCCAAAGAACAAATTGTTTGATTTTATAAAAATGACGTCTTGGGTGGTCCCTCGATTAACCAAAGATCAGCCCATTCCTGAGGCCGTTACAGTATTCACTGATGGCTCCAGTAATGGCAATGCTGGTTATGTAGGTCCTACAGACAAGCTTATTTCTACCCCTTATACCTCTGCTCAAAAGACAGAGTTAATAGCTGTCATTACTGCCTTACAGGAGTTCCCCAAACCTTTAAATATTGTCTCTGATTCTGCCTATGTTGTACATGCCACTAAAAACATAGAAACCACTACTGTCAAACATATTGATAATTCTGAATTGGCTTCTTTATTTTCAAGGTTACAACAGGCGGTTCGCCAATGTAGACACCCTTTCTATATTATGTATATTAGATCTCATACCACTTTACCAGGACCTGTGTCTGCCAGTAATCATAAAGTCAACTGTTTGGTCTCTTTTGCAACCCAAGAAGCTCAGGAGTTCCATAATCTCACTCACGTCAATGCTGCTGGATTAAAAGATAAATTTGCCCTTACCTGGAAACAGGCTAGGCTTATTGTTCACAGCTGTCCTCAGTGCCAGGTTTTTGTACTTCCAAATCAGGAACCTGGCATTAATCCCAGAGGCCTAACTCCTAAGGCTTTATGGCAAATGGATGTGACTCATGTTAGCTCCTTTGGCAGACTGTCATACGTGCATGTCTCTGTAGATACCTTCCCAGGTTTTATCTGGGCTACTTGCCAAACAGGGGAAGGCACGGCCCATGTTAAAAAACATCTGTATTCTTGCTTTGCAGTTATGAGGCTTCCATATCAAATAAAGTCAGACAACACCCCTGGATATATTAGTAAGGCTTTTGATTTATTTATGAAACAATGAGGAATTTCCCATATTACTGGAATCCCTTACAATCCTCAGGGACAGGCTGTGGTGGATCGGGCCAACTGCACTTTTAAAATCCGATTGTCCAAACAGTCAGAACAACAAAAACATAATTTAACTACCCACCACTCCCAATTACATTTAACATTGTTTACTTTAAATTTTTAAAATGTTCCTAAAGATAATAATCTAACTGTAGCTGAATGCCATTATACAGGCAAAAAATTCTCCCTAAACAAAGGCAAGCTAGTGTTATGGAAAAACTCCCAAACCAATACCTGGGAACCTGGCACAATTATAACGTGTGGGAGAGGATATGCTTGTGTTTCACCAGGAGATCATTAATCCCCTGTCTGGATACCCACTAGGAGACTCAAGCTTCGTGTGAATACTGACGACGAAAACCACATGGAAAAGAGGTCTGTGTCAGAGACTGCCCTCAGACGTGGTGAGATCTGTGCTAACTCCTTAAAAGCTGGCACACCAAATCACAATAGGTCTGATTCAATCCTCCCTGATGGCAATGGAGACCCATCTAACTAATTCCACTTCTCCTGATTACCTTTCTTTTTCTCCTTACAAACCTAAAAATCTCAACATTTCTATTAGCCTAAAAATAACATCTCTCTGTTTTCTCTTCCTCCTTCAGCACTGAATCTCACTTACAACAGGTTTTATTTAATGATTATCCTCCTTATAATTTCTGTCTCACCAGTTTCCTCTCACACTGATTTACCTGCTACACAAAATTATTCTTATTTGGCTTAAGTGCCTTTTCCTCCACTTATTCGACCTCTCACCTGGAGAGATGCTCCTGTAGAAATCTACACTAACAATAGTGTGTGGATGCCTGGAGCTACAGGTGACTGTTGCTCTGCTCAACCAGGAGAAGAAGGCACTGCATTTAATATTACCATGGGTTATAAATACCCCACTCTGTGCCTCAGACATGCACCTGGTTGTACCACCTAGAAATTCAAGTCTGGGCTGCTTATCTTCCGGAAAGATCAGCTACAGAGGAACTGGGCCATTTGGTCCATAGCCTCTCCCTTTCTCCTTTAAAACAAATGAAAGGGGGAGTAATGGGAGATACCCCATACTTTCAATATAAACCTGCAGGAAAACCATGCCCTAAAAATTTTGAGGGCCCATCTAAAACCTTAATTTGGGAAGACTGTGCTAACTCACATGCGGTAATATTGAAAAATGACTCATATGGTTTAGTAATAGACAGGGCACCAAAGGGCTATTTAAAAAACAATTGCTCCTCTGGAGGAAGGAAACGCCTGGAGGCTACTTATTTTATTTCTTATTGGGAGAAAGAGAATCATCATTCTACTTTGCACAGGAGGTTCAGCTCATTCTTTCCCTTAAAATGGGAAGATAAAGGCATTTACCCCCTCCCACCTCGAGGCCTCATATGACACTCCCCATTCTGAGCCCAAAACACCCAGAACTTTGGAAATTGGCTATTGCTATGTCTGGGCTGCGAGTACGGGAAGGGGAAACTATTCTGTCTGTGTCCCCGCTACCATCCCCCTCTCTCAGTATCAACGTAGATCCAGACATTCTGTTTCACTTACCTCTAAACTGACTGTTCCCATACAGAGTTGTGTTAAGCCTCCTTACATGCTGTTAGTGGGAAGTATCAAAATTTGGACAAATAATCAAACTGTCCAATGTATTAATTGTCATTTATACACTTGTATTAACTCCCATTTTGACTCCAGGAAAAGTGTAATGTTGGTTCGAGCTTGAGAAGGAATCTGGATTCTGGTAACCTTGCCCAGACCTTGGGAATCCTCCCCCTCAATACATTTAATTAATGAAGTGTTACAGCGAATTCTAAAAAGATCTAAGAGATTTGTTTTCACTTTAATTGCTGTGATCATGGCCTAATTATAGGCACTGCAATGGCCACCACTACTGAAATGGCGTTACATCAATCTATTCAAACAGCTCATTTTGTTAATGATTGGCAAGCCAATTCCACCCAAAGGTGGAATTCTCAACAAAGCATTGATCAAAAATTGGCTAATCAAATTAATGATTTAAGACAGTCTGTTATTTGGCTTGGAGATCAAGTAGGGAGTCTCCAATATTGCATGCGAATGCAGTGTGCTTGGAATACTTCAGATTTCCGTATCATCCTGTATTCCTACAACGAGACTGATCATTCATAGGAAATGGTCAAAGGACACCTTCTGGGTAGGGAAGATAATTTATCATTGGACAGAACTAACTTAAAAAAAAAAAACAAACAAATTTTTGAAGCCTCCCAAGATCATTTATCCATTGTGCCTGGAGTTGAGGCGTTAGATCAGGTGGCAGAAAACCTTTCTGGACTAAACCCCACCACTTGGATTAAGTCTACTGGGGGCTCCACTGTAGTAAATTTTGGAATTATGTTTCTCTGTTTAATCGGCTCATCTTTAGTGTGCCAGACCAGTCACAGACCAGTCAAAGAATCCTGCGTCAAAATCAAGAGAACGAACAAGCCTTCATCACCATGGCACATTTATATAAAAAGAAATGGAGAGATGTTGCAGGAAGTCAGGGACCCTGAATGGAGGAACTGGCTGAAGCCATGGCAGAAGAACATAAATTGTGAAGATTTCATGGACATTTATTAGTGCCCCAAATTAATACTTTTATAATTTCTTACACCTGTCTTTACTGCAATCTCTGAACATAAATTGTGAAGATTTCATGGACATTTATCACTTCCCTAATCAATACTCTTGTGATTTCCTATGCCTGTCTTTAATCTCTCAATCCTGTCATCTTTGCAAGCTGAGGATGTATGTCGCCTCAGGACCCTGTAATGATTGCGTTAACTGCCCAAATTGTTTGTAGGGCATGTGTGTTTGAACAATATGAAATCTAAGAACCTTAAGAACAGGATAACAGCAATTTTCAGGGAACAAGGGAGATAACCTTAAAGTCTGGCTGCCTGTGGGCCGGGCAGGACAGAGTCATATTTCTCTTATTACTGAAAACAGACAAGAGAAATATCACTGAATTATTTCCCCAGTAAGGAATATTAATAATTAACAGCCCTGGGAAAAGAATGCATTCCCAGGTCATGGCCTCTAAAATGGCCGCCCTGGGAGTGTCTGCTTTATGCAGGTGTAGATAGGAATGAAACATGCCCTAGTCTCCTGCAGCGCCCCCAGGCTTGCTAGGATTAGGAAATTCCAGCCTGGTGAATTCTAGTCAGACCAGTTCTCTGGTCTTGAACCCTGTTAAGATGTTTATCAATGACAGTGCATGCACAGTGGGACACGGAAGTTCATTAGTGATTCTAGTTTTGCCCTGACCTTGTGATCTCGCCCTAACATTCTGCCTTGTGATCTTTTGTTGCCCTTAAAGCATGTGATCTCTGTGACCCACACCCTATTTGTACACTCCCTCCCCTTTGAAAATTGCTAATAAAAAATTGCTTGTTTTATGGCTCAGGGGGCATCACAGAACCTGCTGACATGTGATATCTCCCCCGGACACCCAGCTTTAAAATTTCTCTCTTTTGTGCTCTTTCCCTTTATTTCTCAGACCAGCCGACACTTAGGAAAAATAGAAAAGGACCCATGTTGAAACATCAGGGGCTGAATTTCCCCTAATAGATTTCATAAAGATAGAGAGTGGAATGGTGATTATCAGTGGATAAGAAGGAAAGGCTCAGGTCAATGGAGAGGGGCTGGTTAATAGATACAAAAACACAGTTAGAAGAAATAAGATTTAGTTTTTGATAGGACAGTAGGGAAATTAGAGTTAACAATAATTTATTGTATATCTCGAAACAGCTAAAAAAATTTTGGAATGTTCCCAACACAAAGAAAAGATGAGCATTTGAGGTGATGGATATCGCAATTACCCTGATTTGATCATTACACATCATATACAGGTATCAAAATATCACATGTACCTTAAAAATATGTATAATGATCATAAATACATAAAAAGATCAATTCTCCCTGATAAGCCTGATTAAAAAGATTAAAGTGAGAAAATAAAAATATATGAAATATTATGAATGAGAAAGAAGAGAGATAACCACAATTATGGAAGATATAATAATTAGAAAATATTATGTGTAGATATATAGCATTAAATTAAAAATCCAGAGGAAATGAACAATTTCCCAGAAAGATAGAAATTATCAAAAGTAACATACAAAGAGGCAGAAATGTACAGAGTCTAAAGAAAACTCTACCTTAATTTTCCTGAAGCATACAGAACAAGACTTTGATGAAAGAAGAGCAGAGCCTTGTTCTTAAATGTGAAAACTTAATAACAATGCCAAGCCTTTACATATTAACAAATTTAATATAATGCCAATCAGAATCCAAATGGGCTTTTTATGCCAGTTTTTATGGCAGCATTTTTAAACCTAGAATAAATAAATTTGATATTCATATCAATGAATAAACATCTAAGAACTGCTAAGAAACAATGATAAAAGAAGAGTGAATAAGAATTGATTGTACCAGGCATTAAAACTTTCTCAATATACTGCAATTAAAACAGTATAGTCTCGATACAAGAAGTGACAAACAGAAGAGTGGAACAGAATAGAAAGTTTAAAGACACATCTAAGTATATATGCAGAGTTACTATATATCAAAAATGGCATTTAAGTTGTGTGGAAAATAAATGATTTATTTAATAAATGATGCAGATGCAACTGGATATCCACCTGGAAGAAAAAAATGAGACCCCTTCCTCATGCCATATAAAAATGTAAATTCCAGTGGATTACAGTTCTAAAAATAAACCAAAAGTATATTTTTAATTAGGAAATTTTATAGTTTTGATGGCAAGAGATCTTAAGCAAGATGAAACTAGGGGCCAAAAAAGGAATAATAGATACATTTTTTCAAAGTAAAAAGTTAAATATTTATAGAAGTAGGCAATATAAACAAACTCAAAGGACAAAAAACAGACTGGTGAAAACGTGAAATTCATGACCAACAAAGTGTCACATCCCAAATATAGAGTCCTTCCAAATTTATTTTAAAAGAATGACAAAAACTACAAATGAATAAAGGGTATGAGACAATTCACAAAAGAAATGAAAATAGCCATTAAGCATATGGAAAAAAAAAAAAGGTTCCAACACTTTTTTTCAATTTACTAGTTGAAAAATGGCAAACTGAAACAAACAGATGCTATCCAGTGCTGGTGAGGGTATGGGGAAGTAGGTACTCATAAAATTATGCTAGGAGTATAGATTCTACAAATCTTTCAGAATTTAATATGTAAGTATGTATTAAAACCGTTCACATTCTAACATTCAATCATTCCACTTTAGGGTATCTATCCTACAGGAATAAAAGCACCAATAAGTAACAATGAGATATGTACACGGATATATATTACAGCAATATCTGTAGTGGGAAATAAAGCTAAATATAAAATGAATGTCTAGCAAAAAAAAGAACAATCAGCCCTCTGTAACCATGGGTTCCACATCTGGATTCAATCAACTATGGATCAAAAATAATCAGAAAAAAGCGGCTGGTTGCTTCTGTACTAAACACATATGGATTTTTGCCTTGTCTTTATTCCCTAAACAATACAGTATAACAATTATTTACATAGCATTACATACATAATACCTAACATTGTGTTAGGTATTATAAATAATCTAGAAATGATTGAAAGTATATGGAGGATGTACATAGGTTATATGTAAATATTATATAATTTTATATAAGGGATTTGAGCATCCATGGATTTTGATATCCACGGGAGCCCTGGAACCAATATCCCGTGCATAGCAAGAGATGACTGTGGTTACTACATAATATTATGGAATGTTATACAGCTGTTTATAAGAAAAGTGTGATGAATTTATTGATATGACCATTTCACTATAGTCCTCACTAATATAGGTGTTGCTATGAAGGTATTTTACAGATGTAATCAAAGCCCCTGATATGGTTTGGCTCTGTGTTCCCACCCAAATCTCATGTGGAATGGTAATCCCCATGTGTTGGGGGAGGGGCCTGGTGGGAGGTGATTGGCTCATGGGGGCAATTTCTCCCACGCTGTTCTCATTATAGTGGGTGAGTTCTCACGAGATCTGATGGTTTAAAACTATGTGGCACTTCCCCCTTGCTCTCTCACTCTCTCTCCTTCCACTATATGAAGAAGATGCTTGCTTCCCCTTTGCCTTCTGCTATGATTCTAAGCTTCCTGAGGCCTCCCAGTGATGCTTCTTGTGAAGCCTGCAGAACTGTGAATCAATTAAACCTCTTTTCTTCATAAATTACCCAGTCTCAGGTAGTTATTTATAGCACTGTGAAAAGGGACTAATATAGGCCCTAATCAGTTAACTTTATATAAGGGAGAATATCCTACATAATCTGGATGGACCTGACTGAATCTGTTGCAAGACCTTAAAAGTAGAGCTTAGGTCTCCCACAGAAAGGGCAGAAATTCTACCTGTGCACCACAGCTTTAGCCCATGTCTGTGCCATTTCATCCTTCTCATGATCTTCTCTTCCTGACTGCCTGTAGATGACAGCTTTGGCCTATGTCCATGGGTTTGAGCCTGCCTGTGATCCTCCATTTCTGACTGCCTGCTCTATGGAATTCTGAGCCACTTAGCCAACATTCACAATCGCATAAGTCAATTCCTTGTAATAAAATTTTCAGCAGTGGTATGATAGATCTCCTATGGGTTATGCCTCTTTGGTTGAACCCTAACTGATACAAGGGGTTATAGTTAGATTCTATATTATTTATCTGGGGAGTTACCTATGATAAATTAAGCTAAAAAAGCAACTTACAAGGTAATATATATAATTTTTATATAAAAGTATTATATTTGTATATGTTTATATGGGCATGAGAAAAGTATGGAAAGGGGAATACTGAACTGTTAACACTGGTTATTTCATTCAGTATGGAAGTGACAGAAGGGAAAAGAATGCTAAATTTTCTTTATGTATGTCCATATTTGTTTAAATGGTTATAATGGTCATGCATTAATTTTATAATTAAAAAGTAAAAATTAAAAAAAGCTATGATAAAACTATATGACCCTCATAAAATAATGATTAAAAATATGAAATGGTTTGATAGAAATGCTAATAATGATGAGTGAAAATGAGGATACAAAATTATATCTATCCACCATAGAGAGGCAGGTATGGGGAGAGAAAGAAAAAAAGATTCAGTCACCTTGGTTTTTCTAATTAGACACATTAAAAAGGCTGGAAATATATATCAAAATGTTTATGAAAGTTATTACTGAGTATGTTGATGTGTGATTTTTACTTTTTTCTTATATTTTTCTGTTGTTTTTTCTCCAAATTTCCTACAATGGAAGTGATTTACTATTATCAAACCAAAAAAAAACCCTCAATATTTTTAAAGATGAACATATGCCTGTTCAGAAAGTAATTTCTGGAAGCTTTTCTATTAGAAGCATATAGTTAAAGTCACAGGTTTATTAGGGCATTGTGTGGGAGACATTGTGTTAGAGCCAATGGGAATGGCAGGGACCTTCTAATTGATTCAGGGTCTGAATACTAAGACCATTCCTTTAATAACTCTAACAGCCTAGGCAGGGTCAGTGGCTGCTGCTGCTTGCCATTGAGAGGAGTAGCCAGCAACATTTATATACCACTCCACATCATGTCCCAATGCAGTGTCCACATACTAAAAGCAATCTGATTCCAATGAGACTCAAAGTGAGTTATTAATGTGCACTCTACGCAAGTTCTGAGGAGAAGACTGGAGTTAGATTTGTCTTTCTGACCATCCTTTCTTACCTCTGGACAATTTCAATCACCAACATGGAAGGATAAGAGAACCCTTTTGTACCAGGATTCAACGAGTAGGCCCATTTTTCTAGAGACGATTTCCACAAACTTGAGCATACAGGCATTTTAAAGTACAATTTCATTCCCATAAGCAATGGGGCAAAGACAGAAACTGTATGTCTTCTCAGGGAATTAACAAGTCTGGTTGCTTGGTATTTTTAATGACAGAAAGGCAGGACCATGAGCAAGAGACCAGACAGTACTTTATAAGTCACAAAGCTATAACCAATGGCATCTAAATCCCACAGTTGGGAAGCAGCATGAAAAATATCTCTACTATCTATATCCCCTCTGGAAAAGAGAAACAAAAAGGCAAAAAAAAGTATGTTTCAGTGTATTCGAAATCATGAAAATGGTCATGGTTTTAGGTCCTGTTATATTTTCTATAGTTTACTTTAAATACTTCCACACAGAAAGTGTGATGTGTATGTGCATATTATTTTAATCTATAGTCTAGGGGGATTTAGTTAACATCTGAAGTATCCTAATCAGGAGTACAAACTATGCACCTAATGACAGAGAGCTGAGGCTTTATGAAGATTACAGAACAGGTAGTGTAACTGATTTTTGTTTATTTGCTAATAAATGTATGTTTGGGACAATCAAGCCTGAGGCCTGAGGCCAGCTTTCAGTGTGATATTCTTAGCTAGTAGGGGAGGACAACCTATAGTTCAACCTACCACTGACTAATGGAAGCTATTGATACTTACCAAAAACAACCTAATAATAAGGAACCACCAAAGTAGCTTAAGTCAGTCTGCAACAGAAATCTTCCCTCTGACTCTAGGAAAATGGAAACCAATTCAAACCTCCTATGTTCTTCATAGCCATATTCTTCTTTCTACTCTCAGGTCACTTACCGATTTTTTCATCTTCCTGTACCATTTTCCTCTCTTCTCTGAAAGCCCTGAGCCAGCGTATTTTTTCCTCCAGCTTCTTGGCAAAGAACAGATGTATCTCCTCAGTCTCCTTGTTGTGAAGCTTGAAGGCATTCTTCATGCTGACATTAAAGTCATCATCTCTGCCATCCTCAATGTCAACTACCTCATATTTATCCATGTCAATGCGGCCTTTGTAGTATAGGATGTCTCTCCGGATTAGGTCCTAGATGGGAAGGAGAGGTTTCTTGAAGGTATGTGCAGGGTGAGTACTAGAAGAGTTGGCACATAGGCACAGCAGAATGCTAACACTGTCACCATTTTGAAGTAGCAATGGGGGTTGGTTTGTTCTAAATTTGGCCAGGTTATATTAGCAGTCTGACATTGACAGGTTGGTTAACTAGATGCCCAAAGAAAAAGCCTCTGTCTCACCTTGAAAGATCATTTCAGACACCAGAATCAATCCCTGGACGTGTGTGCAAGTCTGCTGATAGGAAGTAGGAAACAGTAAGTCACACAAACACAGCTAGCAAGGGCGTCTTCTTTTCTAAAACATCAGCAAGCCCACTAGAGGTATGAAATGAGCTGGCTGGTTGCCTAGAGTGTGTTCAAATATCTGTGCAGGCCAGTGAGACCTGAACACCAGAGGAGGACTGAGTGGTATGAGTAGCTAGGAGGCCACAGACTGTTGGCAAAGGATTACCTAGGGAGGGTCTAACACTTAGCACTCTGCGGATTTTTAGAAAAGACCCAGTCTGACAAGAGAAATGGAGGTAAAAGTAAATAAAGAAGTTCACATATCAACACAGATGAATGTCACAAATCTTATGGAGAAAAACAGAAGTTGTGGATGGACACAAACAGTATGTTGCCTATTTGTTATTGCTGTTTTGCTCTCATTTATACAAAATTGTATTAATCCTAACTCTAGTCCATGAAACACTCATAATTGGTTCATGCATGGCATTTTTATTTCTCTATTCATTTACTTACTTATTTTAATAATATAAAGCACTGGTGAATCTGCCACTAATACAAGGCATCCTCCATCCTAAATCCTATGTTCATCATTTCCATGGTTTCCTTTCTATATAGTTTTACCTCATCTATATCTGTTCCCTTGAAAAACATACAATACAATGCCACATAATGTTTAAAGACACATAGTATGTAGAAAATTATAAAGAAATATGTGACAATGATATATGCCAAATTCCAGACAGTACAGAGCAGAAAATGGGGAGGGGCAAGAGAGGAAGGAGAAGAAAAAGAAGCAGAAGAGAGGGTAGGAAGGAAAACTATTTGTAATTAATTATTTCTTAAGGTGGATAGTAAGCATGTGGATACTCATTATATTATTTTTATATCTTTTTGAATGTGAAATATTTAATAAGTTAAAAAAGAAAACAGAGGGACGGATGAAATGACATATAGACGTATGGAATGTCAGATCTTATAAATATCTTGAAGTGGTCTTTCAGCCCCTCCTCTTCTTGGCGCTGCCCTCAGCCTCCTCTGATAACACATCCCCTGCTGGGAGATGTGGTATGGCTGAGTCAGGCTGAGGAAGGCCCCTATAAGCCCTGTCCTGACAGATGTCTTCAGGCCAGCTCTCCCTCCTCTCTGCTTTATCTGCTCTTTCAGTCAGCTGGACAGTCAGAAATGCTCATTAATTTTTATTAGCATATTACAGTTCAATTAAACCATTCCCATTCTACTGAATTGCCTTACTTGACTCACTTCTCAGCTGTGTGCTCCCTATGAAGGATCTTCTTTTGGCCACTCACATTCCCAATCCTAACTCTTCACACTGTGCAGTACACTGAGATTTTCAGTTGGGCTGGGAAAGGCTACCTTGCAGGATTCCCAGCATAGCTCTGTCAACCTCAAAGGCCCAGGCTGGAAAATACAGATGTCATTGAATTGCTTTTGAAAAAATAACAATCATGTTGCTTTTTTTCCTCCCATAATGACTTCATATAAATAAGAAAAGAATATAGATGGATTCTGATCTATTGGTTGTCCCCAGGATCAAGTTCACAGGAGAGGAAGAGTTCAGCTATACAGAGAGGGCCAATGTTGTCCCAAGCCTATTTCAGAACCTGGGTTCCTTTTACCATGTTCAGTGTGCACAAGCTCAATCCTGGCCAAAAGGATAGAGTGGTACCCATACACTGACTTGCACAATTCTCAGGAACACTTTTTGAGACACGTGTATAAAAAGTGGGCCCTATCAGGCTAATCTAAGTACAAAACCAGGACAAGCTAGGGAGAATGTATGAATTTAATTTATCTTGATCTCAGAAAGGTTTGAATTGTGCCTTACCATACATAATACAATACATACAAACCTGGAAAGCCAGATCTGAACCACACATTCTCACTGGACCACACTGCCTAAAACAGGCAGCCTCAACTTCCTTGTTGCTAACTTCAGTTCGCAGCCTCCTTCCACTCCGCCCCCATTCCGAGTTGGTGTGTCATAGTCATTGAGACCTTTCAACACCTTTGCTATTTCCCAAAAATAGAAAGAATATGCATGATCTTGGAACTACATTAAAAGCATCAATTGAACCTCCTATTGTTTCTTTAGATATTTAAGGATGACAAGAAGCTAAAGAGAATTTCTGCTTCTGTGGTGGGGAAACATGGCTAGAAAGATGTGTCACTAAAATTATTCCTTTGCCTGTTCTCCCTGGTCCCCTAGAGGGTTAAATGTGAGTTTTCAGGCACTAGATTAGTCATAAGCCAAATGTAGAGATGTGATAGGAATAATTAAGAATGACCTACCAGTTCAGGAATTCCAATCATAAAGAGTAGCTAAGACTATAAGCAGTAAGCAGCATGGAACAAAAGAAAGAGCATGATGTAGAGTCTGAAACCCTGAGTTTGATGCCTTGCTGCTTAACCTATCAGCTCTATGGTTACAGACAAGCCAGTTAACCTCTCTGAGCCCCAATTTCCACAACTAAGAAATGAAGACAGTTTTCCTTACTCTGTAAAATAGCTACAAAGCTCTAATATAAACATGTCATTTCCAGGACATGAGGCCAGACTTGTCCACCAAATACAGCCTTGAACTTTCTTGCTCCTGGGCCAGTGTTTCATAGTCCTTAAAACCCTCTTTTAATAAACTTAAAAGAAAAAACATCTCACTACCTCATTTAGCTCATTCAGACTTTCCAAATAATTTAAATATTGTGAGTAAAAATAAGTCAAAGCAAGGGTAACTCTGAATATTTTTTCAATTTACATAGCTGCCCCACTGTCCCTGGAAATTCTATACATCCTTTCAGGACAGGGTGGTATTTGCCAAATGGTATTTGTCACCAAACAACAGATATATATTTGGGGTCACACTAATATCTGCTCTCTGGCCCAACCAGGCTTCCTATTCTAATCTTAGCCTTTGAGGTCAAACTTACACATTCTTCTTCCTCAAAGAAACTCCCTGACTGCTCAAGCTGATGTGGCTCCCCTTCTCCAAATTCTAACACCAATTATGAAGGCCCTGACATACTACACACTTGACACTTAGCCACCATGCTGCTCACAGCTTTTAGTTTGCCTGCCCATTAAGGCTGTGTCCAGCACTCTATCTTCTTTGGTCTTGCTTCACTCAGGGTTTGTCCAGAGAAGAGCAGCTGACAAAGCCCCGGAGTTTCCTCTGGTTGTCCTCTGCACATGGCAAGGGGACAAAGTCCTCCTGAACCCTGGTTGCCTGTGGTCCTATTGGAACCAGGCTGCCTACATGCCACTTGTTAATGGTAGTCTGAGTGCCTTCCCAGGGACATGGTGAGCAGGTGCTCAAAACAGATGCTATTTGGATCATCACAACTTTCCTGCCTAATGAAGTTTATCATTTCCAATAAAATGCCAGCCTTCCTCCTTTTTCCTTGTGCTCGTCTGAATTGGGAGACATTAAGGGAGCTAGTTCCTCCCCAGGAGGATCCTGGCAATCTGCAGACAGACACTCAGGCTGTGGTCCTAGTCTGTGGCTCCAGCAAGAAGTCTACTCTGTCCCTGATGCTACATAACTGAACAGCTGGAAGCTATTTCAATTTGGCCTCACTGGGTATGCCTGGAGTTTAGTAAGACGTTGCAGGATATTATCTACAAATGACAGATGCTGCAATCTGGGGAATGTAACTGTTCAGGATTGTAGCCTGCTTCATTTGTTTGTAAATAAGGTCCTCCCTGCCCCTTTATAGAGGGGACACTAGTTACTCTTCTCTAGCCTTTTCTCTCCAGATCCTGGGGAAGGTACATGGGGCTTGGACTGGATTAATTTCTCTCACTACTATATTCCAGCATCCTAGAATGCATGCTTAATTACAACAAAATAACAACAACAATAACAGCAACAGTGACCCCTTAAATAGCACATATTATGTACCAGGTACTGTCCTAAATGCTCTGCATTTATTAACTTAAATAATCCTCCAATGTAGGTACTGTTATAACCCCATCTGATGAGGAACTATAGACATAGAGAAGCTAAAAAGCTTTCTCAGGAATAGAATGCTTATACACTGCTGATGGGAATGTACGTTAGTTCAGCCATGATAGAAAGCAGTTTGGATATTTCTCAAATAACTTAAAAAAGAACTACCTTTTGACCTAGCAATCCCATTACTGGGTATGTACCCAAAGGAATATAAATCATTCTACCACAAAGACACATGCATGCGTATGTTCATTGCAGCACGTTTCACAGTAACAAATACATGGAGTCAGCCTAGATGATGATCAATGATAGACTGGATAAAGAAAATGTGGTACATGTACACCATGAAATACCACAAAGCCATCAAAATAAATGAAATCATGCCTTTTGCAACAACATGGATGGAACTGGAGGCCATTATCCTAAGCAAATTAACACAGGAACAGAAAACCAAATACCACATGTTCTCACTTACAAGAGGGAGCTAAATATTGAGTACACAGGGACACAAAGAAGGAAACAACAGACACTGGGGCTTATTTGATGGTGGAAGGTGGGAGGAGGGTGGGAATAAAAAACCGCCTATCGGTACTATGTTCATTACCTGCATGATGAAATCATTTGTGAACCAAAATCCAGCAAGATGCAATTTACCCACGTAACAAATTTGAATATGCACCCCCTAAAGCTAAAATAAAAATTGGAAGAAAAAACTGAAAATTTTCCAGGAATAAAAGATACTACATGGCAGAGCTTGGCTTTGGGTTCAGGCTGTCCAGCTCTAAAATCTCTGCTTTTGTTTACAATGTGCTATATTGCCTCTAAATAAAAAAGTACTGAACGAATTATTAGTAACACTGCATATATAGTAATAGTATTAATAGCTAACATTCACTAAGTACTTACTATGTGCCAGGCACTACACCTGCATTGTCTCATTTAACCCTCACAACCTCCCTTCCTTGTAGATAAACTGTCATTCCCATTTTGCAAACAAGGGCATAATTATAAGCACAGAAAGTTTGTCCAAGGTCATATAGCTCACGGGAGAAAGGAGATTGCCCTCTAGTCTGGCCCTAGCATCCATGCTCTTAACCCTATACTCCACTGCTCCCCATTACCTCAGGTGGTTCTCTCCCAAAGCCTCTTGAGATGACTTCTATCATCAGCCTGATTTGACATTGAGGACGATAAGGACAAAGTTAAAGAACTGGCCCATGGTTAGAAAAGTTAGTAAGAGACAGAGTAAAGATAAGTACCCAGGAGTTCTGGTTTCAAATCCCCTTCTTCTTTCTGCTCCAGCCCCATCTCTATTGCTATTATTGAATTTATAAGCTGTCCCAAATAGCTCATCCTTCAAGTCTGACCCTTCAGTGCAAGACGAAATTGTCCAAATGCAGAAACTTCCCTGAACAGAAGTCTTCTGCCCAACATCATTACATGCTGCTTAGTTCTGATTCCCTTGAATATGGTGAAAGCAATGAGATAAAGAGCAGTTATGACACATGGGACAACAGCACATGTCCAGACTGGCACGATAGGACAGAGGGTGCAGGAAAAGGGGATCTGCTCCTTTCAACAGTAAATACTCAAAGAGGAGAAAATCTCCCCAAAGCATCAAAATAATTTCCCAAATAATTATATCAGGAAGAAAATAATAAAACACATCAAAAACTAAAATAAAAATGTAATGAAACAGAGGAGCAGAGACAGACAGTATAGATAATACGAAAAAAGAGAACAGAGTCTTATTTGGATTTTTTGAAAGAAAAGTTAAAAGAGTGGTGACAGCAAAAATTAAAGAAGGGGTCACATAATTAGAAGTCACTGGTGACTTTCCCACATACTATAATTGCCATTTTAAAGGTACCTTCACATACGCCCACGTGCTCTCTTGCTCTCTTTCTCTCCTTCTTTCTTTCTCTCTCTCTCTCTCTCTCTCTGAAACAAGCTACAAGCTGCATAAGTTGTTTAAGCTGCTCTGAGTGGATTAGTCAATCCCAATTCCCAATGTACAAAACAGGCATAAGTGACTGGGAATTAAGGGAATCTTAAGAGTTGGATGAGAACTTGGTGGTGAGGCCACATGATCATGGAAAGAGATCAGTGTTTCAATGTTTACTATACTATCTTTGGCACATAATAATGTAGCCCATATTTGGGTACATCTCGTGATGAGGACCTCACTACTTTATAAGGCTATTTCTTTGTTGGAGGTTGGGTAAGATGAGATTAATGAGTACTAGGCACTCTATCAGGCATTTTATATGTATTGATTCCATTTAATCTTCATGACAATCCTGTAGAATAGTTATCATCACCGTTTACAATTGATATAATGGAAGTACAAGAAGCAAAAAGTCACTTGCTTGAAATCACATAGTTATCAAGTATTGAAACCAGGATTTGAGCCCAGAATTGTCTGACTACAAACTTTATGCTTTTTCTATCACTTTATATGACTTCTGTCTGCAAGGAAACCATGGGAAAATCTGAAATGCAGGAGGATACTCTCTGTCCTGTGCAATCCTCCTATCAACTAATTAAGTTACTGGCAAAACAGACTGAGTTTTATGGGATATGACTCGTTCTTAGAAAGCCAATGATGACCCCTGTGGCCACTGTATCTCTTTCTAAATGTTCACAGGCTGTTTAATAATCAAGTACAGAATTTTGACAAGCTCAATGGTAATATTGACATAAATATTACCAATGTGGAATCTGGAGCCAGCTTATCTGGATTTAATTCCTGGCTCTATCACTCATTAGCTATTTCACCTTGGGAAAATCATATAACTTATCTAGGTCTCACTTTACATATCCTTAACATGGAAATAATAATAGTACCTACCTCATAGGTTTGTTGTGAGGATTAAATTGAGTTAATAAGTGTAAAGTTCTTAGAACAGAATCATAGAAGCACTCAATAAATGCTAGTTCACTAATATTTTATGGTTGATCTCTACTTTCTAGAACATACAATTTTTGCTTTGAAAACTGGTACATTCTCCTATCTATAGTCTTCTCACAGATCTCCTAGAACCCATAATTCTGTCAAGATGACCTACAGCAATTCCACTTGGGACATCTTCAAATTATTTCAGTGCCCTGGGATGTATATTTTTAAAATAACATCATATTTAACTTCTGTTAGACTAGAATCCCTATGAAAGTAGAGCTGGTTGGCACAGAAGAGGGGCTCAATATCTACAGAATGAAAGAATTCAGAACAGTAAAGTACTCTCTTACAACCTCAGATCCTTTGGGCTTCAATTCCCTTTGAATCAAGTTTATGCCTTCTTTTCCTTGATAGAGAAGGAATTTATATTCCTCTGTTATCAGTAAACCATCTGCCTCAAATAGGAGGTTGTCAGACTATCACTTCTTTTTTCTTCTTCATTTGAACATAGCTTTAAAAGTAATTAAAATTAAGCATTTTTAAAAACTAATTTTGACTCATTCTAGGATTCATGAAACTATTTTGTCACCCCTGTTAAATATTATATATAAAATATTATATATTATTTAGCCACTTGCTAGGGGTCTTTATTTCCTCCTTTTTGAATATGAGATCATCAGAAAGCTTAATGTGGCCATATTTCATTATTTAGCATCCTCACCTCCTTTCTTCCCAGTAAAAAGGATTACTGAACTTTCAGATATCCATTTAAATTGTGTGCTTGAGGTGAGTGAAGTGACAGTCTCACTCACCTTGGCCCAATCCAGACATTCCCTTCCTTTCCTCCATGGATTCTCTTTGTCAAAGGAATTTTCACCTCCAGAAAGCCTAGTTCATTCCTCCCAGCTCTATCTCAAGAAAAGAGTCTTTTGTAGTAATGACAAAGGTCCCTAAACAACCCAGCAGACAAAATACCTTGTCTCTTTGCATACTTTCTTTTGGCCCCATGATCATTTTTTCAAAAGTTTATCCCTACTTGCTGAATGGAAAGGTTTATTGTAGATAACAAATGGAAATCTTCAAAACAAACATCAGGTAGTTTTAACGGCCTTTGAACAATTAGGCTATAATTGCTCATGTTCTGGTGTCAAGAACACCCAGGTATATGGAGTTAGTAGCCTTTATACCCCAGACTCTAGGCTGGCTGTGTCTTGGGAAGAAAGCCTATGGTTCTTGTAAAAACAAGAAAGCTGCCTTCTGTGGGAAGCTATGATTGCTTTGAGGTTTCTCTTGTTTTCACCATCCCTGTTATATGCTTCCCCTACCCTGTCAGCTTGGCTGGTTTGAATCCCCAGCCCTGTCTTGACTTCTAGTTTCTTCCTAATCATTGGCTCTCACAATATGTGGCTTAGACTTGGCTCATTACTCCATCTTGGTCTTCCATTGCCCCTTGGGTTCTAAGTTAAGCCCATTGTTTATCTTGTTTCTTCCCCTTTGTTTTTGACTTCTGACTCATTGTTTTATGTTCTGGATCCTGGTCTATCTCTTATAGCCACTGCTTTCTAGAGCCTAGTTTCACACTTTAGTTAAAGTAATCCCAGCCTTGGCTAACAGATGCCAAAATTAATAGGGCCTGGGGGGGTACAGAACTATAAAATAAGCCAGGTTCCTATTTGTTTACTGTCTCTATGCCTACTTGTTCTAAGTGTAAACACTTTAGTGGGAAGAATAGGCACATTACTGTTAGTGACATGGCTGATATGCTGAGAATTTCCATGGCCGCCTAAATTAACCCTCAAAAATCCTAGCTCCTGATTTTATGAAAGTCCTGAGAAGAGTTGGGAAAGCTAAAAAGAAGCATTAGTGTTTGGCCGAGTTTCAGATTCATAAAAGTTCTCTGTTTGAGGGTCAGCTCCATACTAAGGTAAGTTATTATCCCCATTAACTGACTGGCTATTGGTTCCAGAGTGGACATTCAGAGCTTATCACCAAACACTGAGGCAGTCTGAACCTAAGCTCAGTTTTTTTCCCCTCAATCCACTGTCAAAGCAAATGGATAAAGATTCAATACAAGATATGCCACACACATACACACACAGAGGACAGGGGGCTTAAAACAACTGTGTGGTTCATGTTCCAGCCCAGAAAAATATAACACTATTTACCCTGGTATTCTGTGACTCAGCACTCCTCTTCAGAGGCATTCACTACTGGGTGAAGGAGAGGACAAAGGGACTGGATGATGGCAAAAGAGCCAAGGGTAGGATGGTGAATCTGTAACGTCACTCTAAGCATTCTGGTTTATTCCTCCATTTTTACTTTCCCTGGTCCCCAATTCTTCCCAATCAGTCCCTGGAGCCAAAACTGGTCTGAACTCTGCTATGAGTGAGGAAGTAGGGGGAAAAGTATCCCATAAGGAGGAGTGATGCTTAGAACATACGCCACCCTTCCCAGCCTCACCAAGGAGAAGAGTCCAAGAAACCAACATTCACAGTTATCCAGGAGTCAGTGACAAGAGTAAGACCTCTCCTCAAATGGATTACAAAGAAGGAAGAGTGGAGAAGAGCACAGTTGGGGGTTGTGGGGAACCAGTGTACCTTGTATAGGAAATAGGAAGAGGCATGGAAAAAATTCCTATATTACAAAGGTACCTACCTGTCAGGGCAACAGTAGGAGGCTCCTTGTTGTTTCCCAGGGCAGGGAGGGGCCACATGGCCAGAGCCATTAGAGTGGAAATGAGGGAAAGTGCTCAGGGAAACTACTATTTACCAACTAAGATAGACATATTTCAATATTTTTAACAAATGGTGCAGACCAGCAGCTCTGGGTAGAAGAAAGTGAGAAGGAGCACCCCAGGGTCATTAGGGCAAAGGGTAAGAAAAATACCAAGATGAAATGTACCAACTTCAGAGTTTTTCACTGCCCACAAGCCAACCCTGCCTGTGACATTTATGCCACATTAGTGCTCCTGATACAGAACTGCTGCAAATCTCCTGTCTGTTTTCCCCCCATCAGTATTTGCCCACTTTGTTGGGAGCCTGGGGATGATGAAGAGGAGGGTCTGGTACCCCATTAGGTACCCATCTCCCTCAGGGAAGAAGGGGGCAGGGTTACCTTCTTGCAGAGGACCATCTGGTGGTCAAACAGGAAGAAGACCCGCTGCTGGTTGCGGCCGTAGGGCTGGTAGATCCAGGCCATCTCCCCAGTGTAGATCAGCTCCGAGCTCCTGTCTAGGATGTCCTCGCCCTGGGAAGGACATGCGATGATGAGAGGCAGCCAGGCAGAAGGATGGCACCATCACCTGCCTGGAGGCACCCAAGGCTGGGCATAGACTGGGACAGTAAGAGGCCAGAAAGGCCCTGGTAGAGACAGAGGGAGAGAGGGACTCCTGGGACTCCTCAAAAAGCTTTACAGCTCTGTGAGCTAGGAAGACCCATTTTCTTATTCACCCCAAGGCCAAATGTGCCCCGCCACCTGGGACTGCTACAGCTTTTCTATGCCAGTTACCCTCTGGTCCTATAAGTTCTCTGTCATGTATATGTGTGTGTTTGTGTGCGTGTATGGAGAAAGAGAGAGAGAGAGGATATATATATGTATATATATATGATATGTATATATAGTATCATATATATATTACATATATATATATATATATATATATAAAATCTCCATCTCTCTTCTCTATAAATCTCTTTTTCTGTTCCAGTCTCTCAATCCCTGCTGTGGTCTCTGTCTCTTTCTAATACTTAAAGAATAGGCCTTAATCTCACTGCTTCCCACATGAGTAGAAAGAAATGGGAGGACAAGAAGGAAGATGGTAACAGAGGGAGAGAAAAAGAACCCACTCCCCTCTTATAATTGTTTTTCCTTCTCCTCTCAGTTCACCAAAATCTACTGATTGAATAAGAAACTTAACTGCCACATGCTTCCCTGGTCTGTTATCCAGAGAGCCTAGAACTACTTCTCCTCCTTGCTACAAAGAGTCAGACACAAATAGGCACCAAGACACCTGAGTCCTAGCTAATTCAATTCTATAGAGTTTCCAAGTCCTACCCCTTCTTTATGGCAACTCTGATAGGTCAGAAGTATGCTGCGGGTGTGTGTCAGATGTCAACGTAGACCTGGCCCCTGTCCTCAAGGAGCTTACGTCTTCATGGAGGAGATGAATGTAGGTATGCTCAAAACTCATGAAACACAAGGCAAACCAGCACCGAAGTTGTGGGCACAGGGGTGAGTGTTCCAGGGCCTATGTGAAGATAAGGACAAAGAGCAGTGTCCCAAGACACAGAAGAATTAATATTTCCTGAGCACCTATATGGATCAGACAGTGTGCCAGATATTTTCAATCTATCTTATCTGAGCCTCACGATAGCCCTGGGAAGTAAATATTCTTGCTCCTATTTTACAGTTTGAGGTACAAAAAGATCAAGTGATAAGCCAAAGGTGCCCAACTAGTTAGCTACAGGTCCATGACCCAACTCCAATCTCTGGGGTTCCACAGAGTATGCTCACTCCTTGTACTACATTATACTGTCTTTAGGGCAAAAAGGCATTGGAGAACCCACTCCTTCCTCTCTCTAGGTGTCACTTTTTCCAGACGTAGTATGAGGATGATCTTCATGGTCTTAGTGCTGATACCTTGATGCTAAGATCTCAGCTTTACACCCAAAAGCTTCAAGGCAAGGTTAGAGATAGAGACCTTCATACCTCTCAGAGATAATCAGAGGCAAACACAGATCAGGCAGGGTAGTAGGCCAGAGAGTGGGGCATCTAGAAATGGTGTATTCGAGCATACCATTTTTTTCCCCAGTCGAAAGGATGGGAAGGAAAGGGGGAACTCAGTAGAATTATTTTCTAATAATAGAAACCCGCCCCTACCCCGAAAAAAAAAAAGGCTTAGAAATACTGCTTCAACTCTAGGCTCAAGACTTAGCCTCAATATTACCTAGGAACTAGGTAAACACTCCTTCTAGAGGGGCTGACATACTAGCACAGAACCTCTGGAGGCCTGATACTGGGAAAGAAAGCCACCAGGGTTGTGGTCCAACCTGCTCCCCAGCGATTTCCTGCTGGAGGGATGGGAAGCTGAGAGAGGTTCTCGCCCTGATGCAGGCTAGGAAGATGTGCTACAGTCCACTTTGAATATGTATGAAGTCCAATAAAGCCATAAAAGAGAGCCAATGCCATAAGAAGATGGTCAGAATGACTTTTAAATATACCATTTACTAAATGTGGATGATACGACCAGGAGGGCTACCCAGTATTATCTGGTCCATCCACTCCCCCAGTCAGGGGCATCTCAACTCTGAATTTCTTTGTTTGTTTTTTGGAGACAGAGTCTCCCTCTGTCACCCAGGCTGGAGTGTAGTGGCATGATCTCGGCTCACTACAAACTCTGCCTCCTGAGTTCAAGTGATTCTTGTGTCTCAGCCTCCCAAGTAGCTGGCATTACAGGCGTGCGTGTGCCACCATGCCCAGCTAATTTTTGTATTTTTAGTAGAGATGATGTTTTGCTATGTTGGCCAGGCTGGTCTCAAATTCCTGACCTCAAGTGACCCACCCACCTCAGCCTCCCAAAGTGCTGGGATTACAGATATGAGCCACGGTGCCCAGCCTCAATTATATTTTAATTACTTGCAACATGTAACTCCACCAAGTAGAAAAAAAAATTAAAATAATACTCCTCTGTGCTCACCAACCAGACTAACCTTGAGCAACACACGTAGTCTTTCTATAACTCAGTTGCTTCATCATTGAAATGGGCATAATAACAGTACCAACTTCATTTGGGTGCTGTGAGGATTATTTAAATTAAAACATATAAAGTGCCTAGAAAGTACACATCACACTATAAGCTCAACATAAGTGATACTTATTATCTTGACTATTACTGTGTGCTCCAGTTTCCATACCTATCCTGTCTCCTAGTAATACAGCAATCCAGTAAGTGATGTTTTCTTATTACCCCAAAACCAAGGTCAAAGAAATTGGAAGTAATTTGCCCAAAAGGGCAGAAGCTAGGTCAGAAGCCCTCCAAAACCTATGCTCTTATCCACCAAACCACATTAGAATGATGGCCCCCACCCAATCTCCTCCCACCATCGCCAACCCAGGGAACAACCAGCTGCCATGGAAGATTTCTAAGGTGAGAATCTCAAAAGACCTGGGCTCTGAGTCCAATGCTGCTACCAACTCACTCTCGAGTTGGAAACTAGCTTAAACTCTCACAATCTGTTTCCTCATTTGTAGAGTGGGAATATTAAAACAGTTCCTATTTGACCCACTTCACATGGCTGTTTGAGAGCATCAAATGAGTTCATGGAAAGGAGACAGTCCTCTCATTGTTTAGAGATCTCACCCTTGCTTCCTCTGCTCCACTTATATAACACATCTCTTTGTCTTGCCCCAAAAAGTACAACTCCTTCCAAAACTCCCCAACTGTGGGCCTTTGGATCTGTTCCCTTCCTCCAGGATTTTGCCCACACTGTTTCCTCTGCTGGGATATGTTTGACCCCACTAGATGTTCAAGGCCACATCTCATTGATCTCAATATCCTCATTGCCCAACATAGGGTCTGGCATATGAGGGGAAATGCTCAAAACATAAATCTCATAATTTCACATATTTGCTCAAAAACCCTCCAGTGGCCCCCATCTCACTCAAACTAACAAGTCAGTCTTATGAAGACAGGATCCGACCTCCAGTCACCTCCCTAACTTCATTTGCTCCCACTCTCTCGCTCACTTACTCTACTCTGGGCACACTGGCTTCCGTGTTGTTCCTTTAGCACACACTCCCATATTTCAGGGTCTTTGTGTTTGTTTTCACCTCTGTCTGGAATTCTATGCCCCAAGAAAGCCACATGGTTTGCTCCTTCCTCTCCTTCAGGTCTGTTCTTAACTGTTGCTTCCTCAGCTAGTACCCCCATTACTCCCTAACCTGCTATCCTACTTTATTTTTCTTCAGAGGCCCATCTACCTGATGATATGTTTGTTGCCTCTTTTCCCTATTGGAATATAAATCAATGAGAGTGGAAACTTTGTCGTGTTCACTGATGTATGTGCAGAACATAGAATAAGGTCCGACACAGAGTACTTGATATTTAAGTACTCAATAAATACTGTTTGACAACTAAACCAATAGGTGTGGAATGAACAGTGGCCACAAAAAACTACCCAAAGCTTTCTTGCCAGCTTATCTACCTTTCTTCCTTGGGGTCAGAGCCTGAGAGAAGAGGCCTCTAATTCTAATTCACCCCATTCTGCCTGATTTCACCCCATTCTAATTATAGGCCAGTTGATGTGGGGCTGTAATCTGAGCAGATCCAGGGAAAGGATAAGGGGAATACCATACTTTTTAACTAGTTTATTTTCAATGCTGCCTACTGTCAGGAAGGAAGAGGAATAACAAATCCATCCAGCCCTACATTTGATCTTCTGGTCCCAGGAGTATGCCTCATCAAGCCACTTTAGCTTTTAAGTAGATGCTTTTGCTGCCTTCATCATGTTGGGTTTTCTTGTTTCCTCCAACTCTTTGGATTCAATCATCAAATAGTAAACTGGAACAGGTCTTTGGGTATTATACAACCAGGCTGGGAGGAGAGGGAAGCCACAAAGAGGAAATCACAACCACACATAATCAAGCTCCCAAACATGAGCTACAATCTTAAGTTCCTGCTACAAATCTCCAGAAAAAAAAAAAAAAAAAAGATTAAAAAGAAGCTATCCAGGATATGTTACCTTTCCCTTGTTTTCAAGTGGATTAAATGAGTGTGCAAGGTGGCAAAGTGACAGCTCAACCAAACCTCAGTGTCACAGAAATTAGAAATAGGAATTTCCCAGAAACTGTAGTCCCTGGGAACAGATTATTCTCCCTGCTTTTCCCACATACTGCTCTAATGTATTGATTAGTAGAGAGATGACTGACACTTTTATTCATCCATTTGATTTTCAGGAGTCTTCGGGGGTGGGGTAAAAGGAGAGGGACTTCAGGAACTCTAGTCCCTACAGAATGGTAGAGGGCAGGGATAATAACCAGAGTTGGGCAAAGAGACCAAGAATGTTCATGGAATAAGCTAAGAGAAGGGTCAGGCCTTGATATAATGCAAGGCTTCCTGCTCTGTAGCCAGACACTCTGATTTATTGAGCAGACACTAATTGCCTGCATGCTACCCTCCAAATTCCTCTTCAAGGGAGATTAAGCTCTGAAGGTTTCCCCTATGACTCCTCTTTTTCATTTGACAAATGAAGCTGAAATCATCATGTGGATGCTTTAGACAGCCACTCTGTTTGTTCAAACATCTGGGAGGCAAGGGGGTGGCAGAGACAGCAAAATATGGCGTCTTGTTCTTGATTTGCATGGTCCATTCACAGCAGTCCTCAGCAATCTGGCAGAATATCTCTCCCTGCCTAGACAACTTCTTGGGCAGGTGGAATGCACAAATAACCTATACCAGGGAATCTGAAATTGAGCCACCAATCCTAATAATCATCAAGCCATGGAGTATCCATGTCTCACTGCTTTCTTGGGGAGACTCCCCAGCCCTCACCCACCACCTGACTGGGATTTGGATGACCTCCCCAAGGTTGTCTCACTGTCTTATTTAAATATAGACTCTTTACTACATACAAAAAGCAAGTCATTGCAGTATCACAAAGAACAGCAATTGGGCTGTGAGAGGCAGAAGGTTGAAGGAATAAGTGGTACATTACTGAAAACAACGCACAAGGAATCAGGAGACTAGATTCAAGTTCCAGCTTTGTCACTGACTTGCTGTGTGGCCTTGGTAGGAAATAAGCCTCTCTCTGCCTGTCTGTCTTCCACCATCACTGCAAGGTGTTTGAGAGTAAGTGTGTGAGAGTATGTGTGTATGTACATATGTGCGTGTGTATACACACAAGAATCATCAGGGTTGTAGGGGGAGTCCTCAAGAGCCTTTGTGATTCTGACATTCTAGACGTCTTTAACACAGGTATGGTGAATATGACAGAAACTTTAGGCTTGGCCTCTGAAATGTTCCACAGTGGCCTCAGTCTGACAAGAAGACCATGAAGAATTTTTCTTCCTACAAATTGCTATAGGCTGAATGTTTGTATCCCCATAAAATTCACATGTTGAAACATAATCTCTACTGTGATGGCATTTGGAAGTGAGGCCTTGGGGGATGATGCTCATGAGAATGAGGCTGTCATGAATTAAATGGGAACAGCATTCATAAAAGAGACCCCAAAGAGTTCTCTCATCCCTTCTGCCATGTGAGGTTACAATGAGAAGACAACAGTCTATGAAGAGGGCTCTCACCAGGCACTGAATCTACTGGTTTCTTGATCTTAGACTTCCCAGCTTCCACAACTATGAGAAATAAATGTCTGTTGTTCATAAGCCACCCAGTCTATGGTATTTTGTTATAGCAGCCTGAATGAAGTAAGATGTCAATTTAGATAAAGAAAGGCTTTACCAAGCAGGAGCGTACAAGGGATGTGTGGGCTTACATGAGATTAGAGTACCAATCAATCAGGCTAACAAAGGAGGCAGAAACTGTTAGAACCGTGTTTTTGTAGCCCCATCCAGACAAACATGCAGGAAATTCCTTCGGAGGTGCTGAGTCTTTAAATCATACCCCAGTGTTATTGAGCTTGGTGCTACTGAAGCTCCCTGGGTAGGCCAGGGAATTTCATGCTATTTTTGGTTCCCCATGGCTCCTGCTCCAAGGACTGATGCCCCAGAGCATACAGGGGAATTAGAAGGTCTTCTAGGCATTGGGAAGTTGGGGAGATGCTCCAGGGAATAGGAAGACAACCGCTGCTGGGCACCTTCTCTTATAAAAAACCCTGCCAACGAGAGAGAATAAGGCCAGCTAATCCACCTTAATTTTAGTGTTTTAGAGTTGATGGGCTTGCTAGAAGTCATTTGGTCCAGCTCTCTGCCTCTAATCAGGCAAATGGCCAAAGCAAGGCCAACACAAGGAAAAAAGGACCCACAATTTTCTAGTAAGTCTGGCCCAGTGCTGGCTTCTGCTTAAGAGAACGAGGATCTCTTCATCTAGACAAATTCCTTTCTCTGAAAATCAAAGTGCTGTTCTACTTATATGGGAACATTATCCTTCAAATATAACCCTAAAGGATGTCAACTGATCAGAACTGTGGTCTTTTTCAGCAGTCTACATTAAGGTAGGACAGAGGTAGCAGAATAAAAGGAAGATGACTTTTTTCTGGGCCTTGGTTAAGTAGCTGTTTGTGAGGATGATGCTTGGTTCCCTTGGAATGGGCTAAAATACTTTAAGTATTAAGAGAGATACTACCTCTTAATCACTGAAAATGACACTTGAGTTGAGGTCAGGGGAATTGGGAGCAGACCCTACCTCTATATTGTGACCACAAGGCTTAAGATTGCTAATCCCTCCCTAGTAGCACGTCCAGCCTCTCCCATCTTGGTTATTTTAGCCAGCAGACTATCAGATTGCACAACCTGGGTCTGCAAGACATATGCGAAATGTCATTACTCCTGGTTCTTTTGGTGGGCATCTAGGAAGGAAAGGTCTTTCAGAATTCAGAGAAGTCATGGCTGTCTGCAATGAACTGGAAGGCTCTCAGGTATTATTTTAAAAACAGATGATAAAACTGTGGATTTGGCAGGGATGATGGTTGTGGCCTAAAGTGTACAGGCCTAATAGAGAGACCTAATAGATGTGTCAGGGTGAGTGATATAACTGATTAAAAAAAAAAAAAAAAAAGTATGTTGGCTATCCTGCATGGTTGGGAACAGGAGAACCAACCTTGTATTCCATGTCTGAAAGTAAATTAGTATATACTACTTCTTATCTAAGTGTGAATCTGTTGGTCATAAATCCAGAAAGAGCTTTGAAAGGCTACTGAGTCAACCCAATTGTTCCCTGGCAATACCTAAAGAAATGAACCTTTCATTTCTCAATGAGGTATCATCACAAAAATTCTCCAATCTTCTTAGAAAGTTATTCAAGTATCCAACACTTCTCGCTAGCAGGAAATTTTACCTTGAGTCTAATCTAAATCCTTCCTGGTGCTCTTCAAATCTAATTTCTCTTCACCTATCCTTAGGTAAGATGGGAAGCTTTTGCCAAGCTATTCAGATTCCCCAATACCCTGGTTGGTAAGTTTCCTACCTCCCAGTCTAGGACAGAAGCCTGCCACTGAGCAATCTTGTCAATATTCTCTAAACGTCGCTTGCGTTCGTTGATCTGCTGAGTCACATTTCTCATGACAGCCAAAGCAGCTGCCACATACCTGTAGTCACTGTGAAAACAAAAGAGTGCAAGTTGAACGAACCAATGTGCCAGAGAACCAATGTGCTAGGTGCCAATCTTAACATCCACTCTCCTCTACCTCCTTAGTAACAGAGTCCTGATTTTCAAATGGGAACCCACACCACCTAAAGACTACATTTCCTATCTTTTGCTTCAGCAAAAATGACTATGCATCTAAGTTTTGTACACTGATATGTAAATAGAAGTGTTGGGTAGTATAAGAATTAAAGAAAGAGGAGAGAAACATGAAGGATGGCTTTTCAGTCAACAGGGAGAGGTTAATTTAAATAAACCTGAGAGGAGCGGCTGGCCGAGTTAGGTCAGAGCCACACTTTCTTACAGACTAAGAGTTTTTAAGGATTCAGGGTGGGAGAGTTTATCAGAGGCATAGACTGTTTCTGTGCCTCTTTGTTGCGCTTATCTGGGAGAGAGAGTTGTGTGTCTGTTCCCATACATCTTTTTGCAGCTGCAGGCATATCCCCTGAGTCTGCTTTTATCTTCTCTATCTTAGTGCACCTGAAGGAAAAAGAATGTGCTTATTAATGGCCACTGTTTTACTGGGGCCCATTGTATGAGGGTGAAGTTTGGCAGTTACCCAAGAGACTTTCCCCTGACCTCCTTCTGTGCCTGAGCTCTCTTACTGTCTGCTATTTCTGGCTGCTTGTAGTTAGAAAAGAAGTGATTTCTTGAAATGCATGAGCCTAGAAAGGGAGCTGGAACTTAAAGTGGTGGTGCTTGTCCAAGATGATGGTGTTCCTGCTCTACCAGGTAGGCCTTCTGAGAAATCACCTTTAAGGAAGTGAGCAAACCCTTCTTTAGCCTTTACTCAATCCTGATGCTTGGAATGTTGATGTGATGGCCGAACCTCTGGTAGCCATCTTGGACCATAAGGACAAGGTCAATACCCTAGGCATAGGATAGCAGACAGCTGTAGGGTGCTCATGTTTCTGATAGCTGTTGGGTGCTCATGACCATGGGGCCGCCATACCAGTCATAAACTTCAGAATACATACTTCTTTTACATGAGAGACAAATGGGCCGCTATTTTTTTGCATCACTTTTTTTGTGTCCTATCTGATACAGCCAGCCAAGGACCAAAAAGGGAGCCTCACACATGACGCAGTATAGACCACCTTACCATCTCTTCCATCATCTATTTCTATGGAGCTTCTGCCCAAAATCACTGTGAAATATCATCCTCACGTTTGCTTTTGCACAATATAGAAACAGAATGTAGTACAGTGGGTAAGAACACAAAGTCTGAAGCCAGACTTTGTGGGATCAAATGTCAGTTTTTCTCACTGACTAGCAGTGTGGCCTTTGGCAAGTCTCACTCCCTCTCTCATTGACTCAATTTTCTCATCTGTAAAATGGGGAAAAGTATAGTTTACTGAAGGTTTCATAAATTAAATACAATCATCCATGTAAACTATTTTACTCTTGGCATATAACAAATGTTAATAGTATTACTATTACAAATCAAACATTTCTGTAGTAGAGACATCACATGGGATGCCTCTTAAAACCCCCAGTCTCAGAAGTATAATCCTTGGCCTCACATCCTGGGACCCTGGATAGCAGACATGTTGAGAGTTACATATCCTGTCCAGGTTTTTTTCTGCTGTTCTTTTCTGATTTCCAACTGAATGGCTCTTGAGAAAGGCAGGTTGATAGGGAGATCTCAGCCATTCAGTGGGGGCTAAAATAAACTGAGAAGACAAGAGGATGCATTACAGTTCAGTGTTAACACCTTTCCTTAGAGAAACTGAAAATGCCTTGTGGTCACTAGTCTGCTCAATCTCTCAGTACCATTTTTTTTTAAAGGAAATAGAAAAAAAAAAGATGTGCAACAACTGCACATCTTTGCACAACTGCACAACTGCACACCCACAACATTGAATAGTGGGTTGATGGACCAAAGAAAGGCAGAGGAAAAGGACTTCTAATTGCCAGGAAGATCCTATGTAGTACCTCCTCTTAACTTGCATCCTTCACTCCAATCTGTGCTCTGCACACCTGTCAGAGCCATAGCTCTCAAACAATGTTACAGTATCACCTCCAGTGAAAGGCTCTTCACTATACTTCCTAACCAGTCTATTCTGTCTCAAGACAAATATGTTAGAGAAGTCTTTATTCTGAGCCTCAATGAATGTTAGCTATTATCAGTTTTTCTTCTGGATCCCACTGCTGACCCATATTGAGCTTATGGCCAACTAATACTTCCTAAGTCTCTTCAAAACAAACTCTCTCAGCCTGTCCTTGAGCTATTTATTTCTTATCTTAGACACAATGGTAACACTCTACATTTTTTTCTGTTACATTTCATTCTTTTACAGTTAGTTGCTCCAACATATGAGGATCTTTTGGGCTATGTGACATTACCAAAGTTTCTCCTTGGCAAGATGTCTGAGCCTGACACTTAGAAGGAGGTAGAGTGGTGACAGAAGGGAAGACTGCAGCACAGAAGCTGCTAACATAATTAAGTGCTCCTATTCTTTGGACCCATTTTCTGCCCCTGTACCTTTCCTTTCTCTGATTTGAGGAGATCAGTGCTCTAAGCCACTTTCTGGGAAGTAAAGCACAGAGCTGTACTGTCCAATATGGTAGCTACTAGCCATATTTAATTAAAATTAAGTAAAATTTAAAATTTAGTTCTCAGTTGCAGTAGCTATGTTTCTTAGTACTCAATAGTCACATGTGATCGGTAACTACTATACTGAATAACACAAATATAGACTATTTGCATTGTTGCAGAAAGTTCTACTGGGCAGTCCTGGCATGAGAACGTTCATTTCCTCTACGCCAAGACTACCCGGCCATGGATTCCTCACTGTCAGTGTCCCATACTGCCTATTTTTGCCATTTTTAGCTGGCTGCCTTTCTCAAAATGGCTAGAGGGGGAATGTGCCCATCTCTAACCTGTCCTACTAGTTTTAGCAGTCGGCGGGAGAAGAAAGGAATGGCTGTGGTTCAGCCAAACCCTGGTCAAAGCCCTCAGATGAGGTCTGGGCCCAGCCTCTTACTGGGGAGAGTAACAGAACAAAGAGTTTCTACTTCCAGACATGTCAGCCAGCCTCCCTCTTACATGCAGTCTTCATTCTCATCAACTTAAGGAAGGTAGGGTAGGGAATATATGTCAATCATCTGTAAGAAAAGTCAGTATTCTTCTCTATTTATCATTTGTCATCTAATCTTCTCCCTCAGAGGCCTTCAGTCCAACCTATCTGAACACCTATCTTACTAAGCTTCCAAGTTGGCATCAGCCTTTAATTGCCTTCAAATCCAAGCTACTCTTGACATGCATGGCAGGAGCCATCATCTTAATATAGATTCCTGAGACCTGCCAAAAGGGGTTGTCCATGTCGTGGGAGTTGTGCTGGGCCGAACAGGTCACTCTGAGAAAGGGCAGGAATTGATGTAGCCTGACACTGCCTGAGCGACTCTACTGTCACTCTGGAGCGCAAGACGGGGGAGGAGAGGGAATCAGGAACCTAGATGTCAAGAGGACTTTGAAGCAGGAGTTCCAGTCACAAGGTGAAAGTGCACAGAAATGGCAAATCCAAATTGAATGTCCTATCTTTTTGGTGCACACCAAATCCCCCAAAAGCTCTGATGTTGTTTTGACCTAAGAAACTAACATAGCTTTGAGTTATGCTTAAAAACTTTTTTCTGGAACTTTTAAGATGAATTATGCCATATATAATTTACCCAGTGAATATTATCAGTCCACAAGTATGATTTAGCTCCATTGCTTGGTCTCTTTGGGGCTAACTTTCAGACCCAGATTCATTAGGCCTTGGGTGTGGGCCAGTTGGTTTGGTTTACATATTTGGGTTCATTTTTGAGTTGATGTTGCTTCTCTAACAAATCATATCTTATATGCTTTAGTGGTGCTGGAGCCCTAGGCAGATTTCAGATTTTAACCCAAATATAGTGGCCCTGGACCCTCCTTTTGTGTGAGTAACAAAGCCAGTGATAGCTCTGCCTTCTGTACCCTGTTGGCTATGAGGCAATCAAGAATGTATCATCCTATTTTGTAGATAAGTTAATAGAAACTCAGAAAGGGCAAAAGGATATGTATTCTCAATGAGAACCAACAGATAGAGGAAGTTCCCTCATTCACTCCTGACTCCCTCAATCCCTTACCTGTGGTCTTGGGCAGTATACTTTAGGAGCTCAGCCAACTGTAAGGGATACTTGCAGATCTTCTGCACTGGAGTCAAAAGGAAACCATCGATAGCAATGTCAATCATCTGCTGCAAGAGGCGACAGGCCTCAAAGAAGTGCTGGTAGCGGCTGTCTTTCATCAGTTTGGAGAGCTCCATGCAAGCATCCAGGTGGTTGTTACAATACTCAGAGTATATCCAGAATCCATCTTGCTGTGGGAAAAGAAAAAACAGAAAAGAAAAGGCTACAGAGGACCCCAAAAGAAGTCTTAAAGTAATGGAAAGAGAGATCATATTCTTAGGCAGAAATATTAAAATGATAATGAAGTCAATTATTCTTAAATTGATTCATAATTTAATAATACAATAGCAAAACAAATTATTTAGTAACAAGACAAACTGACTGTAAAATTCTTATAAAAAAATGAGTAAATAGCAACAGTAGGGACATTCTGTAAAAGAAGGGTAACGAGGGAACACCGGTCCTAACAAGAGTAAAACACAGCATGGCAATAAAACTCTGGGACTGGATCACAAAAAGTAAGAGATCAGTGACTCTACTTCTGGCAATGACAGACTAAGTTGTTGCAGACAAACCCTGCCACTGAGAATAGCTGGAAAAGCTAAAAATAAATAAATATCTGTATGAAGGAATCACATAATCCAGACCCTGATATTATCTCCATAAAATGTCCCTAAAGAAACACAATGTGATGAAGTGTTTAGAGGTAAGGAATCTAAGATGTATGCAAGTTAAACACTAATGGCTGAGAAAAAAATGTATGAGTGTGTGTATATGTATATATATGGACATATAAATATGTATATAAAGAAAGGGGAAGAGGAGAGAGTCAGGAGAGAGAGGGAAAACACACTCAAATAGTAAGACAAAATGGTGAAATGTTAACAACAGGGGAATCTGGGTATGTTTTGTATGGTTATTATTTTTCAACCTTTCCATAAGTTTGAAATTAATTCCAAGTAAAGTTTTAAAAAAACTCTATAATTTTTATTATACATTGACAAGTACTTAATAAAAGATAACCCGATGTATTAGAATAGAAAATGTTTATAAAACCCAAGAGAAACAACAGGCAATAGAAACTAATCAACAAAAAAATCAAGATGGAGTTATTATATTAGGGTTGAAAAACAAGCAAAATAGCACATAAAAAGAATAATATACCATGATCAGGAGAGACTTATCCCAATCCAATTCACCACATTAACAGATTAAAGGAGAAAAATTACATGATTGTTTCAATAATGCAGAATAAGCATTTGAGAAAATAAATTTATGACAAAGACATCAGCAAACTAGAAATAGAAAGAAACTACCACAATGTAATAAAGGGCACCTATGAAAAATGTTAAGCTAATTACTTGGTAAAATATTGAATGCTTGCCCCTAAGATCAGAATAAGACAAAAATGCCTGGTCTTACCATTTCTAGTTAACACTGTACTGTATGTCCTGACCAGTGAAATAAGAAATAAAAAAAGGAAATAGAATATAGACTGAAAAAAGAAGAAATAAAATGGTCTTTTTTTCAGAGATGACATAATTGTATATGCATAAAGTCCTAAGAAAGCTACAAAAAAGTACTGGAACCAATTAGTGAATTTGGTAATGTGTCAGGACACAAAGTCAGTGTACAAGAATCAACCGTATTCCTGTGTAATAGCAATAGACTACAGGAAACTGACGTTTTAAAATACCTTTACACCAGCAGCTGAAAAAATGTTAAATACTTAGAAATCAACTTTTAGGAGAGGATGTCAGTAAGATGACAGAATAGGAAATATCAGCCTTCCTTTCTTCAGCAAACAACAATTTGGTAGCTATCCATGAACAAAAAATAATTCTGGAAGAGCTTAGGGGTCCACTTAAGAAGCCACAGCAATATAGTGAAAGAAAAAGTCAGAAAACAAATACACAAAAGTAGTAGGAAAAATAGTTTCATTTTGCCTGCATCACCCCATCCCCATAGCTGGCACTGCTCATTATGGAATGGAAACTCCTTGGATCTTGTGTCCTACATACAGGGAGAAGGAGACAGGAGTATACAACAAGGTTCCCCAGCTTTATGGGACACTGCCCAAATTAACAGCTTCAGTTTCATCCCACCCAGATCTCTGAGAAGACAGATATAGCCTAGATATCTGGAGACAGCAGAGAGCAAAGAATAGGGATTAGTTATATCAGTATCAGCAAAGTAGCAGGAGTCGCAGTGATCTGCCGTGGCCTGCTCGACACAGAGCCCCAGTAGGCCTCTCTGTCAAGGACCTCAACAGCCCTCATAGCCACTGTGTACCTCCTGTAGATTTTACCTCTCAAGATCCTTCAGTGTTCAGTCACAGACCCCAGAGGCTTTTTCAGCTTTTACTGCTAAGAAAACCAACTGCTAGTATAGTAACAGCAGACCCCCTGCAGCTTATACTGCTAAGGGTCCATGGGTTGTTTTTTTTTTCCTTCTCAGTTTTAGGAGAAAACAAACAAACAGCAACAACAACAAAAAAACCCCTGCCTGAGCCATGTCCCTTCTTCTTACTTCCTGGAGCCACCCAGAGCTGCCCAACTGCTGCTGTGGTTACTATAGCCCAGTGGGAAGGGGTGATGCAGGCCAACAGCTTTCACATTCTCCAGATCCCTGATCCACCAGAGCTTTCCCTCTCCCATGTCCAGAGCTGCCTGAGCTACTCCTACCACAGGTGCCTTGGCCAAAGGACCCAGCACAGGAGCCTTTGCATTCTCTAGGTACTTAAGCCATTACTAGGCCAGAGCATCCAAGGAGACAGTAGTAAGTACTGCCTCCTTGGATGCTCTGGCCCAGTGACCCAGCACAGCTACCATGCATGTACCTGCAAACAGCCCTTGGATGCTCTGGCCCAGTGACCCAGCACAACTACCATGCACACACCTGCAAACAGTCCTAGGGTCCCAAACTAGGGGTTCCAGTCTCACTACCACGTGTTACCAAAGCTGACCTACACAGATAGGCTATCACACAAATTCTTCTAAAGCACACATGGAATACTGTCCAGAATAGATCACATGTTATACCACAAAATAAGTCTTACCGAATTTAAGAAGATAGACATCATATCAAGTATCTTTTCTGGCCGTGATGATATAAAACTACAAGTCAGTAACAGGAAGAAAACTAGAACATTCTTAATCAGTAGAAAATAAACAACATATCCCTGAATAACAAATGGGTCAAAGAAAAAATCAAAAGGGAAATTTAAAAATATCTTGAGACAAATGAAATTGAAAGCACAACATACTAAAACCTTTGGGATGCAGCAAAAAAAGTTCTAAGAGGAACGTTGATAGCATTAAAAAAATCTGATATAAACTATCTGATATTACACCTCAAGAAGAAGAACAAAGTAGACTCAAAGATAGCAGAAGGAAAAAAAATAAAAGATCAAAGCAGATATAAATCAGAGAACAGAAGAACTTAGGGAAAAATATCAACAAAACTAACTTGGCTTTTAGAGAAAATGAGCATATAGGTAAATAAAATTAGAAATGAACATGAAGATATTACAAAAGATGTCTCAGAGATGAAAAAGATTACAAGGGACTATTAGGAACAATTGTATGACAACAACTTGGAAATACCAGAGGAAATGAATATATTCCTAGAAATATAAAACCTACTAAGATTGAATCAAGAAGAAATAGAGAGCCTGAACATTAACAAATAAAGAGATTGAAGTAGAAATTTAAAATCTCCCAACAACAAAAAATCCCAGGACCAGATGGCTTCACAACTGAATTCTACCAAATACTCAGATAAGAATAGTAGCAATCCCTCTTGAACTCTTCAAATACATATATACATACATACATACATACATACATATGTATATACATAAAAGAACTAAATGTTCTCAAATGATTCTAAAGTCAGACAAAAACACAAAAAAAGGGCCGGGTGCGGTGGCTCATGCCTATAATCTCAGCACTTTGGGAAGCTGAGGCAGGCGGATCATGACGTCAGGAGATCAAGACCATCCTGGCTAACATGGTGAAACCCCGTCTCTACTAAAAATACAAAAAAATTAGCCAGGCGTGGTGGTGGGCGCCTGCAGTCCCAGGTACTCGGGAGGCTGAGGCAGGAGAATGGTGTGAACCCAGGAGGCAGAGCTTGCAGTGAGCCGAGATCGCGTCACTGCACTCCAGCCTGGGCAACAGAGCACAACTCTGTCAAAAAAAAAAAAAAAAAAAAAAGAAAGAAAGAAAAAAACTACAAGCCAGTATCACTAATGATCATAGGTACAAAGATTCTCAATAAAATAGTAGCTAGCCAAATTCAGTAACATATCAAAAAAATCATACATCATGACCAAGTGGGATTTATCCCTGGGATGCAAGTATGGCTTAACAAATCCAAATCAATTATTGTGATACATTACACATCAGCAAAAGGAATAATTTAAAAACCACATGGTTATTTCAATAGATGCGGAAAAAGCTTTCACAAAGTTCAACATCCTTTCAGGATAAAATATCTTCACAAATTACGTATTAATATAAAAAATTTCCTCAACATAAGAAAGGCCATTTATGAGAGGCCCACAGGTAACATCATAATCAATAGTGAAAAATGGAAAGCTTTTCCTTTAAGATCTGGTATAAGGCAAGGATGCCCACCCTTGCCAATTTTATTCAAAACAGTACTAGAAATACTCACCATGGCAATCAGATAAGAAAAATAAATAAAAGGCATCCAAATTGGATCAGAAGTAAACTAGCCCTATTTGGAGATAAGATGATTACATATGTAGAAAGCCCAAAAGACTCCCCCCAACAATAAAAAAATAAAAAAATAAAAACTCTTAGAACTAATAAATGAATTCAGTAAAGATGCAGGATACCAAAAAATCAGTGTACAAAAATCAGTTGCACTCTTTACACCTATACTGATGTATCAAAAAAAGAAATTTTAAAAAATCATATTTATGATACCATCAAAAAGAATGAAATACTTAAGGAATAAATTTATTCAAGCAGGTGAAAGATCTGTGCACAGAAAACCAAAACACCGTGATGAAAGAAACTGAAGAAGACACAAAGAAATGGAAAGATTTCCCACGTACAAGAATTGGAAGAACCAATATTGTTAAAATGTCCCTACTACTCAAAGCGACATATCAACACAATCCCTATCTAAATTCCAATGGCATTTTTCATGGAGATAGACAAAAACATATATAAAATGTCTATGGAACCAAAATAGACCCTTAATAGCCAAAGCAACTCTGAGAAATAAAAATAAAGTTGGAGGCATCACACTCTTTGATTTCAAACAATATTATAAAGCTACGGAAATCAAAACAGTATGCTACTAGCATAAAAACAGACAGATATACCAATGTAACAGAACAGAGAGTCCAGAAATAAACCCAAGCAAATATAGTGAACTGATTTTTGACAAGGGCACCAACAGGACACAATGGGGAAAGTATAGTCTCTTCAATAAATGTGGTTGGAAAAACTGGATATCTATATGCAAAAGAATAAAATTGGGCCCATATTTTACACCATACACAAAATTTAACTCAAAATGCATAAGAGACTGAAACACAAGAGCTGAAATCATAAAACTACTAAAAGCACTACTGCTGTGCTTTTTCTTATGACACCAAAAGCACAGGCAACAAAAGCAAAAAGAAACAAGTGAGACTGCATCTAATTAAAAAGCTTCTATGTAGAAAAAAAAAAAAATCAACGGCATGCAAAGGTAGCCTATGGACTGAGTGAAAATATTTGCAAACTGTATGTCAGATAAATGGTTAATATTCAAAATATATAAGGAACTCGCATCATTTCATAGCAAAAAAACAAATAAACAAATAAACTAAGAAATGAGCAAAGAATTTGAACAGACATTCCTCCAGAAAAGACATAAAAATAGTCAACAGGTATATGATGATGCTCAACATCATTAATCATCAGGAAAACGCACATCTAAACCACAATGAGAAATAACCTAGCATCTATTAGGATGGATATTATCAAAAAGATAAGACATAACAAGTGTTGACAAGGGTTTAGAGAAAAGGAGACCCTTGTACACTATTAGTAGGAATACATATTGGTACAGCAGCCACTGTGGAAAATAATACCTTTAAGATGTTCCCAAAGAAATTAAAAATAGAATTATCATATTATCCAGTAATCCCTCTTTTGAGTATATGCTGAAAGGAAATGCACTCGCCACCTTGTAAAGATATCTGCACTCCCTTGTTCACTGCAGTATTAATAACAATAGCCAAGATGGGGAAGCAAACAAAGTGTCCATTAATGGATAAATGGGTAAAGAAACTGTGGGGTGTATATGTATATGCAATATGTTGCCTCTATTTTAATAAATTACCTCTATTTTTAATTTATATATATATATATCATATACATACAGAGACGCAGAATAGAATATTATTCAGACTTTAACAGGAAGGAGGGAAGGAGATCATGTCATTTATCACAACATGGAGGAACCTAGAAGACATTATGCTACATGAAATAATCCAGTCACAGAAAGAAAACTACTACATGATTTCACTTATATGTGGAATCAAAAAGAAAAAAATGAATACACAGAAACAGATTAGGATGGTGGTGACCAGAGGTGAGGGGGTGGGAGAAAATGGGAAGATATAAGTCAAAGGGCACAAAGTTGTAGTTATGTAGGAAAAGTCTAGAGATCTAATGCACAGCATGGGGACTAGAGTCAACAATATTGTATTATACACTGGAAATTTGCTAAGAGAGTAGATTTTAGATACTATTACCACAGAAAAGTAACTATGTGAGATGATATGTTAATCTGTTTGACTGTAGTCATCACTTCATCATTTATATCGAAATATCATATTGTACATCTTAAATTTATACCTTAAATATTTTTTAAAACAATCAAATTTTAAAAGGTCAAAATCATAGAATGAAAACTAGAAAACAATCCTGAGCGAAATCACAAAAAAATAGAAATAAACAGTTAAATGTTCATGGATCTGAAGACTCATCATATCAATGTTCCCAAAACTGATCCACAGATTTAATGCAGTAACAATCAAAACACTGGTATGGTTTTTGTTTGTTTTTGGTAAAATTTGGCAAGATTATCCATAAATTTATATAGAAATACAAATAACCTAAAATAGCTAAAATTGTTTTGAAAAATAACTATGTTGGAGGAGTTATGCTACCTGACTTAAAGACTTGCTATGAACCTATATTAATCAAGAAAGCGGGGTACTATTACAAGAATAGTCATATAGATCACTAGAACAGAAGAGTGCACCTAAAAATAGATCTCCACATATATGCTTAATTGATTTTTGACAAAGGTGCCCAGGCAATTCATTAGGGGAATTAGTATTTTTTAACAAATATCCATACAGAAACCAATTAACCTTGATCTGCACTTTGTGCCATATATAAAAATTACCACAAAAGGGATCATAGGCCTAAATGTAAAAAACAAAACTACATAACTTCTATTTTTAAAAAAGTAGAAAATCGTTATGCTTTTGAGATAGGCAAAGAAAGTAAGAAACAAAAAGCATGACCCATAAACTAAAATAAAGCGATAAACTGAATTTCAATAAAATTAAAAGTTTATGCTTTTCAAAAGATACTCTTAAAACTAAAAATAGAATTACCATTCAATCCAGCCATCCCATTACTAGGTATCGACTTACATAAAATAAATCATTATATCGAAGGAATACTTGCACTTGCATGTTTACCACAGCACCATTCATAATAGCAAAGATAAGGAATCAATCTAAGTGTCCATCAACAAATGAATGGATAAAGAAAATATAGAACTTCTACACAATGGAATGGTACTCAGCCATAAAAAGAATGAAATTATGTCATTTGCATCAACATAGATGAAACTAGAGGTCATTGTCTTAAGTGAAATAAGCCAGGCACAAAAAGACAAATATCACATGTTCTCATTTATTTGGGGGTGCTAAAAAATTTGAACACATAGAAGTAGACGGTGGAAAAACAACAAAGGCAGGGAAGTGTGAGTGGGTGAGAAGGGAGAACATGAATATAAGTGGGTTAAAGGGTACAAACATAAAATAGAAGGAATGCATTCAATGTTCAATAGCAGAGTAGGATGACTATACTTAAAAAAAATGCATTGTACCCCAAAACCTGACTTGATCACTATGCATTATACATATGTTAAAAATTTCTCACAGACTCTATAAATACGGACAATTTTAAAAAGACACAGTTAAGGAAATGAAAGGCTAAGCCACAGACTGGGATATAACGTCTGCAAATAACTTATCTGACAAAGGACTTGTTAACAAAATATATAATTCTCATAACAGAATGTCACCAAAATAGCACAGTATAAGTTATGTAGCTTTACTCTCCTCCACAGAAAACCAAAAAGAACTAGCCACTGCCAAGATTATCAAAAGAAATATTCCAGAACTCAATGACTGAAGCTGTGACAATCCCAGAGGCCACAGAGAACAGAAAAACTGCAAGCAAAATGTAAAATAGCTCCTTCTCCAAGCTGCCAGGCACTGTGTAGAAAGGTACCCTCAAAATCAAGGTTCCTATACTGGAAAAAGTAAAAGTGGACAGCTAGCTTCCCCACCATCTTAGATCCCTTTTCAGAAAAATTCTTCCTGCCTCAACCTGTAAGAAGCCTCTTGAATACCTGCAGAGTAAAAAATCCCAAAGGCAGCTAGAGTTAGAGGGTGGGGATGGGGTTAGCAACACCCAGTGCATGAAACTCCACAGCTTTCCTTCACCTGAACTCAAAAAAAGACACCAAATCAGAAAGGGTGTTCAACAGCATCACGTTGCAGGAGGCACACTTCATCAGTCCTCTGGGAACAAACCTCCATCCAGCTTCCCACAGAGCTGGGATATCTTTGGGATTCCTTCCCATCCAGGATGGGTAGCACTTTGAACTTGAGAAAGACTATGTCAAATCTGGGTTCCGGGTGCCATCTAGTGTTGAAAAGGAGGCAGTGATCTCAGGCTAAGGGAGCTAAACAGTCACTCTGCACAAAACCTCTAGACAAACATACTTCTGAAAGACCAAACCAAGCCAGACAGTGAAGACTGGAATAAAGAACTAATCCTTCAATGCAAATGCACAGACATACATTCATAGAAAGAGCAAATAGGAAACCATGACATTCCCAAATAGACAAAATAAGGAGCTAGTGACTGACCCTAATGCGATGATGTTGTGTGAGCTCTCAGATCAAGAATGCAGAATAGCAATTTTCAGGAATTCAGAAAATGCCAATATAACACAGAAAAGCAATTCAGAAATGTATTACAGAAGTTTAACAATGAAATTGAAATTTTAAAAAATTAAACAGAAATCCTAAAGCTAAGAAATACAATAGTCAAACTGAAAAATGCATGGGATGGTCTCAACAATGGAACTGATCAAGCAGAAGAAAGAATCGGTGAGCTCTAAGACTATTTGAAAACTCACAATAAGAAGAGAAAAAATAATGAGAAAAATGAAGAACACCAACAAGATCTAGGGGATAGCCTCAAAAGAGCAAGCCAAAGGGTCATTGGCTTTAAAGAGGATGTTGAGAAAGAACAAAAGGTAGAAAGCTTATTCAAAGTAATAATAACAGAGACTTTTCCAAACCTAGAGAAAGATATAAATATCCAGATATAGGGTTAAAGACTACCAAACACGTTCAATCTAAATAAGATTACCCTAAGGCATATAATAATCAAACTCTCAAAGGTAACGGACAAAGAGGGGAATCTTAAAAGCAGCAAGAGAAAAGAAGCAAATAACATATAAAGGAGTTTCAATTCCTCTGGTAACAGATTTTTCAGTGTAAGTCCTACAGGGTGGGAGGGACAGGGGCAACATACTCAAAGTACTGAATGAAAACAAAACAAAACAACCTCCCATAAATACTGTGCCCAGCAGAGTCATCCCTCAAACATGAAGGAGAGATATAGACTTTCCCAGACAGAAGTTGAGGGAATTCATCAGCAGAAGATTTATCTTACATGAACTGCTAAAGCCAGTTGTTCAATCTTAAAAGAACACTACTATGTAAAAAGAAAACATCTGAAGTTATAAAATAAACTGGTAAATGTATGTAGACAAATTCAGAATAAATTATGCAGACAAACACTGCGTTGTGGTGTGTAAACCGTTCATAGCTTTAGTATGAAGACTGAAAAAAATCTATCAAAAATAATGACAATTTATTAAGGTCAGCCCGGCCAACATGATGAAACTCCATCTGTACTAAAAAATACAAAAACTAGCTGGGTGTGGTGGCATGTGCCTATAATCTCAGCTTACTCAGGAGGCTGAGGTAGGAGAATCACTTGAACTCGGGAGGCAGAGGTTGCAGTGAGCCAAGATCGTGCCACTGCACTCCAGCCTGGGACACAGAGCAAGACTCCATCTCAGAAAAAAAAAAAAGGCAATTTATTAAGGGATAGGCAATGTAAAAAGATGTAAATGGAGACAACAAAAAGTTAAAATGTGGAAGTAATGGACTTAAATTGTAGAGATTTTAGTTTTTAATTTTTCTTTTGATCTAAGTTAAGTTGTCATCAGTTTATAATAAGATGTTCTAAGCCCCATAGTAACTACAAAGCAAAAACCTGTAAAAGATACACTAAAAAAAGCAAAGAATTAATACATACCACCAGAGAAAAATCACTGAACAACAAAGGAAGACGGTAGTAAAATAATGGAAGAGAGGAGTTATAAAACAATCAGAAAATAATAACAAAATGGCAGTAGTGAGTCCTTACCTTTCAAAAATAACACTGAATGTAAATGGGACTAAATTCTCCAATTAAAAGAGAGTGGCTGAATGGATTAAAAAAAAACAGCATCCAACTATATGCTGCCTACAAGAATTTCACTTCTTTAAGTGAATTTCTAGTGAATAAGACACATATAGACTAAAAGTGAAGGGATGAAAAAAGATATTGCATATAAATAGAAACCACAAAAGAGCAGCAGTGGCTACACATATATTATATGAAATAGACTTCAGGTCAAAAACCGTAAGAAGAAACAAAGAATGTCACTATATAATAATAAATGAGTCAATTCAGCTAGAGGATAGAACAATTATAAATTCATATGCACCCAGCACTGGAGCACCCAAATATATACAACAAATACTAGTAGATTTAAAGGGAGAGATAGACTACAACACCATAATAATAGGGAACTTCAACACCCACTTTTAGCAACGAACAGATCATCCAGACAAGATATCAACAAAGAAATACTGGATTTCAGTTGCACTATAGACCAAATGTACATAACTGAAAATAACTGAACATGTCATCCAACTGCTGCAGACTACACATTTTTCTCATCAGCATATAGAACATTCTTGAAAATAGGCCATATGTTAGGCCATAAAGCAAGTCTCAACAAATTTTAAAAAGTCAAATTCATATCAAGTGTCTTTTCTCACCACAATGAAATAAAACTAGAAATCAGTAACAAGAGCAACTTAAGAAACTGTACAAATACACTGGAATTAAATATATTGCTCCTGAATGACCAGTGGGTAAATAACAAAATTCTTTTAAAAAATAGAAATTTCTCAAAACAAATGAAAATGAAAACACAAGATACCAAAGCCTATGAAATACAGCAAAAGCAGTACAAAGAGGAAAATTTATGGCAATAAAAGCTTTCATCAAAAAAAAAAAAAAAAGAAAGTCTTCAAATAAATAATCTAGCAAGTCACTTCAAAGAATTAGGAAGGCAAGAACAAACTAAACCCAAAGCTAGTAGAAGGAAATAAATAAAAAAGGTCAGAGCAGAAATAAATGAAACTAAGGCTGAAAAATACAAAAGATCAATGAAATGAAAAGTTTTCTTTGAAAAGATAAACAAAATCAACAAACCTTTAGCTAGACTAAGAAAAAAAGAATACCCAAATAAATCAAATTAGAGGGGAAAAGGGAGAATATAACTGATACCACAAAAATACAAAGGATCATTACAGAGAATATGAACAACTACAGGCAAACAAATTGGAAAACCTAGAAGAAATGGATAAATTCCTGGATACATATGACGTACCTAGGTTGAACCATGAATAAATAGAAAATCAGAACAAACCAATAACAAGTAACAATATCAAAACAGTAATAAAAAGTGTCTCATCAAAGAAAAGCCAAGGACCTTATGGTTTCACTGCTGAATTCCACCAAACATTTAAAAAAGAACTGATACCAATTCTATGCAAATTATTTCAAAAAAGTGAAGAGGAGGAATACTTCAAACTCATTCTATGAGGCCAGCATTACCCTGGTACCCAAACCAGACAAAAACACATCAATAAAAGAAAACTACAGGCCAATAGTGCCGGCAAACACAGATGCAAAAATTCTCAACAAAATACTAGCAAACTGAATTAAACAACACATTAAAAAGATCACTCACAGTGATCAAGTGGGTCACATCCCAGGGACAAACGTTTGGTTCAACATATGCAAATAAATAAATGTGATACATTACAGTAACAGAATCAAGGACAAAACCCATATGATCACTTCAACAGATGCTGAAAAAGCATTTCATAAAATTCAAGATCCCTCCATGATAAAAAGACAACAAACTGGCTACAGGAGGAACATGCATCAAAATAATAAAAGCCATATATCACAAACCTAAAGCTGTCATCACACTGAACAGGAAAAAAATCAAAAGCCTTTTCCCCAAGATCTAGACCAAGACAAGAATGCCCACTTTTACCACTTATGTTCAGCATAGTACTTCATGTCCTAGCCAAAGCAATTCAGGCAAGAGAATGAAATAAAGGGTATCCATATTGAAAAGGAAGAAATCAAATTATCCTTGTTAGCAGATAATATAATCTTATATTTAGAAAAACCTAAAGACTACATACACACACAAAATGCTGGAAATGATCAACAAGTTCAGTAAAGTTGCAGGATACAAAATCAACATACAAAAAGCAGGTGCATTTCTGTTTGCCAATAATTAACAATCTGAAAAAGAAACCAAAAAAGCAATCCCATTTAAAATAGCTACAAAAAATAGGAATAAATTTAACCACAGAAGTGAAAGATCTCTAGAATAAAAACTAAAAAGCAGTGCTGAAAAAAATTGATAACTACACACAAAAAGGGAAAGATATCCCATATTGATGGATGGGAAGAATTAATATTGTTAAAATGTACTGCCTAAAGCAATCTATAGATTAAATGTAATTAATTAATATTAAATTAATATTATTGAATTAATATTGTTAAAATATACTACTGAAAGCAATCTACAGATTAAATGCAATCTCTATCCAATCTCTATCAAAATACCAATGACGTTCACCACAGAAATGGGAAAAAAAAATCCTAAGGTTCATATGGACCCACAAAGACCCAGAATAACCAAAGCAATCCTGAGCAAAAACAACAAAGCTGGAGGCATCACACTACCTAACTTCAAAATATACTATAAAGTTATAGTAACCAAAAAAGCATGGTACTGAAATAAAAACAGACACATAGACCAAATGAACAGAATACAGCATCCCAAAATATACCCATGCATTTACAGCCAATTCATTTTCAATAAAGACACCAAGAACACATATTGGAGAAAGGACAGCCTCTTCGATTTATGGTCTTGGACAGATTGGATGTCCATATGCAAAAGAATAAAACTAGACCCCTATCTCTCACCATATGAAAAAATAAAATCAAAACGGATGAATGACTTAAACGTTAAGACTTGAAACTATAAAACTACTAGAATAAAACATTGGAAAAATGCCTCAGGTCATTGATATGCACAAAGACTCTACTGAGTAATACCTCTAAAGCACAGATAACAAAAGCAGAAATAGCCAAATGGGATTATATCAAGCTAAAAGCTTCTGCACAGCAAAGGAAACAATCAACAGAGTGAAGCAACAACATACAGAATGAGAGAAAATATCTGCAAACTATCCCTCTGACAAAACATTAACAACCAAAATATATAAGTGACTCAAACAACTCAATACCAAAAACAACACAAATAATCTGATTTCAAAGTGGGTAAATGCTCTGAACAGACATTTCTTAAAAGAAGACATACAAATGGCCAATAGGTATATGAAAAATGCCCAACATCATTAATCATCAGAGAAATGCAAATCAAAATCACAAGGACATATTATCTCGCCTCAGTTAGAATGGTTATTATCAAAAAGACAAAAAATAACAAATGCTGAAGAGGATGCACAGAACAGAGAACTCTCATACACTGCTGATCAGAATGTAAATTAGACGGCCATTATGGAAAACGGTATGGAAAACTAAACATAGAAGTACCATATGATCCAGCAATCCCACTGCTGGGTATATAATATATATATCCAAAAGAAGAAAAATCAATATGTCAGAACAGATATTTGCACTCCCTTGTTTATCACAGCACTATTCAAAATAGCCAAGTTATGGAATCAACCTAAATGCCCACTGACGGATCAATGGATAAAGAACATGTGCTATACATACACAATGGAATATCATTGAGCTATAAAAAGAAAATCCTGTCATATGCAGCAACATGGATGGAACTGGAAGACATTATGTCAATCGAAATAAGCAAGGCACAGAAAGACAAATATCATGTTTTCACTCATATGTAAGTAGGGGCTATAAAAGTTGATATCATGGAGGTGGAGAGTATAGTAGTAGTTACCAGAAGTTAGGCAGGTTGTGGGGAGAGAAAGATGAAGAGAGGTTGGTTAATGGGTATAAAACTATAGTTATATAGAAGAAATAAGTTCTAGTGGTTGATATCAGAGCAGTTAACAATAATTAGTTATATATTTCAAAATAGTTATAATTATAAAAACAATTATAGTTAACAATAATTAATTGCTTGTTTCAAAATAGCTAGAAGATTTGGAATGTTCCAAACACAAATAAATGTTAAATGTTTGAGATGCTGGCTATCCCAATTACCCCGATATAATCATTATACATTGTATTTATGTATCAAAATGCCACATGTAGTCCCAGCACTTTGGGAGGCCAAGGCGGACGGATCACGAGGTCAGGAGTTTAAGACCAGCCTAGCTAACATGGTGAAACCCCATCTCTACTAAAAAAAAATGCAAAAATTAGCCGGCATGGTGGCACATGCCTATAATCCCAGCTACTTGGGAAGCTGAGGCAGGAGAATTGCTGGAACCCGGGAGGTGGAAGTTGCAGTGAGCCAAGATAGCGCCACTGCACTCCAGCCTGGGTCACAGAGTGAGACTCCATCTCAAAAAAAAAAAACAAAAAAACACACTACATGTACCCCATAAATATGTGAAAGTATTATGTATTAATTTTTAAGAAAAAAGAACTCTCAAAACAATAAGAAAACAAACAATACACTTAAAATGGGAAAAATACATGAACAGACACTTCACCAGTTTTTATACAGATGGCAAATAAACACATGAAAAAAATGCTCAACATCACTATCCATTGGAAATGCAAATTAAAATTACAATGAGATACCACTACACACCTACATGTTAGAATGGCTAAAATAAAAAAAAAAAAATTAGTGACTGGCTGGGCACGATGGCTCACGCTTGTAATCACAGTCAGCATTTTGGGAGGCCAAGGCAGGAAGATCACTTGAGGTAAGGAATTTGAGACCGGCCTGGCCAACATGGTGACACCCTGTCTCCACTAAAAAGACAAAAATTAGCTGGGTATAACGGCACATGCCTGTAATCCCAGCTACTTGGGACAGTGAGGCAGGAGAATTGCTTGAACCTGGGAGGCAGAAGTTGCCACAAGCCAAGATTGCACCACCGCACTCCAGCCTGGGTGCCTGGGTAACAAAGTGAGACTCTGTCTCCAAAAAAAAAAAAAAAAAAAAACTGATAATATCAAGTGTTGACCATGTGGAGTAACTAGAACTCTTGTGTATTATGTATTAGTAGTGAAAATGAAAAATGGTATAGAGACTTTGGAAAATAGTTTGGCATTATCTAATAAGTTAAAAAATCTACCATGCCACCTAGCAACCCTAACCCTGGAAGCCCTTATCCAAGAAAAACGAAAACATATATTCTCAAAAAACTATTGTACCTAGAATGTTCATAGCAGTTTTATGCATTAGAGTTCAAAACTGGAAACAACCCAGATATCCATTAATTGGTGAATAGGTGGTGTATCCTTGCAATGGAGTGCTACTAAGCAATAAAAAAGGATAAACTAATGATATATGCAACAACATGGATGGATATCAAAGGCATTATGTTAAATGAAAGAAGCTAAACACAAAACATTATATACTGTATGATTTCACATATATGACATTCTAGAAAAAGCAAAATTTCAGATAAAAAGGAGATCAATATTTTCCAGTAGCCAGGAGTAGGGGCACAGATTGTTTGCAATGTCAAGATAAGAGGACTTTATGGAGTTATAGAAATGTCCTATATTTTGATTATTATGGTGGTTATACAACTATATACATTTGTTAAAACTCCTTAAAGTATACACTTAAAATCACTTAAAATGAATGAATCTTATTGTATGTAAATTATATCTAAGTAAAGCTGATAAAAATGAAACTCTAGAACTAATAAAAGGGTAAACAATTAATTCTTTAAAAGGAAAAATAATACATTAAAAGAGATAACACACTGTGAATATTTTGAGTTCCTCAAAAAATACTGAGTCTCACGGAAACTTAACAGAAACAGAAAAGGGAAGATGAAGAAAAATTCTACTGGTAACTGCCAAGAAGGAAAGGGAGAGGGGAGGGGAATGGTAAAGAAGGAGAATCCTAGGTTGCTTCTAATGGTACTCCACCACATACGACACTGCCACGCAATCAACAACAGCCTTGTATGTGCTCCCTTGTGGACTTCTGTGAGAGTTTCTCTGGAATATACATTCGGGAATGGAACCAGCAGGTCATACACATGCTTAACATTTATAGGGCAAATCACAGCACTTTTCTAAGTCCTTGTTTCCTGGCTGGAGACCAGGGGTCAAAATAAGGGCCCGAGAGGAACCCATTCCCCACTGCAGGGACAAAGCAGCTGAACAGAACCAGACAGTTCAAACGCTCCTTCCATTGTTTCCTAACACCTCTCAAAACCCTCCCCAAATAGATAAGATACTTACGTGCTCTAGGAAGCAGGGTCCTATCTCGCTGAGGTGGGGGTCATCATTGTTATACTGTTTCTCCAGGTCTCTCACAAAGCCCATCTGAAATCTGTAGATATCTTCAATGTTCCCAAAGATTACCTTCAGTTGCTCGTCACTGAACATGTCCCTTCTCTTCCGGCACTGCTTCAGATAGCCCTGCAGACACAGAAAAACCCTAGGTTGAGGAAGTCCCTGACTTACAGAAGGCTTTACACTTCCTAAGCACTTAAGAGCCTCATTTTGGTCCCAAGAAGTAGGCATGGAATAATTATTTTCATTTTTCATATGAGGAAACTGAGGTTTACAGAAGGAAGTCACTCCCCCAGTGAGTAATTAGGAAAGCTGGATTGCCAGCAAAGGTCTTAAGAGTGCAAAGACTCCAAAGTACAGGGCTTTTCCCTTCATTCTCTATGAAGAAGACCCCAAAAGTCAAATATCCCTTTCCAAGAAGCTGGCTGACCACATTTTCACAGGTCTTATTAGCTACTGGTTTAGCTGGATCCATTCACATCTCTAAAGTTCTATTCCTTATAAGACCAACCCAAAGGTCTTAATAACATTGACAAAAATTTGGGAACAGAGGCCAGAATAGGAAAACTTCCCATAAGAGAACATAAATTGACAAGACAAAACCATTTCTTTAAAAAGAAAAAATTCCCTTATGAACTTTAATGTCAGGAAATAACCAGGAATAATAGTTGTTTATCATTTTAGACTTTCCCTGTTGTGTACATCGAATTACACATACGATCTTTTCTTAGACATTCATGTCTTCACATACTTTAAGAAAATGCATTCATACTATTCACATCATGCAAATATCTGCCAAACCATTTCTCAAAGCAAATGTCTCAACTATCTAAGGTAGCTGGCCAGGAGTGATCATTTAGATGAGCTCAGCCAACAAGCCTATGCGTGCCTGGACATGGTGTTTCTAACACAGCAGGTGTTTAGGACACATTTATTTACAAATGTGTGGCCAGCCTAGATAGCTCATTTACAAATGTGTCCTAAACACATTAATGTGTCCTAACACATATGTCCTAAACACATAAATGTGCCCTAAACACATAAAACACATTAATAAAGATAACCACTGATGAAAGAGAAAAAAAGGATGAAAGAGATTCTTGGTCTAGTAAGAAAGCATTGGGGTAACATAAAGACTCAGGGCATAATGTAAGTCAGGACAAAAACAGCCCTGATCTAAATTGCATCTTCCATTTGGAACCTACTATTATGGGTTTTCACTTGATAGTTACTGCCCTCATTAGAAATCAGTAGCACATAAAAATGTTCTTGGTGAGGATAAATTATGGTCATTTGCTTTCATCAAACAGCTAAGTGAAATTATCTTAATACCTTTCTTAAGGGTTGAGACTCCAAGGAAGAGTTTTACAGGGACTGATTTACCACATATAGCCCTGTCCCTATCCTCACTTTGTCTCCCTTAACACAGCTACCAATGAGGTAATCTGGGCACACTCCAGGAAGATCCTCATCCCTGGCTTCAATGCCTTTTACTGACCCCTACAACAAACCTCACTTCCCATATCTGTTCTCAGTCTCCAATTTAGCCATTAATTAGTAAGTGTCTTTAAACAGTAGGCAAATTAATAGTCTATGCCTATGTTGACATCTGTTTAACTAATGATTTGTACCCTCATTGACTGACAAGTTGAAAATTTCCTGCATTCTTTCATATGCAATTTTTGATTAGGAAGAAAATTCCCAGAACACCCTTTTGGCTCCACTACCTTTACAGAGGTTGCTCCCCAAATTCTGCCTCCCTAGAAAGCTTTACATTGACTACCAGAAGGAATGGCAATAAACCCCTGTAGGCCCTTCCCTGCCTAATATGTAATTACCAGAGCCTAGTATGTCTGAGTTGGTCTGCGCCTGTGTGCCTGTCTATCTGTCTCTTTCACCCTACCATCTCTGGACATTTCTTAGCTACAATGGAACAGGGAGAGCAGTGAGCATATCATCTCAACATTAAATGGGAGTGGAGGCTTCCTTACCCCTTCTCCCACTTTTTTCCCCTAAGGCAGGCCGAGGAGCACAGCTGGGGGAAAACAGTAACAGTGGCACATTCAATATATTACTTCTAGGTAAGTAATAGGTACTGATGAGTGACCACAATGGGAGACAGAAGAGGCCAGCCTAGATAGCTCATTTATCTCCTGAGAAGCCAGTTCAGAAAATATTTAATAGTTCTATCCGCTGCTCCTATTTGAAAAGTCTCAGGCGAAAAACAAAACACCATAAAATCACCAAAATTCAACAAGGATACTAGAAGTCAGCATCAGCATAAAATATAACAGAAATAAAAATAAGAGAGTGGTCTTAGGAAAAGAGAATTAATGAAGATTTCAATCCAACTTCCTAAGTCCCTAAATATATTATTTATTGCCACTCTCAAGGAAATAATTTTCTTTCTATTATATGTTGTATGTTATGGTAGGGGATATATCAGGAAGAATGTCCACAGGATGGTAGGAACCTAGAATGTTTTATCAACTCTTATTTTTAAAGCCAATGATAGACTATAAATATATTCTGGTACATTTAGCTTGATGAAATATTACATAGCAGTTAAAATGATAATTAGGAAGACCATGTAGAAACATGGAAAATTGTTTATGATACAATGTTAACAAGTAGAACATAAAATGGTATATCAGTGTGATTACAACTCTGTAAATATATATACATATGGACAGATTTGAAGAGATTATGCAAAAGTGCAAATAATTCTGCTATAGTTGATGGATTCTGGCTGATTTTTGTTCCTATTTTTAAACTTTCTCTAATGCTGTTTTTTAATTGTCTTCATGATCAAAAATGGGATCTCTTTGCCAGAGAGTGTAAAGAAAAGAAAATGCAGCTATAAGAAGGTTGCCTGGAATGAAATATTATCAAGAAAAGAAGAGGGAAGACCCAATGTCTTCTTAAGATCTCCTGCAGCCCTAGTGTCTAAGATTACTCACTTGCTAAAGATTACAAATAATAGATGTAAACTGCTCTTATCAAAAAATAAGCGATGAGACATAAGAATATGGGAGTAGCTGGATAACCCCAAAATGTCACCCTCGACCTCTATATCACACAAGCTTTTGGAAAAAAGAAAGGCCAGGAGAAATGATTAGCTCCCTGGAGTCTTGCCTTTTTTATCCCCTTCTTCTGGCTGGCCTGAAGGCTATCAAATTTTCCACATCAGTGGTGAACAGAGGGTAGACTTAGGGGGTCAATTAATACTTGTCTCCTCTCATTCACTCATTTTTAAAGGTATGTAAGTTTAAGATGAGTTGGCAGTGAAATGTGATTGCCAAAAAGCCTAATACCATTTTCAGTTAGAAAAAAGAAGAAATATATTGCGAGCCAAAAATGAGAGAGGTAATTGGAAGGTAGTCATACCACTGCAGGAGAGCAGAATTAAATTCTGAGTCCACCCTCTTTTCAGAGGAACACCAAGAAAATAGCACACAGCCAGAGGGGAGTGAGCAGGGTAGGGAGGTGCCTGAAAAGCAACATAATGAAGAATAATGGAAGAAATAAAATTTGTTTATCCTAGATAAGTCTCAGGGCCCACTGAAGGCCTGTCACAGGGCAGGGGGAACAAAAGGGGTCTGTGGCTCTTACTGCCAGGTATGCTTTGAACACCCTTTGACCCCATCTGAATGGTAACAGGGAACAGGGTACTATGGCTCAAGGGAGGCAGTTTTCTAGAGCCTAAACTCTGTCTCCTAGGAGTAAAGTGGGCATGGGTGGGCAGGCAGGCCACAGAGTAGCTAAGATAAATGTGGGTATTATCAAATCAGTCACAATTGGCATAAATTAGCCCTGGCATTGTTATGGTAACAGCGAGGAAAGCTGCCCATCTATTTCACTTTGTTCTTAAACTCACCAGGGCTGATGTACGAGTTGAGACCTAGTGCATTGATCTAGAAGTAATGCCTTGATATGGGATATAAACAATACCCAAGATCTCCAGAAAAGATCCTAGAAACTACCAGGAAATAGGATGAACCAATGAGCCCCTGGATCACCTGGGGTTTAGGAAATTCTTTAGGGAAGGTCCTCACAAAAAGTTTAGACCTCAGTGTCTCTGTCTCTAAAATGAAGACATCGAAAAAGATTTCCATGGATCCTTTCAGTTCTGACATTCTAGGAGTTTCATATGTCTTTTTTTTGCCTGGAAACTGAGGCCTGATGGGAGACCTGACAACCATCTTGAAGATTTTTTTAAGAAAATTAGGAGACAATGACCATAGTTGTTATTCACAGCTATATCGTCAAAGTTTAACAGAATACCTGGCATATAGTTGCTGCTCAGTTATTTGTCAACTAAATGCTAATTAGTTCTTCCCATACTGGTGATGATCAAAGGTAAGTTAGAAGCAGAATGTTCAAATTGGTGGTTTTCTTTTATTTCCTTCTTCCCCTCTTTGAGATAGGAAACCCTTTCTTCAAATGAAATAAAAAAGATATTAAAAAACAAGAGAATGAAGAAGATACTTGCAACATGGAAAGCTGACAAGGAGTTCATATCTAGAATATACAAGGAACTCTTATAAATCAGCAAGAAAAAACATAAGAAACTCCATGAAAATGGGCAAAGAATAGGAACAGGGCAAAGAATGTCCAGATGGAATGGACAGGTAGGGCCTATGGCAGGCAGAAGCCCCTCCCTGGGCTTGGTGTTTTAGGCTGACTAGCTGACTCATACTTTTATCCTAGCATGCTGTACAAATATTACTATTTTATACATGTGTTATCATTTTCTATGTGCCAAGATGTAAACACTATTGGGATGTATTGAGATAGGCAATCTGCAGAAGGGAAAACCCAAATGGCTAATACATTTGAAAACCCTAGGCTTAAGATACCAAATGGAAATGACTTGAAGCTACAGCATGCCTAAAGAAGAATTTCTTGATAGTGAAATGGTATGATCACTAATACAGATGAGTGAAGAAAGGTAGGCCAGCTTCTCTGGAGGCATTTGAAGACAGAATGTATTTCATAGGTATCAGATGGCTGAGATTATCTTCCTCAAGAGAAAACAGACAAGACAGCTTTATAAAGCATCTTTAGCTCTGCTTACTCTTGCCTCAGTTTCCTTGATTGTACTTTGAGTTCTAAGGTTACAAAAGGCAATATCACCAACTGTTGGTCAAGGTGATCGAGAACTAAACTGAAGGTATTTTATACCACTGTCTGGGTTTAGAAAGAAGAATGTAATCTGCAGAGAACTCATTTGAAAAGATTATGTCTCTTACTGACCTCATTGAATGACTTCAATTAAAAATCACTTTATTTCCCACTTCTTCATTTGTAATATAAAGGTATTGTAACTTAAATGTTTGTAAAGCACTTTCTGCTCCCAGGAGGGAAAAAGAATGTCCTCTAATAAATAGTGTGACTTTTTTTTATATTGAATATAATTTTCCCCCTTTCCACTTCAACAAGTACAAGAGTAGGAAGTGTTTAGAGCTCTCCCATAACCTACAGAAAGAGTGGTTTATGAACACATTCGTGCTTGAGTAAGACATGCTTCCAAGGGTACCAAGAAGGAAGAGGCAGAAAATGCAGAAGTAGCCTGGCTCACTATCACAGTTTTTCTCTAGTGAGGGCATATCTACATCTTACAGAACTAGAGAAAAAGTAAGAGCCAGACAGAACCTAAAGAGCTCCTCCAACCTATGCAATTTAGAGATGGGGGACAAGGCCTAGGGTGGAAAAGACTCATCTGAGATTCCCCAGTCAGTTAGTGACCAAGGTAGGTCCTGAACCCAGCACTCCCATTTCTGAGTCTGGTATTCTTTCTGATAAATCATTCGCTCCTCACAGCTTTTGGTTTAAAGATTACACGATCCTGGGCTAAACTACTGTCTTCTGATCCAGCTAGACACAGCTTTCTCCACCTCCCTTTTGATGCCTGTGATTATAGGGTGAGACAAAGAAATGGCTCCCATTTAAATACTTCAGCACCAATAATCGTTGAAAAAAAAGGAACCAACAAATTGTCAACAAAAGGTTTGATTGGGTTGGCTGGATTGGAAAACTCCTTAAAGCAGGATCATATCACCCCCCACTTTCTGGAAAGACAAATAGCTTCCATTGCTGTCCTGAGCCTGTGTCCCATAGGAGGAGGCCAAGATGTGTGGGAGTTGGGAGAGCCTTCTAAGGACTTCCACTGGGCTAGTACCTAAGAGCTCTGGGAAAATAAATTTGCTTCTTAGAGACTCAATCTATTGATCTAGAAAATAGGAATAACAATAACAACTTTTGTCCTCTTTGAAGATCAAATGACATATGATGTGAATGTACTTTGCCAATCAAAGCAGTACATACATATGAGCAATTATATTTAATTTTGAGTTTAAGCAATATTTATCAAGCATCTAGTATGTACCAGGCACTGTGCTGGGGGAATATATCAGTAAATCAATAGATGAAAACCCCTGCCTTTCATGGAAAGTACATTCCAGTAGAGGAGACAGACAATAAACAAAATATATAAGTTAAATATATAATGTCAGACAGATAAATGTAACAGATAGAAATAAAGCAGGAAAGGGGCAGAGGTAGTGCAAGGTTACAGGTTTAAATAGAATGCTTACAGAAGTCTCAAGAAGATATTTGAGCAAAGACTTGAAGGAGTTGAGGATGGGAGCCATGTAAATGTGGGGTGGGGAGGGAAATGCTTTAAGCAGAGGGAAAAACCAGTGCAAAGGCTCTAAGGGAGAAGCATTTTAGTAATGCTGAAGGAAAAGCAAGAGGCCAGTATAGCTGTAGTAGTAAAGAAAGCATAGCATAAAGGAGCAGGAGGTGAAAGTCATAGAGGCAAGGATGGGTTGACCACACAGGCCCTTGTAAACAATAATAACTTTGGCTTTTACTCAGGTAGAAATGGTGAGTCACTGGAAGGTTCTGAGCAGAGGAGTGATATGACCTGACTTAGATCTTGACAGCATCCCTCAGCTACCAAGTGAAGAATAGACTGTACTTAATTTTATGAAAAACACTATGACATTGTAATATAGGTATCATTTTGGAGCAATGCTCCTCAAACTTTAATATGTATTATACATCAAATAGTAACTTTGTTAAAATGCATACTCTGATTCAGTAAGTCTGGGTTGGAGCCAAAGATTTTGCATTTATAACAAGTTCCCAGGTGATGCAGATGCTGCTCTAAAGTATAACACTTTGAGACAAGAAGTTATGTCCAGGCCTGGCACAGAATAGAATTCCACTAAAAGTTTGCTGAATGAATGAAATGTCAGTGGTTTGATGCTGAATGCCATGTAGCACATTCCAAGGGGGAATTTTTTTTAGCACCAGCCATTGATGTGAAGGGAGAAGGAAGGAAAGAAGGACATCTGGATGGATGGGTGAATAAATTTAAAAAGGGGGCAAAAAAGAAAATTACCTTTTTCCAAATACAACATATGTTATTGCAATATTCTATTTACTTAATTTCCTCAACAAACGTAAGAAATTGTTATAATGAAGCCCATTGGAAAAATAAGAAAATTGAATGTCAGAGGAGTTAAAGGCTATCTTCAAGCCCACAGGGTTAATTAATGACCAAGTTAGAATGTGAAAAACCAGCATTTCATGTCCCCAGACCTCTTGTTCTTTCTACTCTATCTTGCTGCCTCATGGCAGGGCAGGGAGTGGGGCGGTGGGAAAAGATAACTTTTAATCTTCCTGAAAGGGGTGAGAAAATGAGTTGAGATAAAGAAAGTTCAGGTACAAAATCCTTGGCCTTGGTGCTTCCAGAGCTATACTGTCCAATGTGGCTGTCATTACAGACACATGGTTACCTAAATTAAAGCTAATTAAATGTAAATACAATTTAAAATTCCACTTCTCAGTCATACCAGCCACATTTTAACTCTTCAAAAGCCACAAATTGTTGGCTCATAGCTACTATATTGGAGAATGCAGACATGGAACATTTTCATCATTGCAGGAAGTTCCATTGGGCAGTACAGATGTAGAGAAATAAGAACTTTGAAAAATGTTGGAGCTGTACTACTGACTCCACAGTGGACCCTAGGCTAGGGGACAGAAAATAGAACCTAACCCCTCCTCTGGAAGGAAGGAGACCAAAAGATTCAATGCAGAGTTTTCCCTGAGTCAAGAAAAAAGATACAAGAGTGTGTGTGTGTGTGTGTGTGTGTGTGTGTTTAATCCTTTTAAAACGCTGCCTTCATTTCCCATTGGTTTTCCCTTCCTGTTCAGTAAACTGCCCTTTGAAAATGCCAATTTGCATCTACTAAGCTTAAGAGAGTACGAGAGTAAAGGCTCTCATCTTCATTTAGGACAGAGAGATGGAAGGAATGCGGTTAGGGAATGTAGAGAGACAGCTCCTGGGGAAAAAAGTGACATACTGAAGGAGCCCAGGTTTGTCCATCCAGCCTTCATCTTCTGTAGATTCCTGTCTCCAGGCTCTTTTCTGCTTAAACTCACAACCAGTGTTCTCCAGGTGAGACAGTTAAGACCAGCAGCATCAGCATCACCAGGGATGCTCATTAAACCTAAACATGCTCATGCCTTACCTGAGACTGATAATTCATGATGTGGGGGACAAGAGTGAGAGGGCTGCTTAACAAGCTCCCCCAGAAACTCTGGTACATGTTAAAGTCTGTGAATCACTGGCTTGGCGGGAGATGCATTTTCCTTTAATGAATGAGGTTAAGCCCTTACATGAGATGGCTGTAACTGGATCAGATACCAAGAAGATAAAGGTAGAGACGCAGGGGAGAGAAGGAGGAAGACACAAAGAAAGGGTAAAGGGAGAGAGACAATGAATATAAATGAATTAATATTAGAGAGAAAATGTGAAAAACAGAGATTGAGAAACGCTAAGGAAGCAGTTTCACCTCACTGAACAGAATCTGGGAGGCTACGTGCCCTTTCCAACATTTTGGGACTGTCACAGGCGGGGCCCAGGAGGGTTGTTGGTTCTTCATGAAGTGCCTCCACATGAACCACCATGGTTACCTCACAAATATCCTTGAGGTGCTTGATGTAGTGACGTTCAGTGCTCATTATCTCATTGATGACGTTGGCCCGCATCTGGTCCCGGTTCTGTAGTGGCCGCCCCAGACAGAGGCAGTCTGAATTGGGGTCCAGGTGTCCATTCTGCACATCACTGGGCCCCTCCTCCACCTCATCCTCCTGGTTCACCCAGAGCTGTGGATGCAGGCAAAAGAAAAATAATGAGTTAGCTTCCTTCTTTGAGAGGTTTCCAGACAAGTAAAAAAAGGATAAACTGAACTTCTCAGGTATTCAGAGAACCTTCAACCAGAGACCTCTGCAAGTAGAATTCCAAACCTGGCTCTAGGGTGACTTTTTGCCCTGGGCATGGGTTTAATCTTCTCTAGGTCTCTGGTGACCTATCTTTAAATAGAGTGGAGGGACTACATTCATTCATGCTGGAACACATCTAGGTAGCACAACTGGATTTTTTAAAAGGTTAAGCTATACATCTTGAGTGCCACAGCTGGATTGCTGACAAAACACAGCATTTATGCACCTGCAAGTATAGAGACCAAAGTTAAATACTAGAATGGGTGTCTTGAAAACAAAGTTCAGTGCTGATTTCTGCGATAGGACATAAAAATAATCATCAAAATTTGACTGTAAAATGCCTTGAACATGCAAAGATCTCTACCTCTTCAAGATTGGGATGGGGATGGGAGAATATTTACCCATCACATACTAGCAATAGCTATTAATTGGCACCAACTATACACCATTCACTGTGTTAAGAGCCTGCAATATACTGTATTCAGCCCTGCTAGATAGGTACCACTATTACTACCATTTCACAGAAGAGGAGACTGAGGCTCAGAGAAGTTAAGTAATCTATCCCAAGTCACACAGGAATCAGAGGAGCTGGGATAGGAGCCAGTCTGTCTGTCTCTAGAGCCTATGCTCTTTTTTTTTTTCTTTTTTATTATACTTTAACTTCTAGGGTACATGTGCTCTTAAACACTGTGCTAGAACCTTTGTGCCCCTGGTTCTAAGGAAGACAGGAAAAGAAAAGGAAAGGGCTTGGGCCAAGGTGGACAGACAATTATTAGAATCATCAGAAACTGATGAATTCAGTAACAGTTGAGACTGTTCATTCTAAATCATGAAGGCAGTGGGAAGCTAAAAAAAAAAAAAAAAAAAAAAAAAAAAAAAAAAAAAACCTTTGGGATGGCCGAGTGAGATGTCTCTGGATCTTCTAGATGACTTTGACGGAAAATCAAGAAGATGGCCAAAGAAGATGGACCTTCCCACCACCCCCCCAGTCCTAGGAATTGCGGAAACCATGGGGGCAGGAAGCAAAAGAAGGGTGGGCCCACTTGGCAGAGTGACAAAATTTGTCAGGGGTAATAAGCAAAGAGCTTGCCAGTTGTCTCAACAGGTTTAATCAATTCTCCATATTTTCCATATTTTCCTTCCTTAAACCCCAGCTTTTTCCACATTCCTGCCTCAAGAAGCTGAGATCACACAATTTAGATGCATCCCTATTTCTGCCATCAGAAAAGCCTTTTAGTGGGTAATCATTCGGGAGGAAGAGGCTTTGGGATAGAACTAGAAGGACGGTAGTTACTTCCCAACTCTGTATATTCTTTCCTCTTTCTTTCTCTCATAGGAGGTGAGGGGGCATGATTACCACTCAGTGAACTTAGAGATGTCACCAGCATATATCTCACTAAATTGTCACAGGCCAAAGTAAATAGAGCTCACTCTGTTTTTATGTATTTTGTATACACAGCCAAATTTGCAAAATGTATCTCTATCCAAAATCTATCACCCTCTGCAAGTGCTCCATTATAAATCTCTTTCCAGCTTCTAAAAGGTCAGCTTTGTGTCTTCAATATGCTAATAGCTGTCCTTTAATGCAATCAACAGGCAATATGAGAGATAATTATTCAAAAGAATGAACCTGGGCAAAAAAAAAAGTGATTTAAGGCACTGAAACAAACATCTCATATACATGATGCTGTCTACTTGTAACAATGAAAACCTCACCCTCTTAATAATCCATTAGCTTTTCCCTGCTTCTCACAAAGCAAGCTAAGTCCTGCTATGGAAAGGGTAACATAGGCGGGCCTTTAAAGAATAAGAATCATTTATTTTCTTCTTAGGAGTTTAAGAAAAGTCAGGTCCAAATGTTGGCTTTTGGATAGCTGGAATAAGATGAAAATTTTGAACAATTCTAGTGGGAAGGAAGACAGGATATGAAGGAAGGGGGAGCAGATGCAAAGGCAGAAACAGAACCACATTTAGGTTCAAGCTATACACCATGACACTATCGTTCCAAATAACAATAAGAAAAGACGAAGGCAACTGCAGCCAAGTGAAAACAGATTCCTTATAAAGAATTTGGTAGAGAAGTCCCTTCTGGTTATAACTAAAGGCCTGTGTAGCAGGGTCCTTCATAAGGAGCTTCGGAGAAGACATCTTCATCTACTCTACTGCAACAACCCCAGAAGCCCATTCCTTAGGTTAAGATGCTGCTTTCACTGCAAAGAACTACTAACAGATTCATTCATTCATTAAATCTATGCTAAGTGCCGATAATGTGCCAGATATTAGGGATACAACAGCAAATAAAAAAGAAATCACTGCCCTTTATAGAGCTGACATTTGAGGGAAGATGTTTCTTAGCCTAGAACAAGGTGGCACATAAGGTCTAACTGTTTTTCTCCTGATCCCAGGTTCCCACAAAACATCCCCTGGGCCTAATGATAAGACTTTCTGGTCTAACCTCTAAGTTCTCTGCTCTTGAGAGCTTCCCTGTTCTGTGCAGAGGAAGGTCTTTGTCTGCATGTATGTCAGAGTGCATTGACACAGGTCAGCCCATAAGCTTATCTGCCCTGGTTGAAATATCAGACAAGAGAGCCTTTATCAACCCTGCCCAACAATCTGTGAAGGCTAATGTGTACCTTTTCTTCATTAATGCTGCAATTAGCACATATAGATGCCTGGGTGACAAGTAAGAAGATGGACAATGCCTAGAACCTGCCAGGTTGAAAGGCTGTCCTGGAAGTCCTCTTAGAGTACTTAAAGGCTGGTTTCCCCAGCCTTCATTGAACTCTGAAGCAAGGCTGATTAATGCAGTTCAATTTAACAAATACTTACTTTGGACCTATTCTGTGCCTAACCACTAACTGTGAAGGACATGCAGATGAGCAAGACAACTCACTCCTCCCTCCTCCTTCTAAACCATGGAGTGCTTTCCAAACTGAAGACAATGTCTGTTCTTTATTGCTCCCTTTTCTATTTTCACTGTCATTGCTCTCATAGTTTTATACCTGAACAAGTCCCTGGGTGATCCTCTAGATTTTACCCTCCCCACATACCACTATTAGACCAATTTCCTTGACTATCACATTGATTGGCTAATCCCATCAACCCAAAATCCTTAATAGCTCTCCACTGATTATAAAGCAAGTCCAAATCCCTCACCCTGACATTCAAATATTACCATAATTTGACTCTAATCTGTATTTCCACTCTTACTTCCTACTACTTCCTTCAGGAGTATTGGGCTCCTCCCAGACTGGTCTATTTTCCGTCCACAAATACTCCCATCTATGTCCTTTAATCCCGTGCTCAAACACAGAAATACTATAGTCCAAAGGCTTTCAAAAACTTCAGCAACAGTAATCCATCCTCTCAATTTCGTAATAAAGAAACTGATATCCACAGAGACAGCCAAGGAGTCAGCAATATACCCACATCTTTAATATGCATTTTAATTTTGTGCCTTCCATTTTTTTCATTTTTAAAATTATACGTTATACAAGAACACATTTGCGTTGCAAAAAGTTAAAATAGAAAAAAATAGATTAAAATTATTAAAATCATGGATGAAAGAAATATTACTACCAGTCCTACAGAAATAAGAATTAAAGGGAATATTATGAACAATTGTATGCCAATAAATTACATAACCTGATGACATGGACAAAGTCCTAGAAAGGCACGAGCTACAGAAACTGACTCAAGAAGAAACAGAAAATCTGAGAAGACCTATAACAAGAAAAAGATTTAATGAATAATTTCATGCAATCCTGAAAACTTCCCACATGGGGAAAAAACAAAACAAAACAAAACAAAACAAACAAACAAACAAAAAATCTCAGGACTAGATGGCTTCACTGGTGAATTGTACCAAACATTTAAAAAATAACTAACATCAATCTTTTACAAACCCTTCTAAATAACAGAAATATAGAAATCCTCAATAAAATACTAGCAAACCAAATCCAGCAACATATTAAAAACCAATTGTCGCCAGGCGCGGTGGCTCAAGCCTGTAATCCCAGCACTTTGGGAGGCCGAGACGGGCGGATCACGAGGTCAGGAGATCGAGACCATCCTGGCTAATATGGTGAAACCCCGTCTCTACTAAAAATACAGAAAACTAGCCGGGCGAGGTGGCGGGCGCCTGTAGTCCCAGCTACTCGGGAGGCTGAGGCAGGAGAATGGCCTAAACCCGGGAGGCGGAGCTTGCAGTGAGCTGAGATCCGGCCACTGCACTCCAGCCTGGGCGACAAAGCGAGACTCCGTCTCAAAAAAAAAAAAAAAAAAACCAATTGTCCACCTTACCAGATGTGATTCCAGGAATGGAAGGTTGCTTCACATATGAAAATCAGTCCACATAAGTTACACCATATTAGTGAAGTAAGGTTACAAAATCCCAGATGATCATCTCAACAGGCACAGAAAAAGCATTTGCAAAATCCAACACCCTTTCATGATTAAAAACAAAAATACTAAACAAACTAGAAATAGAAGGGAATTTTTCTCCAAATAATAATGTACATTTATAAAAAATCCATAGTTAATACCATATTTAATGGTGAAAGACTGAAGGCTTTCATCCTACAATCAAGAACAAGACAAGGATATTCCCTTTCATCACTTCTATTCAACCTTATACTGAAGGTTCTAGCCAGAGCAATTGCACAAGAAAAAGAAATAAAAGACATTGCATCAGAAAGAAGTAAAACTATCTCTAGTCACAGATTATATAATGTGATATACAGGAAATCATATGGAATCCCCCAAAAAATAAACCTGTCATAATGAATAAATAAGTTCAGCAATGTTGCAGGATATAAAAATCAATCATGTTTCTATATACTAGTAATGAACCATCTGAGAGTTAAATTAAGAAAACAATAACATTTAAATAGGAACAGAAAGAATACACAGGAATAAATTTAACAAAAGAAGTGCAATCTTATACAATGAAAACTGCAAAGCATTACTGAAAGAAAGTAAAGAAGAACTAAATAGAAAAACCTCTCCTATTCATGGATTGGAAGATTTAATGGTGCTAATATAGCAATACTCCTCCAATTAATTCAGATTCAACACAATACATATCAAAGTCTCACCCGGTGTCTGCAGAAAATTGAAAAACTGGTATTAAAACTCATATGGAATTTCAAGGGACCCAGGATAACCAAAACAATTTTGAAAAAGGAGAATAAAGTTGGAGGACTCATACTTTCTGATTTCAAAACTTACTACAAACCTACAATAACCAAGAGAATGGGGGACTGGCACAAGAATAGATATAAAGATCAATGAAATAAAACCAGGAGTCCAGAAATATATCCTACATTCATGCTGAACTGATACTTTTCAAAGGTGCCAAGATTATTCAAGGGGGAAAATATAGTTTTTTCAACAAATGGTGCTGGTACAACTGGATATCCACACGAAAGAGAATGAACTTTGGCTCCTACTTCACACTATACACAAAAATTAAATCAAAATGGATGAAATATCTGAATGGAATCAGATTATAAAAGTCATCAAAGAAAACATAGAGGAAAATCTGTAACCTTAGACAATAGTTTCTTAGATATGATACCTAGAACACAAACAACCAAGCAAAAATAAAGCGGACTTCATCAAAATTAAAAACTTTGTGCTACAAACGATACCATCAATAAAGTGAAAAGACAACCCAGTAATGGGAAAAAATATTTGCATATCATATATTCGATAAAGATGTAGTATTCAGAATATATATAACTTAACAATAAAGTAACAGCCCGCTTAAAAATGGGCAAAATATGTGAATAGACATTTCTCCAAAGAAGACATATAAATGGCCAATAAATATATGAAAAGATGCTCAATATCGTTAGCCATCTGAGAAATGCAAACCAAAACCATAAAAAGATACCACTTCACACTTCCTAGAATGGCTATAATAATTTAAAAGGTCAATAACAAGTATTGACGAGCATGTGGACAAATTGGAACTCTCATGCACTGCCGGCAGGAATGTAAAATGGTATAGCTGCTGTGGAAAACATTTTGGCAGTTCCTCAAAAAGTTAAGCATATAGTTACCATATGATACAACAATTCCACTCCTAGGTACGTACTCAAGAGAAATAAAAACACACGCTCACACAAATTCTTGTACACAAATGTTCATAGTAGCATTATACATAACAACCAAAAGTAGAAACAACCCAAAAGTTCATTAATTGATGAATGGATAAACCAAAATATAGCATACTTACATAATAGAATACTATTATTATTGGAAAATTGCTAAGAAAGTACAATTTTAAATGTTCTCACTACAAAAAATGATAAGTATACAAGGTGACGATATGTTAGTTTAATCGTTCCACAATATGTGTATACATACATAAATATATATATATATCAAAACATCACATCCCCCAAATATCCAGTTTTATCTATTAAAAATGATTTTTAAAATATGTTCCAGAATTAGACAACGGTGACGGTTATAGAGCTTTGTGAATATACTAAAACCCACTAAACTGTATACTTTAAAATGGTAAATTTTATGGTATAGAAATTATATCTCTATAAAAATAGATACATAAAAAGCTGAAACTGTCTAGATAAGGTGAAATTTCCCCTGACTGTTCCCCATCCTAACCATATTCTACCTCTCCTGAGGAAACCATGGTTATGGATTTTCTGTGAAATCCTTGTCAACCTCTCTCCTTGCATTTATATACCTATATGAATATTCCAACAGACTCACCATTGTTCCATATGATAAAGTGATTATTACCCAGCCCTTGGTACACCCTCTTCAACATCTTTAGTAGCCCCTCCCTGCAAATGGATCAGTAGTTCTAAAAGAAAACTACCATAATATCCAGTCAGTAATTCCTTCATAAAGTCAATAAAGGCCCAAGGAGTGTCTTAGAAAGCCAGCCGGCCCCTGTCTCCAGCAGTGTAACATTTCTAAGAAGAGAATGGGTAAGTGGTATTGTCTAAATCTCACCTTGATATTTTCAAAGGCCAAATCTAGTCAACAAGAGAGGAGTAAAAAGCAAGACATCCTTTGAGAAGGTGATGGGTTATTATTGCCAGTCTCATTGAACAATAGACTCTCAGAGCTATAGAATCAGTTTATAAAGGAAATGGAAGGTGGACTAGTCCATGCCACTCCTTGCTCCCCAATCAATACATAAACTCCCTTGACAACATACCCTGCCAGCAATTGCACGGCCTATAAGCTTGAACACAACGAGTGATGAGGAGACCAGTGTCTCCCAAGGCAGCCCTTTCCTTTTTAAGATAATTCTAATCATGAGCTCTGTCTCTGTCTGAATAAAGTTGCCAGCCAAAAATCTCAGCAAATACTACAAAGGGGAAAAACACAGATAAAGGAGAGAGTATGGAGGGAACGTGAACTCTTCCATAACAAAGGTCACCAAAAGGCCTTTTCTCTGCCACCACAGTGAAGCAATGGCGAGGTGTGGATACAAAGGTGAATGTGAGGGACTGAGAGGAACCTGGTTAGTTGCAAGCAGAGCTCCCACTTCACACACACACACACACACACACACACACACACACACACACACCCTGTTTTAGAGCCCCATTCTCAGCCTTCAGGAGGATCAGAAGTGCTTAGGGATCCCTGAAAGTGCATGCCAGGAAGCACTTAGCATTCCTGCCTGGCACAAAGACAATCAGCATGGTATGTACAGTCAGGCACAGAAACTACTCCTCTACCCCTCAAGGGAAGATTTAATAACTGTCACTAATTATATGAAGGATCATCATAAGAAGGCTGCTAACAAATTGTTCTCCCTCTCCAGCACCGACACAATGAGAAATAAGGAGCTCAACCAGAGCAATGAAAATTTTTGTTATATAACAGACAAAAAGAGAAAAAGAAAAGACCTGTGTGAATATCCTGTTTTTGCATTCATGGCTTTCCATCAGCACATTAAAATGGGCCTGACCCACTGAGCTTCACTGCTCTTCAACAGACGTGTGGCCTCAGGCAAGCTACCCTTTCCATTCATTCCAACACATTCTGTTTATTCACACCTCTGTACCTTGTATCCTTCTAATGCCTGCCCCCTACTCCCTCTTCACGAAGGCCTTCCCTACTCTTTTCTATCATTCTTCTTTTGTCCCTGGCTTCTCTGAAAACCTAGTTCAAGAACAGTGCCTTCCCACAGACTCTCTTACTTGGACTTCAAAACAGCCCTGTAAGGCAGGCAAGCAAACCTTTTTCTTTACATTTCCCAGATGAGAAATCCAAGGCCAGATAGGGGGATGCATCAAAGTGGCAGTCAGGATTGAAGCAGTCTCCGGACTCTTAGGCCAAAATTAGGAGAGACAGTCTATTACAGTGTTTGTAAAGGGTGAAGACTCAGGAGACTGATTTCAAATCCTGGCTCTACAACTGCCTCGGAGTAACACAGAGTAAGCCACTTTAACTTTTCTGATCCTCAGTTTCCTTATCTCTGAAATAGAATAATATCTTTCTATCTCATGGGGCTGTTGTGAGGATTAAACAAGGTAATGCATGTAAAACAGTTTCTAGCACTGAGTCAAATATTAGCTGTTCTTGTTATTATCCCCTAGGTTGGTATCATCTGCCCCTAGAACAATGAAGCAACATATGAGAAACACTGTCCTTTCTAGTCAGGGAAGAGTTTTAGGAAGTACTTTTGTAATTGCTTTCACAATTGTCCCAAATTTCTTATACTCCAAATGCCACCTCCTTGACAACTAGACTCAAAAACCCTTCCCAACGAATGGAGACTTATTTAGTCGAGGCTGGAGGTATTGATGATTTCTGCCCATGACAAGGCTTCTTAAGGTGAGAACTCAAGCTAGAATGGGGGTGGATTGGAGTGTAGGGAAACCCTTCACAGATAACGTAGCTTCCTTCCCAGTCAAGAAAACTTCCTTCCCAGTCAAGAAAATGAATCTAATCCCTTCCCTAACTATGAACTACACTCCACGCTACCCCTAAGTCTTCTTCTTTCATTGGTTTTCATGGAATTATCCTGCTTGGACTTTGATAGAATTTAGGTTAATCAGTTAAGTGGCCACAAAAGGAGTGCTCTGCCAGGACCTTTAGAAGTTCATTTCTTCTGTATTTCCTTTGATTTGCTTTCTGTTTGAGCTAAAATAAAGAGAAGGCTTCTATTTAAGCTATTCAGATATGGAAGTACTGATTTCATTACGAAAGCCACACTAGGGAGAATGCTGAAATCAAGCCGACCTGAGTTACTCATCCCCCGGAAAGCTTGCAATTATTTGACAGACATTTAGAAAAAACAAAAACAAAAACAAAAAAAACCACTTCAGGATGGTGGATGTGGCAAAACACTGGCTTTGGAGTTGGAATGCGATCTTGTTTGGGCTATGCCATTTACTAGCAAGTTAAAGGCAAGTCTGGCAAGGTCTCAATTACTTTCTGATCCTCCAGGATAGTACCAATGCCCTAGATGGCACCTGTTCTCTATTGAGGCTTTTCCCGCAACATCTATCTTATGTTTTTTACTCCTTTCAGCCTGTATCCAGGCTGATGTAGTCTCCTGTAGCTACTGAAGTCATATGCCTCTTCCCGACCTCACTTCTTATGAATCTAATCCCTTCCCTAACTATCCTCTACTTTCTACTTGCTAACATTTGTACAAAACATTATACCGTCTACAGACTGAGAGGAGAGAGGAATGAGGTGTGAGTGCTAATGAGTATGGAGTTCTTTTTGTGGTGATAAAGAAGTTCTGGAACTAGATAGTGGTGATGGTTGTACAACACTGCAAATGCATTGAATTGTATACCTTAAAATGATTGAAATGGGGAAGCTGATGTTATGTTTATTTTACCTCAACTAAAAAAAGATTTGCTGGGATGGTGGCTCACGCCTATAATCCCAGCACTTTGGGAGGCTGAGGCAGGTGGACTGTTTGAGTCTAGGAGTTTGAGATCAGCCTGAGCAAAATGGTGAAATCCTGCATCTACAAAGAAATACAAAAATGAGCTGGGTGTGGTGGCGGGTGCCTGTAGTCCCAGCTACTCAGGAGGCTGAGGTGGGAGGATTGCCTGGGCCCAGGAGTTTGGGGCTACAGCGAGCCATGATCATGCCACTACACTTCTAGCTTGGGCAAAAGCGTAAGATCCTGTCTCAAAGAAAAAAAAAAAAAAAGAAATTATGGAGAAAGGGCTAGAAAAGTTCTTGGAGTATATCTGTTCCAACCCCTCCACCTTTCAGAGGAGCAAAGTGAGATTTGGCAAAGGGAAAGAACTTTACTAAAGTAACAGAGCTTAGGCAAATAACCTCCCTTATGCATAAGTTTTCATATCTACTATCAGACTCTTGCAGGATGGGCTGAAGGTCTAGAGTACCTCTGTATTTTCTCAGTAGCCATTTGATAATCATCTGTTGGGTGAATGAAATTTTATTAAGTCCTTAATTCTACAAATTAAGAAACCATTTTCACTATATACTCCCTGCCTCTGGATACCTGGTCACCATGCTTTACCTGCTTATTGAAGCACACCAAACAACCTGATGTTGGACCAAGTAATACCAGTCACTTGTCATGACAACAAAGCCACCCTCTTTCTGCTGCCTACTGATGCTACACTCTACCTACTGTGCTGGACTTTCTCCCAATATTTTCAGTTGGGAGGGTCCTCACCCACTGCACACTCTCAGCCTATCCCAACCCACAAGGGAAAGTGAACTTCCAGGACCTTCCCCAAATTCAAGTTCATCTGTTGTACTGTTTTCAGGGCTACTGCTGGCCCCGTCCCATATATAGCATCTTTATTAAGTGTACCCTTAACAGTAAGCTATGCTTACTTTATATGTAACTAAATGTGGGAATGAGTCCATCCCACACATGGCATTCAGGGTCAAGCTCTACTGAGCAGCAATGTCAATAACTGTACTACCTTAATAAGCTTATCAAAACAAAGAGTTGGACGAATGGGCAGAATTTGCAGGTCTATTATTATGGCTCTTTTCCCCCAGGACATCTTAAAAAGAAGGTTTTCAATCCTTTCCTTTGTTCCTACATATAACACAGTGTTCCACCATTTATTTGTTCATAAATGGAGACTAACTGCTGATGTATGGCCCTAGTAACATTATTATGCCTGTTGCTAGAGGTCAGAACAGCCAAGATAGAACATTGTCCAATTACATGTTCAGCAGGGTCATTAGTTGTAATATAATTCCTATTAGTCTTGAAAGCCTGGCAGTGTCAGCATGTCCAGGCTTCCATGTAGCCCATGTACTCATATAAGTGGCTGAATGGAGTGGGCCTTGAATGCCCAGATGGCCCCAGTCTAGCCACTCACACATAGCAGCAACAAGAAGCTGATTCATCCAAATAATGGTTAAAAGATGAAAGCTCAGAAGCCTGGAGGACAGGAGAGGCTTGGCTGACCTGGTCTTAGGTTTCAGATCTCTGACGGGCTGCAGACAGAGTGGAGAGTCAGTATATTCCCAGAGGGTTTGAGAGAGGAGCAGGGAGAAATGAGGATATTATTTCTACCATTTATATTAAGAGTTTGCTGCAAGTATTACCAGTATTATTATTGAGTGTTTCCTATGTGTCAGACCCCATTGTCAGTGCTCTTCCTGTATTTTGTTTAGTTCTCCCGACAACTTAATGAGGTAGGTGCTGTTATATCCTCAATTTAATGATGAGATCACTGAAGCACACAATGGTCACTTTGCTAATAAATGGAAAGACTCTGATTTTAATCCAGAAAGATTATCTCCAGAGCCAGTTCTCTTGGACATTTACACCCTTCCCATGAGTAGAAGCTTCAGAAAGACAGATTCTAGTTCAACACAAGGACAAACTATTTCAGATCTGTCCTGAGGTATAACTGGTGGCCTGAAGAGGTAGGGAGCTATCTGTCAGTTTTCACCTCCGAAAACTAAAGAAAAGGGGACCCACCCTCTTCTGAGTACCGTTTCCTTAGTGACCCTCTAATATAGAGGACAACAGACCTCTCAAGATGCCAGATACCCTTAGCACTTGTCTAGACCACTCCAGGAGGTGGCTGTTGCTAAGCACTAGACAGTCACTTTTGTTCAGGACTCAGCAAATACTGGTGAGAAGATATTAATAGCACTAGAGCCGTATAAAGATAAGCGGTTTCACTCTTACTCATAATGATAAATATACTGATGAAAAAAGAAAAAAGATATATACAAGTATGATGATTTTCCAAAAATTTTGTACTTTACAAAGAGCCACAGAAACAGACCTCATCTCCAGGTACTCAGTCATGGTCCTCCTCTCAAGTCATCACACCACCAAGGCAGTATACACATGATGCTAGGAAGGCCTAAGCTGATCCCCAAATGAACCCGGGGGGTTGATTACACAGAGTAAAACAGGTGCCAGGCCCAAGATCATAGCCTCAACTCAGGCAGCCACCCAGGTTACAAATCCGTGCTATGGGTCAACAATAGGGCCTTGGAAAGCCCCAAAGCCAAGAAAACAATTCAGAATGTCTCCTACTGGTGCCAACTCTTAAATATCATCTTCCTATTGCAAAAAGCAACATATTTCAAGACATTGGCTCACACTACAGCATAAGGGCTAGTAGCTGGAAATAACAGAGTAGGTCAAGCTTGGTTTACAGATGTTGGCCAGGTTCTCAAAAACCCAGGGTAATTTTAGCTCTGGTCCTGCCTGGAGGCTGAGGGATAGGCTATATGACTCTCAAAGTTGCTTTCAACATGGGATTTCTATGAGGGTGACCTGCCCTACCTAATTTGGAGGAATCATCTGGGTGATGTAACAGCTACATTTAAGGATCTCTCTGAGCTGAAGAGGTCTCCATATTAAAAGAAAAAAATAAAAAACCCCCAATTAGCCAAATGATGTACTAGATGATGTAATCCAAAAAATGTGCATAGTGAGAAGCCATTAAGATGGATTCTGTGAATGCAAATTAGTTCTAATAATGCCATTTGAAATTCTAGTACAGGGGAGAGAAATTGCCATGGTCCAGGGAGAAAGATTCTCCCTGCTAATGTCAGCCTAAACTCACAACCTATAATGTGCTACCTCTAGAGCCACAAGCAAGACCTTCTACATAAATGATATAAATGTTTAAGACTAGAGACTTATGAACACTTTGAAGCTTGAATGGATAAACAAGGGTTGGTATATTGAAACTCCTCTAAAGAAAGCAAAAACACTATTGCCTTTAGTCTGGAATGGAAGGTAAGTCCTCAAGTGTTAACAGTCTTGTTAGCAGCCCAAGCCTGCCCTTTCCTGATTGTGCTATAGGCCAGAAAGCACAGGATTAAGATTCAGAAGGGGATAACATCACTAAAAGTGGTGGAGCAGGGCACACAAAGAATCAGTTCTTCCACTGAAACAACCTTAAACTGGCAATGAATGATAGAACCCATTGTTTTAGAACTCTAGAATCTAATCCAAAACTTGCAGCAACTTACAGGGGACTGCGTAACGCAGAAAAGGGCAGCAAAAATTCGGTAATAGAGCACTGAAGCACTTTTGCTTATCCCCTTACCATCCCTCATTCCCCAGTGGCTGAAGTGACAGTGGCCCACATTCCTGGTGTGGCTTTCTGGTGCCAGGAGATAATGACCTTGTTCTTTACAATATTTTAGCTGCGCCTTTTGACCTGTTTGGCACTGAGGGACTAGCACAGAGGTTGACCTCTGGCTGGAGAGGCTTTCCAGGCTGTGGCTGCCTTTGTTGAAAGATTTAAAGACATACACTGCTCATGCCCACTTGGGACAAGGGATTGTGGACAGGACAAACAGCAAACAGATGCAATAGCACAAGAAGGAGGAAGCTAAAAACGAAGTTTCTTTGGGAAAAAGGAAGTTTCTTTGGGGAATAAAGGCCATCATGCATACCAGGGAAGTCACACTGTAACACGCATGCCCAGGACCAGACGCATGCTCAGAAAAAACCTCAGAGGACCATAGGCTTGTATTTCTGGAGGATGTGTGATCTACATACAAACAGGAGGAGAAGGCTGAGACAAAAGAATTGATGACCTGGCACAGTCTCAAGTGAGTACCCCAGCTCAGAATCAAGCGGCAAAAACCAGGAAAGTAGTATTGTTTTTTCTTCTTGGCTCCAGATGTTTAAGGAAATGTCAGGTTATTGGCTGACCAACGAGATAAAATAACAGAGACTTCAGCAACCATATATAACAAGAATACAGTCTTGCAAAAATAGTTGGAAAAAGTCACTAAACAAATGGACAACTGCAACCCTCAACAATCAACAGTAGCAAACCCTGGGGAGAGAAGAAAATCTGATTTCTAGAGTTACCACATTATAATATTCAAAATGCCAAGTTTTCAACAAAAAATTACGAGGTCTACAAGAAAACAGGAACATATGACCTATTCACAGGAAAAAAACAATTTGGCAGAAAACATACCAAAGGAAGCCAAGACATTAAACTTATTAGACAAAGACTGTCTAGTAAAAAGTTGTCTTAAGATTCAGGAGGCCTGGGTTCAAGTCCTGGCTTTGCCACTAATTCCCTACATGAGAAAGCAAGTTATTTCCATTTTCTGGGCCCATATCTCCTCAGTATTTATACAATGTGGAGGTAGGGTGACTAATGGCAACAAGCTGGGTCCTTGGGAGATAATTTATCCTACAGATGTGTTCTGTTTGATGCTCACTGTGCTTCTTTAAAAATATGAATTACTCATTAACATTTTTAAATATAAAGAGTTTTACATAAAAATCCAATTCCTGGCTTTTCTTGAAATACTAGAAGATCTGGCCCCCCTGGGCTTTCCTCTCCACTATACCCCACTCTAATGATGGAAAACATCCAAGTCACTTTTGCTGTCCTTAGATGGGGCATGGATTTCCCAATTGGACACAGGCGCCCCTTGTCTCAATTTGCTTCACTCACTTAATTGGCCCCTGTAAGCATCTAAGTTGGCCACTCTTGGCTAAGATGGGTCTTTCCAGTTCTAAATCTACAGTGAATCTAGGGTTTCATAAAGGTGAAAAGCTTTTCCCAAGTATCTCTTTTTGCAGCCAAAATGAGACAAAATACAAATAAAAGCCAGGTCACACTCTAGAACAATGGGCTTTCCTTTGAAAAGTTGGGTTTCCATGATATTTGGTCTGTAGAAAACCAACAAATGATGTTAATGACTGGCTTAGATCATCCTTTCATTTCCGTACTTCCAAGCAGGCCAGAAATGAGAGAAATAAAGAATTTGAAAGAACAAGAAAAGTATATATCCAGCTCCTGATAACACCTCAGCAAGCTCTTTACTTTCTGACCAAACCCGTGCCTTGTCACATGAGCCCATCAGTAACAGGCTGTAATGTGTCCTGTTCACAACCTACCCTTAATTAGGCAGCAAGCTCTCCTCAGGCCATGGCCCAAAGTCAGAAAAAAAAAAAAAAGCCTCCTTTTATGCACAGTGACAAAGGAAAAGAGCCTGAATGACTTGAAGTTAGGGCCTATTAGACAAAAGGAGGCCCACCACAGACATGAGAGTTGAGACACAATCATATCCTAGCAGTTTACCCTTAGCTCCTAGCAGGGAAACCAGCCCAGGAAAACAGCTGAAGATGTCAACAACTAGATATGAGGACTGATGTTCAGCAAGTTTAATTCATTTAACCTTACCTACTACTGGGAAGGTATATCAGCTCCTACATTGCTCTTGTGAAGCCATGTCCCCAGTACAGAAAGGAAAGAACCTGAGCGCGTGCGTACACACACACACAAGCACATACAAGTATGAAATTCTGAACAACAGAGGAGACAGATGTGAATAGGTTGAAGACACATATACCTGGTAAGTTCCTGTACAGTGGCCAAATGGCATCATAATTCGTATTTACAAGTATCCAGCATATCACAGGTAACAAAGCATTTTTACAAGACTGAATTGTCCCCATTTTACAAGGAAGAAAACTGATATTTGAAGATGCATAGGAAGCTGCTCAAGTTACAATTCTAATAATAGAACTGAGGCAAGAATCTGGGTTTCCCAGACTGCAGGTTGGGTTTTAATGTGTAACAACAGGTAGGGCTAACTTGAACAGAACCACACTAAACACCTTGATTATCCATCCTAGGGCTCAAATGTCAGCAATGAGACTTCCAGGTAGGGAATGAAGATACCGCACCATGTCAGTCACCAATTTAGTCAAATGATCTTATTTTACTAGCCTGGAGCCTGGGTGTTAGTGTTTTTGTTTGTCTGGGTTCTTCTTGTTGTTTTTTGTGCTACTGAAGTGATTCTATTATATAGCCAGGGTTGAGAACCACCTGGGCTAGACTCTATACCAAGTGGCTGCTGGGGCTGTGTTCCTGTAGGAACACTCCTCCTGGCCTCGGACTTAGGGACATTAATGGCGCTCACTGATATTCTGAAGTCTGGCTCTGTCATTTGCTTCCCTGAGCAATCCTGGCTTGCTCAATCATTTCCCCCCATCCTTGGATTTACTATTTATTATAAAAGTGACATTTCCCTGAAAATGAAATGCATTTGGATTTGGGTGACATCATCATTGGGTACAGTTTAATCCTTCTTTTAAAGAGGGAGGTCTGTAAGCACAAGACATACCAGCTGTATGCATACAGGACCTCACATTAGTCCTGAAGGTCTGTGGTTATTGATATGCTTTTTCTGACTATCCCTGGGACTGATTCATTAACCAGCAAAGATGAGCTGGGACACAGATGGCATTTGCAGACTCTGACAGAAGAGAAGAAAAGATTGGATATTTCATTAGAAGATTCTCATGATAGAAGGGAATGAGAGGTAATTTTGTCCCTTCCTCTGCTTCTAGGCAGTGCCCTCACCTAAACTGTCCCAACCAGGTAACAATGCTTTCTGGATTTTTTGCCTTGAGGAAGGAGGCCTCTATCAACCTCAAGGGAAGCCTTGATATATGGACCTTCTTGGAGCTAAGAAGGTGGTGGTGATTATTATAATTATGACAAAACAAGTTACCATTGGCTAAGTTCCTAATATCTGTCTAGCACTGTGCTAGACACCTTATTGGCATGTATGATCTAATTCCTTACAAAAAGTCTGTTATCCCTATTTTTCAGATGAGGAAATCAGGGCTCAGGGAAGTTAAAAATCTTACCAAAAGCTATAGAGCCAGAAGGTAGTAAAACTGTATCTTAAGTTTTCTAACTCCAAATGTCCTCTTCCTTTCTTTATATCACATTGCCATAATTCTAATCTTAAGGCCCTTCAACCTCTACGAGCCCTAGAGCTAGCCCTTCTGATCTTTTGTTTGGGGTCTAGAAGACTTCGGCCTAATTTTACAGGAGAAACTAACAAAATGTGATAGGCTGTAGTAAGGATGGTTATAACACACCCTCATGTGGCTTCAGTACTTGTCTTGCCACAAAGCAGTTTTCGCATGTTTTATCTCATTCACTGTGACATGCCCTGGCATTAAAGAACTGTCAAGACCATTGTGCAGATGAGGAAAATCAGAGCTCAAAATAGTCAAATAACTGATTCCAGCTCACAATTCCAAGAAAGAATAAGAGCTGAGACACCTAACCAATGTTCTTTCCCCATAGCACCCTGAGGTCATAAGCACATTGGGATCACTTCCTTTACAGTAACCCAGAAAAAGCAAAAGCTGCTGAGAAATTCCTCCCAAGAGCCTCTCTGTTAAGGGCCAGATTCTTCATGGTACAATGTCAAAGAGGCAGAAGGCTTGCAAGACCTTACATGCCACTTGCTTCCCACCCCCGGCACATTTAGATCCCAGCCACTTGATTCTCTTGAAAAAAGTAAAATCTGATATCAGTAAGCTCCAGCCCCTGGGGGGCAGGGAGCTCACACTCTTATATTAACATCTGAACACACAGTGACAATACACAGGGGTGTGAGAGGCAATGAAGTAGACAGGAAGGAGAGGAGGAGAAGAGCAGAGGAGCAAGAGAAGGAGATGGGAAGAAACTACGAGAAGAAAGGATAAAAAAGATGAGAAATAGAAAGTAGAAAAAAAGAGATAAGAAAGACAAAAGTTCACAGCAATATAGGGTTAAAAAGTTATTCAAAAACCACCAAGGCCAACCCCAAAAGAGGAAACCAAGACCCAGACAAGGTAAGTGATTTGTACAAAGGTGGGAGGTGGTGGGGTGGGGGGTGTTAAACAAGAGACAAGGGAAAAGACTAAAAATTAAAAGGGCACAGATTAAAGGAAGCCCAGGTTCTCTGTATGAGACAATTTAAAAAAAGGAAAAAAAAAATATGAGAAAAGCCACCAGGAGAGAAATAAACAGGAGAACAGAGGCTGGTGAAGGGGAAGCCAGGTACAGGCAGCCAAGGAAATAGGAGAGGAGAGTGAAGACTGACACTCACCCTCACAAAGCTGGCAGGAAACCATCCCTCCTCATCGTCGATCTGGCCCCACCACCAATCCTTGTTGGAAGCATCCAAGACTTTGATGACGTCGCCAGCTTTAAATGCCAACTCCCGGTTGGCCATGGTGACGTGATCCCATACTGCCTCAGCACTAACGATGGAATCTCCAGTGATCAGCTTAGGAGACAAAATGAGAATGTGTTCAGTCCACACAGCTACCTTGCTTGCCCCTTCCCCCACCCACAGAGCTCTACTACTTATAGAAAAACTCATATACTCGAGTGGTGAGAGATAGGGGTGAGGGGGATGGCACTGGAACACAAGTTCCATTGAACTACAAGACAAACAATACTGTCAACTCTCTGTTAGTCAGTGCATGGAATGACCCAGAATATGAATATGTACTACATATGTCTTATGCTTTTTATCCCTAATCATGAACTCCTCCTACGCAGAACAAAGAAAGCTCCAGTCCATCTCTCCTTGGTGGTTCAAGGTGGCTCTGGGTCAGGAATGGGTGGAGAGGCTGAAAGCAATGGCTAAAATGAGAATCAAGCTTATTTGCTTTCAATTCCCTGTGCTCCTCCCCCTTTCCTCCTCCTCCTTGGAACTGACTAATTGAGAGTTGGTGGTACATTATTTAACCCCACTGTGCCCCTCCTCCTGGGGTAACAGACCATAACATTCCTCACGCATAATGGACCCCAGTCCTGCAGCCTCCTCCTCTCACTCACACATGATGCCATCCAGAGAGGTTATGGGTAGGAAAGAATATGGCTTTCTGTGATGCCTTACACCCAAGAAACTCAACTTTAGCACAGATTCTCTCAGTGGTTTGTACAACCATTCTGTGAGACACGGTAGGGGGAGAGGTCGGGGTTGACTTCTGCATTTGATGGATGGCAAAACTTAACAAGGAAGTGAACAGATGAGCTGGAGATCACCCAGCAAGGCAGGACCTGTGCATGGAATGGACCCTAACCCTGCTCACCAGACGTTATGGCTAGCAGGACTGGGCTCCACACAAGAGCAGGCAGACATCTATTCCACTGCTGTACGAGCAAACACACATTCATGAAATTCATCTAAGCACAGTGATAGGGATGGGGTGAGGGTGGGGAGGTAGTCTGCCTCTCTCTACCATCCTGCCCACTGTGTTATTTTTTCTTTTTCCCTCAACTGTTCCAGCTTGTATGGGCCATCAGTCTTCTCAGCATTTGAGGTAACACATTCCAGAATAGAGAACACATGGCCTATCAGGCAAAGAGACTCAAGCACTCTCTCCCCAGCACTGAATTTCTGAACAAGTCCTCTAGAAGTCAGCTTTTCCATCAGCCTACTTTGCTCAAGGCAATAATGGCTCCATAAGACCAAAACTAAAACAACTTAAAGATAATCGAAATAGTCTATGGAATATATATCCTCTCTCATATATCTGCCCTCCAACACGCTAGCCACAGAATAACCCTAGGTTCTCAAAATAAATGCACAACAAATATGAACACATATATATGAACACGCACACACATACTCACACGCTGATCTTTGACTTAAGTTAACATGTTTTGTTCAGGTCCTGCCTGATGCATCTGTCATGGCTCAGAATTCGTCTTTGTGCCTTCCATAGAAGGTAAGGCATAGGGAGAGCTCTTCAGGATAGATAAAAAATGAATTTCCAGCAGGACCTTTCACAACACCACCTTTCAAATACCTCATGCTTTACGTTTTGCAAAGTGTTTTCATATATACTCCATCACTTGATCCTTACGGAATAAACTGGGCCTCACTATTACCATTCATTCATTCATTCATTTTAATTTTTTGAGATGGAATCTCACTCTGTTACCCAGGTTGGAGTGCAGTGGCGCAATCTTGACTCACTGCAACCTCCACCTCCTGGGTTCAAGTGATTCCGGTGTCTCAGCCTCCCAAATAGCTGGGACTACAGGCACACGCCACCATGCCCAGCTAATTTTTGTATTTTTAGTAGAGATGGGGGTTTCTCCATGTTGGCCAGGCTGGTCTCAAACTCCTGACCTCAAGTGATCTGCCGACCTCAGCCTCCCAAAGTGCTAGGATTACAGGTGTGAGCAACTGCACCTGGCCATTTACCTATATTCTAAATATGAGGAAACTGAGGCTCAGAAATGTGACCTGGTCCTTCAGCCAACAAGACAAGTAACACATTATGAAGCTGGGTCTTCTAACTTTGTGTCTTCCTATAATTATCAAACTGTACTACCAATGTCTATTCATTACCTACACTGAACTCCATCTATGATATCATAAGCCAGTTGGCTCCTATTCTTAAAGAACCCTACAGGAGATTTACACAGCCACCTTTAATCATAGGTGCCCATGAGGCTGAGGACATTCATTTTTATGTTGAACTTGCTTTCTTCCAATTGTACTAAAAGTCAATTTCTCCTTATTTTGGCTTCAGTGAAGAAAAAGAAAAGCTGGTCACTGGCCTACTAAAGTAAATTTTTATAGAGAAGTCTCCCCTCTCCTGGAAAAGATGGGTCCCAAGTGGGCATTGTTAGAACTCAGTAAGCACATACAGCCCCAACCCAGAACACCACTAAGACCTGTAGTTTAAAGCTATATTCATAGCTTTTTATCAAGGGTCAAAGAGTATCTCAGCATCAATTACCAACCTTCTGCTCAGGACACTATCTGTGGTGCTCTTTGAGGTCCCCCAGGCCCAGATCTGGCTGATTCCACTGTCTATATTTTTTACTTTGCAGTCTTCTTTTTAGGAACTCCATGCTTGACTTTTCCCAGAAGCAGATAGCTGACTTTTGTCCCCCATTTAGTCCAGTTGATATACCTGGGCCCTCAGGTCACAAGGCTCAGCTATACCCTGGACAAAGCCAATCTAGGACCTAGTGGTCACAAAAACAACTAACCAACTTGCAAGCCTGTTGTCAGGGCCTACTTAGAATCAATGACTGTCAGAATTGGACAGAATTTTAAAGATCATCACCTTCATGCCCTCATTTTATCGATGAGGTTTAACAAAAGTACAGTCATCAAATGGTCAGCCTCCTGGACCAGGGTTTTTTCTAACATAACACCACAGAGAGGGAAGACAGGTAGAAAAAATAATCTGAATTTAAGACCTTGTTATACTACTAAAGGTGTAATGATAATTATGATGATGTTAGCTAATACGGAGCGTTTACTATATGTCAGGCACCATTCTAAACATGTTATAGACATTCATTCATTTAAGCCTCACAGAAGCCCTGTAAGGAAAAACTATTACTACTCATATCTTACAGATGAGGTAGCTGAAGCTCAAAGAAGTTAAATAATTTGCAATTCACACAGCCAATAACTATTGAAGCCATCATTCCATTACAGGCACAGTCTGGCTCTAGAGACTCTGCTCTTAACTTACAAACTATTCTACCTCTGGGTCCCAGTTTCTTCACATATAAAATGGGGATAATTCTACTCTACCATCTGCTTTGTAGGCTATAAAACACTGAACTGAGAGCTGACAGGTATATGCATGGAGGTGAGAGGAATGCTAATCCAGAAGGGATTAATAGCTGTGTGGGGCTTCTGTGTTCTCTCCTCACAAACACAAGCAGGAGCAAGGGGATGTTCCCCCTTCATCTTCTGAGTTGTTTTTAAAATGTAAACTAAACTTAACCAGGAAATTGGTTCCAAATCTTCCATTTGAGTACAGAATTAACTTTTAACTTGCTACAATTTTTTTTTTAAATGCACTTTGCTCTGCTCATCCATCTTCCATCCAACATTCATTCACTGGGCTCCTACTGTGTGTGGGGATCTGCTCGCTATGACTCAGTTGCAGTCCTTACCTGAAGAACAAAGGGTTTCCAGGTACCAACAATGCTTTCCAGCAGGATGCAAAGGTGGTTTTATGGGCAGGCAAACCTACCTTCAATTCTGGGCTTTACTACTTTAGAAAGTAGCAATGACAACAGGAGGTGAGGAATAGAAGGGGAGTCAGAGAGAAAAACTTAAATGTAATTGTCAGTATGTAATTATGACATCTAAGAGTACAGTTTCACAAAAGCCAAAGACAAGAGTTTCTAATTATACAACCTTGGGTCTCAGTTTTTTCATCTGCAAAATGGTGGTAATGATGTTTGCCTCACAGGCAGGGTTATAGAGAGGGTGAACTGAGAGGGTGGATATACAGTGCCTGGCATGTGCTGGCCTAGCACGAGACTTCAGAGAAAGGAGGTTGATTATACATGGGCATTGGGCTCTAGAAAGGTTTTGTGTGGCAATGAAGATAGCCCTTAAAGAATGGGTAGGATGGTGCCAAATAGAGAAGGAAAGGGAGGGGCATTTGAGGCAGAGGAATGAGATTAAGCAAAGTCTCAGAGATGAAGACTGGGAAATGTGATGGTCAACGAGTAGTGGAGTTTGGAGAGAGTAGGGTTGGGAAAGGGGAGTGGAGGGAGTGATGGCTAAAAAGGTAAGTGAAGTCATGTTTGGAGGACATTGAATCTAGTTTGAGGAAAAGAAAAAGGTCAAAGTTGATTTTTGGGTGCAAACGTCAACTAAAGCATAGGGTAAATTAGAAGGAAATATTGGCTTGGCTTGGCTTTGCAGGAGAAGAGACGACAAATTTTCTCTTTAAAGTATTAAATATGGGGGGCCAGCAGGACACCCAGGTGGGTGGGAAGCTCAAGAGCAATTAGGGTATATATACAGGTTAGGGAATCAATGGCCCAGAAGAAATTGTGAAAATCAGAGTTTGCCCTGGAAAAATGTGCTAAGAAGTCCAGAAGCCTTGGGAAATCAAGATTTATGTTTAAAGATGGAATGTGAGGTAAGGAACAGAAAAAGAGCTACACAAACAAAACTAAATGAAGCTGTTAGCACATCATTAGGATACAAAGGAGTATGATCTCTCAAACTCCAAGACAAGAGTTTCAAGCAGCAACAGCTCATCAACATTATCAAATGGTACAGAGCTATAAAAAGAAAACCAAGAAAAGGCCATTTGGGAGTAGCGATAGCAGGGATTATATTCTCTATTCCCAAACTGGTTTATATTCCCCTCCCTGCCAAAATCCAACTGTTACCATCCTTCATCTTGCAAGCCTATCATAAAGCCAGAAGATGGAGCAGCATCATTCTAGAAAGGTACTCAAAGAGCTCTGAGCCTTAGGACAGTAGTACTGTGGCTTCTAACACAATAATTCCCAATCCCCAGGACATTTTAGAGGAAGCACTAAATATAGGGTGGCTCTTGCTCAATCTTACAAGTGAGGGGGACACATAGTGTTTCCCACTCCCACATCAACGAAACTTTTGGACATGAATAAGAGGATGGGGAGGGTTAAGAGTCCTGCATTATGCTTAAAGACGGAATAGGGTATTATTTCTTTGTATCCAGATTTCTGAAGACAATCCTAATATCAAATATTCTATCTAATTGCTCCCCACAGTAGATACATCTGTTATCAGCTGTCATGTGCCTTGATTTTTAACCTAGAAATATGATTGCTATACCCTGGAAGAACTGGGAATCTGAGATCTAAGGCAGGTCTCTGTGACCAAAAAAGGCATGTGTGTTTGCAGTGAGCTTGGGGTGGCCAGTGGACCCTTTCATTGGGAACAAAAGAAGAAATGGAAAAGACAGAAGGAAAGTAAAAGAGTTAGAAAGGGAAGGAGGAAGCAAGAGAAGCTTACACTTGAAGAAAACATACACTGGAAACTGGATAAAGGGCTATCTTTTGTGATTTCAACCTCTATAATTCTCCAACGTAAGCATTAACATCTCCGTTTTTACTGAAGATAACTTGTGATATAAATCAAGTAGTCCACGGTTACCCAGTTAGTAGATGGTGGAACAGATTTGAATCTCCAGCTGGCCTTACTCTACAGCTTTGCTATTTGCCAGTCCCCCAAGGTACCTTCAAATGGCAGGGAGGGGGACCAACTCACCCTGTGAATGACCTAAAGGTCAATTCCTCAGAGGGCTTGTTAAAACACAGGTTGTTGGGCCGCATAGGTCTTGAGAATTGATTAGGTAGGTCTGAAGTGCAGCTTGAGAACCTGCATTTCAAACAGATCCCCAGGTGATACTGATGTTGCTGGTCTGGGAATCACAACTGGAGAACCACTGCCCTAATGGACTTTCCTAGTGTAGGCCCTACCCTTGCCTCTTCTGATGCCTCATTCTTCACAGATTTCCCCATGCCACACCAAATGTTGTGCTCCCTGCCTCCAGCACTGCCTGCCTATCTCCAAAGCCTTCCTCAGTGGTTGGTAAATGTCTGAAAAAGAGTATTTGGGGTCATGTAAGGAGCATGCCCAAAGTCAGGCTGTGTTAACACAGGAAAAAACTTGGGATTATGGCTGTCATCCAGTCACTTACCTACAACTTCTTGTTATTCCCCTCTAACTCAACAGCACCACTCCCAAAATAGATATTTAATTAGTTTTGGTGGCTGTCAGAAATATTAGTGTTTTAATAATAAGAAGCAGAAGGGAATTAATATTAATATATTAATTAATTAATATTAATTAATATTAATATTAATATATTAGTGTTTTAATAATAAGAAGCAGAAGGGAATTAAAAAATGTGAACTTCACATGTTGTATGGAAAGCAAGTATGCCAATTGCCATGAAGGTAGATGAGCTGGACCTGCCTTCCAAGAAGCTTCATAGGAGGAAAAGTAGGGACATGATGGGGGTTTGCCTATGAGGTTTTCTCAGTTTGGTGTCTGCCCATATCCTCCCAGAAGGCCCCCTTCTCCTTAACAGCTAAACTTGGAGAAGAGCAAATTATTTTCCCTTGGTCCCTTAAGCATATCTAAAACAAGCTGAGATTTTATGCCCTCTCCTGAAAAAGCTAGATCTCCTTTTAATACAGCCTTGTAAACACTCTGGCTATCTTGCCCAAAGTGTTGAAGGATAACCATCCTCCCTATTTTTGGAAAGGTGTGAACCAGGCTGCCCCAACAATAGCTACGAGGTACCACAGTATACAGCAAAGACTCAGATTGGCTATAGGAAGAAAATCTGCCAGTAACTCACCAAATGATCTTGGACAGGTCCCTTTCTCTGTCTCAGCATTTTTTTTTTTTTTTTTTTTTAGACAGAGTCTTGCTCTGTTGCCCAGGCTGGAGTGCAGTGGTGCAATCTCGGCTCACTGCAACCTCCACCTCCTGGGTTCAAGCGATTCTCCTGCCTCAGCCTCCAGAGCAGCTGGGATTACAGGCACCTGCCACCACACCTGGCTAATTTTTTGTATTTTTCATACAGACAGGGTTTCACCATGTTGGCCAGGCTAGTCTCGAACTCCTGACCTCAGGTGATCCACCTGCCTCGGCCTCCCAAAGTGCTGGGATTATAGGTGTGAGCCACCATACCCAGCCTGTCTCAGTTTTTTTACATGTCAAGTGACAGACTGGAACCATATAGATGATCTCTCAAGTCCCTTCCAGCTCTGGTATTCTACTGAGGCTAACAATTACTCTGCAAAGGACAGAGATTTCATTATTGCAGCGTATTTCTCCTCACCCTTCTTTGTGCTTGATAGGATGCTTTTACCGCTTTCTGCTCAAAAAAAAAAAAAAAAAAAAAAAAAAAAAGAGATTTTTTTTTTTCCTGAAGATAACTCACTCAAGCATTGCCGGCAACAGTCAGACTATCTGGGAAAATTGAGAAATGGGCTTCCCACTTAAACCCTTGACTGCCGCATTCAAAAGTCAATAGGGACCTTTGCTTTTTGTTCTCTCCACTTAGTTCTTCAGATAAATCATCCTTCTCATGACATCAGTTCTCACTCACCTCCAGTCCTATATTTCCTACTGCCTGCTCCACATTTCACTGGATAGTCTGCTACCACCTCCAATAAAATGCAAAATTCATCATATTCCCCCATTCTCCCTCCTTCTCAATTTTTCCCATTTAAGGAAAATCTTCTGGGCTTGCTATTTCTTTCTTCTAACCGGCTTCCTTGGCCCCTACAGGTCTGTCCCTTCCTCAAGCTATGCCTTAATGATGCAAATCTTAAAGCATTTTTGCTAGTATCACTCCTCAAGCTCAAGAAGCTTCAGTAACTCCCCACTCTCTCAAAGCTCTCCTTAATCTAGCCTCATCTCTGGATCCAACCTTTGCCTCTAACAAGGCAGGGGTTTTCTATCACTCTTGCCAGAACGAGTCTCTTGCATCCTTCTCATGACATCAGCTGTCACTCACCTCCAGTCCCACATTTCTTACTGCCTGCTCAACATTTCACTGGATGGCCTGCTACTGCCTCCAACAAAATAATGATCAATCCTACTTCTGTGCCTCTGATTTGGCCATATCCTTAGCCAATGGTTACACGTAGCGACACTGGAGCCAGGCTGCTTCTTCCTAGCTGTATGATTGTGGCCAACCTACTCCTTAATCCCTTCTCTGATGACTCCAGGCTGTATCCTCTCTCTCTCTGCCTCTTTCAGTAACCTTATCTACCTAGGATAAGGAGAAAATGAAAATTTGGAAGAGTTATTCAAGTTGTTGACTAGAGTATTATTCTTCAAATAACCAGAGTGTACACTTCTAAATGATAGGTCTAAAACATAAGCTTAATCCATAATGAACAATTTGTATACTCCATCTAAAGTTCTGACTTGAGTTCTAAAAGCAAGCAAACTCTGAGGCAGAACACAGCAATAGAGTAAGCCTCTCTGTCAGGTGGCAGAACAATCTATGGGGCCAAGGAAATTGTTTACATAATATGTACCCAGCTGCCCTATATGCCAGGCAATTGTTGCCAGGATTTATTGCCAGGTGGCTTCTATGGAAGGCCAGTTTTTGCTAAACATCTGTACAGGTGCCCAATGATCACCAGGGAAAGAAACAGAGATAGATGCTAGGTAAGAAAATTCCCACCATGAATATCAAAAACATCCCAAGAGTTGCCTTTTCTTTTCCTCAGGTTTTAACATTTCGCACTTGTTTCCAGTTTCAATGTGGTTGTTGCTATTGCCCATAAGTAAATAATTTCATTTCTTGGCAGAATAATTAATGCACTCAAGTGATAATGACTCTAAATGTGCTGAATGGAAGTATGTAAATATATTTTTTCATGACACAAAATCATCTTTTTCCTAATTTGGGTGTGTGATTTGTGAGTCATCACACATCAGCTTCCTTCAATATCCCATTATACCATACAGTTTTCACTTTAATAAAATGAAAGATCTACTGTTCAGCCACACCTGGCAGACACAAAAGGTAAGCCTATATAGGGGTCAGCCTTGAGCAAGACAGACCACCTGATCTAGAGTTCAATATGAACAGTGGTCATAAGCCAATTCACACTTTCCAGGACCTTTTAGGACATTTTAGCTTGGGAAACCCAGAGAAGCCCCTTAGAGCATGATGCCATCTGGAATATTTTCTCATTGAGGCTAATAACAAAGAACAGCTTCTTCCTGCACTTCTTCCAAAGGAAGTTAAAAGGTGATCTCTGCTCTAATGGTGACCCAACAGATGAGAGAAGGGTTGTTGCTTGCTTTTCTGGACCTTAGCAATAGATGGTAAGAAACCCAAGGCAGTAGCTCAACCAAATGGGCTTAGGAGTTTCTGAAGTGAGACCCAGCTGCTGCCTCAAAGTTCACAATGTTAAGAACTTGGTCTTGTTGAGAGAATGATCCCCTTTAAAGAAAATGCAGCCAAATGGGCCAAGGATTGCACAGATCAGAGAAAGACATGTTTCTAAATGACCAACCTAGATGATGTTGGCTAGAGAAGGTTCTATACTACAACAACTCCCAATCTGATAAACATTAGCTTGTATCTCCAAAATGTCTTGGAAACAGGAGTAATTGTCAAGTTATTCTGGGATATTTTGGCCTGACTCAAGCACTTCTGATGCATTATGCCACTGTTTCTTAATGTGAGGTTCACAGACCCCTGCTCAGAACCACCCTAATATTTTTATTAATAACAAACAACCAGGGTGATTCTGAATCACATGCCACATGGAAACCAACTGTCTTAATCTTTCTGGGACTAGAGAGTTTATATTACAGGAATTTCCCCTTACTGCACTGCGCCACTCAGAAGAAACCAGAATCTCTGGAACTCCAACTCTAGGCTTATCCTTCTTGTGCTAGATTCCAGAAAGTCTGAGGAATTATGGTGGCCTGTCCGAGAGGATTTCTCCCAGCCTGCCTTGAGAGACTATATGCTTCTGCTCTGTTCCACCCTCATTCCTGTCCAAACCTTCAGGCACTGAAGCTACCACTAGTTCTAATAGAAAGTCCTAGCAGCATCTCTCTATGCTATAATCTGGAAGCAATTTCCTAGAGCTGTATTAAATCTCCCCAAGGCAACCTCCAATATTCTAAGAGACAAATGGTTAGTAAAAATAATAATAATGGACTTAGCAATGCCCTCTCCAAGAGTTCCTGAGTCAGAACATGCCATCTCAAGCTTGAGGTTACCCTGACCTTCACCCATCTGTTGAGCCAGCTTGGGTCATATACCCAAAATGTTCCCGCCTTGGGAGTCATGCTCGTCTTCTTGGACTTGGTGTGAATGCTGAGCTCCAGCTACCCACTGGAATCTTTTGTTGCCTTACTACCCTGAGATATGGGAGCTGACCAGGACAAGCCTAGGGAATATGCAGGGATGCTCTAAGAGCCACAAATCCCTTAGGCGACCTAAACTCATCTTAGAGTCTGCATCTGGGTTCCTCAATTTCTTCATGTAGTCCCCTTAGGACCAGTCCTGGGAGCTTTAACTTTTCCTGGACTATGACTTGAAGCCAGGCCTTGGAGTTTTCTGGGCAGGGGTGGGCTTCCTTTGTTTCCAGAAGGTAGGAGGAGGGGAACTACATGAAGAATCTGTCCTCCATGCCTCCCACATGCATGGTTCTATACTCAACACCACAGGCAGAGGGTGGGTGGGCAACGCAGAGAGAAAAAGGGAACATCATTTTTTATCCATTTGTCAGATGTCGTGTTAAAGTCTTGTAGAGAAAGGAGAGCGGAAGGTAGGGGGAGGAGCAGGAGAGGAGATAGGTTGGAACTAATGGTCCTAACGTCATTAAATGTAGCCATCTGGTTTACAGTGGCAAGAACAGGAACAACATTTAGTTAGGAGCACTGTGACCTGCTCCTATATCTAGAGATGAAACAGGAAAAATAAATACATTTCAATTAACTGAAACCACCTTCAAGTCTGCTGAGCATGCCCAGCAAGGAAATAGGCTTGCAAAACCTCTAGACCTTGGCATGTTTCCAAAGAGAATGTAAGTATCTCCTAGGGAGTTTTTACAGCCTAGAGACTACATCTACATTTAAACAGCCCATCAAAAAGTGGGAGATAGTTTCCAGTGGTGCAATGATTTCCCTCTGCCTATTGGTTCACTGTGAGAGAAAAGACATCCAGCCAAGGCCAAGGCACCTAGCAATGCCTCTAGTCCATGTCAGAAGCCTTTTATGCTCAGGAATGGAGTATGTTCTCCTAAAAAAGTCTAGCCCAGTCCTGGATGAGGAAGTGGCAGAGGGATTCAGTGAGCAGCCATTGGATCAGGCCCCAAGGGACTCAAACTGGCTGAGCTGGCTTCCCCTCAGACATTGTAACCAAAGACTTAGCCAGAGGGATACAATGACTAAACCTAGGCTGCCAGAGAGGACAAAATAGAAGCAAAATCATACACACCCTCAAAGCTCAGGAGGGATGGCACCAGGTCTGTGTCTACAGGAAAAGTGGTTGTGCTTGTAACAAAACAATGTCAAGTAGGTTTGCTAAACTTATGTAAGGAAGCATCTGCCAGTCTGGGTTAGGTGAAAGTGGTGGGGGTAGAGAAGGGAAGGAAACCAAGGCAGCTGATAGAGGGACAAAGCATCTAGTAAGGTGTCAGGGCTTGAACTCCTTTTAACTGTCTCAGCTCAAGAGCCCCTTCAAAGGCAGTGGATTCTTATATTCAGAGTTGGTCAGGATTGGAGATTTCCAAGTAACTAGTTAGCACACCTAGTTCAGTCCTCCCTTTCTTACAGGTAAGAAAAATGAGGCTCCAATGAGAAAAGTTTCCTAAGGCATCAAGTTAATTAGCAGCAGAGCTGCCAAGATTAGAAACCAAGCCTATAGTCTTAGAAGAATGGTAGCCAATAGTTTTTGGATCATGTACCTCTAACGTTAAAAACAAAAATACAAACATTTAGCTATTCTTGTCACAAAAAAGTAATTATGTGAAATGACAGATATGCTTCACTATAGTAACCATTTTACTATCTATCTATATTACAACATCATGTTGTAAACCTCAAATATACACAATAAAATTTATTTTTTAAAAAAAACAAGAAACACCTATTCCAATATTTAAATACTAATGCAGTATGTGTTTTATTTAAAAAAAAACTCCACAAAATAGAAATTAAATAACAATGAGATTAACAATTTAATATATAAAGAACTAATATTTTCTCCCTCACTTTGGAGGTCACTGCTTTCAACATTTTCTGGTGCTTTTCTCTCCCACTGCTCTATAGATATCATCCCTTCAATACTACAACCAGAACCTGCCTTTCCCTCCCTGCTTAGGGTCCCAAACAGGTCTGACCCTGAAGATTAAAAGATAAGAACACTTTAGTATGAAGGATGAGTAAAGATACTTCCAGAATCTCCCTCACCACCAGATGTTTTTTGCTAAGGAATCTCAAATTCAAATTCACACTAAAATGCAAATGTCAGTAATAAAAACTGGGATGGGAAGAATGAGCTCCAGGTGTAGCTTGATTCTGGACTTGCTATATGAACTTGGGCAGATTCAGCTCCTCTCCGAGCCAGTTGCATTAAATTATTTCAAATGGAAAGTTGAGGTCATCTTTGATATATGCTGCTGCTTTGCTTCTAAAAACAGGTTTTGACAGGGGTGGGGTAGCCCCCCCCAAAAAAAAAAATGAAACAAGGACATCAGGAGAGGGATGGGGTGGAATAAAAAAGGTCAGAAGACAAAACCTGAGTATTTCAAATTTTTGCCATGGGCTATCCCCCACTCAAAATACAACTCCAGTACAGGGATGGCTTTTGGGTTCACTGGCAGAAGGAAAAACACTGCCTCTTCCACCCATTCAGACCACTGGGTTCAAGCCACCCAAAGTGTCTATGAAAATATTAAGTAGCACTTCTTCCATCTGTTCAGAACATCACAATTGCTAAGTTGGCTTCATATTCATGAGCTCAGTAGATCCTGCCAGAAATCCTGGGGATAAGCAGAGTGGGGATGAGTTGTTCCATTTTAAAGGTAAGGAAACTAATTCCTGAAAAAAGGAAGTTACCCAGCTATCCCAGGAGCACAGAGGCCAGGAGAAAACCTAGATCTACTGTGCATGGTCCAGTGAGGTTTTTTTCCTAATAATAAAAAAAAAATGGCTAACATTTATTGAATGCTTACTATATGTCAGAGACAAATCTAAGTTTTTACACATAATAACTTGTTTGATCCCTAGTTTAAGATAAGGAAACCAAAGTTCAGAAAAATAATGAAGTAACTATTGAAGTTCATGGAGCCAGAATCCAAACCTGAACCTAGACAGTTTCATTCTAGAATCAGTGCTCTTAACCTCTATTTTCCACGGCACATCTTCACATCCCCAAAAGGTGAAATTCAATGAAGTATCAAAGAATCTCCAAGGCACAGCAAGGTGCAGAACAATATGTGTTGTATATTACCATAAAAAAGAGAAAGAGGAATATATTCATATTTGTTTATACATCCACATAACATTTTTCTGGAAGGACTCATTGGTGGCCTCTGCAGAGGGCAGGGGGTGGGAGAGAGACTTTCCACTGTGCACTCTCTTGGACCTTTCGAATTTTGAACCATGTGAATATATTTCCTATCCAAAAATAAAAATTTAAAAATGAGATATCTATGGTCAAAAGAGATTAGGAAACTGCATGGCTACTTCTTGGCAAGGCTGAGCCAGCTAATCTTTTCCTATTCACTTCTGGGCTCTCAAATTTGAAGAAAAGTAGTTCCTCTCCCTGTTTTTCCTGAAGCACTGCATTCCCCCCACCCCACTTCCCCGCCCCACTGCTTATCCAATCCCACAGAAGACATCCCTCAAAATGACTACTGTAGTCATTTTGGAGGTTTGAGCAGCAAAAGTGAAGATTTGTACAGATTGGATTAGGCTCCCACAGCTGGTCAGTGAAAGATAGGAAAATAATGCATCAGCAGCAATACAAATGAAGACAGAGACACAAAAGGCCTTTTCCTCCGATGCCTACCCCTCAAGGCCTGAGCTCATCAGATTCTTCCATCTAGGCTCAGAATAGCAAAAACAAGCAAGCTAGAAAGACTCCAGGAAATCTGACTGAACACAAGAATCTGTGGCATACAAAGGAAAATCACACTAAGGGAGAAAAAGCAAGCCCAGATGGGTTTTAATGTCCCCATTGAGGCCAGGTGAAATTCAGCCCAAATGGTCTCCAGAGACACTCCCAGTTTTGGTTCTTGGATTATTTCCATAATCTTATCCCTCAACTGTTAGCACAATCCTCCAGAGATCAAGGCCCTCAAATATATTTCCTTAGATCCCTTTCAGCCGACCCCTTAGGCAGGTCAGAGGTACTCAAAAAAACTGTGAGGAGGTGGGGGTGACCAAGGTGGATTAAGTGCCTCCAAGAATCCTCTTATTGTCTTGAAGTGGCTTAAACCGGCAGAAGGATTGCTCCTCACAACAGCCTAACATCTCCAATTCTTCACTGCTTCCAACATGCAGGAGACAGTGGGACATGAGCTGCTGTGGGAGGGATGAAAAGTAAATCAGTGTGTCTCTCTTGGGCAAGCAGGGAAAGTGCTGGGTAAAGCTGAGCCCCAGAGAGCTGTTTGTCAGAGAAAAATCTAAGTTTTTATATATATTTACTTAAGTAGCCTCTGGCAGCTTCCTTTAGCACTGGAATTCATTGGTGGCAGCCCAGGGCCAGAGTACACTGGGTTGGGAATCTGAAGGCATGGCTTCTAGTACTGAATCCACCACTGCCTAATCCTGTCACCTCAGACTTGTTTCTCCTTTCTCTGAGCCTCAGTATTCCCATTTGTAAAATTGATATAATAATGGCTTAAAAGAACAGTATGGGGAAGGGGTAGAGAAATAAAGTGAAGTTTCTCAATTACCTCCAAACTATGTGTAATTACAACCTGGATGAAATCTTAACAATCCAAAGAGCAGGAATACAAGTTCAACATTTTACAAGACACTTTTCACATCCTATGTCACAATGAAGTCTTGCGCTTAAAACTCCTATGAGAGACTACAGTTAAGCCCATTCCACAGACCAGAAAACTGAGGGTCAGGAGAACTTTGCCCACAATATCCGCAGCAAGGGGAAACTTGAACTACATAGTGCCTGACCTTCTCCCTCTCAGTAAACCAGATAAAATGGCCATGAGCACAAACACTTACAAACAGTATTCTCTTAGAGCCAGAGCTGGCACTCTAGGCTGCCTCCTCTGGAAGGTGGCAGGTACAGGTGACCTGGCCTTGCTTTCTAATTTAGGAAGAAATCCCTGCTCCTGATGCCTCCCCTTTGCTCATTACCTAAGAGATTCCTAAGGAACCAAAGCTACATGACCACCTAAATGTTGCAAATCTGTTTTTTTTTCCCAGAATGACTGACCTGGCATTGAAAATCATCTGTAGAGGTGGGGGTAATCTCAGCATAGCTTTAACCAGCCTGACTCCATGAGGGTGTCTTCTCTTGGCTCCTTTTTGTGGCCTTTTCTGTCTACAGCTACTCCAATAGGAGTCAGGTCCAACTGTTGGCAGTAATTGAATCCAGTTTAGGGACAATGATGATGCAGCTTTATGCATGGAGAAAAGTGTATCTTCAAAACATCTTCTCAACTCTTAGCCTAGCTGAGCCTTTCCATCATCTAAGGGCAATACTGGATGTTTTATAAATAAAACAAGTAAGACTCAGACAGCAGAGGGGAACGTGACTGAGACACACTGTAAGAGGCAGAGCAGCAACTGAAACTCATGTTTCTTGACCTCAAAGCCAAAGCTGAGAAATGGGCATGAGGCTGTTATAGTTAATAGTAACCCAACTGAGGCTCTGAGGATGCTGCTCCCAGGCAAGCCTGGTATTCCCCAGCTACCTGTATCCGTGCTTCCCACCCTTCCCTAAGACCCAATCTAGGGCCCTGTCTTTCCAGCTTCAGCCTTTGGTACCAAGGACCACAAAGGCTTCCCCAGGACACCATGACCTGGTTTCCAGCTTGAGGAACTCTAAAAATAGCAGGTCTTCATTAGTGGGGCCAGATGGCCCAAGATGCTGTGCCTAGGGGCTAGGTTGTGGTCATTAAGGATGTGGCTGGTCTCAGGCCACCACTAACCCAGGAGAGGGTGGGCCACTGCCCAAAGGCATCTCCTGCTTATGCATCCTACCACTTCCGCTCACATGCTAACAACCACAATTTAGATATATTTACTCTAGTCCAGGTTGTTATTTCATTCCCAAGAAAGATGAACTTTAATATTCAGTGACTTTAGGCCTTCTGGGACATTGCTTCATAACCATATCACTCCACAATGGTTTGTAAGTGAACTGGGGGATGAAGGAGTAGGCTCAAGCTTTCTGCATTGATCAGTCCCAATTTGCGTTTTCCATTCTTCTGCATCTGCCTATTAACTCACATCTGAGGGCTCTGCTCTGAACCCTGTTTACCTTACAGAGACTGCTACAAAACATGCCATCTTGAACATCCATTTTATTACTGAGCTTACTGCCCTCTCAAGTCTAATTTCAAGGTCAAAGGAGAGCCAGAGCAAACTTATGGAGGCCCACCAGCTGGGACCAGTACCCTGTCATGCCCACTTAGAAGAAAGTGACAGCTGGCTGGCCCTAAGGGAAGGACGTGTTCTGCGTCAAAATGTGTCCCACAGGGCTGTGTGGAGCATGTGGATATGTCCCATAGGTGTGTTCAAGTGTGACTCAACACTCAAGTGTGGAGTGTTGTTTGCCCAAGTATGTCTTTAGGAGTGTGTATCTCAGGTACAGAAGTGCATGTCCTGGGTAAGAGTATATCTGAGAGTGCATCTCAGCATGCCCCATATATATGTGGGTGCACAATTGTGCCTTATATGCATCCATGTGCATTCACACATGCAGATGTGCACAAGCATCCCTCGTGTGTGTTCCTGTGTGTGTATCCTGCCTGTGCTGAGAATGTGCAAGTGTGAATATTCCTCCCATGTTTAAACGAATGTGTGTTCCAAGTGTGTTAATGTGAAAATATGCTCCAGCTGTGTGTCCCATGTGTGTCCCAAATACAGCCTATGTGTCTGAGTATGTGTAAGTGTGCATCGCATATGATCTATCATGTATGTGTATGTGAAGGTACGGGCATAGAGCATGGATAGACAGCAAAGCTGAATCAATTTTCTTCCCCATCAATTTGTTTCTAACAGCTTTCCTTCAAGTCTGGGTCAATCTGCTCTTAAGCAGCACAAAAGACCTGGGTTCAAATTTCATCTCTGTCACTTCCTGAATGTGGTAATCACAGGTGCTTTTCCCAGGAGGCTTAGCCACCCTTCATTCATCTAAAGAGCCTCATAAATGTAAGGTAAATTAGCCAATGGCTGAATAGAGAGAATGGGTGAAGATCGAGGACAAATTCTGAGACTTTGGGCAAGTTCCTGTCTCTCCTTAGACCTCAGTTTCCCCAGCAGCACACTGAAGGAACGAGCTCAATGCATGGGTTCCTCTCACCGTTACCCAGTCACTTATCAGCTAAAGTACTATGGACAAACTCTCCTCCCTCCTCCCAACACCACAAAGAACCAGTGTGTAGATATGTGCATGTGGATTAGCACCTGCAGATGTCTCATCCCAGCTAGGCTCTCTCTAACCCTCAGCAAGCTATTGGTTGTCTCCCTATTTCTGTCATTCCACACTCATTTTCCCAGTGGCCTGAACCAACTGGAGTAAAAGCAATGGCATACAATCTCCACCAAAGCCCAGGCAAAATGACATGTATTTTATCCAAATCACTCTTCTCCATCCTTTGTGATGACCACAGACACTGGTAATGGTAAAGAGCCAGCTTTTAGGATCAAGGCCCAGTCTTTAAGAACACGGCCAGATAAACCCACAAAAACATCCAAACTAAGTAGGTCACAAAAGACTGCAGAATCTGGGGCCACTTTTCTTCATTTTGAAAGGCCTTTCATGTATCCCTGGACAATATGATATCCAGATGAATTTATTGTAGATCCAGTGGATGCACCAAAGTACCAATTAATGGTTCAATGCCAACCTATCCAGTTATCCAGTTGCATCTGCCTACTTCTTTCTTCTATCTTGATTAACTTTTGTAAAAATGCTTAGAGCCAGGTGTGGTGGCTCACTCCTATAATCCCAGCATTTTGGGAGGCTGAGGTGGGTGGATCACTTGAGGTCAGGAATTTGAGACTAGCCTGGCCAACATGGCAAAACCCCGTCTCTACTAGAAACACAAAAATTAGCTGGGCTTGGTGGCACGCAGGAGAATTGCTTGAACCTGGGAGGCGGAAGTTGCAGTGAGCTGAGATTCCACCAGTGCACTCCAGCCTGGGTGACAGAGCAAGACTCCGTCTCAAAAAATAAACAAATAAACAAAAAACAACAACAAAATACTTAGAAGCAAACTACAGAAGGAATCTTAATAAATGGCTTGCCTAGAGACACTTGGTACTGGTGAGTTGGTAATATCTAACTCCATATGCTATGTTCTTCCTAGCACACCACTGACTTTACGATACAGTACTGACCCGAGTCAATCAAAGCAATTCTCTGAGCTTCAATTTCCTTAGCCATAAAATTGGGAAAATAATCTTGGCTTTGGCCACCTCATAGTGTAATGGAGAAAACAACATGTGTCAGGAGCAGAAGACTATATAATAGTCTTTATTTTCTTGTCCTGTCCCCAGATCAGTGAGATGTTTCCAAACAAAATAATGCAAGTATAAGTGAAGATAATGCAAATATAAGTTGATTTGTTCTACACAGCTCATTGGGCAAGAACCTGCAATTTCTAAAGCAATTTTTGATCATATCATGAAAACTCAATAATCCACACAAATTCTAGCCAAGGATCTAGAGGACAGAATTGTTTTTTAATTGCCATGTCCCTAAGTGGTTTATGGCTTGATGGACTTAAGAAGGTGCTAAATAAAAACACAATTCATTTTCGTTTTCTTCCAAGTCCCTCTTTTAACTTTGCAGGAGATGAGGAGAGAGAAAGTTAGTCTGCTATTCATAGCAACACGTATGTGACTGCATGGGAAATGGAGCTTGGGATAAATAAAAGAAAGCTTATTTAAAAACAACAACAACAACAAAAATCAAAAAACAAAACAGTTTTCCACCAAGCACCCAAGACATGGGTCAGGTCACAGGGCCTTTCTTCTTCCAAGGGAGAGAAGTAAAAAGAGTCCTCCAAAAATGACAGAGAGAAATGAGGGACAGAAACAATGGGATTTGTTCAAGGTCACACAGCAACTGACTTCACATTTGTACCTCCATTTTACTCATGTGTACATCTTTCATTCAACCAAACCTTTATAGAGGGCTTACTGAGTGTCAGGCCTCCACTGGGACAGTCATCCACAGATAATTTCTGCCTGAACTGAAAAATAACAAACTCCTAGTTCTGTGACACTTTGCTTTCCATCACACCACACAGGTTTCCCCAAACAACCCTTGAAAGACCACAGTGGCTTGCACATCTTGTAGGTCCAGGAATTCACATCCTTGCCAGGCAATGTTCTAATTCCAGCACTACTATAAATGTACCACATTTCCTTGGGCAAGTCCTTTTCTTCTCTAGGCCTAGTTCCCCAGCTTCCACAATGAGGAGATTAGAATCAGGACAGCTCCAGCACCTCTTTTTCTAGAAAATATAGCTAGCTGCCTGCAGTGACTTTAAGTGGCACTATAATTTCCAGAGCTGAAGCCCAGAAGGCCAGGCTGGAAGCAGCTATGTAACAGTAAGTCTTTGAACATTCTTTTTCTCACCTGTGAAATGGAGATAATCTCAGCTCTACCAGCTTCATAGGGCCATAGAGAAAATCAAGTGAGATGATGTACAAAACCCACTGAAAAGCCTAAGACTGTTCAAGGGGAGTAGTCAAGAACCAAGTGAATATCCACTAGCCCCAGTTGCTTTCCTCTTAATCCAAGTAGAGTGTAAGTCTTCCCATGCAGTTCAGTCTAAATTTACAAGACATGCACCTCAGCTGGTTGCATGCTCCAAAGGAAATTAATAAATCCCTCCACTCCCTTTGGGTCCTAAGCACAAAGCAGTCTCATCATTTTGCTTTTTTCTGAGCTCTCCTGCCACGCAGGGCTTATCAGAGCCCCTCCTAGAGATGCCTAGCTCCTCCTCTGCCTCTATCCCAATGCCAAGGCACCTACTGCCCAGCCTTCTTGCCATCCTGCACAATTCACAGAGGGAGGAGGGAGAGAGTAGGTGGAGGAGAGGCTGTGGGAGGTTCAGCTAAAAGTAGCTACTGCCTTTAGGCACCACACTCTGAGGGGGTGGGGGGTGGGCTCTTAGTACATCCTTCCTGTAGCCAGCTGGGCACGGAGGTGCATGGCTTTCCTTTCTCTAATGAAGGCAGGCAGGTGGAGAAATCAGCTGCCAAAGCCATTCCCAGAGCTGGCTATGGATGTGCAGTGCCGGCCTCCTCTGGGCCCTGAGGGTACATGGCCACTCACAGGGCTGCATCTACTGCTCTCTGCCTCAGGAGAGCTAATGTGGCCTTCAGGAGACTCTGTGTTCCCCTCACCCCCATCCCACTCCCTGGAACTTCAAGGACTACTAACAGGCCTGCTCCCCCTCCAGGAGGTTATATAATGCTCTTGTTCTCCCAGCCTCTTGTCAGCTTGCTTTCTCCAACCAAACCTGAAAGAGCATTCAGGTCTCTGATCCAGCCAAAGGAGCATACAGCCAGAAACCTATAGGGCAGGTAGCAAGTTACAGCAGGCAAGAGCCCTATTTAAAGAATCAGAATCCCAGAACCATCACTGCAACTTTGGACACGTCCCTTTCCCCTCCTGTGCCTTAGTTTTCTCACTTGTAAAAAAAGGAGTGGGGGCAGTGTGTTGTACTAGGCACTTTAATATCTGCCCCTATGTGATTCTCTGTAAATCCTGGCCACTTAAATGAAATACCCACCCCCATCACACAACACCATCCAAGGGTTCCCTATCTCCCCAAGCACTATGGCTGGACTTGGCAGAGCCATCTCCACTCTTCTAATTCCAGTTCCTCTAGTGACCAAAATCTGCATAGGCAAGATGATTGCCTGGAACTTTAGACTCTGTCCTCCATACCTGCCCCATGCCCATTTCAACCAGACAAGCTGTGCTTTTTCCTGTTTTATATAGAAGCTTCTGGCTAACATTCCATTTGAGAACATGGCTCTTTTACTGAAACCACTCTCACTTTAGTGACATGGAAACTGAGACCTAGGTGGGAAGGGCCTTGATCAAGATCTGGCAGCAAGGTAGGTACAGAGCCAGGGCTTAATCCTAGGGCTCCTGAGGCCTTTTCTTTTTTCTCCTACTGCATGTCTGCCTTCCATATGCTATCCTTCTGCCATGCATGTACAACTTTCCTTCTTCTCTGCTACCAACACTCAAACTTGGCGCTCAAAGATCAATGCCCAATTCCCATCAGGGGCCTGGAACTAGCACATAAGAGTGATAAGGGCAAGAGAAAAACTGGCCTGAACACATCCCTCTCTAAACCTTTTTCCTTCCTCCACATTGCCCCTTTTTGCTCCTTTCTTCAAAGCTTCCTCCTGAATACTGCTCTATGTCAGTAAAACCCCTTTAATTCTCAGAGTTATGACTGCATCCTGACCACAGAGTCCACTATGCGGGCTATACCAGAAGCACTGCAGAATGTTTGGTATCAAGACGCCTTAGAACTACCACTACCACTAGTCACTACCACTACCTGTGTGACATTGAGTAAGCTGCTTAATCTCTATGAGCCTCACTTTCTTAACTAATTTTAGGTTTGAGGAAGAAGCCCGTGAAATAAATAGGAAACCTCATTTGTTGAAATTCTTATTAATAGAAGTAGTATTATTAACCAAGTGAATGGCTACTTAAAGTACTGCAGGAAGGGGCTCTGAGCTGTCAAAGCAATCCATCTTTTTCAGACCTATGAGACTGGTTCTATATCTATGAGAGGCAATTCTCAATTATCCATATGAGATATTTCTTTAATAAACAGAATCCCAAACTGGCACACCCTTGCTACTCAATTCACTGTACCACTTCCTTCCCTGTTTGGCAGCCAGTGCGCGTTCATACAGTCTCCTTTCCTGCTTGGCAGCCAGTGGGTGCTCAAAGAATACAACCTAGGTTCACTTGTTCTAAAAGAAACCTAAGCCAAGTATAATTAAAAAGGCAAAACTGCTATCCTTAAAACCATCCTGTGTATTCTAAACCTGCTAAAATGGATCTCTGGATTACCTGCAAGATTTAAATAATATCTGTACTCGTGTTGATCACAAAATAAGCACATATTGTTGGAGCTAGAAGAAATCTTTGAAGTCATCAAATTCACCCATCCTTATTTTGCTGATGAAGAAAACCAAATTTCAGAGGAGAGAAGTAATTTGCCTGAGGTCACTAGTAAATGAGCAGAATCTTCCCCATCATGATAGCAAATGTGTAGGAACTGAATTTTTTTTATTCCTGAAGGGTTCAAACCATCTCACAGCTGATTATTTTAAATACAATTAGGTCTCCAGACTACTCATTCCCTAGGGTTGATTCCTCCTTTTTAGAGTGAGCACAAGCCCCTGGAACTTATCAAGGCCCCCACAGTCCTAGAATAAAATCTCACCATCTGTGAAGCTTGCCTAGTCACATGTGTGATAAGTCAGACAGACTGAGCTAACATTTCCTATGAAGCATTCCATAGCAGTCATTCTCACCCCTGGCTGAACATTCCCATCACCTCAGAGAACTTTTAGAAAAATATTGATGCCAGGAAGCCACTACGACCAACTCAATCAGATCTCTCCCAAAGATTCTAGGAATTGTTGTTACTCTTAATATTCCAGGTGATTCCAACGTGCAGCCAGTGCTGAGAACCACTGGGTTAATGGAAACAATTAAGTAAAACAACAAGAGAAACATACACAAAGAGTTTCCGGAACTCTTTGAGCACAAAATATATTCTGTTTTAAAGCTAAACCCATTATGTCCTGCTTTTTCAAAGAGGAGAAAGTAATACACAGAAACTACAGTTGTAGTACTGACCCTCCGCCAAATTCTGAACCCAGTTTAGAAACATTCGCTTTGTAGGCACAGAAAGAAAACAAGAAGCTCTGGAGCCCACAACCAGATTTACCATGAGTAAGAGGCCAAGTAGCTTATACTCCCTTTTCTGATGGGGCTATCAGTTTGGCAGATGCTTGCTAAGAACCTAGCATATCTTGATGCCCACAAAGCATACAACAAATCTATCATGCTATATTATTCACATTAACACCTTGGTAGGATAAATGCTAGCACAGCCAGGTGCAGTCTGCACTGGTTGACCAGATACATACAAAAATTAACATGTCCCAACTCCAAGAGGGGCTCTGGTGAGGTGACAGAAGAGCTAGCATTAATCATATCATAGTAAACATTTCTTTGAATCAACAATTCAAATGACATTTATTCAGTGTTCAAATAATGCAATGCTAGAAGAGGCTGCTAACCTGTTGTGTGACATGAAGAAAAAAAAAAACACCTCCCAAAGGCTAGAACAATAGTCCAACCAAACAAAATAGAGTTTAACTGATGCAGTGCTAGAAGGGACTGCTAATTTGTAGCACAGCATGAAGAAAAAAGTTTAAAATCCACAGAAAGCTAGAATAATGGACCAACATATTAAGACAAAATGTAGCAAATTTGGTTCAAAAAACCCTAAAGTGGCCAACTTCACAAGAGAGTAGAGGACTGGACTAGACAGGAAACGGTTTGGACCTACATGCTCAAAGGCTGAGTCTTAACCCTGGCTGCACATTTGAATCACCTTGGGGAATTTTAAATTAAAAAATAAATAAATAAAGCTCCCTGGGATCTAGTCCATGAAAATTAAATCAGAATCTCTCAGATAGGGGGCCTGGCATGGGTATTTAAAAAAAAGCTTCCCAAGTGATCTGAATGTTCAGTGAGGGTTGAGAATCAGTAGAAGGCTGCATTATTAGACATTTCACAGACAAAACAAAGTTCTTTTGCACTTGATCTCAGTCAGGTGGCACCTAGAGTAGCATGAACAGTTCTGGGCAGCACATTTTTAAAGAAATATAGAAAAATAAGTGTGCTTCAAAGAGAAGAACAATTGTATGAAAACTACAGTTCCTTCAAAACATTCTGTATTTTAGACTTCAGCAATTCACACTGGCCTTTCACCTTGAAGATCCCAAATAGTGAGTTTTCATAAAACTAAATAGAACTCATTAATGTATATTCAAGACAAAAAAGGCATTTTATTGAATGAAAATTCTGAGCAAAAGTGCTATACAAATGAAAGTTATTTAAAAGCATTAAAAACGTGAGTAGCTGAGGAAGCTAGTATGACTTCAGGGATGACTCCCAAATCTCCCTCCCTGCTTCCTTCCCTTTCCCTTTCCCTTTCCCTTTTCCTTCCCTTCCCTCCCTCCCTCCTTTCTTCCTTCTTTCCTTTCTTTTTTTGTGATGGAGTCTCACTCTGTCACTCAGGCTGGAGTGCAGTGGCACAATCTTGGCTCACTGCATCCTCCACCTCCTGGGTTCAAGCCATTCTCCTGCCTCAGCTTCCCGAGTGGCTGGGACTACAGGCGCGTGCCACCACGCCCGGCTAATTTTTGTATTTTTAGTAGAGACAGGGTTTCACCATGTTGGCCAGGCTGGTCTCGAAATCCTCACCTCAGGTGATCCACCCGCCTCAGCCTCCCAAAGTGCTGGGATTACAGGCGTGAACCATTGCGTCAGGCCCTCCCTCCCCACATTCAACATCACACTACCTAGGAATGACCAACTCTGACTCTCCTCTCTGTTTGAAAGGCAGACCCACTCCCATCCCAACAATCTTGCTGACCCTTACTTTCCTCATCTGTAAAACTGGGAATAACAATCATCTCTACCCACTTCACAAGGCTGATGTGATGCTCAAGTTAGAAAGGGTGTGAAATTCCTGCGTAAACTCTATAGGCCCATGCGCTGATAAGGAGTTATTAGTATTGTCATTACTGGACTGCTTCCTGAGGCTTCTCTCCCCTCTAGGTTCTTCCCCTTCTAGTTTTTCCTCTTTGTACTTTGGTGCTAGAGCAAAGTACAATAAACTAAATACTCTACAGAGCTAGATCCACCTAAGACAGAAGGAGACACTCTGGGCAGATACTGGAGAAGCTAAACTTTCATCAAGGATTCTTGGAAAGCCAGAGACTTGGTTGGCCTAGAACAAGTTGCAGAGCTGGAAATAAGAGCTAGAGAGTCTAAGATTCCCCTCCTCCATTCCATTTCTTGGGGCAAAGCCACTGGAGCTAGATCCAGATGCCTTGTAGGAGGTCTTCTGAGGAGGCAGTTATTTTGGGAGAAAAGGCTCAATTCTTACATCCCTGCCCAGAGCAAGCACTCTGCAGGCCAAGGGACCAGAGGCTGAGATGGCAGACAAAGGTTAAAGAGGAAGACATGCTTTGTTACCATCCCTCAAACCACCAGACTGTGACCTCTGGCTGCTCTCAATCTGGGCCTTACCTCAAGGGCAGAAGAGCACCTCACCTACAGCCTTGTTGGAATCTTTCAGCTCCCTAGTAGCTGAATCACACACACACACACACACACACACACACACACACACACACACACACCGGTGGGTGAGAGTCTCTGAGCCAGGGTCCAAGCCCTGTTCACCAGCTCCATTATCAAACTTGCTCTTTCAACTTGTCCAGCCTCCCCCGTCAGAAACTACTACACCAAAACCACAGAAAGAAAAATTCCCAAATTCTATAAAGCTAGGCTGATCAGGATTCCCCAAGCCACAGACAAAATTGGGGCACACTGCACAAGCACACTGCAGGTTCTGACAGATGGAGGCTGTCTCAATGGAAGAATGCTGTTCAGTTTGTTCCCACCAAGATATCACTTCACCCCCTCCCTGATGCAGCCAAAAGTCAGGGTGAAAAAATTTGTTTTTTCAGGGCCTGCAGAGCTTCTGGCACTAAAGCTAGGCAGTGAAATGGCACAGTTAATCTTAAGGAGATGGGACTGACTAGAAAGGAATTTGAACCCAGGAGTTTTCTAATAAACAATCTCATAGCTGGATGAGGCTAGGCTGTATATGTCTGCTGTGGACATGTTTCCGAGGCATTTGCGGGAAATGGGGATTCTGTTCTTTCTTTGTTCCCTCCCCAAAAGCATCTCTCCAAGTCCCGCTAGGCTCTAGCCCTCTTTCTCTAGAGTCACTGGTGCCTGGGCCTTTAAAGGGTGGGCTCTGGAGCCCAGTGGGTGCTCAGTGATACAGGGGTTGCTAGGATACTAGTAGAGGGCATTTTCTTTAATTCTTTGATGAGGATCCGGGAGCCAAAATCCCTAAGCTGGGATTTTGTCCCTCCTACATAGCAAAAGCTTATCCTATACTCAAAGGGGCCAGAGAGGAGGGAATGGAATGGAGGAGCTTTATTGGGAAAAGTTGGGACAAATCAGAGAGGAAAAGTCCTCTTGTCTTTTTTACTTCTCACCCATTTACAGTGGGGAGGTGGGAGGAGGAGGTGGTGTCAGGGGTGGGAAGAAAGGGAGAAGGAGAAAGATTAAGAGAGAAGGCAGAGGAGGAAGGAAAAAAGAAGACAAGTCAAAATGCATAGGGTTCCACTTCTCTGGGCTGCATTTCTCATTTTCTCCCACTCTTTTTTTGCTAGAGAAAAATGTCCTCACAAGTCTGAAGGAGAAATGCCAAACCTTTAGGATTCACACAAGTAAAAAGTCACACTGCTACCTTTTGTTCTCTACTCTCAAATTCCCTTCTGGTTGCTAGATGGTGGCCTGCCATCTGGCTAGCAACATCCCTTTATTTGCCTGGAGACAATTTTAAAAGCGCTAACCCATTTCAACAGCTAAATTACTAATGGAAGGGCTCATTCAAGACAACTCCTTAGCCTGAGGGGTTTTAGGTGGTGAAAAGAGGACTGGCATGGGTGATACCCATCCATCCCAGCATTTGTGAAATCCTTATAGGTCCTAGAACAAGGAGGCCATTCAGAACTGTGGAACTCAATACCGTCTTTCCTCATTCCTACCACCACACCCCGCATCCACACTCAGGAGTGTGCTCCCCCACACACCCCACCATGAACATACTGCCACACACCCTACACACATACATTCCCAGAGGCTTTCTGCCAAAGGTCTGTCAGGCTCACAGAGGATAAGGTATTTCATGACACTACTTAAGTCATAAACCGAGATCAAAGACTAGTCTCAGAGACCCCTGCTCCCCTTGGGGGGAAAAAAGTCAAAAAGCTTTCCCTTATTGTTGTCCCAGTTTCCTTCCCAAATAACTAGGCAAAAAAAATCCCTTAGCTTAAACTTGTTATCCAGGCTCTACTACCAGATATCCTTCCCCTCCTCCCACCACCCTTTTGATTAACATTTTGTTTTCCTTTTCACCTGTCTTTCCAGTTCATCTCCCCCCACGCCCACTGACTTCAAGTGTCTAGGGGTCATAAAATCATAAAATGCAAGAACTTGGAGGTCACCTAGTGGAAGCATCCAAAAATGCCAATGTTACTGGGAATCTCAAACCCACCGAGGAGGAAAAAAAGTGCCCAAGGTCAAACAGCTGCTGAATGGAAAAAACAAAAAACAAAACAAAAAAAAAACAGGTCTGCAGCTGCCCAGCAAAGAGCCATTCCCCACTCTCCAACACTGTATCAAAACAAAGTGCCCAGACAAGATATAAGCTTACTTCAAATAATACACTGAAGCTAAGGGGAAAAAAAAAAAGAAAACTCACTAAATTATCTTTGCAAAGAAATAGGTTCTCAGTTCCATCCAGGGGGTCTCCACAAACGGATCAAAGAGTAATTAATAAGAATCAGTGCCAGCAAACTTCCCAGATCATGTTTACACCATGGTACTAATCTCATAAAAACCTCAGCTTCTCACCCACACCAAGTCAAGGATAGCATGCTTTGAGGCCCCAAACCCCCTCTGACGCCATTAAATAATACTTTCTGGGTCCTGTGGCCAAGACAATTTCAAAGGCCCTCTTCACAGCCCCTCTCCTTTCAGAATCATTTCCAAAGAGACTGGAAAACCGGACATGGAACTTGACAGCATAATGACAGCAGATTTGCACATCAGACATGAACAGCCACCCACATGGGTGGAGGGGGAGCATGTGTGTAGATGTGTATGTGCCCTGATTCACTGCTATAATACATGAGCCATAAATGGCATTATTTCAAGCCAGGTAAGCAATGGAATGGGGAAGGCCGGCCTACATTAACAGGGGAGAAAAAAAAAAAAAACGCAAAAAAACAAGTGTTATACAGACTAGCATCGCAGACATTTCTTTTCCTGGCTCTGCCAAGAGCTTTCTCAGAGGAAACAGAAATATAAAAATAATAGCAATCGCAATAATAACAGAAACCACCACTACCATCTGATACAGACAAGCAGTCATATCTCAAACTGAAATGTCGCTTCCAGCTCATGTTTTCCATGCTCTCATCCCTTTCCATCTAGACATTTTTGGTTTTTGGTGATCAAATTTAGCACCAAAATTTGGTAACTCTTAATTTAGCACATTACAGACTTTCAGTTTGTTATGGGACTGTTTCAATTACAGAGACCTCTGATCTTAAAGTAACAAACAAGGGAGCAAACAATAACATCACCACTTTCTCATCAACCTTATCAAGTTATATTTAAAATGTAGTTCAAGAACATCATTGCAAACGAGATTACCCCAAAGGAGCCATATCCAAATACTATTATTCCCAAGGTGAATAAAGAGCTGGGTTCGTGTGTGTGTGTGTGTGTGTTTGATGAGACAGACAAAATCCCCAAACTCAAATCCAGGGCTACAATCTTTGGGAAAGGGAGCCCAAATAGCTCCTGTCAAAGTCCTCTCTTGCCAGTTCAAAAAATCAGAGAATGCTTTTACATACTATTTCATGATTCCAAAGACACTAACATTTTAAATATCTTAAAGCTTTAAGGTTCAAGAAGTGTTTTAAATGTGGCTTCTTTCAAAATTGAACCCTGGAGAGCAAATTGAGATTCAAAGGACACAGTCACCAACTGCCAGCACAACAGACCCGTGTCACTTCCCAAATTCTTGCTGCTCATTAGAGACTAAAGAATCATTTTCCCTAAATCCATTCCTTGCATCGATTATTTTCTCTCTAAATATCCAGTGCAAAGACTGTCTTTCCCACGATTGCAAATATTCATCATGCTCTTCCACAAACGCTTTTCCCCTCAAACAAACCCAAATGCACTCCTGATGGCAAGAGAAAAATTTTGACTAAAATTCCCTGATGGAGTTTAAAGGTAGTCTTCAAGGAAATGAGTTGAGAAGACACCACAGACTGCAAAGCCACTGTTTAAGGACGCAGAGCTTGCTCCATGAACGCCACATAGATTAAAAATGCACACACGCATGCACACTTAAATAAAAAGCATTTCTTCATCAACAATTTCACTCAAGCAATAGGCAACTTTAAGAAGGCACGGGCATTCTTAAAAGACAAGACACGACAAAAGATTTAGGGAGAGATAATATACCAACGTCATACATATCACAGCGAGGCCATGTTGAAGCTCAAAACGTTTTCCCCCCTGAGTAAGAAAGCTTGTTCTTTCTCTCTCTTTCCCTGTCTGTCTGTGATTTTTTTTTTCTCGGTGGCTCTCGGGATGAAATCAAAGCGAGAGTTCGCGACAGCTCAGGTGGCTGGACTCCATTCAGCGCGTTCCCAGGAAAAACATGAGTATGACATTGACAAGCAGGAGGACTACAATCACGGCAAAAACGACTACAGTTTGCACATCCAGGGTCATGGTGCAATGCAGAACACTGTAGTGTTCCAGGTGGGGGGCCGGCAGATTGGGAGATGTCAGTCTCTGTTCTGTCAGACTGTCCATACAGCCACCATGCTAGAAAGGAGAGGAGGAAGTAGGATGGTTAGGGAAGGGCTGGGTTTGGCGCCCGAGTTTAGTCGGGGGGAGGGGAGGGGGATGGGGATGGGGTGCTTGGTTTCCCCCTTCTCAGGATTGGGCTGATCTTCGTCCCTAGCTGAGAAATCTTAGCTTGCGCTGAAGTCGGCAGAGTCCAGCATTCTCTCTCGGGCGCCACGGGAAAGGCAAAATCCTAGCTTTCAAAGGGAAAGGCGGGGGGAACCTGTGAGTGGTTCTCCGGCGCCTGCTCAGTCTGTCCGGGCGTGCGTCCGTCCGCCTGCCTGGCTACCGGTCAGTCTCAGTCTCCCCTACTCCCTTTAGTTCGCTCGCTTTCCTAAGCTTGCTCGCTCTCTTCGCTGGGCTCCCGGCTGCCAGACACTCCTTCGATCCCTGCCTTGCTGGCCCTATCCCTCTTCTCTCCCCATCCCCCGCTCAGCCCGTAGGCTGCCTTTTTATTCACCGAGCGACTGCGGGCGCTTGCGTGAGGCGCGGCCAGAGCCACTGACATACCCGCCGACCAATAACAGGTGCCGCAGTAGCACGTTCGCTGCCCAGGGGCGGGACTTGCGCTGGCGTGCTAGCCGCGACCGCCAATCAGAGGGCTCAAGGCTCCCAAGCAAGCTCGCTCTCTCCAGATCGGCGAGAGTCACCAGGCACCAGTTTTGGTTTGGGGGTGGGGAGTTTCTTGGGGGCGGATAGAGGGGGTATATAAGGAGATGGGGGAGGAAAAGAACTGGGAAAGAGGGAGGGAAGGGACCCAATAGGATGCAAAGGAAGGAGATCACGTGAAGAGGGAGAAAAAGAAGAAAACACGAGGAGGAAGGAGAAGAGAGGGAAGATAATGAAGAAAGAGAATTGTGGGGAAAGGCAGAAAAAAGGATGGGAAAAAAAAAAAAGAAGGAATGGGGGGAAAAAGATAGGTAGCTGTGGAGAAGGCATGTACCTAGCAGCCACTTTGAGCCTGGGCCAAGGAGGAAGCAAAGGTGCCTTTGGCCACCGCCTAAGAATTTACAGGCAACTCACAATTAGCTATAAAAAGCTAACAAACCAGTGTTGTGGACATAATCACAGGGACACACGACAGAATTTCCAAAATCCAATTCTATTTGGCTTTCCCTGATACCACTGCCCTTACCTGGTCAGATTTCCTGTCTTAATTATTGTTTCTTCAGACTAGGACAGTTAGCTTGCACTTTTCCAGCATTCTGGGTACTATGAAGGGAAGCCAGCATAGGGTTAAACATTTGCCATGGAAAATCCTCTATAGAACTTGCAATCTGCTTGTAATCATTACCCTGCTCTGTGACCTGGTATCTGGAGCTAAGCGGGGATAAGCCATGGAGTGGAGACCAGAAGGTTTCAAATTTACTCTCAGCCTTACCTCAAGCTTGCTGTATGACTTTTGGGCAATTCCCTTTTCCTCTCAGGGGTCTGTCTTCTGTCTCCCTGTTGTCAATGAGGACTTAGACTTATCTGAGAATTCAGTTAAACCTCAGAACCCTCACCTCAGAAAAAAACAATTTCAGTGGTTCCCTGGGCCTTCAAACCAAGGACTCCCTTACACAGGAGATCTCTCAGAGCCTTTTTGCTCTTATATTAGAGGATTATATGACTGAACAGTAGGTATATACCTAAGAAAAATGAAAACACGTCCACACAAAAACTTATACATGAATGCTAATAACAGCATTATTCACAACAGCCAGAAGATGGAAACAATTCAAATGTCCAACAACTGATGAATGGGTAAACAAAATGTGGTATAGCCATACAATGAAGTATTATTTAACAATAAAAAGGAAATGAAATACTGATACATGCTACAACATAGATGAGCTTTGAAAACATGCTAAGTGAAAGAGGTGAGCAAAAGGCTTTTGTATTATTCCATTTATAGAAAATATTCATATAGTTAGGGTAAATACTGTTTCATGATGCTTTCGTTTCAGTTATATACAAATATAAATGTACTGGCCTGTGATGTGAAATGTATTTCTTATAGCAAGTAATACTCAAAACAGTTTGAAAACTACTCTTCTAGATTATGTTGAGACAGATACTGGTGATCAGGACAGTACCATAATATAAGCCACTACAATCTGTCTACTCGTCTTTGAAAGCTCAGTCTTATCCTGTCTCTATTTCCTCACTATCTTTTGATCCCTCAACCCACTGCATCCTGGCTTTACCCTCATTATCCTATAGAAAACTGAATCCTCTTGTGAATAGAGAAAAAAAAAAGTGTTACTAAATCTCATGGCCAAGTTTCAATCTTTACCTTTCCTAACTTTTCTCGCATTTGACTCCACTGATGCCTTCCTCAATCCTGAAATGCTCCTTTTCCTTGGGAACACCATCCACGTGACCTGTATGTTTATGCTGTCTTCACTTCCTGCATGGGTTCTTCTTCATCCAGTCATTAATGCCATGATTTCTCAGAGCTCTTCTGATCACAGTCCCCTTTTCTTCTCATTCTGCATTTGCACTAAATGGGCTCATCTACTTCTAAGGCTTGAACTACCATCTACATTGCACATTGATGCACCTCCTTTCAACAAAATTACAACACCACTGGGAAACAAAACAGACATAGGACCTTGCTTGCACATAAGCAGAGAGCTGCTGATGACTCCAAGGTAGCTCTCCTGGACCCCAAAAATGAAGGTCCTACTGCTTTCTGGATATCTCCTCCTTAATATCTCACAAGCATATCAAACTTTAAAAGTCCCAAATTGAAGTCATCTCCTCCAACTCTTGCTGATTTCCTTCTTCCCCTGAGTCCTTTGTCTCTTGGGAATGGCAGTCACACACTGAACTAGCCAGAAACCAAGAAAATATCTACAAGTTTTTCCTCTCCCTCACCTCATTGATGGCCAACTAGTCTTTTAGTCCTGTTGATTCTCTTCCTCCTTAATCTCTCTCATTTGTCCCTTTCTCTCTCTCTCTGCTGTCACTACTTTTAATCAGTTCCTCATCATCTCTGATCCATCATAATTCATTACCTGTTCTCTTGTGCTGCTCTCCCTCCCCAATTAAGCCTGTACTCTTCCACCCCAATTCTTTCCTCAAAAGCAGTTTTGCTCTTCTCAATCTTGTGTTAGATACTCTGGATTGGTTTTTAAGGATCCACTCCTTCTAGCCTGCCTTCCTATATTGCTGAAAAGCTAAAAACCAAAAAACTGCAACAACAATAAACTGGCATTTCCAAGATTCCTTTGCAGCCAGCGTTCTGGATATGACATAGTGATGCCAATCATATGCACATGCACAATATTTAGAAGGAGGTGGTTGGTAAGGCATAAGTCATGTCTCTGTTGCTTCTGTTGGAAAGTACAATGGTGAAAGTGTTGGGGATTTTTGTGTGTGTTACCATAGGTTCCAGTGTCTAGCCACTGGCTTTGTGCATTCCGAGAGCCAGAGAATGGGACTTTTTTTTTGTTACTGAGGATCTGGTAGGCATAGTGATACTCTAGCCAACAGATGGTTAGGGCTGTGGCAGCTTCCTCATTCCTAAATTGCAGACAAGGCAGCATGCTCCTAGAGCCCCTGACGCCTCATCTTCCTGCTTGTCAGAGAGAGAGAGCAGCTACCCTGACATTGTTCTTGGAGGCATAGCCTAAAGCTTGCCCCTCCAGCCCTCCCACCAATTTTGTAAGCACTTTATTTTATATATTAAAACCCCTTCTGCTGAAAAGAACTACAGTGGTTTATTTTTGCAGCTGAAATCTGACTTATATAACGCCTCTGTTCAAAGGCCTTCAATAGCTCCTCTGCGCATTTAAGGCAAATTCTGTAGTGTGGCATAAAATGTCCTGCCAATCTGATGTCCTTTGGCCTCTGTATCCTCAGCTCTTACCAGTGCCCTCTCATTCTCTATTCTCTAGCTACATAGAACCTATGGTAGTTCTCATAACTCATGAGATTCTCTTGCCTCAGGACCTATATAAACTGCTGCTTTATTTCTCCAGCTCCCCATCTCAAAGCTCAGCTGAGGTGCCACCACCTCCAGAAGGCTTTCTCTAATGTTGTCTTCCTCAAAAATATTCTGAATGATAGTCCTCTCCCATAGGATCCTATGTTTAACTCTCTTGAAACATTTATTAAACTGTATTGTATTTTTTTCTTGTCTGTATCCTTTACTGGACTGTGAAGCTAGGAGGGCAGAGACCATGACTGTCTTGTTCACTGCTTTCTCCCTTTGTGCCCAGCACAGTGCTGTACACTTAGGTGCTTCATAACAAACATCTGTTGGATGCATGAATGTCTCCTTCATCCACTGGTCTCCACTCAAAGACTCATATCTTCCAACCACAGAAGGCAAGACCTGATGGAACCACAGAGAAAAATCTAAGCCCTTATATTCCAGGTTCACAGAGAAGGGATGCAACTTGTCCAAGATTACACAGCTAATTGCTGGCAGAGTGGGAACCAAAGCCCTTGTATCTTAAGTCTCAAAAGTACTTTTGGGAGATTTCAGACCCTGGAACATGGCATTTGATACCAGCCCTGTCCATGTGTGGGTAGCTTTCTGAGTTATATGAACATTCAACTTTGCTCACAATTTTTTTTTTAATAGACGAGTCCTCTACATTTGGAGTAGCAATACCCCCTCCCAGATATATCCCTTCTTGCTGACAAGTCTCAAGGAATTAGATAATATCTTGGTCTAGCACAACTCCGGTTCCATCCTGCCATCCCTTCTGCAACATCCTCGCTAAGTAGTTATCCAGTCTCGCTCCAATACCTACAATAATGGGGCAGTTGCTCTCTCCCAAGACAGCCCGTTCATCTTTGGGACAATCTCAGATGGCAGAAAGTTATTCTATCTCTTTGAGCCAGATGTTGTCACTACTTTTACCACAGCCAGGGCTGAGGAGCTAATCACTGCATGAGAGGGTCTGGAATAATAATGCCCTCAAATTCACACTAGTTCTCGGGTCTGAAAGGCAGTTCAACAGATTATGATAATGATAGTTAACACTTACAAACTGCTTACTCTGTGCCAGGCACTGTTTGAAGTCCTGTACATACATAAACTCTTTTAATCCTCACAACAACTCTATGAGGTGGGTACTATTATTGTCCTTATTTTGTAGATGAGGAAACTGAGGCAGAATGAAGTTAAATAATTTGCCTAAGGTCACATGGCTAGTAAGATATGGAGCGCAGATGTAAACTCAAATTGTCTAGCTCTAGAGTCTGCTATTAAACACTATTCTATATAAATGTCAATAGGTGACACATGTCCCATCTTTCAATAACATCTGACATGATGTCTTCTAGGTCACAGGAATAAAGTGTTTCAGTGTCCTGATCTGGGCCCCAGTGGCCTACCTCCCAAACCCAAGATCCCTAGTTCTCAAATCTTTTCCTTCTATCGGGGAAAAAAAACACAATTCCTAGTTGTCCTTTGCTTCTCATGTTTTGAATAGTTCCCAAAGACCCACTTCTGCCAGGAAGCACTCCCAGGCAAAGTTCCATTTTTTTGTCCCGATCCCCACTGGTGCTCACTTATTTCCCATACAACCCCTACCCTATCTTTCTTATAGTCCCTCATGCTTGCTACAGTCTACAGATATTGAATCCTGTCTGTTTATTGTCTTAGCTACTGATACAACTAGATGCTCTTGCATGTTCATGGATATCATCTCTATTTAAGACAGGCTGCCCCCTAAGGACAAAAACTCCTGTTTAGTTCAATTATTCAGCACAGAAATCACTACTCCTCCAAAATCAGTTCAATTCAATAAGCCCTTATTCTGACAGCTAAGGGATACAGAGTGGATCTCAGGGATTTTACAGTTTAGTGGGAGAGCTAATCAATGATGCACATAATTTCAATGTCATACAGTAAGTATCCCAAGCACAATCAGGTAATGAATAAAGTTGTTGATGATTACAGAAAAAATAAATAATTTTATGTTCAAAAGGGAAAAAGAGATCATCTCCTCCCAACCTCCCTGTGTAGGTATCCTCTCTACAGTATATGAAATGTGAGGGAGAGGAGGAGAAGGAAACACCTACTTTGGGCCCACATGGTGCTAGGTCTTTTAACATATTATTTTACTTAATTATCCCTAGAAGTTTAAGAAGAAGAAATTGTTATTATTTTAAAATTTTAAAACTATACCTGAGAGTGCTTACATCATTTGCCCATAACCATACAAGTTTGATGAAGCAGTAGCAGGATTTGAATTGAGATCTCTTTCCAAAGCCACCCTTTTCTTCAATTATCTCTTGTAAGTTTTGTCAAGCAGCTGCTGGAGTCTTTTCAGTAATAGGAAACTCATTCTGAAGTATCCAAGGCCATTATTCACTTTTACCTGAAATTCACTCTTTTATGACTTCTGCCCATTTGTTAGAGTGCTACCCTCTGGGCCATGGGGGGGAAAAAAAAAACTGAGTCGTTCTAAGCAATAGAAAGCAGAAGACATATATTGTGGGTTCAAACCCTAATTTCTCCTAAGCAACCTCTCTGCATGCATGTGCATGCACACATACATACACACACACATGTTTTCCATAAAGAGATATATTACCATTTCTTTAAGCTCTTCCATTTGTGACATGGTTTGCAATCCCCTCCCCAGGCTCATTGCTCTTCAGTGTATCTAATCACTCAGAACACATATCCAGGTGGGAATGACAATGAGCAGTAGATAGGGACTATCACCTCCCTTATTTTGAACACTGGTCGTCCTGTTAATGCACCCTTAGGAAAAATTACCTGCCTCACATTCACATAAAATGACTTATGCTCAGGCGTGCTGATGTGTCCCCACAATGCCTTGGAAAGTTCGTGCGAATTGAGAAGAGCAGTGGATAGGAAGTTAAAACTCATACGTAAGTCCAGTCTCTGCTTCTTGGTAGCTGTGTGACCTCAAACAAGTCTCTTATCTTTCCAAAAGCTCAAACGGCTGACTTATTTTTAGTGGTAGATTTTAAAAAGCATTGGTAGTTTTAAGTCTTCAACAGCCTTGCCAAAGGTGTAGCAGGCATACACTTGGTTTCAGATGGTAACCTGTACAAATGACCATGGGTGATTAGCTTAAGTTGAATAATTGGGTTGCATAAAATTGTGTGGTGGAGGGTAGAATTTTAGGGGGAAAATCAAACATAGGATTAACAATTTGACTCTGCCCAAAGGCTTTTTAATTTTTTAAATTTGTTTAGCTCTTTCACCTCCTCAAAGAATATTTCCCTCACAACCCTCTCTAAGATTACACCACATCACTCTCTACCCCCTTATGCTGCTTTTCTCTCATGGTCCTTATCACTACCTAAAATATTATATATTGTTATTGTCTATTGATTTATTGTCTCCCTTTATAAAATGTAAGCTCCATGAAAGCAGATTGCTTTGTTCATATCTGTATCCTCAGCACCTAAAATAGTGCTTAGCACTCAATAAATATATTTTTAATGACTGAATAACTAAATTAATGAATGAATAAGTGAGTGAAGAGCAAGGCATAGCCCTGAGGACTCACAGTGTAAAATGTAAAGGAAGTCTTGTTATGGAAAGTATTCTCTGCTGCAGCCTGCGAATGCCAGTCTTCACCCTTCTCCCACCTCCAAGGGTCTTCATTAGTAAGTACTCCTCTAAAAGGTACTATAAAGATTACAGGTTGAGAATTTCAAGATCTCTTTGGTTTTCTGTTCTCTGATGACATAGTTGCCACCCTACACCACCACCCAGAAGCCTTTCCCTCAAGAAAAACTGCCTATACCACCCTCCTGTGGCTAATGACTGAATAAATACCTGAGTAAATACCCAGGAAACAGCAGTTTCCTTCTGTTCCTTCGCATGAATCTATTTTGGGCCTATTTCATATTTATTTTAGGCCTCTTTCAGTTCTATTTCAAGCAAACTAGTAGGCCAGACCATCTGGCTCTACTCAGGGTAGAGAGAGAACTGGTTGGAAAAGAGCAGCAAAGGTCTAAAAGCCCCTTTAGAGGAAGTACAATGGTTTCCTGTCAAGCTCAGGATCTTTCTGGGGCAGCTAAAGTCAATCATGCATCAGTTCAAGACTGTGGTGGGGAGTGAACATTTCTCTCAGTATCAGAACCCAGTGTTTAGTTGTAGAGCCTAATCTCCTGGATAATTCAACTCCTGAGCCTCATAACTCATTCAGTCAGCTAAACCCCTCTGACCTCCGTGTCCAGGTGTATTTGTTTACAATTTTTATTTGAACTGCAAACCATTAGAGACCAATGCCCCTAATCACCCATCATCAAATTAAGCATGGAGCTTTGCTTGTAAGAGCTACTCAACAAGAATCACATAGATAAGCAGGTAGGTGGGCAGGTAGGTAGTCAGGATATGGTAATATGTTGAAATTGCAAAACATGAGAGGGGGTGAGTATAGCTGGGGATTTTGTAAGAGGCTAGATTATGTGTCAGAGGGAAACTAAGGAATTCACTTTGAGGGACTGTATTTTCTGTAGAAGGCCAAGATAGTCTAGCAATTAAACTCCTGGGAAAATGTTAAGAAAGGGCTGGACATCCCCAAAGATTGGTAAAGAAGAGAAGTGTGCAGGACACATAAATAGATGGGGGATTGTAGAAATTCATGAGGGCCTACCTAAGACTGCTGAAGCTCTCTGTGGACTGATAGGGAGAGATTTTGAAGATATACAATGTGGAGAAAGCAAGATGCAGAATACAGTTGACCCTTGAACAACACAGGTTTGAATTGCACAGGTCCACTTATACCGGGACTTTTTTCAATAAAAGTTAATACAAAGTGTGCCTGCCTCTCCTGCCTCCCATTCCACCTCCTTAACTTCTTCTGCCTCTGCTATCCCTGAGACAGCATGAGCAACCCCTCCTCTTCCTTCTACTCTTAAGCCCACTCAATGTAAAAACACTGAGAATGAAGACCTTTATGGTGATCTACTTCCACATAATGAATAGTAAATATATTTTCACTTTCTTAGGATTTTATTAATAATATTTTCTTTTCTCTAGCTACATTATTGTAATAATACAGTATATAAAACATATACAGAATATGTGTCAATCAACTGTGTTTGTTATAGATAAGACTTCCAGTCAAGAGGAGGCTATTAGTAGTTAAGTTTTTAGGGAGTGAAAAGTTACACGTTGATTTTCAACTTCATGGAGGGTGGGATTCAGTGCCCCTAATCTCCACGTTGTTAAAGGGTCAAATTTAGTATTATGATGTGTGATCTTTTAGGTAAAGAAGAGGGGAAATAAAATATATTTGGATTTGCTTATATCTGCATAAAGAAACTCTAGAAGGATACATAGAAAGCCATTAAGTTTGTGATCTCTGATGGGTAGATAGAGAGATAGACTGTATACATTTTTTTCGTTTGATTTTTTTACCATATAAATATATTAGCTATTCATATATTAAATTTAAAAATGATAAATCCATTATGTGATCTTAATAAGTCCTCTTTCTCTCTCTCTCTCTCCCCGTGCCCTCCCCCCACCCCGTGCTTCAGTTTATAAAGCTAGGAAGATCCTAAGAGTTAGAAGTAGTGTATAGCCTTATGGCTAAGAATATAGGCTCTAGAGCCAGCCTACTGAGATCCAACCTTAGTTCTTTCAATTGCCAGTTGTGAGAACTTGAACAACTTATTTAATGTCATTGAGCCTCACTTTACTCATCTTTAAATCAGGGAGAATGGTAGAATGTCATGATACTCATGCTGCCCCTCATTTTGAGCAAACCCCTGACTCTCAGTCACCTAGTTTCCTCATTTGCAAAACAGGAGTAGGTGTTCATGAGGGTTTAATGAGTGAATAACTGTAAAGTACTTACAACAATGTCCAGCACATAGTAATGCTCAATAAATGATAATAAATACTATTATTTGAGGGTGTGATTATATGTGCCTAGCTTTAGGCAAATCATAAACTCTTTGAGCCTCAGTTTCCTCATCTATAGATAGACATAATGCCTGCCAAAGAGATGATGAGATCATGGATTTGAAAGTACTCTGTGGAATGAAAACTCGATTAGTATATCAAGAATTGCCATAGTTCAACTTACAGAATGGGTGAACATTTTTGCAATCTATCCATCTGACAAAGGTCTAATATCCAGAGTCGACAAGGAACTTAAACAAATTTACAAGGAAAAAACTAACAACCTCATTAAAAAGTGGGCAAAGGACATGAACAGACACTTCTCAAAAGAAGACACTCATGAGACCAACAAACATTTAAAAAGTTCAACAATGCTGATCATTACAGAAATGCAAATCAAAACCACAATGAGATATCATCTCACTGCCATTCTGACTGTCAATTATTAAAAAGTCAAGAAACAACATGCTGGCAAGGATGTGGAGAAAAAGGAATGCTTTTACACTGTTGGTGGGAATGTAAATTAGATCAACAAGTGTGGAAGACAGTGTGGCAATTCCTCAAAGATATAGATGCAGAAATACCACTTAATGCAGCAATACCATTACTGGGTATATACCCAAAGGAATATAAATCATTCTCTTATAAAGATATACGCATGTGTATGTTCATTGCAGCACTATTCACAATCGCAAAGACATGGAGTCAACCGAAATGCTCATCAATGATAGGCCGGATAAAGAAAATGTAGTACATATACACCATGGAATACTATGCAGTAATAAGAAGGAATGGGATCATGTACTTTACAGGGACATGGATGGAGCTGGAAGCCATTATCCTCAGCAAACTAACACAGGAGCAGAAAACCAAACACTGCATGTTCTTCCTTATAAGTGGGAGCTGAATGATGAGAACACATGGTGGGGAAACAACATACACTGGGGCTTGTTGGAGGTGTTGTGGGAGAGAGAGGATCAGGGAGAATAGCTAATGGATGCTGGGCTTAATACCTGGGTGATGGGTTGATCTGTGCAACAAACCACCATGGCACATGTTTACCTAGGTAACAAACTTGCACATCCTGCACATGTACCCTGGAACTTAAAAGTTGAAGAAAAATAAAACAACAAAAAAGAATTATCACAGTAGAAAAATGTGAAGTACTAAATGAAGATCTCACCTATTCAAGGCCCCCCCTTCCCACCCCCAGCATTCCAAATAAGATTGTATCAGAGGGGCAAGTGGAGGTCTTTAAAGGCCATGAGTCATTTCTGTATTAAGTTTCAGGAAATGAGTCCCAGTTCCCACCTCCCAAAAGCAGAGTGGACAAAATGAGCTGCACACCAGTAGTTGCCAGTCCATCATGAGATGCCAAGTGTTTCCATGTAACTGTTCCTATTTCTAGGAGATGCTAGAGTTCAGTGCTGCCCCCGCTCCCCTCAGCTGCTTTTCAGAAAGGAAAGGAAGTAGCACCAGTTCCAAAGGCTCACTCTCCCCTCTCCACACATACACCCAGTTAACAAGGATTTAAAAATTAAAAAAAAAAAAAACCCTCACTTAAGCAGGAGCACCAACTCTTCAGATCTTAGCAACCTTAGCAACCAGCCCTTACAGTCGTATTTTATGACATAGAAAGTTGTTTCATAACCATTATCTGATTTGTACCTCACAAAAGCCCAAGGAGACTGGAAAGGGGTAGTGGTGGGGGTGGGGTGGTTCATCATTCCCATTTTCCAGAAGGGAAAGACTTTCTGAGGAAGCAAATGACTTACCACTGCTCTTACTGCTTTATGAAAGAGTGGAAAGAACAAAGGATTAACAGCCAGAAGACCCAGTTCCGGAAAAAGTGTTTTGGAATCTGTACAGTTCTATACATTTGGGATTTTTAAAAATTGTCATGCTAGAGCCAGGCCTAGAACCTGAGTTTCCCATCCTCCCGGTCAGAATTCTTGAAGCTTTACTATACTGTTAATGGAGAAGGGAAGAGCAAATAAGGACCTAGAAAAAATTATCCCCTAAGAATAACTGCACCTTACATGTAAACAGAATTTTACAGCTTCCTAAATACTGTGGCTTTTTATCACGTATCAACCTCCTGACAACCTTGTGAGGGAAATGCAGCAGGAAATAGGAACCTAAAATTTTAACCACCCACATGCATACTTCCTATCCATCTTCTCTGCTGCATTTTTCTCCTTAGCATGTAAAACTACCATATTACATATTTAGTCATGTTCTTAGCATATAACTTCCCTTTTAGAATATATGTTCCCTGAAGACAGAATTTTTGTCTGTTTTGTACACACATCTAGTGCCTAGAACAGTGCCTGCTGCATAACAGATGCTCAATAGTACTGAATGACTGAATGAATGTGTGTGCATGCACATTGAGAGGAGGAAATGGAGGCAGGGAGAAAGGCCCCATTTGTGTAAACTGATATCCAGAGGAGTTAGGTAATTTTTCTACGAATGACTTCTGAAGTGTCTTGTTTCAGCCTGTTCCCCTCACCCTACTGCTTGGCTGGTTCAGTGGCATCTTACCTGGGCCAAAAGAAACATTTTCTACCAATGCCTCTGTCCTCTCTAGGGCCAGCTCCAGGCTTGATGGCTACAGGTTGCCTGAGGTTCACCCCTTCATCAGCTCATTCATCCACTCCACAAGCAGTAACAGAGTGCCTGTTATGTCTACAAAAGGCATTCTGTCAGGCTTCACTGCCTTTACATACCCAAATGTATGCACCTCACAAACACCCAAAGGGCTTTTCTGAGTTTCCCTCTCTGGAATGTACAATGGTGAAAGAAGAAAGGGCAAAAATCATTTGAGTCTTCTCAGCACATGGCCTGAGTGTACCTCTCTTCTGTGCCCTACCTGCATTTTCCTCACTAAAGAACTGTGCCCCTCTAGCTCTCATCTTGTGTCCCCTACATGTGTGTGCCTAACCTCAGCTGAGCCATCCAAGACGCCTGATCACCAACCCTAGTCCCCTATGCGGCCCCTCATCCACTCCGACAAGATGAAAGAAACAATCACGAACCAGGAAAACCCACCAAACTACAGGAAAGGAACTGCTCAGAGAAAGAAGGAAGTGGTTCATAAAACAGCCACAGCAGATGATTAAAAACTTCAGTTCTCTTTAAAGAAGTTCGAGGTAAACAATGTCTCTGGTATTGAAGAGGTGAATATGTTTACAAACCAAGGAACAGTGATCCACTTTAACAACCCTAAAGTTTAGGCATCTCTAGGAGTGAACACTTTCACCATTACAGGCCATGCTATGACAAAGCAGCTGACAGAAATGCTACCCAGCATCTTAAACCAGCTGGGTGCAGTTTGACTACTTTAAGGAGACTGGCTGAAGCTCTGCCTAAACAATATGTGGATGGAAAAGCACCACTTGCTGCTAGAGAGGATGATGATGATGAAGTTCGAGATCTTGTAGAAAATTTTGATGAGGCTTCCAAGAATGAGGTAAACTGAATTGAGTCAATATCTGAAGAAGATAAAACTTGAAGAAGTTACTGGCAGCTGCTATTTTATATTATGACTGCTTTTTAACAAATTTTTGTTTATAGATCTGATAAAATCTAGTTCTCTAATATTTTTAAGCCCAAGCCCCTTGGACACTGCAGCTCTTTTCAGTTTTTGCTTATGAACAATTTGCGCTTTGCAGCTAATTAAGATGAAGAAGGCTGGGAAGAAAGTTTGAGATAAAGGTAAATAAAGTTATTTAGTTAAAAAAAAATTGTGCCTACCTCATAATTTCGTTGAGAAGATTATATTAGATACACATGCAAAAACATTTAGAACAGCGCCTGGCACAAAATAAATGCTGGCTTGGTAAAGGTAAGCTATCTTTCTTAAGACATACTGCATTTATAACCTTATTCCTGGTACTCCTCACCTCTAGAATGAAGGAGACTGGGCACTGTTCACTCCTGGGAAGTGAGAAGAGTAATGACCAAATAATTACTATGGAGTTATACACCTGGTTTTCATTCTGGCTCCGTTTGGAGATAGTTGTATGGAGAAGATATTCCACCTCTTAAAGCCTTAGTTTCCCCACCTTTAAAGTAGGGAGAGTGTTGTTGTGAGGATTACATGAATTCATGCATGTCATGGCACTTTTTATTTCAGTAGCTTTTGGAGAACAAGTGGTTTTTGGTTACGTGGATGAATTGTATAGTGGTGAAGTCAGATTTTGGTGCACCAGCCACCCAAGTATTGTACATTGTACCCAATATGTAGTTTTTTTTATTTCTCATCCTCCAACCCTCCCCCCTCTGACTCTCCAATATCTATTATACCACTTTGTATGCCTTTGTGTACCCATAGCTTAGTCCCCACTTAAAAGTGAGAACACACAGTATTTGATTTTCCATTCCTGAGTTACTTCACTTGTAATAACAGCCTCTAGCTCCATCCAAGTTACTTCAAAAAACATTATTTACTCCTTTTTTATGGCTGAGTAGTATTCCATGGTGGTTTATATACCACATTTTCCTCATCCACTCATTAATTGTTGGGCACTTGGGTTAATTCCATATCTTTGCAATTGTGAATTGTGCTGTGATAAACATATGTGTGTAGGTGTGTTTTTGATATAATGACTTTTTTTTCCTCTGGGCAGATACCCAGTAGTGAGATAGCTGGATCAAATGGAAGATCTACTTTTGGTTCTTTGAGAAATCTCTATACTGTTTTCCATAGAGGTTGTACTAATGTATATAATATTGTTTGACTCTGTGTCACCATGCAAATTTTACCTTTAATTGTAATAATTCCCACGTGTTAAGGGAGGGGCCAGGTGGAGATAATTAAACATGGGGGCTGTCTCCCCCATATGGTTTTTGTAATAGTGAATGAGTTCTCATGAGATCTGATGGTTTTATAAACATTTGGCATTTCCCCTGCTGGTACATTTTTTCTTTGCCTGCCACCATCCACTTAACATGTAACTTGCTCCTCCTTGCCTTCCACCATACTTGTAAGACCTCCCCAGCCATGTGAAACTGTAAGTCCAATTAAAACTCTTTCTTTTGTAAATTGCCCAGTCTCAGGTATGTATTTATCAGCAGTGTGAAAATAAACAAATACAGTAAATTGGTACTGGCAGTGGGGTGCTACTAAAAAAGTTCCCCAAAATGTGAAACTTTGGAACTGGGTAAGAGGCAGAGGTTGAAACAGTTTGGAGGGCTCAGAAGAAGACAGGAAAATGTGGGAAAGTTAAAAACTTCCTAAAAACTTGTTACATGGCTTTGCCCAAAATGCTAATAGCAATATGAACAATAAAGTCCAACTGTGGTGGTCTCAGATAAACATAAGGAACTTGTTGGTAACTGAAGCAAAGGTAACTCTTGTTATATTTTAGCAAAGAGACTGTTGGCATTTTGCCCCTGCCCTAGAAATTTTTAAAACTAAACTTTAAAAAGTAATTTATGGTATCAGGTGAAAAAATGTCTAAGCAGCAAAGCATTCAAGATGTGACTTGGGTGCTGCTAAAGGCATTCAGTGTTATAAGAAAAGCAAAGCATAAAAGTTTGAAAAACTTGCAGCCTAACAATGCAATGAAAAAAAAAAAACTCATTTTCTAAGGAAAAACTGAAGCAGGCTACAGAAATTTGCATAAATTACAAGAAGTTAAATGTTAATCCCCAACACAATGGGGAAAGTGTCTTCAGGGCATGGCAAACCCTCCCATCACAGGCATGGAGGTTTAGGAGGAAAAAATTGTTTCTTGAGCTGGGCCCAGGGTCCCTCTGCTGTATTCAATCTAGGGACTTGGTGCCCTGTGTCCTAGCTACTCCAGCCATAAATAAAAGGGGCCAAGGTACAGCTCAGGCTGTTGCTTCAGAGGATGCAAGGCCCAAGCCCTGGCAACTCCCATGTGGTGTTAAGCCTATGGATGCACAAAAGTCAAAAATTAAGGTTTAGAAACCTCTACCTAAATTTCAAAAAAATATATAAAAATGCCTGGATGCCCAGGCAAAAGTTTGCTGTGGGAGGCAGGATGCATAAAAAACCTCTGCTAGGGCAGTGTGAAAGGAAAATGTGGGGTCGAGCCCCCACACAGAGCCCCTACTGGGGCACCACCTAGTGGAGCTGTGAGAAGAGGGCCACTGTCCTCCAAACCCCAAAATGGTAAATCCACTAACAGCTTGCATCTTGTGCCTAAAAAAGCTGCAGACACTCAATGCCAACCCGCGAAGGCAGCCAGGAGGGAGGCTGTTCCCTGCAAAGCCACAGGGGTGGAGCTGCCCAAAACCATAAAAACTCGCCTCTTACATCAGCGTAACCTGAATGTAAAATATAAAGTTAAAGGAAATCATTTTAAAAATTTAAAATTTAATTGCTCCACTGGATTTGAAACTTGCATGGGGCCTGTAGCCCCTTTGTTTTGGCCAATTTCTCCCATTTAAAATGACTGTGTTTACCCAATACCTGTACCCCCACTGTATCTAGAAAGTAACTGCTTGCTTTTAATTTTGCAGGCTCATAGGCAGAAGGGACTTGCCTTGCCTCAAATTTTAAAATGTAAACTTTTGGGTTAATGCTAAAATAAATTAAGGCTTTGGGGGACTGTTGGAAAGGCAAAATTGGTTTTAAAAAGTAAAAACATAAACTTTGGGAGGAACCAGGGGTGGAATAATATGGTTTAGCTCTGTGTCCCCACCCAAATCTCACCTTAAATTGTAATAATCCCTACTTGTCCAGGGCGGGGCCAGGTGGAGATAATTAAATCATGGGCGTGGTTTCCTCCATACTGCTCTCATAATAATGAGTGAGTTCTCACAAGATCTGATGGTTTTATAAGTGCCTGGCATTTCCCCTGGTGGTACATTCTCTTTGCCTGCTGCTATCCACATACAATGTAACGTGCACCTCCTTGCCTTCTGCCATAATTGTGAGGCTTCCCTAGGCATGTGAAACTGTAAACTGTAAGTCCACTTAAACCTCTTTCTTTTGCAAATTGCCCAGTCTCAAGTATGTCTTTATCGACAGCGTGAAAACAAACTAATACAGTACATTTCAACCAGCAGTATATAAGTGTTGCCTTTTCACCACATAAATGCCAACATCTATTGTTTGTAGACATTTTAATAATAGCTATTCTGGCTGAGTAAGGTTGTATCTCATTGTGGTTTTAGTTTGCATTTCCCTGATGATTAGTCACATTGAGCATTTTTTCATATATTTGCTGACCATTTGTATATCTTGTGAAAGTACTTTGAAAATATGAAATACCAAATGAATGTGAAGGATTATTATTACATTGAAATAGTAAAGGCTATCGTTAATTGAGCCCTTGCTATATGAAAGACACTGTACCAAGTGCTTTAAATGAATATTATTCATTTAAATTAATATTTCATACTCAAAACAATAGTACCAGTGACTGGATATTATCATTATTCCGGTTTCATAGGCAAGGCATGATGATCAATTTTATGTGTCAACTTGGCTGAGCCACAGTGCCCAGATAATTGGTCGATTATTCTGGATATTTCTGTCAAGGTATTTTAATAGATGAGATTTACATTTAAATTGGTGGACTTTGAGTAAGCCAGAATACCCTGCATAATGTAGGTGGGCTTCATCCAATCAGTTGAAGAACTTATTATTATTATTTTTTTTTTGAGACAGAGTCTCATTCCATCATCCAGGCTGGAGTGCAGTGGCATGATCTCGACCCACTTCAACCTCTGCCTCCCAGGTTCAAGCGATTCTCATACCTCAGCCTCCTGAGTGGCTGGAATTACAGGCATGAACCACCGTGCCCGGCTAATTTTTGTATTTTGAGTAGATACAGGGTTTCACCATATTGGCCAGGCTGGTCTTTAATTCCTGACCTCAAGTGATCCACCTGCCTCAGCCTCCCAAACTGCTGGGATTACAGTCATGAGTCACCATGTCCGACCTGAAGATCTTAATAGAATTAAAGACTGACCTTCCCTGAGCAAGAAGGAATTCTGCCAGCAGACTGCCTTTGGACTCTTACTGCAACTCTTCCCTGGGTCTCCAGCCTGCCTACCTACCCTGCAGATTTTGGACTTGCACCACCAAAACTCTGTGAGTCAACTCCTTAAAATAAATCTCTCTTTCTCTATGTATGTACATAACTTATTGGCTCTGTTTCTCCGGAGAAACCTCACTAATAAATATGGAAACTGAAGCTTAAACAGGTTAAGTCACTTGCTCAAAATTACACAGCTGGTCTGTGGCAGAGCCAGAAAGCTAGGGGTCATCTGTCTTATATGTCTCTGAATTAATTCACCAGCAAGTCCCATTTATTTTATTTCAAAAATGGATGTCGGTCTTCCCTCCTCTATCCAACTCAAATAGCTGAATGGATTTTTGCAGCAGCCACTCAATTGGGCTTACCATCTCTGCTTTCACCATCTCCTATCCATTCTCTACAGGGCCATATGCAAAAGTCCTTTTCTTGTATCACAAAGCAGACCCTATCATTCCACTCCTTTGAACACTTCCTATTGTGTTTAAAATAAATAATGCTTGCCATGTGCCCAGTACTGCCATGCACACTGTGAGCATGTTAACTCACTTAATCCTCACAATAACAGGATGAATAGTGTCATTATTTTCCTCACTTTTCAGAGGGCATTACTGAGGCACAGATTCGGTAACATTCTCAAGGTCACATAGCTAAGAAGTGACACAGTCAGAATTTGAACCCAGGGAGTATGGTTTCAGAGTCTGTGCTATTGACCACTGAACCACACTGACTTTGAGTATAGCCAATTCATACTTTCCTTGGGCTTACAAGGTTCTTTGTGAGCTGGTCTCTGCCTTACTCTCTACCCTCCTGTCATGCCACTTATCTCGCTCTCTCACTGTGCCAGTCACACTAGCCTTCTTTCTGTCTCTCAAGTGTACCAAGTTGCTTCAACCTGAAGGCCTTTGCATGTGCTATTCCTGCTGGCTCCCCTCAACTTCCCATAAGCCGCACTGTCTCTTCCTTTTTAAAATTGTAATCCAAATGTGTCAGGATCTTTCCCCAAGTCTCTACACAACTGACTCAGCTGAAATGTCATTTTCCTGGTGTGCTAGGCTGACCCTTTGACAATATATCTCCTCATGGCAATAGGATCTTTTAGAGATAGCTAAATGCATTTCTCTCCTCCACTGTCCAGTTTCCATCATCTAGCAGCTTAATCACTTACAGAACTAACCACATTCTAACACACACACACACACATCAGCATCATATGAAAACTTTACAAAGCAATGATATCTTAAGAAGAAGCTCCTCACATTATGTCAGGACTGTTTGGTGTTTTTCTCAGTCTTTTCTCCAGCACAGAATCCAGGAAGTCTTGGATTGGGGCAGGAGGGATTGTTCCTTGTGAATAAAATTCCTATTGGATTTCTTAGCACTCAGAGGAGGAGAAGGTATGATCTTCTAAGGTATGAATTCAGGGAAGTGGAAAAGACCATACTCTGCCCACCCAAGTGTGTGTCTCCTCTGTCCTGTCAGGAATAATGATTACTCCCCACATTGATACAGAGTAGCGCAGTTCACACAGCACTTTCCCATCTATACCTACTCAATCATCTGATTCTCACAGCAGACTGGGAAGATAAGCGAAGGCTATGTGATAGTTAATTTTAATGTATCAACTTGGCTGAGCCACAGGGTGCCCAGATATTTGATCAAACATTACTCTGGGTGTGTCTATGAGGACTTTTCCAGATGCAATTAACATTTGAATTAGTAGACAAAGTAAAGAAGATTGCCCTCCACAATGTGGATGAGCTCCCATCCAATCAGTTGAAGATATGAATAGAACAAAAAGGCCTAGTAAAAGGGAATTCCTCCTGCCTGACTGCTTGAGCTGGGACATTGGTTTTTTCTAGCCTTAAGACTTGGACTGAAACATCAATTTTTCTTGTGTCGCAAGCCTGACGGCTTTCAGACTGGCATTCACACTATCAGTTCTTCTGGTTCTCAGGCCTTCATACTAGGGCTACACCTATACATTGGCTCTCCTGGGACTTGAGCTTGCAGAATGCAGATCTTAGGACTTCTCAGACTCCATAATCATGAGCAAATCCATTATAATATCTATCTATCTATCTATCTATCTATCTGTCTGTCTGTCTGTCTATCTATCTATCTATCTATCTATCTATCTATCTACTTATCCATTCACCCATCCATTCTATTGGTTTTATTTCTCTAAAGAACCTTTGCTAATACAGGATATTATCCTCATTTAATTGATAAGGATCCTGAAGTTCAGAGAGGTTTAGCAATTTGGCCAAGGACATATAGTGACAGCTGCTGGTGGAGGTAGGACTCAAACCCAGGTCCATCTGACTTTTAATCATACTTTTTTTCCCAAGAAATTTCTACAACAGACATTCATTTCAGTCAGAGTATTTGAGATTGCCTATCATAATATCTGTGGAATTTGCCTCTGGTTGTCAAATGCAACCCCTCTCCTTTTCCAGTTCGCTCTGCTGGTGTCCTGTGTCGCCAAAGGAATCCTCCACTACTTTGTTTCATCATGTCATTATCCTTTCTACCAGGCAAAGCTTCTGAGCTCTTCTTGTTCTAGCCCCAGTACACATTTCCAGAATTACAGGCTCCAGCCACACCAGAACACTAATGTACTATTTCCAGAACTTATGATTCCTTTAATGTCTTGATTCTTTATCTTATGTTGTACCCTCTGCTTGAAACATCTCATGCTTCACCTACCATGCCTACTCCCCATCCCAAGCAACCGTGCTATGTGAAAGGCTGTAAAAATGCAGTTTATATAAAAACCCTAGAAGATAACATAGAAAACACTATTCTGGACATAGGCCCTGGAAAAGATTTCATGACAAAGACACCAACAGCAATTGCAACAAAAACAAAAATTGGCATATGCAACCTAATTAAACTAAAGAGCTTCTGCACAGCAAAAGAAACAGAGTAAACAGACAACCTACAGAATGGGAGAAAATGTTTACAAACTATGTATCTAACAAATTTCTAATATCCAGAATCTACAAGGAACTCATACAAATCAACAAGCAAAAAAAATACAACCTCATTAAAAAATGAGCAAAGGACATGAACAGACATTTCTCAAAAGAAGACATACATGTGACCAACAAGCATATGAAAAAATATTCAACATAATTAATCACTAGAGAAATGCAAATCAAAACCACAATGAGATACCATCGCACACCAGTCAGAATACCTATTATTAAGAAGTGAAAAAATAACAAATGCTAATGAGGTTGCAGAGAAAAGGCAACACTTATACACTGTTGGGAATGTAAACTAGTTAAGCCACTGTGGAAAGCAGTTTGGAGATTTCTCAAAGAACTTAAAACAGAGATACTATTTAACCTAGCAATCCCATTACTGGGTATATAGCCAAAGGAATATAAATCATTCTACCATAAAGATATATGCACATGTATGTTCATCACAGCACTATTCACAATAGCAAAGACATAAAATCAACCTAGATGCCCATGACAGTGGATTGGATAAAGAAAATATGGTACATATACACCATGGAATACTACACAGCCATAAAAAGGCAAGAACATGTCCTTTGTGGCAACATGGATGGAGCTGGAGGTCATTATCCTAAGCGAATTAACACAGAAACAGAAAACCAAGTACTGCATGTTCTGACTTACAAGCGTGAGATAAACACTGAGTTCACATGGACACAAAGAATGGAACAATAGACATTGAGGCCTACTTGAGGGTGAAGGATGTGAGGAGGGTGAGGACTGAAAAACTACCTATCGAGTAATATGCTTATTACCTAGGTGAAGAAATAATCTATACATCAAACCCCATGACACACAATTTGCCCATATAACAAACTGGTACACATACTCCTTGAACCTGAAATAAAAATTAGAAGAAAAAAATAAAAATAAAAAATAAAATAAAAAGTATATTTAAACACTGTCTCTTGGAAGCCCTACTCAATACCCTGAACCCCTCACCCACCACATTCTTGCTCCCCTATTTTCTTACATTATCTTCTTTATACATTCCTAAAGCATTTAGTCCAGCCTGTCTTTATTTCCCCCCTACTCAATCCTAAGCTCCTTGAAGACATAAGCCACATCTTCCTTTGACTCTCCTACACCTCCGTCCAGTACAGTGCCTCCGAAATCATAGCTTCTAGCTAAACATCCATTTTCAGCCTTGTTCATCATATCTAATGACTGGAGACAACCCAATTCACCATCAACAGAGGACACAATGGAATCCTATGTAGCCATACAAAAGGAAGGCTCTCTACTTGTACTGATATATAATAATCTCCAAGACATATTGTTAATTAAAAAATAGTTAACTATAACAATGTAAGAATATGCTACTATATGCATGAAGAAAGTGTGTGTGTGTTTCTGTGTACTTAGGTATATGCTCATGAAAGCTCAGAATATCCCAGCATGAACACCTAAGAGCCTGATATCCGGGGCTGCTGCTGGGGAAAAGGACCAGGTAACAGGATGAAGGGAAGAAGGGAGACTTATTTTTCACCACATTACCTTCCCTACTCTGAGTTTTATACTCTACACATGTATTAACTATTCAGGATAAAGACATAATATTTGTCATGAATTTATTACATGGGAGAGGAAACATAATTGACTTCTTTAGTATTGACATAAATTTATTTCCCAGATTAACTTGAAAGGACCCTGAGGAATGCAACATGATTAGTCAGTAATAAAATAAAGCTGTGTTTCTGAACCAACTAGAATGGGCTCTGACTCTGAAGGAAATGTAAAATAATAACAACAAATATTTATATGACTTTTACTCTGTATCAGGCATTGTTCGAGGTGTTTTGCATGTATTCACTCATTTCATCCTTACAAGTATGCTATGAAATAGGTATGCACTACTATCTTCCCACCTTTAAAGATAAGGATACTAAGGAGTCAAGTGGGATGCCCAGGACCACACAAACAATAAGTGGCCAGAGCCAAGGCAGAAGAGTAAAAGCTAGTGATACTGAGACAGTATCCCCGGCACCCAGCAATTTGTAAATGATCAATAAATAAATTGGATAGATGAACAGATGGATAGATGGATGGATGGATAGGTGGAGGAATTGATGGGTGAATGAGAGGATGTGTGTATAGGTGAGTGGATCAGTGGGTGAATGAGAGGCACATAGAGGAACGGGGAGTAGATGGGTCATGGGTGGATAAGTGGGTTGTGCAAAGAGTAAGCCTTTTGCAAACAAATAGATTTGGATTTGAAATCTTATGTTGCCCTTTGTTTAACCCTGAGAGAGATGCCTAAGCTGTCTATTCCTGTTTCCAAGCTGGACTAGGCTATGAATTCTGGGAAGATAGAGACATTTTTTTGTTTTGTTCCCTGCCACATCTCCAGTGGATAGAAGAGTACCTGACACACAGTAGATGCTCAGTGAATATCTGTTGCATGGATTTATAAACTAACACATAAACACATGTAGACATTAAGGGACTAATTTTGTAGGGGTTAATGTGAGGATTGATTGGGATAACATTTAATATAACTGGCACATGCATAACAGGTGAGCTTCCCTTCCCTTGGCCCTACTAAATTTACCTCACAGAAGAAGCACACTCAATGGAGAATTCAGATCTGTGGGTTCTTATTCCAGTGACTGAGCAGCTGCATGGTCTTGGGTAAAGCACTCTCCTTTTCTGAACTTCAGTGTTCACAATCTATAAAATGAGTAGTATTCAAACATTTTGTGTGGGGGATGGAGGGAATACAGGATAAGAAAAACCCCCTTTTTCCAAAATCTTAAGCAACAATCCAATGTATAAAGCAAAAGCCCAGGTGCTGTAGACCAGAGGTGAGAGATCCACACTCCTTCCTGCTCCTTTCTCCCCCTCCCCAAGGCACTGCCATGGTAACCCTAGGGCTCAGAGCCAGGAGTCTGCAAACCTTTTCTGTAAAGGGCCAAATACTGAATTTTTTAAGCTTTGGGGGCCATATGGTCTCTGTCACAACTACTCAACTCTGCTTTTGTATAACAAAGGCAGCCACACACAATAAGCAAATGAATGGGCATGGCTGTGTTCCAATGAAAGTTTATTTATGGATGCTGAAATTTGAATTTCATTATAATTTCATATACTTGTACCACCAAACACTATTCTTCATTTGATATTTTCCTAGCAATTTAAAAATGTAAAAATCATTCTTAGCTTGTTGGCTAGATTTGGTCAGCAGGCTATATAGTTTGTTGACCCCTGATCTAAGGAGTTGAGCTAGATTATCCCCAAGGTCATCCAACTTGGACATTATAGCTCAGGCACTCCAGAAGCAACACAAGTACTGCAGAAAGTAAAGCCTGAAACAATAGTGCTGACATGTAAATTTTAGAAAGTAGATAACAGTGGACTGGGTCTGTTCTAGGTTAGGAGAATTAAAAAAGGAGGTTCAAGTTCTGCTCCTACCTCTCACTTTCCCAGGCTGTACAGCACTTTTAAATGTTAGGTAGTTCATCTACCCTCAGAACTTCAACTGTCATCAATGCCTCCCAATCCCTTCTGAGCTCAATATCTGATCACCAACTGCCTATTAGATATCTACAATGTAAGACTGTCCAAGCATCTGAAACTCATCAGGGCTGAGACTATACTACTGTACTAGTCATCTCCTTCCCCTAAATCATCCAGAAACACTGCTCTATTTTGCATCCCCTATCTCCATGAAGCATGTCATGTATTAGCCCATTCTCATACTGCTAATAAAGACATACCTAAGACTGGGCAATTTATAAATGAAAGAAGTGTAATTGACTCACAGTTTAGCATTGGCTGGGGAGGCCTCAGGAAACATGATTATGGCAGAAGGGGAAGCAAACACATCCTTCTTCACATGGAGGCAGCAAGGAGAAGTGTAGAGCAAAGAGAATAAAAAGCCCCTTATAAAACCATCAGATCTTGTGAGAACTCAGGCACTATCACAAGAACATCATGAAGATGACTGTCCCCATGATTCAATTACCTCCCCAGGTCCCTTCCATGACACATGGGGATTATGGGAACTACAATTAAAGATGAGATTTGGGTGGGGACACAGCCAAACCATAACATTCCACCACTGGCCCCTCTGAAATCTCATGTCCTCACATTTCAGAACACAATCATGCCCTTCCAACAGTCCCCCAAAGTCTTAATTCACTCCAGCATTAACTCAAAAGTCCAAGTCCAAAGTCTCATCTGAGAAAAGGCAAGTCCCTTCTGCCTATGAGCCTAGAAAATAAAAAGCAAGTTAGTTACTTCTTAGATACAATGAAATTATAGACATAAAGATGCCTAGATACAAAGACATTGGGTAAATACGCCTGTTCCAAATGGGATAAATTTACCAAAATGAAGGAGTTACAGGTTCCATGCAAGTCCAGAATCCAGTGAAGCAGTCAAATCTTAAAGCTCCAAAATAATCTCCTTTGACTCCATGTCTCACATCAGGTCCACTCTGTGGGTGGACTCCCACAGGCTGGGGCAAATCTGCCCCTCTAGCTTTGCAGGGTACAGCCCCCTCCAGGCTGCCTTCATGGCTGGCATTGTCTGTGGCTTTTCCAGGCACACAGTGCAAGCTGTTGAATCTATCATTCTGGGGTCTGGAGGACAGTGGCCCTCTTCTTACAACTTTACTAGGCAGTACCCCAGTGGGGACTCTGTGTGGGAGCTCCAACCCCACATTTCCCTTCCACACTGCCTGAGCAGAGGTTCTCCATGAGGGCTCCACTCCTGCACTGAACTCCTTCCTGGACATCCAGGCATTTCCATGCATCCTCTGAAATCTAGGCAGAGGTTCCCAAACCTCAATTCTTGACTCGTGTGTACCCACAGGCCCAATATCATGTATAACCTGCCAAGGCTTGGGGCTTGTACCCGCTGAAGCAATGGTCTGAGCTCTACATTGGCCCCATTTAGCCACAGCTGAGATGCAGGGCACCAAGTCCCAAGACCTTACAAAGCAGCAAGGCCCTGGGCTGGCCCATGAAACCATTTTTTCCTCCTAGACCTCCAGGCATTTGATGGGAAGGGCTGCTGTGAAGCCCTCTGACATGCCCTGCAGACATTTTCCTCATTGTCTTGGCAATTAACATTTGGCTCCTTGTTACTTATGAAAATTTCTGCAGCCAGCTTCAATTTCTCCCCCAGAAAATGGGTTTTTGTTTTCTATTGCATTGCCAGGCTGCAAATTTTCCAAACTTTTATGCTCTGCTTCCCTTTTAAACATAAGTTCTAATTCCAAACCATATCTTTGTGAATTAATAAAACAGAATGCTTTTAAGGGCACCCAAGTCTTCTCTTGAATGCTTTGCTGCTTTGAAATTTCTTCCACCAGATACCCTAAATCATCTCTCTCAAGTTCAAAGTTCCACAGATCTCTATGGCAGGGGCAAAATGCTGCCAGTCTCTTTGCTAAAGTAAAGCAAGAATCACCTTTGCTCCAGTTCTCAATAAGTTCCTCATCTCCATCTGAGACCACCTCAGCCTGGACTTTTTGGTCAAAACCCTTCAGTCGTTGATCAGCGTCAATTCATAGTAGATCCTCTACATTTGTGTTGAATAAATTAATAACCCAAAAGTACCTATAAAAAGGCACTTTATCCCCATTTAATGTAAGAGAATACTGAGAATAAAGTAGGTTTGACAATTGGTAATAGTTTCAGGACTGAGAAATGTAAAAGCCAGGCCCTAAACCTAAGGCCTAAACCATTCTCTAGGAAGCTCCAAACTTTTCCACATCTTTCTGTCTTCTTCTGAGCCCTGCAAGGTGTTCCAACCTCTGCCCATTACCCAGTTCCAAAGTTGCTTCCACATTTTGGGGTGTCTTAATAGCAGTATCCCACTCTACTGGTACCAATTTACTGTATTAGATCATTTTCATATTGCTATGAAGAAATACCAGATACTGGGTAATTTGTAAAGAAAAATAGGTTTAATTGACTCACAGTTCCACATGGGTGGGGAGGCCTCACGATCATGGCAGAAGGCGAAGGAGGAGCACGGGCACATCTTACATGGTGGCAGACAAGAGAGCCTGTGCAGGGGAACTGCCCTTTATAAAACCATCAGATCTTTTGAGAACTCACTTACTATCATGAGAACAGCATGAGGGTAACTGACCCCATGATTTGATTACCTTCCACCAGGTCCTATCCATGACACATGGGGATTATGGGAACTACAATTCAAGATGAGAAGGGGGTGGGGACACAGCAAAACCATATAACCATCCATCTAGTTTCACAAAAAGATTGTTACTAGTAGGAAGCATAGGAGGACTAGGATATGTCAAGTCTTTATTGATCCTTCACAAGATTGATGGCAGCATTTTTACTATTAGCAACATCTATCAGGCTTTGGCCCACAGTCCAAAGCTGAGTACAAGCCCTTAGATTCTGTGTTTCTACAATCGCAGGCATACAGTTCAACTAATCATGACAATGACTTCTGGTTATCTCCCAAAAACATCATTCTTCCCTTCTTCCTCTGTATTAGAAACACCATTCCCAAATTTTAGGTGTACACTTGCCACCTAGTTTATATAACTGCATTTCCTAGCTTCCCTTGCAGCTAGCAGCAGCCATGTGACACAGTTCTTCAATGAAACATAAGTAGAAGTATTAAATAGGACTTCTAGGAAGACTTCTTAAAAAGGAGGGGTCAAGAACTTTTCCTTCTTTTTTGCCTTCTGAAATTATGGATGTTAATCGATTTTCTTGAGCTTTAGCACTCATCTTGGACTATGAATAATGGAAGCCAAGTGCTATGGATGATAGAGGAGAAAAGTCTCTAAAAACTTCCTGAAGCTGCCATAGTGGCTCAGGTAGGTACGCCTGTTTCCTGATTTTTTTATGTGAAAAAATAAAACCTGTGTGTTTTAAGTCAGTATAGATATTCTTCTGTTATTCATAGCTGAATAAAGTAAAATCAGCTGTTAAGCCTTGCAGTTGGTCCTTCCATCTGGAGAGATTGCCACAGAGTCATATATGACTCTTACACAGTTCATATGGCATTTGGCATGGAATTGGTCCACAATTCCATATTCTTATCCAGAGTGGTGGCACACCAAAGATGTGGCAATGGGAGCAGACAACCCAGGGTGCAGGCAATAAGAGTACACTAGCTACAGAAAAAACTTTTTAAGACTAAAAGTCAAAGTGTTTTCTATCACCATGCACCAGCAATTTTAAACAACATTAGAAATAAAACATTCCTTCCTTAAAACAACAAACGAACAACAACAACAACAACAACAAAAAAAAACAAAATTTGGTTGGTCAAAGTTTTAAACAATTGTTGTGGTTACTATTGACTTTTAATAATATATATGAAGCTTGAAATTAGCATCTTTTTATTTATCCTTTAATCGACACTTTATTCTACATGGAAGTTGACTCAGAGAACTCCCAGTTACATCATTGGTCCATGACGCACACAGTTGTAACTACAAGTGTTCGTTCAGCTCATTTCAGTTTGTAAAGGTTCAAAATCATTCAAGAGAGCTTTAGGTCAGTTTTGTGTCTGTAATCCCTCTGGTACTATATGTTTCAGCATTTACATAGTAGGTTGAAAGTAAACAATAATAACGTAGTGATTATAAAGACAAAGAAACAGAATGTGGGTCACTTCAATTCTGTCATTCCTGTGACCAATTGTAGTTTTATGTGTGCTTAAAATCTAAAACAGTGAAACAATGAAAACTGAAAGGTGTAATACTTCTGTTTAGAGAGTGCACATTGTAGTTTATACATGAGATAAATTTTGAATTTGAATATGTTTACCATTAAAATGTATTGTTTTCCTTGGTAATTGAAAATTAAAGAACAAATCAAGAAAATAATAAATAGTACTGATGATTACTGAAAATAATTTTTTCATATAGAAGACTATAAAAAATTATCCATTCCAGATATTACAGATAAACAGTAGGTATACCACAACCTTGAGGTGCTAACAATACACTTAAACTTCTTCTCCAGAATCCCAGAAAGCAAGATATTAATTTATTGGTAATCCACATAGAACCAAGTCTCAGTTAGCCCTAACATGGTCAGAAGACCAAAAACAGATCACTCGAACATTGACTTAGATATGAAATGCCCCTCCATGTATACACCCACTCTATGTTCTTTCAGGCCCCACTCTTAGCTATCTGAGGGTCCAAGCAGGTGATCAGAAAGGAGAAAGACATGTTATCATCTATAAACAATGATGTCAGTCATTTCATATAGACCTCATCTCTACCATTATCACCCTGATCCAAGCAACCATCACTTCTAATCTGGGCTTCCTCACAGTTCTCATCCTTGTACCACTACAATTTAGTCTCCTGTTAAAATTTAAGTCAGATCATGTCCCTCATCTCTTCTAAACCTTTCAATGGCTCCCAATTTCAGTCAGAATAATGCCCTATAAAAGTGGCTGTTTTCTCTCTGACTTCATCTATCCTTCTTTCACATAGTAATTCTTTATCCCAAGGACACTGGTCTCCTTGCTGTTCTTTAAACAAACCAGTTGTGTTCTTTCTGGATGTTCCTTATGCCTAAAATCCTCTTCTCCTAAACATATACACAGAGTTTGTTCCTGCACTTCCTTCACATATTTGCTCAAATGTTCCTTAACTAGTGAGGCTTTGATGGATACCATCCAACTTCCCATGTCTCTCTATTCTCTTAACAAGTTTTATTTTTATTCCTAGTGATTACCATCTCCTGACATAGTGTATATTCATTTCCATTATGGTTTAATGAACCTCCCAAACACTAGAATGTGAGCTTCATGAAAGTGAGGAATTTTTTTTTTCATTGTGATCTCCCCTGAACTTAGATCAGTGTCAATTCATAGTAGATCCTCTACATTTGTGTTGAATAAATTAATGACCCGATAGTACCTATAAAAAGGCACTTTATCCCCATTTTATGTAAGAGAATACTGAGAATAACGTAGGTTTGACAACTGGTAATAGTTTCAGGACTGAGAAACGTAAAAGCCAGGTCCTAAACCTCAGATATGTTACTCTGAGAACAGTGTTCTTTCCACTTTAGGCATACTGGCTAATCCAGCACAAACTGGCATTGCAGGAAGAAGCCATGAATAAATAACAATTTACCATCCAGTGTGAACTCACAGTTTAACATCCTCTATCTATGAGACAGATTTTATTCTGTAAAATCTTGAACAATGTTGTATGTTCAAGGACCATGATTTACATGTAACACTTGAAATAAGTTACTACAGTCAAATGTTCTAAAAAGAAATCTCACTGTTATAAAAAGCTCAGTTTGTACTTCGGGCACCTTGCAAATTAAAGAACAAGGAGCAAAGACCTTTCAACTAGCCACATTATAAAATGGTGGCTAGATACACAATCCCAATTTGTTTATAATGAGCTACTAGTTAAATTTTATCCAATAGATACTTCTAGGAATCTGAGAATCTAAGACCTGGAAGGAATTTTGGTGATTATTAACATCCGCATTTAATAGGTAAGAAATCTGAGGCCCAAAGGATTTCTATTAGTGGCAAGGCCAAAACTTAGAGGTTCCCTGCCTCTCAGGCAAGAATAGAGTTTACTACTCCCATCTCTTGCATTCTGGTAAAGAGCTAAATAAATGCTTTCATCATATAATATTCACTGCCTCAGTCCTCTAAAAATATTATGAGATTTTTCCCCATCAACCAATCCTTAATTACGTAGTCTCCACAAGATGTCTGCGACCCTTTTCTCTCTCATACACAGTTGGCAAAATTTCAGATTTCTCCATTAATTTAACCTGCTGTTAATGAGTGGCTCTGGGCCCCTATACTTCAATATATTTGGAAGAGGAAGGAAGTCTCACCCTGACCCAGTTCCCAGTTGCCAGAAATGCCAGGACTGGCATGGGTTTTTTTCAGGCAATTTTTTTTTTTTTTTTTTTTTTTTGAGATGGAGTTTCGCTCTTGTTGCTCAGGCTGGAGTGCAATGGCACAATCTCGGCTCACTGTAACCTCCGTCTCCGGGGTTCAAGTGGTTCTCCTGCCTCAGCCTCAGGCATGCGCCACTACACCCAGCTAATTTTCTCTTTTTAGTAGAGATGAGGTTTCTCCATGTTAGGCTCATCTTGAGCTCCTGACCTCAGGTGATCCACCCGCCTCGCCCGCCCAAAGTGCTGGGATTACAGGCGTGGGCCACCGTGCCCGGCTTTCAGGTAAATTTAATGGCACTAGATCATCCTGAAGAAAGTCCTTTCCCAAGATCATGACCCTGTTCCTTTCTGTCTCTTTCAGCACCATTCGAACAGATGATTGGTGGAGCAGTTGGGAAGGACTGACAGTGAGGAGACTCAAGTGCTAGACTCAGCTTTGCCTCCAAGGAGTTTGTGGCCTTGAGCAAGTCTCTCCCACTCTCTGGATCCCAGCTTTCCTGGTTGGACAGCAAGGACTCTAAGGTCTTTACCTGCTCTAATCTTTTCTGGTTCTACAAACATTTGATGTAGCTTTAACGGGACCTCAGGGAAGTAGGGAGGTCTGAGAGGAAGGGTCTCTTGAAACCCTGGTACATAGGCATATGAACTGGATGCCCTTAAGAGCCACCGAAACAGAGATCTAACAAAACTCTGAGGAAGGGAAGAGGACAGGTGCTCTGAATATAGTCCTAGCCCACACCAGATTCCCTCCTCCCTTCCACAATGAAAGCAAAAAAGGAGTTAAATATCAGTTTTTGCCCAACCACTTCAGGCTACTTTCCTTCATCTGCGTGTCATGGGAGGCAGTGTAGAAGTGTGGGCTGTATTGCCATCAGTGCCTGCTGACCCAACCTAACTGCCCTCTAAGGCCCTTTTGCTTATGCCTCCCAACTGAGGACAAAGTCATGGTGGCCTCCCACTCCCCAGAGGCCCTAAGCAGGCTTAAGCTGCTCCTGGCTAAGTCAGAGAGGCATCAAAATGCAGCCACCACTTCCTCTCTGCAAAAGGAAGTCATTCCAAGGTCTCCAGGTGGAGAAGGGAACACCATGGCATAAAATGAACTGTTGGAGGATTATGCTAAACAAACACACAAGCACACACTCCTTGAGAGGGAGAGAAGAGCTCTGTTAACTGACTGTGGCCCAAACCCATTTCCAGAATGTGGGTTTCTGCAGTTGTCTCTCCTTGACAAAGCCCCAAGTGTGGACAGGGTGACCCCAGCCCAGACAAGGAAGGGCTTCAGGGCCCCCTCAGGCAGCTTCCTGAGAGAGAAAGTGTCTCTCTGGCCCTCATGCCCTGGGGCTGACCAGGGGAAGGAGTTGCAGGAAATCTAGCTGAGGGCGGGGGGCGGGGGGAGTCATGCAGCTCTCCCATAATGCCCCCTCCACAATTCCAGGCTTTGTGACTGTCCCCTCCCCCCCCCACAACCCCGTGCCAGCTTGTCAGCCTCCTGCGAGCTTCACTGCTTCCAGAGAAGCCCTCTGCCATCCCCCTTCCCTCTCTGGCCTCCCAAGTGACCCCTGGGATGTTCCTGGGAACATCATCTGGCCCCCACCCCTATTCCACCTTAATCTCAGAGGGAGATAGAAAAGTGGAGGGGGATGGGAGGGGGGTTTCCTGGGCAGGCGGGCGAGCAGGGACTTCTAAAATGGCCACAGCAAGCTCACTGGTGTCTCAAGGACGGCGGCTAGGGCGGTGGGCAGAGGCCAGGGTGCTCACTGCGTTGTGGCTCCTTGGGGGAACTGGAGGTGGGGCTGGGGGACTGATAGGCTCAAGCAAGGGAAGCCAAGGCTACATGCACTCACCATTCCCGATCCTCCCCTTATCCACTGCATGGTGCTTGCGAAGTCCGGCTTCTCTGAGGCCCCGGAGCTGGCGCGAGTTGTCGCGGGCTGACTAGGAGGGCTGGGCTGAAGCAAGCGAGAGCCCCAGCGCCCCCTCCGCCTCCCCTCCTCCACAACCCTACAGCCCAATCCCCTCCGCCCCGGACCTCGCCTTCAGTCAGGTTGTTCCATGCCAACCGGCAGGCTCTGTCTCTCCGCCCTGCTGCTCCTAGAGGTCTTGGCAGGGAGAGGTGCGAGTGTGGGGGTTCCCAATGGGCTGCCTTTGTCCCCCACCAAGGCTTGAGAATTGTGGGGGTGGGATGCAGGGAGAGGATGGGGGCGAATAGCCTCCGCCCGCCCAGAAGAAGGCAGCTGCTACCTCTGCCTGCCTCCCGCTGCGCTGGAGTTAGATGCTGTTTATTGTGGGGCTTCCCAATTGTGTCGAGTCAGCGGAAAGTCCTTTCCAAAGTTACCAGAGGTGTTGGGCCAATCTCCAGAATAATAAGATCCTGCCCCAATGGAGCCATGCCAGCACTCTAACGCCTCCCTCCCCCGCCCTCCCTCTGCATACTCCCTTAGGGTCTTCTCTCTTTGTGTACTCTCTTAGAGCTTTCATCTGCATTACTTTCACTTCTCAGAACAACCCTGTAGAGGCAGGCATTAGTATCTCCATTTTACAGATAAATAAATGGAGGTTTGGAAGAGGGATGGGGCGTAAGGTCACATTAAAAATAATAATAATAATAATAATAATAATAATAATAATAAAAAGATAAACCCTCGACTTTACCCTCTGCAGCTTTCCAAGCGTCTTTCGACTATCTCTCCCTCTCTCTCACACACACACCACTCCAGGCTTCTCCTTCATACCTTTAGGAACATGAAAGGTAGCTTGTTGATGGACAAATTTTCCATTTGCTTATTTTGCTGAGAATGAGTTGAATGTACATCAGCAAAACAGGCAAACGGAGAAACCGCCCGCCTCTTTAGGATTCCCCCAACTCTGGGGAACACAACACAGGCTGGTACCTTTGCTTAGGCTAAAAATTGACTTTGTCAGTCACACTGACATCTGTTATTATCCCTTATAGTCCTCACAGTAACTCTGAGATGGACGCAACAGGGATTCTTAATTGGCCACTGTTACAGACTTGAACACTGAAGCCCAGAGACTGAAAGACATCTGCTCAAAGTAGCACAGCCTAACAAGACAAGAATCCAAGGCTCCTGACTAGAAGAGCAGGTCAGGCAAAGACAGAATTGTGAAAACAGAGGTTGCACCCAAAGTATGATATTAGAAAGAAGTTCCTGGAGATAATTGGCATGAAGACATCACTGGCCTGTTACACATACAACTTCATTTGTCCTCTTCTTTTTAGCATAACTTCTGCACTTCATCTAACCTGTTGTTTTGTCCAGGCAGAGCTGGCTAAAGATAGAAGCAGTACCTTAATGAGCACCCCATCATGGGAGGTATACAAGCAGAAGCTGAATGACCCTTTGGCAAGGGATTCCTGAATTAAATGGGAGGTTGCCCTGGGTGACCTTTCAACTTCCCTCCCAAGTCTCGTAACCCAGGCATCAGTGATTCCACAATTTTCTCTCACTTTCCCATCTCTGGGCCTTCTCTCATGCTGAGTATCTTGGATGCACCTCCCCTGCCAACCATCCCATTCAAATTGTCATGACTGTTTAAGATCTGGCACCAGGCACACCACCTTTAGAAAGCTTTCCAGGAATACGTCCAGGCCCTGATTTTGTCATCTTTCATTTGATTCCTGTAGCACTATGATTTTGCTCTCTCAATTAAAAATGATCTTTTTATTTCCTGGTTGTTACGGGCTGAATTGTTTTCCCCCAAAATTTATGTGTTGAAGTCCTTCCCAGTACCTCAGAATCTGAGGACTCGTAGAAGACAGTTATCTACAAATCAAGCCAAGGAGAGAGGCCTCAGAAGACCCAACCCCACTGATAACTTGTTCTCAGGCTTCTGGCCTCCAGGACTATAAGAAAATCAATTTCTGTTGTTTAAGCCACCCAGTCTGTGGTATTTTGTTATGGCACAGCCCTAGCAAACTAACACAATGGTCATATGAACATTTTACTATCCCCTTTCACTTAAATGGCATTATGGTTTTTTGAAGCAGTGGCAATGAATTACTCATTTCTGTATCTTCTACAGTGGTGACTGGCACATAGTAAATACCCAATAAAAACTTGGAATTTTTTGATGGATGCATTCATTTGACATTATCATTTAGCCCCTATGTGCCAGGCATTGGGACAGATGCTCAGGATACAAGACAAAGTTCCTCATGGACCTTACAATCTACTTAGAGAAGAGGGAGACAATAAATACGTAAACAAGCAAAATATTTAGAGATTGTAATATGTACTCTGAAGTATATAAACCAATTTATGTGATGTGAGTAGCCCTGGAATTGTAGAAAGTATCTGTATCAGTCATGGTCCAATCAGGAAAACAAAAACCACCCTAGGTCTTTTAAACTGTGAGCATTTAATGCATTACACTTGCAGAGCTAAAAAGTCAAACAGAGGATGGTGCAGCAACCTAGCATTTAACAAACACAGAAAGCTGCTACCACTCGTAGGGATGGATGGATAACAGATGACATCATGCAGAAGCTAAAATCACGGGTTGGACAGCCTATTGGAAGCAGGTACCATGAATGGAGGAGTTGTTCAAGAGGAGCTGGAGCCATGGAGGAAAACAGCTACCACCAGAAAACACTTCTGTGATACAGGAGGTGGGAGAAATACCCTGGGTTCTCCCTTCCTCCTAGCCACTAATCTCCTTTACATGTCTCCCACTGGACAAAATAAGTGAGAAAGCAAGGAAATCTAAGAAATGTAATTTTCAGGAGAAGAGGGAGAATGGATCTGGATGCAAATAGGCCAGTGTTAATATAGAGTCTAGGGACTCCTGCAAAAAAACAAGTGCCTAGAGACTCCTGCAAAAAAACAAACAAACAAACAAACAAACAAACAAAAAAAACCGGTGTTGATCCCAGAAGTGTAAACAGATGCTGTTGAATCTGGTCATTATTTCTTGAGCACCTATTTGCCTAGAACCATATGAGTAGTTAGAGGAGATATAATATAGTTGGTAGGACATAATCTTTGAGGTCAGAACAACTTGGATTGTATTCAGTTATTGACTTTGCCACTTACTTGGGCAGATTATTCAATGTTCTCTGCCCTGACAGTTTTTTTATCTGTGAATAGGGCTGACAAGTTTGTTACAAAGATGTGATAAATTTGTCTAAGGAAAGTACTTAGCACAGGGCCTGGAAGCCAGTAAGAATTCAGGACAGGACAATAGAAATCTGGAAAAGGGGTTTCCACAATCTCTGTGTTCACTCTCTTGAAGTCCTGTGATCTCCCAGAAGCCTATCTGGTACCTACCCAGGCACCAGTTCTCCACTCTGGTAGAGAGCCATGAGCAAAATGAAGAGAAAGTCATGTCCCAGCTTATCTGTTACTCAGGTTCTCCAGTCATACAATGAACATACTAATTGTCTACCTAAGAGTGTTAAAAAATCACTGATCCATAGATATCAGAGTTGGCGTTAATAATTGTAAGGATTATTTCCTCCAACAGTCTCATTTTACTGATGAGAAGATATAGCCCCAGGGAATGGAAGGAACTCCCAAAGTCACAAAGTTAGTGGCTGAGCTGGGATAAAAATTCAAACCCTTGATTCTCCAGTGAGTGGAGTGCAGTAGTGAAAAAGGATAAATACTGAAAGGACACAATTACTATAATTCTAAATATTGGAGGCCTAAGACTAATGTGTATATTATAAACTCTTATCTTTTTTTACAAAGCAATATTTGGTACATACATTACTATCTATTTTTATTTATTCATAAAATCAATAAATATGTGTGCCTACAATGTTCCAGGTATAGTATGTTAAGCACTGATTCCATAGCAGTGAACAAGATGGACAGATTTCATGCCCTCATTTCTATTCAATGAACAAGTAAATCCGGTAAGTAAATGTGCTAATACAGATGGTGATAAATGCTCTAAAAGAAAGAAAGTGAAGGGATAGGGTAACTCTGAGGGAGGAATGGGAGTTTAGATAAGGAAGGCTTCTCTAAGGAGAAGGTATTTAAATTAAGGCCTAAAGGCTTAAGGAGAGCCAGCCATGTAAGAGGTAGGGGGAAAGTATTCCAGGCACAGAAAACAGAAAGTACAGAAGTCCAAAGGATTGAACTGGCATGTAATGTCACAGGAACTAGAAGTGCAATGAGGCTGAAACCTAGAGAAAAAGAAGGAGAGTGATAGGAGACAAATTTGACAGAAGCCAGGTCACATAAAGCCTTGAAGGCCATAGTAAGACAATCTGGATTTGTTCTATGAACTACAGGGAGAGAGGGGTGGGAATTGATGGATTTTTAAGCAGGAGAATAAACTGATCCGATTTACCTTTTTAAAAGACAACTCAGCCTGCTATGTGGTAAATAGATTGAAAGGGGACAAAAGGTAAAAACTGTTGTAGTAAGACAGGGGAAAGATGATGGTGACTTGGACTGGAAGAACAGTAAAAGAACAGTAAAGATGATGGACAGAGGTAAAAAGACTTGAGATATATTTTAGAGATAGAAATAACAGAGCTTGATGATGGATTGGATGTGGAGTATGAGGGGAAAAAATGAATAAATTCCAGATAACTTTAGGTTTTTGGTTTGCAATACTGGGTAGATGGTGACACTTTGGCTAAGGTGGGGAGACTGGCATAAGCTCAGGTTTGAAGAGGGAAAAAATCAAGATTTCCATTTGGATGTATTGAAAGTGAGCTGCCCAATAGATATATTATTAGAGGGGATGCCAGGAAGACAACTAGATATGAAAGCCTGGAGCTCAGGAGAGAAGATCTGGTTGGACATATACATTTTGGAGTCTTCCTCATACTTATGATATTTAAAGTTCCAAGACAGGTTGTAATCATCTAGGAGAGAACACAGATTTTTAAAAGGGCCCTGGACAAATTCTGAGGTTCTTAACAATTAGATAAAAGTTCCATAGAGAATGAGAGATATATCTATAGAGACTGAGAAGCAGTGGCCAATAAGGTAAAAATAAAAAAAGGGTAAATCATATTCAGGTGAATGTTGCAAGACTAGCTGTGTGAAATGTTGAAAAGTTAAATGATACGCCCATTGTACTAGCAACAAGGTTGGTGATTTTGACAAAAGTAGCTTCATGGCATGAGAGTAAGAAAGATCATATTGGAGGGGTAGAGGAGTGAATGAAGGGAATAAAGAGTGAGCAAAGGTAAACAAGTAGAGACAGTGAGTATAGACAACTCTTTGAGAAGTTCTCCTGTGAAGGGGATAAGACAAGGCAATATTTGGAAGGGGATGTGAGGTCAAGGAAGTCTTTTTTATTCTTTTAACATGCAAATAAGGACATAGTGATATAATGATTGGAATGAGAGGAAAGGCTTATCACATAAGACCTTGCTAGTTGAAGCATGGTCGACAAACCAACAACATCATCATCACCTGGGTGCTTGTTAGAAATGTAGAACCTCAGGCCCCATCCCACATCTACTTAATCATAATCTACATTTCAACTAGATCCTCAGATTATCTACATGTACTTTAAAGTTTGAGAAGCACTGGTTCAAGAGCGGGAATACCTGCAGGTGCAAAGTCCTTCAGAAAGTGAGAGGGGATGGGTTCCAGAGCAAAAAGATTTGCCTTGACAGGAGCAGAATCACTTCCTGAAATCTAGCAGAAAAGAAGAGAAAATGGGTAAATGTGCAGGTGATGGTGAGCCTATAGATTTGGTGAATAAACGGGTAGGAAATGCCCCTATAACGTTTTTAAATGTTTTCTCCATGAAGCTGAGAGAGGATTATGGAGGGAGGTGTCAGTGGAGGTTACAGAAAGGAGGAGCAAGTGTGAAATAGTTCTTTCAGCACAGTGGCTCTCAACTTTGGCTGCATATTGGAATGATGTGGGAAGCTTTAAAAACCATAGATGTCTAAATCCCACCTTCAGGGATTATTATTTCATTGGAATGGGATACAGCCTGGGCATCAGGATTTTAAAAAGCTCCCCAGATGATTCTAATGTGCAACTAAGGTTGAGAGACACTGTCTGAGAGGGAGTTGAAAAGTAAGCACATCAGGGACATATGGTAGGGTTTGCAGGAAATGTTAAGCATCTACAAAAAAAAATAAATAAATAAAAATCAGTATCTCTTAGGAACAGGGGCACACAACAAAATAAATGTTGAGTGCCTAATTCAGACTTGTGGTAAAGAAAAATAAATCATCTCAACTGTAGCAATTGTCTCCAGTCTATTTTGCTCTTCAGGCACAGGCATAGAAATGACAGGTGGTTGGGTGAAATCTGGAGGAGATTTGCCATGCAAATACAATGGGAAAATAAATGGATAATAGAGTTGCAAGTATTTGTGAGGAAGTGATCATAATAGTGGACCAAGGAATCCAAGCCAGACACAAGGAAAAAGAGGGTATGAAGAAAGGTATTGGGTAATGGGGTAAGGTCAATTAAATGGTAGGGACAATGAATTGGAGATCCTGATGATGTGGAAGAATTGTTGGAAATGTATCAAAGTGAACTGGAATAAGAGGACAGAGTAGTCAGAGAGAAGACGCTTGAAATCAATCAACATTGTGGAAGTAATCCAGTTGGTTACTGGTTGTGACAAGATCTAGAATGTTATCACAGAAGTGTTCTGGTAGAGTGAAGTGAATAAAAAAGTTGTTAAAGGTGGGGTCATTGTTGAATAGGCCACCTACAGGAATGTTGAGGTCATACAGACAGAAGAAAGGATTAAGACAAGTGATGATCTAGAAGCTAAAGTCTTCAATGAATGAGAAAGAACATCCAGAAAGACAGTCTATCAACCAAGAATTATGTATTAAGTGCCTACTATATGCCAAAGTCTGTTCTAAGTGCTGGGTATACAGCAGTGAATAAGACAGACTAGGTCTCTATCCTCAAGGAGCTTATGTTCTAATGGACAGATTTAGACATTGAACACAAAAACCAAAAATAAGGTAACATAGCTACTAAATAATTATTATAAAAATAATAGTGTAATAGCAGGTGACTGGTAGAGGGAGATACTGTTTTACCTAGGCACACAAAGAAAGCCCCTCTAAAGAAGTGGCATCTGAGTTGACACTGGAATGATTAGAAGAAAACAGTCATTCAAAGGTCTGAGGAAATAGCATTCCAAATAAGAAGGAACAACAAAGGCAAAGGCCCAGAGATGGAAATGAGGCTGAGATGCACAAGGGATAGGAGGAGATGAATGTGGCAGAGTTTGGGTAACTATAATTATTGATAGAAAATGATATCAGGGACACAGGCAGGGCCAGAATATCAGGAAATGAAAGCAAAAGGAAGAGATAGTGGGTGGCAGAGGCAGATGGCATGTGCTGCAAAGAAGCTGGGGTTCTGAAGGCAGAGGGGAAAAAATGGGAAACATGATAGATGTTATCCTCAAATAAGCTAATACAAAAAATTTAAAGCAAGATGTTAGTGCAATGGGAAAAGTACATATAGGTACATACATAAATATAATCTTAGACTTTGAGAAGAAAAATCCAGCTAAATGAATTATCAAGGTAATCTAGCCCCTTGATACTACTCAAAATATGGGGCTACATCACCTGAGAGCTTACTAGAAATGCAGAATCCTAGATGTACCCCAGACCTACTGACTCAGCATGAACATTTTCATAAGTTCGCCAGTGACTCATGTGCCCATTAAAGTGTGAGAAGCTCACCTCTAGACCAAACTCCTGTCATTGTGTTGGAGCCATTAGGGTGATTTTATTTGCCCTGCCCCTCTCAAAAGGAAACATCTTTATCAGTATTTGGAAGCACGATAGTCAGAGATGCTGAGGACAAGCAGAATTCCTGATTTTAAAAAAAGGTTTACTGAGTGTGTGGGCTCCCATCTCCTCTGTGAGAACATCAGCTAGGTAGATATCCCCCTCAGAACACAATTCTTCATCCCCATGTTTTCCAAACATGTCCCTGACACTGTACACCCACGGTCCCCAGGGAAACTTGAAGCAAGCTCTTGAAGCAGCTCCAAGCAGATCAGGGAAGAGCAGAAAGTGGTCACACTTGTCTTCCTTCAGACAACAATAGTCAAAGGCTAGAGACAGGATCAGATGCTGCTCAATAAGCTGCTGCAGAAAGCATCACCCTGGAAAGTAGGGGGTCTTGGCCCAATAGTCTCCCCCAGGCCACTTCAGCTTGATCACCCAGTCAAATGAAAGGCCTGTTCTTTCCAACAAGGTATAGACTCATTAGTTAGTCTCATTCTTTAAGCTCTCCATGGGCTCTCTACTGTCAAATCTGTATAACTGAAGTGACTTTAAGTTCACTTCTTCCTAACAACTGTCTCTTTCCTCTTTACTTCCCTCTTATCTTCGTCCTCCCATGCCATGCCTTCAGCCTCAAACAGCTTCCTGTCCACCAAATAATTTGCTCTCCAGTTCACTATTAATTTTCAGGACAAAGGCAGGAGCTGAAATAATGGCATGAGAAGTTTCAATTAGATGATGAGATTTAACCTCCATCCAGACATGGTGTTGATTAAATCACTTGGGTGGATTCAGGACCTGCAAGTCTCACATATATTATGTATCTCTGCAAAGATTCTCTGAAAAGCTAAATTCACATATTAATGTCCAATCTTATGAATCCCCATCACTGAAGGTATCCAAGCAGAGTCTAGAAAAGTACCTGCCAGTGATGCTGTAGAATGACTCTTCCATTGATAGAAGGCTGCACTAGGGAACCATGCAAAGAAGTTAGGGAGCCAAGGGGAGAAGGGCACTGGACTAGGAGTTAGGTGACTGCTAACTTCCTATGTAACCTTGGATAAGCTATTCAGTCTCCTCATCTGTCAAATGATGTGTGTGATTAGAACCTCTCAATACTTTTTGACCTCTGCTTTTGTAGAGTGTGGGAAGGGTCCTTCAGAGGCTAATTCTTGTCCTGGGAGACATGTGGGAGACTGAGTGGGAGGAGTTCTAGGCTCCACTTTAACCAAAGTGGTTCTCCTTTCTCACCTGTTTTACACATTAAACTTCCAGGTAAGATTATGATTGAACATAGTTCCTGCTTCTAAAAAACAAACCAAAACTACATCAAAGGCTATAAATGGAAAGTCTGGACAACTGACCTCCTGTTTTATTTGCCCACCACAGTGTCTTAAATGCCTTTTGGATGCTAAACAATATGTTTTTCAAAATACTCAATGTATTTTACATAAAAATCTGGGCTTCACATAAAAATACAGCTTCTTTTGAAACACTGGAAAGTCTGGGCTTGTATTCCTACCTTGCAATAATGAGCTTGAGCTCGACAGCAGCTACGTTCCTTAGAGCCAGAGACCCTGTCCACTGGCCCCTGCCCACCTTCTGCAGGCATCTGCGTGGTGACCAGATGCCTGGTCACCAGAGACCACTGCCCTCCAGGTTTCTCTGATTTTCAGCTTCTTTACCCCTCCACAGGTCTAGGAGACCAAACCCAGAATGGGTTGTTCTAGAAATGGCCGTGTCCATGCATGAGGAGTGAGGTCTACGTAGAGCAGTGCTTCTCAAACTTTAATGTTCATGGGTGTTTTTGTTAAAGTGAAAATTCTGATTCAATAGGTCTGGGGTGGTGCTTAAGGGTCTGCACTTCTAACAGGCTTGCAGGTAATGCGGATACGGCTCATCCATGAACCACACTTTAGATGTTAGGAGCCCGTAGAAAGAAGAAACAAGTGAGGAAACAAGAGTGTTGGCCCTTGGCCCCTATTCTCACTAACCTTCAGTGATCTGGGGAAACCACTAAACCTACTGTTTGGTGGGCCTGCTAAGCCTTTTTCCAGGGAGGTGGTGAGAAAACAAAAAGAGAATCTTCCAGTCGGAGGAGTGCTTGAAGAGAAAAAGAATTACAAAGAAAGCCAGCATGGTGTCTGTTTAGAGGGAGGTGAGGCTTCTTCCAGGGGATCTGACCCCCTTCCCTGACCTCAGATGTCTTAGACCACCTCTCAGGTTTGAGGAGTTGATTCTTGAGCTCCAAGGGAAACTTGTTTTATTGGCAAAAGTTTTGAGAGGGTGAAAGAAAGGAGAAGAAAATGAGGAAAAGGAGGAAGAAGATAAAGAGGAGGATGAGGAAGACAGGGAGGGGAGGAAAAGGAGAGACAAGAAAAATGGAAAAGAAGGAGGATGAAGACATGGTGATGAATGAGGAGAAAAGAAGAGGAGGAGGAGGAGGAAGGAGAGAGGATAAGGGAAAGAAGGAGGGATGAGGAGGAGGGAGCCTTAAGAGATCAAGGCTGAAGTTTTTCCTAAAGTCCCTGTATTAGTTCATTCACATACTGCTATGAAGAAATACCTGAGACTGAGTAATTTATAAAGAAAAGAGGTTTAATTGACTCACAGTTCTGAATGACTTGGTGGGGGGTGGCTCAGGAAACTTACATTCATGGCATAAGGCACCTCTTCAAAGGACAGCAGGAGAGAGAATGTACAATGAGCAAAGGGGGAAGCCGCTCCTTATAAAACCATTCGATCTCATGAGAACTCACTGTCATGAGAACAGCATAAGGGAAACCAACCCCATGATTCAATTACCTCCCACCAGGTCCCTGACTTGACACATGGGGATTTTTATAATTCAAGGTGAGATTTGGGTGGGGACACATAGACAAAACACATAAGGCTTCTCACTAGACTCCTCTATCCTCATTGGGCCCCTCCTCACAGTAAGGCATTCTCATAGGAGGATCCTAAGGTCCACTTTCCAGCTCTAAAATTCAATGCTCTTCTGAAGTGCTATGACAACAGGATGAGCTGGCTCCATCCAGCCTGCCTATGGTGAACTGTCTCTTCTTTCTCTCCTGCGTCACACCAGGAGCCACCCAACAAAGCCAATGCTTCCTCTTTCTGATACGATAGATTTACAGAGATCATATAGGCTGCTGTGGAATCCCTAATGGGGTAAACTGGGAAGGAGAAGAGAAGGCATTGCCTCTACACATATACATATTAGTTGCCAAGGCCTGTTACCTCTAATCCTATGGCATTTCTTCTGTGTATCCCCTCCTCTCCATACCCATAACCACTACCCTGGGTCATACTCTTGTTTATTATGTCTCTCCTGAACCATCCCATTGGCCTCCTATGTGTCCACTCACCTAAATTTTTGCTGCCTTCCAATAAATTCTCACAATGCTGCTGAAGTTATATTCCAAAATCACTGCTTGAATCAGATCAAACACTTTTAATGACTCCCAATTGCATACAAGATTAACTTCAAATTCCTTAGCAAGATACTAACAAGTATCTACAACCTGTCCCTAAGTACTCTTCTACCTACTTTTTAGTATCTTTGTATATTCTCTCAGAATTTATTTTCCCCTACTTCTGGCTGTCTACATTCTAGCCATCCTTCCAGGTCTGGATCAAATGCCATCTATTTATTGAAGCCTGGACTCAAGTTGAAATCCACCTCTCTTTCTGTAAATGCAAATGACATTTTGCTGGTGCACTTTTTCAGCCACTTGCCACCACTTCGTTTATGTAGTTAGCCATTTATGAACTTATCTCCTACATATAATTTTGCTTGCTCATAGCCTGTCAGAGCCCTAGTGTTGAGAGGCTCTCAGAAAATGCTTGTTGAGTGAATTGGTGTTCAGAGAAAGGAGAAAAAAAGGCCAGAGCTTGGGTTCGGACAAAGGCAGAGCAAACTCTGAGAGGGCCAGAGAAAGCTATGCAGGGTCCAACTTTCACCACTCTGAGGCTTGCTAAGGATGCCTCCATCTCCTCCCATGTCTCTCTTGATGACTGAAATTTCCAGAGTGACACCCTTTGGGGTTGGAAACATTTTGGATGTCTCTGAGAAATGCAAACAGCCTTGAAAGAGGGAAAATACCTAAGGCAGTGATTCTCAAAGGGTGGTTTGCAGACTTTCAGTGAATGGTGAAGTGGATTCATATGTGTGGTAAAATCAATTAGGTATATCGTGATGAGATTTTTTTTTTTAACAGAAAATATCAGACTACAAGTAAGGTTACACCAACATCAGCTGGAAGCAACATAGGACTTGAGCTAGTTTGCCTCTCTGTACCTCAGTTTCCTCATCTGGAAAACAGGAATAATAATAATACCTATATCAAAAAGTTGCTATGAGGAGTAAACAAGTGAGTACATGTAAAACTTTTAGCACAATGCCTGGCATATGTTAGCTCTGATAATAGTGATTAGCTGTTGGGTGGAAGTAGAGGTAGGGTTGAGGGGATTGCAGAAAGGACCACTAAGGATGATGAAGGACTTTACCAAACCTGATGCAGACCATGTGGACTGACACCCATATATGATAGGTGCAGACTATAAAAACACTTGTGTGGGCAGCTGGCAAGATGGCCAAATAGGAAAAGCTCAGGTCTGCAGTTCCCAGCGAGATCAACACAGAAGGCAGATGATTTCTGCATTTCCAACTGAGGTACAAGACTCATCTCATTGGGACTTGTTAGACAGTGGGTGCAGCCCACAGAGGGTGAGCAGAAGCAGGACGGGGCTTCACCTCACCTGTGAAGCTCAAGGGGTTGGGTAATTCCCTCCCCTAGCCAAGGGAAGCCATGAGGGACTGTGCCATAAGGAATGATGCATTCCAAACTAGATACTACACTTTTCCCATGGTCTTCACAAGATGTAGACCATGCGATTCCTTCTGGTACCTATGCCACAAGAGCCCTGGGTTTCAAGCACAAAACTGGGTGGCTGTTTGGGCAGACACTGAGCTAGCTGCAGGAGTTTCTTTTCATATCACAGTGGTGCCTAGAATGCCAGCAAGACAGAACCATTTACTCCCCTGGAGAGGGGGCTGAAGCCAGGCAGCCAAGGGATCCCACCCCCACGGAGCCCAGCAAACTAAGACCCACTGGCATGAAACTCTTGCTGGCAGCACAGCAGTCTGAAGTCGACCTGGGATGCTCCAGCTTGGTGGGGATAGGGGTATCCACCATTACTGAGGCATGAGTAGGTGGTTTTCCCTTCACAGCATAAACAAAACCACTGGGAAGTTCAAACAGGGCTTGAACCCACTGCAGCTTGGCAAAGCTGCTGTAGCCAGGCCACCTCTCTAGATTCCTCCTCTCTGGACAGGACACCTCTGCAAAAAGGCAGCAGCCCCAGTCAGAGGATTTTAGATAAAACTCCCATCTCCTTGGGACAGAGCATCTGGGGGCAAGAATGGCTGTGGGTGCAGCTTCAGCAGACTTAACCTTTCCTGCCTACCAGCTCTGAAGGAAGCACTCGAGCTCTGCTAAGGGACAGACTGCCTCCTCAAATGGGTCCCTTACCCGCATGTCTCCTGACTGGGAGACACCTCCCAGCAGGGGTTGACAGACACCTCATATAGGAGAGCTCTGACTGGCATCTGGCAGGTACCCCTCTGGAACAAAGCTTCCAGAGGAAGGAACAGGCAGCAATCTTTGCTCTTCTGCACACTCTGCTGGTGATACCCAGGCAAACAGGGTCTGGAGTGAACATCCAGCAAGCTCCAGCAGACTTGCAGCAGACGGGCCTGTTAGAAGAAAAACTAATAAACAGAAAGGAATAGTATCAACATCAACAAAAAGGATGTCCACACCAAAACCACATCTGAAGATCACCAACATCAAAGACCAAAGGTAGATAAATCCACAAAGATGGGGAGAAACCAGCACAAAAAGGCTGAAAATTGCAAAAACCAGAACGCCTCTTCTTCTCCAAAGGATCACAACTCCTCACCAGCAAGGGAAGAAAACTGGACGGAGAATGAATTTGACAAATTGACAGAAGTAGGGTTCTGAAGGTGGGGAATAACAAACTCCTCCGAGCTAAAGGAGCATGTTCTATTCCAATGCAAGGAAGCTAAGAACCTTGAAAAAAGGTTAGGCGAATTGCTAACCAGAATAACCAATTTAGAGAAGAACATAAATGACTTGATGGGGCTAAAAAACACAGCATGAGAACTTCGTGAAGCATACACAAGTATCAATAGCTGAATTGATCAAGCAGAAGAAAGGGTATCAGAGATTGAAAATTCACTTAATGAAATAAAGTGAGAAGACAAGATGAGAGAAAAAAGAATGAAAAGGAACGAACAAAGCCTCCAAGAAATATGGGACAATGTGAAAAGACCAAACCTACATTTGATTAGTGTACCTGAAAGTGACGGGGAGAATGGAACCAAGCTGGAAAACACTCTTCAGGATATTATCCAGGAGAACTTCCCCCAAAATAGCAAGACAGGACAACATTCAATTTCAGGAAATACAGACAACACCACAAAGATACTCTTCGAGAAGAGCAACCCGAAGACACATAATCATCAGATTCGCCAAGATTGAAATGAAGGAAAACATGTTAAGGGGGGCCAGAGAGAGAGATCGGGTTACCCACAAAGGGAAGCCCATCAGACTAACAGCGGATCTCTCTGCAGAAACCCTACAGCAGAAAAGCCAGAAGAGAGTGGGGGCCAATATTCAACATTCATAAAGAGAAGAATTTTCAACCCAGAATTTCATATCCAGCCACACTATACTTCATAAGCGAAGGAGAAATAAAATTCTTTACACACAAGCAAATGCTGAGAGATTTGGTCAACACTAGGCATGCCTTACAAGAGCTCCTGAAGGAAGCACTAAACATGGAAAGGAACAACCTGTACCAGCCACTGCAAAAAACATACCAAACTGTAAAGACCATCGACACTATGAAGAAACTGCATCAACTAACAGCCAAAATAACCAGCTAGCGTCATAATGACAGCATCAAATTCACACATAACAATATTAACCTTAAATGTAAACAGGATAAATGCCCCAATTAATAGAAATAGACTGGAAAATTAGATAAAGAGTCAAAACCCATTGGTTTACTTTATTCAGGAGACCCATCTCATGTACAAAGACACACATAGGCTCAAAATAAAGGGATGGAGAAATATTTACCAAGAAAATAGAAAGCAAAAAAAGCAGGTGTAACAATCCTAGTCTCTGATAAAACAGACTTTAAACCAACAAAGAAAAAGGAAAACAAGAGCATTACATAGTGATAAAGGGATCAATGCAACAAGAAGTGCTAACTATTCTAAATATATATGCACCCAATACAGGAGCACCCAGATTCAGAAAGCAAGTTCTTAGAGACCTATAAAGAGACTTAGACTCCCACACAAAAATAGTGGGAGACTTTAAAATGCCACTATCAATATTAGACAGATCAACGAGACAGAAAATTAACAAAGATATTCAGGACTTGAACTCAGCTCTGGACCAAGTGGACCTAATAGACATCTAAAGAACTCTCCACTGCAAATCAACAGAATATACATTCTTAGCACCACATCAGATGTATTCAAATATTGACCACGTAATTGGAAGTAAAACACTCCTCAGCAAATGTGAAAGAACAGAAATCATAACAGTCTCTCAGACCACAGTGCAATTAAATGAGAACTTAGGACTAAGAACCTCACTCAAAATCACATAACTACATGGACACTGAGCAACCTGCTCCTGAATGACTACTGGGTAAATAACGAAATTAAGGCAGATATAAAGATGTTCTTCGAAACCTATCAGAACAAAGATACAACGTACCAGACTCTCTGGAACACAGATAAGCAGCGTTTAGAGGGAAAATTATAGCACCAAATGCCCACAAGAGAAAGCAGGAAAGATCTGAAATCGACACCCTAACATCACAATTAAAAGAACTAGAGAAGCAAGAACAAACAAATTCAAAAGCTAGCAGAAGAAAAGAAATAACTAAGATCAGAGCAGAACTGATAAAGGTAGAGACACGAAAAACCCTTAAAAAAATAAATGAAGCCAGGCGCTGGTTTTCTGTAAAGATCAACAGAATAGATAGGCCACTAGCCAGACTAATAAAGAAGAAAAGAGAGAAGAATCAAATAGATAGAATACAAAATGATAAAGGGGATAGTACCACTGACCCCACAGAAATACAAACTAACATCAGAGAATACTAGAAACACCTCTATGCAAATAAACTCAGAAATCTAGAAGAAATGGATAAATTTCTGGACATATACACCCTCCCAAGTCTAAAACAGGAAGAAGTCGAATCCCTGAGCAGACCAATAACAAGTTCTGAAATTCAGGCAGTAATTAATAGCATACCAACCACAAAAAGTCCAGGACAAGATGTATTCACAGCCTAATTCTACCAGAGGTACAAAAAGGAGCTGGTAGCATTCCTTCTGAAACTGTTCCAAACAATAGAATAAGAGGGAACCCTACCTAACTCATTTTATGAGATGAGTACCATCCTGATACCAAAACCTGGCAGAGACACAACAAAAAAAGAAAATTTCAGGCCAATATCCCTGATGAACATCAGTGTGAAAATCCTCAGCAAAATACTGGCAAACCGAATCCAGCAGCGCATCAAAAAGCTTATCCACCACAATCAAGTCAGCTTCATCCCTGGGATGCAAGTCTGGTTCAACGTACACAAATCAATAAATGTAATCCATCACATCAACAGAACCAATGACAAAAAACATGATTATCTCAACAGATGCAGAAAAGTCCTTTGATAAAATTCAACACCTCTTCATGCTAAAAACTCTCAACAAACTAGGTAATGATGGAACATAATTCAAAATAATGAGAGCTATTTATGACAAACTCACAGCCTATGATATTGAATGGGCAAAAACTGGAAACATTCCCTTTGAAAAATGGCACAAGACAAAGATGCCCTCTCTCACCACTCCTATTCAACACAATATTGGAAGTTCTGGCTAGGGCAATCAGGCAAGAGAAAGAAATAAAGGATATTTAAATAGGAAGAGAGGAAGTCAAACTGTCTCTCTTTGCAGATGATATGATTGTATACTTAGCAAACCCCATCATCTCAGCCCCAAAACTCCTGAAGCTGATAAGCAACTTCATCAAAGTCTCAGGATACAAAATCAATGTGCAAAAATCACATGCATTCCTATACATCAATAATAGACAAACAGAGAGCCAAATCGTGAGTGAACTCCCATTCACAATTGCTACAAAGAGAATAAAATACCTAAGAATACAACTTACAAGGGATGTGAAGGACCACTTCAAGGAAAACTACAAACCACTTCTCAAGGAAATAAGAGAGGACTCAAACAAATGGAAATTTGTAGATTCAATGTAATCTACAAATTCAATTGTTGTAATATTGTAATATTCAATTACAATATAAATATAGTAATTTATAGATTCAATGCTATCCCCATCAAACTACCATCGATCTTCTTCACAGAATTAGAAAAAAACTACTTTAAAGTTCATATGGAACCAAGAAAGAGCCCACATAGCCAAGACAATGCTAAGCAAAACGATCAAAGCTGGAGGCATCATGCTACATGACTTCAAACTATACTACAAGGCTACAGTAACCAAAACAGCATGATACTGGTACCAAAACAGAGATATAGACCAATGGAGCAGAACAGAGCCCTCAGAAATAACACCACATATCTACAACCATCTGATCTTTGACAAACCTGACAAAAACAAGAAATGGAGAAAGGATTCCCTATTTAATAAATGGTGCTGGGAAAACTGGCTAGCCATAAGTAGAAAGCTGAAACTGGATCCCTTCCTTACACCTTACACAAAAATTAACTCAAGATAGATTAAAGCCTTAAACATAAGACCTAAAATCATTAAAAAAAAAAAAAAAAAAAAACTGGAAGAAAAACGAGGCAATACCATACAGGAGATAGGCATGGGCAAAGACTTCATGACTAAAACACCAAAAGCAATGACAACAAAAGCCAAAATTGAAAAATGGGATCTAAGTAAACTAAAGAGCTTCTGCACAGTAAAAGAAACTATCATCAGAGTGAACAGGCAACCTACAGAATAGGAGAAAATTTTTGCAATCTATCCATCTGACAAAGAGCTAATATCCAGAATCTAGAAGTAACTTAAACAAATTTACAAGAAAAAAAAACCCCATCAAAAAGTGGGCGAAGGATACGAATGGACACTTCTCAAAAGAAGACATTTATGCAGCCAAAAAACAAATTTACAAGAAAAAAAATCAGACTATCCCATCAAAAAGTGGGTGAAAGATATGAACATACACTTCTCAAAAGAAGACATTTATGCAGCCAACAGACACATGAAAAAATGCTCATCATCACTGGCTATCAGAGAAATGCAAATCAAAACCACAATGAGATACCCTCTCACACCAGTTAGAATGGTGATCATTATAAAGTCAGGAAACAACCAATGCTGGAGAGGATGTGGAGAAATAGGAATGCTTTTACACTGTTGGTGGGACTGTAAACTGGTTCAACCATTGTGGAAGACAGTGTGGCGATTCCTCAAGGATTTAGAACTAGAAATTGACTCAGCCATTCCATTACTGAGTATATACCCAAAGGATTATAAATCATGCTGCTATAAAGACCCATGCACATGTATGTTTATTGCGACACTCTTCTCAATAGCAAAGACTTGGAACCAATCCAAATGTCCATCAATTATAGACTGGATAAAGAAAATGTGGCACATACACACCATGGAATACTATGCAGCTATGAAAAAGGATGAGTTCATGTCCTTTGCAGGGATATGGATGAAACTGGAAACCATCATTCTCAGCAAACTAACACAAGAACGGAAAACTAAACAGCGTGTGTTCTCACTCATAAGTGGGAGTTGAACAATGAGAGCACATAGACACAGGGAGGGGAATATCACATACTGGGGCCTGTTGGGGTTGGGGGCTAGGGGAGGGATAGCATCAGGAGAAATACCCAATGTAGATGACGGGTTGATGGGTGCAGCAAACCACCATGTCATGTGTATACCTATGTAACAAACCTGCACATTCTGCACATCTATCCCAGAACTTAAAGTATAATTTTAAAAAGTTAAAAAAAAAGACTTGTTTGCATGCATTGACACAGACACACAGAGTGGTCTCACAAACCCTTAGTCTCTATCAGCAGCCAGGTGTGCTGGTTGCTTCACTCCTATGAGGAATCTGTGCCTGTCACAGAATAAGGTGCCTGAGGCCAGGAGGAGAAGGGTGCCCTGGATTGTGGCAGCAACTATTAGAAGCAGTGAAAATATCCCAACCCCAAACCCCAGAGCCTAGATTGAGACATTCTCATGAAACCCTGGCAGCCACACAAATTAAATCCAGGCAGGCATAAGACAACGTGTTTATTTTTCTTCACTTTTTCTCTCCTTTTGTGCTATGATTCTTTTGTGAGCCTCCCTCTAGAACCTCTCAGGGTGTTTAGGTTTATTTTATATTCTTGAAGAGAAGGAAAGCAGTAAAGGGAAGGATACAGTGGGGGAAGCATTTGTTTTATTTATTTATTCAAATAATATTTATTGCATACCTTCTATGTGTTAGGCACTGTTCCTGTTCCAGGAATTGGGGATATTTTGGTGAATAAAACTGTCAAAATCCTTGCTCTTATGGTGCTTATATTCTAGCAGGGAGAGACAAATGACAAACAAATAAAATATATAGTATGTCAGATGGTTATAACTGCTATTGACGGGAAAAGCAGAGAGGGTGGGGAAACGTATTATGCAATTTTTAAAAGGATGGTCAGGGTAAGTCTCATTGAGAAGATGACTCATAAACAATACTTGAGCAAGGTGAGATGCCAGCCATGCAGACATCTGAAAACAGAATGTTCCAGACGAAAGGAATAGCCAGCAAGGCCTTAAGGCCGGCATGTTCCAGGCAACTCTAAAGAAGAGTGGGGAGGCTGGTGCGACTGAAGTGGAATGAGCACTGAACTATAGTAGAATATAAGGTCACTGAGGTAATGGGGACCTGATCATGTAAGGTCTTAAATATAATTGTGAGAATTGAGCATTTACTCTTAGTGAGATGGGAGACAATTGAAGGATTCTGAGCACAAGAGTGACATGTGACATGATTTGACTTAAGTTTCAATACACTCACAGAGGATGTTGTATAAAGAATCGACTGTAGGACGTTAAGGGAGGAAACAGAGCAGTAGGGAGGATAATGTAGCATTCCTAGATAACAGTAGTTTAGACCAGAGTGATAGCAGGGGAGGTGGTGAGAAGTAATCAATTTTAAATATATTTTGAAGGTAGAACCAACAGGATTACCCGAGGGATTAGATGTGGGATGTGGAAGAAAATGAGCCATAAGGCTTTTATTCTGAGCATCTGGAAGGAAGCATCTGGAATTTGCTATAAATTGGAGGAGGGAGGGAAAAGTACCGAAGAACTTGATCTTGGTTTTTGTATCAGGAGTCCAGTTTGGGACATATTAAGTTTGTAATGCCTGTTAGATATGCAAGTGGAGAGGTTAAGTAGTCAGTTCGATATACATGCTGAAGGAAAAGGCCAGGCTGGACATATAAATTTGGGAGACATTAGCTTTTACTTAATGAGTCTAAATGAGGTCACCAAGGAAGGAAATACATCGGAAGAAAAGAAGAGGTCCAATGACTAACGCCTGAAGACTTCTAACATTTAGAGGTTGGGGAGGTGAGAAGAAAATAGCAAAGAACTCTGAGAAGGAGCAATCAGTGAGGTGGCAGTGAAACTAGGAGAGTCTTGAAAGCCAAGGAAGTCTAGGAATCCAAGGAAGAAAGAGTTTCAAGGAGCAAAGGTGGTCAGCTTTGTCAAGTGCTGATAAGAGGAATTCTTTTGTGGTTGAGAAGGGGTCCAGCCCCATGGAAAGCTGATACAATGGTGGTATGTGTTCTCAAGGGATAGGGAAGGTTGACAACTCCTTGAGTGGCTTGTACAGAGGCAGTGTGGCATTCAGGTTCTAAGCTGAAAGGCACACTAACCTAGGCAAGATTGGCCAGTGATTCTGTGTGTATGGTGTGTCATCTGAGGCATTTAATACAGACAGCAGAGCAGATGGAGCAGTGAACCTCACTGGAAAACCTGGCCAACCAGTCACAGATGTAGAGAAAGTGGCTACTCATAGGGTACAATCAGAAGCATGTTAGAGCGGTCTCTGTTTCCAAACATACTTTCACCATTTCAACATCAGATTCTAGGCTTTCTTTTTTTTCTTTTTATTTATTTATTTTTTATTTTTTATTTTTATTATTACTATACTTTAAGTTCTAGGGTACATGTGCACAATGTGCAGGTTTGTCACATATGTATACTTGTGCCATGTTGGTGTGCTGCACCCATCAACTCGTCATTTACATTAGATATAACTCCCAATGCAATCCCTTCCCCCTCCCCCCTCCCCCCTCCCCATGACAGACCCCGATGTGTGATGTTCCCCTTCCCGAGTCCAAGTGATCTCATTGTTCAGTTCCCACCTATGAGTGAGAACATGCAGTGTTTGGTTTTCTGTTCTTGCGATAGTTTGCTGAGAATGATGGTTTCCAGCTGCATCCATGTCCCTACAAAGGACACGAACTCATCCTTTTTTATGGCTGCATAGTATTCCATGGTGTATATGTGCCACATTTTCTTAATCCAGTCTGTCACTGATGGACATTTGGGTTGATTCCAAGTCTTTGCTATTGTGAATACTTATTTATCTGACAAGCACTTATGTGTTAAGAACTTTTCTAAGCATTTACAAATAACAACTTAGTGAATCTGCACAACGACCCTGTGAGGTAAGTTCTATACTTATCCCTTTTTTACAGATGAAGAAATGGAGGCAAAGAAAGGCTAAGGACCTTGCTCAATTGCACATAGTAAGAAGTAGAACCCAGACTCAATAATAATAATAATAATAATAATAATAATAATAATAATAAAAAAGAAGTAGAGTCCAGACTCTAACTCTGCTGTCTCCAGTGTCCATGCTTTTAGCATTTACACCTAGGCACTGGCCAACTACAGTGTAAGCCAAATTCTGCCTACGGCCTGTTTCTGTATGTTTTTGTACTTTTCTATAGGGTCGTTTTAAAAGAAAAGAAAAACATGCAACATGCACCTAGTTTGGTCCATAAAGCCTAAACTATTTACTGTCTGGCCCTTCACTGAAAAAGTTTATCATCCCCTGCTTAGCACTGTAAAATGGGCAAGACAATACCTCTAATTAGTTTGTGGGTAGATCAAATGATGTAATTTATAGGAAGTGCTGGTAGGTATTCAAAAAACAACAGATTTTATGATTAATTTTATACTCCTTCTGCCATTAGCTCTTTGCTTCCTGCACTCTCCCCCAAAGGAATTCCTCTTAGATTTGACTCATTCCCAGCCCTCATGTTTCCCTCAGCCTTTCCTGAAAAGTTACCATAGACAGCCATACCAATCATTATTTGTTAAACATATACATTAAAAGAATAATTTAGTAGGAATTTCAGTAGCTTTAAAATACCTAAGTGAATTGGACGAAGCACGTAGGTTCTAACTAAGGAAGTCTTGGCAACAAATGCTAAATAATCCACTAGATGTTTTTCCCAAATGGCAATTGTAGAGTTAGCAAATAAATATGTAATGGGTTATATCCCCTAAAAAGTAAAATTTGAAATAAGCATTAAAATTTTTTAAAGCAAGTAATATTTCATTTGGTTATTAGATATAAGGAAAAATTATAGAACATCAGAACCTGAAGACTCCATAGAAATTCTCTAGGCAAATACCTCAGATTAAAGATTGGAAATGTGAATCCCAGAGACAGAAGGATACTTGCACATGGCCACACAGCAAATTGAGCTAGAATCCTGTTCTCCTAATGTAGTGTTCTTTCCATTACAACAGTGCTTGGAAACTAGTTATGTGGGGCTGGATTCTACGTTTAGTTTGTCCCACATAATGTAAAAATGAAGTTGATCCATTATTTAAAGAGCAAAATATTATGTAAGAAAATCTGGATTTCCAGATTCCATTGAAGAAAATCAGAAGATCTGGCCATTTAGGAAAATGAACTAGAACTGGGTAGTGGCTTCATTTAGACATAGCATGTGATCTCTAGTTTGACATAATCTCCACCACTCTTTTTTTTTTTTTTTTTTTGGGGAGATGGAGTCTTGCTCTGTCACCCAGGCTGGAGTGCAGTAGCATGATCTCGGCTCACTGACACCACTGCCTTCCGGGTTCAAGCAATTCTCCTGTCTCAGCCTCCCAAGTAGCTGGGACCACAGGTGCATGCTACCATGCCTGGTTAAGTTTTGTATTTTTAGTAGAGAAGGGGTTTCACTATATTGGTCAGGCTGGTCTCGAACTTTTAACCGCGGGTGATCCACCCGTCTCAGCCCTCCAAAGTGCTGGGATTACAGGTGTGAGCCACTGCGCCCAGCCCCACCACTCTCAAATGCATCTACCCTGCAACGTCTTTGTCTCTCATGTAACTTACCAATCAACTCTATTTAAGATTTTGCAGTTGACTTTCCCTACCCTACACCTTGCAGCATTTTCCCAAACAAGGGGTGAAAGCTCCCTTCTGAGGGTTCCCAGGAGGACCATGGGCTGAGGCATCATAGCCATGGACTATGGTAAGACACTAGTTTTTCATTCTTGATTGTTGTAGTAGAGAGACTACTAGTTGCCCACTGAAAACCAAATTTCCCTGAAAGCTGTCATGCACCATTTTTGTTTTTCCCACTGTTTTCAATGGGGATATGACAACTGGAGGTTCACTAGCCATCCTGTGACCTTCAGGATAAAAACTATGGTATGAAGTTACCATACCAACCCTGAACAGCCTATCTCTAGATCTTTCTTACATAATATAAAAATAAATGTCTGCCTCATTTAGGCCACATTTATATCCCATTTCTGTTACTAGCAGCCAAATGTAATTCCTAATATATAAAACAAGCATGAAAGTTCTTGGCCTTGCGGTGGCAAAAATAAGTAAATCATATAACTACTTAACATCTGCGTGCTTCAGTCTCCTTGTATGTAAAATGGAAATAGTAATACTCTCTACTTCAGAGGATTATTAAGTGAGTTTGATACATGTGAGGATTAAATAAATTTAATACATATAAAATACTTAAAATAGTGCCTGACACAGGGTGTGGTAGTTATAATAAAGACCCCCTCCCCCCATCCACCAAACATATTCACATACTACTAATCCCTAGAAACTGTGAATATGTTAGGTTACATGGCAAAGAGGAATGGGGAATTAGAGTAGCAGATGGGATTAAAGTTGTTAATCAGTGACCTTTAAAATAGGGAGATTATCCTGGATCACCCAGGTGGTCCCAATGTAATTGCAAAGGTACTGAAATGTGAAGGAAGCAGCAGAGTTAGTTTCAGAGTACTGCAATATGAGAAAGACTTGACTAGCCATTGCTGGCTTTGAAGATGGAAGGGAGCCATGAGTCAAGAAATGCTAGCAGCCTCTAGAAGCTGGAAAAAGCAGGAAAGTTTCTCCTCTAGAGCCTCCAGAAAAGAATGCAATCTTGTTGACACCTTAATTTTAGCCACTAAGATAAATTTTGGAATTTTGACTTCCAGAACTGTAAGATAATAAATGTTTGTTGTTTTAAGCCATCAAATTTGTGGTAATTTCTTCAGGAACAATAGGAAGCTAATATGCATTGTAAATGCTCTATAAATGATAAATATAAAACTAAATAACTCAATCTCAGTTTGTATTTGCAGAAAAGAATGAAGACATTTTTCATTTGATATTTGCAAACTAGTCCCATTTTATAGCTGGGGAAACTAAGGTTCAGAAACAAGTAATGACTTACCTAAATTCAGCCAGTGAGTTAGCAGCAGGATGCTTTCTCCTTACTTGCTACCAGCAGCTGCCTGGCTACCCTGTAACTTGTGTTTCCAGCTCCAGCAGTGGCAATTTTGCAGACAGACGCCCACATCTGCTGTAACTAAAGTGTGATAATTGGTTGCTAAGCCATGCAATCGGTTGCTAGGCTCCTTTCCCCCTTTCAGGCTCCAACACACTTCAGCAACTGGAAGTTAATAATCTGCCAGCAAATTGAATTTGGTGAAAAGATCAGACAGCGTGTTAATCGAGAACCAGGCGATCCAGGCTCACCTCAGAGGACTGTGTGAGCTTCTACCAAGTACACTCCCTGCGTGGGCTGCGGTTTCCATACCAGATACATGAACTCTTGGACCTCTATGTATCTAAAGGGGGCTAGATATATTTCTTTGAGCTGCTAATGAATATCTTCATGCCTTTCCCTGAGCATTTCTCTGTCTCAAATGCCCTAAGCTTGATTGTGTTTCACAGAGTGTTGTAATTAAAGGGGTGATTATAGATGGGTGGTGGAGGCCTTATTGCATAGGGCAGATGTTGTCACCCAGGGCTGTACATGAGAATCACCTGGGGAACTTTGCAAAGACCCAGATGCTGGACACCCATCCCAAATATTCTAATTTAATTGGTTTGGATGGGGCCTAAACATGGGTATTAAAATGAAAACAAACACAAAATCTCCCCAGGTAACTCTCATGTGCAGCCAAAGGTGCTCTCCCCTGAGCACTGCTGGAGAAGTCAATCAGCAAAGAGACCTGGAGCACAAAGCCCAGCTTTGCTACTTACTATTTGTGCAACCATGATAAATTGCTCAAATCCTCTGGGCTATAGCTTCCCTGTCTATAAAAGAGGGAAGACAATACCCCCATAGTATAACACTGCCACAGGGATTAAATGAGTTAGAACACATAAAGCACTTAGGAACAAGCAGTGTCCGGGCAAATGAAATTATTGATTTGTAGCACTTAGAACTGCTTCTAGCAGTACTCAACAAATGCTAGCTATTATTACATTAACAACACATTTAATAGATGTTTATTTTTAATGTATATTTAAGAACAGATAACTAAATCAATTTACAGCACTAGAATAAAACTCTGTTTTTAAATTATTAAACTTTCCAAAATTGAGTCACTTTAGGGAAAATAGTAAGCAAAATGATGTCTGTAAATGACAGAAATTATTGTGTTTGAAAAACACTGACCTAACCTCTTCCCATCCTTCCTCTCCTCACTAACTCCGTATTCCTAGTCCTACCTCTTTTTCCAAGCCCAGAATAGCATAGTTGCCACCTTCACTGGAAAATGCCCTCTGATCTCCTCACCTGGAAATGTGTTTCTCCTCTGGATTCCCACAGTTTTTTTTTTTTTTCTCTCTTATATATGCATCTCAAACTTGACTTGGCCAGTAAAAGCTCTTGAGTCTCACTGGTTTCAGTCCCCTCCCCCACCCCATGTTCCCCATTTCTTTAATTAGCAGTGCCACCATTCATGTAGTTGATGGGGACAAAATCTAGCAGTAATCCTTGATTTCTCACTTTCCCTCACATTCCCTACCTACTCTGTCTGCAAAGCCTGTTGTTTTACCTTCTAAATATATCCAGTCACTGGCCACTTTCCATCCACCTTGCTCTAAACCAACACCTTCTCTCACTTGAATATTACAATAGCCTTCTCATTGAGCTTCTGGCTCCCTTGACCCCTACAGACCATTCCACACACAGAAACCAAAGAGCCATTTACATTATGCCACTGCCTAGCCCAAATCTTTCCAGTACATTCTCATTACAGAATAAAATCCGAACTTTTTATTATAGCTTCCAAGGCTCTTGCAGGATCCTGCCAACCTCTTTGACTTCATTTGATTACCACTCCTCCCTCCCAACAGCTATGAGCACATGGACTTCCTTAAGGGTCTAAAGGACCTTTTTCCAAAAACCAAAGGAGAGCCATTTAAAGAAGTTTGCTTATATTTACATTTCAAACACACTACTGGCTGAAGTGTGGAGAATAGATATATAGGGGCTGTGAAGGTAGACAGTTGGGAAGGTTTCACTACCCATAGGCTTGGCTGGAGGAAAGACAAGAGTTCAAATGCCAACTCTAACACCTACTAGCTTTGTGATGTTGTGTCTCCGCTCTTAAAACTTACATTATTTGTTTGTAGTGGTAACTCATGTAACCTTTCTAATTCTCAATTTCCTTTTGTCAAATGGGGATTTAAAAATATAGTCCCTGACTCTCAGGGTTGTTGGGAAGATTAAAGACATTGTTTATTTGTAATGACTGTTATCACAATGTCTGATAGCACTCAATAAATGTTCATTATTTTACCAATCCAGGCTTTATGAACAGAAAAGAATATAAAGCGAATGTATTTAGGCAGTATTTTATGAGAGATGAGCAGAATAGGCTCTGAGGCCAGACTATCTGAGTTGTGAATCCTTTCCCTTCCAAATCTCATGTTGAAATGTGATCCTCAATGTTGAAGGCAGAACCTAGTGGGAGATGTATGGGTCATGGGGGCAGATCCCTCATGAATGGCTTGGTGCCTTCCCCACAGAAATGAGTTCACAAGAGATCTGGTTGTTAAAAAGAGTCTGGGATCCCCTCTCTTGCTCCTTCTCTAGCCATATGACATGCCTGCTTCCCCTTTGCCTTCTGCCATGAATAAAAGTTTCTTGGGCCTCAACAGAAGTCAAGCAGTTGCCAATGCCATGCTTGTACAGCCTGCAGAACTGTGAGCCAAAAACTGCCCAACATCAGGAATTAATTTATAGCAACACAAATAGGCTAATACACCCTACCATTTACTAGCCCGTAGAACCCTGGCCACAATATATAACCTCCCAGTGCCTCATTTATCTCATGTGTAAATGGGTATGATAACAAATGCACCTATCTCCATAGAGTAGTTGTAAGGATTAAGTGAATTAATATGCATACATTGCTTTGGTGTTTGACCCATAGTAAATGGTGCAATAAACTCAGTAAGCATTTAACAGGAAAATAATATTAACTATTTTCACTACTGTTGTGGTCTGAGGCATGTCTGCTCCATTCTACTCAGTCAGTGATTTTATTTGCCCATTTTTTAAATCATCATAGATTCAAATTTCTTACAGACTCAACTCATTTCAGTTAGCTGTTACCTTTTGTTTTCATGTGTCTGTAAGTTTTTGTTTTATTTTTTCACCTGTCACTATTTGGCCAGTGGGGGCACTTTTCAGGCTGGATTGTCATTAAACAACAAAATTACCTTACAACTCTAAAAAGACCCTTTCTGAAAGCTTGTAGTATAGTATTTACAAGCATGCATTCCAAAATCAAACTACCTAGGTTCAAATCCTAGATCTGCCACTTACCGACTGTGTGACATACAGCAAGTGATTTCACCTGTTTGTGCATCAATGTCACCTCTGTTCGACAAGCATGAAGATGATACTAGTATTTACCCCCTAGAATTGTGAGAACTAATTCATGTGAAGCTTACAGAATAGCATCTGACAAGGAGTAACACTACAACAGTGTCAGCTATCATTATTAAAAACATGTAGCCCAATATAGATACTCAATACATAGAGTTAATATTACTATTATCATTCATACATACATATCACTTTATAATTTTTTACTCATTTTGACATTCATTATCTCATCTGAGTTATACCATGGTCCTGCTGAACAACCAAAAAAGAGATTATTAATTCCAGTTTACAGATGGGAAACTAAGGCTTGACTAAACTCTTTATTCACATTTCTCATGCTTTACATGGTCATTTCAAAATTTTGCATGAAAATCCCAAAACTCCAATGTAAGATTAGGTGTTGTTTACCGCAATGTTATCTTTTAAAAAAAGTTTTTAAGCTAGTAAATTATCTATGATTCCTTTAAGAAAACTGACTGAATAAAAGTACTCTGACCTTATTATTAAATATCAGCTGTAACATAACTACATGAAAGTGTTAAGCTGTAATAGTCAAAAGTAATATGTGGCTGTGAAATCCTTCACTGTATAATAAATTAAAAGGGTGTGTGTGTGTGTGTGTGTGTGTGTGTGTGTGTATAAGAGAGAGAGAGAGAGAGAGAGAGAGACCTCCTAATGTCATCCAGAATGTAGCTTGGTGCCATCCTCCACAGATAATCTCAGATATCTAAATCACTAAATAAGGGCCACTAGTCTTATATACACCTTAATTTCCTCAACTTGCATTACAGCTATAGCCAAAACCCCACTGAATCATGTCCCCAGGGAGGGTGCCCACAATACTTCACCCCAACCTCAGGACACTGCATCTTGTATGACTTCTGTTAGCATATTGCTTTCTCATCCATTTGGTCCCTCACCTCAGGAGCTATACAGGGTAATCATTATTGCATTGCACAGATGAGGAAATGGAGGCCCCCCAAAAGGGGCAGTGATTAGAGCAAGATCTTAACTTATAACCTATAATCTACGTGCTAGGCACAATTCTAGCAACTTTACCTGGAGGAGGAGATCATTGAACCCTCACAATCCAGTGAGATAGGTGTTATTATCATTCCCAATTTATAGACAAAGATACTGAGGTAGAGAGATTAAATATATTGTCTAGATCACACAGATTGGCAGTAACAGAGGGAGGCTCCAAACACAGCAGTTTGTTTTCAGAGCCCACACACTTTTACCACTATGTTTCACAGCAAGCAAATGACAAGGAGAAAACCAGTGATTTTGCCATGCAATCTGCTCCTGCCATAAGGGGGAGGAAAGGCAGTCTTATATGGCAGCCCTATCAGTGGTATCATAAGAAATGATAAGCCCAGGCTGGGGTCCCAAGTAAGCTCTCCTTTCCCCTCCACTGAGAGGCCAAAGGTCTGGAAGCCATTCCTGACACTGTCTCACTGGAACACAGGATGGAGACATGGCGCAGCCAGGGTCTTGCTGGCTTTCAGTGGGGAAACAGGTACTATGGGACTGCAGGGGAAAAAGCCCGAAGAGAATGTACTTGGACTCCAGACACTGAATCACTTTGGCCAGTATTTGTGGTCCTTCCAGTTCCCTGGACCCACTATGCCTCTGTGTTTTGTAGACCTGACTGTAGCTTCAGCAGATCTCTGTGAGAAATTCAGCTCAGAACAATAAGGACTTGCATGTCTTTTGCCAAGGATCAACATTGGATTTATTCCCTTAGAGGGACTTGCTAAAATTCTGGTCACTTTATAAATACATACACCAACAGAAACACACACACATCATGGAACTAAAGCTCTGTCACCCACCTCCAGTCTCAAATAAGGGAAAATAAAGATCTTCTCTTACCCTTAACTCAGTCAAAAAATCCCCAGTTTGGGATCCTTTTCTTACTCTTATCAACATCTCCATACTGTGTATCATATCCTAAGGGCCTGGGAAGTCTTCGGCCTGGCCTGTCAGGGCCTTTCCAGCTCTTTTTTCTCCCACTCATTTATAAGGTCAAGCTCAAATGCCATTTTCCTTCACCTTCCTCTGAGCTTGGATGCCTGTCAGGACAGCATTCTGAAGAGGGTTGGAGTTAAATGGAAGGGCAGACAGGTGGGCACAATTTTCACTGCTCTGACACATCCCTTTTGCCAAATTGTAGTTTAAACTAAAACATTCATTAAGTACTATGTCTATGCCAAGCACCTTGTATGCATTCTCTCATTTACCCCTCCCCACATGCTGGGAGGTGAGGAGATTGCTTGTAAATATTCCCTCTACTGGCATGTCAGCTCCACAAGATTAGGGATTTCTTTCTGAAGTGTTCATTGTTGTATTCCAGGTACACAGAAGAGTACCTGACTGGTATGTGTTCAATAAACATTTGTGAATAATGAGTTCCATTTTCTAGGTGAGGAAACTAAGACTCGGAGAACTTAACTGCCTTGTGTAAGGTCACAGGGCTAATATGTAGCGAAATCAAAATTTGAACCGAGGCCGACTAGTCGGGAGCCAACGCTCTTACATGCTACCTGAGAAGTGAGGGACTACTGCAGCCCTTACAATCACATTATATATTCAGGCAACAAACTACTTCTCTTTCTGTGGCCCTTAACAACATACATTGGGTCATTTGTTTACTGCCTGTCAGATTCCAGGCCTACACTCTAAGGCTGTAGGCAATACCTTTCCCTTGCCATTTGTTGCAGTGACACTCTTAGGTTTTCTAGGCCTCAGATTTTTGCCTGGAGGTGCCTCGTGACCTGCTTCCTTCAATCCTTTGGAGGCTCCATTCCCAATGGTGCATCACTTCATCCTTGGACTCTTGTAAGGAGAAATGATGGCAAGGGCAGTTTCTGATTTCCAGTCTGGACTTGCCCTTGCTGTGTGACCTTGGACAAGTCAGTTCTCTTTTCTGATGTCTCCAGCTCCACTGCTGGGAAGCAGGCAGAAGAAATAATTTTGTGTCCAGATTTAGCAACACAGGATGTAAAAATGAAGACTTTTGTATACTAAATGACAGCTTAGGAGCAAAAATAAAATAAAATAAAATAAAATAAAATAAAATAGCCATCATTTCAAAGAAAGGTCAAAAGAAGATTCAAATGAAGAAGCTTAAAATGGGGGTGGGTTGAAGAGGTATCTGCTACTAAAAGTCTAAATGGGCCCTCAGCTACAGTAGGTTTCATATGATAAGCTATCTTGCCATTAAGGTCACCACGCATTTTTTTTCCAGGATAAATCAGGTTTTGACCTGCATATTTGGCCTTGTTGCTCTCTGAGCCTCCCCATCCTACTGCTGAGCAGCTGCTGCTAGATGGGGGAGGCTCGTTCAATCCCTCTTTGCCCCCACATTCCTATCCCTCTCTGAGAGGTGCTTGCTGAGTTCGGTGGTGAGCACTAAGCAGCTGATATGCCTAGTCTATAAGCTGACCCAATTTAGAAGATTTTTTTAAAAACCTGAGAGTGCTGCTTTTTATGCTGCACTACAGTACACAGAGAGACTTGAGCAGAAAGCTTCAAGGTTTTTCAAGTCACTCAAGCAATATTCATTAGGCACCTGCTGTGAGCCAAACATCATGTAGAACCCTATGATGAGGAAGACTCAGACTCTGCCTTAACACAATCATATTGTGTTTGTGTGTGTGTGTGTGTGTGTGTGTGTAAGAGCAATAAAGGAGATATATAGTTCTGAGACAGGGTAGAATATGTTAAGTGCTACTGAAGAGATATAAACACAGCCTGAGGAACAAAAGGTCACATGTGATGTAAGGGCTTTGTGGAGACTGTGGCCTTTCAGTTAAAAATCTACTTAGGTGAACAGAGGGGAGGACATTACAGAGAACAGGATTGGATTGGCACAGGACAAGGCTCAGAGATTGGGAAAGCAGCTGCTTCTAAGGAGAGAAGCCACTGGAAAATCTGTGCTTGATGATGGTGACTCTTGTATGTCAGACAGGATAGACCAGAATCAGAGGCTAAGTGGGAGGCAGGGAGAACAGCTGGGAGGTTACTGTACCCTTCCAGGTGAGAAGAAATAATGCCGTTTGATTAGGGCAGTAGCAGGGGAGAAGCAGGGCAAGACAAAATCAAGACATCATAAAACTAGAATCTGCAAGACCTTGCAAATGACTATACAGAAAGAGAAGACAGGAGGAATCAGAGAAAACTCTGAGGTTTCATAGCTGCATAACTGGGATGATGGTAGAGCTAATAACCCAGAGGGATCACTCAGGAGGTGAGCCAAATTTAGGTGAGGTCATACCAGTAGTACAAGCTAAAGCATATTGATTGGGACAGAGATGCTCATGGGATTTGTAGATATACTTAGTCCAGCAGGCAGTTGATATATAGGTCTGAATATCAAGAAACAAACTGATACTTGATATCTTTGGGGGAGAGTCATCAGATAATGAGTTTCATGGGGCAAATTGTGTCTCTCCCACAAATTACCATGGTGGTATAACTCCCAGGACCTCAGAATGTGAACTTATTCAGAAATAGGGTCGCTGTAGATGTCATTAGTTAAGGAAATATGAGATCACCCTGGAGTAGGGTGGGCCTATAATCCAATATGACTGGTGTCCTTATAAAAAGGGGAAACTTAAACACAGACACAGACACAGACACACACACACACACACACACACACACACACACACACGAAGAAGAACACCATGTGAAGATGAAGGCAGAGATCTAGGTGATGCAGCAGAATTCAAGGAATGCCCAAGATTTCGAGCAAACCACCAGAAGCTAGGAGAAAGCCATGTAACAGATACTCCCTCACATCTGTTAGCAAATGGGAATTCTAGTGCTGGCTGACCAATTAACTTATCTCTTCAGGGAGGTCACTTAACTCTATAGCACCAGAAAACTTGGGGGAAATTTTAAGATGGTGGTAAGGGTTATCTTCATGAAGCTTTGGTGGAGTTGGTAAGTTTATATTCACACTGTGAGGAGATTGCTGTACCTGTCCCCCTCCTAGGGTTGCCTTTTGCCTCTTTCTGTCTCTCTCATCTGCATTTGCTCTGACAACCTGGAATAGTACCAGATATGCAGGTTTACTGAGACCTTATTTTCCTTCCATGCCAGTTTCTAATTAGTCCCCAGTTCCAACATACCTTGACCATTTTCCTCTTTCCTTTTGCATGTTCCAGTTACCATAACTTGCAACGACTTCCTAGACCATACCCACAATATTCTCAAGGTACCCCAGGCTGGTTCACAGCCCCTCTAGTCCAGATCTCCGACAATGGAGACTCTGTAAGAGCAGGGCTTGAATAACCAGATGACAGCAAACCCCAAGGTGAAGGAAATTGCCTAACATCCTTGTTTTCCTCAGTAATCTATTATGCTGCGGTCATTCGACTACCTAGCTCAATCTTTTCCATTTTATATTTTTAGTCACAGATAAAATTGTTTGTATATATCATATAGAGCATGATGTTTTAAAGTATTGTGGAATGTCTAAATCTAGCCAAATTAACATATACTTTACCTCACATGGTTATATTTTTTGTGGTAAAAGCACTTTATATATACTTTCTTAGCATTTTTCAAGAATATAATATATTAACTGTTGTCACTATGTACTAAAATAGATCCTTTGAACCTAATTCTTCCTATCTAACACAAATTTTTGTATACTTTGACCAACATCTCTCCAACCATCACCTCCTCAACTGTCCCAGCCCATGGTAACCACCATCCTACTCTAGAGTTCTATGCAAACATTTTTTTAAGGTTCCAAATATAAGTAACATCATGCAGTATATGCCTTTCTCTGCCAGGTTTATCTCACTTAACTTAATGTCCTCCAGGCTTATTTGTTTTGTGGCAAATGGCAACATTTCCTTCTGTTTATGGCTGCATAGTATTCCACTATGTATATATATCACGTTTTCTTTATTCATTCATCCACTCATAGACACTTAGGTTAATTCCATATTTTGGCTATTGTGAATAGTGCTGCAGTAAACATGAGAGTGCAACTATCTCTTCACCATCACTGATTTTATTTCCTGTGGACATATACTCAAAAGTGAGATTGCTGACTCATATGGTACTTCTATTTTTAATTTTTTGAGAAACCTCCATAAAGATTTCCGTAATGGCTGTACTAATTTACATTGCCACCAACAGTATACAAGGGTTCCTTTTTCTCCATATCCTTGGTAATACTTGTTTTCTTTTGTATTTTTGATAGTAGCCATTCAAACAGGTGAGAGGTAATATTTTCTTGTGGTTTTAATTTGCATTTCCCCGATTATTAGTGATGTTGACTATTTAATCATATAATTTTTGGCCATTAGTATGTCTTCATTTGAGACATTTCTATTCAGGCCCTTTGTCCATTTTTTAAATTTAACTTTTATTTTAAGTTCGGGGTACATGTGCAGGTTTGTTAAACAGGTACACCTGTGTCATGAGAGTTTGTTTTACAGATTATTTTGTCAACCAGATAATAAACCTAGTACCTATTAGTTATTTTTCCTGATCCCCTTCCTCCTCCCACCGTTTATGCTCAAGTAGACCCCAGTGTCTGTTGTTCCCCCCATGTGTCCATGTGTTCTCATCATTTAGGTCCCACTTACAAGTGAGAACATGTGGTATTTAGTTTTCTGTTCCTGAGTTAGGTTACTAAGGATAATGGCTTCCAGCTCCATCTATATTCCTGCAAAGGATATAATCTTGTCCTTTTTTTATGACTGCATAGTACACCATGCTGTATATGTACCACATTTTATTTATCTAGTCTACCATTGATGGGCATTTAGGTTGATTCCGTGTCTTTACTATTGTGAATAGTGCTGCAATGAAAATACCTCTGCATGTGTCTTTATGATAGAACAATTTATATTCCTTTGAGTATATACCCAGTAATGGGATTGCTGGGTCAAAAGTTATTTCTGTTTTTAGGTCTTTGAGTAATCACCACACTGTTTTCCACACTGGCTGAACTAGTTTACACTCCCAACAACAGTATATAAGCATTCCTTTTTCTCCACAACCTTGCCATATCTGTTATTTTTTATGGTTTTTAAAATTATTATTATTCCAATAGGTTTTTGGGGATCAGATTGTGTTTGGTAACATGGATAAATTCTTTAGATGTGATTTCTGAGATTTCAGTGCACCCATCAACCCAGCAGTGTACAATGCACCCAATGTGTAGTCTTTTTATTCCCCTCCCACCCTTCCCCGCAAGTCCCCAGAGTCCATTATGCCCTTCTTATCCCTTTGCATACTCATAGCTCAGCTCCCACTTATAAGTGAGAATGTACGATGTTTGGTTTTCCATTCCTGAGTTACTTCACTTACAGTAATAAACTTCAACTCCATCTGGGTTGCTGTGGATGCCATTATTATGTTTCTTTTTATGGCTGGGTAATATTCCATTTTATATATATATATACACACACACATATGTATATATATACACACATGTATATATAGATATATACAAGTGTATAGATGTGTATACACACATGTGTGTGGATATATATATACGTGTGTGTGTGTGTGTATATATATATGCACCACATTTTCTTAATCCACTCATTGGTTGATTGGCATTTAGGCTAGTTCCATATGTTTTCAATTGCAAATTGTGCTGCTATAAACATGTGCATGCAAGTGTCTTTTTTCATATGATGACTTCTTTTCTTTGGGTAGTTACCCAGTAGTGGGATTGCTGGATCATATGGTAGTTTTTTAGTTCTTTAAGGAATCTCCATACTGTTTTCTATAGTGGTTGTACTAGTTTACATCCCCACCAGCAGTGTAAAGGTGTTCCCTTATCAGCACATTCACACTGACATTTATTATTTCTTTGATTTTTAAATTATGACCATTCTTGAAGGAGTGAGGTGGTATCACATTGTGGTTTTGATTTGCATTTCCCTGATTATTAGTTGCATTAGGCTGTTTTCATGCAACTGATAAAGACATACCCAAAACTGGGAACAAAAAGAGATTTAATTGTTCAGGATGGCTGGGGAGGCCTCAGAATCATGGCAGGAGGTGAAATGCACTTCTTACATAGTGGGAGCAAGAGAAAATGAGAGAAGAAGCAAAAGCAGAAACCCCTGATAAACCCATCAGATCTTGTGAGACTTTTCACTATCACAAGAATAGCATGGGAAAGACTGGCCCCCATGATTCGATTACCTCCCCCTTGGTCTCTCCCACAACATGTGGGAATTCTGGGAGATACAATTCAAGTTGAGATTTGGTTGAGGACACAGCCAAACTATATCATTAGTGATGTTGGGCATTTTTCATATGTCTGTTGGCCATTTGGATATCTTCTTTTGAGAATTATTTATTCATGCCCTTAGCTCACTTTTTGATGGGATTTTTTTTTTTCTTGTTGATTTGAGTTCCTTGTAGATTCCAGACATTAGTCTTTTGTTGGATGCATAGTTGCAAAGATTTTCTCCCACTCTGGGAGTTGTTTGTTTACTCTGTTGATTATTTCTTTTGCTGTGCAGAAGCTTTTTAATTTAATTAAGTCCCATCTATTTATCTTAGTTTTTGTTGCATTTGCTTTTGGGTTGTTAGTCATAAAGTCTTTGCCTAAGCCAATGTCTAGAAGAGTTTTTCCAATGCTATCTTCTATAATTTTTATGCCTTCTGGTTTTAGATTTAAGTCTTTCATTCATATTGAGTTGATTTTTGTATAGACTGAGAGATGAGGATCTGGTTTCATTCTTCTACAAGTGGCTTGCCAATTATCCCAGCACAACTTGTTAAATAGGGTATTCTTTCTACACTTCATATTTTTGTTTGGTTTGTCAAAGATCAGTTGGCTGTAAGTATTTTGTTTTACTTCTGGGTTCTCTATTCTGTTCCATTTGTCTATGTGTGTATTTTTATACCAGTGCCATGCTGTTTTGGTGACTATAGCCTTACAATATAGTTTGCAATTGAGTAATATGATGCCTCCAGATGTGTTCTTTTTATTTAGTCTTGCTTTAGCTATGTGGGCTGTGTTTTGGTTCCATATAAATTTTAGAATTTTTTTAAAAGGGTATTTATTTACTTTTTTATTTTTTATTTTTTTATTTTTTTAAATTATTTTTTATTATTATACTTTAAGTTCTAGGGTACATGTGCATAACGTGCAGGTTTGTTACATATGTATACTTGTGCCATGTTGCTGTGCTGCACCCATCAACTCGTCAGCACCCATCAACTCGTCATTTACATCAGGTATAACTCCCAATGCAATCCCTCCCCCCTGCCCCCTCCCCATGATAGGCCCCGGTGTGTGATGTTCCCCTTCCCGAGTCCAAGTGATCTCATTGTTCAGTTCCCACCTATGAGTGAGAACATGCGGTGTTTGGTTTTCTGTTCTTGTGATAGTTTGCTAAGAATGATGGTTTCCATCTGCATCCATGTCCCTACAAAGGACACAAACTCATCCTTTTTGATGGCTGCATAGTATTCCATGGTGTATATGTGCCACATTTTCTTAATCCAATCTGTCACTGATGGACATTTGGGTTGATTCCAAGTCATTGCTATTGTGAATAGTGCCACAATAAACATATGTGTGCATGTGTCTTTAGAGCAGCATGATTTATAATCCTTTGGGTATATACCCAGTAATGGGATGGCTGGGTCATATGGTACTTCTAGTTCTAGATCCTTGAGGAATCGCCATACTGTTTTCCATAATGATTGAACTAGTTTACAATCCCACCAACAGTGTAAAAGTGTTCCTATTTCTCCACATCCTCTCCAGCACCTGTTGTTTTCTGACTTTTTAATGATTGCCATTCTAACTGGTGTGAGATGGTATCTCATTGTGGTTTTGATTTGCATTTCTCTGATGGCCAGTGATGATGAACATTTTTTCATGTGTCTGTTGGCTGTATGAATGTCTTCTTTTGAGAAATGTCTGTTCATATCCTTTGCCCACTTTTTGATGGGGTTGTTTGTTTTTTTCTTGTAAATTTGTTTGAGCCTCCCGAGTAGCTGGGACTACAGGCATGCGCCACCGCGCCCGGCTAGAATTGTTTCTTCTAGTTTTGTGAAGACAGATGATGGTATTTTGATGGAAATTGCAGTGAATTTGTAGATTGCTTTTGGCAGCGTGGTTATTTTTACAGTATTGATTCTACTCATCCATGAGCATGGGGGATGTTTTCATTTGTTTGTGTTGGCTATTAGTTATTTCAGTAGTGTTTTGTAGTTTTCCTTGTAGAGGTCTTTCACCTCCTTGGTTAGGTCTATTCCTAAGGATTTTACTTTATTTTATTTTATTTTTTGCAGATATTGTAAAAGGAATTGAGTTCCTTATTTGATTCTCAGCTTGGTCGCTGTTGGTGTATAGCAGTGCTCCTGATTTGTGTACATTAATTTTGTATCCTGAAACTTTACTGAATTCATTTATCAAATTGAGGAGCTTTTTAGATGAGTGTGTAGGGTTTTCTGGTATACGATCATATCATCAGCAAATAGCGACATTTTGACTTCCCCTTTAGCAATTTGGATGCCTTTTATTTTTTTCTCTTGTCTGATTCCTCCGTCCAGGACTTCCAGTACTATGTTAAATAGAGGTTGTGAAAGTGACAGCTTTGTCTTATTCAAGTTCTCAGGGGGGACGTTTTCAACTTTTCCCTGTTCAGTATAATATTGGCTATGGGTTTGTCATACATGGCTTATGTTACCTTAAGGTAAGTCCCTTCTATGCCAATTTTGCTGAGGGTTTTAATCATTAAAGGATGCTGGATTTTGTCAAATCCTTATTGTGCATCTATTGAGATTATTATGTGATTTTTGTTTGTAATTCTGCTTATGTGGTGTATGACATTTACTGACTTGCTGTGTTAAACCATCCATGAATTTCTGGTAGGAAGCTCTCTTGATCATGGTGGATTATATTTTTTGGATATGCTGTTGGATTCCATTTGCTAAAATTTTGTTGAGGATTTTTGCATCTATGGTAATCAGGGATATTGGTCTGTAGCTTTTTTTAATGTCTTCTGGTTTTGGTATTAGGGTGATACTGGCTTCATGGAATGATTTAGGGAGCATTCCCTCTTTCTCTATCTTTTGGAATAGTTTCAATAGGATTGGTACCAATTCTTCTTTGAATGTCTGATAGAATTCAGCTGTGAATCCCTCTGGTCCTGGACTGAATTTTGTTGAAAATATTTTATTACCATTCAAGCTTCTTGGAGGTTTTGTTCATTTTTAAAAAATTCTTCTTTCTTTGTCTTTGTCAGGTTGGCTTAATTTGAACACCTTGTCCTCAAGCTCTGAAGGTCTTTCTTCTACTTCTTCAATTTTATTGTTGAAACCTTCCAGTTTACTTTGCATTTCTCTAAGTGTGGCTTTCATTGCCAGAAATCGTGATTTTTTTAAAATTTATGCTATATATTTCTCTAAAGATTTTTTTCTATTTGTATCCTGTATTATTATTTTATTTTCTTTAATTTGGTTTTCGCCTTTCTCTGGTGCCTCCCTCAGTAGCTTAATAATCAACCTTCTGAATTCTTACTGAAAATTCAGAGATTTCTTCTGGGTTTGGATCTATTGCTGGTGAGCTAGTGTGAACTTTTGAGGGTGTTAAAGAACCTTCCTTTTCTGTATTACCAGAGATCTTTTTCTAGTTCCCTCTCTCTTCTCATTTGTGTAGACCATGTCAGAGGAAAGATGTGGGGTTCAAGCACTGCTGTTCAGATTCTTTTGTCCCACAGGGTGATCCCTTGATGTGGTGCTCTCCCCATTCGCCTAGGAATGGGGCTTCCTGAGAGCCAGACTGCAGTGATTATTATTGCTCTTCTGGGTGTAGCCAACCAGTAGAGCTACCAGACTTCATGTTGGTACTGGGAAGTGTCTGCAAAGAGTCTTATGATGTGATCAATCTTCAGGTCTCTCAGCCATGGATACCACAGCCTGCTCCAGTGGAGGTAGCAGGGAAGTAAAGTGGACTCTGTGATGATCCTTAGTTATAGTTTTGTTTAGTGTGCTGGTTTTCTCAAATGCCGGTTGTACTAGTGGTGAAGATGTCAAATAGGCAGACTCAGGACCTCTGGACAGCCAAGATGTTAACAGATGGTGGAAGTAGTTGTTGTTTTCTCCTTCCTTGAAGCAGGGTTGCTCTGTTATGAGTTGCTGTAATGACTTGAGTTTGTTGGCCTCTAGCCAGGAGATAGCATGCTCGAGAGAGCATCAGTTGTGATAGTATGGAAGGATACAAGCTTGACCTAAGGTCACCCGGATAAGTATTCTTTTGACATTTTAGTCATAGCCATTTTGACTGGTGTGAGATGGTATCTCATTGTGGTTTTGATTTGCATTTCGCTAATGATCATTGATATTGAGTTTTCTTTCATATGCTTGTTGGCTGCACGTAGGCCTTCCTTTAAAAAGTGTCTGTTCGTGCTCTTTGCCCACTTTTTAATGGGGTTGTTTGTTTTTTTCTTGTACATTTAAGTTTCTTATGGGTGCAAGATATTAGACCTTTGTCAAATGTATAGTTTGCAAAAATTTTCTACTATTCTGTAGGTCTGTTTACTCTGTTGATAATTTATTTTGCTGTACAGAAGCTCTTTAGTTTAATTATATCCCATTTATCAATTTTTGCTTTTGTTGCGATTGCTTTTGGCATCTTTGTCATGAAATCTTTGCCCATTCCTGTGTCAAGAATGGTATTGCCTAGGTTGTTTTCCAGGATTTTTATAGTTTTAGGTTTCATATTTACATCTTTAGTCTATCTTCAGGTGATTTTTGTATATGGTTGTAAGGAAGGGGTTCAGTTTCAATCTTATGCATATGACTAGCCAGTTATCCCAGGCACCATTTATTGAACAGGGAATCTTCTCCTTATTGCTTGTTTTTATCAGCTTTGTCAATGATCAGATAGTTGTAGGTGTGTGGCTTATTTCTGGGCTTTCTATGCTGTTCCATTGGTCTATGTGTCTGTTTGCGTACCAGTACCATGCTTTTTTGGTTACTGTAGCCCTGTAGTATAGCTTGAAGTTGAGTAGCATGATGCCTCCTGCTTTGTTATTTTTACTTAAAACTGCCTTGACTCTTCATGCTCTTTTTCAGTTCCATATGAATTTTAAAATAGTTTTTTTTCTAGTGCTATGAAGTATGTTCTTGGTAATTTCATAGAAATAGCATTGAATCTATACATTGCTTTGGGCCATATGGCCATTTTAATGGTATTGATTCTTCATATCCATGAACATAGAAAGTTTTTCCATTTGGTTATGCAATCTCTGATTACTTTGAGTAGTGTTTTGTAGTTCTCCATGTAGTAATCCTTCACTTCCCTGATTAGCTGCATTCCTAGGTATTTTATTCTTTTTGTTCCTTGCCCATTTTAAATCATGTTATTCATTTTCTTGTTATTGAGTTGTTTGAGTTTCTTATATATTATGGAAAGCAGCCTCTTATCAGATACAAGGTTTGCAGATATTTTACCCCATTATATGTGTTGTCTCTTAACTCAGGATTGTTTCCTTGACTGTGCAGAAGCTTTTCAATTTAATGCTAACCCATTTGTTTATTTTGCTTTTGTTGCCTGTACTTTCAGGGTCATATCCAAAAAAACAATGTCATGGAGACTTCCCCCTATGTTTTTTTCCTGTATTTTCATAGTTTAGAGTCTTATACTTAAGTCTTTAATCCATTTTCAGTTGAATTTTTTATATAAAGTGAGGTCACAGTCTAATTTCATTATTACGCATGTGGATATCCAGTTTTTAAGCACCATTTATTGAAGACTGTCTTTTCCTCAATGTGTGTTCCTGGCACCTTTGTCAAAAATCAGTTGGCTGTACATAAAAAGGAATAAATTAACAACATTTTCAGTGACCTGGATGAGATTGGAGATTATTATTTTAAGTAAAGTAACTCAGGAATGGAAAACTAAACATTGTATATTCTCACTGATATGTGGGAGCTAATCTATGAGGATGCAAAGGCATAAGAATGATACATTGTACTTTGGGGACTTGGGAGGAAGAGGAAGAGGGGCGAAGATAAAAGACTACAAATGTGGTGCAGTGTATACTGCTTGGGTGATGGGTGCACCAAAATCTCACAAATCACTACTAAATAACTTACTCATGTAACCAAATACCAACTGTACCCCAATAACTTACATTAAAAAAGCAGTTGGCTATAAATGTGTGAACTTGCTTCTGGGCTCTCTATTCTGTTTCTTTGCTCTATGTGTCTGCTTTCATGCCCTTTCCATACTGTTTTGGTTACTATAGCTTTGTAGTACATTTTGAAGTCAGGTAAGTGTGATGCCTCCAGCTTTGTTCCTTTTGCCCAGGATTGCTTTAGCTATTCAAGATCTTTCATGGTTCCATACAAACTCTAGCATTGGTTTTTCTATTTCTGTGAGGAGTATCATTGGTGAGAAGAGCCTGGTTCCCAGCGTCAGTGATGTTGGTCCTGAAGTGGTGCAGACTCGAAATGGACTCTGCCTCACAGACGTAAAGCCTGGTGCTGTGATGTCCCACCTGCTACCAGGATAGGTCTGGTGGCTCAGTCTGCAGGTTCTTGCCTGGAGTATGGAGCCCTGGTGACCTGCCTGGTGCTTGATTTTACTGTGGCAGGCCCAGCGTTCTGGTCTAAGGCAAAGATCTGTGCTCACTTCCTTCTTTTCCCCAAGCAAGCAAAATATCTCCCCACACTGTGCTAACTGGGGTTGAGGGAGGGGTGACACAGGCCATATAAGACTCTCCTTTCTACCCACTTCCATGTGTCTTTACTCATTACTGTGGAAATAAACAGTATATCTCTCTACATTGTGCTAACTGGGGTTGAGGGAGGGGTGACATGGGTCATATAAGACTCTCCTTCCTACCCACTTCCATGTGTTTTTACTTATTATTGTGCTATAATCATGTTCTGTGGTTTTCTTAGCTCCTGTGAAGGTATTTTCATCTGTAGATTGTTGTTTGAATTGGTGTGTCTGTAGGAGGGCTATACTATAGAGTCCCATTCCACCACCTTTTGCTGCCTCCCCTCAATCTTATTTATTTATTTAATCTGGGAAAAGTGGTGAGATATAGTGGAAAGAGCACTGAATGAGGAGTCAGAAGACTTTGCTTTTGCCTTTATGCCTTTCTTCAAGAAGTCTGCCCCAGTACCCTCCACCAATCTACCTCTTCTCTTTTCCCTTCACTCATGAGTAATCAGTGCATTTTATTCTTCACCATTCCTCACTCAGGATAAGGCCCTGTGTCACATGCTGGGAGAGCAGAGGATAAAAAAACGCATAAACTGACCTTGATAACATGTTTCTGACCCTGAGGATATGTTTCTTACCTTGAAGAAACATTCCTGAACCTGAGGAGCAACCAATGTGATAGGAGGTCTGTATTCTGGAGGACATTGCACAAAACTTTGAGTTAGAAACTCTATCTACACGTCCCCCCTCTGCCACTTAACATTTCTGTCACCTTGGAGTAGTCATTTTAACCTATTTGAGCCTTAATATCTGTATTTACAAAACAGAATTAATAACATTTTAATAATAATTTTGCTATGTCCCCACCCAAATAACATCTTGATTTGTAGTTCCCATAATCCCCATATGTTGTGGGAGGGACCTAAAGGGAGGTAATTGAATCATGGGAGCAGTTCCCCACATGCTGCTTTTCTCATGATAGTGCGTGAGTTCTCATGAGATCTGATGTTTTATAAGGGGCCTTTCCCCTTTTTGCTTGGCACTTCTCCTTGCTGCTGTCATGTAAAGAAGAACATGTTTGCTTCCCCTTCTGCCATGATTGTAAGTTTTCAGAGGCATCCCCAGTCATGTGAAACTGTGAGTCAATTAAATCTCTTCTCTTTATAAATTACCTAGTCTTGGGTATGTCTTCATTAGCAGTGTGAGACAGGACTAATAGAGTAAATTGGTACTGGCTAGTGGGTTGTTACTGTAAATTCCCAAAAATGTGGAAACAACTTTGAAACTGGGTAATCGGCAGAGGTTGGAAGAGTTTGGAGGGCTCAGAAGAAGTCAGGAAGATGTAGAAAAGCTTGGAACTTCCTAGAGACCTGTTCAATGGCTTTGACCAAAATGCTGATAGTGCTATGGACAAACAAGTCCAGGTTGAAGTTGTCTCAGATGGAGATGAAGGACTTGTTGAGAACTGGAGTAAAGGTCACACTGGCCAGGCATGAGTGCATTTTGCCCTTGCCCTAGAGATCTGTGAAAATTTGAACATGAGAGAAATGATTTAGGGTATCTGGCTGAAGAAATTTCTTTCTTTGGGGGGGATTCCAAATTTATTCTTTTTTAATTTAATTTTATTATTATACTTTAAGTTCTAGGGTACATGTGCACAATGTGCAGGTTTGTCACATATATATACATGTGCCATGTTGGTGTGCTGCACCCGTTAACTCATCATTTATATTAGGTAATATCTCCTAATGCTATCCTTCCCCCATATCCCCTCCCCACAATTGGACATGGTATGTAATGCTCCCCTTCCTGTGTCCAAGTGATCTCATTTTTCAATTCCCACTTATGAGTGAGAACATGCAGTATTTGGTTTTCTGTTCTTGCGATAGTTTGCAGAGAATGATGGTTTCCAGCTGCATCCATGTCCCTGCAAAGGACACGAACTCATCCTTTTTTATGGCTGCATAGTATTCCATGGTATATATGTGCCACATTTTCTTAATCCAGTCTGTCACTGATGGACATTTGGGTTGATTCCAAGTCTTTGCTATTGTGAATAGTGCCGCAATAAACATACGTGTGCATGTGTCTTTAGAGCAGCATGACTTATAATCCTTCAGGTATATCCCCAGTAATGGGATGGCTATGTCAAATGGTATTTCTAGTTCTAGATCCTTGAGGAATCGCCACACTGTTTTCCACAATGGTTGAACTAGTTTACAGTTCCACCAACAGTGTAAAAGTGTTCTTATTTCTCCACATCCTCTCCAGCACCTGTTGTTTTCTGACTTTTTAATGATTGCCATTCTAATTGGTGTGAAATGGTATCTCATTGTGGTTTGGATCTGCATTTCTCTCATGGCCAGTGATGATGAGCATTTTTTCATGTCTCTCTGGCTGTATGAATGTCTTCTTTTGAGAAGGGTCTATTCATATCCTTTGCCTGTTTTGATGAGGTTGTTTGTTTTTTTCTTGTAAATTTAATTGAGTTATTTATAGATTCTGGATATTAGCCCTTTGTCAGATGAGTAGATTGCAAAAATTTTCTCCCATTCTGTAGGTTGCCTGTTCACTCTGATGGTAGTTTCTTTTGCTGTGCAGAAGCTCTTTAGTTTAATTAGATCCCATTTGTCAATTTTGGCTTTAGTTGCCGTTGCTTTTGGTGTTTTAGACATGAAGTCCTTGCCCATGCCTATGTCCTGAATGGTATTACCTAGGTTTTCTTCTAGGGTTTTTATGGTATTAGGTCTAACATTTAAGTCGCTAATCCATCTTGAATTAATTTTCGTATAAGGAGTAAGGAAAGGATCCAATTTCAGCTTTCTACTTATGGCTAGCCAATTTTCCCAGCACCATTTATTAAATAGGGAATCCTTTCCCCATTTCTTGTTTCTCTCAGGTTTGTCAAAGATCAGATGGCTGTAGATGTGTGGTATTATTTCTGAGGGCTCTGTTCTGTTCCATTGGTCTATATCTCTGTTTTGGTACCAGTACCATGCTGTTTTGGTTACTGTAGCCTTATAGTATAGTTTGAAGTCAGGTAGCATGATGCCTCCAGCTTTGTTCTTTTGGCTTAGGATTGTCTTGGCAATGCGGCATCTTTTTTGGTTCCATATGAACTTTAAAGCAGTTTTTTCCAATTCTGTGAAGAAACTCATTGGTAGCTTAATGGGGATGGCATTGAATCTATAAATTACCTTAGGCAGTATGGCCATTTTCACGATATTGATTCTTCCTATCTGTGAGCATGGTATGTTCTTCCATTTGTTTGTGTCCTCTTTTATTTCACTGAGCAGTGGTTTGTAGTTCTCCTTGAAGAGGTCCTTTACATCCCTTGTAAGTTGGATTCCTTTTTGCACCTATTGAGATAATCATGTGGTTTTTGTCTTTGGTTCTGTTTATATGCTAGATTACGTTTATTGATTTCCGTATGTTGAACCAGCCTTGCATCCCAGGGATGAAGCCCACTTGATCATGGTGGATAAACTTTTTGATATGCTGCTGGATTCTGTTTGCCAGTATTTTACTGAGGATTTTTGCATCGATGTTCATCAGGGATATTGGTCTAAAATTCTCTTTTTTTTGTTGTATCTCTGTCAGGCTTTGGTATCAGGATGATGTTGGCCTCATAAAATGAGTTAGGGAGGATTCCCTCTTTTTCTATTGATTGGAATAGTTTCAGAAAGAATGGTACCAACTCCTTCTTGTACCTCCAGTAGAATTTGGTTGTGAATCCATCTGGTCCTGGACTTTTTTTGGTTGGTAGGCTATTAATTATTGCCTCAATTTCAGAGCCTGCTATTGGTCTATTCAGGGATTCAACTTCTTTCTTGTTTAGTCTTGGGAGAGTGTAAGTGTCCAGGAAATTATCCATTTCTTCTAGGTTTTCTAGTGTATTTGCGAAGAAGTGTTTATAGCATTCTCTGATTGTCGTTTGTATTTCTGTGGGGTCGGTGGTGATATCCCCTTTATCATTTTTAATTGCATCTACTTGATTCTTCTCTCTTTTCTTCTTTATTAGTCTTGCTAGCAGTCTATCAATTTTATTGATCTTTTCAGAGAACCAACTCCTGGATTCATTGATTTTTTGGAGAGTTTCTTGTGTCTCTATCTCCTTCAGTTCTGCCCTGATATTAGTTATTTCTTGCCTTCTGCTAGCTTTTGAATGTGTTTGCTCTAGCCTCTCTAATTCTTTTAATTGTGATGTTAGAGTGTCAATTTTAGATCTTTCCTGCTTTCTCTTGTGGGCATTTAGTGCTATAAATTTCCCTCTACACACTGCTTTAAATGTGTCCCAGAGATTCTGGTTGTTGTATCCTTGTTCTCATTGGTTTCAAAGAACATCTTTATTTCTACCTTCATTTCGTTATGTAGCCAGTAGTCACTCAGGAGCAGGTTGTTCCGTTTCCATGTAGTTGAGCGGTTTTGATTGAGTTTCTTAGTCCTGAGTTCTAGTTTGATTTCACTGTGGTCTGAGAGACAGTTTGTTATAATTTCTGTTCTTGTACATTTGCTGAGGAGTGCTTTACTTCCAACTATGTGGTCAATTTTGGAATAAGTTTGATGTGGTGCTGAGAAGAATGTATATTCTGTTGATTTGGGGTGGAGAATTCTGTAGATGTCTATTAGTTCCACATGGTGCAGAGTTGAGTTCAATTCCTGGATATCCTTGGTAACTTTCTGTCTTGTTGATCTGTCTAATGTTCACAGTGGGGTGTTAAAGTCTCCCATTATTATTGTATGGGAGTCTAAATCTCTTTGTAAGTCTCTAAGGACTTGCTTTATGACTCTGGGTGTTCCTGTATTGGGTGCATATATATTTAGGATAGTTAGCTCTTCCTGATGAATTGATCCCTTTGCCATTATGTAATAACCTTCTTTGTCTCTTTTGATCTTTGATGGTTTAAAGTCTGTTTTTTCAGAGACTAGGATTGCAACCCCAGCTTTTTTGTTGTTTTCCATTTGCTTGGTAGATCTTCCTCCATCCCTTTATTTTGAGCCTATGTGTGCCTCTGCATGTGAGATGGGTCTCGTGAATACATCAAACTGATGGGTCTTGAATCTTTATGCAATTTGCCAGTCTGTATCTTTTAATGGGAGCATTTAGTCCATTTACATTTAAGGTTAATATTGTTATGTGTGAACTTGATCCTGTCATTATGATATTAGCTGGTTATTTTGCTCGCTAGTTGATGCAGTTTCTACCTAGCATCGATGGTCTTTACATTTTGGCATGTTTTTGCAATGGCTGGTACCTGTTGTTCCTTTCCATGTTTAGTGCTTCCTTCAGGATCTCTTTTAGGGCATGCCTGGTGGTGACAAAATCTCTAAGCATTTGCTTGTCTGTAAAGGATTTTATTTCTCCTTCACTTATGAAACTTAGTTTGGCTGGATATGAAATTCTGGGTTTAAAATTCTTTTCTTTAAGAATGTAGAATATTGGCCCCCACTCTCTTCTGGCTTGGAGAGTTTCTGCCGAGAGATCTGCTGTTAGTCTGATGGGCTTCCCTTTGTGGGTAACCCGACCTTTCTCTCTGGCTGCCCTTAAGATTTTTTCCTTCATTTCAACTTTGGTGAATTTGACAATTATGTGTGTTGGAGTTGCTCTTCTCGAGGAGTATCTTTGTGGCGTTCTCTCTATTTCCTGAATTTGAATTATAGCCTGCCTTACTGTTGGGGAAATTCTCCTGGATGATATCCTGCAGAGTGTTTTCCAACTTGGTTCCATTTTCCCCCTCACTTTCAGGCACCCCAATCAGACGTAGATTTGGTCTTTTCACATAATCCCATACTTCTTGGAGACTTTGTTCATTTCTTTTTACTCTTTTTTCTCCACACTTCTCTTCTCACTTCATTTTATTCATTTCATCTTCAATTGCTGATACTCTTTCTTCCAGTTGATCGAGTCGGTTACTGAAGCTTGTGCATTTGTCATGTATTTCTCGTGTTATGGTTTTCATCTCTATCAGTTCTTTTAAGGTGTTCTCTGCATTGATTATCCTAGTTATCCATTCATCCATTCTGTTTTCAAGGTTTTTAGTTTGTTTGTGCTGATTACATAGTTCCTCATTTAGCTCTGAGAAGTTTGATCGACTGAAGCCTCCTTCTCTCAACTCGTCAAAGTCATTCTCCATCCAGCTTTGTTCTGAGCTGCGTTCCTTTGGAGGGGGAGATGCGCTCTGATTTTTTGAATTTGCAGCTTTTCTGCACTGCTTTTTCCCCATTTTTGTGGTTTTATCTGCCTTTGGTCTTTGATGATGGTGACATACTGATGGGGTTTTTGTGGGGTTGTCCTTTCTGTTTGTTAGTTTTCCTTCTAACAGTCAGGAACCTCAGCTGTATGTCTGTTGGAATTTGCTTGAGGTCCACTCCAGACACTGTTTGCCTGGGTATCAGCGGTGGAGGTTGCAGAAGATAGAATATTGCTGAACAGCGAGTGTTGCTATCTGATTATTGCTCTGGAAGCTTCATCTCAGAGGTTTACCCCGCCACGTGAAGTGTGAGGTGTATGTCTGCACCTAGTGGGGGATGTCTCCCAGTTAGGCTACTCAGGGGTAAATGACCCACTAGAGCAGACAGTCTGTCCTTTCTGAGATCTCAACCTCCATGCTGGTAGATCCACTGCTCTCTTCAAAGCTATCAGACTGGGGCATTCACCTCTGTCGAGGTTTCTGCTGCTTTTTGTTTAGCTATGCCCTGTCCCCAGAGGAGGAGTCTACAGAGGCAGGCCAACCTCCTTGGGCTGTGATGGGCTCCACCCAATTCGAGCTTCCCAGGGTCTTTGTTTACCCACTTAAGCCTCAGCAATTGCGGCCGCCCCTCCCCCAGCCTCACTGCAGCCTTGCAGTTAGATCTCAGACTGCTGTGCTAGCAATGAGGGAGGTTCTGTGGGTGTTGGACCCTCCCGGCCAGGTGTGGGATATAATCTCCTGGTGTGCCATTTGCTATGACCCTTGGTAAAGCACAGTGTTAGGGTGGGAGTTACCCGATTTTCCAGATGTTGTGTGTCTCAGTTTCCCTTGGCTAGGAAAAGGGTTTTGCTTCCCCCTTGTTCTTCCCAGGTGAGGCAATGCCTCGCCCTGCTTCAGCTCTCGCTGGTCGGGCTGCAGCAGCTGACCAGCACCAATTGTCTGGAACTCCCCAGTGAGATGAACCCAGTACCTCAGTTGAAAATGCAGAAATCACCCGTCTTCTGTGTCACTCATGCTGGAAGCTGGAGGCTGGAGGTGTTCCTATTCGGCCGTCTTGGGTGTGCCCCCAGCTGAAGAAATTTCTAAGGAACAAAGCATTTGAGAGGAGACAGAGCATAAATGTTTGAAAAATTTTCAGCTTGGTGATGCAGTACAAAAGAGAAACCTGGCTGGTCGCAGTGGCTCATGCCTGTAATCCCAGCACTTTGGGAGGCTGAGGCAGGTGGATCATGAGGTCAGGAGTTCAAGACAAGCCTGACCAAGATAGTGAAACCCCATTTTTACTAAAAATACAAAAAAAAAAAATAGCTGAGTGTGGTGGCAGGTGCCTGTAGTGCCAGCTACTTGAGAGGCTGAGGCAGGAGAATCACTTGAACCTGCAAGGTGGAGGTTGCAGTGAGCTGAGACTGTGCCACTACACTCAAGCCTGGGTGACACAGTGAGACTCTGTCTGAAAAAAAGAAAGAAAAGAAAAAGAAAAACCCATTTTTCTGGAAAGAAATTGAAGCCATCTACAGAAATTTGCATAAGTAGTGAGGGATCAATAGTTAATCCCCAAGACAATGAGGAAAATGTCTCCAGGGGATGTCAGAGACCTTCATGGCACACCCTCCTATCACCGTCCTGGAGGCCTAGGAGGGAAAAACGGTTTCATGGGCCAGACTCAGTGCCCCCCTGCTCTGTACAGCCTCAGGACATGGTGCCCTGTGTCACAGCTGCTTCAGCTCCAGCCATGGCTAAAAGGGGCCAAGATATAGCTCAGACGATTGCTTCACATGGTGCCAGCCTTAAGCCTTGATGGCTTCCATGTGGTGTTGAGCCTGTGGGTGCACAGAAGTCAAGAATTGAGGTTTGGGAACCTCCACCTAGATTTCAGAGGATGTATGGAAATGTCTGCATGTCCAGGAAGAAGTTTGCTGAAGGGGAAGAGCCCTCATGGAGAACATCTGCTAGGGCAGTGCAGAAGGGAAATGTGGGGCTGGAGTCCCCACACAGAGTCCCCACTGGGACTCTTGCATCAGAGTGATCTGGATGTGAGACAAGGAGTCAAAGGAGATAATTTTGGAGCTTTAAGATTTAAAGACTGCCCTATTGAATTTCAGACTTATATGGCGCCTGTATCCCCTTTGTTTTGGCCCATTTCTCCCATTTAGAATGGGTATATTTACCCAATGCCTGCACCCCCATTCTATCTAGGAAGTAACTAGCTTGCTTTTGATTTTAGAGGCTCATAGGTGGAAAGGACGTGCCTTGTCTCAGATGAGACTTTGGACTGTTTGGTTAATGCTGGAATGAGTTAAGATGTTTGGGGACTGTTGGGAAGGCATGATTGTGTTTTGAAATGTGAGGACATGAGATTTGGGAGGGGCCAAGGGTGGAATGGTATGGTTTGGCGGTGTCCCTACCCAAATCTCATCTTGAATTGTAGTTCCCATAATCCCAGCATGTTATGGTAGCGACCCAGTGGGAGGTAATTAAATCATGGGGGCAGTTACCCCCGTGTTGCTTTTCTCATGATAGTGAGTGAGTTCTTACAAGATCTGATGGTTTTATAAGGGGCTTTCCCCCCTTTTGCTTGGCACTTCTCCTCGTTGCCTCGATGTGACAAAGGATGTGTTTGCTTCCCCTTCTGCCATAATTGTAAGTTTTTTGAGGCCTCCCAAGCCAAACAGAACTGTGAGTCAGTAAAGTCTCTTTCTTTTATAAATTACCTAGTCGTGGGTATTTCTTTATTCGCAGTGTGAGAACAGACTAATACACTTACAGCGTGACCTACCAATGTTGTTGTGAGGTTTACGTAAGCTCACATATCTTGCTAAACTTTTTAAACTAGGAATTCCTAGCCCTGGGTATGCATCAGAATCACCGGAGAAGATTAAAAAGTAGAAATTTCCAGTCCCCATCCCAGACCAATTATGTCAGAATCACTGGGTATGAGGCCCAGGACTCAGTAGTTTCTAAATATCCTTAGGTGATCCCAGTGTACAGCCAGGACTGAGAACTTTTGATTTTTTCTTTCTTTCTTCTTTTCTTTTCTTCTTTCTTTCTTTCTTTCTTTCTTTCTTTCTTTCTTTCTTTCTTTCTTTCTTTCTTTCTTTCTTTCTTTCTTTCTTTTTCTTTTTTGAGATGGAGTCTCGCTCTGTCACCCAGGCTGGAGTGCAGTGGTGTGATCTCGGCTCACTGCAACCTCCACCTCCCAGACAACCTTTCATTTAAACAGCAAAACATACAGGAATAATACCATCCCCACTGATTGAACATTGGACTGAATAGTAGGTGTGTTTCAGGTAATTTCCCTTAAGGTAGTCCTATTAAGATAGTCACGTGTAAATGATGACAGTACATGGCAATATATTCGGATGTTGTAAGGGCTGTGCCAATAAAATTGTTCTGGATATATAGGAAAGAAAGAGATTGCCTCCAACTGAAGAGCCCAGAAAAGTTTTCATATAGGAGGTAGCATCTGAACTAGACTTAGAAGCAAGGTAGTATTTCAAGAAACAGAAATAGAGGGACAGTAAGGAATGATTAGTTCAGGCACAGAAATGCATAATCCATAGCCTAAATTATGTATGTGCCTCATATGTATTTAATCTTCACAAACACAACACAAAGGTTGTCAGTTATCTTTTACAGATGAGGAAACTGAGGCACATATAAGTTGAGGTCATACAGCTAGGAAATAGCCTAACCAGGATAGTTGTCCAAGCAGGCACCAAGATGCTCTACATTTCTCACATGTGCAGTGCTTTTCCTTGGGAAGATTAATCTGGCCATAGAATAGATGATGATGACAGAAGGAGTGACAGATGAGGCCAAGACATAGGCTAGTGCAATAATTAGCCTCGGATGTGACAGAGGTTTGAACTAAAATATTAAGCCCTTGAGTTATTACTATAGGTAAGGCTGCTCTTCTTCTCTATGAAGGAGAAGAGGAAATGGGTTTACGTTTTATCAGGAAGGATTTGAATTAACTCTGAGAAAGGACTGCACTATGGTGAAGGTTGGTAGAAAAGGAAACAGAACCAGAGGGGAAGGAAATTGGGGGATCTCTTAGGAAGGTTGGGAGATTGAGAAGACCTCCTAGCATCCGTCCAGGTCTTCAGACTTTCTGAATCGCCTGTGCTTAATAAATAGCCTACCTGGATCCATGAAACATGTTGGAAATCTAAAATGTACACAAATGAGTAGACAAACCAATCTTTTCATTAAGGTCTGAATTTGCTAATGAGTAATCTTCAGGCAGAAAGGGGTTTTCTTTGCTGGCTGGAACTCCCTGCTTCCATTCCACAAAGAACAGTAGCACCAGAGGCTGACCTCTTCCTTCAAGGTGATTCCCCAGAATTCTATGCTCCATACTTTCTCTTGCTTCTCCCCCATCTCCCTTTCCTTCCTTTTCTCCAATCCATTGGCACTAAGCCCAGGATATTACTCATAGAAGGAAGGGCAGTAGGCTCACCCACCCAGTTTCACCAGTTTGCAAGCACATCTCACCTTGCTGTTCTGAGCCCAACAACCCCTTTCTTCCTCCATACTGAAGGACCACCTTTCCCCAATCTGAGACTTGCCAGAACAAATAGGGAAACCTGCCTCGATCTGTTTTTTCAGATTGGGACTTCCCAAGCTATGCCATAGGAATACTGGGCTGGAGTGGGGGCCAGAGAGCCCTAGGAAACTAAGGGGATGTTCTGTTTAAAGCAGAAAAATGTAGGCAGCCCTTCCCAGTGTGGTCTTCCTGTCCTATTCATGAAGTGCCTCACTCAAGAACCTGGTGGTATGTGGCACAGGGCAAAGAATACTGTGTGGGGAGTCAGAAGACCTTGGCTTTATAGAGTGTCCAGTTCTGTCAGCCTCATCCTGGTTTGAATCTGTTTCCCTCATCTGTAAAGAAGAGAGATGATATTATTACAGAAAGAGAGCTTCCAGATGGAGTGACACAACACTATCTGTGAAGGAGTTTGGCCAAAAAACTGAATCAGAATCTGATCAAGTGTCTATATCACCTCAATTTACAGGGAATAGAACATAGAAAAACATTATACCAAAATATATGTAGTCAGTAAAATGCAGACCAGATTGTGCAAAATGCTAAAACAAAGAAAACAAAAAATGGTTTCCCCAATAAACACAAGGAGGGAAGGATAGAGGCAAGGAGAAGGAGAGGGAGAGGGAACCCAGAACCTAAGCTTAAAGAGCCTTAAGAGACATATCAGTCATTCGTAATGTATGGACCTTTGTATTCTTGTGGGAATACAGCTGTTTGAAAATTATATTTGTGAGATGCTCAGTGAAATCTGAACACTGAATGGATACTGTATGATATTAAGAATGTATTCTTAGTATATTTAAGGTTTGATAATGGTATTACAATGATAATTTTTAAAGAGTCTATATTGTTCAGAGATACATGCTATTTTCAGACAAAATGATATGGTGACATCAAGGATTTGCTTCAAAATAACCCAGAGATGTGTGGTGAGGGAGTGAATGGAGAAATAAAGTTACTAATTGCTGAAACTGGATAATAGGTATATAGGGGTTCATTATAGTTCATTATACTGTTTTCTCTACTTTTGTATGTGTTTGAAAGTTTCAATAACAAAATTTAAAAATAGAAAGGATCGTCTACTCCAGCAATTTTGGAGTCCCAGAATTCTGAGAAAAGACCTGGAAGGTTATTATAAGGTGAGAGGATGTATGTATGGGAATGAAGGCATATAAAGCCCATCCCTGCTTCATTCTCAGCAATGCCACTTTAATATGTTTTCTGGACAGCTTGAATACTCTATCTTTGGCAGCCCAGGAATACTTGAGCTTGATTTGAGGCTGGTCAAGCTGCTTACACTTTAGCCTGAGGGAGATCCACTTTCAAACTTTTCAATGCAAGCAAAAGTAGAGTAGAGTATAAACCGTAGACTTTCCAGCCCGCATTCTTGGACTGCTCTGCAGCCTGAGATCCCTGGAATTTATTGTCTCCTGAATCAGGGGTCTCTAAGACCTCTGACCTGGTTCTAGGCACAGTCTGTGAGTGTCAGGAATATAATTTCCAGTTTGCCTCAGAGAGCCCTCCCTCACTGCCAGACCTCCATCTCTCCCCTAGTGAATAAGGTACACCCACACCTCCAACCTGGATGACTTGTTCTTCAGAAGCCTACCTGCCTCCGTTCTTCCACTCCCAGTAGTTTTTTGTAACCAATCATTACATTTGTGTTGAAAATGCCTTTCACATACAATACAATGAAAAGTCATAATTTCCAGGAATAGGAGAGCTAGAAAGACTTTAGGGGAGGGCCAGGGGAGGGTCATAATTTTGTGTCAGATCTGCCCTGACTAGGGAATAAATGACTGTGCGACTTAGAGTGTGCAATGACGTGAACCCTACTGATTTGATTTGGCTCCGTGTCCCCACCCAAATCTCACCTCGAATTGTAATCCTCATAATCCCCATGTGTTGAGGGAGGGGCCTGGTGGGAAGAGATTGGATCATAGAGGCAGTTTCCTTTATGCTGTTCTCATGATTGTGAGTGAGTTTTCACAAGATCTGATGGTTTTATTAAGTGTTTGACAGTTCCTACGTTACACACACTCACTTTCTTTTTCCTGCTGCCTTGTGAAGAAGGTACTTGATTCTCCTTCCCCTTCTTCCATGATTATAAGTTTCCTGAGGCCTCCCCAGCCATGCAGAACTATGAGTCAATTAAACATCTTTCCTTTATAAATTACCTAGTCTCTAGTAGTGTCTTTATAGCAGTGTGAAAAAGGACTAATACATCCACCAAATGAGCATGTCAACAAGCAGGCATATTGTTAAATATTCTGTTGGGGTAGGAGTCAGTTATGGATGCTGAGCTGGGAGAACAAAGTCACTTTCAGAGCCTAGATGAAACAAAAAGTGGTCCTCAGTTGATGCCATAGTTTAGATATTTGACCTCATCCAAATCTCATGTTGAAATTTGATCCCCAGTGTTGGAAGTGGGGCATGGTCATGGGGGTAGATTCCTCATCAATCGCTTGGTGCCTTCCTCAAGGTAATGAGTGAGTTCTTGCTCTATTACTTCTGCAACAGATGGTTGCTTAAAAGAGCCTGGCACTCCCCTCTCTCTCTCATGCTTCTTCTTGCCATGCGATCTGCACACGCCAGCTCTCGTTCATGTTCCACCATGAGTAGAAGCTTCCTGGGGCCCTCATCACAAGCATATATTGATGACTTGCTTTCTGTACAGCCTGCAAAACCACAAGACAAATAAACCTCTTTTCTTTATAAATTACTCGGCCTCAAGTATTCCTTTATATCAATACAAAAATAGACTAAGTCAGTTGGAAGGGGAGACCCTGTCAGACTGCCCCTCTCATTCTCTAACTTCATAGTCCTCTCCTATCCTATGATAGCCCTAAAACGGAAATAGAAGCAGCTCTGAGAGACAATTCTAGAGCACTGAAGAGGAAGCTTTAGTGACTTTGTGTCTCCCGAGAATCAATCAGATGGGAGCTAGGATGCTGAAGTAGGGCCAGTCTACCAGCCACACTCTCTGAATTTTACTCCAACCCTGTGAAGAACAAATCCTTGCCTACCCAGAGAGGTATGCAGCACCTCATTCCTGCTCCCAATTCTCGCTGTTGGCTTGCAGCCATCAGCTCTCTGCAAAATCCAGCAAGCATACTGTCATATTTAGAACTAATATGAAAGGACAGCTTTCACGTTCTCCCAAAATTTACTTTTGCTGAATGTCAACTTGGAGGAAATATTTCCCTACTTGCCCGTATCCCAGTCTCTGTTCATCCCTAGCAATAGATGCTTTCTAAACAGCTTGGGTTGGAGATGCCTGACAGGGCATCCTTTCAGTGTGTCAGGATCCAATGAGATGAGAAGTTCTGCTTTACAGAATTTGGTGCTCATCTTCAAGCCTTCTCCTCCCTCAATTGGTGGAGGCACCAGAATGCTAATTATAAAAATGCAGGGCAGCTCCAAGCACCAGATACTCAAGCTCTTAAGGACAGGAAGCATCTTTTCCTGGGATTGGAACCCAAGCTTCCCTCCTGCCTGCGACCCATACAGCTGCTGAACATTTATGCACATGGCCCACTCCATCAGTAAGTGAAATCCACAATAATCTGAAAACTTAATTTCAGCTACTATTATATTACCAGAACTCCCTGCTCCACTGCACTTTTCCTCATTTTACTTTTTAATATGGAAATATTCAAACATACATACAAATAGAATCATATAGTGAATCCCCATTTACCCACTACCCAGCTTCAAAAGTTAAGAATTCATGGCCACTTTTGCTTCAAACTTCCTTTCTGGAGTATTGTAAAGCATATTGCAAACACACCATCATATAATTTCACCCATATATACTTCAGTTTATACCTTTTATACATTTTTTTTAACCAGATATGAACAAAAGACATAAAAGGCTTCTTTAGAGGTAGGGAAATTCTGGTCTTAGTTCTGCCACTGACATACACTTTAATTTTGGGATAGTCCCTTTCCCTCTCCATACCTCAATTTTCTCATCTGTGTAATGGAGTAGAAGATGTGGGAGCTGTGTGTGTGTGTGTATGTGTGTACGTGTGTGTGTGTGCGTGCATGTGTGTTGTGGGAGTGGCTAAGTGCTTTCCAAGTTTTAAAGTACACCGGGGTTCCCTGCTACAATGGAGATTCTGATTCAGTAAATCTGAAGTGGAATACTGGATCATGCATTTCTAAGAAGTTTTCAGGTAATACAACTGCTGCTGATCCAAGGACACGCCTTGAGTAAGAAGGCTAAGTTATCACAAAGTCAGGGATATTCCAAGTTCTGCAATTCCACAAGACCAAAATTCCTGACAGTTTTGTCCATCTTTCTACCAGTAGGTGGGAAGCATGGTTTAAATCCTCCCAGGCAAACCAGCCCAATTTTTAAATCTTCAAGTGAAGGCTAATCACTGATTCCAGGCAGTGGTGTGTTAAAGCCAGCTCACACCAACCCTCAAGAGCTGATTGTAAACAATTTTCAGGAAATTTGTGAGCCAGTTGTCAAAAATCAAACCATCATTAAAAATTAAATTAACATCCATGTTCCTAGTGCTATTATTTGCAATAGCCAAAGGGTGTGCTGACAGATAAATGGATAAAGGAAATGTAGTATACACACACAATAGATAGTACTCAGCCTTAAAAAGGAAGGAAATCTTGTCACATGCTACAACATGAATGAACTTTGAGGACATTATGCTAAGTGAAATAAACCAGTCGCAAAATGACACTGTATGATTGCACTTATATGAGACATCTGAAGTAGTGAAATTCATAGAGACAGAAAGTAGAATGGAGGTTATTAGAGGCTATGGGAGAGGGAAATGAGGAGTTGTTGTTTAATGGGTATAGCGTTTCAGTTTTACAAGATGGAGAAGTTCTAGAGATCTATTTCACAACAATGTAAATATGCTTAACACTGCTGTGTTTTTTATTGCAATTGAATTTTCATTAAATTATACAAACTTTAAATTATATTAGAAACAAGAGTGATAACTATTCAAAATTCATCATTTCCAAAAATATTTTACTACATTTTACTATTATCTGTCATATTATTACTATATTATACATGTGTATTATATATGTAATATATAACAAATATTTGTACTATTTTATTTGCATGTTAGCAACACTGTATAATAGTGTGCTACTGTGTGTCTCTTCCCAATTCTGCATTCAGTAGCATGGAGTTGATAGTTTGAAACTGGCAAATGCTGCAAATTAGGTTGCTCCCTTCCCTCCATGTCCTGGAGAGCCACTTGTAAATATCTACCAGCACACTGCTGGTTTCAGGCCTTTCACTGCTAGTAAATGCTTCCTCTAGAATTACCTCAAAACCCACCTGTTGCATTTTAAAATTTATTTTCCAGAATGGAGGTGGAAATCAAGTCTTTGTCAAAGCATGGCTTTAAATTGACCTTCCAGCCACTATGGTAAAGAAATAAGAAAGAGGCTTAGAACAACTCATTACTCAATGAATATTAACTGAGCATCTGTATGTGCCAGACTCTGAAATATTAAAATTGCAAATAATTTAGAAAACCTATGCATGACAGAATTCATCTCTAAAGAATATTCTGTCTCCGGTCAAAATTGGTTCTAAGACTTCTATTAAACCATTTTTTCTGCATGAGTGGTTTCATCTTAGTATAGAAAGGGCATTGGGTTAAGAGACTTGGGCACAAATATTGGGTTTAACACCAGCTGTGGGACCTTAAGCACATTATTTCAACTCTCTGTGCCTCAGTTTCCTCATGTGTCACATGGGAGTAGAAGGATCATCATTATCATCATCATCATCATCATCATCATCATCATCATAGCTAACACATATATATGCTCACTGTGTGTCAGGCACTGTTCCAAAGGCTTTACGTAACTTCACTCACTTAATTCTCACAACAACTCTAAGAAGTTATTTGCTATTAGTTTCATCGCCAGTTTACTGATAAGTAAACTGAGGCACAAATAGGTGAAGTAGCTTTCTCAATGCTACAACAGTTAGTAAATGAAGGGGGGTTATTATACGACCTCACAACTCAAAGAGTCATTCAATTATCTTCTGAAGGAACCACTGCCAAGCTGAAGCTGGGAGCCCTGATTAGGCCTCAAGGCTACACTCTGCTGATTAAACCTGAGTCACAGGGCAGGACCTCACAGATCTGAGAAGCAGTGAGGGCAGATTTGAGTCTCTTGAGACTTGGGAAATGAAACCAGGACTTATCTGTCCAAATTGGAGCAGGAAATCCAGAGGGCAGGACAGGTGGTGGGAAGTCCCCTTCTATAGCTTCAGTCTAGAGACAGAATGTCACATTTTCATTGGCAACCCATATTCTAGCAGGTTCCATCAAATGTTTTACACAGGATGTTCTCAAGGCTGATGTTTGGAACTGAGCAGGGTCAGGAAACTGGTTCTATATTGTTTCTTGATGGACTTAATTTGTTCTCTGGATTTGAGTAATTTGTATGCATTTCCCTTGACCCATGGAGGTCCCAAAGGACAAAATGATAGGTGTTCCTAATTGGAATCTGCAGTGGATTCACTCTTTCGCTGAAAGAAAAAAATGTTACAGAGTTACATGTCAGGAACTTGGGTATCATTTGGCTTGGCCAAAGTCTCTCATGAACCATTCCCCAGCCTTCTCTCTTGTGGACACCTTCTTTACTTGGCTTCTTGCTTTTTGCCTCCAACCTGAAAGCTATTTCCAAGCACCACAACAACCTAGAGAGCCACTGCAATGTTCATTAAAACAAAACAAAACAAAACAAAAAAACTCTTTTCTCATTTGTCCTTCTACCAAAATGTCCCAGGGAAAGGTAATATGCCCACCTGTAAGAATAACAAAAAATACCAAAACATAAAGAGTTAAAAATCAGCTTGTTCTCAAAGGCACCAGAACCATTTCACCCAAGATGAAACTCTGTCAGAGGCCAGAATATTAGCTAACAATAGTGACTCCAATATCTTATAGTCCAGAAAAGAGGAAGCTAGAAATGACCTTGAGGCATCATCTGATCTAGCCCCCTTTTTCTAGTTGGCTGAATGTACCAGAGATCAGCTCACTTACAGGGACAGCTTCTGGGGTGTTGATGACCAATCTGCTTTGACCACAAGTTGGCATATCTACCATCTTCCTAAGGGATGCTACAGGTATGTTCATTCCACTGGAGAGACTCTGTTATATTCAGATCTCTCTTGGTCTCCAGTCTATTGTGATTATAATTTTATCTTCCACATTGCTGCTGCTGTTTGGAAAATGACTGCTTTGTGGAGAGCATCAAACAGAGGCTAGTCCACATGGTATCATACAGTTCAGAGATCTATTATTATCCTCTAAATTTTCATTGATACTGAAGATAAACCTGGAAATCTGATACCTGTCCTTGGAAGCTTATAATTCTTCCTTTTATTCTAAAACAAATCTAGCCAAGGACCCCGCACAAGGTCACTCTCTAGCAGATATAAATGCATGCCTGCACCAAATGAGAGGCAGTGTGCAGGAGTGGAATGAGCACAGGCTTTGGAAACAGGCTTTTGGTGTTTCTGTTTCCTCATCAATAAAATGAATGTAGTGTATATAAAGGTCCTGGCATGGAATAGGAATTTAGTAAGTGTACCAGTTCTTAGCAAATGATAGTCCAGTACAGGGGTGAATATTTTCCCCTTTCCTTCAACAGTGCTCCCCAACTCAATTCCACCCCAAAGGCATTGAGGACACTGGAGCCATTCTAACCTGACCTCCCCATTTCTTGTTCTTTCTTTTTTTTCTGTTTATTCCTCCCCATTCCTCCTCATCTTTAATTCCCCTCTTCCTCTTTAATTTCTCACCATCCCCTTCACCTTACTTCTTTTACCTCCCCCTCTAGCTAACACAGTGAGTTCTGTCTGCACACAGCAGGTGAGAAAATGTAATTCACCTGGATGGCAAATGACTTGCCAAGTGGATTTGAGGGGTTGCAGTCCTCCTTCCTGCTGTGGTGCATGATTATTATTTTGACTAAGCCTCTGGAGAAAAGAGTGACAACTGAGACAGATCCACCAATGTACGCCTATCCCACAGGCTTTTGCTGTAGGCCTAGCAGTTGACTCTTCCTTATCTAGGACTCAGGCAACTCCCAGCCCCCAAGTTAGAGTGCCAGAAAAATTAGCTCCAGATCTTAAAACATTCTGTTCTTGGGGGAAAGAGGAGGGAGGAATACAGTCTCTGTAACTAAAAGGGTTATGGAAATTGCCTAGCTAGGGGATCATTTCTAGGCAGAAAGTGATGATAAAAATAGTCACTTGTAACTGAAATGAAGCTACACCCGAGTGGCTTCAAATAATCTGTTTCCTTCTTCTTCTACTGACACAAACACATTTCTGCTACAGTTAGGACCACACAGGCAACTGGACAAGAATAGGGCAGTGTGAATTCAGACCCTAATGTGTCTGCAAAGGAGCTGTCAGCAGAATGCCAGCAGCAGAAGCAGCAGCAGCAGCAGCAGCAGCAGCATCATCAGCAGCAGCAGGAGCAGCAGCAGCAGCAGCAGCTTCTACTGCTGCATTTTGGGGACTGATGACTGAGGCACAGCAAACAGGGCTGAATTCCCAGGAGACAGTGAGGATCCCTGGACTCAGGTGTAGTTTGTTGGACTGTGTATTAGTTAGGATTCTACCACAGACTGGGTGACCTTAACAACAGAAGTTTATTGTCTCACAGTTTTGGAGGCTAGATGTCTGAAAGTGTTGGGAATCAACTTAAGTGTCCATCAACAAATGTACAGGTAAAGAAAAGGTACTAATACATACAAACCAGAATACTCTCCAGCTTTAATAAAGAAGAAAATCCTGCCATTTGCAACAGCATGAATGAACCTGGAAGACATTTTGTTAAGTGAAATAAGCCAGGAACAGAAAGACAAATACAGCATGACCTCACTTATATGTAGAATCTTAAAACATTGAGCTCAAAGAAGTAGAGAGTAGAATAGTGGTTACCAGGGGCTGGGGCTGGAGGTGTTGAGGAGACATTGGTCAAAGGACACAAAGTTTCAGTTAGATGGAAGGAATAACGCAAGAGATCTATTATACAACATGGTTACTATAGTTGATAGCAATGTATCGTGTACTTAAAAATCACTAAGAGGAGATTTTAAGTGTTCTCAACACACAAAAAAAGTTTGAGGTAATGCATACATTAATTAGCCCAATCTAGCCATTTCATATTACATACATATTTCAAAATATCATACTGTACATGATAAATATATGAAATATTTGTCTGTCAATTAAAAGATAATTGGATTAGAAAAAAAAACTTAACTGCTGTGGAAATGAGGGCTTATTGATATTCCTGAGGAAGAAATAGCCAGTATCTTTTGTTATTCAAAGTGTATGGTAATATCCTGAGCTCTAGTAACATCCACCCAGCCTGGGCCACCTAGTTTGAGGCCATTATCTCACACAGTACCTCACTAAAACTCTTCAGTTTCCAAATTCCAATATGAAACCACCGGAGTGACCTCCCTGTACTTTCAAATTAGATGAGAGTGCTTCAATTTTATCTAATGGATGATCTGTCCTTTTTCCTATATGAAATTAGCTGATAGCAGGAAGCTGGAGAATAAAAAACAACATTTTTCATTAATCAGAAAGCTATTTTGTAAAAGTTGGAGCTGCAGAAATTATTCCAGAGATATGGTTGCTAGCCATGTCTACTTTCACTCTTCCTGTATCTGTGAATCATAAAATTGCACCATTTCTATTCTTTCTTGAAGTTAAACTGTCAACTCAATGTTTTGCCCACAGTAGTCTCTCAACACATGTTTGCTAATGGATTGACTCATGCTACTCAAAACTGAACCATCATATAAATGTGTGGCCTGAGAGCTACATGAGAATGGAATCCAAAACTTGGCTTCATGCAGCAAGATACACAAGATAACTTCACATGACATGGATATTGATAAACTTTTAAATTTGTAAATATTGTACATTAGATTATATCTTCTTATTGGAGAAAAGAGTTCTCAAAACCAACTCTAGGGTTCCAATACGTGTTAAAACAATGGACTAAAACTTCTGCCAGTTTTTAGTAGAGACCTAAGGAACCATTTGAGTTGACAAAAAGCTTCCAGCCCATGGTGTCTCTCAATTCATGTACTGTGAGGAACGAATAGTATCTTTCTCCCCCTACCCCATACTACTCTCAGTGTAATCCCTAGCGTAATTAAAATTTATGGAAAATTAGAGCTGGTTGGTAGTTTTGGGAACATTTATTGAATAAGCTCATTGCTATGGTTTGAATGTCCCCTCCAAAATTCATGCTGAAATTTAATTGCTGTTGTGATGGTATTAGGAGGTGAGACCTTTAAGAGGTAATGAAATGATAAGGGCACTATTAATGCTGTTATTACAGGAGTGGGCTCCTGATGAAAGGATACATTTGGCCCTCATTTTCTCCCTAATTGCATACACTTCCTCACCATGATGCCTTCAACCACGGGATGGCCCTCATTATATGCCAGTGCCATGCTCTTGTACTTCCTAACCTCCAGAGCACTGAGCCAAATAAATGTCTTTTCTTTATAAGTTGCCCAGTCTGTGGTATGCTGTTATAGCAGAAAAAAAAGAGACTAAGACACTCACCTTCTCCTCAAAAGTGAAGATGAAATCCTTACCAATGAATATAGCACTCCCTTCACAGTAGGTTGGCAGGCCATCTGCTGCCAGTTTGAGGTTTTGGGCAGCTTTTGCCTTGTGCCTTTGCCTCTTCTAGCCATTCCCTACTAGGCAGCCCCTGGAGGAGACTGTTGGGTCTTCAAATTGGCCAGTCTACCTGTTGGGCTGGCCTTGTGCTGAGAACAGACTGGCCAGCCTCCTCTATGTAAACTTGCCTAGTTACCTCATTCTTTTTACTATCCACTGCTGTCCTAAAGTAAGACTTTCCTGATAATTAATCAATGGAGAAAAATTAAAGGAGTTGGGGTTAGTTGATGGAGCAAAGAAAGAGAAAAGTAAAGAAGGATAGTTAACACTTTATTGAATTAAAAGCCATTTTATTTATTACAGAACATTGTTCTTGATGAGAACAGAAAAAGATAAACTAAACTAGGACAACAACTTTAAATATTTAAGTTATATTTAAAGAATCATTTTGGAAATTGAATTGGATGATAACCAAGAGAGGAACATCTTCCTGGAGCTCTTTAGGGATAGAGATGGGGGAAATGTGGAGACAGACACCTCAGAAGGTGCTTCTTGCCCATTTCTGATGCTTACACACCTCTTTATGGTTTAAAATGCCATTTCCCACGGACAGTGAAGGAAAGAAGGAATCTTAAAGAGGCAACTCAGCAACTCTCTAATTTTAGGTCCATGTTTACATTCTCCCAGGAGGGAAATCTATCCCATGTAAAAGAACTCCAGAGAAGAAAGTTCTAAGGCCTCTCTCTCATTCACCTTAAAGTTTAACAGCTCTGAATGGCAAGAATGTTGCTTTATATTTATCCCAAATCTTCCCTATTAAAAAGAATCAATTTTCTTTTGTTCTAGCCTCTGGAAACGAAAAACAATTGGTCATACATCTGAAGACCATTTCTCAATAGCCTCGCAGTCTCCTTTTCTCCAAGATAAAGATTCTCAGCTTCTTTAATCTTTTTTGAAGATGTTCCCAATGCCCTTTGTGGCTCTCCTCAGGATTCCCTTCACTCTCTCTTCATCTGCCTTTAAGTGTGGAACCTAGAATTATGTAAGTCTTCTAGTACGTATTTGAGTACAATGAAAAGCTCCCTTTTCCAGTGATCAGACTGTTTTTGCATATTCAGGTTGCACAGCCTGTGCTGTGATAATAGCTACACTCCTGTCATTGGTCACTGAGGTTGTCTTCCATTATTTTTGCTTAGTAAATTATGGAATAACTCAATGGAATATTATGCAGCCAATGAAAAGGATCATAATTACTAAGAGTGTATAGCCAGAGGTGGAGAAAAGGTTTATGTTTAGCAGATGGGTAAGTAAAAAGATGCAAATGACAAAATTATGTGGCCTCTTATCTATGGCCACACAGTACTTTATATACCACTTTATTACAGCACTTAGCATTTTCTACTACTGTCATTTGTTTCTGTGCCTATCCATTCTTCCAAGCCAATGAACTCTGAGGGCCTAGGCAGTACGTGAGTCAACTCTGTTGTGCCAGCACTGGGTGCAGGTCCAGGCAGAGAGTAGGTACTCAGATGTGTTTGTTAAATGAATAGATAAAGTGAATAAATTTCATGCTATATAAAAATACCTAAGCATGGAGATAGAGACTTGGATATAATAAGACGAAATCAAAATAAGTATGCTAGTATGGTGGAATTACAAGGGTTTTATTCTTCTCGAAAATTGTTTTTCACCTATTGTTACTACCTGGAGAAAAAGGGAGGAGATGAAAATCAGGCTTACAGTGTTTACTCCTGGCTGACAGGTTTTTCAATGTCCTACTTTCCATGCAGCTTGTTTCATTGTTACTGGACTGTGCACTGCCTTGGTATCTGAGTGGACCCTTTGGTTTACTTTTAGTAAGAACCCTCAGAAATTTTGAGCTCCTTTCCAAAGACACTGCTTACCAATAAACCCTTTCCCCCAACCTGGTCTTCCTTCTCTTAAACCACACACGTGTGTGACTGTAGTAAGCATGTACCAGGGACATCGTCTCATTTTAACTTTCTAACAATGCTGGAAGGTAGTCAAGATAGGGACAAATCTATGTGTGAAAGATGTGAGAACAAAGGCTTAAAAAGGCCCATGGTGACACAGCTAATAAAGGGAAAATAAGAACCAGACCCCAGGTTCTGACTTCAAACCCATGAATCATACTATCCACTGCTCTGCTGCAGGAGCTCAGATCTAACGACCCTCAGATTCCCTATGCCCCAAAGCCTGTAACTACTTGATCCTTTCAGTTGCGAGGTGAAAAGGCAGGTAGGGATAGAAATGAAAAGTTAACATTTACTCTATGCCTAAAATTTATCAGTGAACCAACCTCTGGTATGTACTATTATTATCCAGGCTTTTCAGAGAAGAGGCAGCAGACTCAAGGGGGTTAAAGTGATTTCCCATGGTCACACAACTGGTAAATGGCAGAGCTAATATTCAAACACAGATCTGTCTAACTCCAAAACCCAGGCCCTTGGCACTACATCAGATAGAGTATAAGCTTTACCTCAATTTAGTAACATGGCCCAGGCTCCAAGATCAACCACAGACAAGCTCTTTCCTTGAACACCGTCTTAGACATATCTCCCGGAAGGGAGAAGGCAGGCTTAGAAGAAAAAGCCAAGCTTGGCAGGTAGCAGCTGTGGCTTCAATTTCTGTTGAGTGACATTGACTAAGTCAACCATGTACTGCTCCCCAGCTTGCAGGTGTCACTCTGAATGGGTTTAGCCTTTCTACCAGGCCCAGAAGTATGTTATTTCAGCTTTAATCCTGTGTCAAACCACGTGTCCCCTCTCACCATCACCATCCTCTTTGCTAATCTGTGTTAATATGGGTAGAACAACAGAGGGAATATACATTCTCAAAGTGCTCTGTGCCAGACATGTTCTAAACGCCTAACATATTTAATCCTTACCACAACCTTATGAGGTAGATACTCTTATATTCCCAATTTTACTAAGGAGCAAGCTGAGGTACAGAAAGGTTAAATACTTGCCCAAGTTCACACAGCCAGTGAGTGGCAGAGCTGAGATTTGAACTTGAACAAATCTGCAAGAGTGCATGTTTTTAAGCACAACAATGTATTGATAGCCCACGTGTGATGTGATAGCAGCAAAAAAGCAGGACAGGAAAGGCCCAAATTGATGCTAAAGCTGACAATAGCAACAATATAGCTTCCATCTAGACAATGCTTTACAGTTTGCATAGCACTTTGCACATCTATAGACTCAATCCGTCCTCACAACAATGGCATAGGAAAGGCAGCACTAATATTATTAGCCTCCGTTTTTAAGGAGGCAGTATAGAACAAAGGTTGCACATCCGTGTTCTGGAGTTTGACTTGGATTCAAGTCCTGGCTCTGTTCTTTCCTAGTTATGCTTCACTAAACATATCTTTTCTGGGCCTGAAGATTTTCATATGTAAAAATAGCTTCATAGTGTTATGGGGAGGAATGAATGCAGTAATATATGTACAATGTTTCACAGAGTTCCTGACCCAAAGAAAGCCATCCACAAATGTTAGCTATTATTATTAGATGATGGAACTAAAGGCCTAAATATGGAGGGACTCATATATACAGCACTCAGGGAGGCAGGAGTAGATCAGGGTCTAGATTTCATGCTCTTTTCCCCATTCCAGTGTTCTTCTAGGATTTGTCACCCTGAGGCTGCCATTTTGTGTTTTGACAGGCCAGTGGCCTGCCGCAAGACTGCTGAGGATGAGCATAATTTCAGATCAGAATGTTCATTTTGTCTGCCACTTCCACCCCCTCCTTGCCACTGATAATTAAAATACAACACCTGGCATAAAGCTGGCCAGTAGCAGGCCCTCAGTAAGTATCTACTGAATGAATGAAATACGTATGCCATGAAAGTGTTCCCACTGTATCAGAGAGAGAGAGAGAGAGAGAGAGAAAGAGAGAGAGAGACAGAGATAAATTAAACCATAGTCTTTGCCTTCATGAAATTCACAGTCCTACAAGAAATATAGATTCCCAAATCAATGATTGCCCAATAATGTGAAAAATAATGCACTATAAGGCTAAAAAGGAGCTACGGGAATACCTTGGAGGGGAGGAAAACCTCTTTCTATCCATTTGTTACTAATCCTACCATCCCCTGGAAGCAAAGAGAGGAGAGTGACAAAATTATTTGTAAGAAAGTGGATACCCTGAGGTGACAGCCAGAGCTCAAATTCTGACCTCAAATCCAAAGTGTCTTCAGCGATAAATTTCTCTATTTCTAGATGAGAGCTTGCTTTCTTTACTCTCAAAAAAGGGCAAGGAGAAAGGGACCTGTATTGACTTACACAAGGAGACTACAGTTAGCTTTTTTAAAATTAAGAACTCCTTAAATAAGGAGTTGGGAGACGTTGTATGGCACCGATCCAAGGTAGGTTTTTAAATCTCATGACTGTGTCAAAGCCTAGAAGATTGTCTGTCCAAGATTATTAGGGTGTGAGCTGGAGGCAAAAGGAAATCCTTCATACCTTTGATAGAGCTCTACTCTAATAATGACTTGGAGTGTCAAAATGAATTTCAGTTCTGCTAAGTAAATGGGCCTCTTAAATCAGGGCCATAGATTAGGCATTCTGAGCTCACTGGGCATTGAGCATGGTAATCCATTGCCCACTGTGAGCTTTTGGTTAGAGATAACAAGAAAATTGCCAATTTTATTCCATGTCTATTTGGCATCACTGCAGAACTATATGCACCCCTCAACCTGCTGCAGGAAGAAAACATAAAAATGATTACTCTGAGTATTAGCAGCATTATCTTCTTCAGTTATTCCACAGAAATTACCACTCAGCATCAATACCTAAAAAGAAGAACTTCATTTTGTGCCCTTTCTAGAGAAGCAAAGGGGGTTTTGGCATCTCTGCCCTAACCCCTCACACCCAACAGTCTCTTTCTGTTTCACTCTCTTTCTCTTCCCTTCTCCCTCTCTCTCAGTCTCTGTCACATAGACACACACACACACACACACACACACACACACACACGCACACACACCATTTCCTTCAGCTCAGTTTGATATCTAGGCCAATTCATTAAACACTAGCTCAATTATTTATTAGCTGTGTGACCTACAGAAAGTTACTCAACCACTCAGAACTTTTTTTAATCTTTAAAATGCAAATACCATTATCTACCATAGAGAGAGTTTGGTACTCAGTAGGGGTGTTCAATAACTGGAAGCTGAGTCAGAGTAGGTGCTACCTTCTGGATGGTAAAGAGAGAGTGTCTCAGCATGGAGGAATGTGAGTTGAAAAGTGCTGGTTTTTCTAGGCATTTGAGAGACTGAGATGGGCTGACTCATTAGGCATTCTGCTTGCATCAGGCAGCACCAGCAATCTTAATGCAGGCTATTATATAAGTTACAAGACAAAGCAACTCTCCTCTGGTATTAAAACTTACTTGGACAGCAAGACTGCTGTAAAAGCATGATTTAAACTCTTCACCTCCTTTCCACCTACCCCAGATCCCTGCCATTTCCAGATCCTTTCACTCACTGTCCCATGCCCACCACGTCCTGTAAAACTCCAAACTCATTTTGTCACTCACTTACCATCCCGTCTGTCACAATTAAAACAACACACGTTTCTTCAATTATCCTCCTCCTGCTGGCAGATGACAAGCGTGGGCTGTTATAACAATGGATTCCCTAGGTAGGACTTCAAAAGAAACCAGGGGATTGAAGAGATGTATACAGAATTTTGGAATATTTTAATTAAATAAAAGTGTATAAAAATGAACCGTTTCACTCCAGATACAGTGGTGCTGCTGATGTGTCTTGTCACTGCAATATTTATCTTCTGGCAATGTGATGAAAAGACTTGTGCTCCCCTCTACCTGACAGGTCAGTAAGTCCCCAGTGCTTTCCTTCTCCCCTGGGGCCAATGTGTGGGCAGAATTTTCAGCAGGGTCAGCTCTTTAAGCAGACTGCAGCAAGAGCAGCCTTGTAGAACTGGAGCAGCAGTGTTGTAAAGGGCCCTTAGAAATCCACTATTCCATAACTTGAACTGGCCACTATAGACAGAACAGAGAGAGGAAATGAAAAAGAACAGACCCTGAGGAAAGGAGAGACTCAGAGAGATATTCAGAATAAGATCCATGGGCTACAGAAAAATAAAGGAAAGAGGGAAAAGTTAAGTAAGAGAGAGAAAGTAAGCATGAGAAAAAACAAGAGAAAGACTGGCCAAATGTGAGAATTTGAGACAACAGAAATAACAGAACAAGATAAAGGAAAACTTAGAAAAAGACACAAGTAGCAAAAAGGCCTTTGAAGAGAGGAAAAATGAGAGGCAAAATGAAAAGATAGATAAAAAAGAAGCAATTAAATGGGTTGTTGGGGGAGGGGCAGAAATTACCAGGGCCCTAACTAATCTGTTTCTTACTTGGCATTAAACAACTCTTGTTATATTCATAATAGGATTACACTTGACAGATGTCAAGGTTATCACCTTGACAAGCAAGTGTGGAAGATAATTTGTTTTGATATCCACTGCACACCTGTAGACATTTAGAAGCTGCAGTAACTCGGGCAAGTTGGGAAGAGATCAAGAGAGAAAAGCTAGGAAGAGTCTTAGCAAGCCCAGAACTTTTGCCCAAAGTAGGAGGAGAGAGAGAGAGAGAGAGAGAGAAATACAAAGACAAATGTACACACATGCACACTTTGACACTAATTTTTGTTTGAAAATTAATAGCTTTACCATACACTCTTCTAGCAAATGAAAGTGGCCACTTTTTCTGTACCTCCATTTCCAAAGTTGGCATCCTTTTCTCCATCACTACAACCCAGCCTCTATACAGGCGCTCCTAAATCATCACTTGGGATGATTGAAACCATATCCTTCCTAGCCTCCCTGCCTCCAGCCCTGCCTGCCTATCTAAACCCTTACTCCCAATCATGTTCTGGACCATCCTGCACTCTGGGATGTTTATCCTGGCATGCTAGAGTTGGGGGTGCCATGGTGGCAGTGACAGACTTGTCCCAAGTTGGACAGTGGTGACTGGACTATAGTCTGAAGAGGCTTTCACTCTTTTTTTTTTTCCTGTAAATAAAAGAGGTAGAGGATTTGGGAGACTGAGGCAGGAGGATAACTTGAGGTCAGGAGTTCAAGACCAGCCTGGCCAACATGGTGAAACTTCATCTCTACTAAAAATACAAAGAATTAGTCAGGCGTGGCGGCATGTGCCTGTAGTCCCAGCTATTTATGAAGCTGAGGTGGGAGGATTGCTTAAGCCTAGGAGGCAGAGGTTGCAGTGAGCTGAGGTCATGCCACTGCACTCCCGTCTGGGTGACAGAGCAAGACCCTGTCTCAAAAAAAGAGGGTGGGGAGGAAGAAGATTTTGTGTTTTCTACCAAATTGTTTTTCTATCAACCTAATTTACATGATTGTTCTATTAAAAACATAAAGTTAAATTAGTTCAGCCCAAATGGTCTCCAATTACATATTTCTTTCAAAAAACAGACAATTAACATGTTCAGTGATGAAGTATAACTATGGTCTAGTTGAAAGAAAACGTAACTTAGAGTCAGGCTGATCCTCCAAACATTCCCCTTTCATGTGCCTGAATGCTTTGTTCCCACCTTGCCAATGGCATGTATATAACATGTGTAAAATTAGAAGTTGATTTTCTTGTCTCCTCAGCTGGACTCTGAGTTTCTAAAAGGTAGCCTTTCCTCTTTCATCTCTGGATAGCCTAAGAGATTATAAGAGTTGCCCTTAACAAACATCTGTTTGTGAATTAGAGCACTTTCCTGTCTAGTTAAATCCCATAGATCCAATCACCATTTCGATAAACAATGAAATTCTTCTCTTGGAAGGGGGCAGGGAAAGGGGACAAATTGAATGAACATCTATTGAACATCTATATCAGGCACTGTGCCAATCCTTTTCACACAGTTTCCTCCAATTCTCAAAATAATACTCAGCAGTAGATATTACTCTCATTTGACAGAAACCTGAGATCCTAAGAGGTTGAATGACTTGCCCATTGTCACTCAGCTTATAATTACCAGTGTTTAGGTTTGGATGCACGTCTATTCAATTGCAAAGCCCATGCTCTTATCTCTAGAATACCTTAGCTCCTAAGGTTAGTAAAGCCTCTGTGGCCAAAGCCAACTGCCTTTTTTTGGGACTTACCCTATTCAATTCCTCTGAATACTGATACCATGAAATTATTTCTACTTCTTGAAAATTTTTCTTCCTGTGCTTTCCTTGGCTCTATTCTGCCCTGAATTTATTCCTATGCCTCTGACCACTACTTCTCAGTTTTTTCTACCCTGCTTTCCCAGACTCTTAATTGAAGGTCTTCATATTCTCTTTGGGCAATATCATTAAATCCTACATTTTCTCCAAGTATTTAGAGGTGCCAGGCTCCCAATATTGTATTTTCAACTCAACCCCTTTTCCCAAGGTTAGACTAAAATCATTACTGCCTCATGAGCCTTACTACATGGATAGGGTATTGTCACCTCAAAACCAGCATCACCAAAGTTCAACTCACCAGTCTTACCCCCACCAAGCCAAAGTTGGGACTTCCCCACTTTCTTCCCATCTCTAGCATGACAATTCCAGTATGTGAATTATATCTCCATAAATCCCTTATCTAAACAAAGATATAAAGATTTTCACTAATGCACTATCTTTTTATTGTAGTAAAATATACATAAGATATAATATACCATTGTAACCTTTTTTTTTTTTTTTTTTTTTTTTGAGATAGAGTCTCCCTCTGTCACCCAGGCTGGAGTACAGTGGTATGACCACAGCTGACTGCAGCCTTGACCTTCCAGGCTCAAGCAATTCTCCCAAATCAGCCTCTTGGAGTAGCTGGGACTATAGGTGCACACCACCACATCCAGCTAAATTTTTTTTTATTATTTTTTGTAGAGACAGAGTTTCACTATGCTGCCAGTGCTGGCCTATTATTATTATTGTTTAGAGACTGGGTCTTGCTCTGTCACCCAGGCTGCAATGCAGTAGCACTATCAGCTCACTGTAGCCTTGAACTCCCAGGCTCAAGCAATCTTTTTGCCTCAGCCTTCTGAGTAGCTAGGACTACAGGCATGTGCCACCACACCCAGCTGATGTATGAAAAAAAAATTGGTAAAGAGTTGGTATGTGACCAGCCTGGTCTCAAACTCCAGGGCTCAAGCATTCTTCCCACCTTGACTTCCCAAAGTGCTGGGATTACAGGCATGAGGAACCATGCCCTGCCTATTATAGCCATTTTTAAGTGTACAGTTCAGTGGCGTTAACTACATTCACAGTATCATGCAACCATTACCACTATGTATTTTAAGAACATTTTCATCATCCCAAACAGACACTCTGAATCCATAACTCTCCATTACCTACACCCCGCCCCCTGGGCCTTCTGTCCTTATGAATTTGACTACTCTAAGTACCTCACATTAGTGGAATCACACAAATTGTCCTTCTGTGTCTGGCTTGTTTCAGTGAGCATAATGTTTTCAAAGTTCATCCATGTGGTAGCATGTATCAAAATTTTACTCTTGATTATGGCTAAATAATATTCCACTTCATGTTTACATACCACATATTCACATATTTTTATCCATTCATCTGTTGATGGACACTTGAGTTGTTTCTACCTTTTGGCTATTGTGATAGTGCTTCTGTGAACATAGGTAGATAAGTATATGTTTGTGGTCCCTGGATTTAATATTTTGGGGTATAGCCCTAGGAGTAAAATTGTTGGATCATATGGTAATTCTATATTTAACTTTGTGAGGCGCTCCAAAACTGTTTTTCAGAGCATCTGCACCATTTTACACTTTCACCAGCAATGGAAGGGGGTTCCAATTTCTCCACATCCTTGTCAACACTTTTTATTTTCAGGTTTGTGTGTGTGTGTGCGTGTTTCTTTTTCTTTCTTTTTCTTTTTATTTTTGATGGAGTCTCCTTCTGTTTCCCAGGCTGGAGTGCAGTGGTAACCTCTGCCTCCCGGGTTCAAGAAATTCTCCTGCCTCAGCTGCCCAAGTAGCTGGGATTACAGACATGCACCACCACGCCCAGCTAATTTTTGTATTTTTAGTAGAGATGGGGTTTTACCATGTTGGTCAGACTGGTCTCGAATTCCTGACCTCAAGTGATCTGCCTGCCTCAGCTTCCCAAAGTATTGGGATTATAGGTGTGTGCCGCTACACCCGGCTTGTGTGTTTGTTATTTAATAATAGCCCTCCTAATGGGTGTGAAGTGGTATTTCATTGTGGTTTTGGTTTGCATTTCCCTAATGACTAACAATATTGAACATTTATTTTTGTGCTTATTGGTCATTTGTATATTTTCTTAGGAGAAATGTCTATTTCAGTCCTTTGTCCATTTTTTAATTGGCTTGTTTGATTTTTTATTGTGGATTCATAAATATTCTTTATATATTATGGATATTAATCCCTTATCAGATATATGGTTTGCATATATTATCTCTCATTCTATGGTTTTTCTTTTCACTTTATTGATAGTGCTCTTTGAAGCACAACAGATTTTAATTTTGATAAAGTCCAATTTATTCTTTCATTACCTGTGCCTTTGGTGCCATTCCTTAGAAATAATTGACCAATACAATCATGAAGACTTTCCCTTATGTTTTCTTCTAAGTATGTTCTAGTTTTAGCTGAAGCATTATCTCTAATATTAAAAAAAAAAAAAGGAAAAACCTAAATGACCATCAATTGAGTCCTGGAAAATAGTTAAAATATTTAAAAGTGATGAGTAATGTAAAGTATTTGGTAATATTTTGTACTTTTTGTGGGTAGAAATCATTATTGACTAGGTAGAATAAGGTAGACATCCTCAGACAACATTGATAATAAATAATTATAATAAAATAATTAAATATGATTAAATGTTTATAAGAGCTGAGCACAATTCTAAGCACTTTTTATTATCTCCTTTAATTCTCACATGAGTCTAAAAGGGGAGGGGTAGTATTATTATTCCCATTTTACAGTTGAAAAAACTGAGGCATATCCATGTTCAATACCTTGGCAAAGATTACACAGCTAGGAAGTGTTAGGTCAAGATATGCATCCAACCAATCTGGGTTTCAGAGCCCACACTCCAATAAAACATTATCCTGTATTGTCTCACATGTGGATCAGAAAACTACTTGGGAATGTAGGCATTATGAGGTAGAAAAGACTAATTTTTGCTTTCTTGCAACTAGAAGAAACAGGGCAGAACTGAGAGGAGAAGGTAAAAGGAAACTTGCCTGATATCATGTGAAGAAAGATTTAAGTTGAGGGTAAAAGAAGATACATTGAGTTTCTGCAGGCATGCTATTTCTCCCACTGACCAGGCCTCAATAAAACACGTGTTCAAATTAATTGATGCTGCGTATACTAGGTCACCCATGGACACCACATGATGGTCCAGGGCTCAGGACTAAGAGTTAATTAATCCCTAATAGCTTTGGGGAAGTAACATAGGTTACTAAGTTACTGTAGCAACCTGAAAGTGTGATTGTTTTCCCTACTCCTTGGCACTCTCATGCCCTACTCACCACTTGCTGAACAAATCAAGAACTTTGATTCCTCTGTGCCTTTACTTGGGCTGTGCGTTCTCCCTGGAGTGCTTGTCACTAGCCCTACCCTTTTGTATAGTTGGAAAACACATACTAAAATATCCCCTAAAACATCCCATTCACATGCCATCATCCATGATAGCTTACAAATTAATGAGTTCCATCACTGTTCTCTAACACTTGTTATTTCATCATATGTATGTATACCATTCCTACCCTTCATTAGACTGTCAGCACTTTGAGAGAACATGCTGTGCTGTGTCTGACTCATCTCTGTAACCCTTGTACATAGCATAGTGCCAAGAGGGGAAAGGCAAGAGCAAATATTAAATTTTCATCACTGTCATTGTCGTGGTATCACCATCCCAAAGGCCCAATTTGAACTTGTCTAGTCATGGGACTGAGGTAAAGCATCTATAGGTTAACAATTTCATGAAAGCATGACCTTCAGAACCAGGTAGATGTGGGTTTAAATCACAACTTTACCACTTACTGGCTATGTGACCTTGATACGTCATATTACCTCTCTGAGCTTCGTTTTCCTCATCTATAAAAGAGAAGTAATAATTGCCCTTCTTTCACGAGTTTTTATAAGGATTAAATGTAATCATGCATGCAGAGCACAGAGTATTTAATAGACACTTAAATAGTAGCTCTTATTATTAGGGGAGTGTACCTGTGGGTGCAAGTGGAGACCTGTGTCTGGTTGGACCCAGCTATTTGTCTATTATCACTCATTTTCTCAGCAACTCCACAGCAGAAATGTCTATCAAGCCATCGCTGGGGCCTTGAACAGTCCCACAGATGACAAACGAGCCAGAGTATAAATTTCTGCTATGGATGCAAGAAAAACCTCTGTGGAGATAGTAGCCCATTGCTTAGGAAAAGAAGCACTTGGTACCCAATTCCTGAGAGGACTCCAATAAAGCTGTTACATTTGTCATCACATCGACAAAATCTTAGTGTGGAGATATGAGTCTGAGGAGCCAAAGTGCACCTAAGATGGAAAAGATGACTCTTTCCTTCCCCCATAGCCTGGCTTCTGGCCTTAGCTCTATCACAAACTGGACAAGTTATTTCCCCTCTTTTGACCTGTTTCCCCAACTGTGTAACAATGCTGTTGGATAAAATGTTCTGTCCAAGCCTACCAGCTCTGACACTTGAATTCCTGTTTTTCCTCCTTTCCTACATGCCTCTCTGCCCTTGGCTAATTCTAATGTCTCAAGAGCCAAGGTGGAATCTACTGACTGAAAGGATAGAAAAGATGTACTCTCTACAACAGGAAGTGGCCACATCTCAAAGTAGAGCAGCAAGACCCTGGCTTTTGACTTTCTAAGTTACAACATATATGCCCATACATGCATGCCCAGAGTGATGGGGCATGCTATCTCCTAAGTGAAGAGGGCAGACAGAAGAACACAAAGAGAGGAGACCCTCCCAAGGGTGATGGTATTTTTGGCAATCACTATGTGACTGACAAGTAGCCAACCCTGGGCTACGATTTTGGTCTATCTAACCCAGTCCACATCATCCCATGAAAGAAAAGGAGAAACTAAGGGAGACAGTGACCCCGGCCTCCAGAACGGCCGCTCTCCCTCTATTTCCATCTGATATCCAGAGGCTGACTGATGTGAAAGGCTGTCCCATTAACTCACAAAGATTTAGCAAAAGCCTCAGGTCCCATGGCCTAGAAGAAACTTGTCAAAGGAGTAAATGGAATTAACATTTGTTGAACCTTTGCAGTTGTCATGTAAGCACATGGTAACCTTAGAATAACCCAAGAAAAGTAGGGTGGAAAATGCCTGCCCAGGTGTAAAAACATAGTGGGGATTTATGTTTCAGAAGCTATGAATATTTTTATTTTCTTAAGAGATCACTGTCAAGAAAATAGATGTCTAAGTGTGACTCCTCTTCTAGCAGAGACAGGAACTAGAACTAAGTGTTTACATAGAACAAAATAGTAGGAATGGGCCATAGTGGATCCAGCTAAGCATCAAGGAGGGAGGTAAGTGGCCAAGATACAGGCCAGTAAAAAGAAAGAGGAGAGCTACATTTCAGAATTAAAGTGGCAGAAAGAGAGTTAAGTGGTAGTGAAAGGTATTAAGCAAGAAGATAGGGCATAGAAGGTGTATGAGGGTTTAGAGAGAAGTTGGAAGCTTGAAGAAGGAAGCGAGCCACAGCTAAAAGATAGGGAACTGGCAGAGGACCAGGGGATAAGTGAGGAAAGGAAAGAGTTTGAGGGTTATAAAAGAGGGCCAGAAGGAGGTTGCTGGGGCCAGCGGAAAAGGATTTCACCTACAAAACTAATGCCTTCCCAATGGGAAAGAAAACAAGCAAATGTAGATACAGAGGGAAGAGTGTCTTAGAAGGTAGTCAAAAATAAATAAGGGATTGGGAACTCAATGATTGGATAGGGGCTTAGAGTGAGGGAGTTTCTAAGAGAGGTGACCAGGGCTGTATGAAGGATAAGAAGTACTGTCATGAGATGATGTTAATTGAGGGATAAAACTAATTAAGCCAGGAAGGCATGTGAGGGGTAGGGATAGGAAATAAAGAAAAGAGAGGGGGTCTTAGTGAGCAAATGTGAGTAATCAGGGGATTAGGATAAGTGATAGAATGATCATCGATCATCATGCATATGGGGGCTAAGAGAAGGGGCAGGACCTTCAGGATGAGGTGCAGTTGGCTGTGGAAAAAGTAGCTCAAGGAGAAAAAGAGGGCTCAGGAGAGGGGGATTTAGTAAGGAAAATTGAGTTACAAAAGAAGGAAGATTCACTAGGGGAATGGGAGCTCTGTGAGTGACTACGGTTAAGTGAGAAGGGGCCTCAAAGAGAGGTGAGGCTTCAACAATCATCAGTAAGGAGAAGAGAATTCACTGGGAAAGGAGTTCAGTGACAGAGGTATTGGCTCTGTAAGTTTGAAAGTATATGTAAGATGGAACTGCAGTTTGGACTGGATGTTGAAGACCCATTTCTCTCTGATCCTCTTTGTTAAGACAAATATAAACCTTGGAAATAATACAGGAGGCAACCAGAGGATAACTATGAAAGGTAGTAAGAGAAAAGCAGTCTGGTTAGGGACATCAGGACTAAAGGAGTAACTCAGAAGCAAGACATCTTATGACCCCCTCCCATCCAACAGAGGAAGGCAGCCCAAACCTAGCATTACACAACCTTTATTCTAGTAACTGAAGGCAGCCTAGGTAGATTCATCCCTCCCCTGATTGAAGGGAAGTTTCACCAAAAAGGTAAACTCAGCAGAATGAACAAGGAGGATACATTCAGATCCCCACTGACAATAAGCAGCCAGATCAAACACTCCTTTGCTGGGGCTGACACTACCTACTGCCTCAAGAGATATAGGGGCAGCCAGGCAGAACCACAAAACCAACAAAGGAGCCTCAGCTACAGTAAGCATCCTATTCATGAAGTCTCTATGTACCCACATGTCTGAGAGTGCCCTTTCCCTGCTAGAGAAACCAGGACAACTGGGGGTCACCAGTGAAGAGACCTAGCTACATGCACTGGGCTAGAGAAGCTTCTTTGTTTCCATGGGTCTCAGAATCCAGTCCCCACCAGTCATACTGGGCTCCCAAGGGACACCAGCAAGGGGATCCACCAGAACAAGAAGCCCAATACAGAAAGTTTATTTGTCTCAATAGCACTAGATAGTTTAAGCAGACCATAAGAGCACCACAGAAGGCTCTAAAAATTAAATTATCATTGGAATCACAGCCTACAAAAATAGGTGAGGACCTGTGTGCTAGAGCTAAACATGGTGACAGCCTATTAAAAGGAAATGTGTAAGAAGATATTTAAATAAGATCCAGAATTGTCACACATGATAGCCAATATGTCCAGGATACACTGAAAATCACCCATCATACCAAGATCCAAGAAAATATGACCTAAATTAGAAATGACAACCAACAGATGCCAATGTCAAGATGAATACGATATTGGAATTATCTAGCAATGGTTTTAATGCAACTGCCATTAAAATGCTTCAACAAACAATTACAAATTCTTTTGAATTTATGTTTTGAATTTTTATTTTTTAAGTATATAAAATTATAAGAAAAGAAGTGGAAGTTGTAAATAACAAATGAAAATTATAGACTAAAAATGTACATTAGCTGAACTGAAAAAAATTCTGGATGGGCTTAGTAGTAGAGAGATGACAGAGGGCAGAATTAGTGAACACGGAGACTGACTAACACAATTTACATGATCTAGACAGAAGTGAGAAAATAGAATTGAAAAAATGAACAGAGACTCAGGATCCTGTGAGACTATAATAAAAGATTCCCAGATTCATATCATCAGACTGGCAGAAGGAGATGCAAAAGAAAGTAGAACTGAAAGTGTATTGGAAGCAATAATGGCTAAAATTTCCCAAATGTGGGAAAAGACAAACCTACAGATTCAAAAACTTGAATGAACTTCAAACAGAATATATCCAAAGAAATCCATAGCAAGACACATTATGACTAAACTTATGAACACTAAAGACAAAGAAAAGTAAAGATGAGTAAAGAGATGAATTAGTAGTAAACAATACCCACAAAGAAATGCCCAAGCACAGATTACTTCACTGGTAAATTATATCAAGTATTTAAAAAAAGAATTATTAACAATACTTCATAAATTATTTCAAAATATAGAAGAGGAGAACACACTTCCCAACTCCATGATGCCAGTATTAACTACCCTCAAACCAAAACCAGACAGAGAACAAAGAAAGAGGAATGGGGAGGGAGGGAGAAATGGAGGAAAGAAAGGAAGAAAGAAAAGTAAACTACAAACTTACATCACTCATGAACATAGAATCACAAACTCCCCAAATACTAGCAGCTCAAAACCAGAAATGTATAAAAATTCATATATTATGAGCAAATCAAATTTATTGCTGGAAACAAGAATGGTTCAATATCAATCAATGTAATTTCCCGTATCAGGAAGCTAAACAAGAAAAATCATATGATCATATCAATTTATGCAGAAAAAATATTTGACAAAAATCAAACAAGAATTCATGATAAAAACCTGTCAACTCAAGCAAGGAATGCAGGATAATTACTTTACCTTGATAAAGAACATCCACAATATCCCTACCTTAACATCATATGTAATAGTGAAAGACTAATATGTTTCATCTAAGATGGAGAGCAAGACAAGTATGTCTACTCTCATCACTACTATTCAACATAGTACTGACAGTTCCAGCCACTGCAATAAGGAAAAGATAAGAAATAAAAGGCTTTTGAATTGGAAAATAAGAGATACAAATGTCCTTGTTTAATATAAGCTAATTAAGACAAGAAATAGAAATAAAAAGCATACAGATTGGAGAGGAAGAAATAAAACTGTCTTTGTTCACAGAAGACATAATCATTCACATAGAAATCTAAAATCACAAAAAAATGTTCCTGGAACTAATAAGTGATTATAGCAGGGTTGCAGGATTCAAGATTAGTACACAAAAGTCAACTTCTTTCTTACATATCATCAATAAAATTGTGTAATTCGAAATTCAAAATACAATGCCATTTACATTAGCACCATTCCAAATGCAACACTTAGTTATAAATCCAACAAAATATGTACAATATTTGTATGAGAAAAAGCACAAAACTCTGATGAAAAAATAAAATAACTAAATAAATGGAGACATATTCCATGTTCATAAATATGAATATTCAATATTGTTACGATGTCAGTTCTTCCCAACTTTATCTACAGAGTCAATACAATCCCAATAAAAATCCCAGCAATTTGTGGATATCAACAAAGTGATTCTAAAATTTATATGAAAAAGCCAAAGACTTGGAATAGTCAATTCAATATTGAAAGAGAAGAACAAAATCAGAGGACTGACACTATCAGACTTTAAGCCATACTATAAGGCTACAGTAGTGAAAACATTGTGGTACTGAAAAAACAAAAAACACAACCAAACCAAACCAAACCAAACCAAACAAAAAACAGACAAATAGAGTAATGGAACAGAATAGAAGGTCCAGAAAGAGATAAACATAAATATAGTCAACTGAACTTTGAGAAGGGAGCAAAAGCAATAGAATAGAGAAAAGATACTCCTTTCAAAAAGTGGTGCTGAACAACTAGGCATCAACATGACAAAAAATGAGTCTACACACAAACCTCATGCCCTTAACAATTAACTCAAAATGGATGAACTTAATACAGATGTAAATGTAAAACACAACATGATACAAATCCTAGAAGATAACATAGAAGAAAAATCTAGATCATCGTGGATTTGGTGATTTTTTTTTTTTTTGACAGTTTAGCTCTGTCACCTAGGGTGGAGTGCAGTGGTGCGATCTCACCTCACAGTAAGCTCCGCCTCCTGGGTTCACCCCATTCTGCTGTCTCAGCCTCCCAAGTAGCTGGGACTACAGGCGCCCTCCACCACGCCTGGCTAATATTTTTGTATTTTTTTAGTAGAGACAGGGTTTCACCACGTTAGCCAGGATGGTCTCGATCTCCTGACCTTGTGATCCGCACGACTTGGCCTCCCAAAGTGCTGGGATCACAGGCGTGAGCCACCGCGCCTGGTGGGCCATTACTTTTCAGTTGCGATACTAAAGGCACAGTCCGTGAAAGAAAAACATGATAATCTGGGCCTCATTAAAATTAAAATTTCCGGGGGGCGGAGCAAGATGGCCGAATAGGAACAGCTCCAGTCTCCAACTCCCAGCGCGAGCGACACAGAAGACCGGTGATTTCTGCATTTTCAACTGAGGTACTGGGTTCATCTCACTGGGGAGTGCCGGATGATCGGTGCTGGTCTGCTGCTGCAGCCCGAGCAGCGAGAGCTGAAGCAGGGCGAGGCATTGCCTCACCTGGGAAGCGCAAGGGGGAAGGGAATCCCTTTTCCTACCCAGGGGAACTGAGACACACAACACCTGGAAAATCGGGTAACACCCACCCCAATACTGCGCTTTAGGCAAACAGGCACACCAGGAGATCATATCCCACACCTGGCCAGGAGGGTACCAAACCCACGGAGCCTCCCTCATTGCTAGCACAGCAGTCTGTGATCTACTGGCAAGGCAGCAGCGAGGCTGGGGGAGGGGCGCCCGCCATTGCTGAGGCTTAAGTAGGTAAACAAAGCTGCTGGGAAGCTCGAACTGGGTGGAGCTCACAGCAGCTCAAGGAAACCTGCCTGTCTCTGTAGACTCCACCTCTGGGGACAGGGCAATAACAAACACAGCCGAAACCTCTGCAGACGCAAAGGACTCTGTCTGACAGCTTTGAAGAGAGCAGTGGATCTCCCAACAGGGAGGTTGAGATCTGAGAAGGGACAGACTCCCTGCTCAAGTGGGTCCCTGACCCCTGAGTAGCCTAACTGGAAGACATCCCCCACTAGGGGCAGTCTGACACCCCACACCTCACAGGGTGGAGTACACCCCTGAGAGGAAGCTTCCAAAGCAAGAATCAGACAGGTACACTCGCTGTTCAGAAATATTCTATCTTCTGCAGCCTCTGCTGCTGATACCCAGGCAAACAGGGTCTGGAGTGGACCTCAAGCAAGCTCCAACAGACCTATAGCTGAGGGTCCTGACTGTTAGAAGGAAAACTATCAATCAGGAAGGACACCTACACCAAAACCCCATCAGTACATCACCATCATCAAAGACCAGAGGAAGATAAAACCACAAAGATGGGGAAAAAGCAGGGCAGAAAAGCTGGAAATTCAAAAAACAACAGGGCATCTCCCCCGGCAAAGGAGCGCAGCTCATCGCCAGCAACGGATCAAAGCTGGACGGAGAATGACTTTGACGAGATGAGAGAAGAAGGCTCCAGTCCATCAAACTTCTCAGAGCTAAAGGAGGAATTACGTACCCAGCGCAAAGAAACTAAAAATCTTGAAAAAAAAGTGGAAGAATTGATGGCTAGAGTAATTAATGCAGAGAAGGTCATAAACGAAATGAAAGAGATGAAAACCATGACACGAGAAATACGTGACAAATGCACAAGCTTCAGTAACCGACTCGATCAACTGGAAAAAAGAGTATCTGCGATTGAGGATCAAATGAATGAAATGAAGCGAGAAGAGAAACCAAAAGAAAAAAGAAGAAAAAGAAATGAGCAAAGCCTGCAAGAAGTATGGGATTATGTAAAAAGACCAAATCTACGTCTGATTGGGGTGCCTGAAAGTGAGGGGGAAAATGGAACCAAGTTGGAAAACACTCTTCAGGATATCATCCAGGAGAACTTCCCCAACCTAGTAGGGCAGGCCAACATTCAAATCCAGGAAATACAGAGAACGCCACAAAGATACTCCTCGAGAAGAGCAACTCCAAGACACATAATTGCTAGATTCACCAAAGTTGAAATGAAGAAAAAAATCTTAAAGGCAGCCAGAGAGAAAGGTCGGGTTACCCACAAAGGGAAGCCCATCAGACTAACAGCAGATCTCTCGGCAGAAACTCTCCAAGCCAGAGGAGAGTGGGGGCCAATATTCAACATTCTTAAAGAAAAGAATTTTCAACCCAGAATTTCATATCCAGCCAAACTAAGTTTCATAAGTGAAGGAGAAATAAAATCCTTTACAGATAAGCAAATGCTTAGAGATTTTGTCACCACTAGGCCTGCCTTACAAGAGACCCTGAAGGAAGCACTCAACATGGAAAGGAACAACCGGTACCAGCCATTGCAAAAACATGCCAAAATGTAAAGACCATCGAGGCTAGGAAGAAACTGCATCAACTAACGAGCAAAAGAACCAGTTAATATCATAATGGCAGGATCAAGTTCACACATAACAATCTTAACCTTAAATGGAAATGGACTAAATGCTCCAATTAAAAGACACAGTCTGGCAAACTGGATAAAGAGTCAAGACCCATCAGTCTGCTGTATTCAGGAGACCCATCTCACACGCAGAGACATACATAGGCTCAAAATAAAGGGATGGAGGAAGATTTACCAAGCAAATGGAGAACAAAAAAAAGCGGGGGTTGCAATACTAGTCTCTGATAAAACAGACTTTAAACCATCAAAGATCAAAAGAGACAAAGAAGGCCATTCCAGAATGGTAAAGGGATCAATTCAACAGGAAGAGCTAACTATCCTAAATATATATGCACCCAATACAGGAGCACCCAGATTCCTAAAGCAAGTCCTTAGAGACTTACAAAGAGACTTAGAGTCCCATACAATAATAATGGGAGACTTCAACACTCCACTGTCAACATTAGACAGATCAACGAGACAGAAAGTTAACAAGGATATCCAGGAATTGAACTCATCTCTGCAGCAAGCAGACCTAATAGACATCTATAGAACTCTCCACCCCAAATCAACAGAATATACATTCTTCTCAGCACCACATCATACTTACTCCAAAATCGACCACGTAATTGGAAGTAAAGCACTCCTCAGCAAATGTACAAGAACAGAAATTATAACAAACTGTCTCTCAGACCACAGTGCAATCAAACTAGAACTCAGGACTAAGAAACTCAATCCAAACCGCTCAACTACATGGAAACTGAACAACCTGCTCCTGAATGACTACTGGGTACATAACGAAATGAAGGCAGAAATTAAGATGTTCTTTGAAACCAATGAGAACAAAGATACAACATACAAGAATCTCTGGGACACATTTAAAGCAGTGTGTAGAGGGAAATTTATAGCACTAAATGCCCACAAGAGAAAGCAGGAAAGATCTAAAATTGACACTCTAACATCGCAATTAAAAGAACTAGAGAAGCAAGAGCAAACACATTCGAAAGCTTGCAGAAGGCAAGAAATATCTAAGATCAGAGCAGAACTGAAGGAGATAGAGACACAAAAAACCCTCCAAAAAATCAATGAATCCAGGAGTTGGTTTTTTGAAAAGATCAACAAAATTGACAGACCACTAGCAAGACTAATAAGGAAGAAAAGAGAGAAGAATAAAATAGACACAATAAAAAATGATAAAGGGGATATCACCACCGACCCCACAGAAATACAAACTACCATCAGAGAATACTATAAACACCTCTACGCAAATAAACTGGAAAATCTAGAAGAAATGGATAATTTCCTGGACACTTACACTCTTCCAAGACTAAACCAGGAAGAAGTTGAATCCCTGAATAGACCAAAGCAGGCTCTGAAATTGAGGCAATAATTAATAGCCTACCAACCAAAAAAAGTCCAGGACCAGATGGATTCACAGCTGAATTCTACCAGAGGTACAAGGAGGAGTTGGTACCATTCCTTCTGAAACTTTTCCAATCAATAGAAAAAGAGGGAATCCTCCCTAACTCATTTTATGAGGCCAACATCATCCTGATACCAAAGCCTGGCAGAGACACAACAAAAAAAGAGAATGTTAGACCAATATCCCTGATGAACATCGATGCAAAAATCCTCAATAAAATACTGGCAAACCGGATTCAGCAACACATCAAAAAGCTTATCCACCATGATCAAGTGGGCTTCATCCCTGGGATGCAAGGCTGGTTCAACATTCGCAAATCAATAAACATAATCCAGCATGTAAACAGAACCAAAGACAAGAACCACATGATTATCTCAATAGATGCAGAAAAGGCTTTTGACAAAATTCAACAGCGCTTCATGCTAAAAACGCTCAATAAATTCGGTATTGATGGAACGTACCTCAAAATAATAAGAGCTATTTATGACAAACCCACAGCCAATATCATACTGAATGGGTAAAAACTGGAAAAATTCCCTTTGAAAACTGGCACAAGACAGGGATGCCCTCTCTCACCACTCCTATTCAACATAGTGTTGGAAGTTCTGGCTAGGGCAATCAGGCAAGAGAAAGAAATCAAGGGTATTCAGTTAGGAAAAGAAGAAGTCAAATTGTCCCTGTTTGCAGATGACATGATTGCATATTTAGAAAACCCCATGGTCTCAGCCCAAAATCTCCTTAAGCTGATAAGCAACTTCAGCAAAGTCTCAGGATACAAAATTAATGTGCAAAAATCACAAGCATTCGTATACACCAGTAACAGACAAACAGAGAGCCAAATCAGGAATGAACTTCCATTCACAATTGCTTCAAAGAGAATAAAATACCTAGGAATCCAACTTACAAGAGATGTAAAGGACCTCTTCAAGGAGAACTACAAACCACTGCTTAGTGAAGTAAAAGAGGACACAAACAAATGGAAGAACATACCATGCTCATGAATAGGAAGAATCCATATCGTGAAAATGGCCATACTGCCCAAGGTAATTTATAGATTCAATGCCATCCCCATCAAGCTACCAATGAGTTTCTTCACAGAATTGGAAAAAACTACTTTAAAGTTCATATGGAACCAAAAAAGAGCCCGCATCTCCAAGACAATCCTAAGTCAAAAGAACAAAGCTGGAGGCATCACGCTACCTGACTTCAAACTATACTACAAGGCTACAGTAACCAAAACAGCATGGTACTGGTACCAAAACAGAGATATAGACCAATGGAACAGAACAGAGTCCTCAGAAATAATACCACACATCTACAGCCATCTGATCTTTGACAAACCTGAGAGAAACAAGAAATGGGGAAAGGATTCCCTATTTAATAAATGGTGCTGGGATAATTGGTAGCCATAAGTAGAAAGCTGAAACTGGATCCTTTCTTTACTCCTTATACGAAAATTAATTCAAGATGGATTAGAGACTTAAATGTTAGACCTAATACCATAAAAATCCTAGAGGAAAACCTAGGTAGTACCATTCAGGACATAGGCATGGGCAAAGACTTCATGTCTAAAACACCAAAAGCAACGGCAGCAAAAGCCAAAATTGACAAATGGGATCTCATTAAACTAAAGAGCTTCTGCACAGCAAAAGAAACTACCATCAGAGTGAACAGGCAACCTACAGAATGGGAGAAAATTTTTGCAATCTTCTCATCTGACAAAGGGCTAATATCCAGAACCTACAAAGAACTCAAACAAATTTACAAGAAAAAAACAAACAACCCCATCAAAAAGTGGGCAAAGGATATGAACAGACATTTCTCAAAAGAAGACATTCATACAGCCAACAGACACATGAAAAAATGCTCATCATCACTGGCCATCAGAGAAATGCAAATCAAAACCACAATGAGATACCATCTCACACCAGTTAGAATGGCGATCATTAAAAAGTCAGGAAACAACAGGTGCTGGAGAGGATGTGGAGAAATAGGAACACTTTTACACTGTTGGTGGGATTGTAAACTAGTTCAACCATTATAAAATTAAAATTTCCTGTTCTGCAAATGACACTGTCAAGAGTATAAAAAGAGAAGGCAAAAGATGGAGAGAAAATATTTGCAAAAGATATTATATAAAAGACTTTGATCAAAAATATGCAAATAACTCTTGAAACTCAATAAGAATGCAAACAACCAGATTAAAAAATGGCCTAAAAATCTTAACAGACACTTCATTAAAAAAGATATAAAAGGTTCCTGACTTACGATAATTCAATCTATGATTTTTCTACTTTATGAGGGTGTACAAGTGATATATATACAGTAGACACTCTACTTTGAGTACTTATACAACCAATTTGTTTTTCACTTTCAGTACAGTATTCAACAAATTGCATGAAATACTCAACATTTTATTATAAATTAGGCTTTGTGTTAGATGTGTTAGACAATTTTATCCAATTGAAGGCTAATATAAGTGTTCTGAGTATGTTTAAGGTAGGATAGGCTAAGCTATGATGTTTAGTCGGTTAGGTGTGTTAAATGCACTTTATATTTATGATAGTTTTAACTTATAATGGGTTTATCAGGACATAATCCCATTGTAAATCAAGAAGCATCTGTGCAGATGAAAAATAAACATGTAAAAAGATGCTTCACATTATATGTCATAAGGCAAATGTAAGTTAGAACAACAATGAAGTACCATAACACATCTAGTGGAATGGCCAAAATTCAAATGCTGAAAATACCAAATGCTGGTGAACAGGTAAAACAGCAGAAATTGCCGGTTGCAATGCAAAATGGTACAGTCATTTTGGAAGACAGTTTGGTGGTGTCTTACAAAACTAGACTCTTACCATATGATCTAGCAATCAGAATCCTTGATGTTTGCCTAAAAGAGTTGAAAACTTATGTCCACATAAAAACCTGTACATAAATGTTTACTTCAGCTTTATTTATAATTGTCAAAGCACAGAAGCAACCAAGAGGTCCTTCAATAGGTGAATGGATAAACAACCTGTGATACACTCATGCATATGAGTGTTTTATTCAGTGATAAAAAGAAGTAAGCTATCAAGCCATGAAAACCCAAGCAGGAAACATAAATGCATATTAGTAAGTGAAATTCAATATGAAAAGGCTACCTATGCTGTGATTCCAACTATATGACATCTGGAAAAGGCCAATCTATGAAGACAGTAAATCAGTAGTTGCCAGCGGTTAGTGGGGAGGGAGCCATGAATAGGCAGGGCACAGAGAATTTTTATGGCAATTAAAATAATTGGTGACACTATAATGGTAGATACCTGTCATTAAATATTTGTCCAAACTTATAGAATATACAACACCAGGAGTGAACCCTAATGTAAACTACGGACTTTAGGTGATAAGGATGTATCAATGTAGGTTCATCAATTTTAACAAATGTATCACCCTGGGGGAGTTGTATATGCATGGTGGTGAGAGGCAAGGAATATATGAGAAAGCTCTGTACCTTCTGCTCAATTTTATTGTGAACCTAAAACTGCTATAAAAATAAATCCTATTAAAAATGTCTATAGGGGAGGGGCTTCAAGATGGCTGACTAGAGGCATCTGGTATTTACCTCCTCCACAAAGAAGAACCAAAATAGCAAGTAGATAATCATACTTTGAATAGGTCATCTAAAAGGAAACACTGGAATTTTCAGGAGAAGTGACAGGAAGCATCTAAGTCAAGGGAGGAGAGGGAAGTGAGTGAGGCAGCCTTCTCAGCCAGGATTGGCTGGGAGCCCAGTGAAACTTCCTGATGCAAAGAAAATGTAAGTGAGACACCTTCAGCAATCCACATTCCCACTGAAGACTCCTGCAATCCTAGCCACAGGAGAGTCCCTCAACCCTTGTGGACCCCGACACTAACATAGGGAGATGCATGGAAATCATTTGACAACATTGCTCCAGAGACAGATAGCTCATGCTGAGTCCCACACTCCACAAGTCCTAAGCATTTACACCATAGAACCATTTTGAGAGCCCAACCCCCACCAGACTGCATCCCGTTCTGAGCCCCAACAGCTCTCATACCTCCACATCCCTGGAGCCCCATTAATTTCCACCGTCCACAGTCACTGATACTGCTGGCTGCTGCCACCAAGGTAGGAGCCTTTGACAGTGACCATGCCACCCTCAGCAGCAGGGCTGCTGCACATTTTCACATGCCCTGGGTACAGATTTCCCTAGCCTGTAGCCACCACCACTGCTGGCTGCTGCCACCAGGGCAGAAGTGTGAGTCATTGTTGGCAATCCTACCATCTCCAGCAGGACCTCTGTTCATTTACAATCACCCCAAGGATAGGCTACTCCAGGTGCAGATGCCACCTAAAACCAAAGTATGTGCTCCCCAGCCACCTGCCAATGGCTGCTGCCACTGAAAGAAACCTGACCCTTCTCAGTAGAAGGGCTACAACAAAGCCACTGCTGCCCCTACCTGAGCATTCTGCTGGAGGCCTAGGTATTATTCTACTCCTGCCTACCATAGCCAGTGCCTACATGCACTGAGAAGGAAGCTGAGGGCACATCCACCTGTACCGGCTTTGCCCTCAGTGCCCAAGTATACCATCTGGGGACCTAGAGAATGCCCTGCTCCATTCACCACCATTAGCACCTGAGCATTCCTACCAGGAGCCTGAGGACAGGTTCACCCAAACTGCCACCATGACCACAGTTGGCACTCACATGTGTCACCTGTGAGCCTGGGGATTGGTGTGCACAGCCAAATGCAGCCACTGCTAACACCAGTGTGAACCACTTAAGAGTGAGTGGGTTGTGTACCATGGCTACTGCCATTGTCTAGACCACACCCACTGCCAAGGGGCCCAAGAATGTGCCCAACAGTCCATCCCACCACTGGCACTGCTGGCATCTGATAAAACTGCCCAGAGGACCAAGAATCAGCCTGCCTGGACCCACTTCCACCAGTGGAAGGATATGCCATCATGGAACCCCAAAACAAGCATGCTCAGCCTACCACTGCCACCACTGGGGCCAGAGAACCTGCCCACCTGGTGTCCCTGTGTCCAACAAAACATCAGCAAAGCCTTCATTAAGAACTGCACCCCAAGCTACTGAGGAAATCACAGACAACACTAACACTGTCTACAGCCAAATAAATTATACAAATGGCATACTGTATGCACCCACAATCAAAGCCAAAGTGCCCTGCTCAACCAACGCTATAGATGTATCTTCAGGGAAAAGTCCTCCCTTACAAAAACAAAGCGCAAAAAAAAAAAAAAAAAAAATTAAAAGAAGTGACTGTTACACCAGATGCACAGATATCAATGTAAGTACCTAAGAAATATAAAAAAGGAAGAAAATATAACATCTCCAAAAGAACACAGTAATCAAAAATTTAATACAACATGATCGAGTGGAATTTATCCCAGGGATGCAAAGATGAGATGTAAGCAAATCAAAAAACATGATCCATCACATCGACAGAAAGAATGATAGAAACCATGTAGTCATCTCAATAGATACAGGAAAAGCATTTGATAAAATTCAAATCTCTTTATGAAAAAGACTAAAAAAACTAGGCATAGAAGAAATATACCTCAACATAATAAAGGCTATAAATTATAAACCCACAGTCAACATCACACTGAATGGAGAAAAGCTGAAAGCCTTTTCCACTAACAACTGGAAAAAGACAGCAATGCCCGTTTTTACAACTCATTCAGTATAATACTGGAAATCCTATTCAGAGCAATCAGGGAAATAAATAAATAAAAGGCATTCAAATAAGAAAAGCGGAAGTCAAACTGTACCGCTTTGCAGATAACATGATCTTGTATCTAGAAAATCCTAAAATTCCCACTAGAAAACTCTTAAATCAGATAAATAAGTTCAGAAAAGTTTCAGGATAAAAAATTAATTTACAAAAATCAGTAGCATTTCTATACACCAATAATGAACTAGTTTAGAATGAAACTGAGAAGACAATCCCGTTTACAATAACTACAAGAAAAATATCAAGGAATAAATTTAACCAAGGAAGTGGAAGACATTTACAAGGAAAACTACAAAACACTGATAAGCTAAATTGAAGAAGACACACAAAATATGGAAACAATGCTCACGAATTAAAAAAAAAAAAAAAAAAAAAAGGCCAGGTTCAGTGGCTCACACCTGTAATCTCAGCACTTTGGGAGGCCAAGGTAGGTGGATCACAAGGTCAAGAGATTGAGACCATCCTGGCCAACATGGTGAAATCCCATCTCTACTAAAAATACAAAAAATTAGCTGCCCTTGGTGGTGTGTTCTTGTAGTCCAAGCTACTTGGGAGGCTGAGGCAGAAGAATTGCTTGAACCTGGGAGGTGGAGGTTGCAGTGAACCGAGGTCACGCCACTGCACTCCAGCCTGGTGACAGAGCAAGGCTCCATCTCAAAAAAAAAAAAAAAAAAAAAAAAAAAAAAAAAAAAATTGTCGAAATGACCATACTACCAAAAGCTATCTACAAATTCAATTTAACCCCTATCAAAATACCAATGTGACTTTTCACAAAAAGAGAAGAAGCAATTCCAAAATGCATATGAAAACAACAAATAACTTAAATAAAAAAGAAATCCTAAGCAAAAAGCAAAAAGTTGAAGGACTCACACCACCTGATTTAAAAATATATTACAAGGCAATGGTAACCAAACAGCATTGGTATAAAAACAGACACATAGACCAACAGATCAGAATAAAGAACCCAGAAATAAATTCACACATTTACAGCCAACTGATTTTTTCAAAGGTGCAAAGGATATACACTAGGGAAAGGACATTCTTTTCAATGAATAGTTCAGGAAAAATGTGAAATCCTTATGCAGAATTATGATACTGGATCCCTATCTCTCATCATATACAAAAATTACCCCAAGATAAATTGAAGACTTAAATATAAGACCTAAAACTGTAAAACTACTGACAGTACATAGAGGAATCACTCCAGGACATTGGTCTAGGAAAATATTTTCTGGGTAAGACATCAAAAGCACAGGCAACAAAATTTGAAATAGTCAAATGGAACTATGTTAAACTACAAACTTTTGCACAGCAAAGGATACAGTCAACAGAGTGAATAGACAAACTCTGGAACAGAAGAAAACATTTGCAAACTATTCATTTAATAAGGGACTAAATATTCACAGTATACAAGCAACTGGGGAAGAGGAGCCAAGTTGGTCAACTTGATGCAGGCAGGAAGAGCATCTCCCACTGAGAGACCAGACCATCAAGAAGACTGGAACACACTCTGAGCAGATATTTGGAAGGAAGACCTTGACAGTAGTTGCAGTTAGGAGCCGGACCCTGAGATTAAAGAGGAAGAAGCTGGAAACCCTGCACAGGGCTGCCAAGCACCAAGACTTGTTCCTGGCCCCCAGAGATTCCTCAGGAAAGAGTGAGTTAACTAGGCAACGGGTGGCCCACTCTCACCATGGACTTCCTGAATCCTAGCTGCAGGAGACTCCATGACCCTCACACATATTTGAATTGATGGAAGAGCTACTTGGAGAGGTGACAGGGACAGCACTCTAGCCTGTGTGGCATGGAAATGGCTTCAGGGGAACATGAACAGGGAAGCCCATCCTCTAAGGCTCACCATGCTCCTCTAGATGGATATGGCCTTTGTTGATTGTCAGACCTGCACAGAGCAGGACAGTCTTGCCCGTGGGACAGGGCCAGTCTGATCTGAGCACTGCCCTGTCTGCTGGACACTCTTGGGGTTTCTGTCTGGCTGTGCCCGCTTGCAGTGCAGCCTCAAATGACAACCCTTGCTCCTTTAGTGACAGACCACACCTGACCATCGGGTGCTACAGCAGGATGGCACTCCTCTTTTGATGTGCACCCACCCACTCACAGGCTCCTCCCACCACACACTGCCTCTAGTGCATTTCCTGGATAAACTCACCCACAGTGCTCCTCCATGGCATTGCCAACACACACTTGCCCACAGCCACCCAATTGCTTTGCAAAAGTATGCGTACAAGAGGATCTCACTGCCCTGCACCTGATGGCACATAGTGTGCAGACATTGCCACCACATCCCTTCTGGTATGCACAAGCTGCTGCCCTGTCCCTGCTGACAGGCGCAGCATACTGTAGCCACTGTCACATACACATGCGTGGATATTGCAACCCTGCATCCATGAGGACGCTGCCCTTATCCCCACCAACATACACAGAAAATCCTGCCACACCCCTGCCGGCACCACAAACCTGCTGATGTGCCTGCATCCTGCCATGTGCTGCCACTGGGGACACACATGAGTGAGCATGGACCCTGCTGCCACCTCCTTGATGATGTGATTTAGTTGGTACCCCTCACATCAGAGTGTCGTTGCCAGTGGAACAGGAACACCTTGGCCCTTCCAGTACAGCAGGTGCTTAACTTTGAGGGGCAAGATAACAAAGCTGTGGGCCTGGTACCAGCACTCCAGGGTTAGAGCATGCAACCTAGGAGTGTAGATCTGAGCCTAGGCCCACTGAAATCTTTCAGAAAAGAAGACAGTAGACAGAAGGCACTATATATCACAGCCAAAGCCTCAAGGACATCAAATAATATAAAAGCCAAAAGCCCCTTCCAAAGGACAGCAAATTCAAACATTAAAGGGACATCAACCCACACAGATTAGAAAGAACCAGTGCAAAAACTCTGGAAATTCAAAACTCCAGAGTATCTTCTCATCTCCAAATGACCACACTAGCTCCCCAGCAATGGCTCTTAACCAGGCTGAAAGAGCTGAAATGAAAAACGTAGAATACAGAATCTGGATAGGAATGAAAATCATCAAGATTAAAGAGAAATTTGAAACCCAATCTAAACAGTCTAAGGCATCCGAGAAATCAATTCAAGACCTGAAATATGAAGTAGCCATTTTAAGAAAGAACCAAAGTGAACTAAAAGAGCTGAAAAACACACCGCAAGAATGTCATAACACAGTTGCAAGAATTAACAGCACGATAGACCAGGCTGAGGAAAGAATCTCAGAACACAAAGACTAGTTCTTCAAATCAACTCAATAGGACAAAAATGAAGAAAAAGAATTTTAGAAGAATAAACAAAATCTCCAAAAAATATGGAATTATGTAAAGAAATACAACCTATGACTCATTGGCATCCCTGGAAAAGTGGAAGAAAGAGCAAGCAACTTGGAAAATATGTTTGACAATATTGTCCAAAAAAAATTCCCTAACTTTTATAGAGAGGTCAACATTCAAATTCAGGAAATGAAGAGAATCCCTGTGAGACACTACACAAGATTACCATCCCCAAGACACATTGTCATCAAATTATCCAAGAACAATCTGAAAGAAAAAATATTAAAGGCAGCTAGAGATAAGGAGCAGGTAGCCTGCAAAGGGAACCTCATCAGCCAAACAGCAGACCCTTCAGCAGAAACCCTATAAGACAGAAGAGATTGGAGACCTATATTCAGCATTCTTGAGAAAAAGAAATTGCAATCAATAATTTAATATTCAGTCAAACTAGGCTTCATAAATGAGGGAGAAATTTTTTCATCATTTTCAGACAAACAAATCCTATGGGAAGAAAATTTGTTACTACCACATCTACCTTGCAAGAGGTCCTTCAGTAAGTGCTAAACATGGAAATGAAAGACCTGTACTGGTTAGCACAAAAATACATGTAAGTACATAAACGATTGACACTATAAAGCAACTACAAAATCAAATCTGCATAATGACCAGCTAATATCACAATGACAGAATTAAATCCTCACATATTAATATTAAACTTCAATGTAAATGGGCTAAATGCTCCACTTAATAGGCAATGAGTGGCAAGTTGAATAAAGAAGCAAGTCTCAACGGTATGTTGTCTTCAAATGACCCATCTCAAATGCAAAGACATCCAGAGTCTCAACGTAAATGGATGGAGAAAAATCTTCCAAGCAAATAAAAACCAAAGCTATTGGTCTATTCAGGGATTCAACTACTTCCTGGTTTAGTCTTGGAAGAGTGTAAGTGTCCAGGAAATTATCCATTTCTTCTAGATTTTCCAGTTTATTTGCGTAGAGGTGTTTATAGTATTCTCTGATGGTAGTTTGTATTTCTGTGGGGTCGGTGGTGATATCCCCTTTATCATTTTTAATTGCGTCGATTTGATTCTTCTCTCTTTTCTTCTTTATTAGTCTGGCTAGTGGTCTGTCAATTTTGTTGATCTTTTCAAAAAACCAACTCCTGGATTCATTGATTTTTTGGAGGGTTTTTTGTGTCTCTATCTCCATCAGTTCTGCTCTGATCTTAGTTATTTCTTGCCTTCTGCTAGCTTTCGAATGTATTTGCTCTTGCTTCTCTAGTTCTTTTAATTGCGATGTTAGAGTGTCAATTTTAGATCTTTCCTGCTTTCTCTTGTGGGCATTTAGTGCTATAAATTTCCCTCTACACACTGCTTTAAATGTGTCCCAGAGATTCTTGTATGTTGTATCTTTGTTCTCATTGGTTTCAAAGAATATCTTTATTTCTGCCTTCATTTCGTTATGTACCCAGTAGTCATTCAGGAGCAGGTTGTTCAGTTTCCATGTAGTTGAGCGGTTTGGATTGAGTTTCTTAGTCCTGAGTTCTAGTTTGATTGCACTGTGGTCTGAGAGACAGTTTGTTATAATTTCTGTTCTTGTACATTTGCTGAGGAGTGCTTTACTTCCAATTACATGGTCAATTTTGGAGTAAGTATGATGTGGTGCTGAGAAGAATGTATATTCTGTTGATTTGGGGTGGAGAGTTCTATAGATGTCTATTAGGTCTGCTTGCTGCAGAGATGAGTTCAATTCCTGGATATCCTTGTTAACTTTCTGTCTCGTTGATCTGTCTAATGTTGACAGTGGAGTGTTGAAGTCTCCCATTATTATTGTATGGGACTCTAAGTCTCTTTGTAAGTCTCTAAGGACTTGCTTTAGGAATCTGGGTGCTCCTGTATTGGGTGCATATATATTTAGGATAGTTAGCTCTTCCTGTTGAATTGATCCCTTTACCATTCTGGAATGGCCTTCTTTGTCTCTTTTGATCTTTGATGGTTTAAAGTCTGTTTTATCAGAGACTAGTATTGCAACCCCCGCTTTTTTTTGTTCTCCATTTGCTTGGTAAATCTTCCTCCATCCCTTTATTTTGAGCCTATGTATGTCTCTGCATGTGAGACGGGTCTCCTGAATACAGCAGACTGATGGGTCTTGACTCTTTATCCAGTTTGCCAGACTGTGTCTTTTAATTGGAGCATTTAGTCCATTTCCATTTAAGGTTAAGATTGTTATGTGTGAACTTGATCCTGCCATTATGACATTAACTGGTTCTTTTGCTCGTTAGTTGATGCAGTTTCTTCCTAGCCTCGATGGTCTTTACATTTTGGCATGTTTTTGCAATGGCTGGTACCGGTTGTTCCTTTCCATGTTGAGTGCTTCCTTCAGGGTCTCTTGTAAGGCAGGCCTAGTGGTGACAAAATATCTAAGCATTTGCTTGTCTGTAAAGGATTTTATTTCTCCTTCACTTATTAAACTTAGTTTGGCTGGATATGAAATTCTGGGTTTAAAATTCTTTTCTTGAAGAATGTTGAATATTGGGCCCCACTCTCTTCTGGCTTGGAGAGTTTCTGCCGAGAGATCTGCTGTTAGTCTGATGGGCTTCCCTTTGTGGGTAACCCGACCTTTCTCTCTGGCTGCCCTTAAGATTTTTTTCTTCATTTCAACTTTGGTGAATCTGGCAATTATGTGTCTTGGAGTTGCTCTTCTCGAGGAGTATCTTTGTGGCGTTCTCTGTATTTCCTGGATTTGAATGTTGGCCTGCCCTACTAGGTTGGGGAAGTTCTCCTGGATGATATCCTGAAGAGTGTTTTCCAACTTGGTTCCATTTTCCCCCTCACTTTCAGGCACCCCAATCAGACGTAGATTTGGTCTTTTTACATAATCCCATACTTCTTGCAGGCTTTGTTCATTTCTTTTTCTTCTTTTTTCTTTTGGTTTCTCTTCTCGCTTCATTTCATTCATTTGATCCTCAATCGCTGATACTCTTTCTTCCAGTTGATCGAGTCGGTTACTGAAGCTTGTGCATTTGTCACGTATTTCTCGTGTCATGGTTTTCATCTCTTTCATTTCATTTAGGACCTTCTCTGCATTAATTACTCTAGCCATCAATTCTTCCACTTTTTTTTCAAGATTTTAAGTTTCTTTGACCAAAGCAGAGATATAGACCAATGGAACAGAACAGAGTCCTCAGAAATAACACCACACATCTACAGCCATCTGATCTTTGACAAACCTGAGAGAAACAAGAAATGGGGAAAGGATTCCCTATTTAATAAATAGTGCTGGGAAAATTGGCTAGCCAGAAGTAGAAAGCTGAAACTGGATCCTTTCCTTACTCCTTATACGAAAATTAATTCAAGATGGATTAGAGACTTAAATGTTAGACCTAATACCATAAAAATCCTAGAGGAAAACCTAGGTAGTACCATTCAGGACATAGGCATGGGCAAAGACTTCATGTCTAAAACACCAAAAGCAACGGCAGCAAAAGCCAAAATTGACAAATGGGATCTCATTAAACTAAAGAGCTTCTGCACAGCAAAAGAAACTACCATCAGAGTGAACAGGCAACCTACAGAATGGGAGAAAATTTTTGCAATCTACTCATCTGACAAAGGGCTAATATCCAGAACCTACAAAGAACTCAAACAAATTTACAAGAAAAAAACAAACAACCCCATCAAAAAGTGGGCAAAGGATATGAACAGACATTTCTCAAAAGAAGACATTCATACAGCCAACAGACACATGAAAAAATGCTCATCATCACTGGCCATCAGAGAAATGCAAATCAAAACCACAATGAGATACCATCTCACACCAGTTAGAATGGCAATCATTAAAAAGTCAGGAAACAACAAGTGCTGGAGAGGATGTGGAGAAATAGGAACACTTTTACACTGTTGGTGGGATTGTAAACTAGTTCAACCATTATGGAAAACAGTATGGCGATTCCTCAAGTATCTAGAACTAGATGTACCATATGACCCAGCCATCCCATTACTGGGTATATACCCAAAGGATTATAAATTATGCTGCTATAAAGACACATGCACACGTATGTTTATTGCAGCACTATTCGCAATAGCAAAGACTTGGAATCAACCCAAATGTCCATCAGTGACAGATTGGATTAAGAAAATGTGGCACATATACACCATGGAATACTATGCAGCCATAAAAAAGGATGAGTTTGTGTCCTTTGTAGGGACTTGGATGCAGCTGGAATCCATCATTCTTAGCAAACTATCACAAGAACAGAAAACCAAACACCGCATGTTCTCACTCATAGGTGTGAACTGAACAATGAGATCACTCGGACTCAGGAAGGGGAACATCACACACCGGGGCCTATCATGGGGAGGGGGAAGGGGGGAGGGATTGCATTGGGAGTTATACCTGATGTAAATGACGAGTTGATGGGTGCAGCACAGCAACATGGCACAAGTATACATATGTAACAAACCTGCACTTTATGCACATGTACCCTACAACTTAAAGTATAATAATAATAAATAAATTTAAAAAGAAAGAGAAAAAAAAAAGAAAAGATAACCAAAGCAAAACAATAAAGCAGGAGTTGCTATTTTAATTTCAGACAAAACAGATGTTGAAACAACGATGATTCAATAAGACAAAGAACAGCATTACATAATTATATAGGGTATAATTCAATAAGAAGACTTAACTATCTTAAGTATATATGCGCCCAAATCTGGAGCACCCAGATTCATAAAACAAGTCCTTAGAAACCTATGAACAGACTTAGATAAGCACCCAATAATAGTGGAAGTCTTCAACAACTGACAGTACTAAATAGATTATTGAGACAGAAAACTTACAAAGATATTTAGAACCTGACCTCAACACTTTACCAAATGGATATAACAGACATCTACAGAACACTCAACCCAATAATGAAATATACAATTTTCTCATCTGCACATGCCACATATACTAGAATTGACCACATAATTGGCCATAAAACAATTCTCAACCAATCAAAAAATCTGAAATCATATCAACCAAACTCTCAAACTGCAGTGCAATAAAAATAGATATCAGTACTAAGATGATATCTCAAATCCACACAGTTACATACAAATTTAAAAACCTGCTCCTGAATGACTTTTGTGTAAAACACGAAATTAAGGCAAAAATCAAGACATTTTTTAAAACGAATGAAGATAAACATAAGACATATTAGAATGTCTGAGATACGGCTAAAGCAGAGCTAAGAGGAAAGTTTATAATGCTAAATACATCGAAAAGTTAGAAAGATCTTAAATTAACAAGCTAGCATCACACCTACAGGAACTAAACACACACACACACACACACACACACACACACACACACACTCCAAAACAAAAGCAAACCAACTTCAAAGCTAGCAGAAGTTGAGAAATAACTAAAATTAGAATTGAACAGATTGAAATTGAGATGTGAAAAAACGTACAAAAGACCAACAAAACCAAAAGTTGGTTACTTGAATAAATAAATAAGATTGATAGATGAATAACTAGACTAATAAAGAAAAGAAAAAGATCCAAAAAAGTTATCAGAAGTGACCAAGGGGACATTACCACTGATCCCATAAAAATACAAAAAATCCTCAGAGACTATTGCAAATGTATCTATACAAACAAACTAGAAAAATTAGGAAAAATGGATGAATTTCTAGAAATATATAACCTTCCAAGATTGAACCAAGAAGAAATTGAAATCTTGAGCAGACTGATAATGAGTTCCAAAACTGAATCAGTTATAAAATGCCTAATAATCAGAAAATGTGCTGGAGCAGATTTGGATTTACAGGCAAATTCTAACAGACACATAAAGAGCTGGCAAAAATCCTACTGAAACTATTTATCAAAATTGAGAGAAAGAAACTCTTCCCCAATTCATTCTATGAGGCCAGTATCTTTCTTAATACCAAAACCTGGTGAAGACACTACAAAAAAAAGAAACCTCAGTCCAATATCTCTGATGAACATCGATGCCAAAATCCTTGACAAACTACTAGCAAATTGAATCCAGCATCGTATCACAAAGCTAATCCCCCATGATCAAGTAGGCTTTACTCCTGGGATGCAAGATAGGTTCAACATACACAAATCAATAAATGTGATTCATCACATAGACAGAACTAAAAGAAAACCCACATGATTATCTCAACAGATGCAGAAAGGCTTTTGATAAAATTCAACATCTCCTCATGTTAAAAATCCTTGAGAAGGCAAGGCACAGTGACTCAGACCTGTAATCCCAGTACTTTGGGATGCAGATTCAGGCAGATCACTTGAGCTCAGAAGTTCAAGACAAGCTTTGGCAACATAGTGAAACCACATCTCTACCAAAAATACAAACACACACACACACACACACACACACACACACACGAATTTCACTGAGTGTTCTCAGCTAGTCGAGAGGCTGAGGTGAGAGGATCAATTGAGTCCTGGGAGGCAGAGGTTGTAGTGAACCGAGATCACACTGTTACACTCCAGCTTGGGTGACAGAGCAGGAACCTGTCTCAAAAAAAAAAAAAAAAAAAAAAATCCTCAACATACTATGAATTTATAAAACATACCTCAAAATAATGAGTCATCTGTGAAAAAGTCAGCAGTCTACATTTTACTAAATGAGCAAATGGTAGAAGCATTCTCCTTGAAAATTGTAACAAGACAAGAATCCCCACTCTCACCACTCTTATTCAACATAGTACTGGAAGTCCTAACTAGAGCAATCAGGCAGGAGAAAAAAATAAAAAAGCATCCAAATAGGAAGAGAGGAAGCAAAACTATCTCTCTTCACAGACAATCTGATCTTATATCTAGAAAGTCCCATAGTATCTTCCCCAAAGCTCCTAAATCTGAAAAGTAAATTCAGTGAGGTTTCATGATACAAAATCAATGTAAAAGAATAAGTATCAGTTTGGCATACCAAAAACATCCAATTTGAGAGTCAAATCAAGAATATAATCACAATCATAATCACAACAGCCACAAACAGAAAAAAAGAAAATACCTAAGATTATGGCTAAAGAAAGTGGTGAAATATGTCTACAAAGAGAATTACAAAACACTACTGAAATAAATCAGTGATAACAAAAACAAATAGAAAAACATTTCATGTGCATGTGGATAGGATAAATCAATATTGTTAAAATGACCATACTCCCCAAATCAATGTAGATTCAATAATATTCCTATCAAACTACCAATGACATTTTTCGCAGAACTAGAAAAAACTATTTTAACATTCCCCTGCAATGAAAAAAGAGCCCAAATATCCAAAGCAATTCTAAGCATTAAAAAGAAAGCTGGAGACATCACATTACCTGATTTCAAACTATACTACAAGGCTACAGTAATCAAAACAGCATGGTATTGGTGGAAAAAAAGAAGCACATAGAGCAATAGAATGGTTAGAGAATCCAGAAATAAAACTGCACACCTATGACCATCTGAATTTAAATACTGTCTACAAAAACAAGCAATGGGAAAATGACTCCCTATTCAATAAATGGCACAGAGATAACTGGCTAGCCATATGCAGAAGATTGAAACTGGACCCCTTCCTTACACCATATAAAGAAATCAACTCAACATGAATTAAAGACTTACATGTAGCACCTAAAGGTAACAAAAGAAATACCATTTTGGACATAAGCCCAGGCAAAGATTTCATGGCAAAGAAGCCAACAGCGATCATAATAAAAACAAAAATTGATAGATGGGAACTAACTAAACCAAAGAGCTTCTGTGCAGCAAAAGAAACTGTCAATAAACAGACAACCTACAAAATGGGAGAAAATATTTGCAATCTATGCATCCAACAAAGGTCTAATATTGAGAATCTATAAGGAACTTAAATCAACAAGCAAAAAACAACCCAATTAAAAAATGAACAATGGACATCAACAGACACTTCTCAAAAGAAATACATGCAGCCAACATGCATATGAAAATATATTCAATATCACTAATTAATAAAGAAATGGAAATCAAAACCGCAATGACATACCATCTCACATCAGTTGGAATGGCTATTATTAAGAAGTCAAAAATATAACACATCCTGTGCTGGTGAGGTTGTGGAGAAAAGGGAACACTTATACTCTGCTGGTAGAAATGTAAATTTGTTCAGACACTGTAAAAAGCAGTTTGGAAATTTCTCAAAGAACTGAAAGCAGAGCCAACATTCAACCTTGCAATCCCATTACTGGGTATTCACAATAGCAAAGGCATAGAATCAGCCTAAATGCTCTATAGTGGACTGGATAAAAAAAAAAATGTGGTACATATACACCATCGAATATTATACATCCATAAAAATGAAAGAAATCATGTCTTCTGTAGCTGATTTCTGGATAGAGTTAGAGGCCATTATCCTAAGCAAATTAACAAAGGAACAGAAAACCAAATACCACACATTCTTACCTATAAGTGGGAGATAAACATTGAGTACACATGGACACAAAGAGGACAACAATAGACACCACTGCCTACTTGAACGTGGAGAGTGGGAGGAGGGTGAGTTTGAAAAACTGTCTATCAGGTACTATGCTTATTACATGGATGATGAAATAACCTGTACACCAAATCTCTATGACACACAATTTACCCATATAATAAACCTACACTTGTACTTTTTGAACCTAAAATTAAAGTTGGAAGAACAAAAAGAAACTGAAACAACTCAACAGCAAAACAAAACAATTATCCCATTAAAAATAGGCAAAGGATATGAATACATATTTCTTAAAAGAAGACATACGAATGGCCAAAATGTATATGGAAAAATGCTCAGCATCACTAATCATTTGGGAAATGCAAATGAAAACTACGATGAAATATCATCTTACTGCAGTTAGAATGGTTGTTATTAAAAAGATAAAAAACAACAGATACTTGTGAGGATGTAGATGAAATGAACTCATACACTGTAAGTGAGAATGTAAATTAGTATAGCCATTATGGAAAACATTATGCAGATTTCTCAAAAAATTAACAACAGAACTACCATACAAACCAGCAATCCCACTACTGGGTATTTATCCAAAGGAAAGGAAATCAATATCTCAAAGGGATACCTGCATCCCCATGTTTATTGCAGCACTACTCATAATAGCAAAAATATGGACTCAGCCTAAGTATTCATCCATAGATGAATGGATAAGAAAAATGTGTGGTGTATACACACACACACACACACACAGACACACACACACACACATATAAAATAGTATTCAGCCATAAAGATATGAAATTATGTCATTTTCAGCAACATTGACAGAACTGGAGGTCATTGGCTTTTAGTGTGCCTCAGCCACTTGGAAATAGCAAAATTTGTACATAAAGATCCACACTGTGAGCTTTAACTCAAGAAAGAGAATGGTAATTCCCCAGAAAAAAAAAGGATACCCTAAATCCCTTCACTCAACCTGTTGCAGGATGGCACCATTTTGAGAGCAGAAGCAACACTGTACTATATGCTGCCCTGAGGCCCAATAGCCCCTGCATTTCCACATCTCTTGGACCCCACAGGCATCTCCTCATATCTACTCAGAGGGCCACTGTGTTGTGGTACCCACTAGACCCAGTAGTGCAGCCACATCACAGGCTCCCAAGCCCGTGCAGCACCCAACACCCTAGGAAACACAAAATCCAGCACATCAGGGAGGCTGCCTCCAGAATATACGGAATGAAAGAATGTGCTCCCCAGAGCCTGAGAGAAGACTGCCTAGGACTGCCACTACCAACAGCAATCCCATCCCACTTCAGCAGCAAGATAATACTCACCACTGCACCCTGCCTGGTGACCTGAGGACCAGCCTGTCTGCCATGCTGCAGACATTGCTGGTGCCCACCTAACCCAGCAGGGAGCTCAGGGATAGGAAGGTCTCCACACCCTATCCTGGGGCCTGAGTTTCTACCCACCCACCCTGCCACTGACACTATCAGCACCCATGCATACCACTCAGGGATCTGAGTACTGGCCATCCAGTGCCATTCCTACCCCTATCAGTGCAAACATGCCCCATATACTGACCTGAGGACCAGCCTGGCTGATGACCCCATCCTCAGCAAAGCCTCACCACAGCCTCCACAAACAACTTGAGTCTAAGCCCATAAAGAACTCATAGATATTGCTGATGTTGATTACAGCTGAAGTAATCATATGGAGACTACACCATGGTGCCCACTCAGAACCAAAGCCAAAGCACGCTGCCCAACAAGCATTGTAGATACATATATATTAAAAAGCTTTCCCTATGGAAACTATTCCATAAAAATAGAAGAAACAGCAGTTACGCCAAATGCACAGATATCAATGTGAGAACACAAGGAACATAAAAATGCAATGAAACATAACATATCTCAAAGAACAAAAAATTCCCCAGTAACAGATATCAAAGAAAAAAATGAAATTTCAGAAAAGGAATTCAAAATCATGATCCTCAGAGAATTCAATGAGATATAAAAGGAAAACAAACAATACAAAGTAATAAGGGAATAACCTCTGGATCTGAATCAGAAAGTAAACAAAGAGATAGATAACATAAAAGAGCCAAATAGAAATCCTATAATTAAATGATTCAATGAATGAAGTAAAAAATAGAATAGAGAGTATAGATTAGATCAAGCAGAAGAAAGACTTTTGAACATCAAAAAATGTCTTTTTAAATAACCGAGTTGGACAGGAAAAAAAGAAAGAAGAAAGTCTACATAACATATAGGACACCATCAAGTCAGCAAATTTTTGAGTTTGGGGAGTTTCAAAAGAAGAAGAGATGGGAAAAGATATTGAAAACCTATTTATGAAAAAATAGCTTGTAAATTTCCCAAGTCTTGGAAGAGGTATATACATTGAGACACAGGGAAGCTAAAAAGTCCCCAAATAGACTCAACCAAAATAGGTCCTCATTGAGGCACATTATAGTCAAACTTTTAAAAAATGAAAGCAAAGAGAGAATTGTAAATATAGTAAGAGGAAAGCATCAACTTATACATAAAAGTATCCACATTAGGGCAGATTTTTCAGCAGAAACCTTACAGTCCAGGAGACAATAAATAATATATTCAAAGTGCTGAAAGAAAAATACTGCTAGCCAAGAAGACTATACCAAACAAAGCTATCAGTGATGAAGGAGAAATAGTATTTCCCACACAAGCAAAAACAGAGGAAATTCATCACCACTAGAATGACCCTATGAGAAATGCTTAAAGGAATATTTCTATATCTGAAAGTGAAAGGATGATACCTACCATCATGAAAATGCATAAAAGTATAAAGCTCACTGGTAGAGCAGAAACACAGATGAGAAAGAGAAAGGAATGAAACATTTTCAATACAGAAAGCCACCAAGTCACAACGATAAACAGTAAGAGAGGAAGAAAGAAATTAATAATATATTTAAAAAATTAGAAACCAATTGGAAAAATGAGAAGAATAAGTCTTAACCAACCAATAACAACTTTAAATGAAAACAAATTAAATTTCCCAATTTAAAGATACAGACTGGCTGAATGGATTAAAAAAAAAAAAAAAAAAAAAAAGCATGACCTGACTGCATACTGTCTGCAAGAACCTAACTTCTTCTGTAAAGACACACATAGACTAAAAGTGAAGAAATGACAAAAGATATTCCACAGAAACCAAAAGTGAAAAGGGATAACTGATATCAGGCAAAATAGACTTTAAGTCACAAAACATAAAGGAATATGAAGAAGGTCATATATAACGATAAGGGGATCAATTCAGCAAGAGAATATACCAATTATAAATATATATGTACCCAGCACCAAAACATTCAGATATATAAAGCAAATATTACTAGAGCTAAAGAAAAAAATAGAAGCCAATACAATAATAGTTGGAGAATTAAGCACCCCACTTTTAACATTGGACAGATCATCCATACAGAAAATTAACAAAAAAACATCAAACTTAAACTGGACTATAGGCCAAATAGACCTAACAGATATTTATAAAACATTTCATCCAACAGCTACAGAATACACGTCCTTCTCATCAGCACCTGGAATACTCCAGAATAGATCATGCGTTGGACAAGAAAACAAGTCTCAACATATATTTCAAAATCAATATCATATCAAGTATTTTTTTCAGACCACAGTAGAATAAAACTGGAAATCAATAACAAGAGGAAATCTGGAAACTGTACAAATGCATAGAAATTTAATAATATGCTCTTGAATGACCATGAGGTCCAAAAGGAAATTAAAAAGAAACCAAAAAATTTATTGAAACAAAAGAAAATTTAAATATAACATACCCAAACTGATGGGATACAGCAAAAGCAGTGCTAAGTGGAAAGTTCATAGCAATAAATGCCTACAACAGAAAAGAAGAAAGATTTCAAATAAACAACCTATCCATGAACCTCAAGGAACTAGAGAAGTAAGAACAGGCCAAACCCAAAAGTAGCAGAAGGAAGAAATGATAAAGATCAGAGCAGAACTAAACAAAAGAAAGAATTTTTCAAAACACAAAAGATCAACAAAATAAACAGCTGTTTTTTAAAAAAGATTAAAGAATCAACAAACTATTACTTAGAATAACTAAAAAGCATTAGAAGGCCCAAGTAAATGAACTAAAAAATATGAAAGGAGGTATTAAATCTTATACCACAGAAATACAAAAGATCATTAAAGACTATTATAAACAACTATGCACCAACAAATTGAAAAACCTACAGGGAATGGACAAATCTCTAGGCACATACCACATGGCAAGACTGATCCAAGAAGAAATACAAAACCCAAACCAACCAATAATGAGTAATGAAATTAAATCAGTAATAAAAGTATCCTAACAGGCTGGGTGTGGTGGCTCATGCCTGTAACCCCAGAACTTTGGGAGGCCAAGGTCAGGATTTCAAGACCAACCTGGCCAACATGGTGAAAACCCATCTCTACTAAAAATATAAAAATTAGCTGGGCTTGGTGGTGCACACATGTAATCCCAGCTACTTGAGTGGCTGAGGCAGGAGAATCACTTGAACCCAGGAGGTGGAGGTTGCAGTGAGCTGAGATCATGCCACTGCACTCCAGCTTGGGTTACAGGGCAAGATTCTGTCTCAAAAAACAACAACAAAAAAAAGTATCCTAACAGTGTAAATCCAGATAGCCTTACCACTAAATTCTACCTAACATTTTAGAAGAACTAACATCAACTGTCCTCCAACTATGCCCCAAAGTTGAAGAGAATATAATTCTCCCTAACTCATTTTACAAGGCAAGCATTAGCCTGATGCCAAAACCAAACGAGTATATGACAAATAAAAGAAAACTACAAAACAATGTTTCTGAGAAACATGGATGCAAAAATCCTCAATGAAATACTAGCAAACCAATTCCAACAACACATCAAAGAAAAATACATCATGATCAAATAAGATTTACTCCAGGAATGCAAGGATAGTTCAACATATGCAAATCAATAAATGTGATACATCACATTAATATATCAAAACAAAAACTGTATGACCATCTCAAAAGATGCAGGGAAAGCATCTGATAAAATACATGGCTTCTTGATAAAAACTCCCAATAAACTATGCATAGAAGAAACGTACCTCAAAACAATACAGTCCATATATGACAAACCCACAGGTAACATTAAGATGAATGGGGAAAACTGAATGCCTTTCCTGTAAGATCTGAAACAGGACAAAGATTCCACTTTTACCACTTTAATTAAACACAGCACTGGAAGTCTGAGCCAGAGCAATTAGACAAGAGAAAAAAATTAATGGCATCTAAATTGGAAGGAAGAAGTCAAATTTTCCTTTTTTACAGATAAAATAGTCTTACATTTAAAAAAAAACCTTTAGAACAAACAATTTTAGCTGCTAAAAATGAGTTTCATAAATGAATCCAAAAAAGTTGCAGAATACAAAATTGACATACACAACTCAGTAGTATTTCTATATGCCAAAAGTGAATAACCTGAAAAGGGATTCAATAAAACAATCCCATTAACAATAGCTACAAAAAATAAAATACCTAGGAATAAATGTAACCAAAGAATGAAAGATCTCTACAATAAAGCTATAACACTCCAATGACATAAATTAAAGAGGAAACAGAAAGAAATGAAAAGATTTCCCATAGTTCATGGATTGGAAGAATTAATATTGTTATAATGTCCATACTCCACAAAACAATCTATATATTTGATGTAATCCTTATCAAAATACCAATGATATTCTTCACAGAAATAGGAAAACAAATCCTAAAATTTGTGTGGAACCACAAAGACTCCAAATAGCCAAAGGAATCCTGAGTAAAAAGAAAAAAGCTGGAAGTTTCACATTACCTGACTTCAATATGTACTACAAAGCCATAATAACCAAAACAGCATGGTACTGGTGTAAAAACTGACACATAGACCAATAGAACACAATAGAGAACCAATAAATAAATTCATGCATTTACAGCCAACTTATTTTTGATGAAGGCATCAAGAACTTACATTGAGGAAAGGACAGACTCTTCAAGAAATTATACTGGGAAAACTGGATAATGATATGCAGAATAAAATTAGACCCCTATATCTCACTATATAAAAAGCAAAAGTTATTAAAAACTTAAATGTAATATCCCAATCTGTGAAAACACTAGAAGAAAACATTGAGGAAATGCTTTAGAACATTGGTTTGAGCAAAGATTTTTTAGGTAAGACTTCCAAAGTACAGGCAATAAAAGAAAAAATAGACAAATGGAATTATACCAAGCTAAAGAGCTCTGTATAGCAAAGGAAACAATCAACAGCAAAAAAAAAAAAGACAACCTACAGAATTGAAGAAAATATTTGCAATCTATCCTTCTGACAAGGGATTAATAACCAGTATCTATAAGAAACTTAACAGCAAAAAAACAAATTAAAAGTGGGCAAATGATCTGAATAGACATTTCTAAAAAAAAGACATGCAAATGTTTATCTGGGTACATGAAAAAGTACTCAACATCACTAATCATCAAGGAACTGCAAATCAATACCATAAGGACATATCATCTCACCTCCGTTAAAATGGCTATTATCAAAAAGATCATAAAAAAATACAGATGTTGGCAAGAATATAGAGAAAGGAGAACACTTGCACACTGTTGGTGAGAATGTAAATTAAAATAATCACTATATGTAACCATATGGAGGTTCCTTAAACACCTAAAAACAGAAATGTCGTATGATCCAGCAATCCTGCTACTGAGTATATATCCAAAAGAAAGGAAGTCAGTGTGTTGAAGAGATCTGCACTCCTGTGTTAATCTCAGTATTATTCACAACAACCAAGATAGAAATCAACCTAAGTGTCTATCAACAGATGAATATTTAAATAAAATATAGTATATATACAAAATAGAGTATTACTCAGACAAAAAAGAATGAAATCCTGTCGTTTGCAGCAACATGGATGAGCCTGGAGGTTATTATGTTAAGTGAAATAAGCCAGGTTTAGAAAGACAAATACTGCATGTTGTCATACATGTGAGCTCAAAAAAAAAAAGTGGATCTCATGGGTGTAGAGAATAGAATGGTAGTTACTAGAGCCTGGGAATAGTAGGGAAAAGGAAAGGTGAAGAGGGGTTGGTTGATGGATGCAAACATACAGTTAGGCCAGGCGCGGTTGCTCAAGCCTGTAATCTCAGCAGTTGGGAGGCTGATATGGGCAGATCACAAGGTCAGGAGTTCAATTCCAGACTGGCCACATAGTGAAACTCAGTCTCTACTAAAAATACAAAAAATTGCTGGGCGTGGTGGTGGGTGCCTGTAGTTCCAGCTACTTGGGTGTCTGAGGCAGGAGAATCACTTGAACCCAGGAGTCGGAGGTTGTAGTGAGCCAAGATCATGCCACTGCACTCCAGCCTGGGTGACACAGCAAAACTCTGTCTCAAAAATAAAAAAAGAAAAGAAAAGAAAGAAAAGAAAAGAAAAGAAAAGAAAAGAAAAGAAAAGAAAAGAAAAGAAAAGAAAAGAAAAGAAAAAACAAACGACTGAGGATTGCTGGCAAGATGGCCGAATAGGAACAGCTCCAGACTGCAGCTCGCAGCGTGATTGACGCAGAAGGCAGGTGATTTCTACATTTTCAACTGAGGTGCCCAGTTCATCTCACTGGGACCAATTGGACAGTGGGTGCAGCCCACGAAGGGTGAACTGAAGCAGGGTGGGGCATATCCTCCCCCAGGAAGTGCAAGGGGTCAGGGAATTTTCTCCCCCACTCTAGGCAAGCTGTGAGAGACTGAGCCTGAGGAACCATGCACTCTGGCAGAAATACTGTGCATTTCCCATTTTGTTTGCAACCCACAGACCAGGAGATTCCCTCTGGTGCCTACCCAACCAGGGCCTTGGGTTTCAAACACAAAACTGGGCAGTGTTTGGGCAGACACCAAACTAGCTGTAGGAGTTTTTTTTTTTTTTCTCCATACCCCAGTGGCACTTGGAACACCAGCAACAGAGAACAGTTCACTCCCCTGCAAAGGGGGCTGAAACCAGGGAGCCAAGTGATCTGACTCAGCGGGTCCCACCCACAGAGAGCCCAACAAACTAAGATCCACTGGCTTAAAATTCTCGCTGACAGCACAGCAGTCTGAGGTCGACCTGGGACACTTGAGCTTGGTGGGAGGAAGGGCACCCACCACTGCTGAGACTTGAGTAGACGGTTTTACCCTCACAGTGTAAACAAAGCTGCCAGGAAGTTCAAACTGGCCAGAGCTCACCACACTTCGTCAAAGCCACTGTGGCGAGACTGCCATATTTCTCCTCTCTGGGAAGGGCATCTCTGAGAAAAAGGCAGTAGCCCCAGTCAGTGACTTACAGATAAAACCCCCATCTCCCTGGGACAGAGCACCTGGAAGAAGAGGCGGCTGTGGGTGTAGCTTCTTCAGACTTGTCTGATGGCTCTGAAGAGAGCAGTGGACCTCCCAGCATAGGGTTTAAGCTGTTAAGGGTCAGACTGCCTCCTCAAGTGGCAGCCTGAACCTCGTGTATCCTGACTGGGAGACACATCCCAGTAGGGGCCGACAAACACCTCATACAGGAGAGCTCTGGCTGGCATCTAGCAGGTGCCCCTCTGGGACGAAGCTTCCAAAGGAAAGAACAGGTAGCAATGTTTGCTGCTCTGCAGCCTCTGCTGGTGATACCAGGAAAACAGTGTCTGGAATGAACCTCCAGCAAACTCCAGGAGACCGGAAGCAGAGGGGCCTGTTAGAAGGAAAATTAACAAACAGTAAGACATAGCATTTCCACTCAGAGACTCCATCCAAAGGTAGATAAATCTACATCAAAGACCAAAGGTAGATAAATCTACAAAGATGGGGAGAAACCAGTGCAAAAAGGCTGAAAATTCCAAAAACCAGAACGCCTCTTCTCTTACAAAGGATCCCAACTCCTCGCCAGCAAAAAAAAAAAAAAAAAACCACTGGGCAGAGAATGACTCTGATGAACTGACAGAAATAGGCATCAGAAGGTGGGTAATAACAAACTCCTCCAAGCTAAAGAAGCATGTTCTAACCCAATGCAAGGAAGCTAAGAACCTGCAAAAAAGATTAGACGAATTGCTGTCTAGAATAATCAGTTGAAAGAACATAAATGAGCTGAAGGAGCTGAAAAACACACCATAAGAACTTCATGAAGCATACACGAGTATCAATAGCCAAATTGATCAAGCGGAAAAAAGGATATCAGAGACTGAAAATTCACTTAATGAAATAAAGTGAGAAAACAAGATTAGCGGGGGAAAAAAAAGGGGAAAAACAAACCCTCCAAGAAATATGGGACTATGTGAAAAGACCAAACTTACGTTTGATTGGTGTGCCTGAAAGTGATGGAGAGAATGGAACCAAGTTGGAAAACACTCTTCAGGATATTATCCAGGAGAACTACCCCAATTTAGCAAGACAGGCCACGATTCAAATTCAGGAAATACAGAGAACGCCACAAAGATACTCCTTGAGAAGAGCGACCCCAAGACACATAATCGTCAGATTCACCAAGGTTGAAATGAAGGAAAAAAATGTTAAGGGCAGCCAGAGAGAAAGGTCAGGTTACCCACAAAGGGAAGCCCATCAGACTAACAGCAGATCTCTTGGCAGAAACCGTACAAGCCAGAAAAGTGGGGGCCAATATTCAGCATTCAAAAAGAGAAGAATTTTCAACCCAGAATCTCATATCCAGCCAAACTATGCTTCATAAGTGAAGGAGAAATAAAATCCTTTACAGACAAGCAAATGCTGAGAGATTTGGTCACCACCAGGCCTGCCTTACAAGAGCTCCTGAAGGAAGCACTAAACATGGAAAAGAACAACCAGTACCAGCCACTGAAGAAACATAACAAATTGTAAAGTCCATCGACACTATGAAGAAACTGCATCAACTAATGGTCAAAATAACTAGCTAGAATCATAATGACAAGATCGAATTCACACATAACAATATTAACATTAAATGTAAATGAGCTAAATGCTGCAATTAAAAGACACAGACTGACAAATTAGAGAAAGAGTTAAGATTCATCAGTGTGCTGGATTCAGGAGACCCATCTCAGGTGCAAAGACACACATAGGCTCAAAATAAAGGGATGGAGGAATATTTACTAAGCAAATAGAAAAAGAAGCAGGAGTTCCAATCCATATCTCTGATAAAACAGACTTTCAACCAAAAATATCAAAAGATACAAAGAAGGGCATTTCATAATGGTGAAGGGATCAATGTAACAAGAAGAGCTAACCATACTAAATATATGTACACCCAATACAGGAGCACCCAGATTCAGAAAGCAAGTTCTTAGAGACCTACAAAGAGACTTAGACTCCCACACAATAATAGTGGGAGACTTTAACACACCACTGTCAATATGAGAGAGATCAATGTGACATAAAGATATCCAGGACTTGAACTCAGCTCTGGACCAAGCGGACCTAATAGACATCTACAGAACTCTCTACCCAAAATCAACAGAATATACATTCTTCTCAGCACTACATTGCACTTATTCTAAAATTGACTACATAATTGGAAGTAAAACACTCCTCAGCAAACGCAAAAGAACGGAAATCATAACAAACAGTCTCTCAGACCACCGTGCAATCAAATTAAAATTCAGGATTAGTAAATTCACTCAAAACCACACAACTACATGGAAACTGAACAACTTGCTCCTGAATGACTACTAGGTAAATAATGAAATGAAGGCAGAAATAAAGATGTTCTTTGAAACCAATGAGTACAAAGATACAAGGTACCAGAATCTCTGGGACACATTCAAAGCAGTGAGTAGAGGAAAATTCGCGGTATTAAATGCCCACAAGAGAAAGCAGGAAAAATCTAAAATCGACAACCTGACATCAAAGTTAAAACTAGAGAAGCAAGAACAAACAAATTCAAAAGCTAGCAGAAGACAAGAAATAACTAATATCAGAGCAGAATTGAAGGAGATTGAGACACAAAAAGCCCTTCAAAAAAATCAATGAATGGCGGAGCTGTTTTTTTGAAAAGATCAACAAAATAGATCACTAGCCAGACTAATAAAGAAGAAAAGAGAGAAGAATAAAAAAGATGCAATAAAAATGACATAGGGGATATCACCACCGATCCTACAGAATTACAAACTTCTATCAGAGAATACTATAAACACCTCTACACAAATAAACTAGAACATCTAGAAAAAATGGATAAATTCGTGGACACATACACCCTCCCAAGTCTAAACCAGGAAGAAGTCGAATCCTTAAATAGACCAATAACAAATTCTGAAATTGAGGCAGTAATTAATAGCCTATCAACCACAAAAAGTTGAGGACCAGATGGATTCACAGCTGAATTCTACCAGAGGTACAAAGAGGAGCTGGTACCATTCCTTCTGGAATTATTCCAAACAATAGAAAACAATAGGAAAAGAAATTATTCCAAACATCAACAAAACCAATGATGAAAACCACATGATTATCTCTATAGATGCAGAAAAGGCTTTTGACAAAATTCAACACCCCTTCATTCTAAAAACTCTCAATAAGCTAGGTATCTATGGAACATATCTCAAAATAATGAGAGCTATTTATGGCAAACCACAGCCAATATTTTACTGAATGGGAAAAAAACTGGAAGATTTCCCTTTGAAAACTGGCACAAGAAAAGGATGCCCTCTCTCTCACCACTCCTACTCTACATAGTATTGAAAGTTCTGGCCAAGGAAATCAGGCAAGAGAAAGAAATAAATGGTATTCTAATAGGAAAAGAGGTAGTCAAATTGTCTTTGTTTGCAGATGACATTATTGTATATTTAGAAAACCCCATCATCTCAGCCCACAATCTCCTGAAGCTGAAAAGCAACTTCAGCAAAGTCTCAGGATACAAAATCAATGTACAAAAATCACAAGCATTCCTACACACCAATAACAGACAAACAGAGAGCCAAATCATGAGTCAACTCCCATTCACAATTGCTACTAAGAGAATAAAATACCTAGGAATCCAACTTATAAGGGATATGAAGGACCTCTTCATGAAGAACCACAAACCACTGCTCAAGGAATTAAGAAAGGACACAAACAGAAAAACATTCCATGCTCATGGATAGGAAGAATCAATATTGTGAAAATGGCCATACTGCACATAGTAATTTATAGATTCAATGCTATCTCAGTCGAACTACCATTGACTTTCTTCACAGAATTGGACAAAAACTACTTTAAACTTCATATGGAACCAAAAAAGAGCCCATATAGCCAATACAATCCTAAGCAAAAAGAGCAAAGCTTGAGGCATTATTCTACCTGACTTCAAACAATACTACAAGGCTACAGTAACCAAAACAGCATGATACTGGTACCAAAACAGATACATAGACCAATGGAACAGGACAGAGGCCTCAGAAATAACACCACGCATCTACAACCATCTGATATTTGACAAACCTGGCAAAAATAAGCAATGGGGAAAGGATTCCCTATTTAATAAATGGTATTGGGAAAACTGGCTAGCCATGTGCAGAAAACTGAAACTGGACCCCTTCCTTACACCTTATAGGAAAATTAACTCAAGATGGATTAAGGAGTTAAATTTAAGACATAAAACCATAAAAATTCTTAAAAAAAAAAAGCCCTAGGCAATACCATTCAGGGCATAGTCATGGGCAAATACTTCATGTCTAAAACACCAGAAGCAAAGGTAGCAATAGCCAAAATTGACAAATAGGATATAATTAAACTAAAGAGCTTCTGCACAGCAAAAGAACCCATCATCAGAGTGAACAGGCAGCCTACAGAATGAGAGAAAAGTTTTGCAACCTATCTATCTGATAAAGGACTCATATCCAGAATCTACAAGAAGTTAAACAAATTTACCAGACAAAAACAAACAACTCCATCAAAAAGTGGGCAAAGGATATGAAAAGACACTTCTCAAAAGAAGACATTTATGCAGCCAAAAAACTTAAGAAAAAATTCTCATCATCACAGGTCATTAGAAAAACGCAAATCAAAACCACAATGCGATACCATCTCACACCAGGTAGAATGGCGATTATTAAAAAGTCAAGAAACAACAGATACTGGAGAGGATGTGGAGAAATCAAAACGCTTTTACACTGTTGTTGGGAGTGTAAATTAGTTCAACCCTTGGGGAAGACAGTGTGGCAATTCCTCAAGGATCTAGAACTAGAAATACCATTTGACGCAGCAATCCCATTACTGGTATATACCCAAAGGATTATAAATCATTCTACTATAAAGACACACACACACGTATATTTAGTGGCAATATTCACAACAGCATAGACTTGGAAACAACCTAAATATCCATCAATGATAGACTGGATAAAGAAAATGTGGCACATATCCATGAAATACTATGCAGCCATAAAAAGTAGTGAATTCATGTCCTTTGCAGGGACATGGATGAAGCTGGAAACCATCATTCTCAGCAAAGTAATACACGAAGAGAAAACCAAACAATGCATGTTCTCGCTCATAAGTGGGAGTTGAACAATGAGAACACATGGGCACAGGGTGGGGAACATAACACACCAGGGCCTGTCAGGGGTTGGGGGCTAGGGAAGGGATAGCATTAGGAGAAATACCTAATGTAGGTGATGGGTTGATGGGTGCAGCAAACCACCATGGCACGTGTATACATATGTAACAAAACTGCACGTTATGCATGTGTACCCCAGAAATTAAAGTATAATAAAAAACACAGTTAGGTAAAAGCAATAAGTTGTAGTGTCAGCACAATCACATGACTATAGTTAATAATTTATTGCATATTTCAAATTACATTGAAGAGAAAATTTAGAATGTTCTCAACAGAAAATAATCATAAATGTTTGATGTGATGAGTATTCCAATTACTTTTTAAATTATTACACATTGTATTCATGTATCAAAGTATCACATGTACCCCACAAATATGTACAAAATTATTATGCAGCAATAACTTTTTTAAAGAATAGTCCAGCATGTTTTGAATAGTTTAGATAGATCCATACAAATTAGTTGTTCTCAACCCAAATTTCAAAACTATTTGTCGCAGGCATCATAAAAAACGGACACAAATTTTAAACATCATATACTTCATCTCTCTGCCTCGAGCAAAGCAGTACCTAAGAACTTTCAGAAGCTCTGATAAAGCAGCAGTAAGAATGACTCAACAACCCACCTCAGTCACCTACTGCAGTACCACTACTTATCTTCAAGAAGTTCTAAACTAAATTCTTCCTACATATAACAAGAGTAAATGTTCACTAGGCACATGTCACATGCCCGATTCTTTGTTTGGATATTTACACATATTAATTAATTTAACCCTCAGAGGGACCCTATGAAGTAAGTACTGTCATTATCCCTATTTTATGGAAGAGGAATCAGAGACCCAAAAAGTTAAATAATTTTTCCAGCTTCACACAAGTAATAAGTAGTAGACCTAAATACTTATATATGCTGGCTGTCTAGCTCCAGAGGCAATACTCTTCTTAATCATTATGCTTTTCTATACCTCTTATTATATACCAGCCAATTTTCTTTGAAAGCAAGCCCTAAACCAATGCAGAAACTCTCCATCTTAGATCCCTAAGTGAGGCATATGTGACTACTGGGGAGAAACGCAAGGAACCTGAGCAGTGCTGTGCCAAGCCATATTGGAGCCCAAGGCAAAAGGAAAAATCAGTAATACTAGTCCTGTCTTTATTTAAAATTTTGATATTTTGTTAACAGTGGATTTTCATATTAATTTTGATTTTTAAAAATGTTGTATTAAAATATTACTTATCCTGGTTACTGGTTTCTTTTGGTACCCCTTTATATGTCCCCCCCAAGGTAAGAGCCTTACTTGCCTCACCCTAGTCCCAGCCCTGGGACTAAGTGGGGCAGAAGAAAAAGAACATCCTTGATCACTTTTTTCTATCCCATGATGCTCTCTCTAAGTATCTCAAGCACCTATTTCCTGAGCAATTCAGACAATAGTTAGGCCTGGTTTTATTAAGAAAGCTATGGGGACCTCCTTGATCACCAGAACATGCCTTTGTTAACACTGGAAAGGATCTCTGAAAGCACTCAGTTGAAGCTGGTCATGTCCAGATTAGGAAACTTGACTTCTCCAAACAGAATTAATCACTTCTATATTCCTATGTTAGAGTCCTTGGTTTCTTCTAAGGCTCAGTGGGGGAAGGGAAAGAAGGGCCCTCAAGTTACCCAAGGCCAGGACTAGAGCCCAGGGCTCTTGACTCTCCCTTCTGCCTTTTCTATGGCTTGCCATCAGAAAGGCCGCTGGGTCTCTATCCAGTCAGGTTGAAGATGGAAATACCTATCTGTCTCACTCCAGAACCCAGCTTCTGAGCCTTATGCCAAGTGGTTGGGTGAGGGAAGCAACTCCTTCAGGGAAGGCTTTGACCTCTGCAAAAGTAAGGTTAATCTACTTCTATAGGCCATAGTGAACTACAATGCCAGCACCTTAACAGTTTCATGACAAATATATCACCCCTGGTTTCGAGATCACTACCATCTGAAGCCCCCATAATATGTAGCCAATGATAGGGCTGGTAAGAATAGCCTCTACTGCTTCTGTCCTCCTGGGAAAACACAAATCATAAAAAATGCTCCAGGTCTCTTGGATAACATCTCTCTGCTATCTGAGCAAAAGATGAAAGCTGGCCTCAATACTGAACTTTTCTTCAACTCCGAACACTGATGAAAGCCCCAATACCTTAGGATTTTATAAAATAACGATCACTGGCACTCCCTGAAACTTTCCAACTTCATGTCAGGATTATCAAGCCTACTAGGATTTTTGCCCTTTGGAACTCCTTTAAGCTTTTGCCAGATTGTCCACCATCTCACCCATCCATCTTGTAGTTCCCCAAGCCCAGTATGCTGGTTCTTGTCTCAACACCTTTGCCCTATCTTGAACTGGAAAGAAGTCTCCAATCCTATCTGTGTCAATCCCTCCCAACTGTTTCAGAATTCCTGATCATTTTTAAAAGAACACTTCCTCTGGGATTCAAGATCCAGTCTATTTCTTTGACTTCTCTAAACATAATTAAACATTCTTAGTACTGGATTCAAGAATTTTTCTTAGGACATATCATAATGCTCTGATTCTTCATTGATGTATGAGTTTGTTCTGATTAGATTGTGAACTGAACACAGACCTTTTAAAATTCAGTATTCCAGAATCCAGCACGATTCCTGGAATAGAGGTTTCTGAATGAATAAATAAGCAAACGAACAAATAAATGTATAGGATGACAGAGAAATTCATTTCACTTGACTGTTAAGTCTCAAGATTCAGAAAATGGATGATTATTGTCCTCACACCTTTTTCAAGACAAATTAGTTATTAATTGTTACCAGTTTAAAAATTCTGGCAAAATTATAGATATAGAAAAGAGATCAGTGACTGCCAAGGGAGAAAGGGAGGGGGCCTGATTACAAAAGAACATGAGGATATTTGAGACAGTGAGGAAAATGTTCTATAACACAACTGTGTTGGGGTTAAATGACTGTATAAATTTGTCAAAATGCATCAAATTGTACACTTGGCGAGTTTTATTATATGTAAATTACAGATTAATAAAGCTGACTTGAAATAGTATGGATTCTCAGGAAGAAACGAACTTTGACATCCAAAGCCATGAAAGTAATCCATGTGGCTGCAGTAAAAGAACACAAACATGAATGTCATGATACCAGTTTCCAAATCTGGTTCCACCAGGTTTAGGTGATCTAATACAAGCTATTTAACCTCTCTGAGACCCATCCTTCTGCCTCTATTAAAGAGAGACAACAATATATCCTTTGTCCTCCCACAGTGTGGGGTTCCAAAGAGATAACAGATGTGGCTGGACATTGAACAGCTCAACACTTTTCTTATTATGCTCAGAATACATAATCTGTACAGCCAAAATTTTACCAGATTCAGAGCATAGTTTGCCTAGAATTCAGAGTGAAGGGAAACAGACTAGATCCTAAATCCAGAACTTACTCCAGCTCCTCCGAAGCAATTTCTTCTCATCCACAGACTAATACCTTTCCTTTAAAAATATATTATTTTCAGGGTAGACTTCGAGAGAAAGTCTAATTTTAGACTTTCTAAATTGGCTAATTTTAACTTGTGGAAGAAGGTTTGGCCAGCTTTTTGACAGATGACACATGAGAGTTGAAAAAGAAAAAATAAACAACTGATAGAGAGACAAAAGAGAAAGACTCTTCCCTCAGAGTTCTGGAGGTCTGTCTGGGTGCTGGTCTTGCCTCCAGAATGTCCCCACAAGAGCTTCTTGACTTGGTAAGATGGGACCACTGCCACAGCAGGGTGGTAGAGGCAGAATATGGCTACATCTATATGGTTTGAGACCTACTGCAGATATCCTGGCATCTTCCTCAAGTGGGGGTACGAACTAAGTATCAGGTCACTGGGCTTTGGGACACAAGGTCCACCCAGAATCTAATATCAACCTGCTTTCTGACCTTAGCAAAGTCCTTTATTTTCTTTCAGCTTCATTTCTTCATCTGAAAAATGAATATTATTTAGTGTTCTCAGGGTAGTTGTGATACGCTGATATGGTTTGGCTGTGTCACCAACCAAATCTCATCTTGAATTGCAGCTCCCATAATTCCCACATGTCATGGGAGGAATCTGGTGGGAGATAATTGAATCAGGGGGTGGTTCCCCCAATACTGCTCTTGTAATAGTGAATAAGTCTCACGAGATCTGATGGGTTTATAAGGGGGTTCCCCTTTCACATGGCTCTCTTGTCTGTGACAATGTAAGGTGTGACTTTGCTCCTCCTTTGCCTTCTGCCATGATTGTGAGGCCTCCCCAACCACGTGGAACTGTGAGTCCATTAAACCTCTTTCCTTTAAAAATTACCCAGTTGCAGGTATGTTTTTATTAGCAACATGAACACAGAATAATACAGAAATTGGTACTGGTAGAGTGGGGTGCTGCTGTAAAGATATCCAAAAATGTGGAAGCAACTTTGGAACTGGGTGACAGGCAGAGGTTAGAATAGTTTGGAGGGCTCAAAAGAAGATTAAAAAATGTGAGAAAGTTTGGACTTTCCTAGAGACTAGGAGAGCTCAGAAGACAGGAAGATGTGGGAAAGTTTGGAACTTGTTAGAGACATGTTAAATGGCTTTGGCCAAAATGCTGATAGTGACATGGACAATAAAGTCCAAACTGACATGGTCTCAGATGGAGATGAGGAGCTAGTTAAGATCCGGAATAAAGGTGTCTCATACTATGTTTTATTAAAGAGGCAGGTGACATTTTGTCCCTGTCCTAGAGATTTGTGGAAGTTTGAACTTCAGGGAGTTGATTTAGGGCATCTGCCAGAAAAAATTTCTAAGCAATAAAGCATTCAAGAGGTGACTTGGGTGCTACAAAAAGCATTAAGTTTTAAAAGGGAAACAGAGCACAAAAGTTCAGAAAATTTGCAGCCCGATGATGCAATGGAAAACAAAAACTCAGTTTCTGAGAAGAAATTCAAGCTGGCTGTAGAAATGTGCATAAGTAATGAGGAGCCTAATGTTGATTACCAAGACAATGGGGAAAATGTCTTCAGGGCATGTCAGAGACCTTTGTGGTAGCCCCTCCCATCACAGACCTGGAGCTTTAGGAGGAAAAAATGGTTTCATGTGCTGGGCCCAGGGATCCTGCTGTCTGCAGCCTAGGGCCTTGGTGCCCTACATCCCAGCTGTTCTAGCCATGGCTAAAAGAGACCAAGGAACACCTCAAGCTGTGGCTTCAGAGAGTGGAAGCCCCAAGCCTTGGGAGCTTCCATGTGGTGTTGAGCCTGTGGGTGCACAAAAGTCAAGAATTGAGGTTTGAGAACCTCCACCTAAATTCCAGAGGATGTGGTGAAATGCCTGGAAGTCCAGAAAGAAGTTTGCTGCAGGGGTGGGGCCCTCATGGAGAACCTCTGCTAGGGCAGTGTGTAGGGGAAATGTGGGGTTGGATCCCACTACGTAGAGTCCTCACTAGAGTACTGCCTAGTGGAGCTGTGAAATGAGGGCCATCATCCTTCAGACCACAAAATGATAGATCCACAGCTTGCACTGTGCCCCTGAAAAGCCACAGACACTCAATGCCAACCTGTGAAAGCAGCTGGAAGGGAGACTGTACCCTGAAAAGCCACAGGGGCAGAGCTGCCCAAGACCATGGGAACCCATCTCTTGTATCAGTGTGACCTTAATGTGAGACTTGGAGTCAAAGGAGATCATTTTGTTGCTTTAAGATTTGACTGCCCCACTGGATTTTGGACTTGCATGGGGCCTTTAGCCCTTGTTTTGGCCAATTTCTCCCACTTGGTATGAGTGTATTTATCTAATGCTTACACCCCCATTGTATCTAGGAAGTAACTAACTTGCTTTTGATTTTACAGGATCATTGGCAGAAGGGACTTACCTTGTCTCAGATGAGATTTTGTACTGTGAACTTTTGAGTTAATGCTGAAATAAGTTAAGACATTGGGGGACTGTTGAGAAGGCATGATTGGTTTTGAAATGGAAGAACATGAGATTTCGGAGGGGCCAGGGGTGGAATAATATAGTTTGGCTGTGTCCCCGTTATATCTCATTTTGATTGTAACTCCCATAATTTCCACATATTGTGGGAGGGACCTGGTGGGAGATAATTAAGTCATGGGAGCAGTTTCCCCCATACTGTTCTCATGGTAGTGAATAATTCTCATGAGATTGGATGGTTTTACTAGGGGGATCCCCCTTTTGCTTGGCTCTTATTCTCTCTTGTCTGCCACCGTGTAAGACATGTCTTTGCTTCTCCTTTGCCTTCCACCATGATTGTGAGGCATCCCCAGTCATGTGGAACTGTGAGTCCATTAAACCTTTTTCCTTTATAAATTATCCAGTCTCAGGTATATCTTTATTGGCAGCATGAGAACAGACTAATATATAAACATATGTAAAAATTATCTCCCTTTGACATCTAGCACTATTAATGGGAAAACAGCTTGAACTGCTCTCAGGGGACAGGAAGAGAGGTTCTTTCCTGGTCATGTAGCACCTGCCATCTGACCAGGCCGCGTCCGTCTCCTCCATCTCTTTCATTACTTCTCATTATTCAGAGTGCAGCTCAAATTCCACCTTCCCTAAGAAGTCAGGAATATTGTAGTCTACCGCATAGCTAGACTCTTTGTTGTAATTTATCTTTGATCATTCCCTTGAAAAACTGTTTTTCTCCCAATTCTGGATTCTCCAGAGTTCTGAAAGACAAAGTAGGGATGTAGGTTCTGCCTCCTGATTTGGAATCATATAGAGGTATCAGGTTCTGACTCTACCACTTACTGGCAGGGTGACATTAGAAAAGTCATGTCACTTCTTTGAGTCTCGGAGTTTTAGTGTACAAAATGGAGATGATATTAATTGATGGAACTGCCATGAAATCAAATGAAACATTGGATTTGAAAGCATTTTGTAAAATGCCACAGCAATAAAGGCTATTGTTGTCACTATAATAAGAGATCCATGGGCTTATCACAGCTGCAAAAACTGTTTCTCAAGCATTTCAAGTCCTTGAATGCCATGGAGTCCCCTGAAAGCTTTCCTGGTGACTCAAATCACTCCTCTAAACCCCTGACCATGGATACTTTACCTTTTCAGAACCACCACGTACATGGGTTTCCTCTCTTGGGGTCTTACAAATGTTGACTTCCCCCACAGAAAGGGCCTTATCAAGAATGACTAATTCCTGTATTTGAGCATATGTAATTTCTTTTTTTTTTTCTTTTCTTTTTGTTTTTGAGACGGAATCTCACTCTGTCATCCAGGCTGGAGTGCAATGGCATGCTCTTGGCTCACTGAAACCTCCACTTCCCAGGTTCAAGTGATTCTCTGCCTCAGCCTCTTGAGTAGTTGGGATCACAGGTGCCTGCCACCACACCCAGCTAACTTGTTTTTTTTTTTTTTTTTTTTTTTTTTTTTTTTTTTTTTTTGCATTTTTAGTAGAGATGGAATTTCACCATTTGACCAGGCAGGTCTTGAACTTCTGACCTCAAGTGATTTGCCTGCTTTGGCCTCCCAAAGTGCTAGGATTACAGGTGTGAGCCACCGCACCTGGTCAAGCATACATAATTTCTAATTAGAAGGAAGCTGGCTATTTGTCCTCTGAGTAAAAAGAGACCCAGCATAGAGACCAGGCTAAAATGAAAATAAATGTTTAGACCCACTTGTTGGTTCTCTTTTTCTCCAGAGGAATGGACAAGCCTGAGTCTGGACCAAGGAAGCCAAGCAAGGGAAGGCTGGCAAGAGGGTAACTGAGCAGAAGGCAGAAAACAAGAAAATTCAAGCCAAGTATCATTAAACTTTTCCTGTGGGCCTCACTTTGCAGCCCCTAAACCAAAAAACAAAAACAAAAACAAAACAAAACAAAATCTTAACTTCATGATACATCTCCCTGGTCATGAATCTCTACATGGTGGCTGATTATAAACCTGTTTCTGAGTGGAAATATTCAAATTGGAGGGTGGAGGTAGTAAAAGCTAAGCCACTAGGCCAGATATAGCTGAGGGTTGCATTCTCAGGTGTCATCGTTCACCAGAGTTTAGCCACAGATGTGTAGCCTTATTTGTGCAATCACACTTGCTCCCAGACAAACTAGGCAGAAACATAGACAGACACTGAAAGACAGATATCTATACATACCCTCAACAAGGAGATGCAAATAGGCAGGCCTGTAGACCCAAACACATACAAAAAGACATCAGATGTCAAAACACCCAAAGATACACTCAGACAAAGGATAGATAGATAGATAGATAGATAGATAGATAGATAGATGATAGATAGATAGATCGATAGATGATAGATAGATAGACACAAGCACACAAATAGTTTAAAAAATCACATTGTAGTTCATGCTCAGGGACATCCACACATGCACCAAAGAAGTGCTTTAACAGGTGTGCCATGGGCAAAGATGCATAGATAGGCATATACGGACAGACATGCATATGCACAGAGATACAGCAAGAAAGCTACACTTACAAAGGTCTATATAAGTGCCCAACAGACATGATATAAAGACATCGAGATAAAGAAGCCTGATAACACTGACCTCCTGAGCACCAACTTAAATATCTCCAGTTATAAAACAACTTCTCCAAAAAATGCCCATAAATATGCCACCAGTTAGCTCTGTAGATGATCATGAACCCAAAGAATGTAATAAAATCAAACCAAAGTACTCAGAGTTTAAAATTTCACAGTTCCTCCATCTGCCACAGCACAGGCAGCCAAAGACAATGACAACAGCAAGCTGCATGGAAACCATAAAAAGTCCTTGATTTATCTCATGTAAAAATTAACCTCAGGGAAAAAATGTTAATGCTCCCAACTTTTATGCAGCCATAAAATGGCTCAGAAACCCATTTTAAAAATTGCTTCCATTCCACATGGTGGAAGTTTGAATACTTGCAATATGTCTAGGAAGAGAGAAGCTTAGAGGAGATAAATGGTGCTAGAGAACAGGCAAGTTCAAAAGAAACTAAGAAAGGGGTCTTACTTCATTAACTGGCTTGTTTCCTGGTTCCCAGAGCTTCCAGTAGTCACCAATGTTCTTGCGGATTTCTAGCATCTTCGGGGCCTAGTACAAGTTACCTTTGGTGAAAGAATACTCTTTAGGTTGAGACCAAACTTCAGCTCCTTTGGGGGAAACTTGGTTGCTGATCACCCTGGTCCACCTTGCAGAACCACTAGGATTGGGTTGGTGGAGCATGAGAGGGAAGGATATCTCATGTAAGGCCAGTAATAAAAAGAGGGCTGAAATTAGTCAAGAAGAAATTCATAACCAGTATCTGAAGTATGCTGGGCCTTCTTCCGTTGCTTAGGGAATATCTTGGAAAAAGAAGAACCTCAAGCTCCTGCTTGGAATTATAAAGTAAGAATCCCAGTTCCTAACAATTCTCATTATTTGAAGTCTTAAGTGACATGAAGAGCCTGGTTAATTAAAATATAAAAACATTGTCAAAACCTTATTTCCACCAATAGCTCTAATTTAGTGCCCCTCCCAACACTTCCCCAGAGTAACATAAACAGTTCTAAATTTTCACCCCTCTCTGTAACCCACCCATTAAGAGGAAATGTGAGCAGTAGATGTGTCCAAAAACCAGGTAGTAGGAGGAAAAACCAAGGGTATATCTAATCAGACTCAATTAGAGAGGAAAATCTGTGTTCCCAGAACAGACAAATAGCAATGCTTCCATTTCCAAAATGAGGATATCAAGGCTCACAGGAGGGGAATGATTGGAACTGACTACACACAAAAAATCACATTGTAGTCATAATGTGATACACAAAAATACACACAGAATTTCAGCAACATAACTAAGGTCTCCTAACACCTGGCTTAGTTATCAAATGTAGCTAACTGGTACCATCAGTAGATTAATACTCAAATAAAAAGTAAAAGTACAGCAGCTCTTCTTACCTGCTCAGAAAGCAGTGACCTATTTAAGATTCCTTCCAACTGCTTCCTGGCCACTCATTTCAGTGGTGTTAGATTCTTCTAGGTGTATCCTAAAACTCAAGACCAACCCAGAGCGACCCCTACTGGGAGGGACATAGCCTCAGTGGGAAATTATTTGAATGCCTCTGCCTAAACAGGCTTCTGAGTCAGCCCAGTCTCAAGTGGTTTGAGTAAAGCCCAGCTAATATGTGAGGTGACATGTGTGTGGATACTATTGCAGTGTATCTGTTTTTGGAATTATGTTTTGTTAGGTTTTTCTTAAGTATGAGAATCCCCCTGCTTCATTTGGAAAGCAAATTTTAAATTTTAATATTGCTATCAACAGATATTCATGGATATCAACTCTGTACCTATCCAGCCCAGGCCTGGATAGGTACAAGACATACTCCTATCTCTATCACATTTATTGTTATTGTCTTTATTATCATTTCCATCTGGTCGTATAGCACCTCAGAGCTTATAAAACACTTTCATGTTTGTTAGCTCTTTTTAGCCTACAGTATTGTCTGTGAGGTACAAACTATTAACCCAAAGTTACAAATAAATAACTGAGGCTCAAAGAGGTAAAGTGACCTATTCCAGGTCATACAGGTAGTAAGAAGCACAGCCAAAATTCAAGTCCAAGCATGTCTGACTTCAAAACTGTTGTCCTTTCTAGCACCGGGTTGTCAGAAGGCAAACTCCACTGACTTTGGTATTTTGCTCAATCAATGTTTGTTGAATGAGCAAGTGAGGGAGTCAATTAATAATTAGAAGAAACAGCTCACACACTAGGGCAGATTCAGGTTGGCCCCATAGTGGGCAAAGTTCTTGGGCATATGGAAATGGTGGAAGGCAGTGGGGAGAAGAAAAATATTGCCATCACTGAACACCCCTGTGTGCTAGGAACTGTGCTGGGAATATCAATAGATTCTACTTCATGTGAAGATGTTATTCAGCACCCCATCCCTCAAATTGAGAAATTGAGGTCCAGAGAGGTTATACAACTTGCCCAGGTTGGCAGAGCAAATCTTTGAACTTGAGTCTGTTCAACCCCAAAGTTGATCCTCTTTCCACAATACTGGTCTGCCCTGGAACCTCCAGATTAAAAGCTTTGGGGGAGGGGCTTGTGAAAAGTATGTGTAGTATAAGGTAGAAGAACAGAAATTGAGCAGTAGAAAACAAACTGAAGTTTGGTGATCAGTGAAGGGGGCAGGATTTGAAACCCACAGAACACTGGCACTGAACAAATGGAGGTAAATCAGGTACTAATTATGATATAAATATGATTCTTGGATCCCATAGCCAGGAGGGTCAGAGATATAAGGAGAGCTAGATGACACCTGGCTTTCCAAATGGAGTCCTGATGTCATCCTCCTTCCCAGGAATACTTTTAGTCCCAAGTGTTTAGTTGGGACCTTAAGAATCAGAGCTGCAACATGAGAGTCACTTATATCCCAGAGGTGAGGGTGGCTGCTGAGGTGATGGCAGGACATGAGCCAATCTCAGGGGTATATTTTCCTACCTATGGCTTATAAATAAGCCTAGAGAAATCCCTAGGGTAAAGACTAATAGCCCCATCTCTGCAGCTCCCCGACTCCACCCACCAGGAGCTGTCATCTGCTTCTGACAATCAGAAGGATAGTGGACAGGGCCTATATGATTCACTTGGCAGTGGAATGGTAGCAGCTGCTCAAAAGCCTTTGAATTGGCAGGCGACAGGTCCACTTCCTAAGAGGAATGCAGGGAGAGGAGGAATAGCTGTGACTATATTCCTTCCATTGGAACCTCCTGGCCTGACCTCCTAGGGGATTATGAGAGAGTGCTTTATCCTCAGGCAGGGGAATTAGAAAATATGGCAGGCATGTGCTGCTGCCTTGATGGTTTGATTTGCACCTACCACCTGCAGTCTCCTTAGGGGATGGGGGAGGCTGGCAACTCCACTGCAGATGAGCTTGGATGGAACCTGAGGCTTGGCATCTTAACATTTAAGACTTGGTCTAGGAGTGAAGTAAAATCACATTCTGGCATGATGAAAAGTCATGAGGTTGAAGCCTGAGTCACAACTCTGCTATAAATTGACTGTGTGACCTTGGACAGGTAGGTCCCATCCTCTGTCTGATCCTGTTTCCCCATCTGTAAAGTAAGAGGACCATGTGACCTCTAAGCGCTCTCCTAGTTCTGTTGGTAAAGGATTATCTCCCTATCCTCAGAATTCTTTCTCTTTATTCTTATTGCCTCCCTAGATTCTGGGGATTTCTGAGGGAAATGATGCCACACAAGACCGAAGCCAGTGATTTCTTTGGCTCCTACCTTCCTGGAATGCTGGGAAGGAGCCACCGGGTTGGAAATAAGCTCTGAGTCAAAGCATCCCACAAGTCCCGCACACACGGAGTAAGAAGAATAAAGGAGGAAATAGGAGGAGGAGGAGAAGCAGGTCCAGAGGAGCTACAAGGCCTTCAGGATTAAGGCAAACTTTGAGGCATGGGGAAGTGAAACTGGTGCTCTTAGAGCTTTTAGAGACTTTGGAAAGAAACCTTTAGAAAGGAATGCTGTGAAGTCCTGAGAATCACAGCATTCATGCAAGTTTTGTTGCTGTAAAAGGGCCTAGGAACTGTTAAGATGTGGTGTAAGGCAGAAGGATCCAAAAGCATGGATTCCATCCATTTGTGGCAAAAGACAGATTTTGCAAATGACAAAGGTGTGGCAGGCAGGGCGGTGCGCTGAGTCTGAAAGGGCACACTCTGAAGTTCTGGGACGTGTTAGAGGGAATGTCTCTGGATTTTGAGTTCTTTAAATGAAGCTGCCTTGAGACTTGAGGAGCTTCCATAGTTGGTGGTCAGTGAAGGAGGCGGGATTTGAAACCCACAGAAAGCATGTCTATGTAAGGTGTTAGAATGACCTCATGTGGGGTTTGCGCTATGGGACTAGTCCCTTTGAGGCCTGAAGGCTGTATATAAGATCATTGTGAATAGGGTGAAGAGGAGCAACTTGTGTATAGGAGTTCTGGAAAGCATTAGGTACAGAGACCCGGGAGGGAGAGGCACAAGACTTTGAGAAGAATAGGATATTTGAGTGCTTTGACTTAATGAGTACCCCCAATAAGGATATTTGCATTTTAAAAGAAGAGCATGGAGAGGTCAAAGTCTATACCAAGGCATTGCTAATAGTTGATTTTCAGGTTTTATTGAGGAGCAGTACTGGGGGATTACAGGGTGGGGAAGAGGATAAATGTCAACACAGTCTGACTATGCATGAGGCCTGCCTAGCATATCCTGCCATAGAAACCAGGGCATAAAAGGCATACCAATGCAAAGCATCATAGGTCTCCTCCAGCCCACTTGGTCCAGCTCCATGGGGATACTCTGTGAGATGGGCAGAGAGTGGCATTTTTTCAGAAGGATTTTAAGTGGCAGAGTCCTTGGTAATGGTTCAACTGTGGGAGAGAAGGCTTGCAAAGAAAACCAACCAGGATTAGTTACTCAATGGAGGTAGGAAACAGGCCAACACTTGGCTTAAAAAGTAGAGCCTCCAATTTGAAATATTAACTGGTCCAGCCCACAAATCCAAGCAGGGTTAACATGTGTCACCAATAAACACAAGCAAAGGCCCAACTACTAAGAGCCTAAAAGACATCAGGCAGTGGAACAAATGTAAAGCAGACACTTGATTTAAGGAAAAAAGTGTAATATCTAAATCACACAACTAATAAATGGCATGTCTGTATGACTACAGATCTACCATGCTGTCTTTCTAGACAAAATGAAAATAGCTCCTGGGCCCCTACATTCTTCAAATTCCTTCCCAATACTGCTAAGTCACTGTGGGCACAGTACAGATTTCATCCACCTATATCATTCATTCTTAAAATAATTGGATGTGGGGAGGAATTAAAAGTTTTGGTGACCCAGAGAAGGGTCTCTGCTTAGATGCTAACCCAATTTCTAAGTGCAGAGACCAGCTTTCAAAGTCAGTTCATTCTTTTGAACAGCAAAAGTCACTTGCTTATACTGCAAATAGAGTTTCAGAAGGTATAAGAGACTACTGAACCTATGAATCCTAAGAAAAGGTCTCAAGGTTGCTTTTTTATCACTCTTCCTAATCCTAACTTATTTGCCTTGTTTCATAGACATATAAACTGTTAGAACTGAAAGACCCCTTAAAAGTCGTAAAATCTAACCCTCTAAACAGATAGAAAAAAAAAGCTGAGGCTCAGCAATGGAAGGGACTAGACAATTGAATTATTTTGATTTGAGGTAGAAGCAATGGGAGCTACCTGTAGAGTATGGCATCAATAGCTGTGATAAGATTTTTGTGATGTTTGTTTCTCTCTACCTGATTTCTCCAGAATTTGTAAACTATTTGTGAGTATTCTTAACTTATGGCAATATAGTTATTTGCATAAGTGCAATAAGAATCTGTTTTCATTTGTAACAGAACACAACTGGAGAAATGGGTTATTTTACCAAGCTTTGACTGGAATGGTGTGCTTTCTTTTAAGAAATCAAACTTGACTTATAGAGCCAATAAAAGCCCCTTGGGGCTGGGCATGGTGTCTCATGCCTGTAATCCTAGGACTTTGGGAGGCCAAGGTAGGTGGATTACCTGAGGTCAGGAGTTCAATACCAGCCTGTACAACGTGGTGAAACCCCATCTCTACCAAAAATGCAAAATTAGCCAAGCATGGGTGGTTCATGTCTGTAAACCCAGCTACTTAGGAGGCTGAGGCAGGAGAATCACTTGAACCTGGGAAGTGGAGGCTGCAGTGAGGTGAGACCACACCATTGCACTCCCTCCTGGGCAAAAAGTGTGAAACTCTATCTCAAATTTTTTTTTTTAAAAAAAGACCCCTTTAGAAATCTGGCCTTAGGCATTGTCTACACCTTTCCTGTACAGTGTTCCTGACCTGTGGTAAGTAAACAATGTCACTTTCTGACAGGCCCCAAGTTATCTTGAGGACAAGAATTAACCCAACTCACAGGTATTTGAGTGGTGAATTGAGACCAGCCATAGATGGTACAAATCCATCTATGGCTGGGCTCGGCTTTTAAAGTCTTATCTGAGATTCCTTCTATGGAACAAAGTTCCATCAAAGCAAGTCATTAAAGCTTATATGAAAAATAATTATTCTTGGTGTACTTTATACAAATAATCTGGCCAAGTATAATAAAGCAAATCAATCCTATCATGATTTATCTTTAGTAAACATGGAAAACTGGAGAGAGAAAAATTATGTTTCCAAAACTGTAGTACACGTATTGTTTGATTCTGGCCTTGTCTAATGTTTTTTTCAATTTTTATTGGTTTCTACACTTTAGATGAAATCCTCATTTTTCCTGGGTACAAGTCCCAAAATAACATTTTCAACTTTTTATTATTTATTTTTTCTTTTTCTTGCCCACTTTTCCTAACTTGAAATTACTGAAAACTAAGCTATGCTTTATTAAAGCCCTGTGAACTGAATCTAGACAACTTAAACTTTAGAAGAAAATAACAGCAATCCATTTACATACATAAGTCACTTCCATACCTGTCTACTGATGTATAGATTTCAGAGTAATGTGTCTCATATCAATTTTTCAGAATTGTTCTTTTGTTTGTTGTTGTTTTTCTCCACCCCCCACCACCATTTTCTCTTCATAGGACATGAAACTTCTAAACCTCATAAAAATGAGCTTTCCTAATAACTTGGGACCTACCCATCCAAAAATAAACCATCGTAGCCATGAGAGATCAGACAAAACCTGAGACCAGAGACTCATTCTCTTCTCAAATGTTTTCTACAGAAGATTTTTTTAAAAACAAGGTGTGGGGGGTGAATGTGAAAGGAAAATAAATCTTGGGGCCCCAAAATAACTAATTTAAGGGGAGAAGTAAAACTGGTCACTGCTTAGGGCAAACCTGCCTCCAATTATATTCAAAGTCATGTCTCTGCTCACAAAGATAAATGCATACCTGATTGCCTCCTTTGGAAAGGCTAATCAGAAACTCAAAAAAATTCAACTGTTCATCTCTCACCTACCTGTGACCTGGAATCCGCCTCCCTGCTCAAGTTGTCTGCTTTTCCAGACAGAACTAATGTCCATCTTACATATATTGATGTCTCACATCTCCCTAAAATGGATAAAACAAAACTGTGCTCTGATGATCTTGGGCACATGTTGTCAGGACCTACTGAGGTGGTGTCCTCAACCTTGGAAAAATAAACTTTCTAAATTAACTGAGACCTGTCTCATATATTCAGGGTTCATAGTACAAAAGTTTTACTTCCAAATCAGGTCACAGTCACATGTACACGGGATTAGGACATGAAAATATATTTTGGTTGGGTGGGCGACACAAGTCTACCAAATACAAAAAGATACAGTCTTTTGGAAACTGCAGCTTGGGGAGGGACCAGCGCTAAGCAACTTAAAGCTTAGAGGGTAGAGTGGCAGGGGCCCCCAGATCTGGAAGAGGATAAGAAAAGAAAAGTGGAAGGCAACCATTTTTACTTTTGCTAAGGCACATGCCAAAATAAGGGTACAATTTCTGCCGCCTCTAATGTCTTAAAGAAATCTACTACTTGGTTTCCCAAATTGAGGCTTCTACAGCACTGACATCATAATTTTGGGTGTCCAGAAACATTGTGATATTTTACCTGTTTTGTACTTTCTTTACCTGTTTTGAACTTTTTTTCTTTTGTAACTGGGCAGCTTGGCTCCAAACTGCATTTTACAACTTATTTTTTCCTTTCCTCTTTTCGCACAGTGAGAAAAACTCCAGGCGTGTTTTTTCTTGCTTTGAAATATGGCCTTGGCAACCTACAGAATGGGAGAAAATTTTTGCAATCTACTCACCTGACAAAGTGCTAACATCCAGAACCTACAAAGAACTCAATCAAACGTACAAGAAAAAATCAAACAACCCCATCAAAAAGTGGACGAAGGGTATGAACAGGCACTTCTCAAAAGAAGACATCTATGCAGCCAACAGACTCATGAAAAAAGACTCATCACTACTGGCCATCAGAGAAATGCAAATCAAAACCACAATGAGATACCATCTCACACTAGTTTGAATGGCAATCATTAAAAAGTTAGGAAACAACAGGTGCTGGAGAGGATGTGAAGAAATAGGAACACTTTTACACTGTTGGTGGGACTATAAACTAGTTCAAACATTGTAGAAGACAGTCTGGTGATTCCTCAAGGATCTATAACTAGAAATACCATTTGACCCAGCCATCCCATTGCTGGGTATATACACAAAGGATTATAAATCATGCTGCTATAAAGACACATGCACACGTATGTTTATTGCAGCACTGTTCACAATAGCAAAGACTTGGAACCAACCCAAATGTCCATCAATGATAGAGTGGTTTAAGAAAATGTCACACATATACACCATGGAATACTATGCAGCCATAAAAAAGGATGAGTTCGTGTCCTTTATAGGGACATGTATGAAGCTGGAAACCATCATTCTCAGCAAACTATCACAAGGACAAAAAACCAAACACTGCATGTTCTCACTCATAGGTGGGAATCGAACAATGAGAACACTTGGACACAGGAAGGGCACCATCACACATCAGGGTCTGTCATGGGGTGGGGGTAGGGGGGAGGGATAGCATTAGGAGATATGCCTAATATAAATGATGAGTTAATGGGTGCAGCACACCAACATGGCACATGTATATATACGTAACAAACCTGCATGTTGTGCACATGTATCCTAGAACTTAAAGTATAATAATAAAAATAGTAATAAAGAAATACAGTCTTGGAAGGTGCTCTAACACTCCACCTTATGCTCCCATGCCTTATGCACTTTTGTTTATCTGGATGTTTCTTAAGCTCACATCATACTCACTAATCTGGTCATATATTTACTTAGGAATCTTCAGGGGCCAAATCCTGACACAACGAGGCACCTCCTGAATTCTCTCTCCAATAAAAGCTTACTTCAAGACTGGAACCCACTCCCAGATACAGACTTACTACAAGATTGACTGTGGTTAATCTGTAACCTGGTAGAGCCCATAATGGCCCCAACCCCTACATCAGAAGGAACAATAATTCAAGGTGAGCCATTGGAGCAAGTCTTGTCACCTGGCACCTCCTAGCATTCCCTGCCTCTTCTGCATTCCAAATTCTCTCTTAGAAACCCCTGCATTCCCTACAAAAATTGAAAAGTAATTTTTTTTTAGCCACTCTTCCTCTTGCTGGCATGAATAATAAAGTCTCAGTCTTTCTATCACATCTTATTATTATTTTAGCTTCTTTCTACAAGTGGTGAGCAGTCAAACCCTTTTGCCAGTTACAAAGTGATTTTGAGAGTCTGGATAGCAGAACCTGCCACAGGGGGACAGCCTTGCTCACTCAAGAAGCCCCCTGCCCACCCCTCCCTTGGACTCCCACAGGAATCGACTATGAAGGAGGAACTAAACCCATCCAGAGTGTGTAGGGGTTAATGGAAGAGGGCCAAAAAAGAGAGGCCAGAGTAGTGGACAATTTGGTTGGCAAAACCTGACTATTGTTCCCTTTATAGTCCATGGGTTGTGCCACTAGATTTGAAATAGGCAGCAGGTAAGAGACTAGGGAAATTGGGCTCAATTATTCTCAAGAGACCCCAGAGTGGAATGAAAGGCAGTGTAGACCTAACAGCATGGGCCTGAGGGTCAGAACATTGTGTCCTGATTCCAAATATAAAACTGACTCACTCTGTGTGTCTCTAGAAAAGGCTTAGTCTCTTCGTCTGTGAAATGGAAACAAGAGCCACTGCCCTAGCTGCTTCTGCATATGGTTATGAGTATTGATATTGTTTGGCTATATCCTCACTCAAATCTCATCTTGAATTGAATAGAAAAGAAAAACTCATGTTGAGGAGAAATTCAAGTTGGCTGCAGAAATTTGCATAAGTAGCAAGGATCCAAATGTTAGTTGCCAAGACAATGAGGAAAATGTCTCCAGGGCATATCAGAGGTCTTCATGGCAACCTCTCCCATCACAGGCCCAGAGGCCTAGGAGAACAAAATGGTTTCGTGGCCTGGGCCCAGGGCCTCCCTGCTGTGTGCAGTCCAGGGACTTGTTGCTCTGCATTCTAGCTGTGGCTCAAAGGGGCCAAGGTGCAGCTCAGGCTGTGGCTTCAGAGGGTGCAAGTCCCAAGCCTTAGCAGCTTCCACATGGTGTTGAGTCTACAGGTGCACAGAAGACAAGACTTGAGGTTTGGGAACTTCTGACCAGATTTCAGAGGGTGTATGGAAATGCCTGGATATCCAGGAATAAGTTTGCTGTAAGGGTGGAGCCCTCATGAAGAACCTCTGCTAAGGCAGTGCAGAAAGAAAATGTAGGGTCAGAGCCCCCACACACACTCCCCACTGGGGCACTGTCTAGTGGAGCTTTGAGAACAGAGCCACCATCTTCCAGAGCCTAAAATGGTAGATCCATTGACAGCTTGCACCATGTGCCTGGAAAAGCTGCAGACACACAACACCAGCTTGTGAAGGAAGCTGGGAGGGGAACTCTACTATGCAAACCCACTGGGGTGGAGCTGTCCAGAGCCATGGGAGCTCACTTCTTGCATCAGTATGGCCTACTGTGAGACACGGAGTCAAAGAAGATCATTTTGGAGCTTTAGGATTTGACTGCCCCCACTGGATTTTGGACATGCATGGGTCCTGTAGCCCCTTCTTTTTGGTCAATTGTGCCCATTTGGGACAGGTGTATTTACCCAATGCCTGTGCTCCCATTGTATCTAGGAAGTAACTAACTTGCTTTTGATTTTACAGGCTCATAGGTGGAAGGGACTTGCCTTGTCTCAGATGAGACTTTGGACTTGGACTTTTAGGTTAATGATGGAATGAGTTAAGACTTTGGGAGACTGTTGGGAAGGCATGATTGTGTTTTGAAATTGGAGTACATTAGATTTGGGAGGGGTCAAGGGTAGAGTGATGTAGTTTGGCTGTGTCCCCACCCATATTTCATCTTGTAGTTCCCATAAACCGCATGTGTTGTCACAAGGTAATTGAATCATGGGGGCGGTTACACCATGCTGCTGTTCTCATGACAGTGAGTGAGTTCTCAGGAGAGCTTATGGTTTTATAAAAGACCTTTTTCCCTTTTGCTCAGCACTTCTTCTTCCTGCCATCATGTGAAGAAGGACATGTTTGCTTTCCTTTCACCATGATTGTACATTTCCTGAGGCTTCCACAGCCATGTGGAACTGTGAGTCAATTAAATCTGTTTCCTTTATAAATTACCCAATGTTGGGCATTCCTTAAAGCAGCGTAAGAACAGACTAATACAATTATCATTTGGAAGCAGAAGCATGATAAAATGGAACAATGATGATGAGACCAACAGAGCACTGGTCAACAGGAACATTTGGGGGATCAAATGAGATAACAAAAAGTAGAAGCACATAGTAAGTGTTCAATATATCTGCATCTTTTTCATTCCTTAGGAAGGAAACAGAGGAGACTTCCTATTTCCAGTTGTCAAATGAAGATAATTGACAGTCAAAGTGATTAAAATCAAAAGTCACATATCTGGTAATGCACCAGAGCCAGGACTTTGAAATTAATCATTTTGACTGCAAGTTCAATATTTTTTCTCCCATATGTCATGCTTCAATTTCCTCATCTGTTATATGGGAATAATGATAATAATAATGATAACTGTAGTTTGTTTAGCCAATAAATTTATATATGGGAAAGCATTCCAAAAATTATAAAGTCCTGTACAAATTTAATGAATTCTTATTATTATTCCACTTTCTCAACTTGTATTCCACCAACTCTCACTAAGGTGTTAGCTAAGGATAGGCTTAAGGTACAGTCCCTTCCTGCAACATCTGCTTTTAAACAACTATTGCAAATAGTTAACATTTATCTCACTATGACTCTTGGTCACACACTGTTATAAGCACTTATGTGTATTTACTCATTTCATATTCACAACCCTGTGGGGTAGTTATTACTATTATCTTCATTTTAAAGAGTCCCTGACTTGCAGAGTAGTTGTGATGATGAAATACAATCACATATGTAAACTGCTGAGAACAATGCCTTGGCATATCATAAATACTGTGTAAATGTTAGCTATAATTACTAGCATTACTCTCCTCATTTTCCAGGTGCAGCGGGGGAGGCACGGAAAAATTTAAGACCTGGCTGACCCTTGGTAAGACCTCATCTCTGCCCTCTGATGTCATCCCCTTAAAGCTCTGCCCCCTCTTTAGCTAATATAGCAGCCCCAACCTTGACCACAGCCAAATCTGGGCCAAAGTAGTCACAATTTCAAGAGCTATTTAGTTCTGGAGTGTTGGATGACTAGACCTCAAAAATAAAACACCCCAGAGGAAGCCTGCCAAAGCCCAGTTTCCCTGTAAAACATAGAAGGACCTGAGTCTGTTCAGCATACTAGGTTTTTCACTTTCATTGTATGTCATAATCCGATGCAATCATGTAGCCATTGCTAGTTAACAATGAATTGTTTTCATATTGATTATCCCAATTTAGACACACAACAGACCCATTAGGTGACTGCACTGAAGATAAGAATTTCAAGCTGGTAAGGAGTACTGCCAAAACTCAGAAAGAGAATAAGACTTGTGACAGAGCCCATGCTGGAACTCTTAGATCCTACTTGCCTCCCAGTTTCTGTGTGTCCAAGGAAATTCCTTCCCTTTGGGACTGTGTTCCCATCATTTGTAAAGTGAAGTGACTAGATGAACAGAGCCCCTGACCCACAACCATATCCCTTGACATTCGGGTTTTTCAAGCTACTTTGCTTTTTCCCTGGGCTCCAGTCCACGTGTGAACTGGTGTTCAACATCCCAAGGAAAGCTACGCAGCATCTCCTTGAAACAAGCAGAGAGCACAGGAAGCCTACAGAGGAGAGCCAGTAGGAAAGGAGGCATTAGGTTGAACCCAGGTGATCGGTTTCCCACTGGACATAGATAAGTACAGGTTTATGTGGAAGGAAAGGACTAGATAAAGTAAAGGCATGAAGAACCTTAGAAACTGATCCTTCAGGTGGAAAAACTGAGGCCTAGAGAGAGGAAAGAGCTAACTGGAGGTCACAAAGCAAGTCAGATTAGACAAAAAGCTAGAACTCAGTGTTTCCCAATTTTCAGACACAGTTTCTTCAACTGCATCAATCTGCTGCTACAACAGTACTGTTTTGAATTGTTTTTCTGGATGAATGTTGTTCACATTTATTTATAATTTACAATGTTTCAATAATAATGACAACTGGCACCACGTTGCAGATTCCCACAAAATGTTATGAATGGTACTAGGCTGGGTAGCTTACATACAATGGCTCTTTCGAGCCTCACAACAGCCCTCTTAGGTAGGTAGTGTTTAACCCATTTCACAGGTGAGAGGGAAAGTCACATCCAAGCCTTTGTAATTCCAAAACTTACGATTTAAAAAAATCCACAAATTATCACTGTGTCCAGTCTACAATAAGGTGATGTGCTCATCTGTGACCCTCTTCCTGGCCACTGGTAATCTTGGACATGCAGTGCTCAGCTGCAATTATCAGCTAATGGACATTAGATGTGTTTGTTTGCTTGTTTGATTATTGGTCAGGGATTTCGGTTCAAATGAATGAAATGAAGAGAGAAGAGAAATCTAAAGAAAAAGGAAGAAAAAGAAATGAACAAAGCCTTCAAGAAGTATGGGATTGTGTAAAAAGACCAAATCTACGTCTGATTGGGGTGCCTGAAAGTGAGGGGGAAAATAGAACCAAGTTGGAAAACACTCTGCAGGATATCATCCAGGAGAACTTCCCCAACCTAGTAGAGCAGGTCAACATTCAAATTCAGGAAATACAGAGAATGCCACAAAGATACTCCTCGAGAAGAGCAACTCCAAGACACATAATTGCCAGATTCACCAAAGTTGAAATGAAGGAAAAAATGTTAAGGGCAGCCAGAGAGAAAGGTCGGGTTACCCCCAAAGGGAAGCCCATCAGACTAACAGTAGATCTCTCGGCAGAAACTCTCCAAACCAGAAGAGAGTGGGGGGCCAATATTCAACATTCTTAAAGAAAAGAATTTTAAACTCAGAATTTCATATCCAGCCAAACTAAGTTTCATAAGTGAAAGAGAAATAAAATACTTTACAGATAAGCTAATGCTTAGAGATTTTGTCACCACCAGGCATGCCTTACAAGAGACCCTGAAGGAAGCACTAAACATGGAAAGGAACAACCGGTACCAGCCATTGCAAAAACATGCCAAAATGTAAAGACCATCGAGGCTAGGAAGAAACTGCATCAACTAATGAGCAAAATAACCAGTTAATATCATAATGGCAAGATGAAGTTCACACATAACAATATTAACCTTAAATGTAAATGGACTAAATGGTCCAGTTAAAAGACACAGACTGGCAAACTGGATAAAGAGACAAGAACCAGCAGTCTGCTGTATTCAGGAGACCCATCTCACATGCAGTGACATATATAGGCTCAAAATAAAGGAATGGAGGAAGATCTACCAAGCAAATGGAGAACAAAAAAAAGCAGGGGTTGCAATACTAGACTCAGATAAAACAGACTTTAAACCATCAAAGATCAAAAGAGACAAAGAAGGCCATTCCAGAATGGTAAAGGGATCATTTCAACAGGAAGAGCTAACTATCCTAAATATATATGCACCCAAAACAGGAGCACCCAGATTCATAAAGCAAGTCCTTAGAGACTTACAAAGAGACTTAGACTCCCATACAATAATAATGGGAGACTTCAACACTCCACTGTCAACATTAGACAGATCAACGAGACAGAAAGTTAACAAGGATATCCAGGAATTGAACTCAACTCTGCAGCAAGCAGACCTAATAGACATCTACAGAACTCTCCACCCCAAATCAACAGAATATACATTCTTCTCAGAACCACATCGCACTTATTCCAAAATAGACCACATAATTGGAAGTAAAGCACTCCTCAGCAAATGTACAAGAACGGAAATTATAACAAACTGTCTCTCAGACGACAGTGCAATCAAACTAGAACTCAGGACTAAGAAACTCAATCAAAACCGCTCAACTACATGGAAACTCAATAACCTGCTCCTGAACGACTACTGGGTACATAACTAAATGAAGGCAGAAATTAAGATGTTCTTTGAAACCAATGAGAACAAAGATACAACATACCAGAATCTCTGGGACACATTTAAAGCAGTGTGTAGAGGGAAATTTATAGCACTAAATGCCCACAAGAGAAAGCTGGAAAGATCTAAAATTGGCACTCTAACATCACAATTAACAGAACTAGAGAAGCAAGAGCAAACACATTCAAAAGTTAGCAGAAGGCAAGAAATAACTAAGATCAGAGCAGAACTGAAGGAGATAGAGACCAAAAAACCCTCCAAAAAATCAATGAATTCAGGAGTTGGTTTTTTGAAAAGATCAACAAAATTGATAGACTGCTAGCAAGACTAATGAAGAGGAAAAGAGAGAAGAATCAAATAGATACAATAAAAAATGATAAAGGGGATATCACCACTGACCCCACAGACATACAAACTACCATCAGAAAATACTATAAACATCTCTACGCAAATAAACTAGAAATTCTAGAAGAAATGGATAATTTCCTGGACACTTACACTCTTCCAAGACTAAACCAGGAAGAAGCTGAATCCCTGAATAGACCAATAGCAGGCTCTGAAATTGAGGCAATAATTAACAGCCTACCAAACAAAAAAAGTCCAGGACCAGATCGATTCACAGCTGAATTCTACCAGAGGTACAAGGAGGAGCTGGTACCATTCCTTCTGAAACTACGCCAATCAATAGAAAAAGAGGGAATCCTCCCTAACTCATTTTATGAGGCCAACATCATCTTGATACCAAAGCCTGGCAGAGACACAACAAAAGGAGAATTTTAGACCAATATCCCTGATGAACATCGATGCAAAAATCCTCAATAAAATACTGGCAAACCAGATCCAGCAGCACATCAAAAAGCTTATGCACCATGATCAAGTGGGCTTCATCTCTGGGATTCAAGGCTGGTTCAACATATGCAGATCAATAAACGGAATCCAGCATATATACAGAACCAAAGACAAAAACCACATGATTATCTCAATAGATGCAGAAAAGGCCTTTGACAAAATTCAACAGCCCTTCATGCCAAAAACGCTCAATAAATTCGGTATTGATGGAATGTATCTCAAAATAACAAGAGCTATTTATGACAAACCCACAGCCAATATCATACTGAATGGGCAAAAACTGGAAAAATTCCCTTTGAAAACTGACACAAGACAGGGATGCCCTCTCTCACCACTCCGATTCAACATAGTGTTGGAAGTTCTGGCTAGGGCAATCAGGCAAGAGAAAGAAATCAAGGGTATTCAGTTAGGAAAAGAAGAAGTCAAATTGTCCCTGTTTGCAGATGACATGATTGTATATTTAGAAAACCCCATCGTCTCAGCCCAACATCTCCTTAAGCTGATAAGCAACTTCAGCAAAGTCTCAGGATACAAAATCAATGTGCAAAAATCACAAGCATTCTTATACACCAGTAACAGACAGACAGACAGCCAAATCATGAATGAACTTCCATTCACAATTGCTTCAAAGAGAATAAAATACCTAGGAATCCAACTTACAAGGGATGTAAAGGACCTCTTCAAGGAGAACTACAAACCACTGCTCAGTGAAATAAAAGAGGACACAAACAAATGGAAGAACATTCCATGCTCATGGATAGAAAGAATCAATATCGTGAAAATGGCCATACTGCCCAAGGTAATTTATAGATTCAATGCCATCCCCATCAAGCTACCAATGAGTTTCTTCACAGAATTGGAAAAAACTACTTTAAAGTTCATCTGGAACCAAAAAAGAGCCCACATTGCCAAGACAATCCTAAGTCAAAAGAACAAAGCTGGAGGCATCACGCTACCTGACTTCAAACTATACTACAAGGCTCCAGTAACCATAAGAGCATGATACTGGTACCAAAACAGAGATATAGACCAATGGAACAGAACAGAGTCCTCAGAAATAATGCCACACATCTACAGTCATCTGATCTTTGACAAACTTGAGAAAAACAAGAAATGGGGAAAGGATTCCCTATTTAATAAATGGTGCTGGGATAATTGGCTAGCCATAAGTACAAAGCTGAAACTGGATCCTTTCCTTACTCCTTATATGAAAATTAATTCAAGATGGATTAGAGACTTAAATGTTAGACCTAATACCATAAAAATCCTTGAAGAAAACCTAGGTTATACTATTCAGGACATAGGCATGGGCAAGGACTTCATGTCGAAAACACCAAAAGCAACGGCAACAAAAACCAAAATTGACAAATGTGATCTAATTAAACTAAAGAGCTTCTGCACAGCAAAAGAAACTACCATCAGAGTGAGCAGGCAAACTACAGAATGGGAGAAAATTTTTGCAATCTACTCATCTGACAAAGGGCTAATATCCAGAACCTACAAAGAACTCAAACAAATTTACAAGAAAAAAACAAACAACCCGATCAAAAAGTGGGCAAAGGATATGAACAGACATTTCTCAAAAGAGGACATTCATACAGCCAACAGACACATGAAAAAATGCTCATCATCACTGGCCATCAGAGAAATGCAAATCAAAACCACAATGAGATACCATCTCACACCAGTTAGAATGGCGATCATTCAAAAGTCAGGAAACAACAGGTGCTGGAGAGGATGTGGAGAAATAGGAACACTTTTACACTGTTGGTGGGATTGTAAACTAGTTCAACCATTATGGAAAACAGTATGGCGATTCCTCAAGGATCTAGAACTAGATGTACCATATGACCCAGCTATCCCATTACTGGGTATATACCCAAAGGATTATAAATCATGCTGCTATAAAGACACATGCACACGTATGTTTATTGCGGCACTATTCACAATAGCAAAGACTTGGAATCAACCCAAATGTCCATCAGTGACAGACTGGATTAAGAAAATGTGGCACATATATACCATGGAATACTATGCAGCCATAAAAAAGGATGAGTTTGTGTCCTTTGTAGGGACATGGATGCAGCTGGAAACCATCATTCTCAGCAAACTATCGTAAGAACAGAAAACCAAACACCGCATGCTCTCACTCATAGGTGGGAACTGAACAATGAGATCACTTGGACTTGGGAAGGGGAACATCATACACCAGGGCCTATCATGGGGTGGGGGGAGGGGGGAGGGATTGCATTGGGAATTATACCTGATGTAAATGATGAATTGATGGGTGCTGATGAGTTGATGGGTGCTGACGAGTTGATGGGTGCAGCAAGCCAACATGGCACAAGTATACATATGTAACAAACCTGCACGTTATGCACATGTATCCTTGAACTTAAAGTAAAATAAAAAAAAAAAATCACTGCAATAAAATTTCCTCCCAACAATATTACGCCAATTTTTGTGTCCTTAAAGCTTAAAATGAATGATACAGAAAGAGAATGCTTATAAACATATTAATGTCCTTTCAGAAAAAGCAGGTTTATTACTTCTGTCCTAATGAAGCCCAAATTCTCTGACAGTGAGATGTGAGAGATGACAGGGACAGGTCAAGAGCTACCAAGGTAATCCATCCACCCACATGCTACCACCACCAAGGAGAACTTCAACTATGCTTAAAAAATACTTTGCCCTAAAATAATCTGGATAAACTATAGTATTGTAGCATACTCCCTCATAAAGACATCCTTAATTCTCAAATCCAGAGAATTCCTTCTAGTGTTTATTCAACGTTTCCTTTGCTACATTTCTAGCATATTTCTTTTTGTCCATGAGCAAGGGTGTGGTGAACAGCTGCCCATCAACATTAAAATTAAACCACATGAAAACTACAGATGGAATACTAGAATTAGAGTAAAAAGTAAGAACCCAAATATGAACCCAAATTCTGTCATAATCTGTATGATTATGAATAAGTCACTCAACATCCCTGAGCTTGTTTCCTTGCTGCTAAAATGAGGATAATCACTCCTACCTCACAACGTTACTATAAGAATTAAATGAAAACAATGTACATGAGAATGCCCTGCAAGGTGCCCATAGAAAGCTGCCACTCAATGAATGCTGGGAGAAGAATGTTAGTTGGCTGCCCTAGGACTACATTTTTGAGGTCAAATAACACAGAGTGTTGTTACTAGAAGGTGCCTCTAGATGTCCCAGACACCAAGCATAGCCTGCTCCCCTCATAGGAAAACTGAGGTCCATCAGGATAAAAGGACTTGTCTCAAAATTAAACAGACGGCAGGGCAGAGCTAGGACACAAATATAGATATTCTGAAACCCAGACCAGAGGCTTTCCTTGACCACAGTCTGTGCATCTAGCTGATGCTGGAGTGGGAGGGCAGGGAGAAGGGAGCCAAAGCCAGAAAAATGTCTCAGCACCTAAGGAAAACAGGAGGTCATGGCTGTCTTACACATCATTAAATAATCATGGTCACTTTCTTGCCACTCCCAGAACTTCAGGTTTCTGTCCATGGCTGAACTGAGGTGTGAACATAGGAACTCAGCTCCAGGAAGAATCAAAGGTCATCCAGGGTTTTAGGATCAATCAAATCTCCTGCAACTGACTACTGGGAACATTCCTTTTGGGGTATTTCTGGCTAAAGGTGGGTTGGGTGGGGCAGGGCATGGAAACTTAGCTGGCTTTTGGGGTCCCAAATATTACAAATAGTAATAAAAACAACAACAACAACAAAACAGCCTTACCTGAGCACCACAGACTCCATTGTAGAGCTTGCTGGCCTTGCCCTCTGCCTCTGCTGCCCCCATTTCCAACCGAGGCTCCTGGGGCTGTCTGGCCTGGCTGGACACCTCGGGCCCCCTACCAGCCTCTTACCCCTTCATCTCGTTGAGCTTCTCCTCTAGTTTCTCCATGACAACCTCAGTGGTAAACCTCCTTGCATAGGCACCCAGCTCAGGGGACTCCCTAGCATTGTCATCTTCCTTGAGGAAGTTGACCATGGTCTCAGTGTCTTCCTCGAGTTCCTCAGAGGAGGAGTGCTCCCTCGTGAAGGTGCTGCAGTAGACTCGGCCACGACAGCCATGCCCATGGCTGTTTTGCTGCACTGGGCAGTTCTGGAACTCAAAGATGGCCAAGGTTGGAGCAGAGGTGGCAGCAGTACAGGGACCTGCTAGGGCATGGTCTAGCATCTTTTCACCCTCAATTCTCATCTCAAAAGTGCATGAGGTCTGTGAGGGCTTCAGGTGGCGGTGGTTTGGTCAGTGCCTCCCCAAGGTGCTACTCCACAGTGAGGCCTCAGTGGTCCAGCAGGACAGGTTGAGTGGTACAGAGGACAGGGAGGCAGCGTCCTTCCAGATGAAGCCATTGCTGCGACTGCTGAAGTAGGCCTCCCAGTGGCGGCGGGGCAACTGTGGCTCTTCACGGGTGAATGTCCACCACTTGTGGGCCACCTCAGCCACATTGTTAAAGAATTTGGTGATGACGCCCAATGGCGCAGCTTTGTCTCAGCACTGGTGTTCAGGGCCCCCTTCATAGCTGCCCTCCCAGCCTGCTTTCAAGGTGGAGTCCTCGATGGCATCCTCAAACTTCTGGATTTTGGCAGCTTTGACCCATGTACACAGGCCTTCACAGCCCCTGGGGAATATGCTTTTCAGGTAGCTTCTGCCTTTCCTTTCACCCCCAAGCTCTTCAAGGGCCTCCCCCTGCCAGGAGTTGTCCTCCACTTGGATGCTGAACTCATCGAAGGCCAGCACTTTCCAGTTCTCCCATTTAGGGGCTTGGACAGGCCCCTGCACTTCTGTGAGGAAGGACTCCAGGCCCTTGAGGTAGCCAGCATAGGAATGGCGAAAGGGCTTCCTGGTCTCCTCAGCCTTCCTCATTCGATAGATGCCTGGGGTATCCTGTGGCTCCTGGATCTTGCTGCTTCTAGGGGGAGTGTTATTGGAGGCCCCAGTAGAAGGCTTCAGCCTCCTGAATGACTTCATTCGATTCGCGAACTTGAATTTAGTTTCACTTCTGACAGCCTGGAGGTGTCTCCCAGTAAAAGCATGGACTAGGGTGGCTTTTCCTGGCTGGAGGCGCCTTTTCTGCAGCTCACAAAATTCCAGATCTTGTTAATTTTGGTTTTCTTCTTGTTCCAACCACTCCTTTCCCTGGCACTCAAGTCACTCTGGTCATACTGCTCAGATTTCTCCAATTCCTCCAGCCTTACCTCCCCAGTCAGGCTTTCTACCTCAGGGTGGTCTGGGATGACTTGAGCCAGGTAACCATTGGGCAGCATCTCTGAGAGAGAGTTAGTACGGCAGCTGCTGAGAGTCTCCATGGTCGCAGCAGAGGATGGGACCAAAAAGGCACAGAGGGAGGGCTGGCCCTTTATTTCCAGCTGAAGGAGAGAAAAAAGGAGAGAGAGAAGGGAAGGGGAGGGAAGGGGAAGAGAGATGAGGAGAAAGAAAAGAGAGCTAAATTAGGCAAGTCCACAAACGAGGTCATTTACAGATTTGTAATGATCAAATATATAGAACACACTTCAGCACTGAGCCACCAAATCTTTAGGACCTTTACAGAACATAAACTAACTTGGATTCTACTAGTACAGGATCTGGATTGGAGGAAAGCAAAGCTTAAACTGTTTACCAAGGAAAGCTTTGATTCCTGTTTAAGTGCAAATACACTTAAGAGGGACACAACTTACGGCTATTATCAGACCCCTAAAAACTGAGCAAATACATTTTTTAAAATGAAAAAAAAAAAAAAAAGCTGAAGATACCTCAGAAATCTGTCACTTTAATCCTCTCAATTTACAACGAGGCACTGGAGATCCAGAGAAGACATCTGTCTTGATTAGGCCACAGAGCCAAGGAAACAGCAGGTAGGAATCATTTAGGCCATGCTTCCCTTTCTCATTTGTTCCTCCATTCACTCAGGAAGGCTGCCTGAGAGAGCTCCCCTACCAGATCACTTGCTCAGCACTGGCCCCTCAGCTAGGTTCTGAACACCACTGAGATGAGTAAGGCACACACAGAGAGTCACCTGAGCTCACAGGCTACTGGGAGAGATAGGTGGATGTAAACAAACAGTTACAAGGCCCGATAAGTGCTCTAATAGAGATATGCACAAAGGCCACAGAAACTTAGAGCAAGTTGGGAGGGGATGATGGGCTGAGAGAGGTGTGACGGCTAGAGAGAGGCAGACAGAGAAAGGACTAGGGCTCCCAGGAATGCTTTCCAGAACAACCTAGACTAAACATGGGAGCTCACTCATGATAGAGTCTCTCTCCATCCAGTGTTCTTTGCCTCTCTGCCCTGCACAGACTAAGAGCAGGGTTTGCCAAGAAAAGCAAAGAGAAGAGAGCGGGCACATTGAGCCTGGTGCCTTAAAAACAACATCTGCTTTCTTGGTAGTTTTGCCAAGAGCCAGCTCACTAACTCAGAGTCCATTAGCTCCTTCTTCTCTGGTCTTCAAGGTTAACTTCACCTGACCTGGATCATGGCTTTACTCTGTGTCCTTTCTGTACTTACATGAATAACCTTCACAGAATCTGTTTGACTAGAAAAATGTTCAAGTTAGAGGAGGCCAGAAAGACGATCTAGTTTGAAAAAATGGAACCAAAAGAGAGCAGAGATTTGGCTAAGGTCACACAGCAAGCCAATGCAGGCCAAGAACAGAAGCCTAGTCTTCCTGGCTTCCAGGCCAGGCAGGGACCTTACCTCTGTACCACACTGCCACCCTTATCCAAAAGTTTTGTTTCCCCTAGTCTGTTCCACTCAGGATGATAATAACATCCTAACATTGATAAGTGCCAGGTACTGCACTAAGTTCTTTATTCATTTAGTTCTCACAAAAACCTTATAAGGTGGACATTTTTGTTGTCCCCATTTTAGAGATGGTTCAATGGAGGCACAGATAGGTTAAATGGTTTGCTTAGGTTCTCCACAGCTGCTAACTAATAGAGTTGGGATTTGAATCTAGGCAGTGTGGCTCCAGAGGCCATGCCTTTAACCATTATGCAATACTCCCTTTTTGGAACAGGGCCTTTGCACACAGAGGATGATTCATATACCAGTCTGCCTTCCTGCCTGCCTGCCCTCTGATTTCTTTTGGTAGTACCAGAGCAGAATGAGCTTCGTAAGAGGCATCTGTAACATTCTTGGTGCCAGGGCCTAGCATGGGGTATGGGGGAGAACGGGGATTTGGTGGAAGATGACCACTGTATCTGATAACCTTCCTACAGAAAGCCTTTCCACACTAGGCAAGTGAAATCATAACACTCACTTTTCCCGGTTCTCCATTTGGTTATAGCCCTTCTCCTTGGGATTTGCTCGAAGCATATCTCAAATAAGAACCTTATTGACCTTAAAAAATATTGACCTTAAAAAAGTCATCCTTAGCCTTTAAGTACAACTAAAATCAAAGAGAGCTTTGAGATCCCCCAGTCCACTCCACCCATCATTTCACAGGATGAAACTTTAGCACATAAATTTCAATGGAAAAGCACATTATACAAAAAGAAATTTTAAAATCCCATTTATAACAGCAAAAAACACTACTTAGAAATAAATTGAACTGAAGAGATGAAAGAACTGTACACTCAACAGTATAAAATATTTATGAAATAAGTTGAAGAAGACACAAATAAATGGAAAGATATCCCATGTTCATGTACTAGAAGAACTAACATTGCTAAAATATCCATGCTGCTTTACAAATTCAGTGCAATCCTTATCAAAATTCCAATGACATCTTTCACTCAAATAGAAGAAACAATCCTAAAATTCGAATGAAACCACGAAAGAGCCCAAATAGCCCAAACGATCTTGAGTGAAAAGAACAATGCTGGAAACCTTACCCTACTTGATCTCAAAATCTACTACAAAGCTATAGTGACCAAGACAGCATGGTACTGACACAAAAACAGACATATAAACCAATGGGACATAATAGAGAGTCCAGAAATAAGTCCACACACTTATGCCCAAGTGATTTTTCAAGAAATGTGGCAATAACACACAATGGGGAAAGGATAGTTTCTTCAATAAATGATGTTAAGACAACTGGATATCCACATGCCAAAAAATGAAATCGGACCCTTATCTCACCCCACATACAAAACTTAACTCAAAATTGATTAAAGACTTAAACATAAGACTTGCAACTACTAGAAAAAAAATAGAGGAAAATGTTCATGACTTTCATCTTGGCAAAGATTTTTTGAATCTGAACACAAAAGCCCAGGCAACAAAAATGAAAACAGACACATTGGACTATATCAAACTAAAAAAACTTCTGTACAGCAAAGGAAACAATCAACAGTGTGAAGAGATAACCTACAGAATAGAAGAAAATTTTTGGGAAATAGACTTCTGATAAGAGGTTACTATCCAAAATATACATGGAAGGAATTCAAATGACTTAAAAGTAAGAAAACAAATAATTCAATTTTAAAAATGGGCAAAAGACCTACAAAGACAATTCTGGGGGTGGAGCAAGATGGCTGAATAGGAACAGCTCCAGTCTCCAGCTCCCAGAGCGAGCGACACAGAAGACAGGTGATTTCTGCTTTATCAACTGAGGTACTGGGTTCATCTCACTGGGGAGTGCTGGACAATCGGTGCTGGTCAGCTTTTGCAGCCCGACCAGCGAGAGCTGAAGCAGGGCGAGGCATCTCCTCACCTGGGAAGTGCAAGGGGGAAGGGAATCCCTTTTCCTAGCCAGGGAAACTGTGACACACAACACCTGGAAAATCGGGTAACTCCCACCCCAATACTGTGCTTTAAGCAAACGGGCACACCAGGAGATTATATCCCACACCTGGCCGGGAGGGTCCTACACCCACGGAGCCTTCCTCATTGCTAGCACAGCAGTCTGCGTTCTACCCTCAAGGAAGCAGCAAGGCTGGGGGAGGGGTGCCCGCCATTGCTGAAGCTTAAGTAAGTAAACAAAGCCCTGGGAAGATTGAACTGGGTGGAGCTCACAGCAGTTCAAGGAGGCCTGCCAGTCTCTGTAGACTCCACCGCTGGGACAGGGCACAGGTAAACAACAACAACAACAACAACAACAAAAAGCAGCAGAAACCTCTGCAGACGCAAGTGAATCTGTCTGACAGCTTTGAAGAGAGCAGTGGATCTCCCAACATGGAGGTTGAGATCTCAGAACGGACAGATTGCCTGCTCAAGTGCGCCCCTGACCCCTGAGTAGCCTAACTGGGAGACATCCTCCACTAGGGGCAGACCGACACCCCACACCTCACATGGTGGAGTACACCCCTGAGAGGAAGCTTCCAAAGAAAGAATCAGACAGGTACACTCGCTGTTCAGCAGTATTCTATCTTCTGCAGCCTCTGCTGCTGACACCCAGGAAAACAGGGTCTGGAGTGGACCTCAAGCAATCTCCAACAGACCTACAGCTGAGGGTCTTGACTGTTAGAAGGAAAACTAACAAACAGGAAGGACACCCACACCAAAACCCCATCAGTACATCACCATCATCAAAGACCAGAGGCAGATAAAACCACAAATATGGGGAAAAAGCAGGGCAGAAAAGCTGGAAATTCAAAAAATCAGAGCGCATCTCCCCCTCCAAAGGAACGCAGCTCATCGCCAGCAATGGATCAAAGCTGGACGGAGAATGACTTTGACGAGATGAGAGAAGAAGGCTCCAGTCCATCAAACTTCTCAGAGCTAAAGGAGGAATTATGTACTGAGCGCAAAGAAACTAAAAATCTTGAAAAAAGAGTGGAAGAATTGATAACCAGAATAATTAATGCAGAGAAGGACATAAAAGAACGGGCAGAGATGAAAACCATGACATGAGAAATATGTAACAAATGCACAAACTTCAGTAACCAACTCTATCAACTGGAAGAAAGAGTATCAACGATTGAGGATCAAATGAATGAAATGAAGGAAGAAGAGAAATCTAAAGAAAAAAGAAAAAAAGAAATGAACAAAGCCTTCAAGAAGTATGGGATTATGTAAAAAGACCAAATCTACGTCTGATTGGGGTGCCTGAAAGTGAGGGGGAAAATGGAACCAAGTTGGAAAACACTCTTCAGGATATCATTCAGGAGAACTTCCCCAACCTAGTAAGGCAGGCCAACATTCAAATTCAGGAAATACAGAGAACGCCACAAAGATACTCCTCGAGAAGAGCAACTCCAAGACACATAATTGCCAGATTCACCAAAGTTGAAATGAAGGAAAAAATCTTAAGGGCAGCCAGAGAGAAAGGTCGGGTTACCCACAAAGGGAAGCCCATCAGACTAACAGCAGATCTCTCGGCAGAAACTCTCCAAGCCAGAAGAGAGTGGGGCCCAATATTCAACATTTTTGAAGAAAAGATTTTTAAACCCAGAATTTCATATCCAGCCAAACTAAGTTTAATAAGTGAAGGAGAAATAAAATCCTTTACAGACAAGCAAATGCTTAGATATTTTGTCACCACTAGGCATGCCTTACAAGAGGCCCTGAAGGAAGCACTAAACATGGAAAGGAACAACCGGTACCAGCCATTGCAAAAACATGCCAAAATGTAAAGACCATCGAGGCTAGGAAGAAACTGCATCAACTAATGAGCAAAATAACCAGTTAATATCATAATGGCAAGATGAAGTTCACACATAACAATATTAACCTTAAATGTAAATGGACTAAATGCTCCAATTAAAAGACAGAGGCTGGCAAACTGGATAAAGAGTCAAGACCCATCAGTCTGCTGTATTCAGGAGACCCATCTCACATGCAGAGACATACATAGGCTCAAAATAAAGGAATGGAGGAAGATCTACCAAGGAAATGGAGAACAAAAAAAAGCAGGGGTTGCAATACTAGACTCTGATAAAACAGACTTTAAACCATCAAAGATCAAAAGAGACAAAGAAGGCCATTCCAGAATGGTAAGGGGATCAATTCAACAGGAAGAGCTAACTATCCTAAATATATATGCACCCAATACAGGAGCATCCAGATTCATAAAGCAAGTCCTTAGCGACTTACAAAGAGACTTAGACTCCCATACAATAATAATGGGAGACTTCAACACCCCACCGTCAACAGTAGAAAGATCAACGACACAGAAAGGTAACAAGAATATCCAGGAATTGAACTCAACTCTGCAGCAAGCAGACCTAATAGACATCTACAGAACTCTCCACCCCAAATCAACAGAATATACATTCCTCTCAGCACCACATCGCACTTATTCCAAAATACACCACATAATTGGAAGTAAAGCACTCCTCAGCAAATGTACAAGAACAGAAATTATAACAAACTGCCTCTCAGACCACAGTGCAATCAAACTAGAACTCAGGACTAAGAAACTCAAACAAAACCGCTCAACAACATGGAAACTGAATAACCTGCTCCTGAATGACTACTGGGTACACAACGAAATGAAGGCAGAAATGAAGATGATCTTTGAAACCAATGAGAACGAAGATACAACATACCAGAATCTCTGGGACACATTTAAAGCAGTGTGTAGAGGGAAATTTATAGCACTAAGTGCCCACAAGAGAAAGCTGGAAAGATCTAAAATTGACACTCTAACATCACAATTAACAGAACTAGAGAAGCAAGAGCAAACACATTCAAAAGCTAGCAGAAGGCAAGTAATAACTAAATTCAGAGCAGAACTGAAAGAGATAGAGACACAATAGACTCTCCAAAAAATCAATGAACCCAGGAGTTGGTTTTTTGAAAAGATCAAAAAAATTGATAGACTGCTAGCAAGACTAATAAAGAAAAAAAGAGAGAAGAATCAAATAGACGCAATAAAAAATGATAAAGGGGATATCACCACCGACCCCACAGAAATACAGACTACTATTAGATAATACTATAAACACCTCTATGCAAATAAACTAGAAAATCTAGAAGAAATGGATAATTTCCTGGACACTTACGTTCCCCCAAGACTGAACCAGGAAGAAGTTGAATCTCTGAATAAAGCAAAAGCAGGCTCTGAAATTGAGGCAATAATTAATAGCCTACCAACCAAAAAAAATCCAGCACCAGATGGATTCACAGCTGAATTCTACCAGAGGCATAAGGAGGAGCTGGTACCATTCCTTCTGAAACTATTCCAATGAATAGAAAAAGAGGGAATCCTTCCTAACTCATTTTATGAGGCCAACATCATCCTGATACCAAAGCCTGGCAGAGACACAACAATAAAAGAGAATTTTAGACCAATATCCCTGATGAACATCGATGCAAAAATCCTCAAAAAAATACTGGCAAACCGAATCCATCAGAACATCAAAAAGCTAATCCACCATGATCAAGTGGGCTTCATCCCTGGGATGCAAGGCTGGTTCAACATATGCAGATCAATAAATGTAATCCAGCATATAAACAGAACCAAAGACAAAAATCACATGATTATCTCAATAGATGCAGAAAAGGCCTTTGACAAAATTCAACAGCCCTTCATGCTAAAAATTCTGAATAAATTCGGTATTGATGGAACGTATCTCAAAATCATAAGGCTATTTATGACAAACTCACAGCCAATATCATACTGAATGGGCAAAAACTGGAAGCATTCCCTTTGAAAACTGGCACAAGACAGGAATGCCCTCTCTCACCACTCCTATTCAACATAGTGTTGGAAGTTCTGGCTAGGGCAATCAGGCAAGAGAAAGAAAGAATGGGTATTCAGTTAGTAAAGAAGAAATCAAATTGTCCCTGTTTGCAGATGACATGATTGTATATCTAGAAAACCCCATCATCTCAGCCCAAAATCTCCTTTAGCTGATAAGAAACTTCAGCAAAGTCTCAGGATACAAAATTAATGTGCAAAAATCACAAGCATTCTTATACACCAGTAACAGACAGAGCCAAATCATGAATGAACTTCCATTCACAATTGCTTCAAAGAGAATAAAATACCTAGGAATCCAACTTACAAGGGATGCAAAGGACCTCTTCAAGGAGAACTACAAACCACTGCTCAGTGAAATAAAAGAGGACACAAACAAATGGAAGAACATTCCATGCTCATGGATAGAAAGAATCAATATCGTGAAAATGGCCATACTGCCCAAGGTAATTTATAGATTCAATGCCATCCCCATCAAGCTACCAATGAGTTTCTTCACAGAATTGGAAAAAACTACTTTAAAGTTCATCTGGAACCAAAAAAGAGCCCACATTGCCAAGACAATCCTAAGTCAAAAGAACAAAGCTGGAGGAATCACGCTACCTGACTTCAAACTATACTACAAGGCTCCAGTAACCATAAGAGCATGGTACTGGTACCAAAACAGAGATATAGACCAATGGAACAGAACAGAGCCCTCAGAAATAATGCCACACATCTACAGTCATCTGATCTTTGACAAACTTGAGAAAAACAAGAAATGGGAAAGGATTCCCTATTTAATAAATGGTGCTGGGAAAATTGGCTAGCCATAAGTACAATGCTGAAACTGGATCCTTTCCTTACTCCTTATATGAAAATTAATTGAGATGGATTAGAGACTTAAATATTAGACCTAATACCATAAAAACCCTACAATAAAATCTAGGTAAGACCATTCAGGACATAGGCATGGGCAAGGACTTCATGTCGAAAACACCAAAAGCAACAGCATCAAAAGCCAAAATTGACAAATGCGATCTAATTAAACTAAAAAGCTTCTGCACAGCAAAAGAAACTACCATCAGAGTGAACAGGCAACCTACAGAATGGGAGAAAATTTTTGCAATCTACTCATCTGACAAAGGGCTAATATCCAGAACATAGAAGGAACTTAAACAAATTTACAAGTAAAAAACAAACAACCCCATCAAAAAGTGGGCAAAGGATATGAACAGACATTTCTCAAAAGACGACATTCATACAGCCAACAGACACATGAAAAAATGCTCATCATCACTGGCCATCAGAGAAATGCAAATCAAAACCACAATGAGATACTATCTCACACCAGTTAGAATGGCAATCATTAAAAAGTCAGGAAACAACAAGTGCTGGAGAGGATGTGGAGAAATAGGAACACTTTTACACTGTTGGTGGGATTGTAAACTAGTTCAACCATTATGGAAAACAGTACGGCAATTCTTCAAGGATCTAGAACTAGATGTACCATATGACCCAGCTATCCCATTACTGGGTATATACGCAAAGGGTTATAAATCATGCTGCTATAAAGACACATGCACACGTATGTTTATTGCGGCAGTATTCACAATAGCAAAGACTTGGAATCAACCCAAATGTCCATCAGTGACAGACTGGATTAAGAAAATGTGGCACATATACACCATGGAATACTATGCAGCCATAAAAAAGGATGAGTTTGTGTCCTTTGTAGAGACATGGATGCAGCTGGAAACCATCATTCTCAGCAAACTATTGTAAGAACAGAAAACCAAACACCGCATGTTCTCACTCATAGGTGGGAACTGAACAATGAGATCACTTGGACTTGAGAAGGGGAACATCACACACCAGGGCCTATCTCGGGGAGGGGGGAGGGGGGAGGGATTGCATTGGGAGTTATACCTGATGTAAATGACGAATAGATGGGTGGTGATGAGTTGATGGGTGCAGCACAGCAACATGGCACAAGTATACATATGTAACAAACCTGCACGTTATGCACATGTACCCTAGAACTTAAAGTATAATAAAAAAAAGAAAGAAAAAAAAAGACATTTCTAAAGAAGATATACCATATAGCCAACAGATAAAATGAAAAAATGCTTAATATCACTAATCATAAGAGAAATGCATATTAAAACCACAGTGAAGTACCACCTCACATCTGGTAATCAGGCTGTTATCAACAAGATGAAAGATAACAAATGTTGGTGAGGATTGGAGAAAAGGGAACCCTTGCACACTGTTAATGAGAATGTAAATTATTACAGCCATTATGGAAAACAGTATAGATGTTCCTCAAACAATTTCAAATAATCTAGCAATTGCACTCTCGGGTATATATCCAAAGGAAATGAAATTTGTATGTCAAAATGGTATCTGCACTTCCATGTTCATTGCAGCATTATTCACAATAGCCAAGATATGGAATCAACCTGTGTCCATCAACAGGATAAAGTAATTGTGGTATATATATGCAATGGAGTAATATCCAGCTTTAGTAGTACCATCCTTCCATTTGCAACAGCATGAATGAACCCAGAGGACATTTTGTTAAGTGAAATAATCCTTCAGAAAAGACAAATATTGCATGATTTCACTTATATATGGAATCTTAAAAAGTCAAACTCATAGAAGCAGAGGATAGAATGGTGGTTACTAGGGACTGGAGGTGGGGAAAAGGGTGGCGAGACTGGGGAGATCTTGACCAAAGGATACAAAATTTTATTTTTTGTTTTTTTTTGTTTTTTTTTTTGTTTTTTTGAGATTGGCCCTCACTCTGTTAACAAAGATGGAATGCAGTGGTGTGATCATGGCTCATTAAAATTTCATAAATAAAATTTTATTGGAACACAACCACATTCATTTGTTTATGTATTTTCTATGGTTGCTTTTGTACTACAAATGCAGAATGAGTAGTCGTGATAGAAACCGCATGACTCTCCAAAGCCTAAAATATATGCTATCTGACCTTTTATTTAAAAAGTTTGCTGACCCCTGTTGTAAGTAACATTTTGCATACATAGTCCTCAACAGTATACCATACACTTTTACATTCCTGTAGAATAGGTATCCATTTTAGAAGGCTCCGTTTTACACATGGGCACAATGGGATTCAGAAGGTGAACTGGTTTTTAGGACTCAGAAGTATTTTGCACATGGGTAGGATTTTACAATGGAAACATTTTTCATGAACCCAGTCAAATGCTCCTGCTCCCACGGGCAGTGAGTGACAGAGGTAGGACAAGAACACTGGGTATCTGGTGCCAAGTCCAATGCCCACTGTCCTGCACCTGACTCCTTCCTTAGGAGCTTTAGGTGGAATCATAAAAGACATGTGTTTCATTGCTAATTCCTACCTAGGTACTACTGCATGATAGAATAATTGTTTGGATCAGCAGACACTCATCCTCAGGCTCACTGGAATCTGAACACAGTTCTCCTAAGTATCAAGCAGTCTTGCAATCAGCTTTCTGTGGCATATAGTTGTTAAATGAGTAAGGGTATGGTGAACAGCCGCCCATCACCATTAAAATTAAACCACATGAAAACTATAGATGGAATACTAGACACAATAAAAGTAATGATGACTAATATTTCTTAGCACTTACTTTGAACCAAGCATTGGGCTAAGCACTTTCTTTATATGTGTAATCTTATTAATCCTCATCACATAGCTAGAAAGTATTATGATTCCCATTTTAAATATGGCAAAGAAGGCTCAGAGTAGAGGTGGCTTGCCCAAGGCTATACTTAGTACTAAGATTTGAAAAAGGTCCTTTTAATGTCAGAGCCTGTGTTCTTTAACTACTGCCCCTGTAAGGATAACACAGTTTCTGGCACATCATACTACTCAATCAGCAATTCCTATGATTGTTTGTTTATTTTCTTTATCAGTATCTACCAATTATTGAACGCTTGCTATATAGCAGGCATTGTGCTATGTATTTTCTTCAGTTTTAATCAGTTAACCTTCACCACTACACACTGAGGTTTGTACTATTATTATCTCCATTTTGCAACTGAGGAAGCTGCGGTGCAGAGAGACTAAGAAGCTTGCCAAAAGTCACACAGCTAGTAGACAGATAGTAACGATGTGTTTTCTACTCTGGGTGTGGGGGATGGATGAGTGTCTCAGCAACTTTTTGCACTGGATGCAGGCCTGGAAGAGATCTAGAAAGCCACCAAGCTGTCCATGTGCCCTCCAATTCTATCTTACCAACTGCAGACAGAGTGTATAAGTGAAAGAGAATGGGCTTTGGAGTCAGTGAGAACTTAAGGTATAATGCTTACTTTCTCTTGAATGATTCTGGTAATGGCCAGAACAAAGTCAAAGGCCCTGAGAACACATAGAACTTGACCTCAGCCTGAAAGATGGTTAAAAACATAAACCAAATGGGGGCTTCACTGAAGATGTGGCCAAAGGTCTTTACCAGGCCCTTTACCAGAAAGAAAGCAAGACTGAAAGGCTGTAGGTGCAGGTGGCTGGTTTGTCCTTTCTAATTGTTTTGCCTGTCTTGAAGTCATGCCAAATGCTGGACTTTCTCCTAGCTATCCTGCTACCCAGGGCACAAGTAGTTGCACATTTAGTCATTTCTTATCTGAAATCCAATAGTGTTTTGGAAAACAATAATAGAATGTCAGAGTTAGAGCTCATCTGGTCTAATCCCTCATTTAATATGGGAAAATTGAGGACCCAAGAGATTAAGTTCCTTAACCACATTCATCTAGAGAACTGGAAGCACAGAAGTCATCAGGAAAAGGCTAATTTGAATTAAATGTAGTTTGTTTAAGAAGGCAGAGAATTGTGTAATGCATGTTTAGATAGGTTTCCATATAAACAAGAGTTAAATGTTCTAAAATCTTCAGCACTAAATTTGGTCTATGTTAGCTACCTGGACAACTCATCTCTATGAAATGCCTCATTCCACTAAATTTTTGAAGAAGGGAGAAATAGTTTTATATAGGTTTTTCACATATAAAAAGACTTAACCTCAAATATTTGTACTATTAAACATCCAGTTACCTTTTAAAACTGGTATGTTAATTGTCCCCAAATTCAGGGCTGAATCTGGTTTAGCCCTTGTGTCTTGACAAGTACATGCTTTAAGTCACTTGGGCAATAAAATAACTGATAAATCCTCTGCTTTCCTGAATTAGTTTCAAAATTAATCAGTGCTTCTAGATGTCTTAGGTGTACCATCAACAACTGAAACCAACATCTCAGGATGGGTTGTGAATAATTCATATCTATTACGTGAATATCAAGAAACAAATAGGTGATCTTTTCAGCTGAAAATATTAAGTAAAGTTGCTTGGCTTAGTTATTAAAATTGTGACTGAAATCCACTTGATTTCAATCAAATCTAGACCTCAGCATCCAGAATCTAAGTGCTCAATAAGGCCCTGTCAGAATTTGGGCAGTGAGACTTAAGCAACCATAGTCCTCGTGTCACCTTTTTAGTCCTTTGTCTGGTTTTCGTGGAAACACGTGGTGAGGAGAACATTCTGGGTGTGTCTATGATTAGCAGATGCTGATAGATAGGGCCCCAATGGGAGAAACAAGAGGTGAAGGGAGGTGTGGAATTCTGGGAGATGACAAAAAAAAGAGGGGAGGGACTCAGTACTTAATGGAACAAAAACAAGTTTTATAGTAAATTTTAAACAACGATAAATGTTCTTAAACTGCATTGGGAATTATTGAGTGTGGTCACAAAGAAGACTTGGAGAAGTAGTGAGATGATCTTAGGCACTAAAATAGGAGGATCTCCTCCAAAGGAAGAGGCTTACTCTCACCTCTTGGAGTCTCTGTTTTCCCATCTAGAACTTGGTAAGAACTAATGTCGTTTTTACCTTACTTCAGGGGGATAGTGTATAGTTAATAGACAGGATCCTTCAAAGGACATTTTCCCCTTCAATGTAAAGGTGTTCTAGAAATTTAAGTGATTGTAATTGTAACTACTTCTTGAATCACTATTTCAGTGGATATTTTCAAACTTCTGTCACTAGAGCTCTGATGCTACTACTAAAGCAATTGATAAGTTACTTCTACCCTTCACCACATAGCATCAAGGCAAAGCAGCAATTTCTGCTTATATTGGATACCTTGCATCTATACCATTTTATTTAATCCCCACAACAATACCCACTTACCAGAGGAGGAAACTGACGGTGAGAGGTTGTGACTTGCCTCAGGTCTCAGAAAAACAAGCCAATGGTAGAGCTTTGCCTAAAATACACATATATTAAGTCCCAGATCAAATTCCCTTCTCCTACACTTTTCAGGTCCCTGTTTGAGGGTGAAAAGAGATAAGGAAGGAAATTCCAGAAAGAACTCCTACCATATCTAGCCATTCAAGGGTTATTCAGGCAACCAGTTTCTTCTTAAGTAAACTTTGGTAGTTTGCACTTTTTTCAAAGAGAATACCATTTTCATCAAAGTTGTCAAATCTATTGGCATAAAGTTGTTCCTAACTTTTTAAAAAAATATGTATAGCATCTGTAGTGATGTTACCTCTCTCATTTCTGATATTGGTAATTTGTGTCTTCCCTCTTTTGTTCTTGGCTATTCTGGCTAGAGGCTAATAAATGTTATTGATTTTCTCAGAGTCAGCTTTCAGTTTTATTAATTTTCCTCTGCTGTTTTTCTGTTTGGTATTTCATTTACTTTCACTCTGATATTTCCTATTTTTTTCTTCAGCTTACTTAGGGTTTACTTTGCTCTTCTTTTTCTGGTATCCTAAGGTGAAATCTAAGATCATTAACATGACCTTTCTTCTTTATAATAAAGGGATTTAGTACTATAAATTTCCCTAATAAAAGTGCTTTAACTGTATCCCACAAAATGTTATATTCTACCCATTCTTTAATTCAATAAAAGTATCTTAGACATTTCCTATGTTCCACGCACTATGATAGGTGCTGGAGATTGATTAGTGAACAAGAAAAAGTCCTTATTCTTATGAATCTGACATCCCATCCCAGTGAGGAGAGACAGATGATAACAGATAAATGAGTAACATGACAATTTCAGCTAGAGGTAAAGTGCCTCTGCAAGCAATCAATAAACTGCTGGGAGTGAGGAGGCAAATTTAGAGGGTCATGAAAGGATTTTCTGAGGAAGTGACATGTGAGCTGACAGCTACATGATAGGAAGGAGCCAGATAGGTCAACATCTGGGCCCAGTGAACATTGCAAACATGATTCTACTGGCATGTGAAACTCAATGGTGTATGGGGTTCAAGGGATTTGGGGGATGATCATGGAAACTTATATGAAAATCAGGTGGCAGTAGGAGACAATGAGCTTTATTTGGGTGGCTCTTTGACAGGCTATATGATAAGGAAAGTCTTTCATGGCAAAAGAAATTCCACAGCCACTTAGGGGTATATATCCAATAGAAATGGAATAAGGATCTTGAAGACATATCTGCACTCCGATGTTCACTGCCACATTATTTGCAATAGCCAATGTAGAGAAATAATCAAAGTATCCATCAATGGATGAATGGATAAAGAAATCATGGTACATATAGAATGGAATATTATTCAGCCATAAAAGAAGAAAAATCTGCTTTTTGCAACATGTATTAACCTGGAGGACGTTATGCTAAGTGAAATAAGCCAAAAACAGAACGACAAATACTGTATCATCTCACTTACATGTGCAATCTAAAAAAGTCAAAGTTATGGAAACATAGAGTTGAATGGTGGTTGCCAGGGACTGTGTGGTGGTAGAGATGGGGAGATGTTGATCAAAGGGTACAAGTTTTCAGTTATAGGATGAACAGGCTCTGGAGTTCTAATGTATAGCATGAGTGGTGATGGACATGTTAATTTGATTGTGGTAATCATCATACAATGTATATGCATACTAAATCATCATATTGCACATCTTGAATATTTTCATATTTATTTAACAATTAAATATTTAAAAAATTAAAGTTATCTGAAAGTAATTTAAAAATAGTGTGTAATTCAATGGTTTTTAGTATAGACACAGACATGTGCAACCATCACCACAGAATATTTTCATCACCTTAAATACATACATCAAACCTTTTATCTATCATCCCCTTGCCCACCACCCCAGATCTCCCCAATGTTGTTAAGCAACCAGTTTTTAACTTTATATCTCTATACAGTTCCCCGGTTCTGGATATTTCTTATAAATGGAATAATATGCTACATGGCCTACATGACTTTTTGTGATTATTTTCATTTCACACAATATTTTCAAGATTTGTCCATGTTATAGCATGTATCTAGTACTTTATTACTTTTCATGGATAAATAATATTCATTTGCATGGGTGTAACACATTTTGCTTACTCATCAATTTATGGATATTTGGGTTGTTTCCATCCTTTGGCTATTGTAAAAGGTGAAACATTTATACAATCTGAAGATAAACCAGAGTATTGATTATTGTAAATAATGATACTCTAAACATTCATGAATGGGTTTTTGTGTGGACATATATTTTCATTTATCTTGCCTATATGCGTAGAAATGGAATTCTTGGATCATACGGTAAACTCTATGCTTCAATGCTTGAAGATCTGCCAGATTACTTCCTAAGACAGCTGCATCATTTTACATTCCTGCCAGCAGTGCATGAAGGTTCTGATTTCTTCACATCTATGGCAATACTTGTTAATTTTAGCCAGCCTGTTGAGTGTGAAGTGGTATATTATTGTGGTTTTAATTTGCATATCACTGATGACTAATGACATCAAGCACGTTTTCATATGCTTTTTGGCCATTTGTATATCTTCCTTGGAGAAATATCTTCAGATCCTTTGCCTATATTTATAACTGTGTTCTTTGTCTTTTTATTTTTGGGTTGCCAGGGTTCTTTATATATTTTGTGTACAAGTCCCTTATCACATATATGCTTTGCAAATACTCTCTCCCATTCTGTGAGGTTTTTTTTTCACTTTCTTGATAGTGCCCATTGAAGAACAAAAGTTTTTAATTTTAATGAAGTCCAATTTATCTCTTGTTGCTTATGTTTTTAGTGCCATACCTGAGAAACCTTGGCCAAATCTAAGGTTATGAAGGTTTACCCCTGTTTTCTTCTAAGAGTTTTAGACTTCCAGTTCTTACATTTAGGTCTTTAACACATTTTTAGTTAATTTTTGTAAATGATGTGAAATAAGGGTCCAAATTCATTCTTTTGCATGTGGCTATCAAGTTGTCCCAGCACAAATTGTTGAAAAGACTAATGCCCCACTGGATGGTTTGGCACCCTTGTTGAAAATCAGTAGATCATAGATGCATTCTTTCATTTATGGAGTCTCAATTGTATTCCATTCATCTATGTATCTGTCCTTGTGCCAGTGCCACACCATCTTGATTACTGTGGCTTTGTAGCAAATTTAGGAATCAGGAATTGTGAGTCCTCTTACTTTTTTGTTTTTTTGTTTTCAGGAAGGCTTTGGCCATTCTAGGTCTCTTGAAATTCCATATGGATTTTAGAATCAACTTGTCTAGCTCTTTCTACAAAGAAAAACAGCTAGAATTATGGTATATATTTCACTGAATCTGTAGATTCACTTGGGGAGTATTGCCATCTTAACAAGGTTAGGGCTTCCTGTCCATTAGCACAGGATGTTTTTCTAATTATTTGGATCATCTTTCAGCAGTGTTTTGTAGTTTTCAGAGAATAAGTTTTGTACTTCTTAAAAATATAATGTTAAATATTTTAATCTTTTTGATGTTACAGTGAAGAGAATGTTTTTTAAATTTTATTTCCAGATTTTTCACTGCAAGTGTATTGAAATACAATGAATTTTGCAAATTGATTGTGATTGTTAAAGTGTCAACTTGACTGGATTGAGAGATATCTAGATGGCTGGTGAAGCATTGTTTCTGGGTGGATCTGTAACAGAGCTTCCAGAAGAGACTGACTTAAGAGTCAGTGGACTAAGAGAGGGAGACCCAGCAGGCAGGCACCATTCAATAAGCTGGGGCCTGGTTGGAAAAAACAGGCAGAAAAAAGAGAATTCTCTTTTCCTACTCTCTCTCAACCTTCCAGAGCAATACTCTTTTTCTTTTCTAACTTTTTCTTTTTCTTTCTTTTTTCTTTCTTTCTTTCTTTCTCTTTCTTTCTTTCTTTCTTTCTTTCTTTCTTTCTTTCTTTCTTTTTTTTTTTTTTTGAGACAGATTCTTGCTCTGTTGCCCAGGATGGAGTGCAGTGGTGTGATCTTGGTTCACTGCAATCTCTGCCTCCTGGGTTCAAGCAATTGTCCTGCCTCAGCCTCCCGGATAGCTGAGATTACAGGTGTGCACCACCATGCCCAGCTAATTTTTTTGTATTTTTATTATAGACAGGGTTTCACTGCATTGACCAGGCTGGTCTTGAACTCCTGACCTCATGTGATCTGCCCTCCTCGACCTCCCAACGTTCTGGGATTACAGGAGTGAGCCACCACGCCCAGCCATACACTTTTTCTCTTCTTGCCCTTTGACATCAGACTAGGTTCTTCAGCTTTTGGATTCTGAAACTTGTACCAGCTGCCTCCCAGATTCTTTTGGGCTTTGGGGCTTGGACTGGAGGTGGCACCACCAGCTTCTCTTGTTCTGTGGCTTCTGGACTGAGCCATGTTACCAGCTCATTTGCAGATGGCCTATTGTAGGACGTCACCTCTGAAATAATGTAATTCAATTCCGTTAATAAATCCCCTCTTATATGTCTTATTGGTTCTGTCTCTCTGAAGAAATCTGACTAATACATTGTATTAGTATATGAAATCTTGCTGAACTCTTTTATTAGCTTTATTAGTTCTGTAGTGGATTCCTTAACGTTTTCTATATTAAAAATCATGCCATCTGTGAATAGAGATAGGTTTACTTCTTCTTTTCCAATGTGATGACTTTCATTTTATTCTCTTGCTGAATTTCCCTGAGTGGAACTTTCAGAACAATGTTCAATAGAAGTGATGCTTTCTTTCTGATATTAAGGGAAAAGCATCCAGTCTTTCTCCATTAAGTATGATGTTAGTTGTGAGTTTTTCACGCCCTGTCTATGAAATAGTCCTTGAGTAATACGAACTAAGGTTGAGGAAGTTCCTTTCCATTCCTAGTTTGTCAAGTGTTTTTTATCATGAAAGTGTTCTGGATTTTGTAAAATGCTCTTTCTGCATCTATTGAGATGATCACGTGAATTCGTTTTTTGTTCTATTGACACAATGTATTACATTAATTGATTTTCTGATATTAAACTAACCTTGCATTCCTGAGATAAATTCCACTTGGTTGTGAGGTATAATTATTTTAATATGTTGCTGGATTTAGTTTGGTAGTACTTTGTTGAGGATTACTACATCCATATTCATAAATATTAGTCTGCAGTTTTATTATCTTATGATGTCCTTGTCTGGTTTTGGTATCAGGATAATACTGGCCTCATAAAATAAGTTAGACAGTGTTACTTCCTCTTAATTTTTGGAAAGAGTTTGTGAAAGATTGATATTAATTTTTCTTTGACAGTTTGATAGAACTTAGTATTGAAGATATCTGGATTTTTGGCTTTTGTTTGTGGGTAGTGTTTAGCTTCTTCATTCAATCTCCTCCGTTGTGATAAATCTACTCACATTAGCTAGTTGTCCATGAGTCAGTACCAGTAGTTTGAGTCTCTCTCAGAATTTGTGAATTTCATCTAAGTTATCTAATTTGTTGGCTTTTAATTGTTCATGATATTCCTTTATAATTATTTTATTTCCACAAGGCCAGTAGTAATGTCCCTGTTTTACTCCTGATTCTAAGTTATTTGAGTCTTTTCTTTTTATCTAGGTAAAACTACCTAAAGATTTGTCAATTTTGTTGATCTTCTCAAAAAAACCAGCTTGTGAGAGTTCATGGTGGATGGGAGGCAAGACTAGATTGCAGCTCCCACTCAGATGGACAGAACAGCATGTATAGGCTCGCATCATGAACTTTTGCTTCAGAACAACTGTGGGAATACATTAAGAAAGCCAAAAGAACTCACAGATCCTCTGAAGGCAATGGATTGCTCCTGCAGGACCTGGGAGACACCACAAATACTACGAGTGTCAAAACTGTGGAAATGGGAAAGGGAAATCATCCATCCCTGAACATACACCCCCAACTGGGGAACCTGAGATCTAAATTATGAGAGAAGATTCTGACCTTACCTGGAGTTGAGTAAATTTAGAGAGCTGAGTGAAATACAGGGGTAGAGGAAGCAGTGGGTAAACCCCTGCAGGCTCACTGGGTCCCCTACCAAGCCATTTCTGCCTCGCCTCACAGGGGTTCTTGATGAGGACTGCCAGAGGTACTAGGAAAAGGCCACAGGAAGAAGGAAACCTCCAGCTGAACTTTGTAACAATTTGAACTGGTTGAGAAGTCTCCTGGCCAGAACTCAGGGAAAGGTGTAAATCTGGTATGAAGACTCCATAGGCAGTGGAAGAAGCAAAGCCCTACTTATTTTTGCAGCTGGGAGGTGGGTATCTTGCAGCAAGTTCTCAGCCCTGCTCACCCATTGCCTAGAAACAAACTTGGTGCTGTTGTGGGGAGGAGGCACGGTGGGAGTGAGACGGTCCTTTGGGTTGCATGGGAGGTGGATGAGGCCAGCTTTCCCCCACTTCTGTGACATCCTGCATGATAGCAAAGGAAGCTGTAATCCTTCTAGAAACATAACTCCATTGACCTAGAAACCTCAACTGCATTGCCCACAGAAGCCGCAATAAGAGCTGCCCAAGTAGAGTCTGAGCTCAGACACACCTAGCTTTGTCCCCACCTAATGGTCCTTCTTTACCCAACCTGGTAACTGAAAACAAAGGGCATATACTCTTGGGAGATCTAGGGCCACGTGCACCACCTGTTCCTCTCCATACTGCCATAGCTGATGCTTTCTTGAAAGTTCCACCTCTCAGCAGGAGCAGAACTAAATGAACTTGAAGCAAAAGAAAAAATACAAAAGATAAAGGAAACGAAAAGCTGGTTATTTGAAAAGATAAATGAAATTGATAGACCGTTAGCAAGACTAACCAAGAAAACAAGAAAGAAAATCCAAATAAGCTCAATTAGAAATGAAAAGAGAGATACTACAACTGACACCACAGAAATACAAAATATCATTCGAGGCTACTATGAACAACTTTATGTGCATAAACTAGAAAACCTAGAGGAGATGGATAGATTCCTGGAAAGCTACAACCTTCCTAGCTTAAATCAGGAAGAATTAGATACTCTGAATAAACCAATAACAAGCAGTGAGATTGAAATGGTAATTTCAAAATTACAAAAACAAAAACAAACAAACAAACAAACAAACAAGAAAAACTCCAAGACCAGAGAGATTCACAGCAAAATTCTACCAGACATTCAAAGAATAATTGGTACTAATCCTATTGACACTAGATATTCCACAAGATAGAGAAAGAGGGCACCCTCCCTCAATCATTCTATGAAGCCAGTATCACCAAAACCAGGAAAGGACATAACCAAAAAAGAAAACTGCAGACTAATATCCCTGACTAATATAGATCCTAAGATCCTTCACAAAATGCTATCTAACTGAATCAAACAACATATCAAAAAAGATAAACCAGCATGATCAAGTGAGTTTCATACCACGGATGCAGGGACAGTTTAACATATGCAAGTCAATAAACGTTATACACCACATAAACAGAATCAAAAACAAAAATCACATGATCATCTCAACAGATGCAGAAAATAACATCTGCCAAAATCCGGCATCCATTTATATTTAAAACTCTCAGCCAAATCAACATACAAGGGACATACCTCGATGTAATAAAAGCCATCGACAAACATAATACTGAATGAGGAAAAGTTGAAAACAGTCCCTCTGAGATCTGGAACAAGACAAGGATGCCCACTGTCACCACCTCCTTCAACACAGTACAGGAAGTCCTAGCCAGAGCAATCAGACAACAGAAGGAAATGGAGTCTCTGCTTCTCTAAACTGAGTGAGAGAAGGCAGAGAGTAGTCTTGGTGCACATATCATACCAAAGTCTGACCCATTCGCCTTTCTTACTGAATTTTCATATTTTTATAAATATATGTGTCTTCATCTGCTGTTTGCTTCTAGGATTGTTTTCTTCCTAGACTTTTAAATAACTCTGGTACCTTTGTTTTGCTACATTTATTAACTCATTCCTCCCTATTGCCAGGAGAGTCTTAAGGACAGAAGTATCAAAGGGGTACCACACATTTCACTGAAGTATTATCAACACCTGGCGGACAATTTTCTAAAGTACCTAGATATGTAGACATGGCAAAATTTTGAAGATGTCCCAAAATGGCTGAAGTTTGGGAAATATTACCATAGGGGAAAAGTTGTGGACTTTGAACACAGGCATATATTTTCATTCTTTCATTCAACAAACGTATTGAGACGCTACTATAGATCAAGCACTGGTCAGGGCTATGGAGCCATAAGAGTGAAGAAAATAGAAAAATATTCCTGGCCTCATGGCCATTCTGTTAGGTTGAAACATGTGAAAAAGCCAATATTTGATCATTGTTGACCCATAAAAACAGCAATTTCAGATGGTTCAACCTAATAGTAGGGGGAAATCCCCAGCTTTATCATTTGCCGGCTATGTGGCTCTATGTAAGTCGTTCTATTTCCCTAAGCCTCAATTTCACCATGTAGAAAATAAAAATAATTAATTCATTCTTTGTTGATTATTCTATATGTTGATAAGCAGAGTGGTGTCCAGCACAGTGCTTAGCACAGAGTAGGCATTCGATAAATCTGAGTTTTCTTACTTTTGAACAGTCTCCCCACAAAACATAAGTAGGGTGTATATTCTTATTTCAAAAGACAAATGGTAGGCTATGCAGAGGAAAATGACGTCATGATTTTCTGACAGTCCAGGTACCAAGAAATTAACTGGGAAAAGAGAGAGGGTGGAATAGGAGCCAAATTCCTGGAGCCTGAAGGACAAGAAAGGCATGGAAATATCCTCAGAGAACTAACAGCAAGGGGACCTGAAGTCTACAGAAAAAGCTCACTAACACCCACAGATTCGAGCCAAATAGAACTAGGAAAATAGTTTGAAAAGAGAATGTGGGGCTCCAAAGATTCACTATCCAATTTCACCTTCTAACCCCTTATGGTTTGGTTTCCTTGGAAATAGTTTCAGGTGTTGCTATGGATTAAATGTCTCTTCCAAAACTCATGTGGAAACATAATCCCCAATATGGCAGTATTGAGACGTGGGGCCTTTAACAGTGATTGAGTCATGAGGACTCTACCAGATGTGCTCCGTTGACCTTGGACTTCACAACCTCCAGAATTGTGAGAAATAAATTTCAGTCTCAGGTATTCTGTTATAAGCAACAGAAAACAGACTAACACAGGGGTGGAGGGCAGAAGTAAAAGGGAGACAGAAATCAAGGTGTATTGCTGTTAGGGAGAGGGGGAAAGGAAGCCAGTAAGGAATTCTAGGAAATGGACAAGAGCCACAGGAGATGAGCACTTTAAGAAACAACAACAACGAAACTTTTACAGAAATTTTTAACCAAGGGTTAATGGCCTTAAACAGCACCATAAGGTTGGGAGGCTGATCCCCCCTCGGGGGATCACGAGTTCAGGAGATCCAGACCATCCTGGCTAAAACGGTGAAACCCCATCTTCACTAAAAACACAAAAAATTAGCCGGGCATGGTGGCAGGCGCCTGTTACTCGAGAGGATGAGGCAGAAGAATGGCGTGAACCCAGGAGGCGGAGCTTGCAGTGAGCCGAGATCGCGCCACTGCACTCCAGCCTGGGTGACAGAGTGAGACTCTGTCTCAAAAAACAAACAAAACACAAACAAACAAAAACAAACAAACAGAAAAGCAGCACCATGAGGGACAAAAGTTAGATGCTGAGGAGAATTTTGTTCTCACTTTCTCTATTTTTTACTTTTATTTTTATTTTTTAGAGATAGGGTCGCACTCTGTTGCCCAGACAGAGTGGTGTAATCACAGTTCACTGAAGCTTCAAAGTCCTGGGCTCCAGCAATCCTACTACCTTGACCTCCCAAATTACTGAGACTACAGGTATGAGCCACTGCACCCGTCCTGGAGAATTTCTTGACAGTGAAGTTGTTAAACAATGAATCAAGAGAATCTTTTTGAGCAGGCGTTGGCAAATTGCTAAATTTGAGCCAAGTCCAGCCAGGGGCCTGTTTTAGAAAGGTCTATGAGTGAAAACTGATTTTTACTTTTTAAAGAATTATTTTAAAGAAGAATATGTAATAGAGACTGCAAGTGACACACAAAGCTTAAAATGTTTCCAATCTGTCCATTTGTAGGAAAAAAAAAAAAAAAACTTGCTAACCCCTGTCCTAGAAGAACTGGCTCATCCTAACACCTTTGGGGCCTCAGTTTCCCTATTTAAAATTTGAGTATGAAGGAGACTGAAAGTCAGCTTAGAGAGGTGGGAGAAAGAAAAGAATTTGCTGAAGAGTAAATTACTGTTTGGTCAACCTTGAAGCCATGTTGTGGAGCTCCAGGCTAGCTTGGGGATGGGGTAGAGGAGGCTGGGGTTGGAAGTTGGGAGGAAGTACCATGGTAAAAGGATAAAAGAGAAAGCAGCGGGAAGAGATGGGAATAGCAGTTTATACCAGCCCCATTCCACAGGCCAAGTCTCAAGGAGGACAGGCAGGAGGAAAAGAAACAAAAATAAGTGAGACAAGTGGCTTGCATAGCCCAGAGTATTGCTCTTAGAAGTGAGACTGAGAGGAAACAGATGTTTCAGCCTAGAGGAAAAGGCACGGAAAACCAGCCATTCATTTGTAGGGAAGTTAACTAGCTGGGCTGTAGTCAGGTAAACAAAGAGAGATTTAGCCTCTGTCTCTGGGGGGTTGGGGTGGGATGCTGAGCAGGTATTTCAGGGTCAGCCCTGCTCTAAAACTACTGCTTAGAAAGAGCTGGGTGACTAGGAAGGCCTGTCAATGGCAGCCTCAGAAACAATCTATTCCTCAGCTCCCTTCTAGATTTGGACTCTCTCTTTAACATTCCCAGCAAGAAATCTTCATTTCTACTCCCTGTCACTGAGGATCTCACTCAATCTCAAAGCAGCCCTCTATAGCCAAGGCTCTAGGCTAAAATTTTTGTTTTGTTTGTAACTTGACATCTCTCTTCCTATAATTTCTGTCCTCTGGTCCTGATACAGTTCTTTGGAACAGCACAAAGTTGGCCAACTCTTTTGTTTATAGTAGGAGAAATGAGTGAGATGTGTTAGAAAAAGAGCACTAGGTTTGGGATCAAAAGCTCTTGTTGGAAATGCTAGCTCTAGGGTAATATCCAATTCCATTGAACTTCATTTACCTTATCTGAAAAATGGTCAAAATGATACCTTCCCTAAGCACCTCCAAGCTTACTTTGTGTAGATCAAGTAACATTAATAACAAAAACACATAATGCTCTTCAAAGAACAATTCACAAATTTGCAAGAAGTTCACAATTGTGGGCATTTTGACCCTTGCTATACTGAGCACATGGACAAAGCATGGGCTTTGGAGACTGTGAGACTAAAAATCTTTTCCCAGGGCTGGATTCAATCTGTTTATCACAGATAACTGCTCCCCTTCTGCCCTGACAGGGGGCTGAGGTGACCTCTGGGAGTTGGAGGCACAGAGCTCACAGAGTTAGGGGGAGAGGGAGAAAATTGAACAAATTTTGCAGAAAACCAAGGCCAAAAATGACTTAAGGGTCCTCTAGTAAACGCCACCACATAAGTATCACTACTGTAGTATCCTACACTTGCTCTGCTTTAGTTCTTTTACAAACAAGGAATTCGTGTCTCTTAGGGGTTCCTTTTCTGGTCACTGCTAATCCTTCACAAGTTCCTTATTCTGTTGAATCATCATTGACCTCCTTATAAGTTTGTAACCCTGGATCTGTTCTTGGAGAAAATTGAACAGATTTGATTCACATTTGTGCAGGACTCTGTGGACACTAAGAGGACATAATACAAAGATTGTAATATGGGAGGCCGAGGTGGGTGGATCACAAAGTCAGGAGATTCAGACCATCCTGGCTAACACGGTGAAAACCTGTCTCCACTAAAAATACAAAAAATTAGCCAGGCGCGGTGGTGGGCGCCTGTAGTCCCAGCTATTCAGGAGGCTGAGGCAGGAGAATGACGTGAACCCGGGAGGCAGAGCTTGCAGTGAGCCGAGATCGCACCACTGCACTCCAGCCTGGGCGACAGAGTGAGACTCCATCTCAAAAAAAAAAAAAAAAAAAAAAAAAAAAAAAAAAACCAAAAACCAAAAACAAAAACCAAAAACAGCAAAGATTGTAATATAAGGTAGGATAAAACAAGAGGAAGAACTTCCCATCTATGAGTCATTAAGCAGTGCAACAGGCATGTAGAGGAGGCTGCATAATATTTCTCTCTGCAGAGCTTTAAAAACAGGACAGATCTGTCCGAGAGGGGTTCGGTGTAGTCTTGCATGGAGGCAGGGGAATGGACTAAATAACCTTGAAGAAGTCCTCTCAGTCTCGGCATTCTAGAATTTGAGAAGTCTCTTAACCAACAGTGCATGCTCACATATATCACAGCCAAAGGGGAAAGCCTGGTCTAGTCTTGCTGCTCCTACGATTGCTGACACAGACATTTAGTTGCTCAGTGTGACAGCATGCCTCTGGGCCTAGGCAGGAATTCACATGTCAGTCAAGAAGTTGGCAGTGTGTGAAACCTAGTACATGAGCCTATTATCAGTGTCCTATAGAGCAGTTTCAGTTGCCATATCTCCCCTTGCCACAGCCTAGCAGGTAGCAAAGGTTTATCTTTGTGAGAAGTGGAAGGTGGCAGCACAGCTTCACCTGTCTCCACTCTGCCCCCAGTCAATCATGCTTGAGAGAATTTCCTTCCCACAACGGAATGAAAACTCTACTTCTTCTCAACTCCTGGTCATTGGTTCATAGAAACACACTCCATTCTATGTAAGTATCACAAGAAATGGAGGCAGAATCTTCTCCTGTTCCTTTTGAAAGGCTATCAGTCCCACATGTACCCTGAAGTGACTTTCCCTGACCCTATTGAACAGGATGCTGAAGTCTGAGAGTGCTTAACAGATTTCCAGCCATTATTGTTTTGATGTTCACAGAGATCCTCTGATGTCCATATTGTTTTCCATCATTTTAATGGATGAGAAAACGAGGCCTGGAGTAATTAAATAATGTGCCATGGCTTACCTCGACAGGGAGTGAGCTCCTTGTTCTGAAGGCATGCAAACACAGTCTGAGTATCCTTGTATGGCAGGCAGTAGGGAGTTTATGTATCAGATTGCAAGAGAGAAATAATGTTGGACCAGATGACCTCCACTTCAACCTACTATTGTACAATTCTGGGTAGTAGAGCAAAGTATCAAACTCAGGTCTTCAGCCTCGTCATTCTAGGTTATTTGCACCACACCACCACATATGAGGTCCTTCAGAGCAGGCACTACATCTTATACATCATTTTTATGTTCTGTACCCAGCATGGCACAGAGTTAACATTGGTGACTTAATTGTTGATTTAACTGCTTGTTGATTTAAAGGCAATAATAATCACTCGTAGAATGGTCACTGTATTACAGGCACTGTTATCATCTATAAACTTACTTGATACTGACAACAAGCCTAGAAGGTATGTACTATTATCTGCATTTTAAAGATGTGGAAACTGAGGCTCAGAGAACTAAATGAACACAGATGGTTAGTTTTGGTGAAAGGATTAAAACCCAAGCAGTCTGGCTTCAGTCCCGCTCTTAACCATTCCATTACAGTGCCTCTTAGTATGTAATGAATGCATGCATGCATATTCTCCATTATCACAGTTCACTGACTTACCAAGAAGCACTATTTTCAAGCATATATAGCAGACTTGATGGGAGAAATTAGTACAGAACCCACTTGGCTAACACTAGAATGTGGACTAAACTTGGCAGGTAGGGCCCTGAGGCCACTGGAGCTCCCATCGGTCTATCTTTATTCTCTTTCTTCTCTGCTCAGGTATTCCAGCTGGGGCCCTCTCCTCCTATTGTTCATGCTTACCAACTAGAAAGCCTGGCCCCACCCAAGCCTGTATTTCCTCTGCTCCCTGGCCAAATTCCCAGTGAAAACAGTTCACTACTCCCTGGCTCACATCCTCCAAGCCAGCAGGAGCACTTCCCTGCTAAAGGCATGAGTAGCGAAAAACTGAGGTTTGTGGATGTGCCCAGCCCAGAAGTAACCACAAGCTCTAGCCCAAAGCCAATAGAGGAAGAAGATACTACTCTACCTGTCTCACCCTCCAGAGAGGAAGCAGAGGCAAATAGCCTCTTCTTGCTGTGATAATCATGATTTGCAAACTTTTCCCTACTTAAGCAACACAACTCCTGTGCATGGTGTGATGTGGATAAAAGTCAAGGACATCAGAAGCAGTGGAATGATTATCATAATAACAACTACTGCATTTATACAGCCCTTACTCTTGCACAAACTGTGCTGAGTGCTGGCAACCACTGTCTCACTCCATATTCCCAACAATCCTGTGAGGCAGGTGCTCCTTGTATAAATGGAAACAATGAGAAGTTAAGTGACTTTCCCAAAGCCACATAACTCCTGGGTAAAAGACTCAATATTGATACTGAGGACTAGCTGTGCTCTTACACATCACCCTCTACTGTCTTTCCTCTAATGGCCTCTCAGTGCCCTTCAAGCTCTTACACGTGGGCATTCAAGGATTGGAGGTAAGATTAATGGGAGTGTTACATCTTACCTGACCAATGGGGATTAGGCTCTGGACCAACTCCTCTTCCTGTCTCGTGAGCCAGGAAAAGGCTCCCCTCACCTTACAGAGAGTAGTACTGAGGACCAGAGAAATAAATCAATTTGCTTGAGGTCCTTAGTAGCAGGGCTGCTCTCAGCCCAGTATACCTTCTAATACTCCACAAGGCTGCCTTCTCTCCCTCCTTCAGCTAGTTACACAAAATCAAGGGGTCAGACATTCCTCAAATGGAGGTGCTTCAGTTCTTCAGTCCCTTTGCTTAAATTTCAAGCCAGTTTTACAGCTTTAACATCTATGTTATTTTCTTGTTATTCATGTTCTTCCTCCCACCCAATACACACGAAACAATTGCGTTCTAAAATTGTGCATCCTTTTACATGACAGAAAATGTATAGCTGGGAATCCTCAGACCAGATGCTGGTAACTAACTGTTTGAAATTTTCCAGATTTTTCTGACCTCAGAGGTGCTCAAAGCCTAGGGCAAGATAATACCAACAGGTGGATAAGCCTACATGTTCCCAGGCTCTATACAGGGGCTCTTTATGCTTAGGAACAACCTTATATGTAGAAATAATGTGAACAACAGTCTCTGCATTGAGGGTTCAGGACATCTGCAAATGTCTGATACTCAAAATGTTAACATTAGGTTCTGCATTACTTCTTATGCTGCTCTGCTTTTAAAATGCAAATGCCTCTGGGGAGTGAAAGGGTTGCTCAGGTCCCAGAAGCCTCAGTGTATCTTCTAACAGGCTAGGCGGGCAGCATAAGGAGTCTGTGGTTGAGAGGTCACAGAATAGGAAAGCAGGTGTGCCAAAGACTAACTTTATTTAGTTTTGCCAAAGGACCTTAAAAGTCGTCTGGTCCAGCCTTCTCCTTCCCTCACTTTTCAAGCACCATTGCTAGCATCATTACTTAATGATTAATTCTTCCCTGTGGCATCCACATATAGAAAAGATATCATTGGTTTGCACACTTCCAGTGATGGGTGCCTCATTACCCTCATGGCAGCCATTAGAAATGTTGTATTTTTGTGGAGCTTAAACCTGCCATCCTGTAGCTTTCAGATTAGTATATATTCAATAAATACTAGTTTCATCTCACTTTCCCTTTAACATATTGGAGGCACACAGACCCAACAGGGTGTTCCTTCTTCCCCATATCAGCTTTCCTTAAGCCAAAAGCCACATCTCTCTTGAATTTTCAATTTCGAAGCTATACAATCTCAGCTCCTTCAATCCTTCTCCAGCCTACTTATCAGACCACACTCCTGCTTTGTTTAGGGCCTCTTTCACATATGGGGCCCAGACATTTTTCTTTGCTTTCATACTCCAACCTTCTCCTTCATAGGACACTCACTGATAAATTTGCACATACACATCTAAAGACCATGGGAAACATCTGGTGTGTCCAATCTAAAATGGTAAATACTGATAGGCACACTAAGCCCTGGAGATGAGAAAAATCATTTCTTATTAAAACAATTTTTCATTTGGCCAGTATATTTCCTGATAAACAATGTTTCTCAAAGTTTGGTCTGGACCACTTCAGTCAGAACCACAAGAAACCGAATCTCTGGGAGTTGGAACCAAGGGAACTACATATTTAACAAGCATGCTGAGTTATTCTGAGACACACTGGAGTTTTAGAACTAGGGCCTAAGAATGAGATAGCATTTCACCAATGTTGTTTTCATTCTGTGAACATTTGTTGCTAATTAGAAACTGAGGCTCCTTCTCCAAGCCTCATTAGTCAACACCTTGGGCAGCCTGACACACCTCCCTGGCCTGAGCCCAAACGACTCCAATAACCTTGCAGCAGTTTAAGATTTTTTACTTAAAGAGAAAAAGCTCTAGGGAACGTTATCCAAATATCCAGACCTAGGTTTTAAGAAGCCACTATTTCAAACATACTACCAGACCTGAGAGCTGCTATTACTTCTCTGCATTATCAATCAGAATGTGTTCCTACTTCAATCAGAGATCTTCCTTTCTCAAAATGAAATTTCAAAACCACAGCACAAAAGCGTAAGTGTCAACCTAAATGTTCCTGCCTTGCCTATTCAGATTATCTGGCTTGTTTTTCTGCCCACTTCTCCATCTTCTTCCTTTCCTTAATAGGCTTAATTCCACACTTCAATTCTTCTTACAATTATTTTCTCCTATCAGTCTCCTGACTAAATCATTCAGTGCAGCAGCTGCCTTACAATGTTTTAACTCACAAAACACAGGCAAAGGCTCCCCTTGGTGTGCAAGCAAGTTAGATACAGATGTACCTATCATTCTTTGGGTTATGTGAATTGTATGCTTTAGATACTGTTATCGTGTCAATCTACAAGTCAGGCACCGTCAGACCACATCACAAAAGAGGGATTGGGAGAAAGAAAAGGGGGGGACTTTCTCCACTATGAATCACCCCAGAAAGCATCAAAGATGGGGAAATCCTAGGAACTTGAGCCTCTCATAGGGAGAGAAATAGGAAGTCAATAGGCTGTGTGCCAAACACTGTCCAAAGCTTTTATTCTTTAAACCTCTAAATTACCTGGTCTTCTTGGGGTCCAACAGCTGTCCTTTTTTCCATCTTTAAGTCTAAATCTGAACTAGGATTGAGAGAAAAGGACCTTGAGTCATTTGAGAAGTTTAAAAAGTGAAGTAGAGGCCTCTTATGTCTGTTCTTGCTCATGGTAGGACACTGCCATGGATCAAGAGATAAGATAGTACCTGCCCCATGTTGTTGGGAAGGACCTGAGAGGGAGAAAACCCAAGCAAATGACTGAAGAGCAATGCCAGTCCACCTGGGGCAAGAGAAGGCTTAGTTAGCTTGAGAGAAAGCAACTAAGACTCAGGAAAACCTTTCTTTTTCTGTGCTTACTACATTTGTATGATCAGACACCTGAAATTCATATTCTGACAGTGGGTTATTGTGTTGGTGATCCCTCAGATGTGAAAAAAAATATTCTTGCTATATGAAAAAAGTATACTTTGAAAGTCTGACTGTATTATGCATATTCCCCGCCACAGACATATTTACTACTCTAGAAGTTTCTAGCTTGTGGATATATAAGTTGTGGTATATTCAGACAATGGACTACTATATAGCAATGGAAATTAAAAAACTATAACTACAAATAACTCTAGCTTCTCACACTTGAATGTATACGTGAATAATATGTAGATCTTTCTAAAATGCAGACTCTGATTCTGGTCTGGAGTGGGACCTCAGATTCTTCATTTCCAACAAGTTACCAGATGATACTATTGTTGCAGATCTGAGGACCAAAATTTGAGTATCAAAGGCTAGAACACTTCTCAGCAAAAACAGAAGGATCTCACCCCTTTCTTGCATTGACATCCTCTGTAGCCCTCCCAAGGCCCCATGTGTCTGGAATACTCTTCTCAAATTATTCCTCAGATCCTCACAAAGAGTTGCCTCAAGATTCAGAGAAATCTCTTTCATTCCAGGGGGCTTACATCTAGTGTTATCTTCTGTGAAAACCCATTGGTAACTTCCTGAAAAGAAATGAATCACTACAAGTAGAATGTCAAGCATCTGGGAAAGAAATTTAGGGGTAGGGAACTTTCCTGGCACCTGTAAAACCACATCACAGAGACAACCACTGACTTTCCTTCCACTACACTTGCCTACCTCTTCCTTGTCCTCTGCCCACTGTTTCTTCTCCTCTCTGGGGAGAAGGAAAAGCCCTTCTCTGCCACACATAATCTCCAAGATATTACTTTGCCTCTTCTCTACTGGGCCCTGCTCCCTGATCTCCCCTCACCCAAAGCCAAATCTCTTCCAAGTCTAGTCTGAAATCGGCTCGAGTCATTGAAGAAATGAGCAGGTATTCTGAGGAGCAGGAGAAAGAATGTCAGTTTAAGCTCCACAGACAGATTAGAATGCTGACTTTCCTAGTCGTTAGGTGTGTAACCTTGGGCTAGTGACTGACTGGGTACCAGGCCTGTTCAGGAACTAAGGTACAAGGGAAAATAAGTCAGACAAGGTCCCTTTCTTCATGAATCCCTCAAAGAGTTCACACTCTAGTGAAAAAAGACAGACAAAAACAAATATGCAACATGTTGGGTGCTGGCAAGTACTCTAAAAATGAAGTGGAGTAAGAGACCAGAAAGATGGGGTTTGTTATTTGAGATATCACGGAAAACATCTCTGTCATGTGATACTGGAGCAGAGAACTGAATGAAATAAGAGTGAGCCATCAGGCTAAGGGGAAGAGTGTTTTAGGCTGAAGAAACCACAAGGGCAAAGGCCTTGAGGTAGAAGTAAGCTTGGTATATTTGAGAGATGACAGCAGTTTGTAATAAACAGATTGGTGACAGAGGTGGTAAGAAGTGGGCACATTATGGTAATACTTTTACTTCTCTATGCCTCATCCATAGAAAAATGAGAATAATATCTATTTCTCAGGGTGACACAATCATGCCATAGAGTATTGAACCTGGCCTGGCACACAGGGATTAAATAATGTAAGTTACTTATATCCACCCCCACTTCCCTCAATGACTCTTAATTACTCTAACGGGTGACAGTTTATTCAAAATAATAATAGCAGGTATGTATTTACCAATTAAAGCTTATAGATAAATAAAATGAATGACATCAATGTTATAAGGGACTGGAGGGAGGAACTGGAAATAATCTGTTATATTTTCACTACATGGGAAGTGATACATATTATTCGAAAGAGGACTCGGATTACTTCTAAATGTATATTCAGACTCAAAGGCAACCACTTTTAAAAAGTTTAAGAAGAAGTATAATTTGCATGCCTAAAAAGTAGACAAAATGGAATCATACAAAATGTGCAATTAAAACCAGAGTGGAAGACATGACTACAATTTCCATAGACGTTAAAGGGATAGCAAAAAAAAAAAAAAAAAAAAGAAAAGAAAAGAAAAGAAAAACTCTATGCCCACAAATTTGAAAACTTATATAAAATGAAGCAATTCCTCTCGTTCATCAAAACTCATACAGGAGAAAGAGATATTTTCAGTAGGCCTGTATCTACTAAAAAATTAAATCAATAATTAATTACTTTGAGAAACCAAAAGAAAACACCAGACCCAGATGGGTTCACTGGTAATTTTGGAGGGAAGTATTGGGACAGGGTCTTATTTTGTTGCCCAGTTTGGCATCAAATTCCTGGGCTTCTGCCTCAGCCTCCCGAGCATGTAAAACTACAGGCATGTGTTGCTTCGCCCATCAATTCACTGGTAAAATTGACCAAATATTCGACGATGAAGAAATTATATCAGTTCTCTACAATTTCTTCCAAAAAAATAGAAGCAGAGGGAACACTTCCTAACTCACTCTATAAGGCCAGCATTAACCTACTGCCAAAACCAGAAAAATACATTACAAGACAGAAAAACGAGAGTCCAATATCTCTCAAAAACATGATGCAAAAATCCTCAAAAAATTGCAAATTGAATCAAACAATGTAAAAAAAGAATTATATACCACAACCAAGTGAAATTAATTCCAAGTAGGCAAACAGGTTCAACATTCAAAAATCAATTAATATAGTCTAGTATATTAACAGGCTAAAAATGAAAAAAGCATATGATCATATCAACAGATGTAGAAAATGTTTTTTGACAAACTCCAACCCTCATCTGTAATAAAAACTCACAGCAAAATAAAAATGGGGGAGCTTCCTCGCTTGGAATAGAACATGTACAAAAAACCTATAGCCAGCATCCAGCATCATACTTAATAGTGAGAATCTAGATGCCTTCCCAATAAGATTAGGAAGAATGAATCAAGATGGCAGAATAGAAGGCCCCACCAATTGCCCCTCCCACTCCCGCAAGAACAAGTTCCTGCAAACCTTGCCACTGCAGGCTAAAGTGCTTTGTGCTCTAAATAAACTTGAAAGGCAGCCTAGGCCATAGAGACTGCAACTCATAGGAGAGTTACAGTGCTGAACTGGGCCAAGATACAGTGGACTGGGGAGACATGTGACTTACTGAGACACCAGCTGGGGCTGCTAAGGGAGTGCTGACAACACCCCTCCCCTAACCCCAGGCTGGAAAGCTCCCAGCTCCAAAAAGACCCCTGCCTTCCGCTTAAAGAGAGGGAAAAGTGGGGAGGACATTGTCTTTCTAGATGACAATTCTAGACACACCCTTGCCAAGAAGGGAACCTACTGCCTTGAAGGGAAGGACCCATTCCTGGAAGCATTCATCACCTGCTAACTAAAGAACCCTTGAGCCTGAATAACCAGAAGCAATACCCAGGTACTATGTTGAGGGCATTGGTAAGCCTTTAAGAACTGTTAACTTCAGGTGAGACTTGACAAATTACCAGCTGTGGTGACTACGGGGCAAAACTCCTTCTGTTTGAGAAAAGTAGAGGGAAAAGTAAAAGGGACTTTGTCTTGTACCATAGGTACCAGCACAACCAATGGTGGATAGAGTACCAAGCAGACTCTTGGGGTCCCTGATTCCATGGACTTGATACATGGACAGTATATCTGGACCTGCTCTGGGCCAGAAGGGAACCCAATGCCCTGAAGGGTGAGTCACAGACCAGGCAGTATTTACCACAAACTGACTTAAAAACCCTTTGAACTTAAGAAAACATCAGCAGTAGTCTGGCAGTACTCCCCTAGACCTGTGGTGGTGGTGGTGGCTACAGGATGAGACTCCTCTGCCTTTGGAAAGGGGAAAGAAGAATGGGAAGAACTGTGTCTTGTGGTTTAAGTACCAGCTCAGCTACAGTACAATAGAACACTAGGTAGACTTCTAAGGTTTTTAATCCTAGTTCCCGACACCTGTGTAGCACCTCTCGCCCAACCTGAAGCCTGGGGAGCTTCCCACCTTGAATGAAAGGACACAGTCAAAGATGGCTTTGACACATAATAATTGTATGGCCCCAGGGCCTTGAGTGAACATAGGCAGTGTAGCTAGGAAGTGGTTACAGCAGGCCTTGGGCAAGGACTGCTGCTGTGCTCGCTCCACGTCTCATCCAGCACAGTCATAGTGGTGGTGGCCACAGGAGTACTTGTGCCACTCCAACCCTAGCTTTAGGTGGCTCAGAACACAGAGAGAAACTCTGTATTAGTCCATTCTCACACTACTATAAATAACTACCTGTGACTGGGTAATTTATGGAGAAAAGAGGTTTAATTGATTCACAGTTCTGCAGGCTTAAGAGGAAGCATGACTGGGAGGCTTCAGGAAACCTACAATTTTGGCAGAAGGGAAAGGGGAAGCAAGCATGTCTTACCATAATGAAGCAGGAGAGACAGCCAGTGAAGGAGGAAGTGCCACACACTTTCAAACAACCAGATCTCCTAATAACTCATTCACTATCATAAGAACAGCAAGGAGGATATCCACCCCCATGATTCAATCACCTCCCACTAGGTCCGTCCACCAAAACCTGCAGGGTTACAATTCAAGATGAGATTTGGGTGGGGGCACAGAGCCAAACCATGTCATTCTTCCCCTGGCTCCTCCCAAATCTCATGTCCTTCTCCTCACATTTCAAAACCAATCATGCTTTTCCAACAGTACCTTAAAGTCTTAAGTCATTTCAGCATTAACTCAAAAGTCCAAGTCCAAAGTCTCACCTGAAACAGGTTAGTTCCTTCCACCTATGACCCTGCAAAATCAAAAACAAGTTAGTTACTCCCAAGATGCAATGGGGATACACACATTGGGTAAATGCTCCCATTATAAGTGGGAAAAAAATTGCCAAAACAAAGGGGCTTCAGGCCCCACACAAGTCTGAAACCCAGCAGGGCAGTCATTAAATCTTAAAGCTCCAAAATAATCTTCTTTGATTCAATGTCTCACATCCAGGGCAGGCTGATGCAAAGGGTTGGCTCTCAAGGCCTTGGACAGCTCTGCCCCTGTGGCTTTGCAGGGTAGAATACCCTCACTGGCTTCTTTCAAGGGCTGACATTGAGTGCCTGTGGCTTTTCCAGGTGCATGGTACAAGCTGTTGGTGGATCTACCATTCTGAGGTCTGGAGGAGAGTGTCCCTCTTCTCACAGCTCTACTAGGCAGTGCTCCAGTGGGGACTCTATGTGGGGGCTCCAATCCCATGTTTCCCCTCTGCGCTGCCTGATATGGTTTGGCTGTGTCCCCACCCAAATCTCATCTTGAATTGTAGCTCCCATAATTCCCATGTGTTGTGGGAGGGACCTGGTGGGAGATAATTGAAGCATGGGGGCAGTCTCCCTCATACTGTTCTTTTGGTAGCGAATAAGTCTCATGAGATCCGATGATTTTATAAGGTGTTTCCCTTTTCACTTGGTTCTCATTTTCTTTCTTGCCTGCCACCACGTAAAATGTACCTTTCACCTTCTATCATGATTGAGAGGCCTCCCCAGCCTTGTGGAATTGTGAGTCCACTAAACCTCTTTTTCCTTATAAATTACCCAGTCTTGGGTATATCTTTATTAGCAGCATAAAAATGGACTAATACACTGCCCTAATAGAGGTTCTCCATGAGGGCTATACCCCTGAAGCAGATATCTGTCTGGACTTCCAGGCATTTCCATACATCCTCTGAAATCTAGGCAGAGGCTCCCAAAGCTCAACTCCTGTCCTCTGGGCACCTTCAATCCCAACACAAAGTGGAAGCCACCAAGGCTTGGGGCTTGCTTCTGTGAAGCAGTGGCCTGATGTGTACCTTGGCTCCTTTTAGCCAAGCTGGAGCTGGAGTAGCTGGGAAACAGGGTGCCATGTCCTGAGGCTACAAAGAGTAAAAGTGCCCAAGGCATGGCTCACAAAACCATTGTTTCCTTTCAGGCCTCCTAGCCCTCTGGGCCAGTGCTAAGCAGCAAAGCATTCAACATATAACTTCGGTGCTCTTAAAAGCATTCAGTGTACTCATTCACAAAGATAGGATTTGGAATTGAAACATATTTAAAAGGGACACAGAGACAAACTATATCAGACTCTGGGAGAATGTAAAGGAAGAGAATGAGAGTCTCTACTTGGTAATCCAGAGAATTCTTCTGGATCTTATCCAAGACCTCTAAGACAATATCCCTATGAGTCAGTAAGAACCATAGTGTTACTGGGTTTGGGGTGCCTCTGAAAACAGATAAAGCTTAGATCACAACATCCAAGTCTTTTTGAATATCTGGAAAGCTTTCTCAAGAAGGACAGTTACAAACAAACCCACTCAGCAAAGACTACAATAAATACCTAAGTCTTCAATGCCCAGACACCAAACAACATCTGCTAGCATCAATACCATCAAGGAAAATATGGCCTCACCAAATGAACTAAATAAGCCACCAGGAAGCAATCTTGAAGAAATAGAGTTATGTGACCTTTCAGACAAAGAATTCTAAATATCTCCCTTGAGGAAACACAAAGAAATTCAGAAAAAACACGAAGAAGGAATTCAGAATTCTATCAGATAAATTTAACAAATAAATTGAAATGATTAGAAAGACTCAAGCAGAAATTCTAGAGATGAGAAATGCAAGTGGCATAGTGAAGAATGCATCAGAGTCTTTTAGTAGCAGAATTGATCAAGCAGAAAAATTAGTGAGCTGGAAGACAGGCTATTTGAAAATACAGTCAGAGGTGACACAACAAGAAAGAAAAAACAAAACAATACAGCAAACCAACAGGATCTAGAAAATAGCCTCAAAAGAGTAAATCTAAGAGTTGTTGGCCTTAAAGAGAAGGTAGAGAAAAACAGGGGTAGAAAATTTCTTCAAAGGGATAATAACAAAGAACTTTCCAAAGTTAGAGAAATATATCAATATCCAAGTACAAGAAGATTATAGATCACCAAATGGATTGAACCCAAAGATTATCACAAGGCATTTAATAATCAAACTCCCAAAGATAAAAAAAATTTAAAAAGAATCCTAAAAGCAGCAAGAAAAAAGAAACAAATAACATACAAAGGAACCCCAGTAAGTATGTCAGCAGACTTTTCCGTGGAAACCTTACAGACCAGGAGAGAGTGGCATGGCATCTTTAAAGTGCTTAAGAAAAATATCTTTTACCCTAGTATAGGATATCTAGTGAAAATATCCTTCAAACATGCAGGAGAAATACAGACTTTTCAAAGACAAACAAAAAATGAGGTGTTTCATCAACACCACACCTGTCCTAAAGGAAATGCTAAAAGGAGTACTTCAATCACAAAAAAAGGACATTAATGAGCAATAAGTAATCACCTGAAGGTATAAAATTCACTAGGAAAGGTAAATATACCAAAAGTCCAGAATATTCTAACAGTGTAACTGTGGTGTGTAAACTTCTCTTATCCTAAACAGAAAGTAAATAATGAACCAGTCAAAAATAATATTATAAAAACTTTTCAAGTAATAGACAGTACAATAAGATATAAATAGAAACAACAAAAAGTTAAAAACCGGAGTGATGAAGTTAAACTGTGGAGTTTTTATTAGTTTTCTTTTTGCTTGTTTGTTTATGCACAGCGTTTAATATTTATCAGAATAGAATAATGGTTTATAAGACAGAATTTGCAATCCTGATGGTAAGCCCAAACCAAAAAAAAAATACAATGAATACAAACAAATTAAATGCGAGAAACTAAATCACATTACCACCAAAATTCACCATCACTAAAGGAAGACAGAAATAAAGAAAGAAGGAAGAGAAAAACCACAAAACAATCAGAAAGCAAGTAATAAAATGGCTCGAGTAAGTTATTTCTTACCAGAAACAACATTGAATTTAAATGGACTAAATACTCCAGTCAAGAAACATAGAGTGACTGAATGTACAAAAAAAAAAAAAAAAAAAGACCCAAGAATCTGTTGCCTATAAGAAACACAAGTCACCCTTAAAGACACACATAGACTGAAAAGAAAGGGATGAAAAAGAATATTCCATGCCAATGGAAAACAAAAAAGAACAGAAATAACTATACTCATATCAAAAAAATAACAAATTTCAAGACAAAAACTGTGAGACACAGAAGGTCACTATATAATGATAAAAGGAGTCAATTCTGCAAGAGGATATAACAAGTTTAAATATATGTGCACCCAACACTGGATCACCCACATATATAAAGCAAATATTACTAGAGCTAACCAAAAGATAGACCTCAATATAATAACAGTTTTAGACTTCACCACCCCACTGTCAGCATTGGACAGATCTTCCAGAAAGAAAATCAATGAAGAAACATCATGGCCGGGTGCGGTGGCTCACGCCTTTCATCCCAGCACTTTGGTAGGCTGAGGTGGGCGGATCACCTGAGATCAGGAGTTCGAGACCAGTCTGGCCAAAATGGTGAACCCCCATCTCTAATAAACATACACAAAAATTAGCCTAGCATGATGGTGAGTGCCTGTAATCCCAACTACTCAGAAGGCTGATGCAGGAGAATCGCTTGAACCCAGGAGATGGATTGCAGTGAGTCAAGATCATACAACCGCATTCCAGCCTGGGCAACAGAATGAGACTCTGTCTAAAAGAAAAAAAAAAAGAAACATCAGATTTAATTTATGCTATAGACCAAAAGTATCTAATAAACATTTACAGAACATTTCATCAAATGACTATAAAAACACATTGTTCTTTTCAGCACATGTATCACTCTTGAGGATAAACCATATACTAGGTCAGAAACAAGACTTAAAACATTCAAAAAACTGAAATAATATCAACCATCTTCTCTGAACACATTGGAATAAAACTAGAAATCAATAACAAGAATAATTTTGGAAAGTTTACAAACACATGGAAATTAACAATGTGATTCTGATTGACCCAGTGGGTCAATGAAGAAACTTTTTAAAAATTGAAAAATTTCTTGAAACAAATGATAATGAAAACACAAAATACCAAAAACAATGAGATACTGTAAATCACTGCTAAGAGGGAAGTTTATAGCTACCAGTGCCTACTTAAAAAAAGAAGAACTTCAAATAAACAATCTAACAATCCATGTTAAAGAACTAGAAAAGCAAGAACAAACCAAATTCAAAATTAGTAGGAGAAAAGCAATGATAAAGATCAGAACAGAAATAAATAAAATTAAAAATGAAGAAAACAATACAAAAGCTCATGAAACAAAAAGGGCTTTTTTTGTTGTTGTTGTTGTTAAACAAAATCGACAAAAATTTAGCCAGACTAACTCAGAGAAAAAAAAAAAAACAGATAAGATCAAAATAAATTAGAAATGAAGAAGGAGACGTTACAACTAATACTGCAGAAATTCAAAGGATGATTAGTGGCTACTATGAGCAATAGTATGCTGAAAAATTGGAAAATCTAGAAGAAATTGACTAATTCCCAAACACATACAACCTACCAAGATTGAATCAGGAAAATATCCAAAACTTTAATAGACCATGTAAAATTGCTACAAAGAAATACCTGAGGCTGGATAATTTATTGAGAAAGAAATATTAATTGGCTCGTGGTTCTCCAGGCTGTACAAAAAGAATGATTCTGGCATCCACTCAGCTTCTAAGGAAGTCTCAGGAAACTTAAAATCATGGCAGAAGGCAAAGGGAAAGTGAGGCATCTTACATGTTGGGAGTAGGAGCAAGAGAGTGAGGTGGAAGGTGCTATGCACTTTTAAACAACTAGGTCTCATGAGAACTCACTACCATAAGAATAAAAGAGATAGTATTAAACTGTTCATGATAAAACACCTCCATGATACAATAAATTCCCACCAGGTCCCTCCTCCAACATTGGGGATTACAACTTGACATGAGATTTGGGTGGAACACAGATCAAAACCACACCAAACCGATACAAAGTAACAAGATCAAAGCTATAATAACAAGTCTGTCAGTAAAGAAAAGCCCAGAATCTGATGGCTTCACTGCTGAATTCTAGCAAACATTTAAAGAAAAACTAATATCAATCATACTAAAACTATCCCAAAATATAGAGGAGGAGGACATACTTTCAAACTCATTCTACAAAGCCAGTATTGCCCTGATACTAAATCAAAACAAAGACACAACAAAATAAGAAAACTACAGGCCAATATCTCTGATGATTATTGATGCAAAAATCCTCAAAAAATACTAGTAAACAGAATTCAACAATACGTTAGAAAGATCATTCATCATGACAAATTGGAATTTATCCCTTGGAAGGAAAAATAATTCAACATATGCAAACTAATCCATGTGGCACATTGTATCAACAGAATGAAGGACAAAAACTATATGATCATTTCAAATGATGCTGAAATAGCATTTGATATAATTCATTATCCCTTCATGTTAAAAAAAAAAAGCCTCAGAGAACTGGGTATAGTAAGAACATACCTCAACATAATAAAAGCAATATATGACGGACCCACAGCTAGTATCATAATGAATGGAGAAAAACTGAAAGTCTTTCCTCTGAGATGTAGAAAATGACAAAAATGCCCACTTTACCCCCATTATTCAACATTATACTGGAAGTTCTAGGAAGACAAATCATGCAAGAGAAAGAAATAGAGGGCACCCAAATTGAAAAGGAAGAAGTTAAATTATCCTTGTTTGCATACAATATCATCTTACATTTGGAAAAATATAGACTACAAAAAGAATTATTAGAACTTATAAATTAAATAAAGTTGCAGGATACAAAATCAGTATACAAAAATCAAAAGCATTTCTCCATGCCAGTAGTCTACAAAAGAAATTTAACCAAGTAATCCCATTTACAGCAGCCACAAATAAAATTAAATACCTAGGACTTAACCAAAGAAGTGAAAAATCTCTATAATGAAAACTATAAAACACTGAGGAAAGAAATGGAAGAGAACACCAAAAAAATCAAAAGATATTTTACGAATACTGCATGGGGCTACTGCACACTGGGTCTCATTCCTGGTCCCTGAAGACTCCAGGGGAATGGGTGAGTTGGACTGGCAAGGAGCAACCTATGTTGCCACAGGCCTCTGTAATCCCAGCAGGAGGATATCTGTCAACCACTATGAAATACTTAGGTTGGCAGATAGAACTGCTTAGAGAAGTGGTAAGGGCAGCATGTCAGCTGAAGTGAAGCCTAGACAGTTTGGTGCGAGAGCATGTGTAGCAGAGAATGGCCAGAGGAGCTCATCTACCTAGGTTCAACATGCTCTCATAGGAGACTTTAGCTGTAGGGGAACTGTTGGACCTAAACTCTGCAGGGTCGTCTTGTGCATCAAAAGGGGCCACCCTGAGCACCTCTTGGTCTCCTGGCCTCTCCTGGGGCCCCAGTCTGGTTACAACTGCTTGGAGGGCATCCTTAGGTGCCCTGGGGACTGCACCATAGCTTCTGCACTGGTAGACCATGCCTGACCAGTGCAGAACTCCAGTGGAGCAGAAGCTATGGAAACGCACCAACTCACCCACTCCCTCATGACACTGCAGTTTCTCCCAGGCCCACAACAAACCCTCACATCACTTTGCCAGTGCATGTGTGTGTGGATGGGTTTTGCCTTCCTTTTCCCACCAGAGTGTCAGTGTGCGTGCACCCTTCCTTGACAATGCTACAGCAAGAGTGTACTCCGCCCTACACCCCCACTGCTGGACCACCAGTGCACTCAGAGCCTTGATGGGCAAAGAACCAGCCAGCCTCACCCCCGCCAGCACCCTGCCCTTGCACCAACACTGCCACCAGAGTGAAACTAGGCACAGAGAACAGTGAACCCTTCCTCCGTGCACACCTCACTCATCCCCCAACAACCCCTGCCTGCAGAGTTGCAGAAAGAATGCACCAAGACCAGTACCCACTAGTGCCCTCCCCCATGCTAACATGACCACTAGCATGACTGTGCACAGTCACCAGTAAGGACCCCCATGCCCCACCGAGCTGTGCTTCCTCTGCCACTGTGTTGAATGCCCACATAGAGGCAGGCACCCTGGAATCTGCTAGCACTCTGCCACAGCCGATGAGTGTGCACCCCACCACACTGCCACTGCTGCTGCTACTAGCGCATGTAAATGAAGACAGATCCTGCTGCTATTGTACTATGAAACCCTTTGGCTGACACCACCCATGTACTGTGTACTGACCAGCGGTCTGGGAGCACTTCATCCCCCCAAGTTCAGTGGATTCATAACCTTGAGAAGCCATAGAAGAAAGGTGGGTACCAATACAAGTCCCCCAGAGTTAGAGCACGCAGTCCAGGAGTTGGGAGCTGAGCAATGGCCCACTAAAATCTTCCAGAAACCAAGCCAGTTGGCTGAATCCACATTATACAACAATCAAACCCTCAAGGCAATCAAATAGGATAAAAGGGGGGGGAAAAACACATCTAAAGGTCAGCAAATTCAAATATTGAAGGAACATCAGCCCACAAAGATAAACGAAGAACCAATGCTTTAAATGTGTCCCAGATATTCTGGTACATTGTGTCTTTGTTCTCACTGGTTTCAAAGAACATTTTAATTTCTGCCTTAATTTTGTTATTTACCCAGTAGTAATTCAGGAGCAGGTTGTTCAGTTTCTATGTAGTTGTGCGGTTTTGAGTGAGTTTATTAATCCTGAGTTCTAATTTGATTGCACTGTGGTCTGAGAGACAGTTTGTGGTGATCTCCATTCTTTTATATTGGCTGAGGAGTGTTTTACTTCCAATTATGTGGTCAATTTTAGAATAAGTGTGATGTAGTGTGGAGAAGAATGTATATTCTGTTGATTTGGGGTATAGAGTTCTGTAGATGTCTATTAGGTCCGCTTTGTCCAGAGCTGAGTTCAAGTCCTGGATATCCTTGTTAACTTTCTGTCTTGTTGATCTGTCTAATATTGACAGTGGGGTGTAAAAGTCTCCCATTATCATTTAAAGCAGTGTGTAAAGGGAAATTTATAGCACTAAATGCCCACAAGAGAAAGCAAGAAAGACCTAAAATCGACACTGTAACATCACAATTAAAATGGCTAGAGAAGCAAGAGCAAACAAATTCAAAAGTTAGCAGAAGGCAAGAAATAACTAAGATCAGAGCAGAACTGAAGGAGATAGAGACACAAAATCCCTTCAAAAAATCGATGAATCCAGGAGACGGTTTTTCAAAAAGATCAACAAAATAGACTTTTAAGGCTATGGCAACTATGGATATAACATCCAAGGTTATGGTGGTTATGGAGGATATGTCCACACTGGTTATAACAACTACTATGGATATGGTGTTTATAGCAGCAGAGTGGTTATGGGAAGGTATCCAGGGGAGATGATCATCAAAATAGCTAAAAAACATACTAAATTATTCAATTGGCAACTTATCCCCAACCAGTGGTGAAGCAGTATTTCCCAATTTGAAAATTCATTTGAAGGTGGCTCCTGCCACCTGCTAATAGCAGCTCAAACTAATTTTTTTGTAACAAGTCCCTGAATGGAAGTATGATTTTGGGTCCCTCTGAAGTTTAATTCTGAGTTCTCATTAAAATAAATTTGTTTTCATTGTTTTATTTCTTAATTGCTATGCTTCAGAATCAATTTGTGGTTTATGCCCTTCCACCCAGTATTGTAGGGCAAGTCTTGTGTTAAAAGCCTAGTGTGACAGTGCCATGATGTAGTAGTGTCTTACTGGTGTTTTAATAAATCCTTTTGTATAAAAAAATAGGCAAAACGTTTCTCAAAAGATGACATGCTATCTTGACAAAATGAGAAATAAGCATTTCTCAAAAGAAGAAATATAAATGGCAAACAGGCATATGAAAAGATGCTCAATATATTGATCATCAGAGAAATGCAAATCAAAACTCTAATGAGATATCTCACTCCACTTAAAATGCCTTTATCCAAAAGCCAGGCAATAACAAATTCTGATCAGAATTTGGAGAAAAGGGAACCTTTATACAGTTTTTTGTGAGCCTGTAAATTAATACAATCACTATGGAGAACACTTTGGAGGTTTCTGAGAAAACTGTAACTGGACCCACCATACGGTCCAGATATCCAACTGCTGGGTATATACCCAAAATAAGATAAATCAACATATCAAAGGGATATCTGCACAACCATGTTTGTTGCGGAACTGTTCAGAATGGCCAAGATTTGGAAGCAAACATACTGTCCATTAACAGATGAAATGATTTTGAAAATGTGCTACATATACACAATGGAGTACAATTCAGCCACAAAAAAAAAAAATTGAGATTTTGTCATTTTTAATAACATGGATAGAAGTGGAGACCATTACATTAAGTGAAATAAGCCAGGAATAGAAAGACACTTCTCATGCTCTCACTTATTTGTGTTTGCCTGTATTGAAGTATCTTACATATCCCCTAAATATACACACCTACTATATACCAACAAAAATTAAAACTATAAGATCTAACTATATGTTGCCTACAAGAGATACATTTATGCTTTAAGGACACACATAGGCTGAATGTGAAAGATAAAAGAAGATATTCCATGCAAATCATAACCAAAAGATTGCAAAGGTGGCTATATTTATGACTAGTAAAATAGGCTTCAAGTCATAAACTATTGCAATATATATGCATACAAATCTTCTTAATGAATTGACATCTTTATCATTAAATACTGACATTCTATATCAGTGTGGGTGTGTATGTGTGTGTATATATATATATATTCTTTTCTGTTAAAAAAAAATGGTAAAAATGGGGTAAGGGGCCAAGATGGCCAATTAGAAGCAGCTGAGTTCTGCAGCTCTCATGAAGAGGAATGGAAATAGAGAGTGAATTCAGCACCTTCAATTGAAATATCCAGGTTCCCATACTGGGACTGATTAGGCAGACAACTGGACCCATGGATAATGAAGGAAAGAAGTGTGAGGCAACAACCTACCCGGAGCAAAAGGAACCAAACTGGAGAAAGCACATTATGTGACTTCAAATTATACTACAGAGTTATAGTAATCAAAACTGAGTGATACTGGCATAAGAACAGACACATAGACCAAAGGAACAGAATGGAAAACCCAGAAGTGACATGAAGCCAAAGGAACCCCCATCCCTTGCTAAGGGAAGCAGTGAGTGATTGCATAACCCCACCTAAGAAATCAAGCTTCTCCCATGGATCTTTGCAACCCATGGATCAGGTGATACCCTCATAAGTCCACACCACCAGGGCCTTGGGTTTGATACACATAGCTGTTTGGAGTCTCAGCAGAGCAGTTGCTCAGGATCACACAAAGATCCAAGAGTTTTACACACTCTGGCCCCAGGGATCCTGGCAAGGTGGGAAATCTATCTGTACATTCCTCTAGAAAGGGGACTGAAACCAGAGAGCTAAGCAGCATCATTCTGTGGGTCCCACTTCCATGGCACCTCACAAGTTAAAATCCACTGGCTTGGAATTCCAGCCAACTAGTACAACCGGCTGGAGACTGCCTGAGACAAATAAGTCCCTGTGGGGAGGAGCAGCCACCATTTCTGCAGTTAGGTTGACTCAGCCATTCTAGCCTGCTGGCTCTGGGAGATCCAGGTGGTCCTGATGAGGAAGAACACTCCACAACATAGCACAGCTGCTGGACCAGATCATGGCCAGGTTGCTTAAGTGGGACTCCAATCTATCACTCCTCACTGGGTGGGGCCTCCCAATGGGAATTTCAGCAACTCCAGCCAGGGTTATACAGACAGATTTCTGATCTTTCCTTCGGGCAAAGCCCCCAGGGGTAGGGGCGGTCACAGTCTCTGCAGTTTAATCCACTCAGCCATTTTAGCCTGTTGGCTCTGGAAAGTCTAGGTGGTCTGGACAAGGAGGATCCCCAACAATACAGCACAGCTGCTGTGTCAGGTTGTGGTCAGACTGCTTCTTTAAGTGGGACCCCGATCCATCCCTCCTCATTGGGCAGGGCCTCCCAGTGGGAATTTCAGCAACTCCAGTCAGGGTTATATGGAAAGAACTCTGATCTCTCCCTGGAATGGAGACCAGAGGGGAGGGGTGGCCAATGTCTTTGTAGTTAAGTTAACTCAGCTGTTGTAGTCTGCTTACTCTGGAGAGTCGAGGTACTCTGGACAAGGAAGGGTCCCCCCATTGCAGCACACCTTATCTATCAAAAAGCAGCCAGGCTTCTTTTTAAAGCAGGTCCTTGATTCTTTTCCTCCTGACTGGATGAGAACTCTCAAATAGAGGTCTCCAGACACCTCCTACAGGAGTGTCCAGGGTAGCATTGTGTCAGTACCCACATGGGATGGAGCTTCCAGAGGAGGAAGCCGGCCACCATCTGTGCTTTTACATAGCAAGCACTGGTGATACCTCCAGGTAAAGAAAAAACTGAGGCAACTAGGGTCTGGAGCAATCCCCCAGCAAACCACAGCAACTTTACATAAAAGTGACCTGACTGTTAAAAGAAAAACAAAGAAACAAAAATCAACAGCAATAACATAAAAAAAAAAAAAACCCACAAGACCCCATTCACAGATCAGCAACCTCAAAAATTGAAGGTAGATAACAAGATCATCAAGATGAGAAAGAATCAATGCAAAAATACTGAAAACTCAAAAAGCCAGAGTGCCTCTTTTCCTCTAAATGATTGCAACACCTCTCCAGGAAGGGCACAGAAGTGGGCTGAGGCTGAGATGGATGGGATGAACTGAGAGAAGTAGGCTTCAGAAGGTGGGTAATAAAAAAATTCACTGAGCTAAAGGAGTATGTTCTAACCTCAAACCAAAAAGAACTGGTATAGTCAAGACAATCCTAAGCAAAAAGAACAGAGCTGGAGGCATCACACTACCCAACTTCAAACTATGCTACAAGGTTACAGTAACCAAAACAGCATGGTACAGGTACAAAAACAGACACAAAGACCAATGGAACAGAATAGAGAACTCAGAAATAAGACTACACATCTACAACCATCTGGTCTTTGCCAAACCTGACAAAAACAAGCAATGGGGAAAAGATTCCCTATTTAATAAATGGTACTGGAAGATCAGGCTAGCCATATGCAGAAAATTAAAACTGGACCCCTTCCTTACATCTTATACTAAAATTAACTCAACATACATTAAAGACTCAAAAACCCCAAACTACAGAAACCATAGAAGAAAATCTAGGCAATACCATTTAGGATATATGTATGGGCAAAAATTTCATGACAAAAACATCAAAAGCAATAGCAACAAAAGCAAAAATTGACAAATTGGATCTAATTAAACTAAAGAGCTTCTGCACAACAAAAGAAATTATCTTCAGAGTGAACGACCTACAGAATGGGAGAAAATTTTTGCAATCTATTCATCTGACAAAGGTCTAGTACCCAGAATCTACAAGGAACTTAAACAAATTTATAACAAACAAACAACCCCATTAAATAGTGGGCAAAGGACATGAACAGACACTTCTCAAAAGAAGACATTTATATAGCTAACAAACATATGAAAAGAACCTCAACATGACTGATCATTAGATAAATGAAAATTGAAACCAGAATAAGATGACCATCTCACACCAGCCAGAATGGCTATTATCAAAAAGTCAAGAAACAACAGATGCTGGTGGGTCGTTGGAAAGATAAGAACATTTCTACACTGTTTGTGGGAATGTAAATTAGTTCAACTATTGTGGAAGACAGTGTGACAATTCTACACAGAGCTAGAACTAGAAATACCATTTGACCCATTAATCCCATTACCGGATATATACCCAAAGGAATATAAATTATTCTATTATAAATATACATGCATGACTATGTTTATTGCAGCACTATTCACAACAGCAAGACACGGAATCAACCCAAATGACTATCAATGATAGACCAGATGCAGAAAATGTGGTACATATACATCATGGAATACTATGCAGCCATAAAAAGGAATGCGATCATGTCCTTTGCAGGGACATGGATGAGACTGGAAACCATTATCCTAGGCAAACTAATGCAGGAACTGAAAACCAAACCCCACATGTTCTCACTTATAAGTGGGAGCTGAACAATGAGAACATATGGACACATGGGAAGGAACAACCCACACTGGGGTCTTCTAGGGGGATTGGGTGGAGGGAGAACATCAGGAAGAATAGCTAATGGATGCTGAACTTAATACCCAGGTGATGGGTTTATCTGTGCAGCAAACCACCATGCACACATTTACCTATATAACAAACCTCAACATCCTGCACATGTACCCTGAAACTTAAAATAAAAGTTGAAGGAATAAAAGGAAAATCTGTCTAAAATAAATAAATTAATTGATAAAATTGATAAACAGTGTAACAAAAATAGTTGGAAGACTCAAAATTAAAAATGAAAGTAAAAATTATAATAAATGCCTCAGAAATAAAAAAGATCACAAGACACTAGTAAGAATAATTTTATACCAATAAGTTGAGTAACCTAGAGGAAATGCATAAATTCCTAGAAGAACACAACCTACTAATATTGAGTCAGAAATATAAAGTTTGATTAGATCAATAACAAATAAAGTTATTAAGGAAGTAATAAAAAATCTCCCAACACAGAAAAGAACAGAGTCAGATGGCTTCAGAGCTGAATTCTATCAAACATTCAAAGAAGAATTAATGCCAATACTCCTTTAACTCTTCCAAAAAATAAAGTTAGAGTGAATATTTATAAACACATTTTATGAGGCCAGCATCACCTTGATACCTATGGCAGAAAAAGACATCACAAGAAAAAAACCCTACAACCTGATAAATATTGATGCAAAAATTCTCAATCAGATATTAGTAATCCAGATATAACAGCATGTCAAAAAGATTGTACATCATGACCAAGTGGAATTTACCTGTGGCATATCAATCTGGTTCAACACATGCAAATCAGTCAATGTGATACATCACATTAAAAGAATGAAAGATAAAAACCATATCATCATCCCAATCGAGGCACAAAAGCAATTGACAAATTCCTGAATACTTTGTTGATAAAATCTCTTAACTGTTTAGGTATAGAAGGAAGTCCCTCAACATAATAAAAGCCATTTATGAAAAACTCACAGCTAACATTATAATCAATGGGGAAAAACTAAAAACTTTTCCAGTATGATTGAGTACAAGGCAAGGAAGCCCACTATCACCAGTTCTATTCAACACAGTACTGGAAGTACTAGCAAGAACCGTCAGTCAAGAAAAAGAAATAAATGGCATCTAAATCCAAAAGGAGTAAAATAATCTCTATTGCAGATGAGATGATCCTACATGTAAAATCTCCAAAGATTTGACAAAAAAATTTTTTTAAACTAATAAATTTAGTAAAGTTGCAGAATATAAAATCAACATAAAAAATTTAGTAGAATTTTTATACTTAAATAATCTAAAAAAAGAAAGCAATCTTATTACAGAGAGTATTTTGAAAACACCTAGGAATAAATTTAACCAAGGAAGTGAAATACCTGTATACTAAAAACTACAAAACATAGATGAAAGAAGAAGACATAAACAAATTGAAAGATATCCCATGCTCATGGGTTGGAAGAATAAATTTTCATACTACCCAAAGCAATGTACAGATTCAATGCAATTTGTATCAAAATCCCAGTGGCATTCTTCAAGGAATTGTTTTAAAGCCTAAAATTTGTATGAAATCACAAAAGACCCAAATAACCGAAACAATTCTGTGAAAGAAGAATAAAGTTGGAGGTATCCAACTTCCTGATTTAAAATTGTATTACAAAGCTATGGTAACCAAAACAGTATGATACTGGCACTAAAAACAGGTACATAGTGGAACATAACACAGAAGACAAAAATAAATACAAGCATTTATGGTAATCTGATTTTTGACAAGGACATCAAGAGTACACAATGAAGAAAAAATACTCTCTTCAATAAATGGTGCTTGGAAAACTGGATTTCCACATGCAAAAGAATAAAAATTTTACCTCTATCATGTATCATACACAAACTCAACTCAAACGGGATAAAAGACCCATATAGGACAAGAACCTATAAAACTCCTAGAAGGGAAAATAGAGGAAAATCTCCTGGACTTTGGCCTTGACAATAATTTTTTGAATATCACAGTAAAAGTTCAGACCACGAAATCAAAAATAAGTGGGACTAAATCAAATTTAAAAAACCTTCTTCACATCAAGGAAACAATCAGCAAAATGAAATGGCAGCTATGGATTGGAAAAAAATTATTTGCAAGCCGAATATTTGATAAGTGGTTAATAACAAAAATGTGTAAGGAACTTATACAACTCAGTAGTGGGAAAACAAATAACCCAATTTAAAAATGGCCAAAGACATATATTGATATTTCTCTAAAGAAGATACAAAATTGGCTAACAGGTGTATGAAAAGGTGCTCAATATAATTATTCATCAGGGAAATGGAAATAAATTCACTATGAGATAGCACCTCACACCCAATAGGATGACCATTATCAGGAAGTCAAAAGATAAATATTAATGAGGATTTGGAGAAAAGAGAACTCTTATATACTGTTGGTAGGAATGTAGACTGACACAGCCATTACAGAAAACAATATGAAGATTTCCAAAGAAATCTTAAAAATAGTTGTACCACGTGACCTGGCAATCCTTCTTCTAGGCACATATACCCAAAGTAAGCGAAATAACTACCTCATAAAGTTATCTACACTTCCTCATTCATTGTAGTATTATTCATGGTAGTCAAGATAAAGAAGCAAATAAGTGTTAATTGATGGAAAAATGAATAAAGATACAGTGTTTGCTACATATACACAATGGAATATTATTCCTCTGTTAAAAAAAGAGCAAGATTTTCCATTTGCCAGAACATGGATGAGTCTGAAGGACATTATGCTAGGTGAAGTAAGCCAAATACAGAAAGAAAAAAATATTGGATGATCTCATTTATATGTGGAATATTTAAAAATTCAAATATAGAGGTAGAGAGCAAATAATATGTTACATGATACAAAGTAGAAAATATGTAGGATGAACAAATCCAGAGATCTAATGTACAACTTGAGGATTATAAGTAATAAAATTGTACTATATATGGGATTCATGATAAATGAGCAGATTTTAGTTGCCCTAGCCACAATAACAAAAACATGGGTAACTATATGAGATGGTAGATATATTAGTCTGCTTCACTATAGTAACTTTTTTACTATCTATATTTATTCCAAACATCATGTTGTACACTTTAAATATGTACAATAAAGTTTATTTAAACAATAAAATTAAGACAAATATAATTATAGCAGTAGCAGCAGCAGAAAGAGTGGCAATAGTAGTAGCAGCAGCAGTACCCTTATATTGGGTATGATCATTTAGCCAATCTCTATTTATCCATTTCGACCAAGAGACATTCAAAAGAGATGTGGCAATTTGCCTACCACAGGCCAGATAATCACATATTTCATTTCCCCCAATTTATTAGGCTAGTTACAATAAAGGCAATGCAGTTGATTGATCTGCCAAGTTATTTGTTTTCAAGGTAAGCCTATGATAGCTGTACTGATTACTGCTTCATTTTCTACATTCCCACACATTATTCTTTCCATGGTCTGTTCCAGAATCTTGCCTAAAAACAAAGTTAAGCTGTTTGGTCTCTGGTTTTCAATATCTGTTTCCTTCCTTTTTTTGAAAAAATGAGGCGTTTTTCTATCTCCTGCTCTTTGGAATTATTCCTACTTTCCAGGATTATTGGCTAATGGTTATACTGGGAATGAAATCCAGCATGGCAACAAACATTTTGGAAACTTCAATGAGGTGCTCTGAGACATACCTAGGTTGGTTTGCCTGGGGATGGAAAAAAATCTTGTTTAGGATACCTCTTTTTATCTCAGTTACCTGGAGTAGAATGTCTGAGCTGTGACAAATTTAGGGATCCCAGTGAGTGGTATAGCTACTCAGAAAAGGTGAGCCATTTGATTCTCTAAGGCAGTCTAAAGACTCACAGAAGAGATAATTCACTGGTAACCTTGGGCAAATCTCATTTATCTCTTTGGATTTTGATTTCCCACCTGCAAGATGAGAGAATGGGCTAAGAAGATGGTAAAGACTCCTTTCAGTTCTGAGACTGGCTGTTCCTGTGTGAACGCTATAGGACTCCAGTAGGGCTACAGGGTGGAGAGATACTTATACAAGAGGTGAAAGGGACTGGGCGCAGTGGCTCACTCCTATAATCCCAGTACTTTGGGAGGCCGAGGCAGGAGGATCACTTGAGGTCAGGAGGTCAAGATCAGCCTGGCCAACATGATAAAACCCCGTCTCTACTAAAATACAAAAATCAGCTAGGCATGGTGTCATGTGCCTGTAGTCCTAGTTACTTGAGAGGTTGAGGAAGGAAGATCACCAGAGCCTGGGAGGCAGAAGTTGCAGTGAGCCAAGAGCCCACCAATGCACTAAAGTCTGGGTGACACAGCAAGACTGTCTCACAAATTTTTTTAAAAAGGTGAAAGGAAAAAGGTACTGATCTTTTCATTTCCCTGGGGCATGGGAAACTTGCCTATTTCCACTCCCTCCCCACAACACCAGTGTATTCTTGACCCAAAAATAAATATTAAGTAAACACACACAAACAAGGCCTAAGCCTCTAAAGGAATGCAGGCTGGCAGGAGTCTGCAAGGCTATAACCTCTGGGCTGTTTCCATTGCTGGGCTCCCAGGAGCCTAGAACAGCAAGTCTCTCAGGAGAGGATCTAAGCCAGTACCAATTTCTCCTTCCCTTAGAGGAGAGGGCATGACAGCCCCTACTGGCAGAGTGGAGGTTGGGAGCAGAGGTGTAGCAGAGAGCGCAAATCCTTTGTGAGATTTTAAATCCAGGAAAAACAATTATAAAGCAACAGCCATTGACTACAGAGAAGTCAAGCACTAACAAGAAAAGGGCCCTGGGTTAGTCTGATGACCCATGATGACAGGACTTCTGCAGAGGGTGAAACAGAAACCCCAAGCCAGAATTCTGTCCTGTGGAGAGGACTCCAGTTTTCTCAGAAGCTGGGAGGAAAGGGACTGAGACATCTCGAGAGTTGACAGAGGACAGGAGAAAAAGGAGATTTTATGGAGAGGAGGGGAGAAAGTGCTTGGAAACACACCAGGGTGACAAGTCATCACAGTGGGGAGAGGAAGAAAGTTTATGTGGGCTATCTTCATTCCTATGATTGTATACTAGGCTGTTTTTGTGGGTGCTGTTTCCCTTACTACTCACAGTACTCCTAGAAGTCATTATTATCCCATGCTACTGATACAGAAACTGGGGCACAAAACTGTGAAGTGATTTGGCCAAGGTTACACAAATATTAACAAAGCTAGGATTTAAAGCCAGGTCTTCCTGCCTTCAAAGGTCTCCTTCTACTACATAAGTCTGCCTTATATTTTTTAGGGCCCCTTAAGTTCTTGAAACCACAGTCACTTGATTATATTCTCACTATTCCAGCTCATTCATTCATTTTTAAATTCGTATGTTTATTCAGCAAGCAATTTTGCACCCCATATTACACAGTGTGAATTCTCTAGGTGCTGGGGACATAAAGAAGAGTTGTGTCTCGACCATGAGGATCTTCCAGCACAGTGGAGGATTCTAAAGGTAAGCAACTAACTCCATTATGATGTACTCGGTGCTATAATGGAGAAAGTGCTGGTATAGGCTTTCCCAAGAAGTTAATGGGTGAACAGAGCTTTCAATTACAATATCATAAATAATAATTTCACTGCCCTAAATATACCTTGTGATTCACCTATTCATCCCTCCCTCACTTCCCTGGAAGAACCTCTAGAAACCACTGATCTTTTTACTGTGTCCATAGTTTTGCCTTTTCCAAGATATCGTACAGCTGGAATTTTACAGTATACCGCATTTTCAGATTAGCTTATTTCATTCAGTAGCATGTAGTTAAGGTTCCTCCATGTCTCTGTGGCTTGATAGCTGAGATCATTTTATTGCTGAATAATACTTCATTGTATTGATGTAGCAAAGATTCTTGATCTTTTCACCTGTTGAAGGATATCTTGGTTGCTTATGCATAAAATTGTTACACACTTTCATATGCAGGTATTTGTGTAGATATATGTTTGTGACTCTTTGGATAAATACCAAGAAGTGCAATTACTGGATTGTACGGTAAGAGTATGTTTGGTTTCATAAGAAACTGCCAAACTGTCTTCAAAGTGGCTGTAACATTTTTTATTTTAACCAGCAATGAATGGTTCCTGTTGCTACACATTCTCATCAGCATTTCGTGTTATCAGGGTGTGAGATTTTAGCCATTCTAATAGGTGTATAGTGATATTTCACTGTTGTTGCAATTTGCAATTCCCTGATGATATATAATGTTGAGCATCTTTTCATATGCTTATTTGCTATGTATATTTTATTTGGTAAGATGTATGTTCAGATCTATTTATCATTCTCTAAATTGAGTTTTTGTTTTTCTTACTGAGTTTTGAGTGTTCTTTGTATATTTTGGATACCAGTAATATCAGATGTGTTTTGCAAAGATTTTCCTCTGGTGTGTGGCTTGCCTTTATATTCTCTTAACAATGTCTTTAACAGAGCATAAATATTTAATTTTAATAAAATCTAACTTATCCATTTTTCGTGCCACGGATCATGCTTTTAATGTTTATCTAAAAATTATTGCCAAACCCAAGATCACCTAGATTTCCTCTTATGGTATCTTCCAGGAGCTTTATAATTTTTGCATTTTACATTTAGGCATATGATACATTTTTTGTGGAAGTCGTAAGATCTGTATCTAAATTCTTTTTTGCATGTGGATGTCCAGTTGGTCCAGCACTATTTTTGAAAAAACCACCTTTTCTCCATTGAATTACCTTTGCTTCTTTGTTAAAGGTCACTTGACTACACTTGTGCAGGTTTATATTACTGGGCCCTTTATTCTGTTTCATTGATCCATTTTTATATTATCTCACCAATACCACACTATCTTGATTATTGCAGCTTTATAGTAAGTCTTTAGGTCGTGTAGTTTCACTCCTCTAACTTTGTTCTTCTCCTTCTATATTGTGTTGGCTATTCTGGGTCTTTTCCCTTTTCACGTAAACATTAGAATCAGCTTATCAATATCCACAAAAAACTTGAAGGGATTTTAATTGGGCTTGTATTGGATCTCTAGATCAAGTAGGGAAGAACTAGCATCTTGATGATATTGAGTATCCCAATCCATGCATTTGAAATATTTCCTCACTTATTTCGATCTTTGATTTTTTTTAATCAGAATTGAATAGTTTTCCTCATCTTTTGTGCATATTTGTTAGATTTATATCTTTTTGAGTGCTAATGTAAATGGTGTTGTGTTATTAATTCCAAATTCTAATTGTTTATTGCTGGTATATAAAAAGGCAATTGAAAGATGGCCGAATAGGAACAGTTCCAGTCTCCAGCTCCCAGCGCGAGTGACACAGAAGACAGGTGATTTCTACATTTTCAACTGAGGAACTGGGTTCATCTCACTAGGGAGTGCTGGACAATCGGTTCTGGTCAGCTGTTGCAGCCCGACCAGCGAGAACTGAAGCAGGGCGAGGCATCGCCTCACCCCTCGTCAAAGTCATTCTCAGTCCAGCTTTGATCCATTGCTGGCAATGAACTGCATTCACCCCAATACTACGCTTTACCAAGGGTCTTAGCAAACGGGCACACCTGGAGATTATATCCCACACCTGGCCGGGAGGGGCCCACGACCACAGAGCCTCCCTCATTGCTAGCACAGCAGTCTGCTATCTAACGGCAAGGCAGCAGCGAGGCTGGGGGAGGGGCGTCCACCATTGCTGAGGCTTAAGTAGGTAAACAAAGCCTCTGGAAAGCTTGAACTTGGTGGAGCTGACAGCAGCTCAAGGAAACCTGCCTGTCTCTGTAGACTCCACCTCTGGGGACAGGGCACAGCTAAACAACAACAACAACAACAACAAAAGCAGAAACCCCTGCAGATGCAAAAGACTCTGTCTGACAGCTTTGAAGAGAGCAGTGGATCTCCCAACACAGAAGTTGAGATCTGAGAATGGACAGACGGCCTGCTCAAGTGGGTCCTTGACCCCTGAGTAGCCTAACTGGGAGACATCCCCCAATAGGAGCAGACCGACACCCCACACCTCACACGGTGGAGTACACCCCTGAGAGGAAGCTTCCAAAGCAAGAATCAGACAAGTACACTCGCTGTTCAGCAATATTCTATCTTCTGCAGCCTCTGCTGCTGATACCCAGGCAAACAGGGTCTGGAGTGGACCTCAAGCAATCTCCAACAGACCTTCAGCTGAGGGTCCTGACTGATAGAAGGAAAACTAACAAACAGGAGGGACACCCACACCAAAACCCCATCAGTACGTCACCATCATCAAAGACCAAAGGAAGATGAAACCACAAAGATGGGGAAAAAACAGGGCAGAAAAGCTGGAAATTCAAAAAATAAGAGCACATCTCCCCGTGCAAAGGAACGCAGTTCTTTGCCAGCAAGGGATCAAAGCTTGACGGAGAATGACTTTGATGAGATGAGAGAAGAAGGCTTCAGTCCATCAAACTTCTCAGAACTAAAGGAGGAATTATGTACCCAGTGCAAAGAAACTAAAAATCTTGAAAAAAGACTGGAAGAATTGATAACTAGAATAATTAATGCAGAGAAGGTCATAAACGAACTGACAGAGATGAAAATCATGACATGAGGAATACGTGACAAATGCACAAGCTTCAGTAACCGACTTGATCAACTGGAAGAAAGAGTATCAGCCATTGAGGATCAAATGAATGATATGAAGCGAGAAGAGAAATCTAAAGAAAAAAGAAGAAAAAGAAATGAACAAAGCCTGCAAGAAGTATGGGATTATGTAAAAAGACCAAATCTATGTCTGATTGGGGTGCCTGAAAGTGAGGGGGAAAATGGAACCAAGTTGGAAAACACTCTTCAGGATATCATCCAGGAGAACTTCCCCAACCTAGTAGGGCAGACCAACATTCAAATTCAGGAAATACAGAGAATGCCACAAAGATACTCCTCGAGAAGAGCAACTCCAAGACACATAATTGCCAGATTCACCAAAGTTGAAATGAAGGAAAAAATCCTAAGGGCAGCCAGAGAGAAAGGTCGGGTTACCCACAAAGGGAAGCTCATCAGACTAACAGCACATCTCTCGGAAGAAACTCTCCAAGCCAGAAGAGAGTGGGGGCCAATATTCAACATTCTTCAAGAAAAGAATTTTCAACCCAGAATTTCATATCCAGCCAAACTAAGTTTCATAAGTGAAGGAGAAATAAAATCCTTTACAGATAAGCAAATGCTTAGAGATTTTGTCACCACCAGGCATGCCTTACAAGAGACCCTGAAGGAAGCACTCAACATGGAAAGGAACAACCGGTACCAGCCATTGCAAAAACATGGCAAAATGAAAGCACCATCGAGGTTAGGAAGAAACTGCAACAATTAACGAGCAAAATAACCAGTTAATATCATAATGGCAGGATCAAGTTCACACATAACAATATTAACCTTAAATGTAAATGGACTAAATGGTCCAATTAAAAGACACAGACTGGCAAACTGGATAAAGAATCAAGACCCACCAGTCTGCTGTATTCAGGAGACCCATCTCACATGCAGAGACATACATAGACTCAAAATAAAGGGATGGAGGAAGATCTACCAAGCAAATGGAGAACAAAAAAAAGCGGGGGTTGCAATCCTAGTCTCTGATAAAACAGACTTTAAACCATCAAAGATCAAAAGAGACAAAGAAGGTCATTACATAATGGTAAAGGGATCAATTCAACAGGAAGAGCTATCCTAATATTTATGCACCCAACACAGAAGCACCCAGATTCATAAAGCAAGTCCTTGGAGACTTACAAAGAGACTTAGACTCCCACACAACAATAATGGGGGACTTCAACACCTCACTGTCAACATTAGACAGATCAATGAGATAGAAAGTTAACAAGGATATCCAGGAATTGAACTCATCTCTGCAGCAAGCAGACCTAATAGACATCTATAGAACTCTCCACCCCAAATCAACAGAATATACATTCTTCTCAGCACCACATCACACTTATCCCAAAATTGACCACATAATTGGAAGTAAAGCACTCCTCAGCAAATGTACAAGAACAGAAATTATAACAAACTGTCTCTCAGACCACAGTGCAATCAAACTAGAACTCAAGACTAAGAAACTCAAACAAAACCGCTCAACAACATGGAAACTGAACAACCTGCTCCTGAATGACTACTGGGTACATAACGAAATGAAGGCAGAAATTAAGATGTTCTTTGAAACCAATGAGAACAAAGATACAACATACCAGAATCTCTGGGACACATTTAAAGCAGTGTGTAGAGGGAAATTTATAGCACTAAATGCCCACAAGAGAATGCAGGAAAGATCTAAAATCCACACTCTAACATCACAGTTAAAAGAACTAGAGAAGCAAGAGCAAACACATTCAAAAGCTAGCAGAAGGCAAGAAATAACTAAGATCAGAGCAGAACTGAAGGAGACAGAGACACAAAAAACCCTCCAAAAAATCAATGAATCCAGGAGTTGGTTTTTTGAAAAGATCAACAAAATTGACAGACCACTAGCAAGACTAATAAAGAAGAAAAGAGAGAAGAATCAAATTGACGCAATTAAAAATGATAAAGGGGATATCACCACCAACCCCACAGAAATACAAACTACCATCAGAGAATACTATAAACACCTCTACGCAAATAAACTAGAAAATCTAGAAGAAATGGATAATTTCCTGGACACTTACACTCTCCCAAGATTAAACCAGGAAGAAGTTGAATCCCTGAATAGACAAATAGCAGGCTCTGAAATTGAGGCAATAATTAATAGCCTACCAACCAAAAACAGTCCAGGACCAGATGGATTCACAGCTGACTTCTACCAGAAGTACAAGGAGGAGCTGGTACCATTCCTTCTGAAACTATTCCAATCAATAGAAAAAGAGGGAATCCTCGTTAACTCATTTTATGAGGCCAACATCATCCTGATACCAAAGCCTGGCAGAGACACAACAAAAAAAGAGAATTTTAGACCAATATCCCTGTTGAACACCGATGCAAAAATCCTCAATAAAATACTGGCAAACCGGATCCAGCAGCACATCAAAAAGCTAATCCACCATGATCAAGTGGGCTTCATCCCTGGGATGCAAGGCTGGTTCAACATTCGCAAATCAATAAATGTAATCCAGCATATAAACAGAACCAAAGACAAAAATCACATGATTATCTCAAAAGATGCAGAAAACGCCTTTGAAAAAACTCAACAGCCCTTCATGCTAAAAACGCTCAATAAATTCGGTGTTGATGGAACGTATCTCAAAATCATAAGAGCTATTTATGACAAACCCACAGCCAATATCATACTGAATGGGCAAAAACTGGAAAAATTCCCTTTGAAAACTGGCACAAGACAGAGATGCCTTCTCTCACCACTCCTATTCAACATAGTGTTGGAAGTTCTGGCTAGGGCAATCAGGCAAGAGAAAGAAAGAAAGGGTATTCAGTTAGTAAAGAAGAAGTCAAATTGTCCCTGTTTGCAGATGACATGATTGTATATGTAGAAAACCCCATCATCCCAGCCCAAAATCTCCTTTAGCTGATAAGAAACTTCAGCAAAGTCTCAGGATACAAAATTAATGTGCAAAAATCACAAGCATTCTTATACACCAGTAACAGACAAACAGAGCCAAATCATGAATGAACTTCCATTCACAATTGCTTCAAAGAGAATATAATACCTAGGAATCCAACTTAGAAGGGATGTAAAGGACCTCTTTCACAAGAACTACAAACCACTGCTCAGTGAAATAAAAGAGGACACAAACAAATGGAAGAACATACCATGCTCATGGATACGAAGAATCAATATCGTGAAAGTGGCCATACTGCCCAAGGTAATTTATAGATTCAATGCCATCCCCATCAAGCTACCAATGACTTTCTTCACAGAATTGGAAAGAACTGCTTTAAAGTTCATATGGAACAAAAAAAAGAGCCCGCATTGCCAAGACAATCCTAAGTCAAAAGAACAAAGCTGGAGGCATCATGCTACCTGACTTCCAACTATACTACAAGGCTACAGTAACCAAAACAGCATGGTACTGGTACCAAAACAGAGATATAGACCAATGGAACAGAACAGAGTCCTCAGAAAGAATACCACACATCTACAGCCATCTGATCTTTGACAAACTTGAGAAAAACAAGAAATGGGAAAGGATTCCCTATTTAATAAATGGTGCTGGGAAAATTGGCTAGCCATAAGTAGAAAACTGAAACTGGATCCTTTCCGTACTCCTTATATGAAAATTAATTCAAGATGGATTAGAGACTTCAATGTTAGACCTAATACCATAAAAACCCAAGAAGAAAACCTAGGTAATACCATTCAGGACATAGTCATGGGCAAGGGCTTCATGTCAAAAACACCAAAAGCAATGGCAACAAAAGCCAAAATTGACAAATGGGATCTAATTAAACTAAAGAGCTTCTGCACAGCGAAAGAAACTACCATCAGAGTGAACAGGCAACCTACAGAATGGGAGAAAATTTTTGCAATCTACTCATCTGACAAAGGGCTAATATCCAGAACATAGAAGGAACTCAAACAAATTTACAAGAAAAAAACAAACAACCCCATCAAAAAGTGGGCAAAGGATATGAACAGACATTTCTCAAAAGAGGACATTCATACAGCCAAAAGACACATGAAAAAATGCTCATCACTGGCCATCAGAGAAATGCAAATCAAAACCACAATGAGATACCATCTCACACTAGTTAGAATGGCAATCATTAAAAAGTCAGGAAACAACAGGTGCTGGAGAGGATATGGAGAAATAGGAACACTTTTACACTGTTGGTGGGATTGTAAACTAGTTCAACCATTATGGAAAACAGTATGGCGATTCTTCAAGGATCTAGAAGTAGAAGTACCATATGACCCAGCCATCCCATTACTGGGTATATACCCAAAGGATTATAAATCATGCTGCTATAAAGGCACATGCACACGTATGTTTATTGTGGTACTATTCACAATAGCAAAGACTTGGAATCAACCCAAATGTCCATCAGTGACAGACTGGATTAAGAAAATGTGGCACATATACACCATGGAATACATTGCAGCCATAAAAAGGGATGAGTTTGTGTCCTTTGTATAGACATGGATGCAGCTGGAAATCATCTTTCTCACCAAACCTTCGCAAGAACAGAAAACCAAACACCGCATGTTCTCACTCATAGGTGAGAACTGAACAATGAGATCACTTGGACTCGGGAAGGGGAACATCACACACCGGGGCCTGTCATGGCGAGGGGGGAGGGGGAAGGAATTGCACTGGGAGTTATACCTGATGTAAATGACGAGTTGATGGATGCTGACGAGTTGATGGGTGCAGCACAGCAACATGGCACAAGTATACATATGTAACAAACCTGCACGTTATGCACATGTACCCTAGAACTTAAAGTATAATAATTTTTAAAAAGGCAATTGAATTTTATAGATTTACTTTGCATCCTGCAAACCTGTTATAATTACTTATTAGTTCCAGGAATACCTTGTTGACCTTTGGTATTTTCTAATATAATATAATCATGTTATCTGTGAATTAAAACAGTTTTATTTCTTACTTCCAAATGTGTATACATTTTCTTTACTTGTCTTACTGCATTAACTAGGACATCCAGTATGATGCTGAATAAAAGCAGTGAGAGTGGTCATTGTTCCCATTTCAGCTCTTAGGAGAAATCATTCTGTTTCTCAAGATTAGTATGATATTAGCATAGGGTTTGGGGTGTTTTTTTGGCAGATATCCTTTATCAAATTGAGGAAGTTCCCCTTTCTTCAGAGTTTGCTGGGAGTTTTTATCCTGAATATGGGGTTGGATTTTGTCAGATGCTTTTCCTACATCTATTGATAGAATCATATAATTTTTCCAGCCTGTTGATAGATGAACCACATTAATTAATTTTCAAATGTTGAATCAGTCTTACATACTTGAAATCCCACTTGGCCACAGTGTATAATTATTTTTATTAATTATTAGATTCTCCCTGGGATGGAGTTCTCAGGGGAGCAAGTGAACTGTCACCTTTGCTCTCTGGGTGACTCAGCCCTTCCAGCCTGAGGGCTTTGGAAAGTCCAAACAAACTGAGGACAGAAGGGATCCCCCAGGACAGCACAGCTCCTCTACCAAAACGTGGCCAGGCTGCTTCAAGTGAGTCACCCATTTGTTCCTCCTCCTTTGTTTGGGCAGGACCTCCTGACCGGGGCCTCCAGCCACTCCTGCTGGTGTTCTCTGGCTGACAGACATTTGAAAACTTCCTGGGAAAGAGTTACCAGAGGGAGGGGCAGGTCACCACCTTTGCTGTTTGGGCAATTTAGACATTCCAGCCTCCACGCTTTGGAAAGTCCAAGCTGCCTGGGGGCAGAAGAAGTACCTCAGCACAACACAACTGCTTTATGAAAGCGTAGCCAGACTGCTTCTTTAAGTGGGTCCCCAATCCTGTTCCTCCTGACTCAGTGAGACCTTCCAACTGGGATCTCCAGCCACCTCCTACAGGTGTATTTTGGTTGGCAACATGTTTGTACTTCCCTAAGACAAATCTCCCAGATGAAGGGGCAAGCTGCTATTTTTGCTGTTTTGCAGCTATCACTGGTGATACCACCAAGTACCGGAAAATCTGAAGTGACTAGGGACTGGAGTGGACCCCAGAAAACAGCAGCAGCCTAAGGAAAGGTGGCCAGTCTGTTAAAAGAAAAGAACACAATAAAAAACAGAAGACTCCATCCAAAGGTCATCAACTTCAAAGATTGGAGGTAGATAAGCCCACAAAGATGAGAAAGGTAAAGCACAAAGCACTGAAAACTCAAAAAAGTTGGAGTGCCCTCCTTTCTTCAAATGACCACATCGCTTCTTCAGCAGGGGTTCAAAACTGGGCTGAGGCTGAGATGTCTGGAATGACAAAGGTATAACTTGAAATATGGATAAAAATGAACTTGCTAAAAGAGCACATTGTAACCCAATTCAGTACATCTAAAACTTACGATAAAACATTGTAGGAGCTGACAGACAAAATAGCCAGTATAGACAAATATGTAACCAACCTGATACAGCTGAAAAATCCTCTCTCCCCCTACCTTCCACCCTTCAATAGATCCCAGTGTGCGTTGCTTCTCTCTATGTGCCCAAGTGTTCTCCTCATTTACCTCCCAGTTATAATTGAGAAACTGTAGTATTTGGTTTTCTATTCCCGTGTCAGTTTTCTAAGGATAATGGCCTCCAGTTCCATCCATGTCCCTGCAGAAGACATGATCTCTTTCTTTTATGTGCTTGCATAGTATTCCATAGTGTATATGTACCACAATTTCTTTATCCATTCTATCATTGATGGGCATTTAGGTTGACTGCATGTCTTTGCTATTGTGAATAGTGCTGCAATAAACATGTGTGTATATGTGGCTTTATAATAGAATGATTTGTATTCCTTTGGATATATACCCAATTACGGGATTTCTGGGTCAAATGGTGTTTCTGTGTTTAGGTCTTTGAGAAATTGCCACACTGTCCACCACAATGGTTGAACTAATTTACACTCCCATCAACAGTGTAAAAATGTTCCTTTTTCTCCACAACCTCACAAGCATCTGTCATTTTTTGCCTTTTTAGTAATAGCCATTCTGAGTCATGTGAGATGGTATCTCATTGTGGTTTTGATTTGCATTTCTCCAATGATCAGTTATGTTGAGCTTTTTTTATATATGATTATTGAACACATGTATTTTTTTTTAGAAGCATCTGTTCATGTCCTTTGCCCACTTTTTAATGGGGTTGTTTGTTTGTTTTTTGTAAATTTGTTTAAGTTCCTTATAGAAGCTGGATATTAGACCTTTGTCAAATGCACAGTTTGCACACATTTCCTCCCATTATGTGGGTTGTCTGTTTAATCTGTTGATACTTTCACTGTGCAGAAGTTCTCCAGTTTGATTAGATCAATTTGTCAAATTTGCTTTGTTGCAACTGCTTTTGGTGACTTTGTCATGAAATCTTTACCTGTGCCTATATTCTGAATGATTTTTCTTAGGTTATCTTCCAGAGTTTTCATAGCTTTGGATTTTACATTTAAGTCTTTAATCCATCTTGAGCTAATTTTTGTATATAGTGTAAAGAAGGAGGTCCAGTTTCAATCTTCTGCATATGGCTAGTCAGTTATCTCAGCATCATTTATTGAATAGGAAATCTATAAATTGTTTTGGGCAATATGGCCATTTTAATGATACTGATTCTTCCTGTCCATGAGCCTGAAATGCTTTTTTATTGGTTTGTGTCATCTCTGATTTCTTTGAGCAGTGATTTGTAGTTCTCCTTGTAGAGATCTTTCACCTCCCTAGTTAGCTACATTCCTAGGTATTTACTTATTTTTGTGGCAGTTGTGAATGGAATTACCTTTCTGATTTGGCTCTCATATTGACTGTTGTTGGTATATAGGAATACTAAAAATTTCTGCACATTGATTTTGTATCTTGAGACTTCACTGAAGTTGCTTATCAACTTATGATGCTTTTTGGCTGAGAATACGGGTTTTTCTAGATATAGCAGCATGCCATCTGCAAACAGGGATAGTTTGACTTCCTCTCTTCCTGTTTGAATGCCCTTTATTTCTCTTTCTTGCCTGATTGCCCTGACCAGAACTTCCAATACTATGTTGAATAGGAGTGATGAGAAAGGGCATTCTTGTCTAGTGCCAATTTTCAAGAGGAATGCTTCCAGCTTTGCTCATTCAGTATAATGTTTGCTGTAAGTTTGTCATGTATGGTTCTTATTGTTTTGAAGTATGTTTCTTCAATACTTTGTTTATTGAGAGTTTTCAACTTGAAGGGATGTTGAATTTTATCAAAACCCTTTTCTGCACCTACTGAGATAATAATGTGACTTTTTTCTTTAGTTCTGTTTATGTGATGAATCACATTTATTTATTTGCATATGTTGAACCAACCTTGCATCCCAGGGGTAAAGCTTACTTGGTCATGTCTGATAAGTTTTTGATGTTCTGCTGGTTTCAGCTTGCCAGTATTTTGTTGAGGATTTTTGCATAGATGGTCAGTAAGGATATTGGCCTGATATTTTTGTTGTTGTTGTTGTTGTTGTTGTTGTGTCTTTGCCAGCTTTTGGTATCAGGATGATGCTAGCCCCATAGAATGAGCAGCAGTATCATGATACAGAGAATATTTCTCTGCTCTGTGGAGAGAGAGAGTGCAGCAATTGTAAGACATCGAATTCAGTGCTGCCCTGTTACAGCAGAAAGAAAACCCAGACCAAACTCAGCTCACAGCTGCCAACAGAGGGAGCATTTAAACCAGCCATAGCCAGAAGGAAATTGCTGATCCCACCAGTCAGAACTTGAGATCCCACAACGTTTGCCACCATGGGCTAATGTGTTCTGGAGCCCTAAATAAACTTGAAAGGCAGTCTAGGCCACAATGACTGCAACTCCTAGGTGAGTCTTAGTGTTGTACTGGGCCAAGAGCCAGTGGACTGGGCTGTGGGGGTGGACATGAAACCTACTGAAACATCAACCAGGGTGGCTAAGAGAGTACTGACATCACCCATTCCCTAAACACAAACTGCACAGCTTGCATCTCCAAAAGACACCCCTTCCTTCTGCTTAAGGATAGGAAAGAGTGGGGAGACCTTTGTCTGGTGGTATCTTGGATACCAGCTCAGTCACAGCAGGGTAGGGCACTGGTCATAGCTATCAGACATTTCTACACACACCCTCACCAGAAGGGAACCACCTTCCTTAAAGGGAAAGACCCAGTTCTGGCAGAATTCTTCACCTGCTGACTAAAGAGCCCTTGGGCCCGAATAATCAGCAGCAATATCCAAGTACTATGTTGGGGGCATCAGGTTGAGACTCTGAGGTTTGCTGTCCTCAGGTGAGACTCAAAACTATCCCAGCTGTGGTGGTTATAAGGAAAGACTACTTCTACTTAAGAAAAGTGGAAGGAATAGTAAAGGGGACTTTGTCTTGCACGTTAGGTACCGGCTCAGCCACAGGAGAGTGGAGCACCAAGTGGTCTCTTTGGGTCCTCAGTTCCAGGACTTCACTTTTGAACAGCATTTCTGGACCTGTGCTGGGCCAGAAGGGAGATCACTGTTCAAACAGGTGAGTCCAAGGTCAGGCAGAATTCACTACAAGCTGACTGAACATCAACACAATATCACTTTGGGCCTTAAGGGAATACCTACAGTAGTCTGGGAGTACTCCCCATACACCTGTGGGATTCCTTTGTATTCCCTGTATTCCCTATACAGGGTGGGATTCCTTTGCCTTTGAAAAGGAGAGGGAAGAGTGGGAAGAACTGTGCCTTGTGGGCCAGCTCAGCCACAGTACAATAGAACAACAGATAGACTACTAAGATTTTAGACTTTCATCCCTGGCTCATGAATGGACCTCTGGACATGCCTGAGATTCACAACACTGAATGGAAGGACACAGGCCTAGCTGGCTTTGCCCCTTGTCAATTGTACAGACCCAGGGACTTCAGTGAACATAAGCAGAAGCCAAGGAATGGTTACAGTAGGTGGTGGGTGAGACGCAGTGCTATACTGGTTTTAGGTGTGGCTCACCACTGCAGTCCTAGTGATGGTGGCCACAGTGGTGCTTGTGTCACACGGCCCCAGCTCCAGGTGGCTCAGAACAAAAAAAGAGACTCTGTTTGTTTGGCAGAAACAAGTAAGGTAAGAGAATAAGAGTTTCTGCTTGGTAATCTAGAGAATTATCCTGGATCTTGTCTAAGACAATCAAAGAAGTACCTCTATGAGTCTGAAAAAAACAAAAAACAAAAACAGACAAAAAAGCAGATACAGCTTAGATCATAACACCCAAGTACTTTCAAATATCTGGAAAGCCTTTGCAAGAAGGAAGGGTGCAAACAAGCCCAGACTGCTAAGACTACAGTAAATACATAACTCTTCAATGCCCAGACACAGATGAACATCTACAAGTATCAAGACAATCCAGGAAAACATGACCTCACCAGATAAACTAAATAAGTCACCAAGGACCAATCCTGGAGAAACAGAGATTTGTGAACTTTCAGGCAAAAAACTCAAGCTAGCAATTTTGAGGAAACTTAGGTAAATTCAAAATAACACAGAGGAAATTCAGGATTCTCTCAGATAACTTTCACAAACAGATTGAAATAATTAAATAGAATTGAGCAGAAGTTATTGAGCTGAAAAATACAATTGAAATACTGAAGAATGCATCAGAGTATTTTAACAGCAGAACTGATCAAGCAGAAGACATAATTAGTGGGCTTAAAGACAGGCACGATCAGAGGAGATATAATAAAAAAGAATAAAAACTAATGAAGCATGTCTACAGGATATAAAAACAGTCCCAAAAGGGCAAATTTAAGCATTATTGGCCTTAGAAATGAGGTAGAGAAAGAAATTGTGGCAGAAAGTTTATTGAAAGGGATAATAACATAAATTCCCAAATTTAGAGAAAGATTTTATTATCCAAGTACAAGAAGATTATAGAACACCAAACAGATTAAACTGCAAGAACACAACCTCGAGGCATTTAACAATTAAACTCCCAAAAGGTCAAGGATAAAGAAAGGATCCTAAAAGCAACAAGAAAAAATAAACAAGTAACATACAGTGGTGCTCCAATAAACCAGGCATTAAACTTTTCAGTGGAAACCTTACAGGCCAGGAGAGAGTGGAGAGAGTGGCATGACATATTTAAACTGCTGAAGGAAAAAAAAAAAAAAAAAAAAAAAAAAAAAAAAAAAAAAACCTTTTACCCTACAATAATATATTCCATGAAAATATCCTTCAAATATAGGATAATAAGGAGAAATAAAGACGTTTCCAGACAAATAGTAGCTGAGGGGTTTTATCAACACCAGACCTGCTCTACAAGAAATGCTAAAGGGAGTTCTTTAGTTAGAAATAGAAGGACATTAATGAGAAATAATAATTCGCCTGAAGGTACAAAACTCACTGGTGATAGTATACAGAAAAACAGAATATTATGACACTGTAACTGTAGTGCATAAACCACTCTTATCTTAAGTAGAAAGACTAAACAATAAACCTATTAAAAATAAAAACTGCAAAGACTTTTCAAGACACATATAATACAATAAAGTATAAATGGGAAGGGGTAGTTAAAAAGCAGGGGGCCAAAATTAAGTCATAATATTTTTTATTAGTTTTCTTTTTGCTTGCTTGTTTGGTTGGTTATACAGTGTTAAGTTGTTATCAGCGTAAAATAATGAGTTATATTGTATTTAAATAAAACTTGTGTTTAAATAATTGTAAACGATATAAGAGGGAAATTTATAGCCATCTAAGTGCCAACATCAAAGGAAGAAAAACTTCAAATAAACAACCTAACAATGTATCTTAAATAACAAGAAAAAGAAGAGCAAACAAACCCAAAATTAGTAGAAGAAAATAAAAACAAAGATCAGAGAAGAAATACACGAAATTGTAATGAAGAAAGTAATAAAAACATGAATGAAACAAAAAGTTGTTTTTTTGAAAAGTTAAACAAAATTGACACACCTTTAGCCAGACTAAGAAAAAAAGAAAGAACATACAAATAAATAAAATCAGAGATGAAAAAGGAGACATTATAACCAAATCTGCAGAAATTCAAAGGATCATTAGTGGCTACTATGAGCAACTATATGCCAATAAATTGGAAAATCCAGAAGAAATGGGTAAATTCCTAGACACATATAACCTACCAACATTGAGTCACGAAGAAATCTAAAACCCGAATAGACCAATAACAAGCAATGAAATTGAAACCAAAATAAAATGTCTCCCAACAAAGAAAAGCCCAGGACCCAATGGTTTCACTGCTAAATTCTACCAAACATTTAAAGAACTAATACCAACCCTACTGAAACTATTCTGAAAAATGAAGGAGGAGAGAATACTTCCAAATTTATTCAATAAGGCTAGTAGTACTCTGATACCAAAACCAGGTAAACACATAGCATAAAAATAAAATTATAGGCCAATATCCCTAATGAATATTGATGCAAAAATGGTAAACAAAATACTTTGGCAATACAATAAAGAGATCATTCATCATGACCAAGTGGGATATATCCCTGGCATGCAAGGATTGATCAATATACACAAATCAATCGATGTGATATATCATATCAACAGAATGAAGGACAAAATCCATATGCTGAAATTTATGCTGAAAAAGCAGTTGATAAAATTCAACATCACTTCATGTTGAACTCTCAAAAAACTGGATATAAAAGTAATATGTCTAAACATAATAAAAGCCATATATGATAGACTCACAGCTAGTATTATGCTGAATGGGGAAAATCTGAAATCTTTTTTTAAAGATCTGGAACATAACAAGGATGGCCACTTATACCATTATTCAACATAGTATTGGAAGCCCTAGCTAGAGCAATTAGGCAAGAGGAAGAAACAAAGGGCATCCAAATTGAAAAGGATGAAGTCAAATTACTCTTGTTTGCGAATAATATAATCTTATATTTGGAAAAACCTAAAGACTTCACCAAAAAACTATTAGAACTGATTAAAAAATTAGATACAGCTTCAGGATACAAAATCAGCATACAAAAAATGAGTAGCATTTCTAATATGCCAACAGTGAACAATCTGCAAAAGAAATAAAGTAATCCCATTTACAATAGCAACAAATAAAATTAAACACCTAGAAATTAACTTAACCAAAGAAGTGAAAGATCTCTATGATGAAAACTATAAGACACTGACGACAGAAATTAAAGAAGACACCAAAACAAATGGAAAAACATTCCAAGTTCATGAATTGGAAGGATCAATATTGCTAACATGTCCATACTACCTAAAGCAATCTACAGATTAAATGCAATCCCTATCAAAATACCAGTATTTCTCAAAGAAATAGAAAAAACAATTCTAATATTTATATGTAACCACAAAGACTCAGAATATCCAAAGCTATACTAAGCCAAAATAACAGAACTAGAGGAATCACGTTACCTGACCTCAAATTATACTACAGAATTATAGTAATCAAAATGGTATGATACTGGCATGAGAACAGAAACGTAGACCAAGGGAACAGAATAGAGATCACAGAAATACATAGACATGACTAAAGCAAACTCATTTTTGACAAAGGTGTCAAGAATATACACTGGGAATAGGACAGTCTATTTAATATATGGTGCTAGGAAAATTGGATATCTATATGCGGAAGAATAAAACTAGACCCCTATCTCTCACCATATACAAAAAATAAAATCACAATGGATTGAAGACTTCAATCTGAAACCTCAAACTATGAAACTGCTACAACAAAACATTGGAAAACTCTCCAGGACATTGGTCTGGGCAAAATTTTCTTGAGTCATGCCCCATAAGCACAGGCAATTAAAACAAATGGGATCATATTGAGTTAAAAAGATTCTGCACAGCAAAGAAAACAATCATCAAAATGAAGAGACAATCTACAGAATGGGAGAAAATATTTGCAAACTACCCATCTGACAAGGGATTAATAACGAGACCATATAAATTGCTCAAACAACTCTATGGGGAAAAATTTAATCATCCAATTAAAAATGGGCCAGGTGCAGTAGCTCCAGCCTGTAATCCTAGTACTTTGGGAGAATGAGGCAGGCAGATTGCTTGAGCACAGGAGTTTGAGACCAACCTGGGCAATATGGTACACCCCATCTCTACAAAAAATGCAAAAATTGGCCAGGTGTTGTGGTATGTACCTGTGGTCCCAGCTATTCATGGGGCTGAGGTGGCAGGATTCCTTGAACCAGGAGGGTTGAGGCTGCAGTGAGCCGTGGTCATACTACTACACTCCAGCACGCATAATAGAGCAATACCCTTTCTCAAAAACAACAAAAAATGGGCAAAAGATTTGAATATACATTTCTTAAAAGACATACAAATAGCAAACAGGCATATGAAAAGGTGCTCAACATCACTATTGACCAAAGAAATGCAAATGAAAACTACAAAGAGATATCCTCTCATCCCAGTGAAAAATGGCTTATATCCAAAAGATTTTCAATAACAAGTGCTTGGGAGGATGTGGAGAAATAGGAACTCTCATACCCTTTTAACGGAAATGCAAACTAATACAACCACTGTGGAAAACAGTTTGGATGATCCTGAAAAATACTGAAAATAGAGCTACCACAGGATCCAGCAATCCCACTGCTGGGTATATACCCAAAAGAAAGGAAATCAATATAGCAAATAGATATCTGCACTTTCATGTTTGTTGCTGCACTGTTCACAATAACCAAGATTTGGAAACAACATATGAGTTCATCAACAGATGAATATATTAATAAAATATGGTACTTATACTCAATGGTGTACTACTCAGCCATAAAAAGAAATTAGATTTGTAACAACATGGACGGAACATGGATGGTACTGGAGTTTGGTATGTTAAGTGAAATAACTGAGGCACAGAAAGACAAACATCTCATGTTCTCACCTATTTAAAACTGTAAAAACCCTAGAAGAAAACCTAGGTAATACCATTCAGGACATAGGCATGGGCAAGGACTTCATGACTAAAACACCAAAAGCAGCAGCAACAAAAGCCAAAATTGACAAACGATTTTAATTAAACTAAAGAGCTTCTGCACAGCAAAAGAAACTACCATCAGAGTGAACAGGCAACCTACAGAATGGGAGAACATTTTTGCAATCTATTCATTTGACAAAGGGCTAATATCCAGAACCTATAAAGAACTCAATCAAATTTACAAGAAAAAAGCAAACAACCCCATCAAAAAGTGGGCAAAGGATACAAAAAGACACTTCTCAAAAGAAGACATTCATACAGCCAACAGACACATGGAAAAATGCTCATCATCACTGGCCATCAGAGAAATGCAAATCAAAACCACAATGAGATACCATCTCACACCAGTTAGAATGGCAATCTTTTGAAAAACAGGAAACAACAGGTGCTGGAAAGGATGTGGAGAAATAGGAACAGTTTTACACTGTTGGTGGGATTGTAAACTAGTTCAACAATTGTGGAAAACAGCATGGTGATTCCTCAAGGATCTAGAACTAGAAACACCATATGACCCAGCCATCACATTACTGGATATATACCCAAAGGATTATAAATCATGCTGCTACAAAGACACATGCACACGTATGTTTATTACAGCACTATTCACAATAGGAAAGACTTGGAATCAACCCAAATATCCATCAGTGACAGACTGCATTAAGAAAATGTGGCACATATACACCATGGAATACTATGCAGCCATAAAAAGGGATGAGTTCATGTTCTTTGTAGGGACATGAATGCATCTGAAACCATCATTCTCAGAAAACTGTCGCAAGAACAGAAAACCAAATACCGCATGTTCTCACTCATAGGTGGGAATTGAACAATGAGATCACTTGGGCACAGGAAGGGGAACACCACACACTGGGTCCTATTGTGGGGAGGGGGTAGTGGGGAGGGATAGCATTAGGAGATATACCTAATGTAAATGACGAGTTAATGGGTGCAGCACACCAACATGGCACATGTATACATATGTAACAAACCTGCACATTGTGCACATGTACCCTAGAACTTAAAGTATAATAAAAAAAAATCAAAATAATTGAACTCATAGAGATGGAGGGTAGAAGGATGCTTACCAGAGGATAGGAAGAGTAGTGGATGTTGAGGGTGGGGAGGTGGGGATAGTTAATGGATACAAAAACTATAGTTAGAAAGAATGAATAAGACCTAGTGTTTGATAACACAACAAGGTGATTGTAATAAATAATAATTTAATTGTACAATTTAGAATAACTAAAAGAGTATAATTAGGTTGTTTGTAACCCAAAGGATAAATACTTGCGGGGACGGATACCCCATTCTCCATGATGTGGTTATGATGCCTGTATCAAAACATCCCATGTACTCCACAATTATATACTACTAGTATGTACCCACAAAAATTAAAACTAAAAATTAAAAAAAAGGAAAATAAAATATTTTATTTTATCTTTATTTATTTTTTTCTAATTTTTTTTCTGCTCAGGCCTGAGTTTCTGTCCTATATTATTTTTCTCCTTTCTGAAGAATTTTTAAAATAGTATTTGCAAGGCTGGTGTACTGGTGACAAAATCCCTCAATTTTTGTTTGCCTGAGTAAGTATTTATTTCTCCTTCACTTTTGAAGATTAATTTGATTAGAGTAGAATTTTAGATGGTGGATTTTTTTCTTTCAATACTTTAAATATTTCACTCCAGTGTCTTCTTGTATGCATGATTTCTGAAAAGAATTATAATGTAATTCTTGTATTTGCTCCTCTATACAGAAGACCTTTTTTCTCTCCACGTTTCGAGACTTTATTTTTCTATACAATGGGAACATTTAACATCCTCTAGTCTAGCTATTTTAAAATATACAATATATTTTTGTTAAGGTTAGTCACCCTACTGTAAAATGAAACACTAAAACTTATTCTTAAGATTATCGATATGCTAATTTATCTAATTTGATCATTACACATTGTATACATGTTTTGAAACATCACACTGTACCCCATAAATATATACAATTACGTGCCAATTAAAACACTAAAAAGATTCTGTTTTTTTGTTTTCTGTAGCTTGAATATAATATGCCTAGCTTATTTTTTCAGTAGTAGGTTTTTTAAAATCTTGTTTGGTATTATATGAGCTTCCTACATTTGTGGTTGGATGTCCATTATTAATTTTGTAATTCTCATTCATCATCGTTTAAATATTTCTTCTGTCCTTTTCTTGTTTTCTTTTCCTTTTGGTACCCTCACTGTGTGTGTGTTACAGCTTTTGTAAATGTCTCACAGATTTTGGATATTCTGTTCTATCTTTTCTTTCTTTTTTCTCTCTATGTTTCAATTTTGGGAGTTTATAGTTGACATATTTTTAAGCTCACTGATTCTTTCCTTGGCTATTTCCCATTTTATCAATTACCCCATCAAAGACATTCTTTATTTCTCTTACATTATGTTTGATTTCTAACATGTCCTTTTTATTTTGTCTTACAGTTTTTATATAATTGCCTATCTTGCTCATCTGGTTTTTACATGGTCCTTTTTTTTTTTTTCTGTGAGAACTCTTAGCCTATAGATCATAGTTGTTTTAAATTATCAGTCTAATAATCCCAATATCCTTGCCACCATGCCTTTTTGGCTCTGATGCTTGCTGTGTCTCTTCAAACTGTGTCTTTGGCCATTTAGTATCTTCTGTAATCTTTTTGCTGAAAGGCAGACATAATGTACTGGCTAAAAAGAACTGAGGTAAACAGGCCATTAGTGTGAAGTTCTATGTTTATCTGGCTAGGAGTTAATATGTGTTTATTGTTAGCTGTAGCTGTAGAGGTCAGAGGCTAAAATTTCTTCTAATGTCTTCGTTATTGTCTTCACTGTTGTCTTTGGATTTTTTTTAGATATTTCTTCTTCATTATGGTCTGAGACATGCAATTATTTCATTGTATTTCCCTGTCATTTTACAGGAGACCGGTTTATGTGGTACAAAGGTGTTGAGGGAGGAGAAGCATTCTATATTCTTATGATTAGGTCTCACTCTGTTAGTGACCCTGTGACCTTGGGCTATAACTTCTCCAAGTGCTTCTCAGTATTTGTCCCCCTCTGGTGAGATAGAAGGGACAGAAAGGGATGGAGTTGGTTATTTCTCTTACCCCAGGTTAGTTAAGCTTTAGAAAAATTTAGTCAATTAAGATCTGCTGAAACAGTTTCACTGGAAGGCAGGTATTGTTTAGAAAAACAGAAGACTCTGGGCCTATTGCAAAACTCTGGGCATATTTCCCTCTTACCAGCTGAAATTAGTAGGAGAACCTTTGGACTCACAGAGGTAAAACTTACACAAGTGTATACCTTCCCTGCTTTTCCATGCAGAGCCCTCAGTAATTCATATGTTATGGGTTAACTTTTTTCTACTCCTATACTGTTACCAACGGAGATTTTTGCTCCTGGGCTTCTATTCTGGTTAGCTGTGATTCCCTGCATCTGCCAATCTGCCTCTTCAATTTTGGGGCCAGCAGTTTGTTTGCTCTATGACCTGAATTCTTGGATGGATCTAAGAAGAGATGTTGACTTTTGATTTTCTCAGTTTTTTTTTTCTTACTGAAGATGGAAGTGACAACATCTAAGCTTCTTACATGGAAGACCAGAACTTGGAAGTTCATTTATTCTTTTAAAAATTAATTCGGGATTTACTGAGCACATACTACATACATATCAAGCATTAATGTAGGAACAAGAAATACAGTAGTGAGTAAGATAGACAAAAGTCCTGCTCCCAAGTTTATATTCTGGTTGATGACACCGAATAAAAAACTAAACATTTAAAGTACTAGCTATGGGGAAGCTGGAAAGATGGTTGAATAGGAACAACTCTGGTCTGCAGCTCCTAGAGATTTCAACACAGAAGGCAGGTGGTTTTTTGCATTTCCAACTGAGGTATCCGGTTCATCTCATTGGGACTGGTTGGACAGTGGGTGCAGCCCACAGAGGGAGAGTTGAAGCAGGATGGGGCATTGCTTCACCCAGGAAGTGCAAGGGGTTGAGGAATTCTCTCCCCTACCCAAGGGAGACCATGAGGAACGGTGCATTCCAGCCCAGATACTATGCTTTTCCCATGGCCTTTACAAACCACAGACCAGGAGATTCCCTCCGGTGCCTATGCCACCAGAGCGCTGGGTATCAAGCACAAAACAGGGTGGCCATTTGGGCAGACATCGTGCTAGCTGCAGGAGTTTATTTTTCCATATCCCAATGGTGCCTGGAATGCCAGCAAGACAGGCAAGACTCTTCACACTCCTGGAAAGGGGGCTGAAGCCAGGGAGCAAAGTGATCTGGCTTGGTGGGTCCCACCCCCCCTCCCCCCCCCGGCCAGAGACCAGCAAGCTAAGATCCACGGGCTTGAAATTCTCACTACCAGCGCAGCAGTATGAGGTCTACCCGGGACGCTCGAGCTTGGTGACAGGAGGGGCGTCTGCCATTGCTGAGGCTTGAGTACACAGTTTTATCCTCACAGTGTAAACAAAGCCGCTGGGAAGTTCGAACTGGGTGCAGCCCACCGCAGCTCATCAAGGCTGCTGTGGCCAGACTGCCTCTCTAGATTCCTCCTCTCTGGGCAGGGAACCTCTGAAAAAAAGGCAGCAGTCCCAGTCAGGGGCTTATAGATAAAACATCTCACTGGGAGAGAGCACATGGGGGAAGGGGCAACTGTGGGCGCAGCCTCAGCAGACCTAAACATCTCTGCCTGATGGCTCTGAAGAGAGGAGTGGATCTCCCAGAACAGTGTTCAAGCTCTGCTAAGAGACAGACTGCCTCCTCAAATGGGTCCCTGACCCCCATGTATCCTGACTGGGAGACCACTCCCAGTAGGGGCTGACAGACACCTCATACAGGACAGCTCTGGCTGGCATTTGGTGGGTGCCCCTCTGGCACGAAGTTTCCAGAGGAAGGAATGAAACAGGGTCTGGATTGCACCTCCAGCAAACACCAGCAGACCTGCAGCAGAGGAGCCTGACTCTTAGAAGGAAAACCAACAAACAGAATGGGATAGCATCAACATCAACAAAAAGGACATCCACTCGGAGACCCCATCCAAAGGTCTCCAACATGAAAGACCAAAGGCAGAAAAATCCATGAAGATGTGGAGAAACAAGCACAAAAAGGCTGAAAATTGCAAAAATCAGAATGACTTTTCTCCTGCAAAGGATTACAACACCTTGCCAGCAAGGGAACAAACTGGATGGAGAATGAGTTTGATGAATAGACAGAAGTAGGCTTCAGAAGGTGGGTAATAACAAACTTCTCTGAGCTAAAAGAGCATGTTCTAATCCAACGCGAGGAAGCTAAAAACCTTGAAAAACAGATACACAAATTGCTTACTAGAATAACCAGTTTCAAGAGGAACATAAAAGACCTGATAGAGGTGAACAACATAGCACAAGAACTTCGTGAAGTGTAAACAAGTACCAATAGCTGAATCAATCAAGTAGAATACAGGATATCAGAGATTGAAGATTCACTTAATGAAATAAAGAGAGAAGACAAGATTAGAGAAAAAAGAAAGAAAAAGAATGAACAAATCATCCAAGAAATGTGGGACTACATGAAAAATCCAAGCCTACGTTTGATTAGTGTACTTTAAAGTGATGAGGAAACTGAAACCAAGTTGGAAAACACTCTTCAGGATATTGTCCAGGAGAACTTTTCCAACACAGCAAGACAAGCTAACATTCAAATTCAGGAAATACAGAGAACACAGCAAAGATACCCCTCAAGAAGAGCAACCCCAAGACGCATAATCATCAGATTCACCAAGGTTGAAATGAAGGAAAAAATATTAAGGGCAGCCAGAGAGAAAGGTCAGGTTACCCACAAAGGGAAGCCCATCAGACTAACAGTGTATCTCTCTGCAGAAACCCTACAAGCCAGAACAGAGTGGGGACCAATATTCAACATTCTTAAAGAAAATAATTTTCAACACAGAATTTCATAAGGGTATTCAGTTAGAAAAAGAAGAAGTCAAATCGTCCCTCTTTGCAGATGACATGATTGTATATTTAGAAAAACCCATAATCTCAGCCCAAAATCTCCTTAAGTTGATAAGCAACTTCAGCAAAGTCTCAGGATACAAAATTAATGTGCAAAAATCACAAGCATTCTTACACACCAGTAACAGAAAAACAGAGAGCCAAATCATGAATGAACTTCCATTCACAATTGCTTCAAAGAGAATAAAAAACCTAGGAATCCAACTTACAAGGGATGTAAAGGACCTCTTTCATGAGAACTACAAACCACTGCTCAGTGAAATAAAAGAGGACACAAACAAATGGAAGAACATACCATGCTCATGGATAGGAAGAATCAATATCGTGAAAATGGCCAGACTGCCCAAGGTTATTTATATATTCAATGCCATCCCCATCAAGCTACCAATGACTTTCTTCACAGAATTGGAAAGAACTGCATTAAAGTTCATATGGAACCAAAAAAGAGCCTGCATCTCTGAGACAATCCTAAGTCAAAAGAACAAAGCTGGAGGCATCACGCTACCTGACTTCAAACTATACTACAAGGCTACAGTAACCAAAACAGCATGGTACTGGTACCAAAACAGAGATATAGACCAATGGAACAGAACAGAGCCCTCAGAAATAATACCACACATCTACAGCCATCTGATCTTTGACAAACCTGAGAGAAACAAGAAATGGGGAAAGGATTCCCTATTTAATAAATGGTGCTGGGAAAATTGGCTAGCCATAAGTAGAAAGCTGAAACTGGATCCTTTCCTTACTCCTTATACGAAAATTAATTCAAGATGGATTAGAGACTTAAATGTTAGACCTAATACCATAAAAGACCTAGAAGAAAACCTAGGTAATACCATTCAGGACATAGGCATGGGTAAGGACTTCACGTCTAAAACACCAAGAGCAACAGCAGCAAAAGCCGAAAATGACAAATGAAATCTAATTAAACTAAAGAGCTTCTGCACAGCAAAAGAAACTACCATCAGAGTGAACAGGCAACCTACAGAATGGGAGAAAATTTTTGCAATCTACTCATCTGACAAAGGGCTAATATCCAGAACCTACAAAGAACTCAAACAAATTTACAAGAATAAAACAAACAACCCCATCAAAAAAATGGACAAAGGATATGAACAGACATTTCTCAAAAGAAGACATTCATACAGCCAACAGACACATGAAAAAAATGCTCATCGTTGCTCGTCATCAGAGAAATGCAAATCAAAACCACAACGAGATACCATCTCACACCAGTTAGAATGACAATCATTAAAAAGTCAGGAAACAACAGGTACCGAAGAGGATGTGGAGAAATAGGAACACTTTTACACTGTTGGTGGGATTGTAAACTAGTTCAACAATTGTGGAAAACAGTATGGCGATTCTTCAAGGATCTAGAACTAGAAATACCATATGACCCAGACATCGTATTACTGAGTATATACCCAAAGTATTATAAATCATGCTGCTATAAAGACTCATGCACCCGTATGTTTATTACGGCACTATTCACAATAGTAAAGACTTGGAATCAACCCAAATGTCCATCAGTGACAGACTGGATTAAGAAAATGTGGCACATATACACCATGCAATACTATGCAGTCATAAAAAAGGATGAGTTCCTGTCCTTTGAAGGGACATGGGTGTAGTTGGAAGCCATCATTCTCAGCAAACTTTTGCAAGAACAGAAAACCAAACACCGCATGTTCTCACTCATAGCTGGAAATTGAACTTTGAGATCACTTGGACATGGGAAGGGGAGCATCACACACCGAGGCCTATTATGGGGAGGGGGAAGGGATGGCATTGGGAGTTATAACTGATGAAAATGATGAGTTGATGGGTGCTGATGAGTTGATGGGTGCAGCACACCAACATGGCACATGTATACACATGTAATAAACCTGCACGTTGTGCACATGTACCCTAGAACTTAAAGTATAAAAATAAAAATTAAAAAAAAGAATTTCATATCTAGCCAAACTAAGTTTCGTAAGCAAAGGAGAAATAAAATCCTTTACAGACACAAATGTTGAGAGATTTTGTCACCACCGGGACTGCCTAACAAGAGCTTCTGAAAGAAGCACTAAACATATAAAGGAACAACTGGTACCACCCCCTGCAAAAACATACCAAATTGTAAAGACCATAAACACTATGAAGAAACTGCATCAACTAATTAATAAAATGACCAGCTAGCATCATAATGATAGGATTAAATTTACACAAAAAATATTAACCTTAAATGTAAATGAGCTAAATGCCACAATCAAAAGACACAGACTGGCAAGTTGAATAGAGTCAAGACCCATCAGCGCTGTATTCAAGAGACCCATCTTACATGCAAAATCACACAGATGCTCAAAATAAAGGGATGGAGGAATATTTAACAATCAAATGGAAAGTCAAAAAAAAAAAAAGGCAGGGGTTGCAATCATAGTCTCTGATAAAACTGACTTTAAACGAACAAAGATCAAAAGAGACAAAGACGGTCATTACAGAATGGTAAAGGGATCAATGCAACAAGAAGAGCTAACTATCCTAAATATATACTCACCCAATACAGGAGCACCCGGATTCATAAAGCAATTTCTTAGATACCTACAAAGAGACTTAGACTCCCACACAATAATAGTGGGATAATTTTTCACCCCACTGTCAATATTAGAAAGATCTATGAGACAGAAAATCAACAAGGATATTCAGGTCTTGAACTCAGCTCTAGACCAAGTGGACCTAATAGGCATCTACAAAACTCTCCACCCCAAACCAACAGAATATACCTTCTTCTCAGAACCTCATGACACTTATTCTAAAATTGACCACATAATCGGAAGTAAAACAGTTCTCAGCAAATGCAAAAGAACAAAAATCATAACAACCTCTGAGACAACAGTGCAATCAAATTAGAACTCAGGATTAAGAAACTCACTCACACAACTACATGCAAACTGAACGACCTGCTCCTGAATGACTGCTGGGTAAACAATGAAATTAAGGCAGAAATAAAGATGTTCTTTGAAACCAATGAGAACAAAGACACAACATACCAGAATCTCTGGAATACATTTAATGCAGTGTTTAGAGAAGAATTTACAGCACTAAATGTCCACCAGAGAAAGCAGGAAAGATCTAAAATCAACACACTAACATTAAAATTAAAAGAACTAGAGAAGCAAGAGCAAACACATTCAAAAGCTAGCAGAGGACAAGAAATAACTAAGATCAGAGCAGAACTGAAGGAGACAGAGACACAAAAAACCCTTCAAAAAATCAGTGAATTCAGGAGCTAGTTTTTTGAAAAGATTAACAAAATAGATAGACTCCTAACCAGAATAATAAAGAAGAAAAGAGAGAAGAATCAAATAGATGCAATAAAAAATGATAAAAAAAGATAGCATCACAGATCCCACAGAAACACAAACTACCATCAGAGAATACTATAAAATTTTTCTGTGCAAATAAACTAGAAAATCTAGAAGAAATGGATAAGTTCCTAGATACATACACCATGCCAAGCCTAAACCAGGATGAAGTCAAATCCCTGAATAGACCAATAAGAAGTTCTAAAATTGAGGCAGTAATTAATAGCCTACTAAGCAAAAAAGTCCAGGACCAGACGAATTCACAGCCAAATTCTACCAAAGGTACAAAGAGGAGCTGCTACCATTTTTTTTCTGAAACTATTCCAAACAATAGAAAAAGAGGGAATCCTTCCTAACTCGTTTTATGAGGGAGCATCATCCTGATAACAAAACGTGGCAGAGACACAACCAAAAAAAGAAAATTTCAGGCCAATATTCCTGATAAACATCGATGCAAAAATTCTCAGTAAAAACACTGGCAAGCCAAATCCAGCAGAAAGCTAAAAAGCTTATCCACCACGATCAAGTCGGCTTCATCCCTGGGATGCAAGACTGGTTCAACATACCAAAACAATAAACGTAATCCATCACATCAACAGAACCAGCAACAAAAACCACATGATTATCTCAATAGATGCAGAAAAGGCCTTTGACAAAATTCAACAGCCCTTCATGCTAAAAACTCTCAATAAATTAGGTATTGATTTGGATGTATCTCAAAATAATAAGGGCTATTTATGAAAAACCCACAGCCAATATCATGCTGAATGGGCAAAAACTGGAAGCATTCCCTTTGAAAACTGGCACAAGACAAAGACGCCCTCTCTCACCACTGTTATTCAACATTATATTGGAAGTTCTGGCCAGGGCAATCAGGTAAGAGAAAGAAATAAAGGGTATTCAAATAGGAATAGAAAAACTCAGATTGTCTCTGTTTGCAGATGACAAGATTTTATATTTAGAAAAACCCATCTCTCAGCCCAAAATGTCCTTAAGCTGATGAGCAACTTCAGCAAATCTCAGGATACAAAATCAATGTGCAAAAATCACAAGCATTCCTATACACCAATAACAGACAGAGAGCCAAATCTTCAGTGAACACCCATTAAAAATTGCTACAAAAAGAATAAAATACCTAGGAATACAACTTACAAGGGATGTGAAAGACCTCTTCAAGAAGAACAACAAACCACTGCTCAAGGAAATAAGAGAGGACACAAATAAATGGAAAAACATTCCATGCTCATGGATAGGAAGAATCAATATCGTGTAAATAGTCAATCTGCCCAACGTAATTTATAGAATCAATGCTATCCCCATCAATCTACCATTGACTTTCTTCATAGAATTAGAAAAAAAGAACTTTAAATTTCATATGGAACCAAAAAAGAGCCCACATAACCAAGAAAATCCTAAGCAAAAAGAGCAAAGCTGAAAGCATCACGCTACCTGACTTGAAACTATACTACAAGGCCACAGTAACCAAAACAGCATGGTACTGGTACCAAAACAGAGATATAGACCAATGGAACAAGACTGAGTCCTCAGAAATAACACCACACATCTACAACCATCTGATCTTTGACAAACCTGACAAAAACAAGCAATGGAGAAAGGATTCCCTATTTAATATATGGCATTGGGAAAACTGGCTAGCCATATGCAGAAAAGTGAAACTGGACCACTTCCTTACACCTTATAGAAAAGTTAGCTCAAGATGGATTAAATACTTAAATGTAAGACCTAAAACCGTAAAAACCCTAGAAGAAAACCCAGGCAATACCATTCAAAACATAGTCATGGGCAAAGACTTAATGACTAAAACACCAAAAGCAATGGCAACAAAGGCAAAATTGACAAATGGGATCTAATTAAACTAAAGAGCTTCTGCACAGCAAAAGAAACTACCATCAGAGTGAACAGGCAACCTACAGAATGGGAGAAAATTTTTTCAATCTGTCCATCTAAGAAAGGGCTAATATCCAAAATCTACAAATAACAAACTAATTTACAAGAGTAAAACAAGCAACCCCATCAAAAGTGGGTAACGGATATGAACAGACGCTTCTCAAAAGAAGACAATGTGTGGTCAACAAACATATGAAAGAAAGCTCATCATCACTGGTCATTAGAGAAATGCAAATCAAAACCACAATGAGATACCATCTCATGCTAGTTAAAATGGTGATCATTAAAAAGTCAGGAAACAACAGATGCTGGAGAGGATGTGGAAAAAATAGGAACACTTTTATGCTGTTGGTGGGAGTGTAAATTAGTTCAACCATTGTGGAAGACAGTGTGGCAATTCCTTAAGTATCTAGAACCAGAAATACCAGTTGACCCAGCAATCCCATTACTGGGTATACACCCAAAGGATTATAAATCATTCTGCTATAAAGATGCATGCAGAAGTTTGTTTGTTTGTTTTTCTTTGTCAGCACTATTCACAATAGCAAAGACTTGAAACCAACCCAAATGTCCATCAAAGATAGACTGGATGAAGAAAATGTGACACATACACACCATGGACTACTATGCAGCCATAAAAATGGATGAGTTCATGTCCTTTGCTGGGATATGGATGAAGCTAGAAAACATCATTCTCAGCAAACTTTCACAAGAACAGAAAACCAAACACCATTCTCACTCACAAGTGGGAGTTGAACAATGAGAACACATGGACACAGGGAGGGGAACATCACACACTGGGGCCTGTCAGGGGGTAGGGGCTAGGGGAGGGATACAATTAGGAGAAATACCTAATGTAGGTGATAGGTTGATGGGTGCAGCAAACCACCATGGCACGTGTATATCTATGTAATAAAACTGTACACTCTGCACATGTACCCCAGAACTTAAAGTATAATTTAAAAAGTGCTAGTTATGCAACTGTATACATAATATTTTATTTAAATCAATTATGTTTTACTTGCAAAAATTTATTTTAAAAGGAAACTATAACACTTTTGTAAGTGGAGAGGCAGCAATATTCCACCATCAAAAGATAAGCATAAAATAAATTTGTAACTTGTAAAGAAATGATCATAGTAGCCACTATAATCATATCCAATGTCACCTTTAGAACCCATGCCAAACATTGGGAAGCATTTAGTTGAGCCCATTGCTTTTCATATAAGGAAATCAAGAATCATAAGGCAAGAGTAATTTGAGCACATCCTCAGTCAGATCTCATATCTCCAAGGGCCAAATATATTCCCCCCCTTTTTTTTATCAAAGAGAAGAGACACACAAGAAAGCTGGATATGGTCATGCAAGTTCTCCATAGCACAACTCTAGGACATACCAGTTACTTGGACTACAATATGAATGGTGTTCCTTGGAGATGAACAGTGTACAATCTGAACCTGTATGACCATAAGCAAAGTCCCTCAAGACTCAATATTAGGGAAATAGAGCACAATGATTAAAAGTGCAAGATTTGGAGACAGCTGGTACCAGTGTGTGACCTCAGAAAAGTGATTTTAACTTCGGTCTGCCTCTGAAGATAATTATAGTACTTTCTTCTTGAGGCTGGGGTAGAAATTAGATTGATGATATTGCTCAGCAGTGCACCTGACATCTGGTAAGCACTAACACCTGTGAACTATCATTATTATTATAGCTCCAAGACCAAAGAATTTCAAATAGGCCTTGGATTTTCTTTTTTTTTAACTTTTATTTTAAGTTCAGGAGCGCATTGCAGGTTTGTTACATTGGTAAGCTCGTGTCACAGGGGTTTGTTGTATAGATTATTTTGTCGCATGGGTATAACACTGTTACACTCAATTGTTATCTTCCTGCTCCTGTCTCTCCTTCCACCCTCCATCCTCAAGTAGAAGTGTTTGTTGTTCTTTTCTTTGTGCTCATGAATTCTCACCATTTAGCTCCAACTTGTAAATGAAAATATGCGGTATTTAGTTTTCTGAAGTTCACTAAGGATAATGCCCTCCAGCTCCATCCATGTTACCCCAAAAGACATAATCTCGTCCATTTTTATAGATGCATAGTATTCCATGGTGTATATGTACATTTTCTTTATCCAATCTGTCATTGATGGGCATTTATGTTGATTTCATGTCTTTGGTATTGTGAATAGTACTGCTGTCAACATTCACGTTCATGTGTCTTTATGGTAGAATGATTAATATTCCTATTGGTATATACCCAGTTATAAGAATGCTGGGTCAAATGGCAATTCTATTTGTAGCTCTTTGAGGAATTGCCATACTGCTTTCCACAATGGTTGAATTAATTTACTCTCCCACCAACAGTGTGTAATTATTCCCTTTTCTCCACAATCTCTCCTGCATCTGTTGTTTTTTGACTTTTTACTAATAGCCATTCTGGGCGATATGAGATGGTATCTCTTTGTGGTTTTCATTTGCATTTCTCTAATAATCAGTGATATTAAGCTTTTTTTATATTCTTGTTGGTCTCATGTATATCTTCTTTGGAGACATGCCTGTTCATGGTCTTTGCATACATTTTATTGGGGTTGTTTGTTTCTCATAAATTTGTTTAAGTTCCTTATAGAAGCTGGATATTAGATCTTTGTTGGATGCAGAGTTTGCAAAAATTTTCTCGGTTTTGTAGGTTTTTTATTTAATCTGTTGATAGTTTAATTTGCTGTGCAGAAGCTCTTTAGGTTAATTTAGTCCCATTTGTCAATTTTCGCTTTTGTTATGTTGCTTTGGTGTCTTTGTAATGAAATATTTGCATGTTCCTATGTCCAGGATGGTAGTGCCTAGTTTGTTTACCAGGGTTTTTATAGTTTTTGGTTTTACATTTAAATTTTTAATGTATTTTGAATTAATGTTTGTATATGGTAGTTAATTTTTGTATATTTTGTGTAAGGAAGAAGTCCAGTCATCTGCTGGGATAACTGGTGCTAATCAATTATTTATTGAATAGTGAGTTCTTTTTACACAGCTTGTCTTTGTTAGATTCATTGAAAAGCAGACAGTCATAAGTGTGTGGTCTTATTTCTGGTCTCCGTTATTTTCCATTGGCCTATGTGTCTTTTTTTGTACCAGGACCATGCCTTTTTAGTTACTGTAGCCCTGTAATATAGTTTGAACTTGGGTAACGTGAAGCCTCCAGTTTTTTGTTTGTTTGTTTGTTTGTTTTTTCCTTAGGATTGTCTTGGCTATTCAGGTTGTTTTTTGCTTCCATATGAATTTTTAAATACTTTTTTTTTCTAGTTCTGTAAAAAATGTCTTCGGTGGTTTAATAGGAATAGCATTCAATCTATAAATTGCTTTGGGCAGCAGAAGCCCTGGATTTTCTAATGCCATTACAGTCTCGAAATGCCTTTCAAATTGTTGCTCTATCCTTTATGAATCTTTGTAAATGCCAGGTCATAATTATCAGTAGCAATTGACACAGCTAATCACAAGATCAAAATTAAAAGCAAGCAAAACTCAAAAACTTTTGCAATAAATAAGACACAAAGTTAAAAAAAAACCTTAAAATATTAATGTTTCATAGAAATGACATGATCTCTGATGGCTACAGATTCAAAAGTTGTAAACACACATTTGTCTAAAGGAATACAAATAGATAATAAACACACTGAAGTCTTGGCGTGGTGGCTTACGTCTGTAATCCCAGCACTTTGAGAGGCTGAGGCAGGCAGATCATCTGAGCTCAGGAGTTTGAGACCAGCCTGACCAACATGGAGAAACCCTATCTCTACTAAAAAAAACCAAAATTAGCTGATATAGTGGTGCATGCCTGTAATCCCAGCTACTCGGGAGGCTGAGGCAGGAGAATAGCTTGAACCTGGGAGGCGGAGGTTGCAGTGACCCGAGATCGCGCCACTGCCTTCCAGCCTGGGCAACAAGAGTGAAACTCTTGTCTCAAATAAATAAATAAATAAATAAATACACTGAAAAGTACTCAATCTCATATGTAATCAAACAAATGCAAATTGAAACAAGCCAGCATTTTTCACCTATGAAATTAGCAAAGCCATTTTTAAATCTGCATACCAGTTGCTAGGATGGGTATGGTGTAGCTGGCGCTTAGTGCTAATGGAAATATAAATTGATGTAGCCATCCTGGAAAGAATTCTAGCTATGTTTATCATGAGCCTACCAACAACCAGTCTCTGAATTCAGTAATCCTTCTTTGGGAATTGGTCCTAAGAAAATAACTTGAAATATTTAGAAAAACCTCAGGCACAAAGATGTTCAACACAGCTTTATTTAAAATAGTTAAAAATTTAGTAGCAACCTCAACTCACACTCATTTAGAAATATTAAATTATAAAACATTCATAATTTATATTATATTATGCATATTTATAAAATATATAGCATAACTGACAAAACTCTCAAATGACTTGGGGAGGGGAAATACGAGATTATAGTCAATTAAAAAAGCGAGAACCAAAATTACATATATAGTATGATACAAGCTCTGTAAAAATATACAATGTATAATACCCTGGAGGAAAATAAAATTTTCATTAATATTAATTTTCTCTAGAGAATAGAATTATGTGAAGTTTTATGTATTCTTTGTTACATGTCCTGTATTTTTCCAAATTTCTACAAAAAGAATGTGTTTAATAGGGTCATAATCAGAAAATAAATGTTTTAATTATTTTTAAAAAGGGTCTTAAGGTTTTGAGGCTGATAAAACCTTGCCCACCAGTGATTAATATTCTTATATCTAGTGGTTAATAACCTGTGTGCCAGGGCCACGCTATTCCTGCTTCTAGCCAGGCTTCCTGCTTCCTGTCTTCTTCTGCATGTCACTTTCTGTACAATGCCATGTCTTCAGCAACTGAAAGATTGAAATGCTCCATCTGCTTTCTGATGTCTGAAAAACAATTTGTCCTCACTATAGGCCATATTTATTGTGCCAATCACCCTGAAATGTGGTATCTCAACTTTCAGAGCACTACTGAAGAACAAGTATTTTGCATTTCTACATTACACAAATAAGACACCAAGGCACAGACAGGGACAGGAATTTTCTCAAGTTCACACAGTTTGTAAGTGACAGGGTCAAAATTTGAATCCAGATTTGGTAGGCCTCAAAGCTCACATTTTTCTCTTCTGTATTAGAAGATTGAGCTGATAAGGCAAATCTTCCAGAAGTGAGAACACAGACACCAGCATATTCCTACCAAAAGAAGGGTCATGGTGCTGGTTTCTCCCAAGAGGGGTTTTGGCCATGACAGCATTTCACAAACTGTGAGTTGCTCCTACCAAAGGGTGAGCTCCCTTTTCAAATAAGTTTAAGAAATGATGTAACTTCATTTCACCTTTTGGAGGTTTGCAACGCATACTAGCAGAGTAGAGCTTCCTAAAAATGTTAGTATTTTTATCATGGGATTTGACGACAGGACATCTCCCACACAAAAATTAGCTATTAACATTCAACAGGACACCCAGGTGAAGGGAACACACAATTCAAGAAATAGAGAGAGCAGTTTGCAGGTACTTTTTGGAGACAGTATCAGAGGAAAGGACTAAAGGTGCAAAAACGGGATGAAAGGTGTCAGAGTCCAACCTCATGAATGTCAACAGTTTGCTGAAAACTTTCCCCAGTAAACACTCCACATACCCTCTGTAACCAGCCCTATCAAGTCAACCCCTTTCTGGAACTCAAGATACACTGAGTACATATACATATACATAGTTTTCCATCCTATCTGGGGCACCTTGCCCTCCAGCTGATAAAAGATGGCTCACCCACCAAAGCCTGAGGGTTCTATGTATGCTTGCTGGGCCCATTTCCTGGGTCTTATGGGAGGAGAGACAAAGTGAATGGCAAAATGTAGCCAAAATAATACACATAAAGTGAGGTCAAGAACACCTAGAGTAAGGATCAGATGGGTGACGGTTATCAGGTTGCTAGGCCTACACTGGAAAGGAGAATAGAATCATTTAACACAGAGTATTTTCCCTGTGGTAGGCACTGTTCCAAATACTTTCGCTCTATTAACTTATGTAATCCTCACAACAACTCTATTATGCACTTACTGTTATTATCACTGTTATTATCCCCATTGTTCAGATGGAGAAACTGGCATAAACAGGTTAAATAACTTGCCCGAGGCCACAGGCTACAGCATTGAGATTTGAAGCCAGGCAGCCTGGCTCCAGAATCCATCTCTTCACCACTAGGGTTAAACTGCTCCCTCTCTTAGTCTTCCTCATCTTAATAAATGACAGAATCATTAACCTTGTTGTAAAAAATATCAAACCTAGATGATATCTTTATCTTTTTCTCTCAGCTCTTTCTCCGCTTCTAAGCCTTCAGCACATTCTGGCAATTCTATCTTCAGAACACATCCCAAATCTATCCACATGTCTCCCTACCACTGACCTCACCCTAGTTTGAGCCATCGTCATATCTCACATGGATTACTACAAAAGCCTCTTCATTGGGCTCCCTGCCTTCACTCCCACTTTGCTATAAGCATTTGCCACACTAAGCTAGAGGGACCATTTGAAAATCTATATCAGATTATGCCTTTACTTAAAGCCCTCCAATGATTTCCTATCACATTTAGAATAAATCCAAATTCCTTTCTGTGGTTTATAAAGCCCCATGTGGTTTAGCTCATGTCGTCTATTTGACTTCATTTCACATCCACCTTCTACACACAATTACACACCAGTCCCACTGGCCTTCCTTTTGCTCTTCAAACACCCAAAGCTACTTCCAACCTCTGGGCCTTTGCATTTTCTGTTTTCACTGTCTGGAAATAGTTCTTTGTCTACTTTGCCCAGCTGGCTGTTCTCATCCTTTAGGTCTCAGCTAAAATGTTACTTCCTTTTGAAAGCCCTTCTTGATCACCCTACTTTGCCTCCTTTGCCCAGTCTCCCTTTGCCTAGTCATTCTGTATCACGTTACTTTATTTTGACTTCTTTATGCTTCCCATCAGCATCTAACATGATCATGTCTTTGTTTATTGGCTCTCATCACTGGAAAGTTTTCTCTGTGACTGCAGGGATTTAGCTGCCTTATTTGCCACTACACTTTTAGCACGTAGGAGAGTGCATGACACATAGTAGGTGTTCAGCAAACACTTATTGAAAGAACAAATACCCCCTCCTTCAGGTCACAAAAAGTGGTGAGACTGAGACTTACAGACCAAAGGGTATGTGCCCAAGTTAGTGGTGGAGTTGAGGCTACAGTTCATGCTCCCTGACCCTCAGGGAAGTCTTCTGTGACAGGCAAGTCTGGCACTCAGGTCTGAGGCAAGCATAGAGGCCTTAACTAGACAAGTCAGGTACCCTCTACATCTGATCCCTGGAAGATCTTGACCCTTTCAGGCTCGTTCCCATTGATGCCCAGAGGGAAAAAAAAATCAAAAGAAGAACCGATATCTTATGGCCTTACACCACCCCTGAGGGCAATGGGTAAAGGGGAGGCTTTGAAATTGAGCAGTTTGGCTTACACAGTTACTTAACTGCTCTATGCCTCAGCTCCTCATCTGAAAAATGGAACTACTATCCTGTTCTACTTGCCTCATATGATGGTTGTGAGGATTAAACGGATAACACAGATTATACATAGAGCACTTAGCACAAGTTCTGGAAGGCAGTAAATTCCCAATAAATGCAAACTGTTATTATTATTTTTACTGTCCATTCATTCACCTGCTTGAAACTTCATCACTTTCAAGTGACTATAAGTTGGATTTTGAAACCCTTGAGGTTAAAAATCCTCATCTGAGAAACTTTGTAAGCTGCCTCTTCACCTCTGCAGCCCCATCTCTTTTCATGCCATTGCCTGTATTTTCATTGCATATTCTAGCCACTCTACACAGAGTTAGTCTCCAAACATGCAGTGTGCCTTCATTCCTCTAAAGCATGGTTCATACTATTCTCTTTGTTTGGAATGCTCTGTTTCCACCAATACACTCCTTGTATACCCCAATCTCCATTTTTCTTCCTGTAAAAATGTAGTCATCTCCAGTATTTCTCTCAAATGACCCCTCCTCTGGGAAGTCATCCATTCTATGAGTTCCTTCAGAATTAATTCCTACTTCCTCGGTGCTGTCAGAGCACTATGCTCCCTTTTTGTTGAACTACTCATCATAATTTTTTGTGATTTTACTGTGCAGTGTAGACTGAGTTCCTAAAAGCAAAGGGGGTGCCATCTACATCCCGAAAGCCCAAAGCTGCCACAAGGTAGATGCTCAGAAAATGTCTGTTTTGAATGAATGTAACTGGAATCCATCCATACGGGTGAACACCAACATGTAGCCTCAGTAGACCCAGTTCCAAGAAGCACTCTAGCCTGGGACAGAGCCAGGAGCAGAGAGATTGCCATCCTCAGATCTTGCAGCTTGCTCAAACTATTACTTGGGGTATTATTCTTCCCTAAGCACTCTCCTCCTCAGCTGTGTCTGATGCTACCCTGGACAGTAAAGGAGAATAAAAAAAGGTAAAAGTAAGGCTCAACTAATTTTATAGGAAATGGGCCTTAGAGGATGTGGCCATATGCTCTTCAAGAAAGTCCAGTTGTACTGAAAACCATTATCCACCCCATGGGGCCAAGAGAAAGTGTTAGGTCTCCACCATCTGAATGTCCCACTTTCCCTTGCCTTGTGCTCCCAGACCTCCATGCTTCTAACCCCTAGCTCCTCTGCTCTGATGGAAGACCATCAGGTACTGTGACAGATGGGAACAACTACCACCTGTGAAACAAGCCCCTTCTCCCTAAAGCCTCTGTGGTTTACTGTACTCTTAATGGTAGAGAAGAGAGTTGACTGCTCTGCTTTCGGGCTCTGGGGAGGTGAAGTAGACCAAAGCATAGTGTAGTGACCAGAGAGAGAGAGACTAAAAAAAGCAGATGATGAATATAGGCAGATCCTCTTCCTGGGTCTTCCTTTTCTATGACTCCCATACAATTATTATACTAGGACCTCCCCTCTTACTAGCTGTATCATCTTGATTATTTAAGTTTGTACTTTAGTTTTCATATCTATAAAATCACAATAATAATAATTCTTACTACTAATCCAAAGTAAGGATTCAATAAATGGATATATCTAGAGCATTTATAACGGTGGCTGGCACGCAGTAAACGCTCAACTAATGTTAGTTGTTTTTGTTGTTATTTTTATCAGTGACTTACTTCTCCCTGAAAGGCACAGAATGTGAGAATGGTATAAACCCTTAGACCCCATATAGCCCTGTCCTCTCAGGTTTCCGAAGACATGCACACACACTCATTCACTAGTGGCCAAACCAGGAAGGAGTTCCAGGCCTTCTGCCTCCCACTGCTATTTCTCCCACAGAGGCCCCAGTTACTTGTCTCTTGGTGGGAATGGAAGGGAATGGCAGTCTTCATGTTCTCTCACCCAGAGAGCTCAGCATTCTAGACCTGATTTTTTTCCCCCCTGTAGAAAGAAGGCCTAGCTTCCTGCTGAAAAATTTGCAGGCCACAGTGAGCAAAGGAATGGACAATAGGATAGTTGGGAAGATTGGCATGCATCCAATTCAGTGGGGGGAAGGGGAGGAAATTTACCTTTAAGAGCTGAGGCAGCCCAGAAGTCAGGAGTTCTTCCAGACTTGGAAAATGAGGGGCATGGAGGAGGTAGGTTCTGGATATTCAAGCCTGGGGGCATTGAATAGAAGGCGCCTCCACGGTATCCCAGGGTATGAAAGGTCTGCTGATAGGCTCAAGGGAGTGCCCTTGGGCTTTAGTTCCCACTACAGGATGTCAGTTCACCTTCCTGATTAGGTTAGAAAAACATTGCCTGGCAGGACTCTGAGTCACTTCCCCCAACAACAATATGTCTTCACAGAGGCCCAGACAGCACCTCAGCCCCTCCACAACCTCATACCCTCTCAGGAGTCCCAAGAGGCATAGGGACCTGGAAAAACTGAAAAGACTTCACAATCTGCCACCGACCCCCTTCCACTGCGCTTTCTAGACCTCTCATTCCACCCCTGCATGCTGGGCCTGGGCTCTGAATCCTCAGGGCCATCCTCCAGACTCTTAGAAAGCACTGGTCTCTCTATGCACCCTGGCACGTACAGCTGAGAGCATAAGCTGTTTCTCCTCTTGTGGAGAGACCACTTTGAATAAGAGACCGTGAGTGAATGAACAACCTCACATTTCTGGCACCTTGAAAAGTAAGGGAGATGCTCTGGAACAACTTGGCATATGAGTGTTGGAGTCAGACAATCAAAGATATGACTCTTGTAGCAATTTTGTTAGCTGTGTGATCTTGGGTGAATCACTTAAGATTTCTGTGATTTATTTATAAACTGGAAGCAGTACTACCTAGCTCATAGTGATTAAATAAGAAAATATGTATAAAACCTCTAACACAGTGCCAGGCAATTGGTAGGTGATTAAACAGGATTAAAACAGAGATATATAACTGAGGCAATTTGGAGCATGGACTATGGTGCTAGACCACCTGGGTTTGAATCTTGGGTCTGCTATTCAATAGTTTTGTGTTCTTAGGCAAACCACTGCCTATGTCTACCACAAAATTGTTTGATCTTTCTGTGCCTCAATTTCCTCATATATAAAATTGGTGTGTTAACAATGGACGCCTCACAGGGTTGTTCTCAAGACTAAACGAGTTAATCTTTATAACAAGTTTAGAGAAGTTCCTGATATGTGGTGAACTATTACTAAATGGTAGTTGCTATTATTATCATTATTGTTATTATTATTCTATGACCAAAAATGAGAAGAGCTGTAAAATGTTAGAAGCATGTTCTAGTATCTTACTACTTAAAGGATGATCTGTAGACCAGCAGATGGACATCACCTGGGAACTTGTCAGAAAGGCAAAATCTTGGGTCCCTCCCAGACGTCTGAGACCAAATTTGCATTTTAACAAGATTCCCCAGGGATTTCTATGCAATTAATGGTTTGGGAAGTATTGGACTCTAGATAACAGGACAAAGAGCTTCACTGGGGAAAGGTGAGTAATGGGAAGGTTGGGAAGGAAGAAAAACATCAGGGCTGGACAGTCTGAGGTAAGAACTGGAAGGCAAGAATTGGCTGGACAGACTGGACAGTCAGGGCAGGACAGACTTAACTGTCTGAGGTGAGAGCTAGGAGATGGGGATGGGATGTGGTCCAGCCAACCAGGTCAAAGCAAGGCTTTGGATAGCACGTGGAAGGCAAATCTGAGTTAGAATTGGCACAAATATCTCAGTTAGTGCCCTAATGAAAATCAGAAAAATAGGCACACATCCTTTGGGAGGATACAACCCCACATGTGCAAGACTTAATGAATGGAGCTCAGGTTCTATTTCAGTGTCTTCTATTCCATTTGACCAGGAGCTCTAGTTCAGTGTCCAATTTGCACAACCATGCTTTATGACTCTGGATAGAACAGAAGAACAGACACCAAGAAGACAGGAATATTCATCAACCCAACAAGGTATGTTGTGGTAGCCAGAGTCCAAGACAGCCCCTAATAATTTTTATCTTCTAGTATTGACATCTTTGTGTAGTCCATTCTCCATGTAAGGCTGCTTTGTGCAGCAAATAAGATAGAGTTGTTCCACCTTATCCACAAAGGATACATTCCAAGATCTCCAGTGGAAGCCTAAAACCACGGATAGTACTGAACCTTACATATATTATGTTTTTTCTGATACTACCTTTTATGAAGTTTAATTTATAATTTAGGCACTGTAAGAGATTAACAATAACTAATAATAATATAGATCAACTATAACAATATACTTTAATAAAAGTTATGTAAGATGTGGTCTCTCTCACTCTTTATTTCTCAAAATATCTTATTGTACAACTCCTCAAGTAACTGAAACCACAGAAAACCACACTGCAGATAAGGGGGTCTACGATATTGTGAAAATGCTGAAGTGTGACTTCTGAGGCTAAGTCATAAAAGACATTGTAGTTTCAGCCCGGCATGAGCGACACAGAAGACAGGTGATTTTTCCATTCTCAACTGAGGTACTGGGTTTATCTCACTAGGGAGTGCCTGACAATCAGTGCTGGTCAGCTGCTGCAGCCCGACCAGCCAGAGCTGAAGCAGGGCGAGGCATCCCCTCACCTGGGAAGTGCGAGGGGGAAGGGAATCCCTTTTCCTAGCCAGGGGAACTGAGACACACAACACCTGGAAAATCGGGTAAGTTCCACCCCAATACTGAGCTTTACCGAGGATCATAGCAAACGGGCACACCAGGAGACTATATCGCACACCTGGCCGGGAGGGTCCCATGCCCATGGAGCCTCCCTCATTGCTAGCACAGCAGTCTGGGATCTCGCAGCAAGGCAGCAGCGAGACTGGGGGAGGGGCGCCGGCCATTGCTGAGGCTTAAGTAGATAAAAAAAGCGGCTGGGAAGCTCTAACTGGGTGGAGCTCACAGCAGCTCAAGGAGTCCTGCCTGTCTCTGTAGACTCCACCTCTGGGGACAGGGCACAGCTAAACAACAGCAACAACAACAAAAAGCAGCTGAAACCTCTGCAAATACAAACGACTCTGACAGCTTTGAAGTGAGCAGTGTATCTCCCAACACAGAGGTTGAGATCTGAGAACGGACAGACTACCTGCTCAAGTGAGTCCCTGACCCCTGAGTAGCCTAACTGGGAGACATCCCCCACTAGGGGCAGATCGACATCCCACAGCTCACACAGTGGAGTACACCCCTGAAAGGAAGTTTTCATAGCAAGAATCAGACAGGTACACTCTCTGTTCAGCAATATTCTATCTTCTAAAGCCTCTGCTGATGACACCCAGGCAAACAGTGTCTGGAGTGGACCTCAAGCAATCTCCAACAGACCTACAGCTGAGGGTCCTGACTGTTAGAAGGAAAACTAACAAACAGGCGGGACACCAACACCAAAACCCCATCAGGACGTCACCATCATCAAAGACCAAAGCAGATAAAACCACAAAGATGGGGAAAAAGCAGGGCAGAAAAGCCGGAAATTCAAAAAATAAGAGTGCATCGCCCCCTACAAAGCAACGCAGCTCATCGCCAGCAATGGATCAAAGCTGGACAGAGAATGACTTTGACGAGATGAGAGAAGAAGGCTTCAGTCCACCAAACTTCTCAGAGCTAAAGGAGGAATTACGTGCCTAGTGCAAAGAAACTAAAAATATTGAAAAAAAAGTGGAAGAATTGATAACGAGAATAATTAATGCAGAGAAGGCCATAAACGAATGGACAGAGATGAAAACCATGACTCAAGAAATACGTGACAAATGCACAAGCTTCAGTAACTGACTCGATCAACTGGAATAAAGAGTATCAGCGATTGAGGATCAAATGAACGAAATGAAGCAAGAAGAGAAACCTAAAGAAAAAAGAAGGAAAAGAAATGAAGAAGGCCTGCAAGAAGTATGGGATTATGTAAAAAGACCAAATCTACGTCTGATTGGGGTGCCTGAAAGTGAGGGGGAAAATGGAACCAAGTTGGAAAACACTCTTCAGGATATCATCCAGGAGAACTTCCCCAACCTAGTAGGGCAGGCCAACATTCAAATTCAGGAAATACAGAGAACACCACAAAGATACTCCTCGAGAAGAGCAACTCCAAGACACATAATTGCCAGATTCACCAAAGTTGAAATGAAGGAAAAAATCTTAAGGGCAGCCAGAGACAAAGGTCGAGTTACCCCAAAGGGAAGCCCATCAGACTAACAGCAGATCTCTCGGCAGAAACTCTCCAAGCCAGAAGAGAGTGGGGGCCAATATTCAACATTCTTAAAGAAAAGAATTTTCAACCCAGAATTTCATATCCAGTCAAACTAAGTTTCATAAGTGAAGGAGAAATAAAATTCTTTACAGACAAGCAAATGCTTAGAAATTTTGTCACCACAAGGCATGCCTCACAAGAGATCCTGAAGGAAGCACTAAACATGGAAAGAAACATCCGGCACCAGCCACTGCGAAAACACACCAAAATGTAAAGACCATCGAGGCTAGGAAGAAACTGCATCAACTAACGAGCAAAATAACCAGTTAATATCATAATGGCAGGATCAAGTTCACACATAACAATATTAACCTTAAATGTAAATGAACTAAATGGTCCAATTAAAAGACACAGACTGGCAAACTGGATAAAGAGTCAAGACCCATCAGTTTGCTGTATTCAGGAGACCTATCTCACATGCAGAGACATACATAGACTCAAAATAAAGGGATGGAGGAAGCTCTACCAAGCAAATGGAGAACAAAAAAAAGCAGGGGTTGCAATCCTAGTCTCTCATAAGACAGACTTTAAACCATCAAAGATCAAAAGAGACAAAGAAGGCCATTCCAGAATGGTGAAGGGATCAATTCAACAGGAAGAACTAACTATCCTAAATATATATGCACCCAACACAAGAGCACCCAGATTCATAAAGCAAGTCCTTAGAGACTTACAAAGAGACTTAGACTCCCATACAATAATAATGGGAGACTTCAACACCCCACAGTCAACATTAGACAGATCAACAAGACAGAAAGTTGACAAGGATATCAAGGAATTGAACTCATCTCTGCAGCAAGCAGACCTAATAGACATCTCTAGAACTCTCCACCCCAAATCAACAGAATATACATTCTACTCAGCACAGCATCACACTTATTCCAAAATTGACCACATAATTGGAAGTAAAGCACTCCTCAGCAAATGTACAAGAACGGAAATTATAACAAACTGTCTCTCAGACCACAGTGCAATCAAACTAGAACTCAGGACTAAGAAACTCAATCCAAACCGCTCAACTACATGGATACTGAACAACCTGCTCCTGAATGACTACTGGGTACATAACGAAATGAAGGCAGAAATAAAGATATTCTTTGAAACCAGTGAGAACAAAGATACAACATACCAGAATCTCTGGGACACATTTAAAACAGTGTGTACGGGAAATTTGTAGCACTAAATGCCCACAAGGGAAAGCAGGAAAGATCTAAAATTGACACTCTAACATCACAATTAAAAGAACTAGAGAAGCAAGAGCAAACACATTCGAAAGCTAGCAGAAGGCAAGAAATAACTAAGATGAGAGCAGAACTGAAGGAGATGGAGACACAAAAAACCCTCCAAAAAATCAATGAATCCAGGAGTTGGTTTTTTGAAAAGATCAACAAAATTGATAGACCGCTAGCAAGACTAATGAAGAAGAAAAGAGAGAAGAATCAAATAGATGCAATAAAAAATGATAAAGGGGATATCACCACCGATCACACAGAAATAGAAACTACCATCAGAGAATACTATAAACACCTCTATGCAAATAAACTAGAAAATCTAGAAGAAATGGATAATTTCCTGGACACTTACACTCTCCCAAAACTAAACCAGGAAGAAGCTGAATTCCTGAATAGACCAATAGCAGGCTCTGAAATTCAGGCAATAATTAATAGTCCACTAACCAAAAAAAGTTCACAACCAGATGGATTCACAGCTGAATTCTACCAGAGGTACAAGGAGGAGCTGGTACCATTCCTTCTGAAACTATTCCAATCAATAGAAAAAGAGGGAATACTCCCTAACTCATTTCATGAGGCCAACATCATCCTGATACCAAAGCCAGGCAGAGACACAACAACAAAAGAGAATTTAAGACCAATATCCCTGATGAACACCGATGCAAAAATCCTCAATAAAATACTGGCAAACCGGATCCAGTAGCACATCTAAAAGCTTCTCCACCATGATCAAGTGGGCTTCATCCCTGGGATGTAAGGCTGGTTCAACATACGCAAGTCAATAAACGTAATCCATCATATAAACAGAACCAAAGACAAAAAACACATGATTATCTCAATAGATGCAGAAAAGGCCTTTGACAAAATTCAACGTCCCTTCATGCTAAAAATGCTCAATAAATTCGGTATTGATGGAACGTATCTCAAAATCATAAGAGCTATTTATGACAAACCCACAGCCAATATCATACTGAATGGGCAAAAACTGGAAAAATTCCCTTTGAAAACTGGCACAAGACAAAGACGCCCTCTCTCACCACTGTTATTCAACATTATATTGGAAGTTCTGGCCAGGGCAATCAGGTAAGAGAAAGAAATAAAGGGTATTCAAATAGGAATAGAAAAACTCAGATTGCCTCTGTTTGCAGATGACATGATTTTATATTTAGAACAACCCATCTCTCAGCCCAAAATGTCCTTAAGCTGATGAGCAACTTCAGCAAATCTCAGGATACATAATCAATGTGGAAAAATCACAAGCATTCTTACACACCAGTAACAGTAAAACAGAGAGCCAAATCATGAATGAACTTCCATTCACAATTGCTTCAAAGAGAATAAAATACCTAGGAATCCAACTTACAAGGGATGTAAAGGACCTCTTCAAGGAGAACTACAAACCACTGCTCAGTGAAATAAAAGAGGACAGAAACAAATGGAAGAACATACCATGCTCATGGATAGGAAGAATCACTATCATAAAAATGGCCATACTGCCCAAGGTCATTTATAGATTCAATGCCATCCCCATCAAGCTATCAATGACTTTTTTCACAGAATTGGAAAAAACTGCTTTAAAATTCATATGGAACCAAAAAAGAGCCCGCATCTCTGAGACAATCCTAAGCCAAAAGAACAAAGCTGGAGGCATCACACTACCTGACTTCAAACTATACTAAAAGGCTACAATAACCAAAACAGCATGGTACTGGTACCAAAACAGAGATATAGACCAATGGAACAGAACAGAGTCCTCAGAAATAACACCACACATCTACAGCCATCTGATCTTTGACATACCTGAGAAAAACCAGAAATGGGGAAAGGATTCCCTATTTAATAAATGGTGCTGGGAAAATTGGCTAGCCATAAGTAGAAAGCTGAAACTGGATCCTTTCCTTATTCCTTATATGAAAATTAATTCAAGATGGATTAGAGACTTAAATGTTAGACCTAATACCATAAAAACCCTAATAGAAAACCTAGGTAATACCATTCAGGACATAGGCATGGACAAGGACTTCATGTCTAAAACACCAAAAGCAATGGCAACAAAAGCCAAAATTGACAAATGAGATCTAAGTAAACTAAAGAGCTTCTGCACAGCAAAAGAAACTACCATCAGAGTGAAAAGGCAACCTACAGAATGGGAGAAAATTTTTGCAATCTGCTCATCTGACAAAGGGCTAATATCCAGAACCTACAAAGAACTCAAACACATTTACAAGAAAAAAACAAACAACCCCATCAAAAAGTGGGCAAAGGATATGAACAGACATTTTTCAAAAGAAGACATTCATACAGCCAACAGACACATGAAAAAATGCTCATCGTCACTGGCCATCAGAGAAATGCAAATCAAAACCCCAACGAGATACCATCTCACACCAGTTAGAATGGCAATCATTAAAAAGTCAGGAAAGAACAGATGCTGGAGAGGATGTGGAGAAATAAGAACACTTTTACACTGTTGGTGGGATTGTAAACTAGTACAACCATTATGGAAAACAGTATGGCGATTCCTCAAGGATCTAGAAGTAGAAGTACCATATGACCCAGCCATCCCATTACTGTGTACATACCCAAAGGATTATAAATCATGCTGCTATAAAGACACATGCACACGTATGTTTATTGTGGCACTATTCACAATACAAAGACTTGGAATCAACCCAAATGTCCATCAGTGACAGATTGGATTAAGAAAATGTGGCACATATACACGATGGAATACTATGCAGCCATAAAAATGGATGAGTTTGTGTCCTTTGTAGGGACATGGATGCAGCTGAAAACCATCATTCTCAGCAACCTATCGCAAGAACAGAAAACCAAACACCGCATGTTCTCACTCATAGGTGGGAACCGACCAATGAGATCACTTGGACTCGGGAAGGGGAACATCACACACCGGGGCCTATCATGGGGAGGGCGGAGAGGGGAGGGATTGCATTGGAAGTTATACCTGATGTAAATTACGAGTTGATGGGTGCTGACGAGTTGATGGGTGCAGCAAGCCAACATTGCACAGGTATACATATGTAACAAACCTGCATGTTTTCCACATGTACCCTAGAACTTAAAGTATAAAGAAAAAAAAAAGACATTGTAGTTTCAATCATGGCTATCTCTTGAATTACTTACTCTGTGAAAATCCAGGTGCCATGTCATGAGGACACTCAAGTGGCTCTAGAGAAAGACCCACATGGTTAAGAACTGAGGCCTTTCTACAGAAACTAACATTAATTTGCCAGTCATGTGGGAGAACCATTTTGGAATCGGATTCTCCAGTCTTAGTCAATGCTTCAGAGGACTATAATCCTGGCCAACATCTTGACTATAAAACCTCATGATAGACCCTAAAACAAAACCATCCAGCTAAGTCACTCCTGAATTCTAGACTCACAGCAATTGCACAGATAATGTTTATTATTCTTTTTAAGCGGCTAACTTTTGAGACATTTTGTAGTACAGTGATAGATAATGAATGCTGCAGGTTTTCAAAAGCCCAAAGTAGCCAGGGAAACCTTAAGAGCTAAAAGAGCTAGGCAAATACCCACAACATTGATAGCTATTTCTATTCACAAGCTAAATTCTCAGCCTGAATGAGTCCTCAGAGTTTATGTACACTATGCTCCAGGTTACATATGGGGAAACTGAGGCACAAGGGTACAAAGCCAGCTGGTGGCTAAGTGTGCCTGCCTCCCCATGTCTTTCTACTATCTGAGATCACAATGGACATCCAGATAGATCCAAGCCTACAAAGTTGGAAGCAGGAGGTAGTCAAGACAGCAGTTTCTTGAAGCATTGTGCAGCAATGCCTGGCAGAAGGGCAAACACCAGGTGAGGGCTATATGTCTGTCTTTTCTTTCCTCCTTCTCAGTTTCTTCTTCCTTCCTCCTCCTCCTCTTCCTCTTTCTTCTTCTTCTTCTTCTTCTTCTTCTTCTTCTTCTTCTTCTTCTTCTTCTTCTTCTTCTTCTTCTTCTCCTCCTCCTCCTCCTCCTCCTTCTTCTTCCTTTTCTTCTTCTTCTTCTTCTTCTTCTTCTTCTTCTTCTTCTTCTTCTTCTTCTTCTTCTTCTTCTTCTTCTTCTTCTTCTTCTTCTTCTTCTTCTTCTTCTTCTTCTTCTTCTTCCTTTTCTTCTTCTTCTTCTTCTTCTTCTTCTTCTTCTTCTTCTTCTTCTTCTTCTTCTTCTTCTTCTTCTTCTCTTCTTCTTCTTCTTCTTCTTCTCCTTTTCTCTCTTTCTTTCTCTCTCTCTTTAGCGCTCTCTCTCTCTCTCTCTGGTCTCGTCTGTCATCCCTCAAATCACCACTTGACACATGACTGCCCCAGTAACCACCAGATCCCCATATTATTATCTAAATAGTTATCTCCTTCTGCAGCCTAAGTTCCCTTCGTTGGCACAGGAAAAAAATGTGAAGCCCAAAGACAAAAGGAAAATTATGGGAGTGTGTTTCACAAGCTGACCACTTAGGTGTACATATTAAACATTTCTAGATCACTGCTACTGGCATGAATGTGCACATGGACAACTATCCCCAACTCTCAGCAGTACCCTGCTGCTGCCATTGCATGGGCACTCCACCGCACCACCACCACTGGTGCAGGTGTGTGCATGGATGCTGGTTCACCACCCTCACCAGTGTCCTGACCCTGTGAATGCATAGGGTCTCTGCCAAGTCACCACCACTGGTACAAATGTGGGCATGGACATTGCTGCTCCATTCCTGCAGGTGCCCCACCCGACTGATATGCATGCACCCTACTGCACCACTACACCTACAGGCACATGCAAGTGAGAACAGATCAAGCTCCCTCTGCCCTGATGAAGCACTTTGGCTGGCACTCACCATTGGAGTGTTGTTGCCAGTGGAGCAGGAACAACTTGGCCCCTTCAATGCAGCAGGTTCCTAACTTTTATAGGCCAGAGAACAAAGCTGGGGGCCCAGTACTAACCACTCTCCAAAGTTAGAATACGCAGTCTAGAAGTATTGAGCTGAGTCTTGGCTTCATAAAATCTTCCAGAAATGAAGCTAGTTCACTGAACTCAACTTATACCACAATTAAATTCTCAAGGGCATCAAAAAAGATAAAACAAAAAATTCCAAAGGACAGAAACTCCAAAAATTAAAGAAAAATTAGCCCACATATATGATAAAGAACAGGTGTGAGGTTCGGGCAACTCAAAAAGCCAGAATGTCTTCTTACCTCCAAATGACTGCACTAGTTCCCCAGTAATGTTTTTTAACCAGTCTGAAATGGCTGAAATGACAGACATAGAATTCAGAATATGGACAGAAACGAAGATCACTGGGATTCAGGAGGAAGTTGAAACCCAATCTAAGGAATGCTGGGAAGACAATAAAGCAATACAGGAGACAAAATGGCTATTTTAAGAAAGAAACAAATGAATGTGATAGAGCCGAAAAACTCATTAGAAGAATTTCATGGAGGGGCAGAGCAAGATGGCCGAATAGGAACAGCTCCAGTCTCCAACTACCAGCGCGAGTGACACAGAAGACCAGTGATTTCTGCATTTTCAACTGAGGTACTGGGTTCATCTCACTGGGGAGTGCCAGACGATCGGAGGTGGTCAGCTGCTGCAGCCCGACCAGTGAGAGCTGAAGCAGGGCGAGGCATCGCCTCACCTGGGAAGCGCAAGGGGAAAGGGAATCCCTTTTCCTAGCCAGGGGAACTGAGACACACAACACCAGGAAAATTGGGTAACTCCCACCCCAATACTGCGTTTTAAGCAAACGGGCACACCAGGAGATTATATACCACACCTGGCCGGGAGGGTCCCACGCCCACAGAGCCTCCCTCATTGCTAGCACAGCAGTCTGTGATCTGGCTGCAAGGCAGCAGTGAGGCTGGGGGAGGGGTGCCCAACCATTGCTGAGGCTTAAGTAGGTAAACAGAGCCTCTGGGAAGCTCGAACTGGGTGGAGCTCAAAGCAGCTCAAGGAAACCTGCCTGTCTCTGTAGACTCCACCTCTGGGGACAGGGCACAGCTAAACAACAACAAAAGCAGAAAGAAACCTCTGCAGACGTAAACGACTCTGTCTGACAGCTTTGAAGAGAGCAGTGGATCTCCCAACACGGAGGTTGAGATCTGAGAAGGGACAGACTGCCTGCTCAAGTGGGTCCCTGACCCCTGAGTAGCCTAACTGGGAGACATCCCCCACTAGGGGCAGTCTGACACCCCACACCTCACAGGGTGGAGTACACCCCTGAGAGGAAGCCTCCAAAGCAAGAATCAGACAGGTACACTTGCTGTTCAGAAATATTCTATCTTCTGCAGCCTCTGCTGCTGACACCCAGGCAAACAGGGTCTGGAGTGGACTTTAAGCAATCTCCAACAGACCTACAGCTGAGGGTCCTGCCTGTTAGACAGAAAACTATCAAACAGGAAGGACAACTACACCAAAACCTCATCATTACGTCACCATCATCGTCAAAGACCAGAGGCAGATAAAACCACAAAGATGGGGAAAAAGCAGGGCAGAAAAGCTGGAAATTCAAAAAACAAGAGGGCATCTCTCTTGGCAAAGGAGCGCAGCTCATCACCAGCAATGGATCAAACCTTGATGGAGAATGACTTTGATGAGATGAGAGAAGAAGGCTTCAGTCCATCAAACTTCTCAGAGCTAAAGGAGGAATTACGTACACAGCGCAAAGAAACTAAAAATCTTGAAAAAAGAGTGGAAGAATTGATGGCTAGAGTAATTAATGCAGAGAAGGTCATAAACGAAATGAAAGAGATGAAAACCATGACATGAGAAATACGTGACAAATGCACAAGCTTCAGTAACCGACTCGATCAACTGCAAGAGAGAGTATCAGCGATTGAGGATCAAATGAATGAAATGAAGTGAGAAGAGAAACCAAAAGAAAAAAGAAGAAAAAGAAATGAACAAAGCCTGCAAGAAGTATGGGATTATGTAAAAAGACCAAATCTACGTCTGATTGGGGTGCCTGAAAGTGAGGGGGAAAATGGAACCAAGTTGGAAAACACTCTTCAGGATATCATCCAGGAGAACTTCCCCAACCTAGTAGGGCAGGCTAACATTCAAATCCAGGAAATACAGAGAACACCACAAAGATACTCCTCGAGAAGAGCAACTCCAAGACACATAATTGCCAGATTCACCAAAGTTGAAATGAAGGAAAAAATCTTAAGGGCAGCCAGAGAGAAAGGTCGGGTTACCCACAAAGGGAAGCCCATCAGACTAACAGTAGATCTCTCGGCAGAAACTCTCCAAGCCAGAAGAGAGTGGGGGCCAATATTCAACATTCTTAAAGAAAAGAATTTTAAACCCAGAATTTCATATCCAGCCAAACTAGGTTTCATAAGTGAAAGAGAAATAAAATCCTTTACAGACAAGCAAATGCTTAGATATTTTGTCACCACCAGGCCTGCCTTACAGGAGACCCTGAAGGAAGCACTAAACATGGAAAGGAACAACCGCTACCAGCCATTGCAAAAACATGCCAAAATGTAAAGACCATCGAGGTTAGGAAGAAACTGCATCAACTAATGAGCAAAATAACCAGTTAATATCATAATGGCAGGATCAAGTTCACACAAAACAATATTAACCTTAAATGGAAATGGACTAAATGGTCCAATTAAAAGACACAGACTGGCAAACTGGATAAAGAGTCAAGATCCATCAGTCTGCTGTATTCAGGAGACCCATCTCACACGCAGAGACATACATAGGCTCAAACTAAAGGGATGGAGGAAGATTTACCAAGCAAATGGAGAACAAAAAAAAAGCAGGGGTTGCAATCCTAGTCTCTGATAAAACAGACTTTAAACCATCAAAGATCAAAAGAGACAAAGAAGGCCATTCCAGAATGGTAAAGGGATCAATTCAACAGGAAGAGCTAACTATCCTAAATATATATGCACCCAATACAGGAGCACCCAGATTCATAAAGCAAGTCCTAAGACACTTACAAAGAGACTTAGGCTCCCATACAATAATAATGGGAGACTTCAACACTCCACTGTCAACATTAGACAGATCAACGAGACAGAGAGTTAACAAGGATATCCAGGAATTGAACTCATCTCTGCAGCAAGCAGACCTAATAGACATCTATAGAACTCTCCACCCCAAATCAACAGAATATACATACTTCTCAGCACCACATCGCACTTATTTCAAAATTGACCACATAATTGGAAGTAAAGCACTCCTCAGCAAATGTACAAGAACAGAAATTATAACAAACTGTCTCTCAGACCACAGTGCAATCAAACTAGAACTCAGGACGAAGAAACTCAATCCAAACCGCTCAACTACATGGAAACTGAACAACCTGCTCCTGAATGACTACTGGGTACATAACGAAATGAAGGCAGAAATAAAGATGTTCTTTGAAACCAATGAGAACAAAGATACAACATACCAGAATCTCTGGGACACATTTAAAGCAGTGTGTAGAGGGAAATTTATAGAACTAAATGCCCACAAGGGAAAGCAGGAAAGATCTAAAATTGACACTCTAACCTGGCAATTAAAAGAACTAGAGAAGAAAGAGCAAACACATTCAAAAGCTAGCAAAAGGCAAGAAATAACTAAGATCAGAGCAGAACTGATGGAGATAGAGACACAAAAAACCCTCCAAAAAATCAATGAATCCAGGAGTTGGTTTTTTGAAAAGATCAACAAAATTGACAGACCGCTAGCAAGACTAATAAAGAAGAAAAGAGAGAAGAATCAAATAGAAGCAATAAAAAATGATAAAGGAGATATCACCACCGATCACACAGAAATAGAAACTACCATCAGAGAATACTATAAACACCTCTATGCAAATAAACTGGAAAATCTAGAAGAAATGGATAATTTCCTGGACACTTACACTCTTCCAAGACTAAACCAGGAAGAATTTGAATCCCTGAGTAGACCAATAGCAGGCTCTGAAATTGAGGCAATAATTAATAGCCTACCAACCAAAAAAAGTCCAGGACTAGACGGATTCACAGCTGAATTCTACCAGAGGTACAAGGAGGGGCTGGTGCCATTCCTTCTGAAACTATTCCAATCAATAGAAAAAGAGGGAATCCTCCCTAACTCATTTCATGAGGCCAACGTCATCCTGATACCAAAGCCTGGCAGAGACACAACAAAAAAAGAGAATTTTAGACAAATATCCCTGATGAACATCGATGCAAAAATCCTCAACAAAATACTGGCAAACAGGATTCAGCAACACATTAAAAAGCTTATCCACCATGATCAAGTGGGCTTCCTCCCTGGGATGCAAGGCTGGTTCAACATTCGCAAATCAATAAACATAATCCAGCATATAAACAGAACCAAAGACAAGAACCACATGATTATCTCAATAGATGCAGAAAAGGCTTTTGACAAAATTCAACAGCCCTTCATGCTAAAAACGCTCAATAAATTCGGTATTGATGGAACGTACCTCAAAATAATAAGAGCTATTTATGATAAACCCACAGCCAATATCATACTGAATAGGCAAAAACTGGAAAAATTTCCTTTGAAAACTGGCACAAGACAGGGATGCCCTCTCTCACCACTCCTATTCAACATAGTGTTGGAAGTTCTGGCTAGGGCAATTAGGCAAGAGAAAGAAATCAAGGGTATTCAGTTAAGAAAAGAAGAAGTCAAATTGTCCCTGTTTGTAGATGACATGATTGTATATTTAGAAAACCCCATTGTCTCAACCCAAAATCTCCTTAAGCTGAAAAGCATCTTCAGCAAAGTCTGAGGATACAAAATTAATGTACAAAAATCACAAGCATTCTTATACACCAGTAACAGACAAACAGAGAGCCAAATCATGAAGGAACTTCCATTCACAATTGCTTCAAAGAGAATAAAATACCTACGAATCCAACTTACAAGGGATGTAAAGGACCTCTTCAAGGAGAACTACAAGCCACTGCTCAGTGAAATAAAAGAGGACACAAACAAATGGAAGAACATACCATGCTCATGGATAGGAAGAATCACTATCATGAAAATGGCCATACTGCCCAAAGTAATTTATAGATTCAATGCCATCCCCATCAAGCTACCAATGACTTTCTTCACAGAATTGGAAAAAACTGCTTTAAATTTCATATGGAACCAAAAAAGAGCCCGCATCTCCAAGACAATCCTAAGTCAAAAGAACAAAGCTGGAGGTATCACGCTACCTGACTTCAAACTATACTACGAGGCTACAGTAACCAAAACAGCATGGTACTGGTACCAAAACAGAGATATAGACCAATGGAACAGAACAGAGCCCTCAGAAATAATACCACACATCTACAGCCATCTGATCTTTGACAAACCTGAGAGAAACAAGAAATGGGGAAAGGATTCCCTATTTAATAAATGGTGCTGGGAAAATTGGCTAGCCATAAGTAGAAAGCTGAAACTGGATCCTTTCCTTATTCCTTATATGAAAGTTAATTCAAGATGGATTAGAGACTTAAATGTTAGACCTAATACCATAAAAACCCTAATAGAAAACCTAGGTAGTACCATTCAGGACATAGGCATGGGCAAAGACTTCATGTCTAAAACACCAAAAGCAATGGCAACAAAAGCCAAAATTGACAAATGAGATCTAAGTAAACTAAAGAGCTTCTGCACAGCAAAAGAAACTACCATCAGAGTGAAAAGGCAACGTACAGAATGGGAGAAAATTTTTGCAATCTACTCATCTGACAAAGGGCTAATATCCAGAACCTACAAAGAACTCAAACAAATTTACAAGAAAAAAACAAACAACCCTATCAAAAAGTGGGCAAAGGATATGAATAGACATTTTTCAAAAGAAGACATTCATACAGCCAACAGACACATGAAAAAATGCTCATCATCACTGGCCATCAGAGAAATGCAAATCAAAACCACAATGAGATACCATCTCACATCAGTTAGAATGGCAATCATTAAAAAGTCAGGAAAGAACAGATGCTGGAGAGGATGTGGAGAAATAGGAACACTTTTACACTGTTGGTGGGATTGTAAACTAGTTCAACCATTGTGGAAAACAGTATGGCGATTCCTCAAGGATCTAGAACTGGATATACCATATGACCCAGCCATCCCATTACTGGGTATATACCCAAAGGATTATAAATCATGCTGCTTTAAAGACACATGCACATGTATGTTTATTGCAGCACTATTCGCAATAGCAAAGACTTGGAATCAACCCAAATGTCCATCAGTGACAGACTGGATTAAGAAAATGTGGCACATATACACCGTGGAATACTATGCAGCCATAAAAAAGGATGAGTTTGTGTCCTTTGTAGGGACATGGATGCAGCTGGAAACCAGCAAAACTTAGCAAACTATCACAAGAACAGAAAACCAAACACCGCATGTTCTCACTCATAGGTGGGAACCGACCAATGAGATCACTTGGACTCAGGAAGGGGAACATCACACACCGGGGCCTATCATGGGTAGGGGGGAGGGGGGAGGGATTACATTGGGTGTTATACCTGATGTAAATGACGAGTTGATGGGTGCTGACGAGTTGATGGGTGCAGCACAGCAACATGGCACAAGTATACATATGTAACAAACCTGCACGTTATGCACATGTACCTTAGAACTTAAAGTATAATAACAATAAAAAATAAATTTAAAAAAATAAAATCTTAAAAAGTAAATAAATAAATAAAAATAAAATAACCAAAAAAAAAAAATAAAGAAGCTTTAGAAAGCTGTATCACTTTATCTTCCTGTTTTTCTGCCATGTGAGGGTTTAGTAACAAAGCATCATTAATGAGGAATGGTGTCTCATCAGACACTGAACATTCTGGTTTCTTGATCTTGGAATTCCCGGCTTCCAGAACAGTGAGAAAATAAATTTATATTATTTATAAATTACCCAGTCCATGATGTTTTGTTGTAGCAGCACAAATGGAGTGAGACTGAGACATGGTTCTTTCCTTGGAAAGAGGAAGTTGGTCGAGGCAAATACACATTTCTCTTTTTGACAGTCGTAGCACTTCTCCTCTTATCTCTGTTCCATTGTTTCAGGGCCTTGTTTATCTCTTTAGATGTTTTCAATGAATCCTTGAAATATTAATAGATAAAATTTAGGCATAGTACCCACCTTTTAAGCTGTAACTTTGTGGTGCAAAAGCATTTGAATTTTCTTTCCTAATATTGACAATGAAAAACCTTCCTAAGTAAAAGCAAGCCAGTGTACAATTTCTCTTGGCTTTTAAGGTTTCCACTGAAAAGTCTACTGTTATCCTGATGGGGTTTCCTTTGTCGATGATCTCTCTTTATTCTCTAGCAGACTTTAAGTTTTTTTCTTTATCATAGACCTTGAAGAGCCTTGTGTCTATATAGCTTGGTGAGGTTTATTTTGTATAACATCCCACAGGTTTTCTCTAGATTTCTTGTGTCTAGAAGTCTGCTTCTCTAGTAAGGTAAGGGAAGTTTTCTTGAATTATTTTTTCAATTTTGTTTTTCAGATTGTTTACTTTTTCTTTCTCTCAGGAATTTCAGTAATTTATAGATTATTTTTTGCTGTACATAGTCCCATATTTCTCAGATATCTTGTTCATTTTTTAACATTATTTGTTTCTTAATTTTTGTCTAACCAGGTTAACTACAAAAACCATCTTCAAGCTCTGATATTATTTCTTCTGCTTGATACAGACTATTGATCAAGCTCTTAGTTGAATTTTGGAATTCCTTAAGGAAGTTTGCCAATTCCAAAAGCTCTGATTGATTTCTTTTTAAAATGTTAATCTTTTGTTTATTTCTTTAATTACTTTAGAAGATTCTCTTTGTTTATTTTTTGAATCAGAGTCCATTTTATTCCAATTCTTCAAAATTTATACTTAATATGTGGTTTCCAAAGTTTAAGTCACTCTTTACATAACAGTTTGATTCTTTCATTTTTCTTTTACAGTTTTTTTTTTATCTTTTCTTTACAGTTCTTCAGTAGAAGCCAGAATCTTGAGTTGCCCAATTAGGAACCTCTGACCTGCTATTCTTATTAAATTTCTTCTCAATATTCATGGCCAAAATCTGGCTTCTAAAAGGAAGGTGTTTGGTCTTTTTAATCACTTGCTGATAGGGTGAGACTGCATTGTTACCCAAAACCACATGACCTAATTTGGAATCAATATTGGCACCCAAGATTGCATTTCTTATTAATTTTCTAATTAAATTTACAATTTACCTTTCAGCTTCTTCTGGAGTCACGTTCAATTTATCTGCCAACATGTTAATGCTGATAAACCGATGGATGCAACAGAAAGTCTCAAATATGAAGAGATGAGCATTTTCAGTGAAATCCTCAAGACAAGTCGCCAAGAAGAAATCATTCACAAGCACTCATTCACATTCCCTCAGCTTTTTCTGAGCTCCATCAAAGTCAAAGTTAACATATAAGCATTCAACAAATTCTGTAACTGGGTTTTTATATGTGTAAGACTCCTGTTGAGTAACTTTAACTAGATCTTTTTGCACCTGTTGACATTTTCAAACATCCTTGCTTGTTATGACTGCTGTAGTCAAATAGCAAAAACTGTGTGGACACATTGTCTGAATTGCTTTAAAGATACCATGGCTGGTAAGAAAGAGATCAATAATATTGTGAAGAATTCTGGGGTGATTGAAGAAAACAAGAAGAGACCAGTTAATGAGTCATGTTTTCTGCTGAAGAGACTGGAGTGGAGAACTCACAGAATTATTATCTATCTTCTCTTTTGACCATGTAAGGTCTCCCATGGCTGCATCGCAATTCCACATTAAGATTTCAGAGGCCAGCTTTCCCCAGAGTGAATTTAAAGCATTTCTATCTGTTGCTGGAACCAACACACTAAAAAAACACAGATATTCTGCTGCTCCTGAGTAACTCCCACATTCATTTTGAAATTGTGCATATGTGTAGAGCATATCTAAATATTCCTGTCTAAAACCATGCTTGTCCACCAGGTAGTCAAAGAGCATCCTACCATCCCTTGTTGACTTCATTTACCTTGTAATTTCTGGATCTTCAAACAGCTTCACAATTGGTTCTGTTTCTGCCTGAAGCTGTTTTAGTTGTGCAACAATTGTGGTTGTTTCCTCTCTCAAAGCCTGAGGAACATCATCAGAATAAAAGTTTTTGTATACATCCATAGCGAAGTCTATCATGTTAGTGTTACTAAGAAGGTCCAATTTACCTTGTATTTATTCCTTTTCGTTATATATCTCCTTTACAGAGAGAAACTCAAAGAGTGGTAAGACTAGATGCCGATCCAAAAAGTGGGCAATGTGAGTAGTCAAGTTGTACTCTGCCATCTTGCCAAAGAAAAAAAGAAGATTCCCTTTGTTGATTTTAACCCTTGTCTTGGATTTCTTTGAGCTTCTATTCAACTCATGCTATGAAATTTTTATCTGTCATTTCTGGGTTTCTGTTTTGGTTAGGGGACATTGCTAGAGAGCTAATGCAATGCATTATTTCTGTCACTATGTTCAGATTATTATGGTGCCAGAATTTTTGCACTGGATTTTTCTCTTCTAAACACAACGGCACATTTAATGTTTGTAATTATTTTTTGAATGGGTCAATTCTTTTGTTTCTTTTTCTTTATTGGTTATTATAATTATTTTCTTTCCCTTTCCCTTTTCCCTTTTGCTAGGAGGTGTGACTGTAGAGTGCTGGAAAGGGATTTTAACATGGCTTTTACAGCTGTATGCACTTTTCTTAGTGAGTTTAATACTCGACTCTTCAATTTGCACTACAAGCCTAGAGACAACACTTACAGAAATAAGCCATTTGTGACTAATGTGGCTACAAACAGTCTTTCTTTAAAAATTTTATTTCAACAGTTTTTGAAAGTACAAACATTCTTTTTATTTATTTTTCTTTGTTTTTCATGATAGTCATGCTTTTATTGTTTTACTTTTATACCAGTTTCTTACCCCAGAGGCAATAGAGATTCATGATATCTGCTACAAGATGAATACAAAAGGAAATAAATTTGGATACTGCAAAAACAAGGAAAACAGATTTCTTTCCTGTGAGGAGAAGTAAGTGCCCTGTGGAAAAAAAGTAATTTGTCTTCTTACAGCACTTTGTCAAAATCAGAATGGCTCCTGTCCCCAGACCTGTTAAACTTATTTTTTTAAATGTGGCACATATACACCATAGAATACTATGCAGCCATTAAAAAGGATGAGTTCATGTCCTTTGTAGGGACATGGATGCAGCTGAAAACCATCATTCTCTGCAAACTATCGCAGGAACAGAAAACCAAACACCGCACGTTCTCACTCATAGGTGGGAATTGAACAATGAGATCACTCAGACACAGGAAGGGGAACATCACACACCGGGGCCTATTGTGGGGTGGGGGGAGGGGGGAGGGATAGCATTAGGAGATATACCTAATGTAAATGACGAGTTAATGGGTGTAGCACACCAACATGGTACACGTATACATATGTAACAAACTTGCACGTTGTTCACATGTGCCCTAGAATATAAAGTATAGTAAAAAAAAAAAAAAAAAGCAAACATTCTTTTTAAAAATAATTTATTTCAACAGTTTTATGAAGGTGCAGGTGGATTTTGGACAAATCAACACGTTCTTTAGGGGTGATTTCTGTAATTTTAGTGCATCCTTCTGGCAACCAGGTATGCTGTTGCCAATATGTACAATATGTAGTCTCTTTTTCCTCACTACCCTTGAGTCCCCAAAATCTGTTATATCACTCTTATGCCTTTGTAACCTCAGAGCTTAGCTCCCACATATAAGTGAGACAATACAATGTTGGATTTTCCATTCCTGAGTTACTTATCTGAAAATAATGACCTCCAGTTCTCTCTCAGTTGCTGCAAAAAACATTACTTTCCTTTTTTTTTCTTTTTTTTTTTTAAAGGCTGAGTTGCATTACATGGTGAATAATGTGCCAGGGTTTATTCACTTGTTGGTGGAAGGGCACTTATGTTGTTTCTATACCTTTGCCAATGAAAATCTTGCTGTTATAAACATGGGTATGCATATATCCTTTTTATACAATGACTTCTTTTTCTTTTGATAGATAATCAGTAGTGAATAGGGTGATCAAATGGTATTTCTAATTTTAGTTCTTTAAAAAAACTTTATAATGTTTTCTAAGTGGTTCTACTAATTTACACTCCCACAAGCATTGTAAATTTGTGCCCTTTTCACCACATCCAAGCCAACATCTGTTGCTTTTTGACTTTTTAACTACGGCCATTCTTGCGTGAGTAAAGTGGTATCGCATTGTGGTTTAATTGGCATTTCCCTGATGATTAGTTATGTTAAACATTTTTTCATATGTTTGTTGACTGTTTCTATATCTTTTAAGAAATATCTATTCAGGATCTTTGCCCACTTTTTGATAGGATTATTGGGAGACTTTTTTTGCTGATTTGTTTGAGTTCCTTGTAGATTATGGGTACTGGTCTTTTTCAAATGAATAGTTTACAAATATTTTCTCCCACTCTGTGGGCTGTCTGTTTACTCTGTTGATTATTCATTTTGCTCTGCAGAGTCTTTGTAGTTTAACTGGGTCTAGGTCTGTTTATTTATTTTTGTTTGTGTTGCATTTGCTTCTGGGTTCTTAGTCATGAATTATTTGCCTAAGCCAATGTCTAGAAGAGTTGTTCTGATGTTATCTTCTAGTATTTTATGTTTTCAGGTCTTATACTTAAGTCTTTGATTCATCTAGAGTTGACTTTTTTATAAGGCAAGGGATGAGAATCCAATTTCCTTCTACACTTCTACATGTGACTTGCCAGATTTTTATTTATTAACAGTGTTTCCTTTCTCCCAATTTGTGTGGTTGTCTGCTTTGCTGAAGATTAGTTGTCTATAAGTATTTGGCTTTATTTCTGGGTTCTCATTCTGTTTCATTGGTCTACATGCCTATTTTTATACCAGCACCATGCTGTTTTAGTAACTACAGTCTTGTAGAATACTTTGAATTCTGGTAATGTGATGCCTCCAGGTTTATAATTTTGGCTTGGTATTGCTTTGGCTATGTGGGCATTTTTGTGTTCCAAGTGAATTTCAGCTTTGCTTTTTTAGTTTCATAAAGAAAATGACAATGGCATTTTAATGGGAATTGCATTGAATCCGTAAATTACTTAGGTGAATATGATCATTTTCACAATATTGATTATTTTAACACATGTATGTGAGATGTGTTTTTATTTATTTGTGTCATCTATGATGTCTTTCAGTGTTTTCCAGTTTTCTTTGTAGATATCTTTCACCTCCTTGGTTAGGTATATACCTAGGTATTTTTTGCAGCTGTTGCAGAAAGAATTCAGTTTTTGATGTGATTCTCAGCTTAGTCATTGTTGGTGTGTAACCATGCTACAGATTTGTGCACATTGATTTTTGTAACCTGAGGCCACTAAATTCTTTTATTAGATCTAGAAGCCTTCTAAATTAGGCTTTAGGGTTTTCTACGTATACAGTCATATCAGTGAACAGTGACAATTTGACATTCTCTTTTCCAATTTGGATGCCTTTTATTTCTTTCTCTTGTCTGATTTATCTGGCTAGCATATCCATTATTATCTTGGATAGAAGTGGTGAAAGTGTGGATCCTTGTTTGATTCCAATTATCAGGGGAGAATCCTTTCAACTGTTCCCTATTCAGTAAAAAGTTGTCTGTAGTTTTGTTCCGTAGGCTTTCTATGCCTATTTTGTTAAGGATTTTTATTATAAAGGGATGTTGAATTGTATTAAATGCCTTTTTTGCATCTATGAAAATAATCATATTGTTTTTGTTTTTAATTATGTTTGTGTGATTTAACACACTTATTTACTTATGTATGTTAAATCATTTCAGCATCTCTGGTATGGATCGTAATGTATGATTTTTTGATGTGATGTTAAACTTGGTTAGTAAGTGCAAAAATCACAAGTATTCCTATACACCAATAACAGATAAACAGGGAGCCAAATCATAAGTGGATTCCCATTCACAATTGCTTGAAAGAGAAAAAAAATACCTAGGAATCCAACTTGCAAGGGATGTGAAGGACCTCTTCATGGAGAACTACAAAGCACTGCTCAACAAAATAAAAGAGGACAAAAACAAATGGAAGAACATTCCATGGTCATGGATAGGAAGAATCAATATCATGAAAATGGCCATATTGCCCAAGTAATTTAAAGATTCAATGCCATCCCCATCAAGCTACCAATGACTTTCTTCACAGAATTGGAAAAAATTACTTTAAAGTTCATGTGGAAACAAACAAAAACAAAAGAGTCTGCATTGCCAAGGCAATCCTAAGTCAAAAGAACAAAGCTGCAGGCATCATACTACCTGAATTCAAACTATACTGCAAGGCTACAGTAACCAAAACAACATGGTACTGGTACCAAAACTGATATATAGACCAATGGAACAGAACAGAGCCCTCAGAAATAATACCACACATCTACAGCCATCTGATCTTTGACAAACCTGATCAGAAACAAGAAATGGGGAAAGGACACCCTATCTAATAAATGATGCTGGGAAAATGTGCTAGCCATAAGTAGAAAACTAAAGTGAATCCCTTCCTTACACCTTATACTAAAATTAATTCAAGATGGATTTGAGACTTAAATGTTACACCTAAAACCATAAAAACCCTCGAAGAAAACCTAGGCAATACCATTCAGGACATAAGCATGGGTAAGAACTTCATGTCTAAAACACCAAAAACAATGGCACTAAAAGCCAAAATTGACAAATGGGATCTCATTAAACTAAGGAGCTTCTGCACAGCAAAATAAACTACCATCAGAGTGAACAGGAAATCTACAGAATGGGAAAAAATTTTTGCAATTTACTCATCTGGCAAAAGGCTAATATCCAAAATCTACAAAGAACTCAAACAAATTTACAAGAAAAAAACAAACCACTCCATCAAAAAGTGGGCAAAGGATATGAATGACATGTCTCAAAGGAAGACATTTATGCAGCCAAGAGACACATGAAAAATGCTGATCATCACCGGCCATCAGAGAAATGCAAATCAAAACCACAATGAGATACCATCTCACACCAGTTAGAATGGTGATCATTAAAAAGTCAGGAAACGGGGGGGCGGAGCAAGATGGCCGAATAGGAACAGCTCCAGTCTCCAACTCCCAGTGCGAGTGACACAGAAGACCAGTGATTTCTGCATTTTCAACTGAGGTACTGGGTTCATCTCACTAGGGAGTGCCGGACAATCGGTGCTGGTCAGCTGCTGCAGCCCGACCAGTGAGAGCTGAAGCAGGGCGAGGCATCACCTCACCTGGAAAGTGCAAGGGGAAAGGAAATCCCTTTTCCTAGCCAGGGGAACTAAGACACACAACACCTGGAAAATCGGGTAACACCCACACCAATACAGCGCTTTAAGCAAACAGGCACACCAGGAGATTATATCCCACACCTGACCGGGAGGGTCCCACGCCCACGGAGCCTCCCTCATTGCTGGCACAGCAGTCTGCGATCTGGCCACAAGGCAGCAGTGAGACTGGGGGAGGGGCGCCTGCCATTGCTGAGGCTTAAGTAGGTAAACAGAGCCACTGCGAAGCTCGAACTGGGTGGAGCTCACAGCAGCTCAAGGAAACCTGCCTGTCTCCGTAGACTACACCTCTGGGGACAGGGCACAGCTAAACAACAACAAAAGCAGCAGAAACCTCGGCAGACGCGAACGACTCTCTCTGACAGCTTTGAAGAGAGCAGTGGATCTCCCAACACGGAGGTTGAGATCTGAGAAGGGACAGACTGCCTGCTCAAGTGGGTCCCTGACCCCTGAGTAGCCTAACTGGGAGACATCCCCCACTAGGGGCAGTCTGACACCCTACAACTTACAGGGTGAAGTACACCCCTGAGAGGAAGCCTCCAAACCAAGAATCAGACAGGTACACTTGCTGTTCAGAAATATTCTATCTTCTGCAGCCTCTGCTGCTGACACCCAGGCAAACAGGGTCTGGAGTGGACCTCAAGCAATCTCCAAAAGACGTGCAGCTGAGGGTCCTGCCTGTTAGAAGGAAAACTAACAAACAGGAAGGACATATACACCAAAACCCCATCATTACGTCATCATCATCGTCAAAGACCAGAGGCAGATAAAACCACAAAGATGGGGAAAAAGCAGGGCAGAAAAGCTAGAAATTCAAAAAACAAGAGGGCATCTCCCTTGGCAAAGGAGCGCAGCTCATCACCAGCAATGGATCAAACCTTGATGGAGAATGACTTTGACGAGATGAGAGAAGAAGGCTTCAGTCCATCAAACTTCACAGAGCTAAAGGAGGAATTACGTACCCAGCGCAAAGAAACTAAAAATCTTGAAAAAAGAGTGGAAGAATTGATGGCTAGAGTAATTAATGCAGAGAAGGTCATAAACGAAATGAAAGAGATGAAAACCATGACAAGAGAAATACGTGACAAATGCACAAGCTTCAGTAACCGACTCGATCAACTGCAAGAGAGAGTATCAGCGATTGAGGATCAAATGAATGAAATGAAGCAAGAAGAGAAACCAAAAGAAAGAAGAAGAAAAAGAAATGAACAAAGCCTGCAAGAGGTATGGGATTATGTAAAAAGACCAAATCTACGTCTGATTGGGGTGCCTGAAAGTGAGGGGGAAAATGAAACCAAGTTGGAAAACACTCTTCAGGATATCATCCAGGAGAACTTCCCCAACCTAGTAGGGCAGGCTAACATTCAAATCCAGGAAATACAGAGAACACCACAAAGATACTCCTCGAGAAGAGCAACTCCAAGACACATAATTGCCAGATTCACCAAAGTTGAAATGAAGGAAAAAATCTTAAGGGCAGCCAGAGAGAAAGGTCGGGTTACCCACAAAGGGAAGCCCATCAGACTAACAGTAGATCTCTCGGCAGAAACTCTCCAAGCCAGAAGAGAGTGGGGGCCAATATTCAACATTCTTAAAGAAAAGAATTTTAAACCCAGAATTTCATATCCAGCCAAACTAAGTTTCATAAGTGAAAGAGAAATAAAATCCTTTACAGACAAGCAAATGCTTAGATATTTTGTCACCACCAGGCCTGCCTTACAAGAGACCCTGAAGGAAGCACTAAACATGGAAAGGAACAACCGCTACCAGCCATTGCAAAAACATGCCAAAATGTAAAGACCATCGAGGTTAGGAAGAAACTGCATCAACTAATGAGCAAAATAACCAGTTAATATCATAATGGCAGGATCAAGTTCACACAAAACAATATTAACCTTAAATGGAAATGGACTAAATGGTCCAATTAAAAGACACAGACTGGCAAACTGGATAAAGAGTCAAGACCCATCAGTCTGCTGTATTCAGGAGACCCATCTCACACGCAGCGACATACATAGGCTCAAACTAAAGGGATGGAGGAAGATTTACCAAGCAAATGGAGAACAAAAAAAAGCAGGGGTTGCAATCCTAGTCTCTGATAAAACAGACTTTAAACCATCAAAGATCAAAAGAGACAAAGAAGGCCATTCCAGAATGGTAAAGGGATCAATTCAACAGGAAGAGCTAACTATCCTAAATATATATGCACCCAATACAGGAGCACCCAGATTCATAAAGCAAGTCCTTAGAGACTTACAAAGAGACTTAGACTCCCATACAATAATAATGGGAGACTTCAACACTCCACTGTCAACATTAGACAGATCAACGAGACAGAAAGTTAACAAGGATATCCAGGAATTGAACTCATCTCTGCAGCAAGCAGACCTAATAGACATCTACAGAACTCTCCACCCCAAATCAACAGAATATACATTCTTCTCAGCACCACATCGTACTTATTTCAAAATTGACCACATAATTGGAAGTAAAGCACTCCTCAGCAAATGTACAAGAACTGAAATTATAACAAACTGTCTCTCAGACCACAGTGCAATCAAACTAGAACTCAGGACGAAGAAACTCAATCCAAACCGCTCAACTACATAGAAACTGAACAACCTGCTCCTGAATGACTACTGGGTACATAACGAAATGAAGGCAGAAACAAAGATGTTCTTTGAAACCAATGAGAACAAAGATACAACATACCAGAATCTCTGGGACACATTTAAAGCAGTGTGTAGAGGGAAATTTATAGCACTAAATGCCCACAAGGGAAAGCAGGAAAGATCTAAAATTGACACTCTAACATCACAATTAAAAGAACTAGAGAAGCAAGAGCAAACAAACACATTCGAAAGCTAGCAAAAGGCAAGAAATAACTAAGATCAGAGCAGAACTGAAGGAGATAGAGACACAAAAAACCCTCCAAAAAATCAATGAATCCAGGAGTTGGTTTTTTGAAAAGATCAACAAAATTGACAGACTGCTAGCAAGACTAATAAAGAAGAAAAGAGAGAAGAATCAAATAGATGCAATAAGAAATAATAAAGGGGATATCACCACTGACCGAACAGAAATACAAACTACCATCAGAATATACTATAAACACCTCTACGCAAATAAACTAGAAAATCTAGAAGAAATGGATAATGTCCTAGACACTTACACTCTTCCAAGACTAAACCAGGAAGAATTTGAATCCCTGAATAGACCAATAGCAGGCTCTGAAATTGAGGCAATAATTAATAGCGTACCAACCAAAAAAAAGTCCAGGACCAGACGGATTCACTGCTGAATTCTACCAGAGATACAAGGAGGAGTTGGTACCATTCCTTCTGAAACTATTCCAATCAATAGAAAAAGAGGGAATTCTCCCTAACTCATTTTATGAGGCCAACATCATCCTGATACCAAAGTCTGGCAGAGACACAAGAATAAAAGAGAATTTTAGACAAATATCCGTGATGAACATTGATGCAAAAATCCTCAATAAAATACTGGAAAACCGGATTCAGCAGCACATCAAAAAGCTGATCCACCCTGATCAAGTGGGCTTCATCCCTGGGATGCAAGGCTCGTTCAACATTTGCAAATCAATAAACATAATGCAGCATATAAACAGAACCAAAGACAAGAACCACATGATTATCTCAATAGATGCAGAAAAGGCTTTTGACAAAATTCAACAGCCCTTCATGCTAAAAACGCTCAATAAATTCGGTACTGATGGAACGTACCTCAAAATAATAAGAGCTATTTATGACAAACCCACAGCCAATATCATACTGAATGGGCAAAAAGTGGAAGCATTCCCTTTGAAAAATGGCACAAGACAGGGATGCCCTCTCTCACCACTCCTATTCAACATAGTGTTGGAAGTTCTGGCTAGGGCAAATAGGCAAGAGAAAGAAATCAAGGGTATTCAGTTAGGAAAAGAAGAAGTCAAATTGTCCCTGTTTGCAGATGACATGATTGTATATTTAGAAAACCCCATTGTCTCAGCCCAAAATGTCCTTAAGCTGATAAGCAACTTCAGCAAAGTCTCAGGATACAAAATTAATGTGCAAAAATCACAAGCATTCTTATACACCAGTAACAGACAAACAGAGAGCCAAATCAGGAATGAACTTCCATTCACAATTGCTTCAAAGAGAATCAAATACTTAGGAATCCAACTTACAAGGGATGTAAAGGACCTCTTCAAGGAGAACTACAAACCACTGCTCAGTGAAATAAAAGAGGACACAAACAAATGGAAGAACATACCATGCTCATGGATACGAAGAATCATAATCGTGAAAATGGCCATACTGCCCAAGGTTATTTATAGATTCAATGCCATCCCCATCAAGCTACCAATGACTTTCTTCACAGAATTGGAAAAAACTGCTTTAAAGTTCATATGAAACCAAAAAAGAGCCCGCATCTCCGAGATAATCCTAAGTCAAAAGAACAAAGCTGGAGGCATCACGCTACCTGACTTCAAACTCTACTACAAGGCTACAGTAACCAAAACAGCATGGTACTGGTACCAAAACAGAGATATAGACCAATGGAACAGAACAGAGTCCTCAGAAAGAATACCACACTTCTACAGCCATCTGATCTTTGACAAACCTGAGAGAAACAAGAAATGGGGAAAGGATTCCCTATTTAATAAATGGTGCTGGGAAAATTGGCTAGCCATAAGTAGAAAGCTGAAACTGGATCCTTTCCTTACTCCTTATACGAAAATTAATTCAAGATGGATTAGAGACTTAAATGTTAGACCTAATACCATAAAAATCCTAGAGGAAAACCTAGGTAGTACCATTCAGGACATAGGCATGGGCAAAGACTTCATGTCTAAAACACCAAAAGCAACAGCAGCAAAAGCCAAAATTGACAAATGGGATGTCATTAAACTAAAGAGCTTCTGCACAGCAAAAGAAACTACCATCAGAGTGAACAGGCAACCTACAGAATGGGAGAAAATTTTTGCAATCTACTCGTCTGACAAAGGGCTAATATCCAGAACCTACAAAGACCTCAAACAAATTTACAAGAAAAAAACAAACAACCCCATCAAAAAGTGGGCAAAGGATATGAACAGACATTTCTCAAAAGAAGACATTCATACAGCCACCAGACACATGAAAAAATGCTCATCATCACTGGCCATCAGAGAAATGCAAATCAAAACCACAATGAGATACCATCTCACACCAGTTAGAATGGCAATCATTAAAAAGTCAGGAAACAACAGTTGCTGGAGAGGATGTGGAGAAATAGGAACACTTTTACACTGTTGGTGGGATTGTAAACTAGTTCAACCATTATGGAAAACAGTATGGCGATTCCTCAAGGATCTAGAACTAGATGTACCATATGACCCAGCCATCCCATTACTGGGTATATACCCAAAGGATTATAAATCATGCTGCTATAAAGACACATGCACACGTATGTTTATTGCGGCACTAATCACAATAGCAAAGACTTGGAATCAACCCAAATGTCCATCAGTGACAGACTGGATTAAGAAAATGTGGCACATATACACCATGGAATACTATGCAGCCATAAAAAAGGATGAGTTTGAGTCCTTTGTAGGGACATGGATGCAGCTGGAAACCATCATTCTTAGCAAACTATCCCAAGAACAGAAAACCAAACACCGCATGTTCTCACTCATAGGTGGGAATTGAACAATGAGATCATTTGGACTCGGGAAGGGGGACATCACACACCGGGGCCTATCATGGGGAGGGGGGAGGGGGGTGGGATTGCATTGTGTGGTATACCTGATGTAAATGACGAGTTGATGGGTGCTGACGAGTTGATGGGTGCAGCACAGCAACATGGCACAAGTATACATATGTAACAAACCTGAACGTTATGCACATGTACCCTAGAACTTAAAGTATAATAATAATAAAAAGTAAATTAAAAAAAAAAAGTCAGGAAACAACACGTGCTGGAGAGGATGTGGAGAAATAGGAAGACTTTTACACTGTTGGTGGGATTGTAAGCTAGTTCAACCATTGTGGAAAACAGTGTGACAATTCCTCAAGGATCTAGAACTAGAAACACCATTTGACCCAGTCATCCCATTACTGGGTATATACCCAAATGTTTATAAATCATGCTGCTGTAAAGACACATGCACATGTATGTTTATTGAGGCACTATTCACAAGAGCAAAGACTTGGAACCAACCCAAATATCCATCAATGATAGACTGGATTAAGAAAATGTGGCACATATACACCATGGAATACTATACAGTCATAAAAAAGGATGAGTTCATGTCCTTTAGAGGGGCATGGATGATGCTGGAAACCATCATTCTCAGCAAACTATCACAAGGACAAAAAACCAAACATCGCATGTTCTCACTCATAGGTGTAAATTGAACAATGAGAACATTTGGACACAAGAAGAGGAACATCACACACCAGTGCCTGTCATGGGGTTGGGGGAAAAGGGAGGTATAGCATTACGAGATATACCTAATTAAATGACAAGTTAATGGGTGCAGCACAACATGACACATGTATACATATGTAACAAGCCTGAACATTGTGCACATGTACCCTAGAACTTAAAGTATAATAAATAAAGAATTCTGTATGTGATTAAGTTGGCTATAATTTGAAGGGCATTATTTATGGTAGTCTTTCTATGATTGATCTTCTATGTTATAACAGGATTTTCTTAAGGTATTGATTTGCTCTTAATGAACTTACAAGAATATTTTTATTTTTAATACTACAACCTGTTCATTTTGAAAATTTCTCAGATTCATATCTTAAAGTTCAATACCACATGTTCTCACTTAGAAGTGGGAGCTGAATGATAACACATGGACACATGATGGGGAACAACACATACTTGGGCCTGTTGGAGGGTGGTGGGGGAAGGAGGGACAGCATCTGGAAGAATAGCTAATGAATGCTGGGCTTAAAACCTAGGTGACGCCAGGTGCGGTGGCTCAAGCCTGTAATCCCAGCACTTTGGGAGGCCGAGACCAGCGGATCATAAGGTCATGGGATTGAGACTATCCTGGCTAACATGGTGAAACCCCGTCTCTACTAAAAAAAAATACAAAAAAACTAGCCGGGCGAGGTGGCGGGCGCCTGTAGTCCCAGCTACTCGGGAGGCTGAGGCAGGAGAATGGCGTAAACCCAGGAGGCGGAGCTTGCAGTGAGCGGAGACCCGGCCACTGTACTCCAGCCTGGGCGACAGAGCAAGACTCCATCTCAAAAAAAAAAAAAAAAAAAAAAAAAAAAACCTAGGTGATGTGATGATCTGTGCAGTTAATCAACATGGCACATGTTTGCCTATGTAACAAACCTGCACATTCTGTACCTGTGCCCCTGAGCTTAAAATAAAAGTTGAAAAAAAAAAAAAGAATTACTGCAGTCTGTTTCCCAGGAACTTCCATTCCTAAGGGAAGGGGGAAAGTACCACATCAAGGGAATATCCCATGTGAGAAAAGAATCTGAATTGCAGGCCTTGAGTCTCATCTCTTAGCTAGTGGTAAGTTTCTTATAGCAAAGACATAATTGCAGTGCTGGGTGCAGTAGGGAAAGGCTGAATCTCTACCCTAACAGGCAAGCAGCCTTTGTAATCATGAAGGATCTTGAAGAAAGGGTCCTGTTCCCCCCAGTACACCACTCCGGAAATAGCTGGGGCTTCTCCCATGGGAATGCAGCATGAATGCACCTATAGACAACCTTCCTGGAAGAATTCAGGGTGACTGCAGCCTCATAGGAAGAGTATTTCCGAGATTCAGGCCTGCACAAAAGGCAGTCACAATTCCTCCCTACTTGGAAGATCAATATTCCTACAGGTGAAAAGAGGTGCCTGCCTGATCTGAATAGTTGGAACACTGAGACAGGAGTGAGGCTGTGAGATAGATTGTTTTCCTGCTTGGTCTGGCATGAGATCTGAGGTAGCTCCCATCCTTTACCTTCATAAAAACCCTAGCACATCTAACTGAGAGCCCCACCAGCCACCTTCATCAAGGCCGGGACCTCTGCCAACCATTGTGTGTTGCATCTACCCACCTGCCTTAGCTACAACCAGTGCCTACCCACAGATACCTCCCCTATTGGCCTGAAGCCTGGAATTAACAACTCAGTAAATAAAATACTGGGGAAATAAATAAATAAATAAATAAATAAATAAATAAATAAATAAGCTGTACACTATGAGAGAATGGTGTAAATTTCAAGAGATTCCTCTCATTCTAACCCCATAGGAGACAGTGAACTTGCCCACACACCAAATATGTAACTACTACACCTGGCGTCTGGGAAAGCCAGTGCACAAGGACTCTCTGTAATGAAGGAACATATACCTTCACCCCTAAAAGCATGAAGAATCAAATTAGGCTAAAATAAACTAATAAACATTAAAGTCAGATCCTTAAGAGGGGGAAAAAGAAATGAAAAAAAAATCCACGATTCAATTAATGATAAATTCAAGAAAATAATTGAAGAAATAGTCTACACAAATGAGAAGGAACCAGAAAAGTAATTCTAGTAATATGACAAAACAGGTTCTATAACATTCCCCAAAAGATGATGCTAGCTTCCTAGTAATGGATCCAAATCAAGAAGAAATCTCTTAAATACCAGATAAATAATTCAGCTGATTATTAAGCTACTCAAGAAGCTACCAGAGAAAGTGAAAATTAACTTTAAAAAATCCAGGATATGAATGAAACATTTTTCAGAGGAATAGATCTTATAAAGTAAAAGCAATCAGAACTTCTTTAAATAAAAGACACACTTAGGGAAATGCAAAATTCAGTAGAAAGTTTCGGCAATAGATTAGAACAAGTAGAAGAAAGAAGTTCAGAGCTCAAAGACAAGGCTCTTGCAATAGCCCAATCAGACAAAGAAACAAAAAAAAAAAAAAAGAATTTTATAAAATGAACTAAGTCTCCAAGAAATATGGGATTATGTAAGAGTGCCAAACCTAAGAATTCTTGGTGTTCTGAGGGAGAAGATAAGTATAAAAGTTTGGAAAAATTATTTGAGAGAATAACTGAGGAAAATTTCCCAGTCCTTGCTATAGATCTAGTCATCCAAATAAAAGAAGCTCAAAAAAAACTCCTGGGAAATTCATTGCAAAAACATCGTCACAAAGGCACATAGTCATCAGGCTATCAAAAGTCAAAATGAAGGAAAGAACCTTAAGAACTGTGAGACAAAAGGATCAAGCAACCTATAAGAGACAACCTATCAAACTACCAGCAGATTTCTCAGCAGATACCTTACAAGCCAGAAGGAATTGGGGTCGTATCTACTTAAACAAAATAATTGTCATAATTGTCAGCCAAGAATTTTGTATCCAACAAAAATAACCTTCATAAATGATGGAGAGATAAAATCTTTTTCTGACAAACAAATGCTGAGGAAATTTGCCACTACCAAACCAGCACTATAATAAATGCTAAAAGGAGTTCTAAATCTTGAAACAAAAGCTTGATGTACACCAAAATAGAACCTCCTGAAAGCATAAATGTCACAGGGCCTATAAAACAATAACATAATGAAAAAATCCAAAGTATCTAGAAAAAAACTGTCAGTGGATGCATATAAATTTAGTATTGTAATGTCTTCCTGTTGGACTAATCTTTTTATTATTATATAATGTTCTTTGTCTTTTTTTACTGTTGTTGCTTTAAAGTCTATGTTGTATGATGTAAAAATAGCTACTCCTGCTCATTTTGGGTTTCCATTTGCAACCCTTTACCTTTCTTAGGTCCCATATTTATAAAACAATTAATACTAGACCTAAGAAAGGAGAAAGACAAAAACCCAATAATAGTGAGGGACTTTAGTACTCCACTGACAGCACTAGACTGGCGATCAAAACAGAAAGTCACCAAAGAAACAATGGACTTAAACTACACCCTAAAACAAATTAATTTAATATATATTTACAAAACATTCTTCCCAACTGCAGAACATACATAATTCTTAGCACATAAAACCTTCTCCAAGATAGACCATATTATAGGCCCCAAGTCTTAATAAATTCAAGAAAATCAAAATCGTATCAAGCATCTTCTCATACAACAGTGGAATAAAACAGGAAATCAGCTCTGAAAGGAAGCCTCAAAACTATACAAATACATGGAAATTAATCAGCTCCTGAATAACTTGGGGTTAATAATAAAATAAAGATGCACATTAAAAACTCTTTGAAATGAATGATAATTATTACACAACTTTAAACCTCTGGCATACAGCAAAGATGGTGCAAGAGAAAAGTTCATAGCATTAAATATCTGTATCTAAATGTCTGAAAGAGCACAATTAGACAAAGTAATGTCACACCTTAAGGAACTAGAGAAACAAGCACAAACTAAACCCAAAGAAAACAGAAGAGCAGAAATAACAAAGATCAGAGCAGAACTAAATAACATTGAAACAAAAAAGATAAATGAAGCAAAAAATTGGTTCTTCGAAATGATAAGCAAAATTGATAGACCATTAGCAAGAGGAACCAAGAAAAGAAGAAAGAAGATCCAAATAAGCTCAACTAGAAATGAGATTGGAGATATTACAACCTATATCACAGAAATACAAAAGATCATTCAAGGCTACTATGAACACCTTTATGCACAAAACTAGAAAATCTAGAAGACAGGATAAATTGCTAGAAATATGTAACCCTCCTAGCTTAAATCAGGACAAAATAAAAATCCCAAAGAGACTAATAACAAGCAATGAGATCGAATCAGTAATTTTTTTAAAAAATTGTCAACACAAAAACATCCAGGACGAGATGTATTCACAGCTTAATTCTATCAGATAGTCAAATAATTGGTACCAATCCTACTGAAACTATCCCAAAAGATAGAGAAAGAAGGAATTCTCCCAAAATTATTCTATGAAGCCAGTATCACCCTGATACAAAAAAAAAAGAAAGAACATTAAAAAAATAAAGCTACAGACCAATATCTCTGATGAACATAGATGCAAATATCCTCAACAAAATACTAGCTAACTGAATCCAACAGCATGTCAAAAAGATAGTCCATCATGATCAAGTGGGTTTCATACAAGGGATGCAGGGATGGTTTAACACAGGCAAGTCAATAAATGTGATACATTACATAAACAGAATTAAAAACAAAAGGCATATGATCATCTCAGTAGATGCAGAAAAAGCATTTCATAAAATCCAGTATCCATTTATGATATTAAAAAAAAAAAACCTTAACAAAATGGACATAGAAGGGACATACCTAAAAGTAATAAAAACAATATATGACAAACTCACAGCCAGCATCATACTGAATGGGAAAAAGCTAAAAGCATTCCCTTTGAAAACTGGAACAAGACAAGAATGTCCACTTTCACCACTTCTATTTAACATAGTAATGGAAGTCCTGGCCAGAGCAATCAGACCAGAGAAAGAAATAAAGGGCATTCAAATTGGAAAAGCGGAAGTCAAACTGCTGCTTTTCGCTGATGATATGATTGTATACATAGAAAATCCTCAAGACTCATCCAAAAAGCTTCTAGACCTGAGAAACAAATTCAGTAAAGTCTCAGGGTAAAAAATCAATGTACACAAATCAGTAGCACTGCTATACACCAACAATGATCAAGCTAAGAATCAAATCAAGAACTCAATCCCTTTTACAACAGTTGCAAAATATATATATATATAAATTACTTTTAAACATATTTAACCAAGGACGTGAAAGATCTCTACAAAGAAAATTGCAAAACATTGCTGAAAGAAATCATAGACAACACAAACAAATGGAAACACATCCCATGCTCATGGATGGGTAAAATCAATATTGTGAAAATCAACATATTGTCCAAAGCAAACTACAGATTCAATGTGACTTCCATCAAAATGCCTTCATCATTCTTCACAGAACTGGGAAAAAAACAACTCTAAAATTTATATGGACCCAAAAAAGAGCCCACAGAGCCAAAGCAATACTAAGCAAAAGAAATAAATCTGGAGGTATCGCATTACCCAAGTTCAAATTATACTGCAAGGCTGTAGTCAACAAAACAGTCTGGTAGGTATAAAAATAGTTACACAGACTAATGGAACAGAATAGAGAATCTGGAATTAAAGCCAAATACTTACAGCCACTGATCTTCGACAAAACATACAAAAATATAAATTGGGGAAAGGACATCCTATTCAACAAATGATACTGGGAAAACTGGCAAGCCGCATGTAGAAGAATAAAACTGGATTCCCATTTCTCACCTTATACAAAAATAAACTCAAAATAGATCAAAGACATAAATCTAAAACCTGAAACCATAAAAATTCTAGAGGATAACATCAGCAAATATCTTCTAGACATTGGCTTAGGCAAAGAATTCATGACTATGATCCCAAAAGCGAATACAACAAAAACAAAAATAAGTAAATGGGATTTACTTAGACTAAAAGCTTCTGTAAGAAAACCTTCACAAACTCTGTATACAACAAAAAACTGATATCCTGAATCTACAAGGAACTCAAATCAGCAAGAAAAAAGCAAATAATCTCATCAAAAAGTGGGCAAATGACATGAATAGACATTGCCCAAAAGAAGATATACAAATGACCAACAAACATTAGTGATATTGAGCATTATTTTTAGAAGGCTCAACATCACTAATTATCAGGGAAATGCAAATTAAAACCACAATGAGATACCGCCTTACTCCTGCAAGAATGGCCATAATTAAAGAGTCAAAAAACAATAGATGTTGGTGCAGATGTGGTGAAAACGGAATATTTTTACACTGCTGGTTGGAATGTAAACTAGTACAATCACTGTGGAAAACAGGATGGAGATTCCTTAAAGTACGAAAAGAACTACCATTTGATTTAACAATCCTACTACTAAGTATCTACCCAAAGTAATATAAGTCACTATATGAAAGACATATTCACATGTATGTTTATAGCAGCACAATTTGCAATTGCAAAGATATGGAATCAACCTAAGTGCCCATCAACCAAGGAGTGGAGAAAGAAAATGTGGTATGTATACACCATGGAACACTACTGCGCCATAAAAGAATGAAATATTGTCTTCTATAGCAATTTGGATGAAACTGGAGACCATCATTCTAAGTGAAGTAACTCAGGAATGGAAACCCATATTTTGCTATGTTCTCATTTATAAGTAGGAGCTAAGCTATGAGGATGCAAAGGCATAAGAATGATAAAATGGACTTTGGGACCTTGAGGGGGAAAGTTGGGAAGGGGGTGAGGGATAAAAGACTACCTATTGGGTACAGCATGCAATGCTTTAATGATGGGTGCACCAAAATCTCAGAAATTACCACTAAAGAACATATCTCTAAAATCAAAAACTACCTGTGCCCCCAAAACTACTGTAATAAAAATAAAAATTAATTATTAAATAATATTAATAAAATAAAATGTGAGACTGGGAAAACTTTTACTGAAATCAGAAGACACAAACTCAAATGCCTTTAGGGGTCAAACAGTACTAATAAATATTTTTACATCATTTACTATGCGTCAGGCACTGTTCTAAGCACTTTATGAATATTAACACATTTAATACTTTTAACAGCTCTATGAGGTAGGTGCCATGAACATATTTATTTATTTTTTATTATACTTTAAGTTCTAGGGTACATGTGCATAATGTGCAGGTTTGTTACATATGTATACTTGTGCCATGTTGGTGTGCCGCACCCATCAACTCGTCAGCACCTATCAACTCATCATTTACATCAGGTATAACTCACAATGCCATCCCTCCCCCATTCCCCCTCCCCATAATAATCCCCGGTGTGTGATGTTCCCCTTCCCGAGTCCAAGTGATCTCATTGTTCGATTCCCACCTATGAGTGAGAACATGTGGTGTTTGGTTTTCTCTTCTTGCAATAGTTTGCTGAGAATGATGGTTTCCAGCTGCATCCATGTCCCTACAAAGGACACAAATTCATCCTTTATTATGGTTGCATAGTATTCCATGGTGTATATGTGCCACATTTTCTTAATCCAGTCTGTCACTGATGGACATTTGGGTTGATTCTAAGTCTTTGCTATTGTGAATAGTGCTGCAATAAACATACGTGTGCATGTGTCTTTATAGCAGCATGATTTATAACCCTTTGGGTATATACCCAGTCATGGGATGGCTGGGTCAAATGGTATTTCTAGTTCAAGATCGTTGAGGAATCGCCACACTGTTTACCACAATGGTTGAATTAGTTTACAGTCCCACCAACAGTGTAAAAGTGTTCCTATTTCTCCACATCCTCTCCAGCACCTCTTGTTTCCTGACTTTTTAATGATTGCCACTCTAACTGGTGTGAGATGGTATCTCATTGTGGTTTTGATTTGCATTTATTTGATCACCAGTGACGATGAGCATTTTCTCATGTGTCTGTTGGCTATACAACTGTCTTCTTTTGAGAAGTGTCTATTCATATCCTTTGCCAACTTTTTGATGGGGTTGTCTGTTATTTTCTTGTAAATTTGTTTGAGTTCCTTCTATGTTCTGGATATTGGCCCTTTGTCAGATGAGAAGATTGCAAAAATTTTCTCCCATTCTGTAGGTTGCCTTTTCACTCTGATGGTAGTTTCTTTTGCTGTGCAGAAGCTCTTTAGTTTACTTAGATTCTGTTTGTCAATTTTGGCTTTTATTGCCATTGCCTTTGTTGTTTTAGACATGAAGTCCTTGCCCATGCCTGTGTCCTGAATGGTACTACCTAGGTTTTCTTCTAGGGTTTTTGTGGTATTAGGTCTAACATTTAAGTCTCTAATCCATCTTGAATTAATTTTCATATAAGGAGTAAGGAAAAGATCCAGTTTCAGCTTTCTACTTATGGCTAGCCAATTTTCTTAGCACCATTTATTAAATAGGGAATCCTTTCCCCATTTCTTGTTTTTCTCAGGTTTGTCAAAGATCAGATGTCTGTAGATGTGTAGTATTATTTCTGAGGACTCTGTTCTGTTCCATTGGTCTATATCTCTGTTTTGGTACCAGTACCATGCTGTTTTGGTTACTGTAGCCTTGTAGTATAGTTTGAAGTCAGGTAGCGTGATGCCTCCAGCTTTGTTCTTTTGACTTAGGATTGTCTTGGCAATGCGGGCTCATTTTTGGTTCCATATGAACTTTAAAGCAGTTTTTTCCAATTCTGTGAAGAAACTCATTGGTAGCTTGATGGGGATGGCATTGAATCTATCAATTACCTTGGGCAGTCTGGCCATTTTCGTGATATTGATTCTTCCTATCCATGAGCATGGAATGTTCTTCCATTTGTTTGTGTCCTCTTTTATTTCACTGAATAGTGGTTTGTAGTTCTCCTTGAAGAGGTCCTTTACATCCCTTGTAAGTTGGATTCCTAAGTATTTTAGTCTCTTTGAAGCAATTGTGAATGGAAGTTCATTCATGATTTGGCTCTCTGTTTGTCTGTTACTGGTGTATACGAATGCTTGTGATTTTTGCAAATTAATTTTGTATCCTTAGACTTTGCTGAAGTTTATCAGCTTAAGGACATTTTGGGCTGAGACAATGGGGTTTTCTAAATATACAATCATGTCATCTGCAAAGAGGGACAATTTGACTTCCTCTTTTCCTAACTGAATACCCTTGATTTCTTTCTCTTGCCTGATTGCCCTAGCCAGAACTTCCAACACTCTGTTGAATAGGAGTGGTGAGAGAGGGCATCCCTGTCTTGTGCCAGTTTTCAAAGGGAATGCTTCCAGTTTTTGCCCATTCAGTATGATATTGGCTGTGGGTTTGTCATAAATAGCCTTATGATTTTGAGATATGTTTCCTCAATACCAAATTTATTGAGAATTTTTAGCATGAAGGACTCCTGAATTTTGTCAAAGGCTTTTTCTGCATCTATTGAGATAATCATGTGGTTTTTGTCTTTGGTTCTGTTTATATGCTGCATTATGTTTATTGATTTGCGTATGTTGAACCAGCCTTGAATCCCAGAGATGAAGCCCACTTGATCATGGTGGATAAGCTTTTTGATGTGCTGATGGATTCGGTTTGCCAATATTTTATTGAGGATTTTTGCATCGATGTTCATCAGGGATATTGGTCTAAAATTCTCTTTTTTTACTGTGTCTCTGCCAGGCTTTGGTATCAGGATGATGTTGGCCTCATAAAATGAGTTAGGGAGGATTCCCTCTTTTTCTATTCATTGCAATAGTTTCAGAAGGAATGGTACCAGCTCCTCCTTGTGCCTCTGGAAGAATTCAGCTGTGAATCCATCTGGTGCTGGACTTTTTTTTGGTTGGTAGGCTATTATTTGTTGCCTCAATTTCAGAGCCTGCTATTGATTTATTCAGGTATTCAGCTTCTTCCTGGTTTAGTCTTGGGAGAGTGTAAGTGTCCAGGAAATTATCCATTTCTTCTTGATTTTCTAGTTTATTTGCATAGAGGTGTTTATAGTATTCTCTGATGGTAGTTTGTATTTCTGTGTGGTTGGTGGTGATATCCCCTTTATCATTTCTTATTGCATCTATTTGATTCTTCTCTCTTTTTTTCTTTATTAGTCTTGCTAGCAGTCTATCAATTTTGTTGATCTTTTCAAAAAACCAACTCCTGGGTTCATTGATTTTTTGGAGAGTCTGTTGTGTCTCTATCTCCTTCAGTTCTGCTCTGATCTAAGTTATTTCTTGCCTTCTGCTAGCTTTTGAATGCATTTGCTCTTGCTTCTCTAGTTCTTTTCATTGTGATGTTAGGGTGTCAATTTTAGATCTTTCCTGCTTTCCCTTGTGGGCATTTAGTGCTACAAATTTCCCTGTACACACTGTTTTAAATGTGTCCCAGAGATTCTGGTATGTTGTATCTTTGTTCTCATTGGTTTCAAAGAACATCTTTATTTCTGCCTTCATTTCGTTATGTACCCAGTAGTCATTCAGGAGCAGGTTGTTCCGTTTCCATGTAGTTGAGCGGTTTTGATTGAGTTTCTTGCTCCTGAGTTCTAGTTTGATTGCACTGTTGTCTGAGAGACAGTTTGTTATAATTTCTGTTCTTGTACATTTGCTGAGGAGTGCTTTACTTCCAATTATGTGGTCAATTTTGGAATAAGTGTGATGTGGTGCTGAGAAGAATGTATATTCTGTTGATTTGGGGTGGAGAGTTTTGCAGATGTCTATTAGGCCCACTTGGTGCAGAGATGAGTTCAATTCCTGGATATCCTTGTTAACTTTCTGTCTCGTTGATCTGTCTAATGTTGACAGTGGGGTGTTGAAGTCTCTCATTATTATTGTGTGGGAGTCTAAGTCTCTTTGTAAGTCTCTAAGGACTTGCTTTATGAATCTGGGTGCTCCCGTATTGGGTGCATATATATTTAGGATAGTTAGCTCTTCCTGTTGAATTGATCCCTTTACCATTCTGGAATGGCCTTCTTTGTCTCTTTTGATCTTTGATGCTTTAAAGTCTGTTTTATCAGAGACTAGGATTGCAACCTCTGCTTTTTTTTGTTCTCCATCATCTTGGTAGATCTTCCTCCATCCCTTTATTTTGAGCCTATGTGTGTCTCTGCATGTGAGTTGGGTCTCCTGAATACAGCAGTTTGATGGGTCTTGACTCTTTATCCAATTTGCCAGTCTGTGTCTTTTAATTGGACCATTTAGTCCATTTACAGTTAAGTTTTATATTGCTATGATGTGTGAACTCGATCTTGTCATTTTTATATTAACTGGTTATTTTGCTCATTAGTTGATGCAGTTTCTTCCTAACCTCGATGGTCTTTACATTTTGGCATGTTTTTGCAATGGCTGATACTGGTTGTTCCTTTCCATGTTTAGTGCTTCCTTCGGGGTCTCTTGTAAGGCAGGCCTATTGGTGACAAAATCTCTAAGCATTTGCTTACCTGTAAAGGATTTTATTTCTCCTTCACTTATGAAACTTAGTTTGGCTGGATATGAAATTCTGGGTTGAAAATTCTTTTCTTTAAGAATGTTGAATATTGGCCCCCACTCTCTTCTGGCTTGGAGAGTTTCTGCCTAGATATGTGTTGTTAGTCTGATGGCTACTCTTTTTGGGTAACCCGACCTTTCTCTCTGGCTGTCCTTAACTTTTTTTCCTTCATTTCAACTTTGATGAATCTGACAATTATGTGTCTTGGAGTTGCTCTTCTCGAGGATTATCTTTGTGGCATTCTCTGTATTTCATGAATTTGAATGTTGGCCTGCCTTACTAGGTTGGGGAAGTTCTCCTGGATGATATCCTGAAGAGTGTTTTCCAACTTGGTTCTATGTATCCTCTAACTTTCAGGCACCCCAATCAGACGTAGATTTAGTATTTTCACATAATCCCATACTTCTTGAAGGTTTTGTTCATTTCTTTTTCCTCTTTTTTCTTTTTTTTAAATTTATTTATTTATTATTATTATTCTACTTTAAGTTCTAGGGTACATGTGCATAACGTGCAGGTTTGTTACATATGTATACTTGTGCCATGTTGCTGTGCTGCACCCATCAACTCGTCAACACCCATCAACTCGTCATTTACATCAGGTATGACTCCCAGTGCAATTCCTCCCCCCTCCCCCCTCCCCATAATAGGCCCCGGTGTGTGATGTTCCCCTTCCCAAGTCCAAGTGATCTCATTGTTCAATTCCCACCTATGAGTGAGAACATGCGGTGTTTGGTTTTCTGTTCTTGTGATAGTTAGACCCCCATACAATAATAGTGGGAGACTTCAACACTCCACTGTCAACATTAGACAGATCAATGAGACAGAAAGTTAACAAGGATGCTCTTGGATCCTCTTTTTTCTTTAGACTTCTCTTCTCGCTTCATTTCATTCATTTGATCTTCAATCGCTAATATTCTTTCTTCCAGTTGATTGAGTCGCTTACTGAAGCTGGTGCATATGTCACATAGTTCTCGTGTCATGGTTTTTATCTCTGTCAGTTCGTTTAGGGCCTTCTCTGCATTGATTATTCTAGTTATTCATTCTTCCATTCTTTTTTCAAGAATTTTAGTTTCTTTGCGCTGGGTACGTAATTCCTCCTTTAGCTCTGAGAAGTTTAGTGGACTGAAGCCTTCTTCTCTCAACTCGTCAAAGTCATACTCCATCCAGCTTTGATCTGTTGCTGGTAATGAGCTGCGTTCCTTTGGAGGGGGAGATGCACTCTGATTTTTTGAATTTCCAGCTTTTCTGCCCTGCTTTTTCCGCATCTTTGTTGTTTTATCTGCCTTTGGTCTTTGATGCTGGTGATGTACTGATGGGGTTTTGGTGTGGGTTTCCTTTCTGTTTGTTAGTTTTCCTTCTAACAGTCAGGACCCTCAGCTGTAGGTCTGTTGGAGATTGCTTGAGGTCCACTCCAGACCCTGTTTGCCTGGGTATCAACAGCAGAGGCTGTAGAAGATAGAATGTTGCTAAACAGGGAGTGATTCTCTCAGATTCTTGCTCTGGAAGCTTCGTCTCAGGGGTGTACCTCGCCGTGTGAGTTGTGAGGTATTGGTCTGCACCTAGTGGGGGATGTCTCCCAGTTAGGCTACTCAGGGGTCAAGGACCCACTTAAGCAGGCAGTCTGTCCATTCTCAGATCTCAAACTTCTTTGTTGGGAGATCTGTTCTAGCAATGAGGGAGGCTCTGTGGGCGTGGGACCCTCCCAGCCAGGGGTGGGATATAATCTCCTGGTGTGCCATATGCTAAGAACCTTGGTAAAGTGCAGTATTAGGGTGGGAGTTACCCGATTTTCCAGATGTTTTGTGTCTCAGTTTCCTTTGGCTAGGAAGAGGGATTTGCTTCCCCCTTGTTCTTCCCAGGTGAGGTGATGCCTCGCCCTGCTTCAGCACTCACTGGTTAGGCTGCAGCAGCTCACCAGCACCGATTTTCTGGCACTCCCCAGTGAGATGAACCCAGTACCTCAGTTGAAAATGCAGAAATCACCTGTCTTCTGTGTCACTCATGCTGGGAGCTGGAGGCTGGGGCTGTTCCTATTCGGCCATCTTGCCTGTTTCCTGATTTTTTAATGATTGCCATTCTAACTGGTGTGAGATGCTTTCTCATTGTGGTTTTGATTTGCATTTCACTGATGGTGAGTGATGATGAGCATTTTTTCATGTGTCTGTTGGCTGTATGAATGTCTTCTTTTGAGAAGTGTCTGTTCTTATCCTTTGTTCACTTTTGATGGGGTTGCTCTGGGCCGCCATGCCATTATTAACTAAATATTTACTGATGCAGGAACTAAAGCACAGAAGAGCAAAGTAATTAGCCCAAAATCACACAGCTATCAAATGGAAAATCTGGGACTCAGACCCAAGCAATCTGGCTCCAGATGTCATAGTCTTAATTATCACTCCATTCCACCTCTCAGGCACTAGAGAAAATGTGTGAAGACACCTGGTATAAGACACTAGGGAGAGGTGGGTACTGTGTCAAAAACTAGACTAAGATTTTCAGATTCAAAAATTTAAAAGAAAATAATTAGGCTAGCTAAACAAAACACATCTATGGGCCTAATTTCACCCTAGAGGTCACCTGTGTGCAAAGACAACTCAAGATGCTTTTGAGCTTTGACATTCCATGATTCTGCAAGAATCTAAATCACACACAACTAACTCCTGCCTGTATTTAGAGATGGAGTAATGTCAGACAGATGGTTTCTTCAGAGATTTAGTATTTTAACCACCATTTCCTTCCCAGCTTCTCCCACCAACCCCGCGTGCAACACACGAGACTTTCATTGCCTGCTGGAGATGGCAGAAAACAGGAGTGTGGTGTTTCAATTACTGGAAAGGGAGACAGGAAACATTCCTTCAGACTCAGAGGTTTTTACCTCCTTCTTCTTCAGTTGCAGTTCTGTTGGAACTGAAGGAAAACAAAAAGAACCACTGTAGTTTTCCAAAGAGTCTGCAATTTCTAAGCTGATATTACTGATGCCCCTTCTGCGTCTTCAGTGTAGAAAGACGAAGCATATCTACCCCATGGAGACTCCCACATCTTTTATCCTTGGAGAGGTGGAAGGAAAACATAGATTAAATAAAACAGAAGTAAAAATTCAGTTTGGCATGGAAAGCAAAGCTTGTAATGACCTCAGTTACAAGACCTCAAAAGCAGTGTAAGACTGGGAATCCAGCCCAACAGGAGGAACTTAAGGGGCCAACCTCCACTAGGTAAATGAAAGTAATGGGATAAACGCAAGACTTTAGATGCCTTCACAGACTGAGGACAAGTTATTCCAGTGTTAGGGGGTTAGAAAAGCAGCCAGTGAATGACACCATAGTTGCATAGTGAGGTAAACCAACTGTGTGAGCAGAATTCTAAAATATCCCCCAAGATTTTCCATCCCCATTATGTACATGCCCTGCATAATACCTAGGACTGTGAATATAATTAGGCTATATTAGATGGCACAGTTGACTTTAAGAAAGGGAGATTATCCAGAGGGCATGGGAACGACTCAATATGCCATTGCTGGCTTGAAGATGAAGGGGGCCATGGGTCAAGGAATGTAGGTGGCCTCTAGTAGCTGAAAATAGTGCCTGGCTTATAGAAAAGTAGGAAATGGGTACATCAAATCTTCAACTTCAAGGAATCAAGTTTTGTGAACAAGAATGAGCTGGTGTGGCTTTTTCCCCAGAGTCTCTAGGTGAAAACTTAACATAGCTGCCATCTTGATTTAAGTCCTTGTGATACTCTGAAGAGAGAACTCAGCTTGGAAGTGGATTTTTTCACTCAGAAACTCCAGTTAAGAACTTAGTATGGCTGGCGCGTGGTGGCTCATTCCTGTAATCCCAACACTTTGGGAGGCTGAGGTAGGATTATGGCTTTAAGTCAGGAGTTCGAGACCAGCTTGGGCAACAAAGTGAGACTCTCATTTTGTTGACTTTCATTATATTGATCTCTTAAAAAATAATAACAATAATAATAATAATAATAATAACAATTGTGCACCTCTAGTCACAGCTACTCAGGAGGCTGAGGATTGCTTAAGCCCAGTAGTTTGAGGCTGCAATGAGCTATGATTGCACTACTATACTCCAGCCTGAATGACACAGTGAGACCCTCTAAAACAGAAGAAAAAAAAAAAGAGAGAGAGAGAGAGAGAGAGAACCCAGGATGGGCAAAACCTTGATTTCAGCCTTGTCATACCCTGATCAAAAAAACTCAGTCGTGCTGTGCCAGACTTCTGACCTATAGAACTGTGAAAGGTGAAATGGATGTTGCTTTAAGTCCCTGTTTGTGGTAATTTAGTATGCAGTAATAGAAAACTAACACATCAACAAACCAATAAAACTTTGACTAGTCCTAGTGTTGAGGTTAATATAAACAAATACTATAAATTTCTTGGAGGTCTTGGGAGCCTCTCAGGCTATCTCTAAGGAAAGAAAGTGTGGCGGAAAAAGGCCTTGGAGAGTTGCCTCCATACTCCTGAGCGACTGACATTTACATAAGAAGTAGTCTGTGAAATTACAAGGAGAAAGTTGAGCTCACCATCACCTCATGCCTCATAGACAAGGTAGGGGAGGACATTTGCATTTATTGAGGGTCTGTTATTTGTCAGGAAGAGAGGATGATAAAGGTCCTAAGGTTCAAGAAAGAGCTCTCTCATGGCATCCTAACATTGGTTAACAGGACAGGAGCTGGTTCTTTGCTTGAGACTGTGCTTGGGAAGTCTCAGTTTTGATTGCTATTTTTTTTTCTTTTTTTAAATTACACTTTAAGTTCTGGGATACAAGTACAGAAGGTGCAGCTTTGTTACATACGTATACACGTGCCATGGTGGTTTGCTGCAACCATCAACCCATCATCTACATTAAATATTTCTCCTAATGCTATCCTTCCCCTACACCCACATCCACCAAAAGGCCCCAGTGTGTGGTATTTCCCTCCCTGTGTCCGTGTGTTCTCATTGTTCAACTCCCACTTATGAGTGAGAACATGAGGTGTTCCATTTTCTATTCCTGTGTTAGTTTGTTGAGAATGATGGTTTCCATGTTCATCCAAGTCACTGCAAAGGACATGAACTCATCCTTTTTTATGGCTGCATAGTATTCCAGGTGTATATGTACCACATTTCCTTTATCCAGTCTATCATTGATGGACATTTGGATTGGTTCCAAGTCTTTGCTATTGTGAACAGTGCTGCAATAAACACATGTGTGCGTGTGTCTTTATAGTAGAATGATTTATAATCCTTTTGGTATATACCCAGGATGGGATTGCTGAGTCAAATGGTATTTCTGGTTCTAGATCCTTGAGGAATCGCCACACTGTCTTCCACAATGGTTAAACTAATTTACACTCCCACCAACAGTGTATAAGCGTTTCTACTTCTTCACGTCCTCTCCAACATCTGTTGTTTCCTGATTTTTAATTATCGCCATTCTAAATGGCTTGAGATGGTATCTCATTGTGATTTTGATTTGCATTTCTCTAATGACCTGTGATGATAAGCTTTTTTTCCTATGTTTGTTGACTACATAAATGTCTTCTTTTGAGAAGCATCTGTTCATATCTTTTGCCCACTTTTTGATGGGGTTGTTGGTTTTTTCTTGTAAATTTGTTAGAGTTCTTTGTAGATTCTGAATATTAGCCCTCTGTCAGATGGACAGATTGCAAAAATGTTTTCCCATTCTGTAGGCTGCCTGTTCACTCTGATGATAGTTTCTTTTGCTGTGCAGAAGCTCTTTATTTTAATTAGATTCTATTTGTCTATTTTGACTTTCATTGCCATTTCTGTTGGTGTCTTAGTCATGAAGTCTTTCCCCATGCCTATGTCCTGAATAGTATTTCCTACGATGTCTTCTAGGGTTTTTATGGTTTTAGGTCTCACATTTAAGTATTTAATCCCTCTCAAGTTAATTTTTGTATAAGGTATAAGAAAGGGGTCCAGCTTCAGTTTTCTGCATATGGCTAGCCAGTTTTCCCAACACCATTTATTTAATAGGGAATCCTTTTCCCAATTGCTTGGTTTTGTCAGGTTTGTCAAAGATCAAATGGTTGTAGATGTGTGGCGCTATTTCTGGGGCCTCTGTTCTGTTCCATTGGTCTATATATCTGTTTTTGTACCAGTACCATGCTTTTTGGTTACTGCAGCCTTGTAGTATAGTTGGAAGTCAGGTAGTGTGATGCCTCCAGCTTTGCTCTTTTTGATTAGGATTTCCTTGGCTATACAGGCTCTTTTTCGATTCCATGTGAAATTGAAAGTAGTTTTTTCTAATTATGTGAAAAAAGTCAATGGTAGCTTGATGGGGATAGCATTGAATGTACAAATTACTTTGAGAAGTATGGCCATTTTCATTATATTGATTCTTCCTATCCGTGAGCATGGAAATTTTTTTCCATTTGTTTGCATCCTCTCTTATTTCCTTGTCCAGTGGTTTGTAGCTCTCCTTGAAGAGGTCCTTCATATCCCTTGTAAGTTCTATTCTTAGGTATTTTATTATCTTTGTAGGAATTGTGAATGGGAGTTCACTCATGATTTCTCTCTTCTTTTGTCTATTATTGGTATATAGGAATTCTTGTGGTTTTTGCACATTGATTTTGTATCCTGAGACTTTGCTGAAGTTGTTTATTAACTTAAGGAGATTCTGGGCTGAGACAATGGGTTTTCTAAATATATAATTATGTTATCTGCAAACAGAGACAATTTGACTTCCTTTCTTCCTATTTTATATATATATACCCTTTATTTCTTTCTCTTGCTTGATTGCCCTGGCCAGAACTTCTAATACTATTTTGAATAGGAGTGGTGAGAGAGGGCATCCTTTTTTTGTGGCAGTTTTCAAGGAGAATGCTTCCAGCATTTGCCCATTCAATATGATATTGACTTTGGGTTCGTCATAAACAGCTCTTATTATTTTGTGATATGTTCCATCAATGCCTAGTTTATTGAGAGTTTTTAGCATGAAGGAAAGTTGAATTTTATTGGAGGCCTTTTCTGCATCTATTGAGATAATCGTTTGGTTTTTGTCTTTGGTTTTATTTATGTGATGGATTATGTTTATTGATTTTGCATAAGTTGAACCAGCCTTGCATCCCATGGATGAAGTCGACGTGATCATGGTGGATGAGCTTTTTTATATGCCGTTGGATTCAATTTGCCTATTGAGGTTGTTCATCAGGGATATTTGCCTGAGATTTTCTTTTATTGTTGTGTCTCTGCCAGGTTTTGGTATCAGGATGATGCTGCTCTCATAAAATGAGTTATGGAGGAGTCTCTCTTCTTCTACTGTTTGGAATGTTTCAGAAAAAAAAAAAAAAAGGTACCAGCTCCTCTTTGTACCTCTGGTAGAATTTGGCTGTGAATCCATCTGGTTCTGGGCTTTTTTTGGTTGGTAGGCTATTAATTACTGCCTCTGTTTCAGAATTTTTATTAATCTACTCAGGTATTCAACTTCTTCCTTGTTTCATGTTCAACGGGTGTATGTGTCCAGGAATTTATCCATTTCTTCTAGATTTTCTATTTTATCTGCATAGAGGTGCTTATACTATTCTCAGATGGTAGTTTGTGTTTCTGTGAGGTCAATGGTGATCTCCTGTTTATCATTTTTTACAGTGTATATTAATTCTTCCCTCTTTTCTTCTTTATTAGCCTGGCTAGCAGTCTATTTTGTTAATCTTTTGAAAAAACCAGCCCCTGGATTCATGGATTTTTTTAAAGAATTTTTCGTGTCTCACAGTTCTGCTGTGATCTCAGTTATTTCTTATCCTCTGCTAGCTTTTGAATTTGTTTCCTCTTGCTTCTCTAGCTCTTTTAATTATGATATTAGGGTGTTGATTTTAGATCATTCCCACTTTCTCCTGAGGGCATTTAGTGTTATAAATTTCCCTCTAAACAATGCTATAGTTGTGTCCCAGAGTTTCTGGTACATCATATCTTCATTCTCATTGGTTTCAAAAAACTTATTTATTTCTGCCTTAATATCACTTTATTTATCCAGTAGTCACTCAGGAGCAGGTTGTTCAGTTTCCATGCAGTAGTGTGGTTTTGAGTCAATTTCTTAATCCTGAGTTTGAATTTGATTGCACTGTGGTCTGAGACACTGTTTGTTGTGATTTCAATTCTTTTCCATTTGCTGAGGAGTGTTCTACTTCCAATTATGTGGTCAATTTTAGAATAAGTGCAATGTGGTGCTGAGAAGAATGTATATTCTGATGATTTCTGGTGGAGAAATCTGTGTTGTCTATTACATCTGCTTGATCCAGAGCTGGGTTCAAGTCCTGAATATCTTTGTTAATTTTCTGTCTCATTGATCTGCCTAATATTGACAGTGGGGTGTTAAAGTCTCCCACTATTATTATGTGGGAGTCTAAGTCTCTCTGTAGGTTTCTAAGAACTTACTTTATGAATTTGGGTGCTCCTGTATTGGGTGCATATATGTTTAGGATAGTTAGCTATTACTGTTGTGTTGATCCCTTTACCATTATGTAATTCCCTTCTTTGTCTTTTTTTTAATTTTTGTTAGTTTAAAGTCTGTTTTGTCAGAGATGAGGACTGCTTTTTTTTCTTTCCATTTGCTTGGTAAATATTCCTCCATCGCTTTACTTTGAGCCTATGTGTGTCTTTGCACGTGAGATGGGTCTCCTGAATACAGCAAACTTATGGGTCTTGACACTTTATCCAATTTGCCTGTCTGTGTCTTTTAACTGGGGCATTTAGCCCATTTACATTTAAGGTTAATATTGTTACGTGTGAATTTGATCCTGTCATTATGATGCTAGCTGGTTACTTTGCCTGTTAGTTGATGTGGTTTCTTCATAGTGTTGATGGTCTTTACAATTTGGTATGTTTTTGCAGTGGCTGATACCAGTTTTTCCTTTTAATATTTAGTTCTTCCTTCAGGTGCTCTTGTAAGGCAGTCCTGGTGGTGACAAAAATCTCTCAGCATTTGCTTTTCCGTAAAGGATTTTATTTCTTCTTTGTTTATGAAGCTTAGTTTGGCTAGATATTAAATTCTGTGTTGAAAATTCTTTAGGAATGGTGAATATTGGCCCCCACTCTCTTCTGGCTTGTAGGGTTTCTGCAGAGAGATCTGCTGTTAGTTTGATGGTCTTCCCTTTGTGGATAACCCAACCTTTCTCTCTGGCTGCCCTTAAGATTTTTTCCTTCATTTCAACCTTGGTAAATCTGATGATTATGTGTCTTGGGGTTGCTCTTCTTGAGGGGTATCTTTGTTGTATTCTCTGTATTTCCTGAATTTGAATGTTGGTCTGTCTTACTAGGTTGGGGAAGTTCTGCTGGATAATATCGTGAAGAGTGTTTTCCAACTTGGTTCCATTCTACCTGTCACTTTCAGGTACACCAATCAAACGGAGGTTTGGTCTTTTCACATAGTCCCATATTTCTTGGAGGCTTTGTGTGTTCCTCTTCATTTTTTAAAAATCTAATGTTGTCTTCATGCTTTATTTCATTAAGTCAATCTTCAATCACTGATATCCTTTCTTCTGCTTGATTGATTCAGCTAGTGACACTTGTGTATGCTTCATGATGTTCTCATGCTGTGTTTTTTAGCTCTATCAGGTCATGTATATTCTTCTCTAAACTGGTTATACTAGTTAGCAATTCCTCTAACCTTTTATGAAAGTTCTTAGCTTCCTTGTATGTTAGAACATGCTCCTTTAGCTCAGAGGAGTTTGTTATTACCCACCTTCTGAAGCCTGCTTCTGCCAATTTGTCAAACTCATTCTCTGTCCATTTTTTCCCCCCTTGCTGGTGAGGAGTTGTAATCCTTTGGAGGAGAAGAGGCGTTCTGGTTTTTGGAATGTTCAGCCTTTTTGCACTGGTTTTTCCACATCTTCGTGGACTTATCTATCTTTAGACTTTGAGGTTGGTGACCTTTGGACGGGGTTTTAGTGTGGAAGTCCTTTTTGTTGATGTTGATGCTATTCCTTTCTGTTTGTTAGTTTTCCTTCTAACAGTCAGGCCCCTCTTCTGCTGGTCTGCTAGAGTTTTCTGGAGCTGCTCTCAAGACCCTGTTTGCCTGGGTGTCACCAGTGGAGGCTGCAGAACAGCAAAGTTTGCTGCCTGTTCCTTCCTCTGAAAGTTTCATCCAGAAGAACACCTGCCAGATGCCAGCTGGAGCTCTCTTGTATTAGGTGTCTGTCGACCCACACTGGGAGGTGTCTCCAAGTCAGGAGGCAAGGGGATCAGGGACCTACTTGAGGAGGCAGTCTGTCCCTTAGCAGAGCTTGAGCGCTGGGCTGGGAGATCCACTGCTGTCTTCAGAGTCAACAGGCAGGAATGTTGAAGTCTGCTGAAGGTGCACCCACAGCCGTCCCTTCCCGCAGGTGCTCTGTTCCTGGAAGATAAGAGTTTTATCTAAAAGCCCCTGACTGGGGCTGCTGCCTTTTTTTCAGAGATTCCCTGTCCAGAGAGGAGGAATCTAGAGAGGCAGCCTGGCTACAGCATCTTTGTGGAGCTATAGTGGGCTCTGCCCAGTTTTTCCACTTCACTTTGTTTACACTGTGAGGGGAAAACCTCTACTCAAGCCTCTGTAATGGCCAATGCCCTTCCCCCAACCAAGCTCGAATATCCCAGGTTGACTTCAGACTGCTGTGCTGGCAGTAAGAATTTCAAGCCAGTGGATCTTAGCTTGCTGGGCTCTGTGCGGGTGGAATCCACTGAGCTAGATCACTTGGCTCCCTGGCTTCAGCCCCTTTTCCAGGGGAGTGAACGGTTCTGTCTCGCTGGCATTCCAGGCACCACTGAGGTATGAAAAAAAAAAAACAAAACTCCTGCAGCTAGCTTGGTGTCTGCCCAAACGGCCACCCAGTTTTGTGCTTGAAACCCAGGGCCCTGTTGGTGTATGCACCCAAGAGAATCTCCTGATCTGCAGGTTGTGAAGAACGTGGGAAAAGTATAGTATCTGGGCTGGAATGCACCAGTCCTCAATGCACAGCCCATCATGGCTTCCCTTGGCTAAAGGAGGGAGTTCTCTGACCCCTTGAGCTTCCTGGGTGATGTTGACTGCTGTTACACATCCCAGTTCCTCAGTCTGGCATTTCAGCTGTTATATACAATGGCCCTGTATTGCCCTTCTTCTTTCTCTCTTTCGCCTTTCCAGTAAGCATTTCTTCTTCAGCTACATAGGTCATTTTCAGTTCTATATTCTTTCCTGCCACTACACAATCAGTCATGTTTTCCCCCTCCTCTGGGATGACCTCCAAGATGACCTTTGTTTATTCAAACCTGGCCACTTTACCAGGCACAGCTCAGTCCCCCTGTTCTTTAAGGGGACTCTTTCACCTCTTCTGGCCCTCACTGTACTCTTGGTAGAAGGAGGTTGCTCTTATTTTGATGCTTACAGGACAGGAAAGCATCAGAAGGGTGAACCTAGAAGGACAATCACTGCTCTCAAGTAATCCATGTTTTTCTTTTGCCTCTCCAAGGATAAAAGATGTGGGATCCCTATGGGGTAGATACCCCTGGTCTTTCCACACTGAAGATGCAGCAGGGCATAAGTAAAAATTACAAAACAAGTCATAATTGCAAATGAAAATGTACCTTTATAAAGGAAAGGTCACTTCGTCAAGTGATCAAACATAGCTTCATTAATAAAACACAAACCAATGTGTGTGTGTGTGTGTGTGTGTGTGTGTCCCGATGTGCTGTAAAATACTAAATACCAGCATCAACTATGAACTACTCTTACGAAAAATGTTTAATCTAAATCTATTTATTCATTTAGACCTAAATTCCAGTTTTACAGAAAATATAGGGGATGGAGGATCAAATTAAATTACACCCTGGGGAAGTAATTAAACAAACCCAGGATGTGGAACATTTATAAGACAACTGATTTGGTCTCATTAAAATGTCAATATCATGGGGGGAAACAGATGAGAGGACCATTCTAGATTAAAGAGACATATGAAATACAACTTCAGGACCTTTGTTGGATTCTGCTTCAAAAATTCCATTTTGGGAATCTATTGGGGAAATTTGAATATGGATTATATATTAGATAATATTGTGAGTTATTATTAATTTTCTATACCTTGATGATTGTATTATGGTTGTGTAGGAAAATGCCCTAATTTTTAAAAGATGCATGCTAAAGTATTTAGGGGTAAAGTATCATACTATATGCTACTTACTTTCAAATAGCTAGCCAAAACTAAAGTATATACACAAAGTAACATTTCTCAGGAAATCTCTGTGGACTATATGGAAAACTTTAACTGGAGATACTACAGTTTGGTGGACTTAGCTATTCAAAAAATATACCTAAATGGAGCTCAACTTATACCAACAGATGAATGGAAAGCAACAATATGATATCCAAAAGGGATAAAGTGAAATCCTAAGCTTGGATTTAAAAAGAAATCAATTGTATAAATACAGGATGAGGAAAATCTGGCTTAACAGCAAGTCAAGTACAAAACACAGAATAAAATATAGGCTCTTCAGGTGACTCAGAAGGGAATTTTAAGCAACAGCCCAGCATGATTTACATACACATCAAGGACTTGGTGAGTTTAGTGACTGATCAGACATGGGACAGAAAGAGGGGAAAGGGAAGAGACAAAAGAAGAGCTTAGGCTCAGGAGTCAAACTGCCTGGGTCTTAATTCTGATTCTACCACTTATTAGCATGCAAACATGGATGAGTCAGTTAACCTCTCTATGCTTCATTTCCCTCATCTGTAAAATAAGGTGATAATAGTATTTTCCTCAGAGGATTGCTGTGAGAATTAGATAAGATACTACATGTAGAGAAGAGTTATCAGCATATAAGAATCACTCGTATATGTGAGCTATTTTTTGTCCCTTTTACCGGAAAAGGCATTAATCCTGCTTTCTGTACTGCTCACTTTGCCCACTGCTTAGACAACAGGCTATAGTGGAAAAACACACTTGCCTAGAATCGATGGGGCCTGATCAGTCACTATCTGTCTGGGCCTATCTTTAAATTAGGGAAGCACTAAGTCATCTATAGGGCCCAGTCAAGCTCCATCTTTCAGTGCCCCTGGGATTCTGCACCTCCTACTTTGAGGCTGGGGCAGAGATTAGCTTAAATGCCTGAGGGGATGCATTCCTGAAGTTGTAAAAACTATCAATTTGCCATAAAGCTCGGCCTGCATTGGTAAAATGTGGTCTCTAGAGGGTGCCTAAAACACAAAAAGTACTCCATTAAAGGTTCTCAGAAAGAGCTATACATAGGAATAAGCAGAGGAGACAGCTGTTGTCAAAAAGAAGGCCTGATTGGGGACCGCTGTTCTAGATACACTAGAGCCCTCCCAGAGTACAGTCAAGGGTGGGGTGAGTACTCATTTATCAGCCCATGTCCTATAGTTTAGCTGTGATCACAATCCCAATGTTGACAAGAGATGGTACTAAAGTTTTGACATCTCATTTCCCAATAGCTTCCCAGCTGGGTCCAAGTGTTGTGTAGTCCCCCAGACTTTCAGAGTTCCATGTAGAGGGGAAGGCAGATATAGAAAAAGATGAATACATTATAATTTAGTGAAAAAAATGTATTAATATAAGTTTTTCCAAGGTACAGTAGTAGCAAGAGAAGTGAGGGACCAAGATTGCTGCTGTCGTTGGGGTTAGGGAATGCCTAGCAGAGAGAAGATAACACTGAGCTTGGTATTAATGGGTAAGATACAAGGGATGATGTGAGAGTGCAGTGCCTGCAAATGTATGTAGAAGTCCCAAATGACGTGGTGCATTTGGAGAACTACAGCTCTGTCAGTATGGCTGGTGAGCTAGGCCTAGGCCAGAGTGGCAGGTCAAATCAGAAAAGTCCTCATAAGCCCTGATAAGGAGCTTATCCTTTACTGACAGCAGTGGTAAAAGAACAGAAGTAGGTTTCTAGCAAGGTAGGGACAAAGTAAGACATTTCCTTGGGGACAGGCACTCTAGGCACTGGGTGAATCTATAAGGTAAGGTGGAAGCAGGAGAAGAGTCTGGAGATATGTTGAGGGCCTGAGTGGACAGGGAGATAGAAGAAGTGCAGGCAGCCTCAGAACATTTGCATTCAAATATAACCTTGCATCAGAGAATAAATAAATAAAGAAACTCAGAACAGAGGTGCCCTAGATGAGGTAGGCATGGGAATCCTAAGGGACCTCTAAGGAGGTTCCACCAAATCCAGAGTTCAAAAACCCTGAGCTTGGCAAAAAATCTAATGAAAAGTGACCTTTCAGCCCATGTAGTTATTTTTAGACTTGTGTATTGGGAGCAACATGTGCAGAAGAGCATGTACATGGCTCATTTCTGCTCTTCATTTAGATCTCTGGGCACACATCACACACTCAGAGAGGCCTTCCCTGACCACCCTGTCTAAAATAGTAGGGTTCTATTAATGGGTTACTGCTCTCTGCCCAGGCCAGACTAGGTTCTACTGTGGGCAGAGGGAAAAGACACAACCCCTTGCCCTCAAGATTCCCACAGTTTGTGGCGCTCTCTCTCTCTCTCTCTCTCTCTCTCTCTCCCTCTCTTACACACACACACACCCACACACACACAAGCACACCATCCACCAAACAAGAAAGCAGCTAGTTAGTACTAAATATTATAGTGCAGCCTAGAAGTGTAACCGAAGGTGACAAGACAAACAGAAGAGTGTCAGAGGGGAGCTAGCTAGGTTTCTTCAGAGAGAGGGTGGAGTCTGAAAGTGCACTGAAAGATGAGCAGGAATTTAGGTGAAACGGACAGGTAGCAGAATAGTGGTGAAGAACTTGGGCTCTGAAATCAGCCAGTCAATATGAAAGTGGATTCTGCTTACTATATGTTCTTGGACAACTTGCTTTGGCTTTGCCTCTCTAACCCAAGTACTCATCTGTAAAATGGAAAAAGCAAAAATACTTATTTTATAATGTGATTGTGAGTCTAAAGGACATGGTGAAGCAGTCAGAAAATCTTAGCTGTTGCTGTTATTGGCCTTCCAGGTCTTCTGACATTCATTTTCTGTGATCTTCTCACTTAAGATGGCCACTTCCTCACAGGGTCCCAAAGGCCTACACCCACTGAGGCACCCCACTCAGGCTTTCCTTATAGGGAAAATTCCATGTGTTATCAGTGCTTTTTCTTCTTTTTCCTAATCATATCTGACCTGGCCTGTGTCCCATTTCCACAGGACTCTGTTTCCTAGCTCTTTGATCTGATAAATTAATTTCCAGTAAGAGGTCGGTTTTGATAATGACCTCTTTCAGAGATTTTTCATTTATTCTTAGGACTCCTAGGCACATAATATTAATCCCCAGAGGTATATAGAGAAATCAGATGTTTTCCAGACAGTCTACACATTTTTTTTTAATTTATTTATTTATTATTATACTTTAAGTTCTAGGGTACATGTGCACAATGTGCAGGTTTGTTACATACAGATTTTTGTGCTGTACCCATTAACTCGTCGTTTACATTAGGTATATCTCCTAATGCTATCCCTCCCCTCTCCCCCCACCCCATGACAGGCCCCGGTGTGTGATGTTCCCCTTCCTGAGTCCAAGTGATCTCATTGTTCAATTCCCACCTATGAGTGAGAAGATGCGGTGTTTGATTTACTGTTCTTGCGATAGTTTGCTGAGAATGATAGTTTCCAGCATCATCCATGTCCCTACAAAGGACATGAACTTGTCCTTTTTATGGCTGCATATTATTCCATGGTGTATATGTGCCACATTTTCTTAATCCAGTCTGTCACCGATGGACATTTGGGTTGATTTCAAGTCTTTGCTATTGTGAATAGTGCTGCAGTGAACATACGTGTGCATGTGTCTTTATAGCAGCATGATTTATAATCCTTTGGGTATATACCCAGTCATGGGATGGCTGGGTCAAATGGAATTTCTAGTTCTAGATCCTTGAGGAATTGTCACACTGTCTTCCACAATGGTTGAACTAGTTTACAATCCCAACAACAGTGTAAAGTGTTCCTATTTCTCCACATCCTCTCCAGCACCTGTTGTTCCCTGACTTTTTATTGATCGTCATTCTAACTGGTGTGAGATGGTATCTCATTGTGGTTTTGACTTGCATTTCTCTGCTGACAGTCTACGTCTTTAAGAATTGGAGACATGCCCTTGCTGCTCATGCCTTGGGTACCTCTAAGGCATTCCTTTCCAATCACCTGCTCTAAAAGGAACTTCTTCCCACTGTTCTCCTCAGGCCCCAAACTGCTTGCTTCTCCCTTTTTCTTTGGCTTGTCCTGCATTTCAGCTCAAAATGGTTTACCTTAGCATTTCTGATTGGAAACCCACAGGACATTGTTTTTCAGTAACCTTAAGGCACCTGGCCTAGCACCAAGCCGAGACCCACATTCTTCCTTGACCTGAAGTAATTGAGCAGAAGGGACACCATGACCTTCAGGCAGACCAGAGGCCTGTCTTTTGATCCCTTGCTCAGCTTTATCAATTATTCCTTTAGGGCTGGTGCAGCAAGCACACTATGCAGAACTCCCTGGCCAAGCTGTTCTTGCCAAATCCTGCACCTAAGTGCAGGGGAGTGTTACAGCCTAGAAGTGTTACAACATTAGGAAGGGTTAAAGATAAAAGATAGCACAGAAATTGGCACCTGGAAGGTATCTGGGGTAAATTTCATATCATCAGCTTGGCTTCATCCTGTTGCCATGATTAACCCTATTCAGAGTGTTGGGTTCCTATTCTTGCTAGAAGTTGGCATTTTCTGGGAAAGATTTTACTGTTCCTTCCTTCTGGAGTGATAATCACTACCTATCTGTGTGGCCCCCCTGACAGACAACATAGTCACAATGGCCATGTATAACAATAATAACATCAGCAAAAACCCACTTATGAGCATCTTACTTTGTTCCAGGCACTGCATTAAGTACTTAACAGGCAGTAACTCATTTAACCCTCACAATAATCCTAGAAGGAAGGTGCTGTCATCGTGATTATTATCCCCTATTTTACAGATAAGAAAACTTAGATACGGAGAGGTTGAGTGACTTGGTCAAGGTCACACACCTAGCAAGTGGTAAATCTGGGACTCAGAACCAAACAGTGTAGCTCTCTCAGCCATGTCCTTAACCCCCATTCTACACAGTCACTCAACATTGACTTCACATATTGAGTGAAGCCTTATTAACTGAGCACCACCAGTAATGGATTTGCTGCATCTACGTGCAAAAGGTTTGTTGAGCTGATTGCAAGTAAACTGGTAGCCCACTTAAGAAAAAAAATCTTCCCTTTTATAGCTGCTAAAATTAAAAAGAGAAACACCAATATGCCCTTGAATTTTTGCATCCACCAGATCTAAACACATTTGCATATATTTAACGTTCCAAAGAGTCTGTATTCATTAAGGCAAGCCCACACTATGTGAGTAGATAATTCATGCTATTGTATGGGCTAACATCAAACAGCATATATTTCTCCCAAATTCCATGATTCAGATAAGCTTCATTCCAAATTAATCTTAGATTGTGTAGTACAGCATACCTTGGCGTTTTAGAGTCCCTTTACTCAACAGGCTGATCAAACACCCACCATGTGCCAGGAACTGCTTGGGGTGCTAGATCCAGAGACTGATGTAATATGAGCCCCACCCCTGGCAGTCCACAATATTTCCATGTCCCATGTGGAGCACCATAGGTACTAGGAGAGGCATGGTTTGGAGGCTCTGGGAGGGCAGGGACTGCTGTATCCTCAATGTCTTTAATATAGTGGGCACACAACAAATACTTGTTGAATAAATGAGCAAAAGCAAGATTTAAATGAGATGTTAAAATTGTGGTTTTGCCCACAGAAATTTGTAATTGGGAAAATATCACATGCAAAACAGACTTAATATTTACCAAAGATAATAAACTAAATCACAAGTGTGGTACAACTAGTTCCGAGCACTCTTATAGCTGCCCTTTTTTTTTCATAACAGTCATGAGTTAGAGAGGGACAGGAACTTTTCTCTGCAGGATATAGGTGGAGAAATTGAAGCCTAGAAAAACATAGACTTGTAGGGTCAGAAGGGATCTTAGAGGTCATCCTGTGCAACCTCTAACTCTGCCGAAAATGACGTTTTCCCTCCACCCCGCCCCATAACTATTGGAAAATTCTGAAAGCTGAGGATAAACCTCTCATTCCCTAATAAAAGGGTCCAGAATTCTCCCCACAGCATCTCTGGCAAGAGGTCATTTAAGCCTTATTGTTTGCTGGTCTTTTATTGGACAGCTTGTCTTAATAGACAAGTCTTCATTAGGTAGGACTGCAACTTTCCTCCCTATAACGTGTCCTGGGTTTTTCTCTTTGGAAATCATCTAAATGATCCTCGCTCTTCCACATGCCAGCCCTTCAGAGAAAGAAAGAGGTGTATCCAAGGCTGCTGGAGGTCCTCCCATTTCTACCACCCAACTTGTGATTTTCAAGATAACAGACATCTTTTCACAGAAAGCAGTGTTGAGATTCACTCACTCAATAAATACTCTGAGCATTGGGCTAAGGAAGGCTGTGCCCTCTAAAAACTATCAATCTAGTAAAAAAAAAAAAAGTTTATTTTCCTCATAAACTTGTTGCCATATATGGAGTAATTAATGCAATACCTGAGGTGCAGTGCACAAGAAGCGGAGCTAGCTGGTAAGGGACTCAGGGAATGCTTCACAGAAGTGGCATATATTTTGGCCTTAATGATTGAGAAAGGGTTCTCTAGATGGAGAACCTGAAGAGCTTCAAGAAAGAGAACAATGTGCGAAAGTTCAAGAAAACTTGTGCTTAGGGATACAGCAACAAGATTGGTGTGACTGGGGTAAGCCTAAGGAGAGGAAATGGTGGAAAATAAAGAGGTAGATCTGAAAGGGCTTCCCTTGGTCATGCCAAAGTGAATGGACATTACCTGCTGGCCAAGAGCCCAGTAAGTTATCTATGGTTTAAAAGTAGGAAAGCAAAAGTCAAAGAGTGTCATAGATTAAATCTGAGAATGAACTTGGGTGGTAGCAGCAGCAAGGATAGAGATTAAAAGACAATACCAATCCATGATTACTAATGCATATGCCCAGAGAAACAAGGCAGACAACATAAATGAGTGAAATGGGCTAGATGCAATACTACAGGGAGTGCTGGGGACTGTGACAATTGAGATATAAACTTTGCCAACAGGGAGTTGATACTCAGTTCTAGTCAATAAATACCCTGCAGGAATAGGGGAAATCAGATTTTTATGCAAAACCTCCCAATCACATTTAATGACTTCTGTTCTAAGTGTAAACTCAAAATGACTAATGGAGATGGTAAGAAAGGGGGAGAAGTCTACTTTGGGGAACTGGGAGGAATGGTGGTGCCACTCAACTAGACAAGGAATAGAAGAGGAGGAGCTGCTCTACCTCAGAGGTGGGAATACAGAGTAGGAGAGAATAATGAGTTCTTTCTTGGACATAATGAATTATAGGATCTGTAGGAAGCCAGATGGTGAGGGCAGCTAGGATTTGGGAAATATCCTGGATCTGAAGAAAGCAAGTTGAGATTAGAGGTTTAGGAGACACTGATATACATAGAAAGCACATATGAAAAGAATGATCATTTTGGCTCTTTCTCAAGAGAGAAAATCCCAGATCACAGTTCTTGGACCCTTCATTGAATAATAGGCCTAGGGACTTCTCTGGATACATATGACTGTGTTGAAGGTGGGGAATTGGACAAAGCTAGGAGTGCTCAGGGAAAAAGGAAGGAAGGAAGGGAGGAAGGGAGGGAAAAATAGAAGGCTCACCTTCAGTGGAGCCACCAAAACCAATTTCCCATTAGCTACCTGTTTCAAATCATTTAGGGAAACTTTTAAAATATGGATTCCCAGCTCCTCCGTATACCTACTGAATCTGAATGTTTCTCCTCACCACTACCCTGGTCAGTCTTAGTCCTCACCACCTCCTTACTCTGTTATTCAAGAAGCCATAGTCCTTAAGGCTCATGTGGGCTTCAGAAACCACCTCATTCAAGTCCTTTAATAACTCAGATGGGGAGCTGAAGCCCAGGAAGGAGACAAGACTTCTAAAAGTAAGTCATAAAGCTAGGACCATATTCTGTAATCTGAATTGCTCAACCTCTTTTCTGGTGTATATGTCTGTGAGAGAGATCATTCATGATCTGTCTTTCAACATAAGGCTGATTTCCTGCCCTTGGTGAGTGACTTGAAGCAATTTCATCTTCCCAACTGAACCAGGGACTCACCATGAATGTTGCCTCCTGAGTAGCATCTGGTGCCTGACTATCCCCAAAGCAGCAGGAACATATATGTATAAAATTAGACACTGATGCAGATACATAGACAGGTCTTGAGAGAAAATCAATACCCAAAAATGCACAGCAATGAAACACCAAAGAATCCGTAATAGGAAGCCTTGCCCCCCATTAAGGAACAGATTGACAACCCTTTTCATACCTGTCAAAGTCTTAGAGTCTGATGCCCAGCTGCTTGGCCACAGGAAAAGGCTTTCAGAAGTCTTTCCACCTCAGAATGGATGCAAATCAGGCAATTTTCAAATCCATTCATTCATTTACTATCTTTCTGGATATCCAGTGTTTGGTTTTGAAAATACCATCCTCTAAATAAAAACCTGGCTGAAAGCCAGGGCCTAAGGAGTGCAAGGGGATAAGAGCAAGCCACAGCTATCCACAGAAAAGGTCTGCCTGCTTAAGGGTCTCCCCAGTGCTCCCAAGAACATGGAAATACCACTAGCTTTGTGGGGAAATAGGCCCCAAAATAACTGTCTTGTAGGAGAGTCATAGAAGTAAGCACAAGTGCTGGAGAAATACAAAGGAAGCAGCCACAATAGCTAAGAGATGGCCAGGGGATGCATTCCAGAAATGTTATCTCAGCCAAGTACTGTTAGTCAGATGCAGGAGAAAAGGTCGGCAATCCACGTGAATGGAGTAACACAGAGGTGAGGGAGTCATAGGGCCCTAAAAGAACTGTAATGTCAGTCTACAGAGGAGGTTATGAATGAGAAAGCCAAAAGAGATGGAGCTGGAGAGGCTGATAGCAGTCAGCTCAGGAACGTTGCAGTAAACCAATCAAAGAATTGGGACTACACATGGAAGGAAATTGATAGCTATGGAATTGGTTCTAAGGGAGATCAATATGGCTGGCATTCACTGTAGTGACAGAATTGAGAATAAATTAGAGCGGCAAAATTGGAGGTTGAGTGACCACTTTGAAGATTGAGGCAATAATCTAGGCAAAAGCTAGTAAGAACCTAGAAGAAGTTCCCTCATGCTGCCCCTTTGCAGGCGTATCCTCCCCACCTCTAGTCCTTGGCAACCACCATTGATCTGTTCTTCATCACTATAGTTTTATCTTTTCAAGAATGCCATATAAATGGAACCATACAGTATGTAACCTCCTAAGGCTAGCTTATTTCACTGAGCATAATATCTCTGAGATTCATTCATATTGTTGTGTGAATCAGTAGTGTATCCTGTTTATTGCTGAATAATATATATTCCATTGTATGCATATACTATATTTATCTATTCATCCATTGAAGGACATTTAGTTTGTTTCCACTTTTTGCCTATTATAAGTACTGCTGCTATGAACATTTATGTACAAGTTTTTGTGTAGGCATATGTTTCCATTTCTCTTGCCTATCCATATACCCAAGATTAGAATGGCTGGATCATATGGTAACTCTGTGTTTAACCTTGTCAGTAACTTCAAACTGTTCTTCAAAGTGCTGCAATCAACGATCTGTGCAGCAAAACACCATGCACACTTTCACCTATGTAACCTGTACATCCTGCACATTTTATTTTATTTTATTTTATTTTATTCTTCAACTTAAAATAAAAGTTGAAGAAAAAAATAAAATAAAATAAAATCCCGCCATCAATGTATGAAGATTCCCGGTGTTCCATATCCTCATCAGCATTTTGTGTTGTCAGGGTTTTGTTTTGTTTTTAGACATTCTAGTGAATGTGTCATAGTGTCTCATTGTCGTCTAAATTTGCATTTTTTGCATTTTCCTAATAGCTAATGATGTTGAACTTCTGTTCATATGTTTATTTAACATCTGTATATTCTTTTTACTGAAATGTCTGTGCATGTCTTTTGCCCGTTTTCTAATTGGATTGTTTGTTTGTTTTTGCTGAATTTTGAACATTCTCTATTTTAGACACTAGTTCTTTGTCAGATATGTGGCTTGCAAATATTTTCTCTCATTATATAGCTTATCTTTTCATTCTCTTCACAGGATCTTTTGAAGAGTAGAAGTTTTGATCTTGACAAAGTCCAATTTATTTTTTAATGAATTATGCTTTTGATGTCTTGTCTAAGAACTCTTCACAGAGCACTAGGTCCCAAAGATTTTTCTCCTGAGTTTTCTTCTCAAACTTTTAAAGTTTTATATTTTATATTTAAATATGTGATCTCTTTTGTGTTAATTTTTGTATAAGATAGGGGGTTTATATCAAGTTTCCTTTTAAACATTTTTTTCTTCTTATGGATGTAAACAATTGTTCTATCACCATTTGTTTTAAAAGGTTATCTTTCCTTCATTGAATTGTTCTTATAATTTTGTCAAAAATCAGTTGGCCATAATTTGTGAAACTCTGTATTCTCTATTCTGGTCCACATTCTATGGGTTTATCCAGTCACCAACACCATCTTATTTTGATTACTACAGCTTTACAGTAAGTCTTAGAGTCAAGTAGCATAAGTTCTCCAACTTTTTCTTTTATCAAGATTGGATGATTCTAGTTTCTCTGTCCTTTTATTTGAATTTTAGAATATGCTTGTCTATATATATAAAAATCTTACTAGGATATTGATCAGAATTGTGTCATAGCTATAGATCAATTTTAGGGAAATGAATCTTAGTGATATTGAATCTTCCAACCCATGAACACATTATGTTTCTCTTTATTTAGATCTTTGATTTATTTCATCAGTATTTTGTAGTTTTGAGCAACAGATACTGCAAATGTTTTGTTAGATTTATACCTTATATTTTCTGAGCTATTCTAAATTTTATTTACTTTAAAATCTTCTTCTCTCATTGTGTGCTCCTAGTATATAGATATATAATTTGTTTTGTAAATTGACCTAATAACCTGTGGCTGCATTCAATTTACTTCTTAGTCCTGGGCATTTCTTTGTAGATTCCTAGGGATTTCCTATGTACAAATTCATATTTTCTGTAAATAGAGCCTGTTTCAATTCTTTCTTTTCAGACTTTATGCTCTTCATTTTTTTGCCCTGTTGCACTGGGTAGGACTTCTACAACAATATTGAATGGGAGTGGTGATAATGGAGATCATTGACTTGTTATGAAATTTAAGGAGGACGCATTTAGTTTTTCATCATTAAATATGATATCAACTATAGGCATTTTGTAGATGTCCTTTGTCAGGTTTATATAGTTCTCTTCTATTCTTAGTTTACTGAGTTTTTTTTTGTTTGTTTGTTTTTTTACTTTAAGTTCTAGGGTACATGTGCATAACGTGCAGGTTTGTTACATATGTATACTTGTGCCATGTTGGTGTGCTGCACCCATCAACTAGTCAGCACCCATCAACTTGTCATTTACGTCAGCTATAACTCCCAATGCAATTCCTTCCCCCTCCCCCCTCCCCATGATAGGCCCTGGTGTGTGATGTTCCCCTTCCCGAGTCCAAGTGATCTCATTGTTCAGTTCCCACCTATGAGTGAGAACATGCGGTGTTTGGTTTTCTGTTTTGGGATAGTTTGCTAAGAATAATGGTTTCCAGCTGCATCCATGTCCCTACAAAGGACACAAACTCATCCTTTTTTATGGCTGCATAGTATTCCATGGTGTATATGTGCCACATTTTCTTAATCCAGTCTGTCACTGACGGACATTTGGGTGGATTCCAAGTCTTTGCTATTGTGAATAGTGCCACAATAAACATACGTGTGCATGTGTCTTTATAGTAGCATGATTTATAATCCTTTGGGTATATACCCAGTAATGGGATGGCTGGGTCATATGGTACATCTAGTTCTAGATCTTTGAGGAATCGCCATACTGTTTTCCATAATGGTTGTACTAGTTTACAATCCCACCAACAGTGTAAAAGTGTTCCTATTTCTCCACATCCTCTCCAGCACCTGTTGTTTCCTGACTTTTTAATGATCGCCATTCTAACTTGTGTGAGATGGTATCCCATTGCGGTTTTCATTTGCATTTCTCTGATGGCCAGTGATGATGAGCATTTTTTCATGTGTCTGTTGGCTGTATGAATGTCTTCTTTTGAGAAATGTCTGTTCATATCCTTTGCCCACTTTTTGCTGGGGTTGTTTGTTTTTTTCTTGTAAATTTGTTTGAGTTCTTTGTAGGTTCTGGATATTAGCCCTTTGTCAGATGAGTAGATTGCAAAAATTTTCTCCCATTCTGCAGGTTGCCTGTTCACTCTGATGGTAGTTTCTTTTGCTGTGCAGAAGCTCTTTAGTTTAAGGAGATCCCATTTGTCAATTTTGGCTTTTGTTGCTGTTGCTTTTGGTGTTTTAGACATGAAGTCTTTGCCCATGCCTATGTCCTGATTGGTACTACCTAGGTTTTCTTCTAGTATTTTTATGGTATTAGGTCTAACATTTAAGTCTCTAATCCATCTTGAATTAATTTTCGTATAAGGAGTAAGGAAAGGATCCAGTTTCAGCTTTCTACTTATGGCTAGCCAATTTTCCCAGCACCATTTATTAAATAGGGAATCCTTTCCCCATTTCTTGTTTCTCTCAGGTTTGTCAAAGATCAGATGGCTGTAGATGTGTGGTATTATTTCTGAGGACTCTGTTCTGTTCCATTGGTCTATATCTCTGTTTTGGTACCAGTACCATGCTGTTTTGGTTACTGTAGCCTTGTAGTATAGTTTGAAGTCAGGTAGCGTGATGCCTCCAGCTTTGTTCTTTTGACTTAGGATTGTCTTGGAGATGCGGGCTCTTTTTGGTTCCATATGAACTTTAAAGCAGTTTTTTCCAATTATGTGAAGAAATTCATTGGTAGCTTGATGGGGATGGCATTGAATGTATAAATAACTTTGGGAAGCATGGCCATTTACACGATATTGATTCTTCCTATCCATGAGCATGGTATGTTCTTCCATTTGTTTGTGTCCTCTTTTATTTCACTGAGCAGTGGTTTGTAATTCTCCTTGAAGAGGTCTTTAAATCCCTTGTAAGTTGGATTCCTAGATATTTTATTCTCTTTGAAGCGATTGTGAATGGAAGTTCATTCCTGATTTGGCTCTCTGTTTGTCTGTTCCTGGTGTATACGAATGCTTGTGATTTTTGCACATTAATTTTGTATCCTGAGACTTTGCTGATGTTGCTTATCAGCTTAAGGAGATTTGGGGCTGAGACAATGGGATATTCTAAATATGCAATCATGTCATCTGCAAAGAGGGACAATTTGACTTCTTCTTTTCCTAACTGAATACCCTTGATTTCTTTCTCTTGCCTGATTGCCCTAGCCAGAACTTCCAACACTATGTTGAATAGGAGTGGTGAGAGAGGGCATCCCTGCCCTGTGCCAGTTTTCAAAGGGAATTTTTCCAGTTTTTGCCCATTCAGTATGATATTGGCTGTGGGTTTGTCATAAATAGCTCTTATTATTTTGAGGTACGTTCCATCAATACCGAATTTATTGAGCATTTATAGCATGAAGGGCTGTTGAATTTTGTCAAAAGCCTTTTCTGCATCTATTGAGATAATCATGTGGTTCTTGTCTTTGGTTCTGTTTATATGCTGGATTATGTTTGTTGATTTGCGAATGTTGAACCACCTTGCATCCCAGGGATGAAGCCCACTTGATCATGGTGGATAAGCTTTTTGATGTGCTGCTGAATCTGGTTTGCCAGTATTTTATTGAGGATTTTTGCATCGAAGTTCATCAGGGATATTGGTCCAAAATTCTCTTTTTTTGTTGTGTCTCTGCCAGGATTTGGTATCAGGATGATGTTGGACTCATAAAATGAGTTAGGGAGGATTCCCTCTTTTTCTATTGATTGGAATAGTTTCAGAAGGAATGGTACCAGCTCCTCCTTGTACCTCTGGTAGAATTCAGCTGTGAATCCATCTGGTCCTGGACTTTTTTTCTTTGGTAGGCTATTAATTATTGCCTCAACTTCAGAGCCTGCTATTGGTCTATTCGGGGATTCAACTTCTTCCTGGTTTAGTCTTGGAAGAGTGTAAGTGTCCAGGAAATTATCCATTTCTTCTAGATTTTCTAGTTTATTTGCGTAGAGGTGTTTATAGTATTCTCTGATGGTAGTTTGTATTTCTGTGGGGTCGGTGGTGATATCCCCTTTATCATTTTTTATTGCATCTATATGATTCTTCTCTCTTTTCTTGTTTATTAGTCTTGCTAGCGGTCTGTCAATTTTGTTGCTCTTTTCAAAAAACCAACTCCTGGATTCATTGATTTTTTGGAGGGTTTTTTGAGTCTCTATCTCCATCAGTTCTGCTCTGATCTTAGTTATTTCTAGCCTTCTGCTAGCTTTCGAATGTGTTTGCTCTTGCTTCTCTAGTTCTTTTAATTGTGATGTTAGGGTGTCAATTTTGATCTTTCCTGCTTTCTCTTGTGGGCATTTAGTGCTATAAATTTCCCTCTACACGCTGCTTTAAATGTGTCCCAGAGATTCTGGTATGTTGTATCTTTGTTCTCATTGGTTTCAAAGAACATCTTTATTTCTGCCTTCATTTCGTTATGTACCCAGTAGTCATTCAGGAGCAGGTTGTTCAGTTTCCATGTAGTTGAGCGGTTTGGATTGAGTTTCTTAGTCCTGAGTTGTAGTTTGATTGCACTGTGGTCTGAGAGACCGTTTGTTATAATTTCTGTTCTTGTACATTTGCTGAGGAGTGCTTTACTTCCAATTATGTGGTCAATTTTGGAATAAGTGCGATGTGGTGCTGAGAAGAATGTATATTCTGTTGATTTGGGGTGGAGAGTTCTATAGATGTCTATTAGGTCTGCTTGCTGCAGAGATGAGTTCAAATCCTGGATATCCTTGTTAACTTTCTGTCCCGTTGATCTGTCTAATGTTGACAGTGGAGTGTTGAAGTCTCCCATTATTATTGTATGGGAGTCTAAGTCTCTTTGTAAGTCTCTAAGGACTTTCTTTATGAATCTGGGTACTCCTGTATTGGGTGCATATATATTTAGGATAGTTAGCTCTTCCGGTTGAATTGATCCCTTTACCATTCTGGAAAGGCTTTCTTTGTCTCTTTTGATCTTTGATGGTTTAAAGTCTGTTTTATCAGAGACTAGTATTGCAACCCCTGCTTTTTTTTGTTCTCCTTTTGCTTGGTCGATCTTCCTCTATCCCTTTATTTTGAGCCTAGGTATGTCTCTGCATGTGAGATGGGTCTCCTGAATACAGCAGACTGATGGGTCTTGACTCTTTATCCGGTTTGCCAGTCTGTGTCTTTTAATTGGAGCATTTAGTCCATTTACATTTTTTAAAATTTATTTATTATTATTATACTTTAAGTTGTAGGGTACATGTGCATAACCTGCAGGTTTGTTACATATGTATACTTGTGCCATGTTGGTGTGCTGCACCCATCAACCCATCATTTACATCAGGTATAACTCCCAATGCAATCCCTCCCCCCTACCCCCGCCCCATGATAGGCCCCTGTGTGTGATGTTCCCCTTCCTGAGTCCAAGTGATCTTATTGTTCAGTTCCCACCTATGAGTGAGAACATGCGGTGTTTGGTTTTCTGTTCTTGTGATAGTTTGCTAAGAATGATGGTTTCCAGCTGCATCCATGTCCCTACAAAGGATGCAAACTCATCCTTTTTGAAGGCTGCATAGTATTCCATGGTGTATATGTGCCACATTTTCTTAATCCAATCTGTCACTGATGGACATTTGGCTTGATTCCAAGTCTTTGCTATTGTGAATAGTGCTGTAATAAACATACGTGTGCATGTGTCTTTATAGCAGCATAATTTATAATCCTTTGGGTATATACCCAGTAATGGGATGGCTTGGTCATATGGTACATCTAGTTCTAGATCCTTGAGGAATCGCCATACTGTTTTCCATAATGGTTGAACTAGTTTACAATCCCACCAACAGTGTACAAGTGTTCCTATTTCTCCACATCCTCTCCAGCACCTGTTGTTTCCTGACTTTTGAATGATCGCCATTCTAACTGGTGTGAGATGGTACCTCACTGTGGTTTTGATTTGCATTTCTCTGATGGCCAGTGATGATGAACATTTTTTCATGTGTCTGTTGGCTGTATGAATGTCTTCTTTTGAGAAATGTCTGTTCATATCCTTTGCCCACTTTTTGATGGGGTTGTTTGTTTTTTTCTTGTAAATTTGTTTGAGTTCTTTGTAGGTTCTGGATATTAGCCCTTTGTCAGATGAGTAGATTGCAAAAATTTTCTCCCATTCTGTAGGTTGCCTGTTCACTCTGATGGTAGTTTGTTTTGCTGTGCAGAAGCTCTTTAGTTTAATGAGATCCCATTTGTCAATTTTGGCTTTTGCTGCTGTTGCTTTTGGTGTTTTAGACATGAAGTCTTTGCCCATGCCTATGTCCTGAATGGTACTACCTAGGTTTTCCTCGAGGATTTTTATGGTATTAGGTCTAACATTTAAGTCTCTAATCCATCTTGAATTAATTTTCGTATAAGGAGTAAGGAAAGGATCCAGTTTCAGCTTTCTACTTATGGCTAGCCAATTTTCCCAGCACCATTTATTAAATAGGGAATCCTTTCCCCATTTCTTGTTTCTCTCAGGTTTGTCAAAGATCAGATGGCTGTAGATGTGTGGTATTATTTCTGAGGACTCTGTTCTGTTCCATTGGTCTATATCTCTGTTTTGGTACCAGTACCATGCTGTTTTGGTTACTGTAGCCTTGTAGTATAGTTTGAAGTCAGGTAGCGTGATGCCTCCAGCTTTGTTCTTTTGACTTAGGATTGTCTTGGAGATGCGGGCTCTTTTTTGGTTCCATATGAACTTTAAAGCAGTTTTTTCCAATTCTGTGAAGAAACTCATTGGTAGCTTGATGGGGATGGCATTGAATCTATAAATTACCTTGGGCAGTATGGCCATTTTCACGATATTGATTCTTCCTATCCATGAGCATGGTATGTTCTTCCATTTGTTTGTGTCCTCTTTTATTTCACTGAGCAGTGGTTTGTAGTTCTCCTTGAAGAGGTCCTTTACATCCCTTGTAAGTTGGATTCCTAGGTATTTTATTCTCTTTGAAGCGATTGTGAATGGAAGTTCATTCCTGATTTGGCTCTCTGTTTGTCTGTTACTGGTGTATAAGAATGCTTGTGATTTTTGCACATTAATTTTGTATCCTGAGACTTTGCTGAAGTTGCTTATCAGCTTAAGGAGATTTTGGGCTGAGACAATGGGGTTTTCTAAATATACAATCATGTCATCTGCAAACAGGGACAGTTTGACTTCTTCTTTTCCTAACTGAATACCCTTGATTTCTTTCTCTTGCCTAATTGTCCTAGCCAGAACTTCCAACACTATGTTGAATAGGAGTGGTGAGAGAGGGCATCCCTGTCTTGTGCCAGTTTTCAAAGGGAATTTTTCCAGTTTTTGCCCATTCAGTATGATATTGGCTGTGGGTTTGTCATAAATAGCTCTTATTATTTTGAGGTACGTTCCATCAATACCGAATTTATTGAGCGTTTTTAGCATGAAGGGCTTTTGAATTTCGTCAAAAGCCTTTTCTGCATCTATTGAGATAATCATGTGGTTCTTGTCTTTGGTTCTGTTTATATGCTGGATTATGTTTATTGATTTGCGAATGTTGAATCAGCCTTGCATCCCAGGGATGAAGCCCACTTGATCATGGTGGATAAGCTTTTTGATGTGTTGCTGAATCCGGTTTGCCAGTATTTTATTGAGGATTTTTGCATCGATGTTCATCAGGGATATTGGTCTAAAATTCTCTTTTTTTGTTGTGTCTCTGCCAGGCTTTGGTATCAGGATGATGTTGGCCTCATAAAATGAGTTAGGGAGGATTCCCTCTTTTTCTATTGATTGGAATAGTTTCAGAAGGAATGGTACCAACTCCTCCTTGTACCTCTGGTAGAATTCAGCTGTGAATCCATCTGGTCCTGGACTTTTTTTGGCTGGTAGGCTATTAATTATTGCCTCAATTTCAGAGCCTGCTATTGGTCTATTCAGGGATTCAGCGTCTTCCTGGTTTAGTCTTGGGAGAGTGTAAGTGTCCAGGAAATTATCCATTTCTTCTAGATTTTCCAGTTTATTTGCGTAGAGGTGTTTATAGTATTCTCTGATGGTAGTTTGTATATCTGTGGGGTCGGTGGTGATATCCCCTTTATCATTTTTAATTGCGTCGATTTGATTCTTCTCTCTTTTCTTCTTTATTAGTCTTGCTAGTGGTCTGTCAATTTTGTTGATCTTTTCAAAAAACCAACTCCTGGATTCATTGATTTTTTGGAGAGTTTTTTGTGTCTCTATCTCCTTCAGTTCTGCTCTGATCTTAGTTATTTCTAGCCTTCTGCTAACTTTCGAATGTGTTTGCTCTTGCTTCTCTAGTTCTTTTAATTGTGATGTTAGAGTGTCAATTTTAGATCTTTCCTGCTTTCTCTTGTGGGCATTTAGTGCTATAAATTTCCCTCTACACACTGCTTTAAATGTGTCCCAGAGATTCTGGTATGTTGTATCTTTGTTCTCATTGGTTTCAAAGAACATCTTTATTTCTGCCTTCATTTCGTGATGTACCCAGTAGTCATTCAGGAGCAGGTTGTTCAGTTTCCATGTAGTTCAGCGGTTTGGATTGAGTTTCTTAGTCCTGAGTTCTAGTTTGATTGGACTGTGGTCTGAGAGACAGTTTGTTATAATTTCTGTTCTTGTACATTTGCTGAGGAGTGCTTTACTTCCAATAACGTGGTCGATTTTGGAGTAAGTACGATGTGGTGCTGAGAAGAATGTATATTCTGTTGATTTGGGGTGGAGAGTTCGGTAGATGTCTATTAGGTCTGCTTGCTGCAGAGATGAGTTCAATTCCTGGATATCCTTGTTAACTTTCTGTCTCGTTGATCTGTCTAATGTTGACAGTGGAGTGTTGAAGTCTCCCATTATTATTGTATGGGAGTCTAAGTCTCTTTGTAAGTCTCTAAGGACTTTCTTTATGAATCTGGGTACTCCTGTATTGGGTGCATATATATTTAGGATAGTTAGCTCTTCCTGTTGAATTGATCCCTTTACCATTCTGGAATGGCCTTCTTTGTCTCTTTTGATCTTTGATGGTTTAAAGTCTGTCTTATGAGAGACTAGTATTGCAACCCCTGCTCTTTTTTGTTCTCCATTTGCTTGGTAAATCTTCCTCCATCCCTTTATTTTGAGCCTATGTATGTCTCTGCGTGTGAGATGGGTCTCCTGAATACAGCAGACTGATGGGTCTTGACTCTTTTTCCAGTTTGCCAGTCTGTGTCTTTTAATTGGACCATTTAGTCCATTTACATTTAAGGTTAAGATTGTTATGTGTGAACTTGATCCTGCCATTATGATATTAACTGGTTATTTTGCTCGTTAGTTGATGCAGTTTCTTCCTAGCCTCGATGGTCTTTACATTTTGGCATGTTTTTGCAATGGCTGGTACCGGTTGTTCCTTTCCATGTTTAGTGCTTCCTTCAGGGTCTCTTGTAAGGCAGGCCTAGTGGTGACAAAATCTCTAAGCATTTGCTTCTCTGTAAAGGATTTTATTTCTCCTTCACTTATGAAACTTAATTTGGCTGGATATGAAATTCTGGGTTGAAAATTCTTTTCTTTAAGAATGTTGAATATTGGCCCCCATTCTCTTCTGGCTTGGAGAGTTTCTGCCGAGAGATCTGCTGTTAGTCTGATGGGCTTCCCTTTGTGGGTAACCAGACCTTTCTCTCTGGCTGCCCTTAAGATTTTTTCCTTCATTTCAACTTTGGTGAATCTGGCAATTATGTGTCTTGGAGTTGCTCTTCTCGAGGAGTATCTTTGTGGCGTTCTCTGTATTTCCTGGATTTGAATGTTGGCCTGCCCTACTAGGTTGGGGAAGTTCTCCTGGATGATATCCTGAAGAGTGTTTTCCAACTTGGTTCCATTTTCCCCCTCACTTTCAGGCACCCCAATCAGACGTAGATTTGGTCTTTTTACATAATCCCATACTTCTTGCAGGCTTTGTTCATTTCTTTTTCTTCTTTTTTCTTTTGGTTTCTCTTCTCTCTTCATTTCATTCATTTGATCCTCAATCGCTGATACTCTTTCTTGCAGTTGATCGAGTCGGTTACTGAAGCTTGTGCATTTGTCACGTATTTCTCGTGTCATGGTTTTCATCTCTTTCATTTCGTTTAGGACCTTCTCTGCATTAATTACTCTAGCCATCAATTCTTCCACTTTTTTTTCAAGATTTTTAGTTTCTTTGTGCTGGGTACGTAATTCCTCCTTTAGCTCTGAGAAATTTGATGGACTGAAGCCTTCTTCTCTCATCTCGTCAAAGTCATTCTCTGTCCAGCTTTGATCCGTTGCTGGCGATGAGCTGCGCTCTTTTGCCGGGGGAGATGCGCTCTTATTTTTTGAATTTCCAGCTTTTCTTCCCTGCTTTTTCCCCATCTTTGTTGTTTTATCTGCCTCTGGTCTTTGATGATGGTGATGTACTGATGGGGTTTTGGTGTAGGTGTCCTTCCTCTTTGATAGTTTTCCTTCTAGCAGTCAGGACCCTCAGCTGTAGGTCTGTTGGAGATTGCTTGAGGTCCACTCCAGACCCTGTTTGCCTGGGTATCAGCAGCAGAGGCTGCAGAAGATAGAATATTGCTGAACAGCGAGTGTACCTGTCTGATTCTTGCTTTGGAAGCTTCCTCTCAGGGGTGTACTCCTCCCTGTGTGATGTGGGGTGTCAGACTGCCCCTAGTGGGGGATGTCTCCCAGTTAGGCTACTCAGGGGTCAGGGACCCACTTGAGCAGGGAGTCTGTCCCTTCTCAGATCTCAACCTCCGTGTTGGGAGATCCACTGCTCTCTTCAAAGCTGTCAGACAGAGTCGTTTGCGTCTGCAGAGGTGTCTGCTGCGTTTGTTTAGTTTACTGTGCCCTGTCCCCAGAGGTGGAGTCTACAGAGACAGGCCGGTTTCCTTGAGCTGCTGTGAGCTCCATGCAGTTCGAGCTTCCCAGCAGCTTTGTTTACCTACTTAAGTCTCAGCAATGGCGGGCGCCCCTCCCCCAGCCTCGCTGCTGCCTTGCCGGGAGATCACAGAGTGCTGCGCTAGCAATGAGGGAGGCTCCGTGGGTGTGGGACCCTCCCCGCCAGGAGCGGGTTATGATCTCCTGGTGTGCCTGTTTGCTTAAAGCGCAGTATTGGGGTGGGAGTTACCCGATTTTCCAGGTGTTGTGTGTCTCAGTTCCCCTGGCTAGGAAAAGGGACTCCCTTCTCCCTTGCACTTCCCAGGTGAGGCAATGCCTCGCCCTGCTTCAGCTCTCGCTGGTCGGGCTGCAGCAGCTGACCAGCACGGATCGTCCGGCACTCCCCAGTGAGATGAACCCAGTACCTCAGTTGAAAATGCAGAAATCACCGGTCTTCTGTTTCGCTAGCGCTGGGAGTTGGAGACTAGAGCTGCTCCTATTCGGCCATCTTGCTCCCCCCCCCCTTTATCATTTTTTATTGTGTCTATTTGATTCTTCTCTCTTTTCTTCTTTATTAGTCTTGCTAGCGGTCTGTCAATTTTGTTGATCTTTTCAAAAAACCAACTCCTGGATTCATTGATTTTTTGGAGGGTTCTTTGTGTCTCCCTCTCCTTCAGTTCTGCTCTGATCTTAGTTATTTCTTGCCTTCTTCTAACTTTCGAATGTGTTTGCTCTTGCTTCTCTAGTTCTTTTAATTGCGATGTTAGAGTGTCAATTTTAGATCTTTCCTGCTTTCTCTTGTGGGCATTTAGTGCTATAAATTTCCCTCTACACACTGCTTTAAATGTGTCCCAGAGATTCTGGTATGTTGTATCTTTGTTCTCATTGGTTTCAAAGAACATCTTTATTTCTGCCTTCATTTCGTTATGTACCCAGTAGTCATTCAGGAGCAGGTTATTGAGTTTCCATGTAGTTGAGCGGTTTTGATTGAGTTTCTTAGTCCTGAGTTCTAGTTTGATTGCACTGTGGTCTGAGAGACAGTTTGTTATAATTTCTGTTCTTGTACATTTGCTGAGGAGTGCTTTACTTCCAATTATGTGGTCAATTTTGGAATAAGTGCGATGTGGTGCTGAGAAGTATGTATATTCTGTTGATTTGGGGTGGAGAGTTCTACAGATGTCTATTAGGTCTGCTTGCTGCAGAGATGAGTTCAATTCCTGGATATCCTTGTTAACTTTCTGTCTCGTTGATCTGTCTAATGTTGACAGTGGAGTGTTGAAGTCTCCCATTATTATTGTATGGGAGTCTAAGTCTCTTTGTAAGTCTCTAAGGACTTGCTTTATGAATCTGGGTGCTCCTGTATTGGGTGCATATATATTTAGGATGGTTAGCTCTTCCTGTTGAATTGATCCTTTTACCATTATGTAATGGCCTTCTTTGTCTCTGTTAATCTTTGATGGTTTAAAGTCTGTTTTACCAGAGGCTAGTATTGCAACCCCTGCTTTTTTTTGTTCTCCATTTGCTTGGTAAATCTTCCTCCATCCCTTTATTTTGAGCCTATGTATGTCTCTGTGTGTGAGATGGGTCTCCTGAATACAGCAGACTGATGGGTCTTGACTCTTTTTCCAGTTTGCCAGTCTGTGTCTTTTAATTGGACCATTTAGTCCATTTACATTTAAGGTTAAGATTGTTATGTGTGAACTTGATCCTGCCATTATGATATTAACTGGTTATTTTGCTCGTTAGTTGATGCAGTTTCTTCCTAGCCTCGATGGTCTTTACATTTTGGCATGTTTTTGCAATGGCTGGTACTGGTTGTTCCGTTCCATGTTTAGTGCTTCCTTCAGGGTCTCTTGTAAGGCAGGCCTAGTGGTGACAAAATCTCTAAGCATTTGCTTCTCTGTAAAGGATTTTATTTCTCCTTCACTTATGAAACTTAGTTTGGCTGGATATGAAATTCTGGGTTGAAAATTCTTTTCTTTAAGAATGTTGAATATTGGCCCCCACTCTCTTCTGGCTTGTAGAGTTTCTGCTGAGAGATCTGCTGTTAGTCTGATGGGCTTCCCTTTGTGGGTAACCCGACCTTTCTCTCTGGCTGCCCTTAAGATTTTTTCCTTCATTTCAACTTTGGTGAATCTGGCAATTATGTGTCTTGGAGTTGCTCTTCTCGAGGAGTATCTTTGTGGCATTCTCTGTATTTCCTGGATTTGAATGTTGGCCTGCCTTACTAGGTTGGGGAAATTTTCCCGGAGGATATCCTGAAGATTGTTTTCCAACTTGTTTCCATTTTCCCTCTCCCTTTCAGGCACCCCAATGAGACGTAGATTTGATCTTTTCACATAATCCCATACTTCTTGCAGGCTTTGTTAATTTCTTTTTCCTCTTTTTTCTTTAGACTTCTCTTCTCACTTCATTTCATTCATTTGATCCTCAATCGCTGATACTCTTTCTTCCAGTTGGTCGAGTCGGTTACTGAAGCTCATGCATTTGTCACGTAGTTCTCGTGTCATGGTTTTTATCTCTGTCAGTTTGTTTATGGACTTCTCTGCATTAATTATTCTAGTTATCAATTCTTCCACTCTTTTTTCAAGAATTTTAGTTTCTTTGTGCTGGGTACGTAATTCCTCCTTTAGCTCTGAGAAGTTTGATGGACTTGAGTCTTCTTCTCTCATCTCGTCAAAGTCATTCTCCGTCCAGCTTTGATCCGTTGCTGGCGATGAGCTGTGTTCGTTTGCAGGGGTAGATGCACTCTGAGTTTTTGAATTTCCAGCTTTTCTGCCCTGCTTTTTCCCCATCTTTGTGGTTTTATCTGCCTCTGGTCTTTGATGATGGTGACATACTGATGGGGTTTTGGTGTGGGTGTCCTTCTTGTTTGTTAGTTTTCCTTCTAGCAGTCAGGACCCTCAGCTGTAGGTCTGTTGGAGATTGCTTGAGGTCTACTCCAGACCTTGTTTGCATGGGTATCAGCACCAGAGACTGCAGAAGATACAATATTGCTGAACAGCGAGTGTACCTCTCTGATTCTTGCTTTGGAAACTTCATCTCAGGGGTGTACCCCACTGTGTGAGGTTTGCGGTGTTGGTCTGCCCCTATTGAAGGATGTTTCCTAGTTAGGCTACTCAGGGTCAGGGACCCACTTGAGCAGGCAGTCTGTCCATTCTCAGATCTCAACCTCCATGTTGGGAGATCCACTGCTCTCTTCAAAGCTGTCAGACAGGGTCGTTTGCATCTGCAGAGATTTCTGCTGCTTTTCTTTTTTTGTTTAACTGTGCCCTGTCCCCAGAGATGGAGTCTACAGAGACAGGCAGGCCTCCTTGAGCTGCTGTGGGTTCCCCCCAATTCGAGCTTCCCAGCGGCTTTTTTTACCTACTTAAGCCTCAGCAATGGTAGGCACCCCTCCCCAAGCCTCACTGCTGCCTTGCTGTATAATCTTCTGGTGTGCCCTTTGCTAAGACCCTTGGAAAAGTGCAGTGTTGGGGTGGGAGTTACCCGATTTTCCAGGTGTTGCGTGTCTCAGTTTCCGTGGCTAGGAAAAGGGATTCCCTTCCCCCTTGCGCTTCCCAGGTTAGGTGATTCCTCACCCTGCTTCAGCTCTCGCCGGTCCAGCTGCAGCAGCTGACCAGCACCAATTGTCCCACACTCCCTAGTGAGATGAACCCAGTACCTCAGTAGAAAATGCAGAAATCACCCTTCTTCTGTGTCACACATGCTGGGAACTGGAGACTGGAGCTGTTCCTATTTGACCATCTTACTCCGCCTCCTAGACAGTAGAGTATTATTCAGCCACAAAAAAGAAGAAATTCTGTCATTTATGATGACATGAATGAAATCGGAGAATGTTATGCTAAGCAAAATTAACCAAATCCAGAAAAACATTTCATATGTGCAATCTAAAACAATTAAACTCATAGAAGCAGCGTATAGTATGATGGCTACCAGAGGAAGAGGGTGAGGGAAACATCATAACATTACTTGTTACCTCATAAATATATGCACCTATAATTTCAATACATTAATACAAGAAATACATTAATACAACAAAAATCAATACATTAACACATTAATACAATAAATTAACACAAGAAAAATTTTAAAAGATACTGAACTATTCATGTTGTCTATTTATTCTTTTAATTTTGGATAAAGTTTAATAGTTTGTGGGTTTCAATGAACTGGTCCATTACAACTAACTTGAATTTCTTTGCATAATAGTCTTCATTGTATTCTTACATTGTTTTTAATGTTTGTAAACTCTCTACTAATTCTTTTATATGAGCTATTGTTGATTTATGTCTCTTTCTATTTCTCTCTGTCAGTCTGGCTACAAGTTTATTGGTATTGATTGTATTGAATTTTTCAAAGAGCTAGTTTTTGGTTTCCTTAAATTTTCTTAATTTCATTGATTTCTGCTTTTTTTCATTATTATTTCCTTTCTTCTACAGCTTTGGGTTTACTTTGCTGTTTTTTCTAGTTTCTTAAGTTGGAAACTGAGATTATTGATTTGAGGTGTTTTCTTCTTTGGTAATATTAGCATTAAAAATATAAATTTCCCTCTGAGCACTGCTTCAGCTGCATTGCACAATATTGACAAGTTGTATTTTCTTTTTTTCATTGAAAATATTGTCTAATTTTATTTGAGACTTTTTCTTTGACCCACGAGTTATTTATAATTGTTTTGTTTACTTTCTAAGGATTTGCAGATTTTCTAATTATTTTTCTATTATCAATTTCTAGCTAATTCTATTGTGGTCAGAAAAAAAATTCATTGTGGGATTGCAATTCTCTTTAATTTCTTAAAGTTTATTTTCTGATTCAGCATATGGTCCATCTTAGTGAATGTTCCATGTTTATTTGTAAAGAATGTGTATTGCACTATTGTTGGATAAAGTGTTCTATAAATTTCTATTATATCTAGTTGGTTGACAAAGTTTAAATTTTTTATATCCCTGCTGATTTTCTGAGTACTTCTCCGAATTAGTGAAAAATGAATGTTGGAAGTCTCCAGCTATAATTGTGAAATTTTGTATTTCTTCTTTCATTTTTATAAGCTATTGCCTTGTTTTGAAACTCTGTTGTTAAATGCATATGCATTCAGGATTGTTATGTCTTCTTGGTGAATTGGCCCTTTTATCATTACATAATGTCTCTCTGTATCCTGGGTAAGTTCCTTACTCTGAAGTCTAGTCGACTTGGTATTAAATATAGCAACCCCAGCTTTCTTTTGAAGAGTGTTTGCATGGTATATTTTTTCCATAATTTCCTTTTGAACTACCTACATCGTTATATATAAAGTAAGTTTCTTTTTCTTTCTTTTGTTTTTTTGTTTCTTTGTTTTGTTTGTGTTTGTTTTGTTTTTGTTTTGTTTTGTTTTTCGTTTGAGGAGTCTTGCTCTGTCCTCAAGCTGGAGTGCAGTGGCATAATCTCGGCTCACTGCAACCTCCGCCTCCCAAGTTCAAGCGATTCTCCTGCCTCAGTCTTCTGAGTAGCTGGGATTACAGGCGTGGCGCCACCACACCAGACTAATGTTTGTTTTTTTAAGGAGAGACGGGGTTTCACCATGTTGGCCAGGGTAGTCTCTAACTCCTGACCTCAAGTGATCCACCCGCTTCGGCCTTCCAAAGTGCTGGGATTACAGGCGTGAGCTACCGCACCCGACCCTAAAGTAGGTTTCTTATAGGTAGCACATAGATGGATTGTGTTCTTTTATCCACTCTGTCAAACTTTGTCTTTTAATTAATGTGTTTAGGTCATTTACCATTAATGTAATTATAGATATGTTTGAATTTAAATCTACTTTTCAATTATTTTTCAGTTTTTTGAAATCCCATTTGTTATTTGTTGCCATCTTTTAGATTATTTGATTTTTAAATTCAACTCTAATGTATCTACTTACTTTTTGCATGGGCATATTTTTTACTGTATCTCTTCGTATAGTTTCTCCTCGTCACACTGGGAATTAAACTATACATAATTATTTTTTCACAGTTTATTTACCTCTTCAGGTGAAATGTAGAGCTCTTATTACCCTATCGGTCACTTTACCCTCCCCCCTTTTTATTGTAGATGTAGTTATATTACATCTACATACATGAAAGGCCCACTATACATGTATAATTTTGTATTTTAACCAATTAAACATTTTAAGTACTTAAGAGGATGAAAATTATCTGCTATATTTACCCAGGTATTTACCATTTCTATTGCTCTTCCTTCATTCCTGATATTGCAGGTGTCTCATAATACTTTTTATTTCTGTGGAATTGGAAGTAATACCCGGACTTTCATTTCTGATTTTAGTAACTTAGGTCTTATTTCTTTTTATCTTAGTCAGTCTAGTTAAAGGTATGTCAATTTTGTTAATTGGGACAAACAGTCAATTACACAATAATACAGACTTCAATATCTCAACTTGTAATAATAGATAAAACAACCAGGCAGAAGACGAAATAAAAGACTTTAACAACAGTACAAACCAATTATATCTAAAACAAATATATTAAAAAAACACTCCACCTAACAACAGCACAATCCATACTACCTAAAATTCATATGGAACCTCAAAGGACCCTAAGAAGTGAAACAATCTTGAAAAAGAACACAGTTGGAGGACTCACACTTTCTGATTTCAAAACCTATGACAAAGTTACAGTCATCAAAACAGTGTGGCACTGGACTAAGGACAGACTTATAGACCTTTAGAATAGAATAGAGATCCCCAAAATAAACCATCACCTGTGTGGTCAACTGATTTTTGACAAGGATTCCAAGGCAATTCAATTGAGAATGGACAGTCTTTTTAATAAAAGGTGCTGGAAAAACTGGATATCCAGTTCCAAAACAATGAAGTTGGACCCTTACCTTACAGCACACACAAAAAAAAAATTAGTGAAAATGGATCAGAAATCTAAATATAGGAGCTAATAGTATAAAACTCAAAGAAAAAACCCATAGCAAATCTTCACAACATTGGTTTTGGCAATGATTTCTTGGATATGACATTCAAAGCACTAGCAACAAAAGAAAAACAGATAAACTGTACTTTATCAAGATTAAAAGCATTTTTTAATCAAAGAACACTATCAAGGAAGCAAAATATAACCCTTAGAAAGGGAGGAAATATTTGAAAATAATATATCTGACAAGTAATTAACATCTACAATATAAAAGAACTCCTCCAAGTCAATTATAACAATCAAAAATGCAATTAAAAAATGGACAATGAAGTTGAACAGACCTTTTTTCAAAGAAGACGTACAGATTCTCAATAAGCATGTGAAAAGATGTTCAATGTCACTAGTTATTAGGGAAATGCAAATCAATTCCACAGTGAGATACCACTTCACACCCACTAATATGGCTATTTTAAAAAATGGAAACTAGCAAGTTTGGCCAAAATGTAGAGAAACTGGAATCTTTGTGCATTCTTAGTGGTAAAGCTAACAATGGTATAGCCACAGTAGAAAACGGGTTGGCAGTCACTCAAAAAAGTTGAAGAATTACCACATGATCCAGCAATTCCACTTCTATGTATACACCCAAAAAAATAAAAGTGAGGTGCTGGGCATGGTGGCTCATACCTGTAATCCTAGCATTTGGAGGCCAAGGCAGGTGAATTGCATGAACCCAGGAATTTGAGACCAGCCTTGGAAACATGACAAAACCCTATCTCTACAAAAAATACAAAAATTAGCCAGGTGTGGTGGCATGCACCTGTCATCCCAGCTACTTGGGAGGCTGAGGTGTGTGGAGCGCTTGAGCCCTGATCACATCACTACACTTCAGGCTAGGTGACAGAGTGAGACCCCATCTAAAACAAACAAACAACAACAACAGCAACAAAAATTAAAAGCAGGAACTCAATCAGATTTGTGTGCACCAATGTTCATAGCAACATTATTCACAGTAGCCAAAAAGTGGAAACAACTTGTGTCCATCAAAACAGATAAACAATGGATAAGCAAAATGTGGGATACATATATATTTACAAATATATATATGAATATTATTCAACCTTAAGCCTTAAAAGGAATACAATTCTGATTTATGTAACAACATGGATGAACCTTGAAAACATTATGCTAAGTAAAATAAACTAGATACAAAATGCCAAATGTTGTATGGTTCCACTCACATGGTATACCTAAAATAGGCAAATTCATAAAGACTGAGAACAGAATAGAGGTTAACAGAGGCTACAGAGAGAGAGAAATTGACATTATTATTTAATGAGTACATACTTTCTGTTTGGGATATTCATAAAAATGTTCTGGAAATGGATAGTGGTGATGGTTGCATAACATCGTGAATGTACTTAATGCCACTGAACTGTACACTCAAAATGTAGAAAACCATAGAGTTTTAAAAATTGTATCCATAAGTATCTTTAATATGCCTAGTTAATTTACAGATACTTAATTCTTAGATACTAGATTGTTTTCATTGTTATTGCAAATGGTATCTCACATATCTTTTTTATTATGTTGCTGGGACAGAAATGTTGTTAATTTTTGTAAGGTGAGTTTTATTTGGCATGCTAAACTCACTTATTAGTTTTAATAGTTTATTTTTTGGTATTTCATATCTACACCTAATGAAAACTTTAGACCTTCTCTTTCCATACTCATGCCTCTTTTTAAAAATTCTATACTGAGTCGGGTAGAAACTCCCATACTCTGTGAAACAGTATGAGTGATAGTAGGCATGGATCTTGATCTCAATCTTAAATGGGACTTTATTTAAAGTTCCCCTATTAAGTACAGACAGTCTCCAACTTATAATGGCTCAGGTTATGATCTTCTTGACTTTAGATAGTGCAAAAGCAATATGCATTTGGTAGAAAGTGTACTTGGAGTTCCCATACAATGATTCTGTTTTTCACTGTCACTACAGTATTCAATAAATTACATGAGATATTATTTTTCTGTGTAAAATAGGCTTTGTTTTCAATGATTTTTTTTCCCAACTGTAGGTTAATGTAAGGGTTCTGAGCATGTTTAAGACAGGTCAGGCTAAGCTAGGATGTTCAGTAGATTAGTTATATTAAATGCATTTTTGACTGATGATACTTTCAGTTTACAACGAGTTTATCAGGCAGTAACCCCATCAAAAGTCAAGGAGCATCTGTATGTTTGTTAGCTTTTTCATACATAACCTCTACAAAGTTAATAAGTTTTCTTTTAATTCCTAATTTACTAAGACTTTTTGTTGTTACTCTCAATAAGACTTGAACCTTATCAAATATTTTTCCTGCAACAATATGTTTGCCTCCCTTGACAGACTGTGAACATCATGAGTGCAAGCCTCAAGTCTGTCTTGTTCATTGTTATATTTTCAATGTTTAGCAGTATTCCTGACACATAGTGGTTACACAATAAAGATCCATTGAAATTAATAGATTCAAACTTTTGAGTACCTGTATGTGTAGAGGGTATCAATCCTGGACTTCAGTTCAATATATTTTTTCAGTAAAGACAATTTGTTAATTGTATAACTCAAATGACACTGAGCAGCTCACTAGTTTATGGACTGTCTTGAATGCCACGGCACTGTCTTATTCATTTACCCCAATCCTCTAGCATCTAGCCTCATCCTGGCATATCACCAGTGCTTAATTCATAGTTCATGAATGGATTTCATTTTTGAAATGTTTTGTTTTTAAAACTCATCCTTTGAATGCACAATTGGAAAAACATTCTTTGTTTTGTCAGGCCACACATTTAGATTTTCTATTTGGAAAATAGGGACTCTGTACCTGTATGCTAGGAACTGTGGTAGCTATACCACCAACACCATCCTTCCCCTTTCTTGACTTCCTACTCATTGTCTAGACCACACAGCCCAACATTCAATGCTCAATTTTATCGATAATAATGAAGTAACTGCTATTTCCTCTGTGCCAAGTACTGTGATAAGCATGTTGATATTTATTCTCACATTCACATCTCTATGAGATAAATACCATTATTAGCCTTATTTTACAGATGGGGAAAGTCAGGATCACAAAAAGTTACACAACACATAATTGGTGGATCTGGAATTCATATTCAAACCCAGGTGAGTCTGACTACAAAGGCACACACTCTCAACCATTATGTCAGTGGCTTTCAAATATTTGTCCACAACCCACAGTAAGAAATACACTTTAAATTACAAATCTCTACACACTATTACACTTATGTATGCATATAACATACCTATGAATCTGTGTGTATATATATGTTATATATATATATATAAATAAAGACATATATATAATACATACATAACAGATAGTTTCACAAACCAATAACTGGAACGACTGCTATTTTTTATTCTATTCTGTTACATTCTTTAAAGCACAAATATCTATACCCTGTATTGATTTCACAACTCACTAATGAATTGTGACCCCCAGTTTGGAAAACACTTCACTACACTGTGCTAAATCCTCAAACTTATTCATCCTTCACCACCTCCACTGCTACCACCTTAGTCCAACACATCATCATCTCATGCTTGAATTATCTAAAGAACCTCTTCACTGGGCTCTTTACTTTTGCTCTTGCCCCATTCTTAACACAACAGCCAGAGGAATCTTTTCCAACTCTGAAGCATGTCAATCCTATTCCAAACTCTCCAAAAATTTCCCATCACATTCATAACAAAATCTGAACTCCCAATCAGCCTACAGAGGTTTGCATATGCTAGACACTGCCTACCTCTCTGATGTCATGTTTTTCTCCTCTCCCCTTTGCTCGCTATGCTCCAATCACATAGGCCTTCTTTGTGTTCCTTGAACACCACAGCTTGCTCCTGATAAAGGTTTTTGCACTTCCTTTCCCTCTATCTGGATCACTCTGAGCTCCAATTTTCTTGTGCCTGGCTCCTTCTCCTCCAAATTTTAGCACAAATGTCATATCTTCAGAGAGGAATATTCTGAACACTCCATATCAAGTACCTCCTTAAACCAACTCAATTTTCTTTCTTATAACACCACCATCTTATTTTCCATGTAGCACTCCATCACCATCCAAAATTACTTTGTTAATTTTTGTATATGATTATTGTCTGTCTTATTCACTGTTGCATTCCCAGCACCCAAAACAATGTCTGGAACATACTAGTTGTGAAATAATATATTTGATAAAGGAGTGCTTCCTGGTCTACCCCCTCAACTTAAGTCTAATTACAGGCAATGTGTACATTTTTTCTGACTCCTCCAGGGCCCAGTTTAGGCCAGTGCCCACATTTTTGACACAACTTATATTTGCCCATTGGTTGTTTCAGCTGGTCCTTATCAAGAGAAGGACAAGCCTTCTCTTTGTCCTCATAGTCCCTCCAAGAAGCAGGGAGAGGCAAGAATCCCGGTTCCTGCCTGAAGGCCAGAAATGAAAGCCAGAGAGAGATTCATGAAAATTCTATACCCAGTCAGTGGCTATAATCCAGGCATTCTGGAAACTTAGACTTCTTGCATCTAAATCTCATGGTTTTAAGAGAAGAAGGCCTGTCCTAATCAATGCAGGACTCTGGAACCAGATGAGGCATCAGAGTCAAGGGGCTACTTTGTTTAAAGATGGGACACAGGGAAGAGAGGAGGCAACCTTCAGGCCTAGACAGCAGCCTTCTCAGGCAAGGGACCTTGACCTCCCCTGCTCACAAGCAGTAGGCCAGTTACAAGGTGTGTCCCTCAGTCTCAGGTGGCCCTAGCCAGGGTAATAAAAGCAGATTCAAGGGAATAAAGTCTGTGGTTTCTGGACCTATGAAAGGTTGTCACTAGCCACAAGTAAGTGGAAGAACATTACGTGCTCATGGACAGGAAGAATCAATATCGTGAAAATGGACATATTGCCCAAGGTAATTTATAGATTCAATGCCATCCCCATCAAGCTATAATAACTTTCTTCACAGAATTGGAAAAAAACTACTTTAAAGTTCATATGGAACCATAAAAGAGCCCGTGTTGCCAAGTCAATCCTAAGCCAAAAGAACAAAGCTGGAGGCATCATGCTACCTGACTTCAAACTATACTACAAGGCTACAGTAACCAAAACAGCATGGTACTGGTACCAAAACAGAGATATAGACCAATGGAACAGAACAGAGCACTCAGAAATAATACCACACATCTACAACAATCTGATTTTCATAAACCTGACAAACCAAGAAATGAGGAAAGGATTCCCTATTTAATATATGGTGTTGGGAAAACTGGCTAACCATATACAGAAAAGTGAAACTGGACCCCTTCCTTACACCTTATAGAAAAATTAGCTCAAAATGGGTTAAAGACTTAAACATAAGACCTAAAACCATAAAAACCCTAGAAGAAAACCCAGGCAATACCATTCAAAACATGGGCATGGGCAAAGACTTCATGACTAAAACACCAAAAGCAATGGCAACAAAAGCCAAAATTGACAAATGGAATCTAATTAAACTAAAGAGTGTCTGCACAGCAAAAGAAACTATCATCAGAGTGAACAGGCAACCTACCGAATGGGAGAAAATTTTTGCAATCTGTCCATCTAACCAAGGGTTGATATCCAAAATCTACAAATAACAAACTAATTTACAAGAGTAAAACAAACAACCCCATCAAAAAGTAGGTAAAGGATATGAGCAGACGCTTTTCAAAAGAAGACATTTGTGTGATCAACAAACATATGAAAGAATACTCATCATCACTTGTCATTAGAGAAATGCAAATCAAAACCACAATGAGATACCATCTCATGCTAGTTAGAATGGTGATCATTAAAAAGTCAGGAAACAACAGATGCTGGAGAGGATGTGGAGAAATAGGAATTCTTTTATGCTGCTGGTGGGAGTGTCAATTAGTTCAACCATTGTGGAAGACAGTGTGGTGATTCCTTAAGGATCTAGAACCAGAAATGCCAGTTGACTCATCAATCCCATTACTGGGTATATACGCAAAAGATTATAAATCATTCTACTATAAAGATGCATGCAGAAGTTGTTGTTGTTGTTGTTGTTGTTGTTGTTGTTGTTGTTGTTTAACACTATTCACAATAGCAAAGACTTGGAACCAACCCGAATGTCCATCAGTGATAGACTGGATGAAGAAAATGTGACACACACACACCATGGACTACTATGCAGCCATAAAAAAGGATGAGTTCATGTCCTTTGCAGGGACATGGATGAAGCTGGAAAACATCATTCTCAGCAAACTAACACAAGAACAGAAAACCAAACACCATTCTCACTCATAAGTGGGAGTTGAATAATGAGAACACATGGACACAGGGAGGGGAACATCACACACTGGGGCCTGTCAGGGGGTGGGGGCTAGGGGAGGGATACAGTTAGGAGAAATACCTAATGTAGGTGATAGGTTGATGGATGCAGCAAACCACAATGGCACGTGTATACCTATGTAATAAAACTGTACATTCTGCACATGTACCCCAGAACTTAAAGTATAATTTAAAAAGTGCTGGCTATGCAACTGTACACATAATATTTTATTTAAATCAACTATTTTTCTACTTGCAGAAATTTATTTTAAAAGGAAACTATAACACTTTTGCAAGTGGAGAAGCAACAATATTCCACCATCAAAAGATAAGCATAAAATAAATTTGTAACTTGTAAAGAAATGATCATAGTAGCCACCATAATCATACCCAATGTCACCTCTAGAATCCATGCGAAACATTGGGAAGCATTTAGTTGAGCCCATTGCTTTTCATATGAGGAAATCAAGAATCATAAGGCAAGAGTAATTTGAGCACATCCTCAGTCCGATCTCATATCTCCAAGGACCAAATATATTCCCCCCATTTTTTTTTTTTTTTATCAAAGACAAGAGACACACAAGAAAGCTGCATATGGTCATGCAAGTTCTCCACAGCACAACTCTAGGACATATCAGTTACATGGACTACAATGTGAATGGTGTTCCTTGGAGTTGAACACTGTACAACTTGAACCTGTTGGTGGGAATGTAAACTAGTTCAACCATTATGGAAGACAGTGTGGCGATTCCTCAAGGATCTAGAACTAAAAATACCATTTGATTCAGCCATCCCATTATTGGGTATATATCCAGAGGATTATAAATCATGCTGCTATAAAGACACATGCACACGTATGTTTATTGCAGCACTGTTCACAATAGCAAAGACTTGGAACCAACCCAAATGTCCATCAATGATAGACTGGATTAAGAAAATGTGGCACATATACACCACGGAATACTATGCAGCCATAAAAAAAGATGAGTTTATGTCCTTTGTAGGGACATGGACGAAGCTGGAAGCCATCATTCTGAGCAAACTTTCGCAAGGACAAAAAAAAAAAAAAAAAAACTGCATGTTCTCACTCATAGGTAGGAATTGACCAACGAGAACACTTGGACACAGAAAGGGGAATATCACACATCGGGGCCTGTCCTGGGGTGGGGGGAGGGGAGAGGGATACCATTAGGAGATATACCTAATGTAAATGATGAGTTAATGGGTGCAGCACACCAACATGGCACATGTACACATATGTAACAAACCTGCACGTTGTGCACATGTACCCTAGAACTTAAAGTATAATTTTTTAAAAAAAAAAGGTAAAAAAAAAAAAAGAAACCCAGCTCTCCCTTTTACAAAAAAAAAAAAGAAAGAAAAAGAAAGAAAGAAAGGTTGTCACTAGCAGAGAGAGCAGACTGCTCTGTGTTGCCCCAGGGTGCTTTAGTAAGACCTGTGGGTAAGAATCCCAGAAAGGTAGATATCAGCTAAGCACAAAGATAGTATCAGTGACAATATGTATTGCTTTGTGAAGCAATGAACTCTCTGTTACTAGAATTGCTCATGCAAAATTATATGAGCACCAACTTAAAGCCATTGACCTAGCAGTTTTTTCATCTCTAAAGATTCTTCCCTATGATGCTTGTATGGCTGGCTGCTTCTTGGCCTTCAGATCTCAGCCTACATGTCCCTTTCTCAGAGAGGGCTTCCTGACCATCCAATATAGAGTAGCAATCCAGGCAGTCCTATTTTAATTCTCTGCTCAACACTAATCATTATCTAATACTTATTGTGTTAGATATACATTGCCACCACACTCCCATCATACCCTCTAAAATATAGGCTTCATGAGAGCAAGGGCCTTCTTTTGTCTGTCTTATTTAATGTTATATTCACAGAGGCTAGAGCGTTGCTAGTGCTCAGTAAATACTTGTCGAATGGCTAAGTGAAAAGGCCGAATGACATATGTCAGGAATATTTCAGAAAAGACTTCTACATAGATAGACTCCTACATACTTCCGCATATATAATAAATCTTCTACAAGATTTACTAGATGACGTTTTTATACGAGATAATGATGTACATTATGTTATAATATTACACAAATCTCTTTAAATATAGATGCAGTCTACAGCTATACCGCCCTCAACGTGCCCAATCTCATCTAAATATAGATGCAAAAAGTCTCAACGATATGCTAGAGAAGTGAATTTATCAATATATAAAAAGACTTATACTTCATTACTGAGGTGTAACCCAGGAAAGCAATGTATTTTTGCATCTGAAAGTCAATTAATGTAACACACCATATTAATAGGGTAAATTTCAACAACCACAGAATCATCCAAATAGATACTGAAAAATCATTTGAAAAAGTTCAATGCTCCTTCACAATAAAATGCTCAATAAATAATAAACAGAAGAGAAGTTTCTCAACTTACTTTAAAGCATGGATGAAAGATCCACAGTTAACATCAGAAAAAAAAGTTTCCCATAAGAAAAAAAAAAAAAAGGTAGAATATGTATATAATGGATAAGGATATCCAGTACCTGCCAAATAAGGAAAGTAAAAACTTCAACAATTAACAAAGACTAATTTTTCAATGACCCATTAATTATAGAACAATTAAACAATGATATAAAATTACACTTACCTATAAATTAGAAGTACATTTCAATTTACCCATAGATTTAACACACTTTATAATGAATAGAAAAAAACATAACTGCCTTTTTAAAAATTAAAAAAAAAAAAGAAAAGAAAGTGAACTAACACAACCACTTTGGAAAACAGTTTTTTAGTTGTGTAATATGCTAAACATGTGCTTATTATATAATACAGCTATTGTAGTCTCTCAAAAAATGAAAGCACATGTCCATGAAAAGTCTTTTATGTAAGCGTTCATAACAGCTTTATTTGTAATAACCAAAAAACAGGAAAAGGTTCATATGTTAACAAGTGAATGGATAAACAGATTGTGGTAAATCCATTCAATTGGAAAGTACCTATCAATAAAACAGAATGAACTATTGATACATATAACATGTATAATCCAAAATAATTATGCTAAGTGACAGAAGCCAGAAAAATGTACATACTATATAATTTTATTTATTAAAAGTCCTAGAAAATGCACACTGACTTATAGATAGAATGCAGGGTAATGCTTACCTGGGAATGGAGCAGTAAGGAGGTGGAGGGATATATAATAAAAATTATGAAGAAACTTTTAGGGGTGATAGATATGTTCATTATTTTAATTTCAATGACGGTTTCATGGGCATATTCATATGTCAAACCTTATCAAATTGTTTGTGTGTACATTTTATTCTATGTCAATTATACCTCAATATATCAGTTTAAAATAAAAAAAAATAAATAAAAAGTACCTACTGAATTCTCACTGCAAACCTTACTTGCAAAAGCAGTGAAAATCTAGTCTAGATATCCTCTTTAATAATGAGCTACCAATAAACACAATAAATAACTCATATACCATTTCATTCATGTTTTGAATGTTCTCAACCACTCTACAATAATTAGTTTGCATCAGGCTTTCCATATTACTTACATTTATAGAATTTCATTCCAATAGGTGTCATGTGATTCTTAATATAATTAGAATGGAATATTTTTGCATTTTCCATATTATGATGCATAGCTGCATAGTAAGGGGTATATTCTTATATTCATATGGTCCATCTCCAGTGTGCATTATCATGTGTCTTTGAATAAACATGAAAGAAATGAAGGCATTCCCACATTTTAGACATTTAGAGAGTTTTCCTCCACAATGAGTTATTTTATGTCATCAAATAGAACTGGATGAGCTAAAGGCCTCATAATATTTCTAATGCTGATAAGGTTTTTCTTCAGAGTCCTTTCACATTTTCAGACCACACTTCTTCTAGTCACAGGGTTTTTTTCTTCAGTTAGTTTTGTTTCATATCTTTGAAACAAACCTAGAAAATTAAATGCTTTCCTACATTTCTTCCATTCACAAGATTTAACTCCAGTGAGTTCTTTCGTGTATTCGAGAATCACCAGTGTATCTGAAGACTTTAACCACATTTTTTATAGGTTTATAGAATTTTTATAGGGTTTATCTCTGGTACAAGTTATTCCATGGTTATAAAGATGGCTGGAACAACTGAAGGCTTTCCCACATTGCTTATATTCACAGGGTTTCTCTCCACTGTGAGTTCTTTTATGTCTATAAAGGTAACTGGAATGACTGAAGGCTTTCCCACATTCCTTACATTCATACGGTTTCTCTTCACGATGAGTTATTTCATGCCTATAAAGGTTCCTGGAATGACTGAAGGCTTTATCGCATTTCTTACATTCATAGGATTTGTCTCCACTATGAGTTCTTTCATGTTTTTGAATAAAATGCTCAATAAATAATGAACAGAACAGAATGACTAAAGGATTTACCACATTGCTTGCATTAATAGGGTTTCTCTCCAGAATGAGATTTTTCATGGTTATAAAGAGGAATAAAATATGCAAAGGATTTACTACATTTCTTACACTCATGGGGCTTTCTTCCAGAGTGAATACTTTCATGTCTTTTATTAAAAAACAAGGGAAAATCAAATGATTTCCCACATTCCTTATATTCACTGGACTTTGCTCCAGTGTAAGTTCTTTTATGTATTGGATAGGAAATAGAAAAACTGAAGAGTTTACAATTTTCTTTACATCCATAGGGCTTATCTGCAATGGGAATTCTCTGCTGTATTTGAAATAAATTGGAAAAATCAAAGGCTTTCTCACATACTGTACATTTCTAAGGTTCATTTACAATGGAAGTTACCATGTGTCTTTGAGTACTTGTGAGATAAATGAGGGCTTTCTGACACTGTTTAGATTTAGATGACTTCTCTCCACATTCTGCACACTCATATTGTTTGTATCCAGAGTGAGACATAATGTGTCTATGAAAGGACAAATGATATATGAACACTTTTCAACACAATGCATTCATGTAGTTTTACTCCAGTGCTAAGGTTTTTTGTTCAGGCTAAGATTTGGAATCTGGGTGAAGGTTTCTCTCCACTGATGACATTATTTAATTTCATCCAGTGTGTTTATCATACGATTTCTGGAAAAATGACTACCACATTATTAATGGTTGTCTCATTAATGATTTTCTATTTATTAAAAGGTCTTGAACTTAGATTGTTACCAATATCAGAAAATTCCACGTTTTCTGCCCTGACTAAAGTGTTTGAAAGTAAATGAATTGATTACTCTCCAACAGAGCTACCTCCACCATAGCTATTATCAAATATTTATATATACAGTTTCTTAGCACTGTTTCCAGGTTAACTACTTTGCAAACACTGAACATTTATGTTACATGGAAGTGTATATTTTTGGTCAACATGTTTTATGAATAAAGTTTGCTTATTTTTTTGGTTTGGTTAAGTGACTGTGACATGCTGAGATTCCCTTAAGGTATAATGCTTTCTCTTGTGAGTAGAAACTACCTTAAATATCTGAAAGAATTTTTTTATACTGATTTTCAATATGTTGGTCTCTCCATTGGTTTTCTATATAAGTCAAGTTCCTTAAGATTTGTTGGATCACATCTTTAGGTGGATTCCTCCAGGAAGGACCTTGCAAAGGCCTCTCTTCCCAGGTAAAAGTCACAATCACATCTTCAAAGGCCACTGAGTCCATTTCCTGACTTATTGGGTGTGCCAGTACACTTTCTGCAGATCTCCCAGTACCTACAGGTCACAAGGGTTACAGAGGTTGTGATGAAGCCACCTTGGGGTTCCAGAAGCTGAGGAGAAGAGCAATAGAGATGGGACCCTGAGCTCATGCCATGGAAACCAAGGTCTCACGAGATTGTGGAAAGCAGTCCCATTCTCTCTGACTGCATGCCTGATTGGACCTACTAGATGACTTTCTTTAACTTTTATTTTAGGTTTAGGGCTATGTGTGCAGGTTTGTTATATAGGTAAAGTTGTGTCATGGGGATTTGGTGTACAGATTATTTCATCACCCAGGTAGTAATCATAGTATCCATTAGTTATTTTTCTGAATCCTCTCCCTTCTCCCACCCTCATCCCTCAAGTAGGCTCCAGTGTCTATTGTTCCACTCTATGTGTCCATGTGTTCTCATCATTTAGCTCCCACTTATAAGTGAGAATATGTGGTGTTTGGTTTTCTGTTTCTGCATTAGTTTGCTAAGGATAATGGCCTCCAGCTCTGTCCATGTTCTTGCAAAGGAAATTATCTCGTTCTTTTTTATGGTTGCATAAACTATGGTGTATATGTATCACATTTTTTTATCCAGCCTACTGTGGATGGGCCTTTAGGTGGATTCCATGTCTTTGCTATTATGAATAGTGCTACAATGAACATACACACATGTTTGTCTTTATGATAGAACAATTTATATTCTTTTGGGTATATACCCAGTAATGGGATACTAAATGACTTTTAAAGTTTTTGCAGTTTCAAACACAAAGGTATCAGAGCTTGTGACACATGTGAGGCAACCATATGAGTCCCAGAGTTGTTCTTGAGAAGTGATTCTCAAAGTGCAGTCCCCAAGCCAGGAACATCAGCATTATCTGGGAACTTGTTAGAAATGCAAATCTTTGAGCTTCACCCAGACCGACTGCACCCAGGCCAACTAAATCATAAACTCTTGTGGAAGGGCTGAGAAATATGTGTTTAGATATGCTCTACAGATGATTCTGATGCATGCTCAAGTTTGAGAATCACTGGTCTAGAGAAACCAGTAGTTGGCTCCCCATGCTTGCCCAACACACAGCACTAGGCAGGGCACATCTCATTCCTACTTGCACGGCTTCAACTGCCACCTTTCTCTGAGGCTCTTGGTATTGCCTTACATTCAAATTGTCTAAATTGGAGCTTACAGAATTCTCCCCAAACCTGACTCTTTTCCCTTGAGCCAAAGTTTGTCCTTTACACAGAATCCCTCAGACTCCAAATCCTGAGTCCCTCTATTTCCCTCTCTCTTTCAAATAGTCACCAAATCCTGTTGATTCTTTTGGACAGCACCTTTTGCATCTGTCTTTTTCTTTTCATCTCCACTGTTTTCCCCTTTACATTTCTTCCCCTTCACATCCTGGGCCTTCATGGCCTTATCTCAGCTGGACTAGCTCCTAGTTGATCTTTCTGCCTCCAGCTTCTCTTGGGAGGCAAAAATGGCTTCCAGAGCTTTGTTCACAGGAGCTCCCACTCTCAGCATAGAATACCCTTCATCCGTATTACCATGCAGTGTGGCAATGTAGTTCAGAATGAAAAAGCATGGATTCTTGCAGGTAGGCTGCCTGAGTTCAAATACTGGTCTCACCTTGTATTAGTCCATTCTCACACTGCTATAAAGAAATATCCAAGATTGAGTAATTTATAAAGAAAAGAGGTTTAATTGACTCACAGTTCCACAGGGCTGAGGAGGCCTCAGGAAACCTACAATCATGGTGGAAGGCAAAGGGGAAGCAAGGCACCTCTTACATGGTGACAAAAGAGAGAGAAGGAGGGAACTGCCAAACACTTTCAAAACCATCAGATCTCATGAGAACTCCTTCATTATGATGAGAACGGCATGGGGAAAACTGCCCCTATTATTTCATCACCTCCCACTAGGACCCTCCCTGGACATATGGGGATTATAATTCAGGATAATATTTGGGTGGGGACACAGAGCCAAACCATATAATTGCACCCCTGGTCCCTCCCAAATCTTGTACTTTTCACCTTTCAATATCAATCATGCCTTCCCAACAGTTCCCCAAAGTCTTAACTCATTATAACACTAACTCAAAAGTAAAAGTCCAAAGTTTCATCTGAGACAAATCGAATCTTTCTCACCTATGAGCCTGTAAAATCAAAAGCCAGTTAGTTACTTCCAAGATACAATGGGGGTACGGGTATTTGGTAAATTTTCCCATTCCAAATGGGAGAAATTGGCCAAAACAAAGGGGCCACATGCCCCATGCAAGTCTAAAACCTGGCCAGGAAATCATTAAATCATAAAGCTCAAAAATCTCCTTTCACTCCATGTCTCACATCCAGGGCATGCTGATGGAAGGGGTGGGCTCCCAAGGCCTTGGGCAGCTCTGCCCCTATGGCTCTGCAGAATACAGCCCTCTTGCATGCTTTCATTGGCTGGCATTGAGAGTCTGAAGCTTTTTCAGGTGCACGATGCAAGCTGTCAGTAGATCGATCTTTTTGGGGTCTGGAGGACGATGGCCCTCTTCTCACAGCTCCTCTAGGCAGTGCTTCAGTGGAGACTCTATGTGGGGGGCCCAACCCCACATTTTCCTACCATACTGCCATAGCAGAGGTTCTCCATGAGGACTCCTCCCCTGCAGCAGACTTCTGTCTGAAAATCCAGGCATTTCCATACATCCTCTGAAATCTAGGTGGAGGTTCCCAGAGCTCAATTCTTGTCTTCTGCATACCTGCAGGCCCAAAACCACGTGGAAGCTACCAAGGCTTGTGGCTTGCACCCTCTGAAGCCATGGTCAGAGGTGTACCTTGGCCCCTTTTAGCCATGGCTGAAGCTGGAGCATCTGGGACACAGGGCACCAAGTTCCAAGGTTGCACACAGCAGTGGGGTCCTGAGCCTGGCCCACAAAACCATTTTTCCTTTCTAGTCCTCTGGGCCTGTGATGGGAGGGGCTGCAGTGAAGATCTCTGACATGCCCTGGAGACATTTTCCCCATTGTCTTGGTGATTAACATTCTGCTCCTCATTACTTATGAAAATTTCTGAAGTTAGCTTGAATTCCTCCCCAGAAAATGGGTTTTTCTTTTCTACCACATAGTCAGGCTACAAATTTTCCAAAGCTTTATGCTCTGCTTCTCTTTTAAACATGAGCTCCAATTCCAAACCATATTTTTGTGAATGCATATAACTGAATGCTTTCAGAATAAACCAAGTCACCTCTTGAATGCTTTGCTGCTTAGAAATTTCTTCCACCAGATACCCTAAATCACCTGTCTCAAGTCAAAAGTTCCACAGACCTTGCACCCTCTGAAGCCATGGTCAGAGCTGTACCTTGGCCCCTTTTAGCCGTGGCTGGAGCTGGAGCATCTGGGATGCAGGGCACCAAGTCCCAAGGCTGCACAATTGTGCAGGGGCAAAAATGATGCCAGTCTCTTTGCTAAAGCATAGCAAAAGTGACTTTTACTCCAGTTCCCAATAAATTCCTCATCTCTATCTGAGACTACATCAGTCTGGACTTCATTGTCCATATCACTATCAGCATTTTGGTCAAAAAAATTCAACAAGTCTCTAGGAAGTTCCAAATTTCCCCACATATTCCTGTCTTGTTCTGAAACCTCCAAACTGTGTCAACCTCTTCCTGTTACCCAGTTCCAAAGTTGCTTCCACATTTTCAGGTTATCTTTATTGCAGTACACCACTATTCTGGTACCAATTATCTGTATTAGTCCATTTTCACACGGCTATAAAGAAATACCTGAGACTAGGTAATTTATTTTTAAAATATGGGTTAATTGACTCAGTTCCCCAAGGCTGGAGAGGCCTCAGGAAACCTACAATCATTTCAGAAATTGAAAGGAAAGCAAGGCACCTCTTACATTGTGGCAGGAGAGAAAGAGAGAGAAGTGGGGAACTACCAAACACTATTAAAGCCATCAGATCTCCTGAGGACTCCTTCACTATCATGAGAACAGCATGGGGGAAACTGCTCCCATAATCCAATCAGCAACCACCAGGTCCCTCCCTTGACACATGGGGATTACAATTCAGGATGAGATTTGGGTAAGGGCACAGAGACAAACCATATCATACCTCTTTCAAGCTGTGTGATCTTTGGCATGACTTCTGACGTCTCTACGACTCTTATTTCTCATCTGAAAAATGGGGATCGTGGTCAGAGTTCCTACTTTATGGGACTGTGGTGAGAATTAAATGGGTTACTGTATGTAAAGTACATGGAATGATGCCTAGTTTTGAGGTAAGTACAATATATGTGTTTGTTATTGTTAGTAGTGGTAGTCTCAGTACCTAATCTTGAAACCCAAATCAATTCCTATCTTTTCTTCAAAGACTGTCTTGACATCCAGAAGAAACTTCTCTGTCTTTTGTTTTCCTGTAACATTTAATCTCAGTGATAGAGTCAGATGGAACATTAAGGCTCAGAGAGGGTCTAAGAATTATCCAAGGTCAACCTAAGTGACTACTAGTTAAGACTAAGGCTCCCTGGCACCACAACATTCTCAGATCCTTCTGAATCCTTCATTCCAATCCCTTTCAATCTTATGTGTCCAAAAAAAAAATAAAAATAGCGGGGGTCCCAGAATAATCAAAAAACACATATTTTAAAATAGCTTTTAAGGTGCCTTTAGTCTTCTTGGTCAGAAGAATGAAAGTACAGGGGTTGGTGTTGAGAAAAAGACCAGGTGTGAGGAATGTGAGCACTAAATGTGTGAAGATGGAATCCAGCTGTTTTTACATTCAGGTTCAGCCATACACATTATCTCCATTCAGAAATCCCAACTTTTACTGGGTAGATGGCAGGGAGATGACCATTGCTCAAGGAGGCTGAGATCCTGTCTCAGAGGAAAAGGGGGAGAAGGATGGGTGGACTGAAACAGGTGCCTATGATTTAATGGATGTCAGTATGATTTGAGAACCCTGAGGCATTGGGCTAAGCACTGAATGAGAAAGTCATACAGATGACTAATGATTGGCTTGACTCTGTGACATGGCAGTCTTCTTCCAGCTTCCTTGACAGGCTGGAGAAGCCATTAAAATGTGAGCACGGTTTGTTCTGACAAGCTTCTGCAGGACCAAAAAAGAGATTTGAAAGAATCGTGGCTTTCCAGACAGCAACCTTCTGGCAAGCAGGACTCAGTCTGGACTGTTAGAGATTGGGATATCCTGGGTTTTAGCATCCACAGGCTCAGCTGCCCAGAAAGGCAAGCTCCCCTCATAGAATGAAACACCAACGGAAACTGAGGACAAGGCAGTCAAGTAGGTATTATAGTTTGAACGTTTGTCCCCCCCTAAACCTCATATTGAAATTTGATCCTAATTGCTGGAGATGCAGCCAAATGGAAGGTGTTTGGGTCATGGGGGCAGATAGCTCACTAATAGATTAATGCCCTCCCTGTGAAGAGGGATGGGGAGGGTGAGTGAATTCTCACCCTATTAGTTCCCAGGACAGCTGGTTGTTAAAAACAGTCTGGGAATATAATTCGAATTGGACTTTCAAGGTGGCCGAATAGGAACAGCTCTGGTCTGCAGCTCCCAGGGAGATCGACACAGGAGATGGGTGATTTCTGCATTTCCAACTGAAGTACCTGGTTCATCTCATTGGAACTGGTTGGACAGTGGGTGTAGCCCGCAGAAGGTGAGCTGTAGCAAGGCAGGGCATCGCCTCACACAATAAGTGCAAGGGGTCGGGGGATTTCCCTTTCCTAGCCAAGAGAAGCCATGACAGACAGTACTTGGAGAAACAGTACACCCTGACCAAATGCTGTGCTTTTCCCAGTCTTAGCAACTGGAAGACCAGGAGATACCCTCCCGTGACAGGCTCAGTGGGTCCCATGCCCACAGAGCCTTGGTCACTGCTAGTGCAGCAGTCTGAGATTGACCTGCAATGCTGCAGCTTGATGGGGGGAGGGGTGTCTGCCATTGTTGAGGTTTGAGTAGCTCACAGTGTAAATAAAGCAGCTGGGAAGCACAAACTGGGCTGAGCCCACCACAGCTCAGCAGGGCCTACTGCCTCTATAGATTCCACTTCTGGGGGCAGGGCATAGTAGAACAAAAGGCAGCAGACAGCTTCTACAGACTTAAATGTCCCTGTCTGAGAGCAGTGAAGAGAGCAGTGGTTCTCTCAGCATAGCGTTCAAGCTCCACGAATGGACAGACAGCCTCCTCAAGTGAGTCCCTGATCCCCATGTAGCCTGACTGGGAAACACTTTCCAGTAGGGGCTGACAGACAGCTCAAACAGGTAGGTGCCCCTCTAGGAAGAAACTAACAGAAGAAGGATCAGGCAGCAATATTTGCTGTTCTGCAGCCTCCACTGGTGATACCCAGGCAAACAGGGTGTGGAGTGGACCTCCAGCAAATGTCAATAGACCTGCAGCTAAGGGGTCTGACTGTTAGAAGGAAAACTAACAAACAAAAAGGAAAGGCATCAACATCAACAAAAAGGACATCCACACGAAAACTGCCTCTGTAGGTCACCAACATAAAAAACCAAAGATAGATAAAACCACAAAGATGGGGATAAACCAGAGCAGAAAAGCTGAAAATTCCAAAAAACAGAACACCCCTTCTCCTCCAGAGGATTGCAGCTCCTCACCAGCAAGGGAACAAAACTGGATGGGGAATGAGTTTGACAAGTTGACGGAAGTAGGCTTCAGAAGGTTGGTAATACCAAACTTCACCAAGCTAAAGGAGCATGTTCTAAACCATGGCAATGAAGCTAAAAACCTTGAAAAAATGTTGGATGAATGGCTAACTAAAATAACCAGTGTAGATAAGACGTTAAATGACCTGATGGAGCTGAAAATCACAACACAAGAGTTTCGTGATGCATGCACAAGCTTCAATAGGCGACTTGATCAAGTGGAAGAAAGGATATCAGTGATTGAAGATCAAATTAATGAAATAAAGCAAGAAGACAAGATTAGAGAAAAAAGAGTGAAAAGAAATGAACAAAGCCTCCAGGAAATATGGGACTATGTGGAAAGACCAAATATACGTTTGATTGGTGTACCAGAAAGTGATGGGGAGAATGGAACCAAGTTAGAAAACACTTTTCAGGATATTATCCAAGAGAACTTCCCTAACCTAGCAAGGCAGGACAACATTTAAATTCAGGAAATAGAGAACACCATAAAGATACTCCTCGAGAAGAGCAGCCCAAAGACACATAATTGTCAGATTCACCAAGGTTGAAATGAAGGAAAAAATGTAAAGGGCAGCCAGAGAGAAAGGTCGGGTTACCCACAAAGGGAAGCCCATCAGGCTAACAACGGATCTCTTGCAAGAAACCCTACAACCAAGAAGAGAGTGAGGGCCAATATTCAATATTCTTAATGAAATGAATTTTCCACCCAGAATCTCATATCCAGTCAAACTAAGTTTCATAAGTGAAGGAGAAATAAAATCCTTTACAGACAAGCAAATGCTGAGAGATTTTGTCACCACCAGACCTGCCCTACAAGAGCTCCTGAAGGAAGCACTAAACATGGAAAGAAATAACCAGTACCAGCCACTGCAAAAACATGCCAAATTGCAAAGACCATCGACACTATGAAGAAACTGCATCAATTAATGGGCAAAATAACCAGCTAATATCATAATGACAGGATCAAATTCAAACATAACAATATCAACCTTAAATGTCAATGGGCTAAATGCCCCCAATTAAAAGACACAGACTGGCAAATGGGATAAAGAGTCAAGACTCGGGGATCCACGCCAAGATGGCCAAATAGGAACAGCTCCAGCCTCCAGCTCCTAGTGTGAGTGACACAGAAGACGGGTGATTTCTGCATTTTCAACTGAGGTACCGGGTTCATCTCACTGGGGCATGTCAGACAGTGGGGGCAGGACAGTGGGTGCAGCCCAACAAGTGAGAGATGAAGCAGGGTGAGGCATTGCCTCACCTGGGAAGCGCAAGGGAGAAGGGAATTCCCTTTCCTAGCCGAGGGAAACCGTGACACACAACACCTGGAAAATCGGGTCACTCCCACCCTAATACTATGTTTTACCAAGGGTCTTAGCAAATGGCACAGCAGGAGATTATATCCCGCACCTGACTCGGAGGGTCCCATGCCCATGCAGCCTCCCTCATTGTTAGCACAGCAGTCTGAGATCTAACTGCAAGGTGGCAGTGAGGCTGGGGGAGGGGTGCCTGCCATTGCTGAGGCTTAAGTAGGTAAACAAAGTGGCCTGGAAGCTCGAACTGTGTGGAGCCCACCACAGCTCAAGGAGGCCTACCTGTCTCTGTAGACTTCACCTCTGGGGACAGGGCATAGCCAAACAAAAGGCAGCAGAAACCTCTGCAGATGTAAATGTGCCTGTCTGACAACTTTGAAGACAGTAGTGGTTTGCCCAGCATGGAGTTTGTGATCAGAGAATGGACAGATTGTCTGCTCAAGTGGGTCCCTGACCCTGGAGTAGCCTAACTGGGAGACATTCCCCACTAGGGGCAGACTGACACCTAACACTTCACACTGCCAGGTACACCTCTGAGACAAAACTTTAAGAGGAACGATCAGACAGCAACATTTGCTGTTCAGCAATATTCTCTCTTCTGCAGCCTCTGTTGCTGATACCCAGGCAAACAGGGTCTGGAGTGGACCTTGAGCAAACTCCAACAGACACACAGCTGAGGGTCCTGACTGTTAGAAGGAAAAATAACAAACAGAAAAGATATCCACACCAAAACCCCATCTGTACGTCACCATCATCAAAGACCAAAGGTAGATAAAACCACAAAGATGGGGAAAAAGTAGTACAGAAAAGCTGGAAATTCTAAAAATCAGAGTGCCTCTCCCCCTCCAAAGGAATGCAGTTTCTTGCCAGCAACGGAACAAAGCTGGATGGAGAATGACTATGACGAGTTGAGAGAAGACTTCAGACAATCAAAATTCTCCGAGCTAAAGGAGTAATTATGAACCCAGTGCAAAGAAACTGAAAACCTTGAAAAAACATTTGACGAATGGCTAACTAGAATAACCAATGCAGGAAAGTCCATAAATGAACTGATACAGATGAAAACCATGACAAAAGAACTACGTGAAAAATGCACAAGCTTCAGTAACTGACTCAATCAACTGGAAGAAAGGGTATTAGTGATTGAAGATCAAATGAATGAAATGAAGTGAGAAGAGAAGTTTACAGAAAAAGGAGTAAAAACAATGAACTAAGCCTCCAAGAAACATGGGACTATGTGAAAAGACCAAATCTACGTCTGATTGGTGTACCTGAAAGTGATGGGGAGAATGGACCAAGTTGGAAACCACACTGCAGGATATTATCCAGGAGAACTTCCCCAACTTAGTAAGGCAGGCCAACATTCAAATTCAGGAAATAGAGAGAATGCCACAAAGATACTCCTCAAGAAGAGCAACTCTTAGACACATAATCGTCAGATTCACCAAAGTTGAAATGAAGGAAAAAATGTTAAGGGCAGCTAGAGAGAAAGGTCGGTTTACCCACAAAGGGGGGTCCATCAGACTAACAGCAGATCTCTCGGCAGAAACTCTCCAAGTCAGAAGAGAGTGGGGGCCAATATTCAAAATTCTTAAAGAAAAGAATTTTCAACCCAGAATTTCATATCCAGCCAAACTAAGTTTCATAAGTGAAAGAGAAATAAAATCTTTTACAGACAAGCAAATTCTGAGAGATTTTGTCACCACCAGGCCTGTCCTACAGGAGCTCCTGAAGAAAGCACTAAATGTGGAAAGGAACAACTGGCACCAGCCACTGCAAAAAAGTGCCAATATGTAAAGACCACTGAAGCTAGGAAGATATCACATCAACTAATGAGCAAAATAACCAGCTAACCTCATAATGACAGAATCAAGTTCACACATAACAATATTAACCTTAAATGGAAATGGGCTAAATGCTCCAATTAAAAGACACAGGCTAGCAAATTGGATAAAGAATCAAGACCCATCAATTTGCTGTATCCAGGAGACCCATCTCACGTGCAGAGACAAACATAGGCTCAAAATAAAGGGATGGAGGAAGATCTACCAAACAAATGGAAAACAAAAAAAGGCAGGGGTTGCAATCCTAGTCTCTGATAAAACAGACTTTAAACCATCAAAGATCATAAGAGACAAAGAAGGCCATTACATATTGGTAAAGGGATCAATTCATCAGGAAGAGCTAACTATCCTAAATATATAAGCACCCATGACAAGAGCACCTAGATTCATAAAGCAAGTCCTTAGAGACTTACAGAGAGACTTAGACTCCCACACAATAGCAATTGGAGATTTTAACACCCCACTGTCAACATTAGACAGATTAATGAGACAGAAAGTTAACAAGGATATCCAGGAATTGAACTCAACTCTGCACCAAGGGAACCTAATAGACATCTACAGAACTCTAGACCCCAAATCAACAGAATATACATTCTTCTCAGCACCACATCACACATATTCCAAAATTGACCACATAATTGGAAGTAAAACACTCCTCAGCAAATGTACAAGAACATAAATTATAACAAACTGTCTCTCAGACAACAGTGCAATCAAATGAGAACTCAAGATTATGAAACTCACTCAAAACCGCTCAACTACATGGAAACTGAACAACCTGCTCCTGAATGATTACTGGGTACATAACGAAATGAAGACAGAAATAAAGATGTTTTTGGATAACATTCCAGAATCTCTGGGACACATATAAAGCAGTGAGTAGAGGGAAATTTATAGCACTAAATGCCCACTAGGGAAAGAAGCAGGAAAGATCTAAAATTGCCACCCTAACATCACAATTAAAAGAACTAGAGAAACAAGAGCAAACAGATTCAAAAGCTAGCAGAAGGCAAGAAATAACTAAGATCAGAGCAGAACTGAAGGAGATAGAGACAAAAAAAAAAATCCTTCAAAAAAATCAATGAATCCAGGAGCTGGTTTTTTGAAAAGATCAACAAAACTGATAGATCATTAACAAGACTAAGAAAGAGGAAAAGAGAGAAGAATAAAATAGACACAATAAAAAATGATAAAGGGGATATCACCACCGACCCCACAGAAATACAAACTACCCTCAGAGAATACTATAAACACCTCTACACAAATAGACTACAAAGCGTAGATTCACAGCCAAATTCTACCAGAGGTACAAGGAAGAACAGGTACCATTTTTTTTTTGAAATTATTCCAATCAATGGAAAAAGAGGGAATCCTCCCTAACTCATTTTATGAGGCCAACATCATCCTGATAACAAAGCCTGGCAGAGACACAACAACAAAAGAACATTTTAGACCAATATCCCTGATGAACATTGATGCAAAAATACTCAAAAAAAAAGCCATCCCATTACTGGGTATATACCCAAAGGATTATAAATTATGCTGCTATAAAGACACATGCACACGTATGTTTATTGCAGCACTATTCACAATAGCAAAGACTTGGAATCAACCCAAATGTCCATCAGTGACAGATTGGATTAAGAAAATGTGGCACATATACACCATGGAATACTATGCAGCCATCAAAAAGGATGAGTTTGCATCCTTTGTAGGGACATGGATGCAGCTGGAAACCATCATTCTTAGCAAACTATCACAAGAACAGAAAACCAAACACCGCATGTTCTCACTCATAGGTGGGAACTGAACAATGAGATCACTTGGACTCAGGAAGGGGAACATCACACACCGGGGCCTATCATGGGGAGGGGGGAGGGGGGAGGGATTGCATTGGGAGTTATACCTGATGTAACGATGAGTTGATGGGTGCAGCACACCAACATGGCACAAATATACATATGTAACAAACCTGCACGTTATGCACATGTACCCTACAACTTAAAGTATAATAAAAAAAAAAAAAAAATACTCAAAAAAATACTGGCAAACCGCATCCAGCATCACATCAAAAAGCTTATCCACCATGATAAAGTAGATTTCATCCCTGGGATGCAAGGCTGGTTCAACATATGCAAATCTATAAATGTAATCCAGCATATAAACAGAACCAAAAACAAAAACCACATGAATATCTCAATAGATGCAGAAAAGGCCTTTGACAAAATTCAACAGCCCTTCATGATAAAACTCTCAAAAAAATCGGTATTGATGGAACATACCTCAAAATAATAAGAGCTATTTCTGAAAAATCCACAGCCAATATCATACTGAATGGGCAAAAACTGGAAGCATCCCCTTGAAAACTGGCACAAGACAGGGATGCCCTCTCTCACCACTCCTATTCAACATAGTGTTGGAAGTTCTGGCTAGGGCAATCAAGCATAAGAAAGAAATAAAGGGTATTCAACTAGGAAAAGAGGAAGTCAAATTGTCCCTGTTTGCAGAAGACATGATTGTATATTTAGAAAACCCCATTGTCTCAGCCCAAAATCTCCTTAAGCTGATAAGAAACTTCAGCAAAGTCTCAGGATACAAAATCAATGTACAAAAGTCACTAGCATTCTTATACACCAATAACAGAAAAACAGAGAGTCAAATCATAAGCGAACTCCCATTCACAATTGCTTTAAAGAGAATAAAATACCTAGGAATCCAACTTACAAGGGATGTGAAGTACCTCTTCAAGGAGAACCACAAACCACTGCTTAATGAAATAAAAGAGGACACAAACAAATGGAAGAACATTCCATGCTCATGGACAGGAAGAATCAATATCGTGAAAATGGCCATACTGTCCAAGGTAATTTATAGATTCAATGCCATCACCATTAAGCTACCAATGAATTTCTTCACAGAATTGGAAAAAACTACTTTAAAGTTCGCATGGAACCAAAAAAGAGCCCACATTGCCAAGACACTCCTAAGCAAAAAGAGCAAAGCTGGAGGCATCATGCTACCTGACTTCAAACTATACTACAAGGCAACAGTATGCAAAACAGCATGGTACTGCTATCAAAACAGAGATATAGACCAATGGAACAGAACAGAGCCCTCAGAAATGATTTCAGACATCTACAACCATTAGTTCTTTGACAAAACTGAAAAAAAAAAAAGAAATGGGGAAAGGATTCCCTATTTAATAAATGGTGCTGGGAAAACTGGCTGGCCATATGTAGAAAGCTGAAACTGGATCCCTTCCTTACACCTTATACAAGAATTAATTCAGGATGGATTAGAGACTTAAATGTTAGAACTAAAACCATAGAAACCCTCGAAGAAAACCTAGGCAATACCATTCAGTACACAGGAATGGGCAAGAACTTCATGTCTAAAACACCAAAAGCAATGACAACAAAAGCCAAAATTGACAAATGGTATTTAATTAAATTAAAGAGCTTCTGCATAGCAAAAGAAACTACCATCAGAGTGAACAGGCAACCTACAGAATGGGAGAAAATTTTTGCAATCTACTCATCTGACAAAGGCCTAATATCCAGAATCTACAAATAATTCAAACAAGTTTACAAGAAAAAAACACCCCCTTAAAAATTGGGCAAAGAATATAAACAGACACTTCTCAAAAGAAGACATCTATGCAGCCAATAGACATATGAAAAAATGCTCATCATCACTGGTCATCAGAGAAATGCAAATCAAAACCACAATGAGATACCATCTCACACCAGTTAGAATGGTAATCATTAAAAGATCAGGAAACAACAAGTGCTGGAGAGGATGTGAAGAAATAGGAACACTTTTACACTGCTGGTGGGACGTAAACTACTTCAACCACTGTGGAAGACAGTGTGGCGATTCCTCAAGGATCTGGAACTAGAAATATCATTTGACACAGCCATCCCATGACTGGGTATATACCCAAAGGATTATAAATTATGCTGCTATAAAGACATATGCCCACGTATGTTTATTGTGGCACTATTCACAATAGCAAAGACTTGGAACCAACCCAAATGTCCATCAATGATAGACTGAATTAAGAATGTGGCACATATACACCATAGAATACTATGCAGCCATAAAAAAGGATGAGTTCATGTCCTTTGTAGGGACATGGATGAAGCTGGAAACCATCATTCTCAGCAAACTATTGCAAGAACAGAAAACAAAATACCACATGTTCTCAGTCATAGGTGGGAATTGAACAACGAGAACACTTGGACACAGGAAGGGGAACATCACACACTGGGGCCTGTTGTGGGGCTGGGTAGAGGGGAGGGATAGCATTAGGAGATATACCTAATGTAAATAACGAGTTAATGGGTGCAGCACACCAACATGGCACATGTATACATATGTAACAAACCTGCACATTGTACACATGTACCCTAGAACTTAAAGTTTAATTAAAAAGAAAAAAAAGAGTCAAGACTCATTGGTGTGCTATATTCAGGAGACCCATCTCACATGCAAAGACACATATAGGCTCAAAATAAAGCGATGGAGGAAGATCTAACAAACAAATCAAAAGCAAAAAAAAAAAAAGCAGGCGTTGCAATCCTAGTCCTGATTAAACAGACTTTAAACCAACAAAGACCAAAAAAGACAAAGAAGGCCACTACATAATGGTAAAGGGATCAATTTAACAAGAAGAGCTACCTATCTTAAATGTATATGCACCCAATATGAGAGCACCCAGATTCATTAAGCAAGTCCCTAGAGACCTACAAAGAGACTTAGACTCCCACACAATAATAATAGGAGACTTTAACACCCCATTGTCAATATTAGACAGATCAACAAGACAGAAGGTTAACAAGGATATCCAGGACTTAAACTCAGCTCTGGACCATGTGGACCTAATACACTTCTAGAGAACTCTACACCCCAAATCAACAGAATATACATTCTTCTCAGCACCGCGTCACACTTATTCTAAAATTGACAATATAATTGGTAGTAAGATACTTCTCAGCAAATGTTTAAGAACAGAAATCACAACAAACTGATAGACCACAGTGCAATCAAATTAGAATTCAGGATTAATAAACTCACTCAAAACCACACAACTACATGGAAGCTGAACAACCTGCTCCTGAATGACTATTGGGTAAATAATGAAATTAAGGCAGAAATAAAGATGGTAAAACCAATGAGAAGAAAGACACAATGCACTAGAATCTCTGGGATACATTTAAAGCAGTGTGTAGAGGGAAATTTATAGCACTAAATGACCACAAGAGAAAGCAGGAAAGATCTAAAATTGACACCCTAACATCACAATTAAAAGAACTAGAGAAGCAAGAGCAAGCAAATTCAAAAGCGAGCAGAAGGCAAGAAATGACTAAGGTCAGAGCAGAACTGAGGAAGATAGAGACACAAAAAATCCCTTCAAAACAAATCAATGAATCCAGCAGCTGGTTTTTTGAAAAAATCAACAAAATACATAAACCGCAAGCAAGACTAATAAAGAAGAAACGAGAGAAGAATCAAAAAGAATCTAATAAAAAATGATAAAGGGGATATCACCAACGATCCCACAGAAATACAAACTACCATTAGACAATACTATAAACACCTCTATGCAAATAAACTAGAAAATCTAGAAGAAATGAATAATTTCCTGGAAACTTACACCCTCACAAGACTAAACTAGAAAGAAGTTGAATCTCTGAATAGACCAATAACAGGTTCTGAAATTGAGGCAATAATTAATAGCCTACCAACCAAAAAAAAGTCCAGGACCTGATGGATTCACAGCTGAATTCTACCAGCGGTACAAAGAGGAGCTGGTACCATTCCTTCTGAAACTATTCCAATCAATAGAAAAAGAGGGAATCCTCCCTAACTCATTTTATGAGGCTAGCGTCATCCTGATACGAAAGTCTGGTAGAGACAAAACAAAAAGAGAATTTTAGACCAATATCCCTGATGAACATCGATGCAAAAATCCTCAATAAAATACTGGAAAATCGAATCCAGCAGCACATCAAAAATCTTATCCACCACGATCAACTCGGCTTCCTGGGATGCAAGCCTGGTTCAACATATGCAAATCAATAAACGTAATCCGCCACATAAACATAACCAATGACAAAAACCACATTATTATCTCAATAGATGCAGAAAAACCATTCAAAAAAATTCAACAAACTTCATGCTAAAAACTCTCAATAAACTAAGTATTGATGGAACGTATCTTAAAATACTAAGAGCTATTTATGACAAACCCACAGCCAATATCATACTGAATGGGCAAAAACTAGAAGCATTCCCTTTGAAAACTGGCACAAGACAAGGATGCCCTCTCTCACCACTCCTATTCAACATAGTATTGGAAGCTCTGGGTGGGGCAATCAGGCAGGAGAAAGAAATAAAGGGTATTCAATTAGGAAAAGGGTATTCAATTAGGAAAACAACACACATCTAGAACCATCTGATCTTTGACAAACCTGACAAAAACAAGCAATGGGGAAATTATTCCCTATTTAATAAAAGGTGCTGGGAAAACTGGCTAATTATATGTAGAAAGCTGAAACTGGATCCCTTCCTTACACCATATACACAAATTAACCTTAAGATAGATTAAAGATTTAAATATAAGACCTAACACCATAAAAGCCCTAGAAGAAAATCTAGGCAGTACCATTCAGGACATAGGCATCTACAAAGTCTTCATGACTAAAACACCAAAAGCAATGGCAACAAAAGCCAAAATAGACAAATGGGATTTTATTAAACTAAAGAGCTTCTGCACAGTAAAAGAAATTATCATCAGAGTGAACAGGCAACCTACAGAATGGGAGACAATGTTTGCAATCTACCCATTTGACTAAGGGCTAATATCCAGAATCTAAAAAGAACTTAAACAAATTTACAAGAAAAAAAAAAAAACCCCATCAAAAAGTGGGCAATGGATATGAACAGACACTTCTCAAAAGAAGACATTTATGCAGGTAACAGACATATGAAAAAATGCTCATCATCACTGATCATCAGAAAAATGCAAATCAAAACCACAATGAGATACCATCTCATGCCAGTTAGAATGGCAATCATTAAAAAGTCAGGAAACAACAGATGCTGGAGAGGATGTGGAGAAATAGGAATGCTTTTACACTGTTGGTGGGAGTGTAAATTAGTTCAACCATTGTGCAAGACAGTTTAGTGATTCCTCAAGGATCTAGAACTAGAAATACCATTTGACCCAGCACTCCCATTACTAGGTATATACCCAAAGGATTGTAAATCATGCTACTATAAAGACACACACACACACATATGTTTATTGTGGCTCTATTCACAATAGCAAAGACTTGGAACCAACCCAAATATCCATCAATGATAGACTGGATTAAGAAAATGTGGCACATATACACCTTGGAATACTATGCATCCATAAAAAAAAAAAAGATGAGTAAGATGAGTTCATGTGCTTTGCAGGGACATGGATGAGGCTGGAAACCATCATTATAAGCAAACTATCACAAGGACAGAATACCAAACACTGCATGTTCTCACTCATAGGTGGGAGTTGAGCAACAATAACACATGGACACAGGGCAGGGAACATCACACACTGGGGATGGTCATGGGTGGGGCGCTGTTGGCAGGATAGCATTAGGAGAAATACTTAATGTAAATCACAAGTTGATGGGTGCAGTAAACCAACATGGCACATATATACCTAGGTAACAAACTTGCACGTTGTGCACATGTACCCTAGAACTTATAGTATAATTAAAAAAAAAAAAAAAAGAATTGAAGGGAGGGAGAGGGAATGGGTTGAAAAACTAACTGTTGGGTACTATGCTCAGTGCCTGGGTGAGGCGATTAATCATATCCTGAACCTCAGCATCACACATTATACCCAGGTAACAAACCTGGACATGTACCTCCTGAATCTCAAGTAAAAGTTGAAATTATTTTTTAAAAATGAATATAATTCGTAAGTGTTCAGCTCAACAAAGTTTCAAAAGTTGAACATGTTTATGTAACTGGCATTCTACATCAAAAAATAGAACATTATCAGGACTGTAAAAGCTCCCTCCTTCCTGTATCAGTCTCTACTTACCCTTCCAAAGTGATCACTGTCCTGATTTATAGACAAAAAATTAATCATGTCTGATTTTGAAAGGCATATAAACAGAATCATAGAAAAAAAAAAACAGAACCAAAAAAAAACAACAGTCTGGCACCCCCGCCCATTTCTTCCTTTCTTCCCATGTGATCTCTGCATGTGTCAGCTCCCTTTCACCATCAGCCATGAGTGGAAGCAGCCTGAGGCCCTCATCAGATGCGTAATCTTTAACTTTTCAAGACATCAGAATCATGAGCCAAATAAATCTTTTTTCTTTATAAATTACCCAGCTTCAGATATTTCTTTGTAGCAATACTATACAGATTAAGATGAAAGGTTTACTCAGGGCCAAAAACAAAAAAAACAGTCAAGGGGAGAATGAGATGAGATCACAGAACCTTAGAACTGAAAGGCTCTCTCCTCCTCCATTGCTCAGACAGGAAACAAGGGTCCCAAAAAGGGAAGAAAGGAGCCCAAAGTCACACAGTAAGATACAGACACCAGATATCAGATTGAGGTCTAGGGATCTTAATTTCTAATCTATTCACTTTTTTTTTTTTTTTTTTTTTTTTACTAATTTTGTGAGGCAAGTAATTGATATCAGGTTGCATATTTAACACTAGTATGACCCTTAAAATACGATGGAGGTTGAAGACAATTTTTTTTTTTGAGTGTAGCTTCTATCTCGTAAAATAATGTGAAATTCGATCCACAGTTTGAGGCTGGGAGAGACGCAATGTACAGAACACTCATGGTATTAATGCTGCCCCCCTCCCACCCCCGCCCCCACCAATATTCTTTCTGTCTCCTAGAATGGCTATTGCAATCAAATAAAATAATACTAGTGAAAAATCCCATCCCCCCAGCACAGACAGACACTTATCCTCTGATTTCTGTAAAATAAATAACAAATTTTTATTGAGTACAGTGTCTGTGACAGGGATTATTCTGAATTATTTACAGATAGTAATCCATCTTCTCATTACAGCAATCCTTTAAGGCAGTTGCTGTTGTTATCATCCCAACGTTAAGGCAGGTACTGTAAAGATCACCTCAACTTTAGGGATGACAAACTGAGGCACAGTTATGTGACTTCCCCTGAGTCACAATGGGAGGAGCAAGAAAGAGTTGTCTGAACCCTAATTTTCAGAGTAAAGGCTTTTAAGAAGAAAACTGAGGTCAGGTGGTGGTGTTTGGTTTCAATATTATAGTCTCTAGCATTTTCTGAGCACATTATATTTTCTATGTGATTCTGTACACATTCTCTTTTTGCTCCTCACAGTAAACCTGGTGGCTAAGGAGGGAGGGAGGGAAGGACACACCACATCCATTTTATTGATAGATGAGGAAACTGAGGTCCAGAGAAAGAAATAGCAATGCAGGCCCAGGAGAACAAGAAAGTCAGAATTTTGCCCTAACTGCTAGGCGGGCAGTACGCAGGCACTTTTACAATGCAGGGCTATGGGATTCCCATCCAAAGCTTCAGGGAAGACACTCCCTGATTCCTGAGAAAGATGCTGGGAAGCTGTAGACCAACTTCATCGGTGTGGTGCCTGCCATAGGTTCAGCTAGCCAGAGAGGAATCAACATGAGACCATCCACACTGTATTCTGGCCAAGCCTAGAGCGGCTCAGAGAGGATAGACGTGGCAGCATCACGACCTGAAACTTCATCACCCTGTTGCTGAAAGTTGGTTCAGATTTTACTTTCAGATAAAAAATTACTAAGTCATCAAAAGGGCATAGTGGAACTAGGGAACCAAGCTTTGAACGGAGAGTCAGGGGATACAGGGAACCCAGTTGCTTAGCTTCCTTTGTGACTTTGGCCAAGTGCTGCCCCTGATTCAGCCTGAGTTCCTCCTTTTCTAACATGAGGAGGTTGGACTCTTTTGTTATTTAAATTTCCCTCTAGCACAGGAGATTTTAGCCTGAGGTTCAAATTTAAAAATCAGGAGTTAATTTTAATGGAAAAGAATATGTCTTTATTTTTACTAAGCTCTGACTGAAAATTGCCGTTTCCTTCAGTGATGAATGTTGGCACCAAACCACAGTAGTATTAGAAGCAGAGATATATTTGTATCATACTACAGTTGTGGTAAAAATAGCGAAGTATTATTAAAGCTCATCACCACTTTGTAATTGTGTTAATAGACTAATGCATCAATAATGATAGACATATATTACTATATTATACATTTTAACAGCTTCATTGACGTACAATTTACATACCATGAAGTTCACCTGTTTAAAGTATAGAATTCAATGATTCTGTATATTTAGAGTTGTGCAATCTTCATCATAATCTAATTTAGAACATTTTCATCACTCTAGAAAGAAATCTTGAACCCACTGTTGAAATCCTTCAGCCAAAGACCACCAGGGAATACACCTATGTTTGGGTTTATTACTTACTGCAGAAAGAGAGAACACACACCATGGGGAACCAGGGGGTGTCTCAGTAAGAGGTATAAGAAAAAAACTTACTGTAGGATTTGGGTTTTCGTTGGATGATTTGAAAGTGTATCTAAAGAAGTGGAGGTTTGCTCTAGATCATATGCTATCGAAATGGAGGACAATTTTATGATTGCACATTTTAATAACTGTTTTCTATAGGGAGGGAAACTAGAGCAAGGATAAAGGTGTAATTGGTAAAGAAGTAGCAATCACTCATTTTGGCCAAGGAGGGGTGCTTGGTACAGATAGCATAGCAAGCTGATTTTTGCCTGTGCTTAGACAGAAGTATGAAGTGACCTTGACTTGTCTCATTATATAATGGTCTCATAGTAACCTTGTCTGAAGTTGGTATTTTGTGAGATTATTAATATCGTCTATGAAAATAATATTATTTAGCTGTGAGTGTGAGGCCAGCCTTAAATGTTAGAGATTGCTCTTTTTTTTTTTTTTAAATTCTCTCATTTGGATAAGGACAGATGAAGTTGGGCCACAGCACATGAATCCAGAGTACCCAGATATTAACCACTGCAAGATTTTGATTACAATCTATAGGGCGTCCATCCAATATTGTTTGTAGTTTATCTGGGGTTAATCCTTTCTACTACTTCTGTCATAGGATGAGATTTTGAAACACCTGACTTGACAATAGCTGCTTAGTAGCATTTAAGACTCTGGACAGGATATATTGGCCAACTGTAACATAGGCAATTGTCAGAAACAAAATGATTATTAGTCTTTGCCATAAGTCCAGACTCAGGCAATGGAAACATGTCCAAGAATTCGGTGAGGTCTGTTTCAGAAAGCCAGGTGGCTTTTTATCTTAGCCTAGTCACAGACTGTTCTGTTTGTCCTGTAGTATTTATATAAATGCAATAAAAAAAATGCCATAGCACAATTCCCCTTGGCTGAGAGGAAAGAAAGGGCTATACAATTACCCATGATAACTTTACTTAATTAATTCAGACTAATTTGTTGGCCTTCCAACAGAAGTAACTTATAATTTAATGACTTGTGAAAAAGTTTTCAATCACCCTTTCTAGTGCTATTATTCCCACTGTGAGAACTGCAGATCACAGAATATTCATGGAGAAGAAATTGGTTATCCCTCCAGGAAGTTTTACTGAATAACCTGTACTTGTTTTATTTTGGAGGCTTCAGGGTATTGCCTTTAAATAAATAAAATTTACTGAAGGGATAGTTTTAAATATCTGGAAATATCTAACAATTGCTGCTAACACACAGGAAAAATTAATGAACACTAGAACTCATTTTTCCTATCTACCTGCAATGTATCCTTTACCCAGCCTCTCCCCATTTTCCCCTCCTCCCTACTCTCCCCAGCCTCCAATACTGGGTTTTTCTTTATGGGAAGTTTCTTGATTACTTATTCAATCTTTTTCCTTTTAATAGTTCTAAGTAGACTTTTTGTTTCTTCTTGAGTCAGTTACAGTAGTTTATATCTTTCTAGGAATTTTTGTCCATTTTATTTATATTATTTATTGACATATAAATGTTCCCAGGATTCCTTTATAATTTTTACTTCTATATAGTTAGTAGGAGTAATATCTCCTGATTTTAGTAATTTTAATCTTCTTTTTTATTCGTCAGTCTAGCTAAAAGTTTGTCAACTTTATCAAACTTTTAAAAGAAACAACTTTTGGGTTTGTTGATTTTCTCTATATTTTTTTCTATTTTCTATTTCATTTATTTTAGTGATAACTGTGAAAAGAAAATTAAAAACTCAGGACCCCAATTCACTATGCCAAAAGGAAAATAAATAAATAAATAAGCTAAAAGCTGAGTCATGCAAGAAATTGCCTTTCCTTTTGTTCCTAAGCAGATAGCTACAGGTAAAAGTTTAAATATTTCCACTATATGTTCACCTTATCTTTACGTAAAGTGCCGATTTACTGAGCATGGGAGTAATACATAACTGACTATTCCCCCACCTGCTCCTCTTCTCTTGCAACATGCGGATTCAATAATGTGACCATAGCCTCCCTCTTTCCCTTCTAGCCTGCTTTTCTCCTTTAAATATCCAAGCCCCCAAAATCATCTTGGATAAAGGCACAGACTTGTCTCCCAGGCATGTCCTTAACCTTGGCAAAATAAACATAAATTGATTGAGACCTGTCTCAGATACTTTTTGGTTTACACAACTTTCAGGTCACATTTGACAGAAACCAGTCTTCCAAATTAATCCACCTTGGGGAAGTCTCGTGACTCAAGGGCAACATTCTCTCTCTGAGTAAATAATGTTACTGTAAATTTCTCAGATTTTTGATGTATTGATCAATGTGTAACCTACGGACACTAAATTGGATGCTGATTTATTTTAAGGTTAACTGAAGCATGAATTTCCACTGGATTGCCTTGCATCTAGACATATTTAGCCTCTATGATATAATCTGTAACCAATGATTATAACTTCTGTATTGTATCCTCCAATGAAAAGAGGACAACTCCATTATGAGGAGTCCCTCTCCCTTCTTTTAAACTTCTATAAAATCCTCTCACTTAGTGACAGATTTCAAAACACCCCCCAGCGTTGATGGTGTGTCTTCCAGATTGATCCTCACATTTGGCTTCCAATAAAGTTTTATCAAATTATTTCTACCTCACTAGCCTTAATTTCAGTCAAATTTAATTATAATCTTTATTATTTTCTTCTTTCTGCTCACTTTGGCTTTACTTTGGGTTAGGTAATTGGTTTAAGATAATTCTTCTTTTGTAATATAGGCATTTATAGCTATAAATTTTCAAGAACTACTTTAGCTGCATGTCAAGTTTTGGTGTGTTATGTTGGTGCTTTTATTCATCTTAAACTGTTAATTTTTGAGTAGTCTCTTCTTTGCACCATTAATTATTTAGAAGTGTGTTTTATAAATTCCACATACTTATGAACTCAAATTTTCTTCTGCTGTTGATTTTTAATTTTATTTCATTGTGATCAGAGAGTCTTATACTGTGAAATATATATTTGGTACTTGTCCCCATTCCCAGCATACAACTCCCTAAATCCTTGGAATCTTCAAAGGGATAAGTATCTTTTTGTATGCTAATGAGTTGACCACAGGAGGCATGGTAGTGCATGCCTGTAATTCCAGCACTTTGAGAGGCCAGGTGGGTGGATTGCTTGAGCTCCGGAGTTTGAGACCAACCTGGGCAACATAGTGAGACATAATCTCTAAAAAAAGAAAAAACAATGAGTTGACTGATGGCTGTAGCCTCTAGGTAGCTTCAGGATGGATGCTGGTCACCAGAAAGACAAAGGCAGAATTAGAGGGCTGGAACTTTGAGCCCCACACCCTAACCTCCAAGGAGGAGACAAGGGCTGAAGATGAAGCTGATCACCAACGGCCAATGATTTCATCAATCATGACTATGTAATGAAGCATCCATAAAATCTCAAAAAAGAGTGGATTCGAAGAGCTTCCCAATACCTGAACACAGGGAGATTTCTGGAAGGTGGTGCACCAAGGAAGGATTTGGACAATTCGCACATGTAATCCTGTACCCCCACCCTATGCATCTTCCTTTGTAATATTCTTTAAAATAAATCAGTAAGCGTAAATAAATGTTTACCTGAGTTCTGTGATCCACTCTAGTAAATTGATCAAACATGAGTAGGGAATCATGGGAACCTCAACTTATAGCCCATCAGTCAGAAGCACAGGTGAAACAACCTGGGCCTTGTAATTGGCATTAGAAGCAGGGAGCAGCCTTGTGGGACTGAGCCCTCAACCTGTGGAATCTGATGCTATCTCCGGGTAGATAGTGTTGGAATTGAACTGGGTTGGAGGATATCCAGCTGGTGTCTGCTGCAGAATTGCTGGCTTGCTCGATGTGCACTTACATCTGCTGTCAGAAGCACCTTGAAAGAGTATAGTGGGAGAAACTGAGGTTTTTGTTTGTTTGTTTGTTTGTTTTTCTCAGAGAGCATGAAGTGCATGATTTCAATCCTCCTAAATCTACTGAGGCTTGTTTTACGACCTAGCATGTGATCTATCCTGGAGGATGTTGCATGTGCACTTGAAAAGAATGTGTATTCTGCTGTAGTTGGATAGAGTGTTATACAGATATTGTATAGTTGATTTATAATGTTGGTCAGTTCTTCTATATCATTGATATATTCTGTTATTCTGCTATCTTTACTATTCTAAAATGGCCATCTTTATATATGTTAACAGTTTTTGCCTCAGTGTCTATTTTGTCTCATATTGATAAAGCCACTCATGTTTTTGGCCAGGTGCAGTGGCTTATGCCTATAATCCCAGCACTTTGGGAGGCCAAGGCGGGCGGTCAGGAGTTCCAAACCAGCCTGATCAACATGGTGAAACCCCAGCTCTACTAAAAAATACAAAAATTAACCAGTCATTGTGGTGGGTGCCTGTAATCCCAGCTACTCAGGAGGCTGAGGTGGGAGAATCATTTGATCCCAGGAGGCAGAGGTTGCAGTGAGCCGAGATGGTGCCAATGCACTGCAGCCTGGGCGACAGAACATGAGTCTCCATCTCAAAAAAAAAAAAAAAAAAAAAGCCACTCATGTTCTCACATGATTGCTGTTTGTATAGTATATCTTTTTCTTCCCTTTTACTTTCAACCTATTTGTATCTTTGAATTTAAATTGTGCTTCCTGTAGAGAGCATGAAGTCTGATTGTGTCTGATGATCACTGTCTTTTGATTGGATTATTTAATCCATTCACATATTATGTTACTATTGATATGATTAGATTTATGTCTGCCATTTTATTTAATTTTATTTCAAAACATTTTTCTGTAGAGATAGGGTCTCGCTATGTTGCCCAGGCTGGCCTCGAACTCCTGGCCCCAAGTGATTCTCCTGCCTTGGACTCCCAAAATGCTGGCATTACAGGTGTGAGCCACCATGTCTGGCTTTTGTTTTCTATGTGCTCCATGACTATATATTTCCTCTCTTCCTCCTTCACCATGTCCTTATGTCATAAATTGATATTTTTTAGTGTAAAATATTAATTTCTTTAATTTTTAACCATAATTTTTAAAATTATTTTATGAATGATTGCTCCAGGAGTTACAATATGAATCATAGTGAATCACAAGCTACTTTAGATTTATATAAAATTATTTCTAGTAAGGTATAGAAACTTTACTCCTGTGTAGCTCTCTTCCCCCTTTTTCATGTTATTACTATTATAAATATTATACCTATATAAGTTTTCAAACAATACTTTTTTATAATTTTCATTTCATATAATTTAATGTTTTTTTTTTTTTTTTTTTTTTGAGACGGAGTTTAACTCTTGTTGCCCAGGTTGTAGTGCAATGGTGCGATCTCGGCTCACTGCAACCTCCACCTCCTGGGTTCAAGCAATTCTCCTGCCTCAGCCTTCCCAGTAGCTGGGATTACAGGCATGTGCCACCACGTCCGGTTAATTTTGTATTTTTAGTAGAGAGAGGGTTTTTCCATGTTGGTCAGCCTGGTCTTGAGCTCCTGACCTCAGGTGATCCTCCCGCCTCGGCCTCCCAAAGTGCTGGGATTACAGGCTGAGCCACCGTGCCTGGCCAGTTTTATATATTTTTCGAGAAACAAAGAGAATAAAGAAGAACACACATATTTCTAGTTTTTTTTTTTTTAATTAGACTTCGTATTTACCATTTCTGGTTGTCTCTATTTCTTTCTGTAGATTTGAGTTGTCCTCTACTCTGTTTCCTCACCTCCATATAGCTTAATTCCTACTCTCTCTTTATATTGTTATTGTCAAATATGTTGCATTTCTATATGTTATAGATCCCAAAATAAATTTTATGTCATTGTTTTATGTAATTGTTTTTTAATTTGCATATTATAGAATTCACCATTTTAAAGAGTACATTTCAGTAGATTTTCAGATATTCACAGAGATGTGCAAGCATCACCACTAAGTCCAGTTATATTCATAACCCCCAAAAGAAACTTCTTACCCATTACCAGTCACTCTCCATCCTTTCCTATGCCTAACCCTTTGCAGTCACTAATCTGCTTTCTGTCTCTAAATTTGCCTATTCTGGGCATTTCATATAAACAGAATCACATCGTATGTGGCCTTTTGTTTCTGGTTTCTTTTACTTAGCATAATATTTTCAAGGTTTATCCATTATGTAGCATGTATTGGGACTTTATTTCTTTTTATGGCTGAATAAAATTCCATTGCATAGATAAACCATATATTGTTTATCCATTCATCAGTTTATGGACATAGTGTTGTTTCCACTTTCTGGTTATCATTAACAATGGTGCTATGAGTATTTGGGTCCAAGTTTTCATGGGGACATATGTTTCCAATTATCCTGGGTGAATACTTAGGATTGGAAATCCTGAGTCTTATAGTAACACTACCAAATACTATGTTTGGAGCTATTTGAGGGACAGCAAAACTGTTGTCCACAGAAGCTGCACTATTTACATTCTCATCAGCAATATATGACAGTTCTAATATGTCCACATCCTTACCAACAGTTTTTATTTTCTGTTTTAAAAAAATTATAGCCATAATTGTGAGTGTGAAATAATACTGCATTGAAGGCTAGATTTGCAGTTTCCTAATGAATAAATATGCTGAACATATTTTATTATTGCTTATTGGCCATTTGTATATCTTTTTTGGAGAAACGTCTATTCAAATTTTCTGTCCATTTAAAACATTTTATTATTTATCTTGTTATTGATGACTTTTAAAGTTCTTCAGATACTCTGAATACTAGACTGTAAATCAGACATGTGATTTATAAATATTTTTTCCCATTTGTGTATTGTCTTTCTCTGTCTTTACAGTGTTTTTTAATGCACATGTTAAATTTTGATGAAGTTCAGTTAATCTATTTTTGGTTGTGTTTTGCTGCTTGCTCTTTTTGGTGTTATATATATATATATAGACCAACCTAAGTTCATAAAGATTTATTCCTATGTTTTCTTATAAGAATTTTACAGTTTTAGCTTTTACATGTATGCTTCTGATTTATTTCGAGTTGATTTTTGTATATGGTATGAGGTAAGTGTCCAAACTCATTCTTTTGTATGTGGAAATCCAGTTGATATAGCACCATTTGTTGAAAAGATTATTTTCACTCATTGAATTGTCTTGACATCCTTGTCAAAAATCAATCAACCAATAACGTAGACTTTCTGTTTTATTCCATTTATCTATATCTATATCTATCTATCTATCTATCTATCTATCCATCCATCTTTATATCAGAATCACACATTCTTGATTACTGTAGCTTTATAGTAATATCTGAAATTGAGAATATTACTTTTCCAAATTTGTTTTTCTCTTTCAAGCACTTTTTGGCTTTTGGATTGCTTGCATTTTCATATGAGTTTTAGAATCAACTTGTGAATTTCTGCAAAACAAAACAAACTAAAAAAGATAAAAAAAAAAACCACACTCAACTGCAATTTTAATAGAGACCATATGCAATCTGTAGATTAGTTTGGGGATTAATATTATCTTAATAATATTAAGTCTTCCAATTCATGAACATGGGATTGCTTTCCAATTTTTTTATGCCTTTAAATTCCATCAACATTTTTTTTTTTTTAGTTTCAGGATACAAGTTTTACACTTCTTTTGTTAAATTTATTCACAGGTATTTTATTTTTGATACTATTATACATGGAATTTTAAAATGTTTATTTCCATATTGTTCACTGTTAGTACATAGTGTGTGCAATTGATTTTTGTATATTGAGCTTGTAACCTGCAACACTGCTGAGTTGATTTATCGACTCTCAACTCTGGGTGAATTCCTAAGGATTTTCTATATATAAGATGGTGTCATCTGCCAATAGAAATATTTCACTTCTTCCTTTTGAATATTGACACCTTTTTTTGTCTAATAGTTCTCGCTAGATTCTCAAATACAGTGTTGAATAGAAGTGGCACAAGTGGACATCCTTGCTGGTTAATGATTTTAGGAGGAAAGCTTTCAGTATTTAAACATTAAGAATTATGTTAGCTGAGTGATTTTTGTAGATGCCCTTACTTAGGTTGAGGAAGTTCCTTTCTATTCCTAGTTTTTGAATGTTTTTATCATGAAAGGATGTTGGATTTTGTCAAATGATTTTTTTGTGTGTGTCTATTGACATGATGACATGATCATTGCAGTTTTGGTCTTTTATCATATGGTGTATTGCATTGATTGATTTTTCATATGTAAAATCAATCTCTCATTTCTGGAATAAATCTCACTTTGGTCATAGTGTGTAATCTTTTGTAAGCTTCTGGATATTTGTCTGCCAGTATTTTTGTTGAGGATTTTTACATCTATATTCACAAAGAACATTAGTCTGTAGTTTTATTTTCTTATGATACCTTTGCTTTGTTTACTTTTGGTAACAGAGTAATTTTGGCCCAACAGAATGAGTTGGGAAGTGCTCCCTCCTTTTCCACTTATTTTGGAAGAGTTGTAAGAGATTGGTGCTAATTTTTCTTTAAACTTTTGGTACAAGTCACTAATAAAGTTATCTCATCCTTGACTTTTCAAAATTTTAGAATAATATTCAATCTCTTTACTTGTGATAGATCTATTTACATCTTCTCTTTTTTTTCTTGTGTCATTTTCAGTAGTTTGTGTCTTCATGGAGATTTCCTCTAGGTTATCTAAATTGTTGCATACAGATGTTCATAGTACTCATTTATAATCCTTTTATTTATTTAAAATCACTAGTAATGTCCCCTCCTTTATTTCTGATTTTAGTAATTTGAGGTTCTTTCTTTTTTTCTAGATCACTTAATGTACAGGTTTGCCAAATTTCTTGATCTTTTCAAAGAACAAACCTTTTTTTTTTTTTTGAGAACAAACCTTTTGTTTCGTTTTGTTGATTTTTGTGATTGTTTTTCTATTGCATGTACTTATATTCTATTCTTTGAGTGAACATACATGAAAATGCCCTAATTTCTCACTTCTGGCTGACCTTTTGGCTCTGCACAAATTAAGGCAGAGTTTTAAACTGCTTGCCTGAATGCTGAATACTTGTTCCAACATATACACTAAGCTACTTGGCAAGAGCTGAGAAACTTACTGGTTCCAAGCATTTAAGAATATCTCTATCCAGTTATTAGTCAACCACTCAGCTAACCAAACAGAAACTTCAGAGGCACACAGGTTAAAGAATACAGACGTTATAGAGTTAGTTGAGGAAAGTCACTAATCAAGCAAATAGTAACAAGTGACAACAAACACACACCCAGCAGAATCTGATTCCAGAGTTGCCACATTATATTACCTAAAAAGTAAAATTTTCGACACATGCCAAGAAACAAGCATGATTGATATACAGTGGGGAAGCATTCAACAGAAACTGGCCCCGAGGAAGGACTTTGGACTTACTAAACAAAGACTTAAAATGAGCTCTTTTTATATTATGTTCAAAGAACTAAAGAAAACATTTCTAAAGAACTTTCGCTAAAGAAAAGTACATGAATAATGTCTCACTAAATAAGGACAATCAATAACGAGAATGAATGTATAATAAAGAACCAAATAAAATTTCTGGAATTGAAAAGTTAGATAACTGAAATTAAAAATTAATTAGATGTGCTCAGTGAAAGATTTGATATGGCAGAAGAAAGAATCAGCGAGCTTGAAGATAGGTCATTTGTGATTATCTAGTCTGAGGAGAAGAAAGAAAAAGAATGAAGAATAAACAGGCTTGTGGCACATAGGCATAACAAAGGAATAAACGATGGAAGTCCCAGAAGGCAAGGGTAGAAAGAAAGGGAGAGAAAGAATATTTGAAGAAATAATAGCTGAAGTCATCCCAATTTTGATGAAAAACATTAATTTACACATCCAGGATGCTCAATGAACTTTACGTAGGATGAACTCAACAAACTTCACACCTAGGCATATCATAATCAAACTGCCAAAACCAAAGACAAAGAAAGAATATTGAAAACAACAAGAAAAAAATGACTCAGCATGTGCAAGAAACCACAAGAAGATCAACCTTTACCTTCTCATCAGAAACAATGGAAGCAGTGGGATGGCTGAGTCTAAGTACAGAAAGAAACAAAAAATTCCTGCCCATCAAGAATCATATATATGGCAAAGGTATCCTTCAAAGTTGAAGGAAAGATTCCTAGATAAACAAAAACAGAGAATTCATTGCTAGAAGACATGCTTTACAAGAAATGCTAATGGACGTTCTTCAAGCTGAAAAAAGTGACACCAGACAGTAATTTGAATATACTGATACACCTGAAAAAAATAAACAGCTCCAGTAAATGCAATTATATAGATAATGATAACAGACAATATAATTACATATTTGTTTCTTAACCAATTTAAAAAGCAATTGCATATGATACCATTGGTGAAGTCCTTTCAGAGTAAAAACCTCCAAAAATTTTCCCATCCATTAAAGCAACATAAAACCCGGTAAAAAAAATAGTCAGAATCAACTTTTTCAGAACACTGGAAGTTAGCCAAAGGCTCGCAGAAGCTGGGTGGTGTTTACTCAAGAAATACGACTGAATCTTGGTAAGAGCAGTGAGATTTGTTGTGTTTCAACTTGCCCTAGTCCCATTCTCCACTATCCAGTTAAGCAGTAACTTTGAAAAATAACAGCCTACTTTCTTCAGCATCTTATCAGCCCTTGGAGAAAGCAGAATGGAGCTGCAGCCCTTTAAAAATCTTACTCCCAAAGAATTGTCATTATCTGACCTGTCTGGTGGTTTCCTGGAGGAACTCCCTTACAAGCCTGACTTGGAGTTTTCCCAGTGATAAAAGCCCTCTATCTTGGCAGGGGGCGGGGGGGATGTTTGTTGAAAATAATTACAGGCAGCAGTTTTACATTTGCAGCTGCCTAAGACAATTGATAATATTGGGTAAACAGCAGACTAACCAAAATATAAACAGGAAAAGCGGAACAATAAGATGTACATACAAACTTTGAAAAGGTCCAACATATTCCTAAGAATCTGGAAGACCATACATGTACCTAGGAATGTGCGTATACTCAGAAAGACTTGAGAAGGCTCTAAGCTGTCACTTCTGGCTAACCTTGAAGCTGTGCACAAAGAAGAAGAGAAAGCCAAGGTAAACATGTAAACTACCTGACTAAGTATAGAGTTGTAAACTGCTTGGATGAATACCCCAACAAAGTACCCCTCAGCAAAGACTAGGAGATGTATTGGTTCCAAGCATTTAAGGAAATAACTGTGCAATTGTTAGCTGACCATTAAGCTAACTAAGCGGAGACTTTAGTGGTCACACACAAAGTATATGAACTTTACAGAATTCGTTCATAAAATCTGCAAAAGAAACAAAAACAACAATTACAATAAGCATCAACAACAGCAAACCCTGGGAAGCAGGGAAAATCTGCCGTCCAGAGTTGCCATATTATATCACTTAAATTACAGTGTTTTAAGTTTTAAAATTATGAGATGAGCAAAAGCATAGGAAATTATGGTCCACACACATGATAAAAAGCAAACAATTAGAAACTGTCCCTGTGAGAACTCAGACATGGGACTTACTAGACATTACTTTAAATCAATTATTTTAAATATGTTCAAAGAACTCCTTTAGTTCTTTATTATTTCCTTTAAACCATATCTAAAGAATTAACAGAAAGCATGAAACTGATTTCTCACCAAATATCAATAAAGTGATAGAAATTATCAAAAGGACAATAGATATTCTAGAGTTTTATATAGGCAAACATAAAAGACAATATAAATTTTACTACCATGTGACTTAAAATACAACTACATAAAGCAACAATTATGAATCTATGTTAGTGGGTACACAACGTGTAAAGATGTAACTTGTGACAATAACGGCATAAAGATGGGGGGACACAGTGAGATAAAAGCAGTGTTTTTGTATATTATTGAAATAAAGTTGGTATCAATCCAAATTAAATTGTTATATATTAAGATGTTATTTATAATCCTCAGGGAAACCACTAAAAAAATAAAACCAAGAAATGTGGTAAAAGAAACAATAAGAGAATGAAAATGGTACACAGGAAAATATCTATTTAACTCAAAGGAATGCAGTAATAGAGGAACAAAAAGACCTAAGAAACTTGAAAACAAATAGCAAACTGGCAGGCAGAAATCCTACCTTATCCATAATTAAGTTAAAAGTAAATGAACTTAAATCGTCCATTTAAAAGGAAGGTACAAAACAAATAGCTAACTGGCCGGCAGAAATCCTACCTTATCTATAATTGTGTTAAAAGTAAATGAACTTATATTGTCCATTTAAAAGGAAGATACAAAACAAATAGCTAACTGGCGGGCAGAAATCCTACCTTATCCATAACTAGTTTAAATGTAAATGAACTTAAATTGTTCATTTAAAAGGAAAATACTGAGACATTTGATAAAAACAACATGATGCACATACTTCCTATGAGAGACATGATTTAGAATCAAAGACACAAATGGGCTGAAAGTAAATAGTTGCAAAAATGTATATCATGCAAATAATAACCAAAAGAGAAGTAGAGTGGCTATACTAGTATCAGGCAAAACAGACTCCTTCAAATTATCTACAGATTGATGTAGTCCCTATTAAAATCCCAATTTATGTCTTTTCTTTTTCTTTTTTTCTTTTTATTTTTTTGAGACAGAGCTGGAGTGCAGTCGCATGATCTCTGCTAACTGCAACCTCTGCTCCCAGGTTCCAGTGATTCTCCTGCTTCAGCTTCCCAAGTAGCTGGGATTATGGGTGCCTGCCATCATGCCTGGTGAATGTTTTTGTATTTTTAGTAGAGACGGGGTTTCGCCACGTTGGCCAGGTTGGTCTCGAACTCCTGACCTCAGGTGATCCACCCGCCTCAGCCTCTCAAATTACTGGGATTATCAAAATGAGCCACTGCACCCAGCTCCAACTGATTTCTTCACAGAAGGCATTAACGTTTGATTTTTCTGGCTCTTGTTATAATGAGTGATTTTTTTTTTTTATTGTATCCTAGACACTTTGTATATTATGTTAGGGGGCTCTGCTTCTATATAAATGTTTTATTCTAGCAGGGAGTCATCTTGTTTATTTTAGGAGGCAGGTCCTGGTCTACTTTTGTGGGCCGTGGTTCCAATGACAATTCAATTTTCCTTATGATTATGCTGCTATTTTAATCTGCTTAATTTATTTGGTGCTTCTGGGGCCCCAACTTGCTTCTGCTGATGCTGCCTGAGGGGTGGGAGGAGTGTTCCCTAGGCCAAACCACCTGGCAAATCTAGGTTAGGGCAAAAGAGTCATTGTCCTGCAGGGAGAATGAGCACTTCCCAAGCAGGGCTGCTTATTTTGATGGGACAACCCTGCTGATGCCACCTAGTCACCTTATGTGTCTCAATGGGAAAGGAGAGTCTCAGGCCTGTTAGGGAAAGGAAGTGGTTCCTTTACTTGCTTATTGTCAGTGGGGCTCCCAATCAACCCCCTTTGACTATGCTGCCAGGATCACCTGATGTTGGGATACCTATTCTATCTTGGGGAAGGTTGAGCCTTCCTGGGCTGCCTTCTGATGCTAGGTTGACAATTAGGAAATGCCAGGTTGTGGTTGCCTGCTTCTCTTGGATGAGTGATCCGTGATGCCCTGCAGTTGTGCTATTCCTTCAATCCTGTGGTCCCATCCCAGCTTGCTTTCTTCTTATCACTTTTTCAAGTTTTGGTGGTGTCTTGCACTATTTTCAGAGTTTATAGTTGTACTTTGAGAGGAAGAGCAGGGAGAAACTATCTTTTGTAGACCAGAAGTTCCTGTGAGGCATTTCAAAAAATCCTTATTAATTGTCACAAACAATGAGCAATATGTGATTTCTATCATCAAGGAACTATGGTCTAGTGGAAAAGATGAGACAAGAGTATAAACAATTCTAATAGATGCATTTACTATTTAACATATTTTAGCTTATAGTTAATAAATATTCAGTTTCAAACATTTATTAACTTGTGCAGCTTCTGAGGGAAATATTTATATGTTGCCCATTTTAAGGATGATCAAGTAAACTTAAGCAACTTGTTCAATGTCACATAGCTAATAGGTAGCAAAGTCAGGATTGGGACCTAAGCAGTCTAGCTGAAAAGCTGCTGCTCTTACGACTATGCTAAGTCACGTGCCAACAGAAAGAGACAAATGAATGACTATAGTGTTTAGGAGAGCAAATGAGCCCATCATGATGTGGAATTCAGGAGGAAGTGGCCCACGATTTCCAATGGGCAAAAGTGATGGAAGTCTAGATGGAGGGAACAGCATGTACAAAGGCCCTGTGGTGGTAACAATGGGGGCCTACCAAGGAAACAGCTGAAGTATCCAGTATATCAAGAGGTGGGAGTTAGGGCTGCAAAGGAGGTTGGAGCCATAAGAGAAAAGGCTTTTAATGTCAGCCTGAAGAAGTCATTCTTAATTTCATAGGCAATAGTGACCTCACAAAAGGCATGGTCTGAACAGTTGGGTGATACTTAAAGAACATTCTGGTGGCAGTAGCTGAGAAGCATGGAGCGCAGTGGAGGCTAGGAATAACGGCCTGACCTAGGACCATGGCAGCTGAGATGAAGAAGAAGGGACAGATTCAAGAGATATTTAAGAGGTAGAATCAGCAGAATTCTTGTACTGATTAGAAATGGAGACTGAGTGAGAGAAAGGAGTCAATGATAACTCTCAGTTTAGGAGCCTGGAAGGCTGGAATGTTGAATTCTTCTGGCTTCATGAAATGGAAAAGGCAGTATAGATCCTCTATATAGCAATTATTTTGAGACATAAAGCCTATTCTGTTGACAGGTAGACAGGCAGACTTCTTTTCTCAAGGCAAAATTACTTTCAACTTTCCTCATGGATTCTATTTCCAACTGCTATATTCATTTTCCTTTGCTTTCTTCTGGACATGCTCTAATCTCTGACAGTCTCAGAATGCAAGACACAGGCAGAGTGGTGAGGGTAGGGTGGAGGGAGGGAGGCAGAGAGAAAGAAAAAAAAAGTGTGTTGGGACAATGAGTCTAAGACATAAGAATATCCGCTGGATTCTAACCTTTAACTCAGAGGAGACAAAGAGACAAAAGAAGACTGTGGATAACCTACTCCATCAGTACTACAGTTCCCACGTCAGAGCCTTGTCCATTTTGACAAAGAATCAGAGGACAAAAGAGTGATGATGAAGCCTTCAGGGTTAAGACAAGGAACCATGAGTCCTGGAGCCTAACTCCAGCTCAGCCTCAGATCATTGGAGGGACCTTGGGAAATTCTCTTCTATTCCAGGTACTCCCTTCTGCTATAAATACTCAATTAGGTTTAACCATATGCAGTTGTCAATACTAGGCTAGTTTTGATTGACACAAATAGCAATATCTCATGGTTCAACTTAATACTCTTATCTATTGTAGTCATGTGCCTGCTTATTTTACCAACCTGTATGCATATGCCTTCACACACAGATGCTAGCATGCATGCACACACAGACACACACACATACACACACACACACACACACACACACACACACACACACACACCACTGCTAGATTGGCAGCTCCCTTGTGGCTGAGACAGGTCTGGATCTCTGGGGAAAAAAAAATAAAAGCCCTGATTTATAGTGTCTTCTGATTTCCATTGTGGAAATTACTCCCACCATAGCCAATTTCAGTCAACTAATGTGATGTCACTGAATGTAGAGTTAAGAAGAGATGTGCACAATTGGCTCTTGAGAGCTGTTACCAGCTGACCCTGGCACATCACTGTTTGTTTCCATATCTATAGCACCTAGCGCAGGATCTCAGACTTAGCATGAGGGCAGTAAAAATTTATTACTTTGGAGATGCAGCCTCCTCCCTGAGAATCCAAGCTGCACAGATAATGCCAGTAATAATGACAATCATTTTGTCTTCTTCCTTTACAGTTTTCAAAATACTCTTTATAAGCATTGCACAGGAGGGGGACATGGCAGAGATCCATATTCTTACCTAATGGCTGAGGAAGCTGAGCTCTAGAGCAGTGAGGGAAGTGCCCAAGGTCACAAAGATGAGCAGGCCAGAACCAGAAAGGCAAGTCTTTTATCTAACTCCCAGGAGGATAAGTGAACACTCCTACTGCCATTGGACTGTACTCATTGGAGCTCAGCTCTATCTCAGGTTGTGGTGAAGATACTTTTTGACTCATGAGCCTAAACCTGGGATGCTGCAAACAGTTTCCACCACCTGCCCACAATTATTCTGAATAGTGGCTGCCATGAATAAAGCCAGCCAAGAAGGAAGCTACATGAGACCATCTGTACCCTGCATGGTCCTCTGGCTAAGCCAAGAACATAGTCAGTCTTGGTACTGAGAATGAGAGTGAGAAAGAGAGGAATATCAAAAGATTGAAATTGAGGAGTTGGGAGCAGCAAGAGAGTGAATTCCTCTAAGTATGCCAATTTTTCATATTCCTAAAAAAAAAAAAAACCCCACTCACAAGTCAAAAATAAAACTCTAAACTTACTGTGTCCAATGACTAGCCTATCACAGTGTTGGTCTCGCTACTGGCAGGTTTAAAGGATTTTTTTAAAAAATTTTTCTATTATTAAAAAAAATTGTGGGTACGCAGTAGGTGTATATACTTATGGGGTTCTTAACATGTTTTGACATAGGCATGCAATGTGAAATAAGCACATCATTGAGAACAGGGTATTCATCCCCTCAGGGCCCAAGCCTCGTGACAGAGATGAATTCATAGAGGGCAGAGGACAACCAGTGCCAGAGTATTCGCATAATACTACCACCTTGAATTTCTATATCCTTTTACAATTTTCGAAAATTAATTTAATATCCCGTGTCTACAGCGTTGTTCAGTGGGGGAAATGAGAATGGCCTCCACTGGATCACAGGGCTGGCGAGAGGGAGGATCACTGGGCATTACTGGTCCTGTTTAGCAGCTAAGAAAACAGACTCAGACCTATCCAGGTTCTCAAAGACTTGCCTGTTACTCTGGCTGCTCCCAACACAGGCCTGTCCCAGTTATTTCAACTTCCAAGTGAACAGGGTTACTTCTCAGACTGGCCTACCACTAAGCCCAGCCATAAAGGTGGAACCAGAGATATCCTACAAATACTTGGCTTTATGTCTGGACTACCCTGAAAGTAGTGTTCAACGGACCCTTAGGAAAGCATCTTGGTGGATCCCCTGTTTGCAACCTGTATGCAGATATGGCTCATTCGCTCACACACAAAGCTACTGGAGACTCATAAAAGCCCAGCCTTGGCACCAAGCACCAGCAACTGTCATCTCCTTCCTGCTCACCTGTTGGGTCCCATTGTTATGCACTTGCTTCCCCCCTTGGCATTGGACTTCTGATGCCCACTTTAGGTTCCTTACTTACATGATGATTTTAATTCTGATTAAGCAGTTCGCATCTTAGCCTGGTTTTTCAGGTACAATGTGATGCAGGTCCCTGGGCTTTCAATTGCAGGTCAAATAAACACTTGCCACTGACTTCGTTTGAAGTCTCCATTTCAACCTTCCCTCAGAAAAGGAACATTAAACTTTGAGCCTGAATGCTGACAGCCCTGGGTCTCCTGAGACCCCGGGTCTAGCCACCAATAGACACTCACATAACTCAATGGGAGAAGCACACGAGGTCCACACTCTTACATCTCCATCTGCTGAGCCCTACAAAAATGTGATCATTTTGACCAAATTCTCTCCAACTACAGGGTCCTACCAAAGATCCAAAATGAGGCTGCCTATGTGCCAAGGATAGGAGACACAATGATAGTCAAGATTGACCACCATATGTGCAGGGCCTGCATGGGGCAGGCAGTAGACAGAGAGGCTTTATACACATTATTGCTATCTCCCATGATGAGGTGCAGATTATTTCTTCTATTTTATAGATTAAGATGCTGAGGCTTAAAGAAGGTCTCATTTACGAAGGTTGTACAGCAGGTAGGTCATGGTCTTGGGTCTGTTTGACTCCAAAATTCATAATATCACTTAGACTCTTACAGGTATCTAGGAATCATGGCAAAGAGCTTCGGTAAATTTGTCCAAATTGTTCACCTTAGCATACGAAAATATAGAATTACCTGCTCTATGATGGTGAATTTTTAAACCTTATTCATTCTTCCTCAAAGAATGTCAGCATTAGGCCAGGCACAGCGGCTCATGCCTCTAATTGCAGCACTTTGAGAGGCTGAGGTGGGCAGAGAGCTTGAGTCCAATAGTTGGAGACCAGCCTGGGCAACATGGTGAAAGCCCAGCTCTACCAAAAATACAAAAAATTAGCCTGGCGTAGTGGCCTGTGCCTGTAGTCCCAGCTACTTGAGTCTGAGGTGGGAGGATTGCTTGAACCTGGAAGGTGGAGGTTGTAGTAAGCCAAGATTGGGCCACTGCTCTCCAGCCTGGGTGACAGAGTGAGACCCTGTCTCAAAAAAAAAAAGAAAAAAAAAGTCAGTGTTAAAAGTATGCTAGAGAACATCAAGGAAATAATGACCCCATACCTCCCTGCCTAGGTTAGGCAGTCCCTGAGAGATCATATCCTATTCGGGGACCCATGCTTGAAGGGGGCACCAACACACTGGGGTATATCTAAGAGGGAGCAAGAAGGCTGGGGAGGGGGCTAAGACCCAAGGCACATAAGGAAGGACTAAAAGGAGCTTACTTGTTATGGTCTGAATGTTTGTGTAATCCCCAAATTCATATGTTGAAACCTGGCCCCCAATGTATTAGTAAGTGAGGCCTTTTGGAGGTGATAGGTCATGAGGGTTCTGTTCTTATGAATGGGATTAATGACCTTATAAAAAAGGCCCAAGGAAGCTGTTTGCTCCTTCTACCATGTTAGGACAAAGCAAGAAGGCACCAGCTGGGCATGGTGGCTCACGCCTGTAATCCCAGCGCTTTGGGAGGCCGAGGTGGGCAGATCACCTGAGGTCAGGAGTTCGAGAGCAGCCTGGCCAACATGGCAAAACCCCATCTCTAATAAAAATACAAAAATTAGCTGGGTGTGGTGGTGCAAACCTGTAATCTCAGCTACTCAGGAGGCTGATGCAGTAGAATCACTTAAAACCAGGAGGTGGAGGTTGCAGTAAGATGAGATCACACCACTGTACTCTGGCCTGGGTAACAGAATGAGACTCCATCTGAGGGAAAAAAAGCAAGAAGTGGCACCATCTATGAGGAAGTGGGCCTCACTAGACACTGAATCTGCTGGCACTTTAATCTTGTGCTACCTAGCCTCCAGAACTGTGAGATATAAATTTCAGTTGTTTATAAGCTATGTTATAACAGGCCAAATGGACTAAGACAGAGCTGAAGCTAGTTAGGCATAGAAAAGACACCTCTACAGGTGACTTGAGTCAGCTCATGTCACTGCTCCCACCTCAGGAGTCTTTACAATGTATTTACAATTGTCTACAAGGCCCTGTTTCATCCCCCTAGCCCCAACACTACCTCTATGATATCGTCTCCTAGCATTGTCCCCCTCACTCACTCTACTTCAGCCATACTGGGCTCATGTTTGTTCCTCCAATACATTATATGCTCTCACCTCAGAGCCTTAGCTCTTCTCTCAAATGTGACCTGCTCAGTGAGTCTTCTTTAACCACTCTATTTTAAATTGCAACCCCTGTCTCTCCTCCCCTACTTAATTTTTCTCCTTTGTACCTATCATCATTTGACACACTATTTTATTTTATTTTCTGCCTCCCTACTCTCACAAAAAAGTAAGCTCTGTGAAGGTAAGGGTTTTATCTCTCTTGTTCACTTCCATATGCTTGGCATGGAGAACAGAGTCTGACACAAAACAGGCACTCAATAATATTTATTGATCCAAAGAATACCACCTCTGCCTTCAGATCTGGAAGGGCTATGATGGGGTAGATAGCAGACAAGATCTGTGTGGCACCCAAGAACTAAACTAGGCCAATTCCAGCTCAATATAAGAAGGGGCATCTCAGGTATTAAAACTTCTCCAGGAGTCTATGCCAGCTGCAGCGAGCAGGCAGAGGACACATGGTGTACGAGGGGACTTCAAGCATCAAAAGGGGCAGGGTGAGAAAAGAACTGCAGCTCGAAATTCTATATTCTCCAACCCCTGCCCCCCACATTTACAGTGAGGAAACTGAGACTGAGAAATCACCCAAGTTCCCAAGAGTTATAGGAAGAGCAATGACTAAAATCTTGGGGTCTTGAGTTCTAGGATAGTGAAATCACTTTTTTCGCCAATGAGAAAGTTTTCTGTGGCAGAGTAATTTCTAGAAATATTTATGTTTGTGTATGTTGTCTCCCTATGTCCCCATTCCCCATTTTTCTGCTTCATGGAGGTAATCAGGCCCTTGACAGACCTCTTAAAAGAGGGATTTTGGAGTGTAGAAAGAAGAAGCAGACTGAAGCCACTAAATCTATCATTCTTATAAAACCCCCCAAACCACAGTGAAGACATAATATCCTACAGGCAAAGGAAAGATGGAAGAGACTTCTGAGAGCCCAGAGAGAGAAAAGAAGAAAGATTCCTACCATTCCCAGCCCCAGCTGGGAAGGGAGAGTTCCTGAGTCTGGGACTGTAGGAACCCTTAGCTGTAGAACCTCCTCCTCAAGGAGAGGGTGGACATAGTCCTAAGGTGCTCAGAGGGAGGAAGAACCTAAGATCTCGGGGCTCTTAGCTTTCCTTCCCCTACTATTAGTGTAAAAAATGAGGGTGTCAGTGACGACTGGAACAGATGGGAGATTAGTTGCCCTTGACCTGGTTTTTGAGAACCACAAATAGTCCCTGGATTCCAGTGCCACCCTTGAGGGAGTGGGGACTCCCAGTCATGACTGACATGGAATTTCCCACTTCCCTGTTTGGATGGGGAGTCTGGGGTCAGAATTCAGTTACTTCAAAGAAAACAAACAATGGCTGTTTCTTGCCCTAACACATCTGAGTCTGAAGATGCAGATGGATGCCCATCCCGTTTTCGGCCTTTTAAAGGACATAACATTACTTAGAGCATCCACTTCCTGTTGGTGATGGGTGCTGCACAGGAGCCCTTGGAAAGCTGCATGAAGTGCCCCACGGGCTGGAAGGAGCAGAGAAAATGTTCCCGGGCATCCAGAGGGAGCAAGTGGGAAAGTAGGAGAGAAACTGAGGGAACAAAGAGCAGCCTTCAAGAGCCCATCAGATAGCAATTATTCCCCCAAAGAAAGAGACTATTTCCCACTGTGGCTATTAAGTGATTTACAATTAAGTAGCTCCTCATGAGGCAGCGCTCCAATTGATGATAAAGGTATGAGTGGTGAAAGCTGAGTGGTGGGAGGCCCTGTCTCCAGGCATCTAAGTGCTCATGTCTGCCATTCATCATCTTTCCCAGGCCACTTATTAGAAGATTTAAGTGAGAGTAGTGTTGAGCTCACCTGGAGGGAAACAATTCTCAGAGATCCAAGGCTGGGGGTTGGGAGGGGGATGGGAGTCCCACCCTGGACTCCACCAGGGCCACAGCCACCAAGCTCCCCTGCTGACTGGGGGTGGGGGCCTTGGAGCTTGGAGGCTGGGCTGGGCACAGTGGGATAGGGAGGCAGCTAGCAGTCCCTTTCAGCTTTTGGATGCTCTGACCTGAGGCCAGCTGCCGGGACCATTGCTGTGAGTTACCCCTAATGTTCAGCTGACAGCTTCACTAAAAGTGCAATGGTAAAAGCACAAGATTTGGAGTCCAGTGAGCTAGTTGGGTGAATTTTGGAAAGGGTCTTAACCTCTCTGAGTCTCAGTTTTCTCATCTGAAAATAGGGATAACAACAAATGTCAACGTCATAGGGTTAAGTTGAAGATTACACAAGAAAATGTAGTGTTTAGTGTCCCGCACATATCAATGATATTATTCATTCTGTGCTTGGAGAATTATTAGCAGTAAACTTTCTCTTCTACCACCTCTTCTAACCCAGCCTGCCCTACCATCTTTTCCACACTGACTTGCAGTCAGTATTCTGTATAACCATGAACAAGTCACTCTACTTCTCCATGACTCTATTTATTCATCTACAAAGAGGGGATGAAATTACCTGCTCTTTTCATCTACTTTGTAGGACCATTTAGAAGATAACAAAGATGGAAGGAGTTTGCAAACTACAAAATGTCACCCTCCGGTCACTTGCTCTTACTGGCTAGTTTTGGCTCCCAGAAGCCAGGCAGCTCAGCTAAAGCCTAAGAGTTGTTAAGCAAAGGAAGAACATGATCAGTAGGGCCCACAGCCCAGTCAACCTCCTTGGGAGTGGGGCAGTGGGAAACTAGCAGCTTGCCCACAGCAGTTTCCAAAAGGCTTACAAAAAGCTCTCTTATCTGTTGGATTTACGTCTGCTTTAAACATTAACTGGGAACAAGGGCAGACCACTTGCTAGGCACAACCCCAGCCCTCAAGCAGGCCATAGAACAGTGCTGGAGCTGACCAAAGTGAATTTCTTGATGATAAAAGGAAATTCTTAAGAAATTCCCTCCATTAACACCACCCACCCCTCCGGCCCCCCACCCCAAAAAGCACTGCAAAGCACTCCTCAGGGGACCACAGCAAAGGCAGCCATCTGTCATGGCAGAACAGGAAGAGCTCTTGTCCAGCAGGTTCAACACACCAGCATCATGTGGGTAAAACAATAAATACTCCCTCCCAGGCCACCTGAGTCAGAATCAGGGTGAGAAATCTTGCACTTAGGCAGTTGAAAACGTCCTGAGTCATTTGAGGTAGCCCAGTCTTCTGACTTACATATGGGAACTAGTCAAGTAAAATCTAGCCCAAGATTTGCCAAAGATGAGATTTGCCCAGGGCCCAGTTGATTAACTGGGGGCAAAAATTGGGCAGAAACCCAGGCCTCTCAGACTCCAGGACCCCTATGAATTTCTAATGGATATAATGAGATTTTATGGACTTTCCCAGAGGTTCTTGCTCCAAAAGTTCCTTTAGCAACCATGCCTGCTCCTTCCTTCCCTGGACAGCCCAGGAGAGTTAATCCAATTTCTATGAAATATCAACTCCCCTCCCATAAGTTTCTCTTTTTTTGTCTTGCTAATTTGCTTTTAATTGGCTTTGCTTGATTCATGAAATACCGAGGGCCACCAAGCTTCTTTGTTGGTCTGGGAAGGGGCCCTAAGAATCCCTTCAATTATATCCATGGCAGCACTGCCCACAGCACTTTCAAGCAACTGTGGCTTGCTTAGAGATTGCAGTTGGGGGGAACTCAGGAATGCATCTACAGCAGGTGCCAGATGCCCTTGCTTGCCAGGGACCAAGGGTAAGAATCTGGATTAGAGAAACCAAAGCCATGAGCACAATCACCTTCTCTTGGTTGGTGGCACAGGTAGGCATTTGTGTGGTAACAGAAAGTGGCAAGTGATTCCTACCTAGGCTAGGACAGGCCTGGAAATCAGCACATGTCCCCAAGGTGACTGATTGTTGCTGTGGTATACCACTGGTGCTCACTGGATAAGATGCCCTGCAATAAGTGGCAGAAGCCACATTCCCCCACCCAGCCCAACAGCTGAATAGGTGGGGCAGGCAGCTATCTGGCCAGCATCTCTGCCCATAGGCCTGGATAAAAGATGCCATTCCTGCAGCTTGGCCTGCTGGTCCCACCATTAGACATAACCTTTTGATTGAGCCAACAGCAGGAGGTACACATCTTTGTCTCCTGGCTGGTAGGGAGATCGCATACTTGCAGAAATTGAGGCTAATTTTAGAAGTGCTAGCCAGCCCCTGGCAGTGCACAGGGACTTCAGAGGCAGGTCTTAGGGCATAGAAGGTGTGATAGAGTTTACTAATATGGCATCTGACTGGGATGTAAGGCATGGCTTGGATGAAAAACTGCAATTTCCTCTACTTTCAATTTCAGCCCTGGCTTCTGTTTCCCCTGCTAGGTTCTCCCCATTCCACCTCCACCCACCACCTCCTTGGTTTCTCAATTTCTCTCCAAGGGCAATCTCAACAACCATGGGTTACAGGCACGCTACTGTGGAACAAACCACAAGAATGCACATTAGTGACTGAGGGGTTCCCTCTTGAACCCAGAAGTTTATTAGCATTCAGCAAAGATGTTGTTACAAACAGGCAGTGCATCCAGATATCCAGATGTCAGTGAGAGCTAGAAGTGGAGAGGTCAGAACCCAGGTGCTTCTGTGATGTCTCAGGGATGGAGAAGAGGAAGCTCAGGTACAGCCAGGGGCCACACTCCCCTTTCTGCACTGGGAGAGAAATAACTCTTACACCTGGGGTGATGATGTACTGCAGTTCCTAATTTCTTCCCTCCTTCCTCCAGCCATTTTATTTAACATGACCTAAATATACATTCCTGTTTTATTCCCCCACCCCCACCCCCATATACAGCAGGAAAAATAAGCACCAATAATAATAACAATAATTAAAGTCCCACCTCTCAATAGACCCAACCCTCACACATATACATACCATGTGGATTTTCTTCTTTGGAGTGACTATAGGATTGGAAAGTTGGGGATCAGGCCAGCAAGCCATCACCCTGAAAGTCACTGTTCCCCAAAGTACCATCCACGTGTGAGCTGGAGCAGGGCAGGGGAGGGGGAATGGTGGTAGGGGAGGATATTCCCCCAAAGCAGCAAGAGGGGTGAAGGAGTTCCCCAAAGCCTCTTCTGGGCAAATGTCACAATCAACTGAGCTCCTAGGAAGTCCTATGCAAAGGTTTCCTCAACGAGATGGTAAATTCCTGATAGTGCAAGCATCATTGTCATCTGTCTCCCACAGCTTCTCGGGGAAAAGGGACATGGCTGAAACTCCCTGCCTTCCCCATTGGGTGGAGAATGTCCCCAAAATGCTCCTTTGGAGAAACTCAACAAGACAAATAGCACAACATGGGCACTCTGATTACAAAACAAAAGCACAAAACATAAAGAGGAAAAAAAAAAAAAGCACATGAGTACTCTCAGAAGGTCTAGACATGGGGAAGGAGGGTTCAAAAGAAAGAAAAACATAAAATAAAGCCAGAAAATGACAAGCTGTCTACCAGGTCCCACACGCCTGAGTCACCTGGCGTTTGTCTTCAGTACCTGGGCATCTTCTGCTGTCCCTATCATGAGGGGAGGGAATGGACAGTGTGATACAGCTAACGTAGGAAGAGGGGAAAGAGGGAGGGCCCTAGGCAGTTAAGATGCCAGCCCTCTGCACAAGCAGCAGCAATTTTTGTGTCATCTTTGTTTTGTTTAAAACTGTAAACAGCACCGCTTAAAAATAAATCAGAAAAGAACAATTGATAAACATTGTTTTCCATGAATATAAAATGCAAACAATATAAAAATAGATAATTGACTTTTGATATATATATATATTAAAAACAACTTGAATGCAACATACACATGGGTAAACTTGAAGTCTCCCTGCTAAACCCCATGCCTCCCTCTAGCAACTGGGCCTGGGGGCTGAGGGCAGGTGGGGTGGTGGCACTGGCACAGGTAAGGAAAGCTGCTGGCAGCAGGATGAAGGGTACATACCCAGCCTCCTGAGTGTGTGAAGCTACTTCCCTTCTTGTCATAGGACTAAGGAGGGAGAGAGACTGGTGTTTATTGAACCCATTATCCGGGCAGTCTTGTGGCCTGGTACCCAAGTTGAGGCCAGATAGGTAGGGCTGGCTTGAACTGGGCCCCAAGGCAGTGCTTCCTTGGAGACGCTAAAGCACCAAGAAACTGGCATCCTGGCCCTGGGAGAGGCCTACTAGGTAGCCTTCTCTATCCACATTCACTGGTTCTCCAAGGATCAGTCTCATCTGGGAATTCTCAGGATCACAGCTGTCTGGCACTAGGCCTACTGGGTAACAAGATTAAGGCAGCTGCTTTCACTAAGTCCCATTTTCCCTTAAAGTCACATCCAAAAGCGTTATTCTAGGACCTTGCAATGGAGACATGGTGTTCATTTAGTCATAGTCTTGGAGGTGTGGACATGATATCAACAGTTTTAGTGGTCTGGGGCGTATTTGCTGCCAACCAAGTCAGCACTGGTCTGTGTTTGGAAACAGGGCTGAGGCTTGGCTGGCTCTCCCAGTGTCACCTTGTGCTGTCATCACCATGGGTGCCCAGACAGGTCTTCCTTCCTCCTCTAAGCTGCAGATGGATTTCAGCCATAAACTGCTTAGCGCTAGAGATTCAAAGGAACCTGCTTCTGCAGCCACATATCTTGGCTGCCCCACTTCAGGTGGTAAGGATCCTATCCCTGGGCTGGCTAGGGCAGTGAAGGGACTTGCAGGCAGCAAGGCTGTCCAAACCATGAACTCTCACTCAGCCCCAGGCCCTACTCTGTGGTGTGTGACCTTCCAAAGCCCATCAAAGTGTGTCAGGGCTATGCCACTGCCCCTCAGAGACAATGCCTCATGCTGCCTTCCTGACCCTGAGGGCAGCTCTCAGCCCTTAGCCAAAGGTTGACCACCTCCTTTTTCTCTTCCCAGATAGGCTGGTGGCCCTTCTCCAGCAGGGTCCGGAGGCTGGTGATGGCTCTACTGCCTGCTGTGGCTGGCACAGTCCACATGTAGACAGGAGCTCAAGCTGCCCTGAAAGAAGAGGCAAGAGGTGGGTTTTTCCCTGTTGTAAAGGCATTTGGTGAGTGTTTACTTCCTGCCAAACAGCCAGGCCAATTTCAGCCCCACCATCCCAGAGCAGCTTTGGTAAGAGGCCAGAAAGTTGGAATTTGGGCACTTCTCTCTTGGAATGCTGTGCTTGGGGTAAGGAGGGCCTTCCTCACCCTCTTTCATTCTCCAGCTCCACAACAGACACATTTCTTCACAATGTATCTGTAGCCAAAGTCAACTTGAAGAGCTGGTCTGGGTCCCTTGAGTGGTGGTGTTAGTGCCATGCAAATTCATGTGGTGCTTCCAGGGGTGCAGCTTCTACCAGCCAGGTCTGCTATTTGTGAGTAACGGCCAACCCCAATCTGAGAAATGGTGACAAAGACCAGCATGGACACATCCCCTGGCCAAGAAACAGTTTGCCCACAAAGTCACCTTGACTTAGAGGGCAAACAGCATCTGTTTCCAAGCTAAAATGCTGTATCTCAGGAATGGCAAGAACCCTGTTGACTTCTCTCAACAGGCATGGAGATGGTGGGATGTGGGGGTGGGGGTGCAATAATCATAATTTGAGTGAACACAGCCAAGCAAAAAATGTTCCATATGCCATTTCCAATAAAGACATGTAAAAGGAACCCTCTCCTATAGGTGACTAATGAGAGGTTGGGCTTGGCAAGATTAGCCTGTTCCAGTGGCTTCCTGACAGCAAGCTCTTCCCCACCAGTATTTCCAACCTAGTTTAACATGAAAACTGCATGGATGCAGGAGAAGGGAGGGTGCCATTCATTCCATAAAGGGCTGCAACTGCCAAGAAGCCCTGTCCTTTGATGATGCTGAGGACTTGGCTAATTGGAAGATAAAAGCTCTTTAAAGGGCCCAGAACAGCAGCTGAGATGCCTTTGGTATCCTGTCTTGGGAGTGCAAAGCTGGGGCCTTATTGCAGAGTTCAAATGATGGGGTGGGCAAGGCTTAAGGAACTTTTTGTGTTGGGAGGCTTGAGAAGGGAGTAGTTTTCCCTTTTAAGAAACTGAGATACCTCAAGCTCTGCAAAGTCTGAAATCCCCTCTCTTGCTGGCTGTGATAAAAGGACCCTCATTTTCTATCTTTCCCCTACACCCCACAAAAACCCCAGCCCCTATAGTCAAGCCTAATTTAGGTTGTTTCTCTTCCCTTATCTCAATTAAAAGACCAAGTTCCTTGTGATGAGATTATGAAAACTTCCTTTAGAGGAAAAAAGAACAAAAATTCAAAAGTTTCTGCAACTCAGGTAGTCACAGGCTTAAAAGAAAGAAAAAAAAAATCCTATCATTCCAGAGCTCAAGACTCTATGGCAGTGTCCACAACAGAACTTTGTTTTGTCTTCTGTTTGCAAATCGATGAATTTTATCGCTCCATCAAGGGGATTAGCGTTTTTGTCTTTAACCCAAGCTATGGCAGGACAGGTTAAAAGGCCCCCATCTGGTCATGATGCTGAAGTCCACAGTGATAGGCTGTGAGACACATGCTACTTGATCCTAAGGACAGCTAGCTGGGATGAATAGCTTATAGTCATCTGATATAATGATGGCAGCTATGCCAAGGCTAGAAGGAATAGGGGTGGGGAGGATCTGTACCATAATTTCACATTGCTAATAGCAAATAAGCCCCACTTCCCCAAGTGGGAGGCAATGCAGACTTGGCTGCTAATCAGTGGTTCATCATTCACTGGGGGAAACGGGCAGGGAGCGCTAAAGGTTTAGCCTGTGTCAAGGATGCATGCTAAATATGCGTGTGCGTGTGTGTGTGTGTGTGTGTGTGTGTGTGTGGGTGTATATATACATATATATATGTGTGTGTGTGTATATATATACATATATATATAATCACTAACTTGGCAACTGGAATAGGCACAAAATTACAGCATCCCAAACCCGGCATGGGGTCACAAGAAGAAACCTCAAAAGCAAAAACTGGAGTGCAGTAGCAGCAGCAGCCTCCCTGGGCAGATGCACTTGAATTGAACGTGGCCATAGATGGCAGAAGAGGGAAGTGGGAAAACCAAGGTGAAAACTCATAGGAGTTTTCCTTGGCCCAAAGGGTTTTCAAGTTAAACAGCAACCCCACCCCCCACCCCTCTGCCCAACCCCTGATCCCCATTCACATGCTCAGGCCCCGTGCCCCTACTCCAGAACTGATGATAACTACTTGGCTAGGTTTCCATTCACGGCAGTGGAGGAGTAGCTGGTGGCAAGAGAGGCACCTTGCTCGGACCTCTCCTTTGACAGGTCAAGGCTGGAAGGTCCATAGTGAGTGGGCTGAGGCTGGGGGTGCTCAGGCTGGACCCTGGGCAGCTGAGGAATGCCATGGGTGATGCCCACAGGCTTGGCCTGTGGTAGAGGGCTGGGGCTGAAGCCTCCAGAACTGGAAGAGCAACTGGGCTCATCAACAGGCAGCAGCACATCTCGAGGCCTGGCCCTCACACTCTGGGAGGCCTGTGGCTGGAGGTTATAGCAAGGGCCCATGGGCAGGTGTAGGTGTGAGGGACGAGCTAGCTGAGGCCTGGATTCCCCAGGTGCCCGTGACTCTGGCACTGATAGTGACATTGACGTGGTCATAGGAGGTATGCAACAGGTTGCCTGCTCATATGGAGACTGGCTGGAAGGTCTGTCCAACTGGTTAGGGCTTACCCAGGCAGGACTTGGCCCCACTGGAATAGGGCAGGGAGCCCAAGCAGGCCAATCATAGGCCCCTGGGGGTTCAGTATAGAGGGAAAGGGGACTGTCTCGGCTCCATTCCCCTTCTTCCTCCTCTTCGTCTTCTTCATCTGAATCTTCCTGCTGGGCCTGCAGCTCATCAGACTCCAGGTAGCCCTGGGCCAAGTGGGAATTGGAGAGCTCCATCTCCAGGGTCTCTGCAGTGTCGAGAGAGCGGCTTCTCCTGTTGAGGGCCATAGCAGCAGGTGGAGGTCGAGGGTGCAGGCCAGGCAGTCCCAAGTATCGAGGGAGGCTGCTCACACCCCAGGGCAGGCCTTGGTAGAATCGACTATGGTAGTTGTTGAAGGCATGTTTGTGATAGTAGCCCAGCTCAAAGGCTTCCAAGGAGGCTGCAAGATCTTCATCATTGTGGAACTCAGGATTCTCTTCACACTTGCCTTCCCCATCCCGTTCCACATCAGCGATGTCAAAGGTCACCATGGGAGGCAGCTCAGGGAGGTTTTGAGTGAAAGATGAGTCAGAGTCAGAGCTGCAGGACATGCTGGAAAAGAGGTTTCCATTGCTGGTGAACTCTACCAGGGCCTGTGAGAAACTCACAGTGGCATTCCCTTCCTTCTCAACCTCCTCTTCCTCTGGATCTTCAGGGGGTGAATAAGTAGGGTAGGCCCTCCTGGGAGATCCTCCAAAATTTGCTTCTTGCATATCTGGCTCAAACATGGCATCACTCTGGAAGAGCTGCATTAGGCAGGTACTTTGATCTTTCTTGGAGCAGGTTCCTTCATAACGCTTCTCAAGAGGACGGAAGTCCCTCCAGTCTGGCTCGCTGCTCGCAGTGGTGGGAAAAGCTGAGGTAATTCCCCGGTGGGAAATCTGAGAGGTCCCTGATAGCCCTGCTGCCAGGCCCATCACTGATGGGCCTAAGGGCCTCATCTGATACTCTAAGACGGGCTTCTCCTGCCGGGCCTGGGCCTCTCGGACTTGAGTCTCTCTAGAACGAGCCTCTCGGGCCTGGGTTTCTCGGGTTCTGGCCTCCCTGCCACGAGCTTCCCAAGTGTGGACCTCCCTGGCATAGGCTTCCCTGCCATGAGACTCTCGAGTATAGGCCTCCCTGGTGTGGGACTCCCTGGCATGAGCTTCTTGGGCACGTGCCTCCTGGGCCTCAAGCTGCTCCCGCCGAAGCTCCCAATACAACAACTGTTTCTGGATGGTCACTAGCCGTTCTTCCTCTGTCTCCATTGCCCCAGGTGGCCGGGAGGAAGAAAAGGGCTCAAAGTTTAAGAAGGGGTCAAACATCTCAGAGCTTCGACCATGGAGGTCATAAAGGCAGTCATCTCCAGGTGGAGAGTTCTCAAGGCTGTCATCTGGCTCATAGAACTCATATAGGGCATCTCCACTGTAACTGTCTCGGGGTAGACAATCCCTGTGGACAAGCCCCAGGGCCTCACCTGAATCATCCTCAAATCCAGGTGTGGTGGAGTCATAATAACCTTCATCACTATTGGGGGCGGATTCTTGCTGGTCACTCTGAGGAGTCAAAAGTTCCCCAGGAGCTAGGCCAGGATAAGACCTAACTGGGTCAAGGAGCATGTAGCCGTGGTGGCCTGGGGATGTGGTGGGATGGTAGCCCAGGTTCATATTGGGCCTTGGATACATCTGAGCAGTTGCCCACAGATATTCTAAGTCATCATCTTCTTCCTCCTCCTTAACCTCCTCTTCTTCCTCCTCTAATTCTACCTCTTCTTCCTCTTCCTCCTCCTCGTCATCATCTGGCAAGGCCATCTCCTCCCCACCTCCCTGGTAGGTCACCAGGCAGGAACTTCGCTTGGTCCCATCTCGGTTTGCTCTCTGGCCCCCAGAGGCCATGCTGTCTGTCATACTGTCCATGTCCTGTTCTGCTATAATGTCACCACAACCTGTCAATGAGTCAAAGCTTTTCAGGGATGTCACATCCCCAAACAAGAGGCTCAGCTGGTCCCCCACAGGGCCATTGGGTGGGTTTACCTCTCCTGCTACTACCTTCTCCCCTGTTTCTGGGCTATGGGGTTCCTCTAGGCTACTGGATTCAGGGGCAGGTTTGGGTTGCACATGTGCTGAGGCACAGACCTCCATGGGTTTTTCTGGATCTTTACAGGCCATTGTCTCAGTAGTTGGTGGAGAAGGCTCTGGTGTTGGAGAAACTTTTGGCCCAGGGGCATCTTGGGGGTTAGCATTTTCCTTTCTAGGGGCTTGGAAGGTCTCCTCAGGGCAGGGCACCCGAGGGGCTGAGCTCACGTGCTCATGAGGCCTGGCTTTGACCCTCTCAGGCCCCTTGGCCCCTGGCTCACTTTGCTCAGCCCCAGTGACCTTGCTCTTCCGGTGACGGCGGATACTGCTAAAAAAGCCTTTTAGGCCTTTCTTTGGCTTGGGCATAGATGGAACCTTCTCAGCCACAGCTTTCTCTGTGGCTCCAGCCACAGACGTCTTACATCTGGAGCCTGTCTCCAAAGCCCCATGGGCGCTCTGAGAGCTGGGAAATCGGCAGGGTAATTCAGGCAAAGGCAGGGAGAAGCCAGTTCCTTCACTGACAACATCTTCAGGGCCATGGGCTGCTTCACTCAGGCCATCGTGGGTCTTGCTCTTGCTGAGACCTTTCTTGGAGCTGCCTTTCCCAGAACCTTTGCTCCGTCCCCCTCCAAAGAAACTAGGCAGAGTACAGATACCCTTCTTGCCACCAAAGAGTTTCATGGCAGTTTTCTTCAGCCTACCTGGGCCGGATGAGGATGGCTCTGATGTTGGTCCTTCTATCGCCTTAGCTGCCTTGTTCTTGGCTCCTTTTTCTGTCGTTTGTTCATGGGTACTCCCAGAGGCTGCAGCTCCCTTGGCCTGAGCAGCTTCATCCTTTTGGGTCTCCATGATGATGGGGACAACTGAGGTACGTCCAGCTGGAAATTCAGCCTCAGGCTTCCAGGCACTGTTATAACATTATCAGTCAGGAAGCATCACAGTGCGGTCTGGAGGAGATAGGAGAGACAAAGACAGAGAGACAGATACTAGTGAGCAAGCATCCAGGCTGGGTTTGCTTTCACCGGACATCAGGCTTGAGCGGAACGAGAAAGAAAGTAAGGGGAAATGTGGGGTAAATCTTAATCCACTCGATATGCTTGGCTTGCTGGGCCAGCTCCCTCTGGGCCCCAAGGCAGCAAAACTCTACACTGAGCAACAAGAAGCCTTCACCCACTACCTTCTTGCTGGGTCCACTCCCTTCAGACCATCCTAAGCTCAGGGGACCACTGGCAGGGGGACCTGCAGTTGTGTGAAAGGCCTAGTGGTGCTATTGGTTGCGGGAGGTATTATCAATTATCAAAGGGGATGAGGATAGGGAGAGACAAGAAAGGAAAAAGGGATGTTGGCTCCAATATCACAGAATTTTTGAAAAGTATCTGGCAAAACAGTCTATTGAGTCCTCACAGGGTTCTGTTGGAGTCAAGCTTCAGTTTCACATTAGTCTGGGCTCTCACTGACATTTCATCTGAGACTGAAAAGTGGACCTGAAGTTTCACCTCCCATCCATAGCTTCCTAAATTGCCTACAGAACCATGCTCAGGCTTCAGAATCTCAGAACAGGAGCCTCACAGATCCGAAAACTAGGTATGCAATCTAGGACCTGCTAAGACAATGAAATGGGAGCCTCAAGAAAGGTACTCTCTGGGCTTCAATATTCGCCATCCAAGAGGCCTACCAACATCTCTCCCTCAGAGAGGTGATATGAGGGTGGGTCTAAGCCAGACCCTCTATTGGCTGTCCTGTTGGGAAAATATTTTAATGTGGTCATCAATGGAACCCCAAATTCCCCTTGAGAACCATGAGGTAGACTGTTTCTCCTCTACTCTCCTCTTATTATTTTTGTCCCCATCTAGTTCTCTATCTAGGAAGGGAACTTCTTGAAGGCCCTACGTGATTCATATTCCTGGTGTGTGAGATAGGTTCCCAATAGCTTTTTAAATAAATAAATCTGGTGCAAGCCACACCCTTCTGGTTAAGGCTCTCAATCCTCCAAATGCCCAAATACCAACAAAGACGGAATAAAAACAAGACCTAGCCACTACCTACCACAATATACCTCTGCACCTCTGGTCATCGGCTAGCTCAGTGACCAGCCTGCTAAAACCCAATGACCCCTCCCTGGGAAGTCCCTCACCAGTGTGTCTCCTCTCTGTAGAGTGGCACCAGCAGATGGGGGATCTGGGAGGAGAGGAGAGAGGGGAAGGGGAAAGGGAGGGAAGGAAGAGGAAGAGAGGGGGAGAGAAGCAAGCACCCTTGGTTCAGGAACAGCTGGACAGTACACCAGGCCTGTGATTGCTTGCCACAGTAATAAGATTCACACATTCACCTGAAGTGGAAGACTGTGGACCAGCAATGAGCGTGGAAAGAGGCTGGCAGCTACACTCTAGCCTTGGAGCTCCTGCTTCTGTCTGGCAAACATTAATTTTGTGCCTGCTGCCTTGCTTGGCTTGACACTTGAATCATCAGTGTGATAAAGAACACTCTACATAACTGAATATTAAAACTGGAGGAAGATAACAGCTGGTTATCCAGAAAAGAAAAGAGCAGGTGAAAAGGAAAGTTCATCTGAACCTCTCTCCGCAGAGATCTGCATTGCCATTTGCTCAGGTTAGAGATTTTTCTGTGACATATTTTGACATCACACTATTCCAACTCAGCCCTGCAACTGATAGTCCCACAATAGACAGCGCCCCCTCCCACTTCCAAATACACACACAATCATACCTAAACACACAATCACCCAGTTTTCTGTCCCTGGGTCTGGTGGGAATAGGAGTCCTATCATGTCTGAATGCCCCACTTTCCACAGCACATTTTTACCTCAGCCTTAAAATTACTGGTAAGGTTATCGTCAAGGTGTTGGGGATAGGGGAGTTGGGGTGGCAGTACTGGAGTTGTTTGTGAAATTCTATTCCTCTCTGGAATTCAGTGCTGCAGGGCAGGCCAAGAAGGGAGAACTCCCAGCCTTTGCTTCTAGGGAGCTCCTAGGCTAACAGGGAGAGTCCTACATGTAACAGTCTGTTAGAAACTGGACCACACAACAGGAAGTGACTAGCATGCAGGAGAGCGAGGTGAGCATTACCTGAGCTCCGCCTTCTGTCAGATCAGCAGAGGCAGATTCTCATAGCAGCGTGAACCCTATTGCAAACTGCACATGCAAGGATCTAGGTTGCACTCTCCTTATGAGAATCTAACAAATGCCTGATGATCTGAGATGGAACAGTTTTATCCCAAAACCTTCCCCCTCTCCATCCGTGGAAAAACTGTCTTCCACAAAACAGGTCCCTGGTTCCAAAAAGGTTGGGGATTGCTGCCTTAAAGAATAGCCCGTTATTTCTTAAGCTGGTTGGTGGAGTATCATTCTTTATACCTTGTAAACATATTCAAAGATAAATGTGAAAGGGAGAAAGACACTTCTTGGACAGTAAGGCTGGGCCTCAAGGAAAACCTCAGAGTCAAGTGAAAAACCTTATGGACCTAGACATCCTTGTGAATCACAGGCTGACTTGTCCTGCTGGGTTTGGGGCTGGAGTTCCTGGGAACAGAGTGATTAGGCAAATTGAATCACAAAGAAGGCTGCTTTCCGGAGCCTTGATGCCCCAGTTGGAGGACAGTCTCTTTGGGCTTTCCCTTGCCCTTGCTCCTATGCTCTGTGGGGTAGAGGCCAGCCTACCCACCTCTCTCTGTACTGTCCCCTTTCCTGCCACAGGGAGCTGCAGTTTGTTGTGGAAGGAGCCATGGACCACAGGGCTGGGGTCCAGGCCATGTCAGCCTCCCATCTGCCAAGGGACCCTGAATGTGCCAATGTAGCCTGCTGAAACTCAGGTACTTGTGAGCTATTTTGAGATCAAAACAGCTCCTCTACCTATCCTTCTACCTGCCCACTACAGTGGTGTGACGATTTGATGTGATAATAGGCACAAAAAAAGCACTTCATAAACTGTATAGTACAGTGCAAATGAGAAAGACTGTCATTACTGTTATTATTACTCCTTCTAGGTCAGATCCCAGTTTCTTAGGAAGCGACTGGCCATGTGTTAAAGGCTGTTCATTTGGGAAAGCTATTCACTCACTGTGGGAAGCTCAGGGACTTGCTGCCTTGGTCCACGCTGAGAGGGAGACAGATGTGAGGGGATTTTAAAGAGGTGTGTGTATCTACACAAACTCCTCTGCTAAGAGGTTTAAAAAGTCCTCTGTGTGTGTTGTGGGAGATAGATGAATTAGGCAGGGTGTCCCTGGGATGGAGTTTCTCTCCCTCCAGTTCAGGCCCTTCTCCTAACCAAGTCCAGGGTCATCTTTGCTGGCAGGTACCAGTCTTAAACTAGTACTCTGCGTTCTCTCTCCCAGAGCCATGTACCCCTAGAGCCATTCACAGTGTCTCCGCCTATGTCACCCAGAACACTGGGAAGGAAGGTAGCAAGGTCTAGCTGGTAGCTCCCTAGCCTAGCCCCACCTAGCTACCTCTGCCCTAGGCCTCTTCTCCATCCTCTTTGCTATCAAAACAGGTGCCAAAGCTATCCTTCCTCAATGGGTTATGCTGCCTTTACTTAGGACCACAAGAGTTCACCAGGAGAGTCAGGTGGGGCAGAAAGTAAAGGAGACAGCAAAGGACAGACTCTGCAGATCCCCTAGGCTGGGACTGGCTTTCCCTGGGGGTCCTGCCAAGAAAGTGACACTGCCACATGCAGGGCCCCACAACCCTCATGTTCCTTAACCAGTGTGGCTGAGTTTCAGGTGGGTTAGGGGTTAAGAGAATCCTCCCAAGCCACTCTGTGGTCCCTTGCAGGGGCTGCCTGCTGCAGTTGCTGCTATCATGGCAGAAAGCAGACTGTGGTAGAAAGTGCTGGGGCCATTCCAGCTCCCTGAGCCAGATTTAGGCCATTCTGGGGCCAGTGGAAGGCTGGCTACAAAGGAAGAGCTTCTTCCTTCTCCTCTCCACTTAAAACATAGGCAGGAGGCCAACCACATACCCGCCCTAGAGACCCTTCTCAAGGAGAAGGGACAGCTGCAACATGAGCCTTGCACATTCTGCTCCAAATCAGCTTCCTGGGGCCAGCTTGGCCAACTTAGAGAGGGCTGAATTGGGGAAGAAACAGAAGCATGTGGATTTATGCAGTAGCTCCAGAGACATGGCCTTGACCAGCCATAGTTCCTCAGGCCTGTTCCAAGCAGTTTTCCTGAAAGCAAGCCCACTTCAGGCCCACCTGCCCTTCTGTATGTTGGGGAGGGTTGGTTAAAGAAAAAATAGTGAGGATGGCCCTCCAGAGAGCTGGCCAGTTCTGCACTGGAATCAACTCTGCCCAGCTAGGGGAAATCCAGAAAGTTTTTTTTCCCATGTTTATGCCTCAGTTTCCTTAACTGCAAAATGAGGCCACTGAGAGTGCTTACCTCTTAAGGCTATTGTAAGAAGTAAAACCAGCCCACATAATGTACCGAATCAAGTGCATTACATAGCAGAAGCTCAAAACATTATAGTAACTAACTTTTATTCATATTTTATTCAAACTATGGTAGAACAATTTCTAGAAGTAAAATCATCTCAGGTTCAGTAAGGTGCTCCCTAGGGCTCTGTGGGTAAGTCACCAAACTTCTTTGGGGCTCAGTTTCCCCAAATGGCAAATGGTAAATGAGGATAACTGTATGGTCGTGTCATAGGAGGCTTTACTTGCTCATTTAGCCAACTTTCGATATTTAGGAACCTAAAAGAGTCAGCTAGCTACTGGCTAGCAGCCCAGGATTATGTGGGACTTTCAACTAGCCAGGTTCTCTAGCCCAGGTCAAACTCAGCTAAAAGTACCAACATCAAAGGAAATGCAAATCAACAGATATTCTTCACTCTCAGGGTATTTACCACTTTACAAAGCACTTCCTACTCCCACACCCCGCATTTGCCCTCCTCAGCCACCCCATTAATCAGGCCTGGTGTGGGATGGCAACTCCTTGTCACAGAGAAGGAAACTGTGCCTAGAGTTGGGAAAAGACTTGTCCAAGGTCACATAGTGAAATGGTGACAGAGCCACACTAGCTCCCAGGACTGTTGAGTCTCAATTTCATGCCATTCTGCTGCACCGTGCAGGCTACCAATCAAAGGAGGAAGACTGAGCGAGAGAACTGCAAAGGTTCCCCTCACACCAGCAAGAACTATAATCTCCCACTCCCATCCCACCTCTGTACCAGCCCTGCTAAGCTTTCTTTGCCACATTTCCAGTCCTCACTGGTTGCCACTGTTTGGATCCTACCAAACACATTCTAGAAAGACTGGTGACGTTAGAATCTAGGGGCCAACAACCCAGCCTGTGGCTGCTCTCCTCATCAGCAACCCTACCACCACTCCTCTCAAACTACAGGACATGTCACTCTACTCCCCTTTTCCTTAAGAGATAGGTTTGAGTGGCCCAAAAACCAGAAACCTGCCAATATGGACAAAGATGCAGAATTTGAGCTATTTAAAGAAAATGACTTATCAGATCATCTGGAACTTGAATGATCCATTTCTAACACCCATAGCCAAGTACTGCTCTCAAAGCTATTTGGTCAGAGCCTGAAGGAAGGGCTGCTTGGCTTGGTACCCTCTGATGGAGTTGTAGAGGCAGCTGGCAGAGCCCCCTCAGCTACCCCTTCATTCACTCCTCCCCTAATTTGCAGCCTTCTTGCTGAGGGGCACCTCCTGCCCAGGGGGCATCTCACCAACTCCAGATTCAGCAAGACCCCAAACTGGGACTTCTCTCTCCTGTCCCTATTCCCCCACCAGCCCCCCTCAACTGACTTGTTCACATACTGAGCTTTGTGTAATTCATCCTGACAGGCTTTGGTCTGTTCATTCATCTCTCTCAAATGGACCCTCCTTCATCTTACAGTCACTACATCTAGCACATAGCAAGAGCTCAAACAATGCTGATTCAACTGAATTCGAATTCGGCTGAAGTTTCTTGGTCCGGAACTGGAATGCCAGTCTCACCTTCTATAGGCTGTGTGGTTTGAGAAAGTGACCTAACCTCTCTGACACTCAAATGCCTTATCGGCAAAATGAAGAAAATGCTATGTACCATGCAGGATTGTGGTAAGGATTAGAGATGACCAATGTAAAAGCAAACTGGTAACTACATACTAAGCAGATATTCAATAAAGGGCTCTTGTGATGAGGCCACTTGCAGGCACCTTTTCCCCTCCAGCTCCTCAATTGTCACTCCACATTCTCCGAAGATGACACAAGCCTCTTAGCTGAGCTCCCTCTAGTTCCTCCCTGTCGCAACACCCCCTGGCTCCCCTCTCCCATCTCATTCATCCTGTACATTGTTGCCAGGTTCATTTTCTTACAACTCCTATTTCAGCACATCACTCCTCCACTTACCAAATTATTCTGCACTGCCTATAGGATAAGGGCCAAACCCCTATGTCTGACGTTCAAGGCTTGCTCTCCCTGAGTGCCCCTTGCAAGTTTCTCAGCCTTGTTTCTCTGCCTCTTGGCCCCAGCTCCAAATACACAGAGGTTTGCCCAGTCTGGGAGATGTGGTCACCCAGATACCACCTCTCCCTAGAAATGGGCTTTCCTGGTGAGTCCTCTCAGTGCCCCAGCTTTGTCCTCAGGCTCTTGAGGTCCCCTCCCTGCCCAGCTTGCCTTGAATGACAGGGGCTTTGGGAGCCACTTACTTGCCACTCCCATCTCAGGCTCCCAAACTTTCTTAGAGAGAAGTGTATCTGAAGTGGGTACCATGCCTGCCTGCATAGGCTTCCACTAAGTCAGTACTAGCCCAGCTAGAGTGAGATCAGACAGGCGCCAACCCTTCCCCAACCCCTGTTCAAATGAAGAACAGGAGAGGAGTTAACTCCAGAGAAACAGATGTGACAGAGCAGCCAAGGAAAGCCTACAGAGGAGCAGCTGGGTCAAGTGAACAACAGATACCTCTGACTTTCCTATGTGTCCACTCCCTTCTACTAACCATGCCCTGTATGAGAGGCTAAGTGAGGAAACTGAGGCTTGGGAGGGGACTAGGAGAGTGTAATTTGAGGAAGAACTCTGGAACTGAATTGGGGACCAGGAGCTTTGGACTTCTGAGTAAACTTGAGCAAATCCTTTCCCTGTTCTGGACCTCAGTTTCTTCATCTAGAAATGGGAGATTGGACCAGGCAGTCTGCTTGCTCCAGGTTGCCCTGAGAGGCTGGGGGAGGAGTGGTCCTGTGCCCAGTTTTCTAATGGTTGCTGAGTCAGAAGGCATAGCAGGGGGCACTGGATTGGCTTTGGGGGTCCTCGGTCTTACTGGTAGGCCTGGTTACCTAGCTGGTTGGACCTAGTTCACCACTTCAGGACAGAGGTGCACTGTGGCCCAGCCTCATTCCTTGCACCACCCCTCAACATTTTGCTCTTTCAAAATGCACTGAGTCTGGCCTGTGAATATTTCCAACATATCCAGAAAGCAGGGGGTCCAGAACTGGTCATGCCATTCCTCATTCCCCTGAAAAGAGCCACAGCCCCCAGCAAGAAGGACTGAGCAGATGGGGAGGGAGGCTTAAGGCATGCTCACTAGGGATGGAGGATTAGTATCCACTTGGAAGCCCAGCAGGGGGAAAAACTGTAGGAGATGAAACTTGGGAGCTTCATAAGGGGAACCTTTCACTCGTTTCATGTCTCTTTTGCCTCTTGGTCTTGGTCTACAGCTTTGCCAGGACTGAATATTTCAAAAGGAGAGGAGGTAGTTGGAAGAATTTGGCAGTCTAATGATCCCCTCCTAGTATAGTGGAGGTGTTAAAAATTCCTTAAGGGCCAGGCATGGTGGCTCACACTTGCAATTCCGGCACTTTGGGAGGCCTAGCCAGGTGGATCACTTAACCCCAGGAGTTCGAGACCAGCCCTGGCAACATGGCAAAACCTCATCTCTACAAAAAATACAAAAAATTAACCGGGTGTGGTGGTGTGCACCTGTAGTCCCAGCTACATGGAAGGCTGAGGCAGGAGGATCTCTTGGGCCTGAGACATCAAGGCTGCAATGAGCCATGGCCACGCCACTGCACTCCAGACTGGGCCGCAGAGCAAGACCATGTCTCAAAGAAACAAAATTCCCTCAAGAACTGTTACATCTCCACTCGTAGACAGTGTGTATGGGAGAAACAACCCTGCTCCAGCAGTGAAATCTCTATTTCAAAATACAGATCAAAGGATCACAAAGGCCACTGCAGCACCAGTATGCCTGCCTATGACCACACCAAGCCTCTCAGGTCATTTCTCCATTGTTCATATTTTCCCCTGATTCCAAAAGGGGAGGTGGAGGGAGCAACGTACTCTTACTGGGCTAGCACCTGTACCTCTGTAGTGGTTCTGATTTCCCTGCCTGCCTTTGCTAGAAATAACACTTACACATGCACAGGTTTGAAAAATAAGACAAAGCAGAGGAGACGGAAGACTCTGAGATTATTTAATTCAGAGAACAGAAGTTGGGGGGTGGAGAGAGAGTTTAATGCCTATGAAATCTCCAATAGATTGTTAAGCAGAAGAGCAATGGAGGCCAGCTATTCGCAGCTCCTTCCCCCAACACACACACACACACACACACACACACACACACACACACACACACACACACACGCAAGGTTTAACTACAGCATGACAGGCTCAGATTAGCCCTGAGAAGAACTGGGCAATGAGGCAGGTGACCCAGGAATGAGTGACACAGAAAGGCTATGAAATACTGCCTCAGGGGCTTAACCCTTTATCACCCACACTGTATCTTCCCAGACAGGATTCAGGTAGGGAAACTGAAATAACGTTGCACATTCTTCTAGCCTCAGATAGCCTATCTGTTAAGCAAGGGGGCTGGAAACCCCTTCTCCCTCTTGGTTCTACCTGCCAGGCTTGCTGCTGTTTCCTAGTGGAGCAGGGTTGTTTCTCCCATACACACTGTCTACGAGTGGAGATGTAACAGTTCTTGAGGGAATTTTGTTTCTTTGAGACATGGTCTTGCTCTGCTGCCCAGTCTGGAGTGCAGTGGCGTGACCACGGCTCATTGCAGCCTTGATGTCTCAGGCCCAAGAGATCCTCCTGCCTCAGCCTTCCATGTAGCTGGGACTACAGGTGCACACCACCACACCCGGTTAATTTTTTGTATTTTTTGTAGAGATGAGGTTTTGCCATGTTGCCAGGGCTGGTCTCAAACTCCTGGGGTCAAGTGATCCACCCGGCTAGGCCTCCCAAAGTACTGGAATTGCAAGTGTGAGCCACCATGCCTGGCCCTTAAGGAATTTTTAACACCTCCACTATACTAGGAGGGGATCATTAGACTGCCAAATTCTTCCAACTATCTCCTCTCCTTTTGACATGTTCAGTCCTGGCAAAGCTGTAGACCAAGACCAAGAGGCAAAAGAGACATGAAACGAGTGAAAGGTTCCCCTTATGAAGCTCCCAAGTTAACTCAGTCCCCATTTCCTCTTCGGGAATGAGGGAGGTAAGATGAAGGGGATGGTTAATGAAATCTGCATTGATTGGAAGCTGCTGGTTCCATGGGACACAGTGGAGAGAGCCACTGCACAGGAAGCAGGAGCCTATCCTTAAATAGCTGTGTGACCTTAAGCAAGCCCCTGATGCTTTCCAAGGCTCAGGATTCTCATCTGTAAGCACAGCAGTTCAAACTGGTGCTCCCCAAGGACTGCCTATCTGAGAGGAAGGTGTTCAGCAGAGGCCTGGGGAACACTTCTCGGTCCCAACCATGTTGGTATTTAGGCCCCACTTCCCACCTCTTCCTGCCCTTTCCCCTGCAATGCCAAAGGGAGGCTGACATAGTAAAACTTTCCTTTGGAGGTAGCCTGCCCACAGCTCTACTTCCAGATCCAAAGGTGGCCTCTTAACTGGCTGACTTTGCAGCATGCTTCTGATCCCTTTTTAAGACCCCATTCTACCACTCATTCAAAAACCTTGTTTGTATTACAGCCTATTTATATACAAAAATAGCAACTCCCTGCCAATTCTCTACTCTTTGATGCCCCCTTCCCCTAAAAGGATCAGATTCCCATTCCACAGCCTGTCATCTGGGAAACCCCATCACTGAGCCTCAACCTCTTCTCTACCTCTGAGCCACACCATCTCAACCAGAATAGACTCATTCACTCCCCTCACCCTGCCTGTCAATCGCTTTCTCTCCTCCCATTCCTGGGTCTGCTTACCCTTTGCCTACCAAACCCCTCTACTTTCTGGCAGCTTCCAAGGATGATCCCCCTGCTTATACAGATCTTTCATCTCTCTTCACATAGTTTGTCTCTAGGCTCATGAATCAGCAACCAAAGATATGCATGGTCTGGGATCTGAGCATTCCAAATCCTGAGCCTGTTGTTGGGGGAGGATATATCATTATTATTTTTTTCTTGTAGTTGCAATCATCCCCCTTCTAATCCATCCTCATTAGGCACATTCAATACAATACATATCTGAGCCTTGACTACCATTTCTCTAGTCACTTTCATATGAATCAGGGCAAGCACAAGTTGGAAAGGTAAAGGTCTACTCAAAAACTCTACAAAGAAAGCAAGTCCTTCCGGAACAATCATTAACTGCTCTGCACTGCTTGGCTTTGAGAGGGTTGTGGCTGAGGTCCAGGTTTTATTTACTCCTCCAAAGGGTTCTGAGAGAACCCAGACATCCATGATATCAGACAAAACAGAGGCAGGCCAACTTAATTATAGTCTGCATCCTATTATAATTTAAGCCTGAATATGCCCAGGAGAAGGAGGCAGCCCTGGAGGAGTTCCAAGAAGAAAGAAGTCATCATGGGTGGGCAAGAGCCAGGCAGGAAAGGCACCAAGGAAAAGGTAGGCCCAGAACTGGGGTCTGAGAAGGAAGAAGATTTGGACAGGTGTAGGCTGAGTGGGTTTGGGTGTGGGCAAGGGAGTTACATAGAGCAGATACATTAGGTGCCTGTTGGCCTAAGACAAGGCAGAGGGCAGGTCCAGCCCTGGGCTAGAGATGCCCAGCTGCAAGTAGAGGTTTGTGTTGGGGCCTAATCAAGGTGGGAGGAGGTGGCTGTAGTGTGATATCTGTGGTCCTGGCTCCTGTCATAAAGATCCAGAGCTAGCTTTCCTCCAAGTGAGGAATTTACTGGGTCTCATTGCCCCTCCTCAAAGTGCCCAAGCTTTGCTTGGGTCCTGCAGCCCACATGACTCTCCACACCAGAGATTAATCAAAGGTCCAAGAAGAGCCTACCAAGTCCCTCAGTGGCTTTCTCTGTCCTATTCCTCAAAAAGGCCTAGAGAGCCCACTGCCAGAGGTGCACCATGGTGCAGTGACTGTGCAGTGGGTGGGGCCGAATGAGGGGAGCCGCACTGGGGGAGGGGGCTCTGCTGGAATCCTGGTGGGGCAGGCAGTCCAACAGTGCAGTGCCCTCCGCCTTGTCCATGCCCACGCCGCTGCAGCAGGCAGGCAGGCAGAGCCGCAGAGAGAGGTATTTGTGCGTTGAACAAGGCTCGCCTTGACCCCGCAGCCCTTGCCAAGAGGAGCCTGGCCAAACGGAGACCAGCTCTGAGGGACCAGTCCAGCTGCTGCCTAGGCGCTTGGGCTGTGACGCATGTAGCCGGCGCAGCCCCTCACCACTGGGGGAGCCAAGCAAAGTCCAGCGTTCGGGCGGTCACCAGTGTCAGAAGTGTCTCCAGGAGACAATGACAGTGGCCTAGAGAGCTGGGTATGTTAAGTAACTGCGAAGTTGGAGGGGTTAGCCACCTCGATAGCTCTCCTGTACACACAGAGACGGTATGATACGTTCCGTACTACAATGAGGGTTCCTTCGGCCTCAGGCAAGGAAATGCCCCCCAAACACCGTGCCTATCGCTATTTTTAAACGGGAGGCTGGAGAGAAAAACGCGGCCAGTATCCTCCAAGGGAAACGGAGGTGAGGCGAGGCGGGAGACAAAGCGGCCTTGCAGCTCTAACTCAAGGACTAGCTTGCGCCGCTGCTCTAACCCAAGGACCAGCAAGAGCCCGGCTGCCAGCCAGCCTGCCCGACCGCGGGGGCGGGCGCCAGATGCGCCGGGAGGCCCAGGAGGAGGGGCGCGGCTAGTTGGGGCCGCAAGGCCAAGGTTCTGAAGGGAAGTGTGCGACTGAGCTCAGCCCACAGGCCCCACTGAGCTCCTCTGGGGAGGGGGCAGTCTGTGGATGTCCTAATCCACGCCAAAGCCGGTTTCCGTCGGGCCCAAGCCAGCACGCCAGCTTGAGTCCGCAGAAAGGAGGGAGAGGCTGGAGATGCACAGGGGAGGGGAGGGGCGGCAGCCAGGCAGCCAGGGTGAGGGGTGAGCGGTACCCGCGTTACACAGCTGTTCCAGCAAATGTGCTAAAACAAAGCTGCAGAGCTCCCGGCCTACAAATGCACGGCTTGGGGTGCTGGCTGGCGGCGCCCTTCCCGGGACTGTGCGGCAGCACGTGCGGGCCCATCCCCGCCCCCCCGAAAGCCGGGAGGCATGGCCCAGGCTAGCCTGCCTTCCTACCCTCCCTCCCCAACCTCCCCCCTCTCCCCAGCCGTGGTCGCTCGTGCCCAGGGGACTCAAGGCCGCTCGGCCTCTCCACCGGACACTCCGCAAACCGGGTTCCAAAGGAGAAGGGCGAGCGACCGGGACTCCGACCCGCCCAGTCCTTAGCGCCCTTCTCCAGTTCGTAGGAGCAGAGCACGCGGGAATGCACCCGACCGCGGGCAGGCGGAGGCTCCTGGCTGTACGCAACGCTTACCCGGCCGGGTCAGGTTCCTAGCCTGGTTATTGTCCGCTGAGCCGCCCTGGGCCGGGCTGCAGCCTCGGCTGCCGCGGCTGAGAGCGCCGCCACCGCAGCTGCTGCCGCCGCCGCCGCGGCTCCAGTCACCTCCAGCACTGACTCCCCTTCCCCAGGCTTTGGGAAGCTCCCCCATACCCCCTCCCCCAGTACTCCAAGGCCACCGGGTGGGGCATTTGCGTCTTGATTGGCAGGCGTATGGTCCAATCGCTATGGTGGGAAGGCGTGCCCCGGCCCGCCCACTGTTTTCCTTGGTGCGTTTCTCTTTAAATGCAAATAAGTGCAGGCGTGGTGTTGGCAGGGGGCGGAGAGGGTGCGGAACCACTGGCTGGGGCTCCCCACTCCCGCCCCCATGCCGGGCTGGTAGTGGCGTGGCTGCACCGTGGCTTCAAGGAGCCGGTCCTGCCCGGATGGGGCTCGCCGGATCCCTGGAGCTCGGTTTCGGTTTTCACGCACTGCCATTTCCGTGGCCGCTGTGCATTCGCGTGTGCCCTGGACGCCAGCAGGCCGTTTATTCCTGAGCTAGAGGCCGGCGGGGAGTAACGAGGCAGAGAGGTTGAGGAACCTGGGGAGACTGCAGAAACCCTTAGCACCTCCGCCGGCCCTTCCTTAGTCGTAGAGACAAGGCCCTGCGGATCGCGCCGCCAGGCCACCCAGAGGAGGGACTCACCTGCCAGGAAAGCCAGCTGCAGCGCCTGCGCCCTAACTTCCTCCGCCTCTCTGGCACACCGGTGCCCCTAAGACCATAGAGGCCAACTTCCACCCGTTACCGACGGGCCCTCTGCTGCCCCGAGTAGGGAAAGCCCCTCCCCACAGTTACCCAGCCGGCCTGCGACATGGGCCAATTTGGAATACAGAGCCCCGGGCTCCCCTTCCAGGATTGCTTTCACTTTTCTTCTCTGAGATGATACCTGTTTTCCATAGATTGACCCTCACCCAAATTTCCCACCTTCTATGGAATGTGGAGGGAATCCCCAAGGTCTTCAGAGTCCCCCTTCCCCCTATCCTTTGTGAGCCTGGCTTTGTGCAGGCCTTTTTTCCTGAAAAGTCTAAATATCGAGAGGAAAATCTTGTCTGGGCCCAAACCGGAGGTCAGGCTGAGGACAAAATGAGGGGGCCTGTACCAGCCTTGTCTGCTACTGTGTGTGGGATGTGGCAGGGAGCCAGCCGAACTTGGGTCTCTAGCCTAAGGACATTAAGTGGCATCAGTGGCTGCCAGGGCCAGGTGAGCGGAGGCAACAAAGAATCTAGTTCCACCTCTAGTTCAAGAATATCCAGAAGGCCCAGCCCTAAAAATCTGTGCGTGTCTAAAAAGGGAGGTGGGTGGATTAAAGTTGAGGATAGAGAGAAGGATTAGAGAACAATGCGTGCTATTTTTGCATTGCAGGAGTGTTCTCTGCTGCTTCTGGGTCCTGACAGTCTTGAAAAGATCCAGCTGCTGAACTGGTAAGAGGTGGACTTCTGCCTCTGCATGTGTAGAACACAGGAACTGACATGGCTGCTAGGGATCTGACTCTAGCTCTACCTCAGACTTGCTGGACACCTTGGCCAATTAGTTTTTTTTTTCCTCTGGGCCAGTCCATCACCCCGCCTCCACAAGGAGAGGGTAAGCATCATCAGGCTCTCTTGATATCTTTGAGATCTGAGAGTTCAACTCATTTTTTTTCTATAGTATTCCATGACCTTCCACGGAATATTATAGGAAATATAGATGTTCCATGACCTTCCATGACATTCTATACATTGCCAACAAAAATCAATATTGAACATCAGACTCCCTTCCTAGTCCCGAGTCTAAATAAATGGTGAGGAGTAGGGAGCTGCTGCTGGCTCATTATGTAACTTTTTTTCCCATCTGAATGGCTGGACTATAAAAGTTTCCCTGGGGCTATGCTTTCCTGCTTTGCAAAGTCCTGATTCTCATTTGTAGGCCTGATTTGGAAGTTTATTTTGTTTTCCAGAATCTCCATTATAGACTTCCTACCTCGTGCCTCTGGTCACTGCCACTTGCTCGCATTTCACTCAGAACCTTGATTCTCTGAATTAGACCAAGATTATGATTTGGAGAAGGCAGTTTGCAAACCTGGGGTCCACGGAAACAAAGGGCCAGAGCAGTCTCAGTTGTGGAAGCAGGGAGAGAGGAGGTGTGCAAAGTAGTCAGGTGGCAGGCTTGAAATAGTCCCAGGCACTATTGTGCTTCTCCTGTCACAGGGACTAGTCTTCTATGCCTTCTGCCCAGTCACCAAACATTCTGTCACACCAGGATGGTCTCTATCTCCTGACCTCGTGATCCACCCGCCTTGGCCTCCCAAAGTGCTGGGATTACAGGCATGAGCCACCACGCCCAGCCGAAACCAGTTTTTAATATAAACACACATGAGCCTATGATTTCTTATGCACAGATTCACTTTATTGTGCAGACCTAGACCCAGTTTTCCAGGGCAGAATATTTTGTTCATCTTCATATCCTCGGCACTCAACAGAGAGTTTGGCACAAACTTGTCATGAGCATGTATTTACTGAACATAGTCAAATGAGGCATTTCAGGCCTAATATCAAGCTTAAGTGCCAGCATCCACCAGTAAAGTGTGATGTTACCACTCATTGGGCATCTCCTTTGTGCCAGGCCCTGTGTTAAGTGACACACTCATTACCCAGAATGATGGACTACACACAGCTTCTGGTCTGAAGGGCAACCAGTCTAGTGGAAGAGGAAGAAAACTCCTGAGTTTCTTGCTTGGGCAAGGGACTGCTGGATGGTGTTGTCATCAACTGAACTGAGGAATATAAGAACACAATTAGGAAAATGTAATGATTCTGTTTAGGACATACTGAATTTGACTTGTCAGAAATCCCACCTCAGGGTCTTTGCACTGGCTGTTCCTTCTGCCTACAGTGTTTGTCCTCTGAATATTGGCATAGTTTGCACCTCATTTCCTTCAGGTGGCTGCTCAAATGTCATTAATAGTGACACCTTCACTGAACAGTTGATGTATAAAATAGCAATTCCCATTTCCACCCCCTTCACTCTCCAATTCTTTAATTGGCCTTTGTTTCTTATCCATAGCATTTACCACCTCTTGGTATATTTCTTATTGTTATTTATTTTAGAGTCATTTTTGAATTTTCTGTTTCTTATCATGAAAATGGAAGCTCTGTGAGGGATAGACAATGAACAAATAAGTACATAAAGTATACAATAGGTCAGATGGCAATAAATGTGATGGAGATCCTGGGGCAGTGGCACATGCCTGTAGTCCCAGCTACTTGGGAGGCTGAAGCAGGAGGATAGCTTAAGTCTAGGAGTTCTGGGCTGTAGTGCAGTATGCTGATAGGGTGTCTGCACTAAGTTCAGCCTCAACATGGTGACCTCCCAGGAGCAGGGGACCACCAGGCTGCCTAAGGAGATATGAACTGACCGAGATCAGAAACGGAGCACATGAAAGCTTCCATCTTGATCAGTAGTGGGATTGCGCGTACAAACAGCCACTGCACGGCAGACTGGGCAACATAGTGAGACCTTGTCTCTTGAAAAATAATGCGATGGAGAAAAATAGAGCAGGGAATGGGTACAGGGGGTACTGAGGGGTGCTGTTTTAAACAAGGAAGTTGGAGAAGGTGATATTCTAGCAAAGACCTAGAGGAACTGAGAGAACAAACCATGAGGATATCTGGAGGAAGAGCATTCCAGGTAGAGAGGCCAGTTAATACAAAGTCCCTGAGATGGTGACATGCTGAAATATTAGAGGAGCATCTAGGCAAGCCAGTGCACCTGGAACACAGTGAGTGAGGAGGAAAGTGGTAGGAGAGGAGGTCAGAGAGGACATAGGGAAACACAATGTATAGTTTTGTGAGTCATTTTAAATACTTTAGATTTTGCAGGATTTTGAGCTGAGGAATTACATGACCTCAGTAAAGCATTTAGGGTGCTATAGCAACAAAGGAAGAAGCAGAGAGGCCAGGAAGGAGGCTCTGATAGTGATCCATATCAGAATAGAGGCAGTGGAGGTGGTGGAAACTGATTGGACTCTGGATGTATTTGGAAGATAGAACTGGCTGGACTTGGTGTTGATAACTTAGATGATTGATGTGAGGGAAAGAGAAGAGTGAGGAATAGAAGCCCACAAAGCCCTGAGAAAGAGGGATTGGCAATGTGAAACCAGAGGAAAGAGAATTGGCTCTCCTAGAAGCCAAGTAAAGTACTGGGATTTTATACAAGACAGAGTTACCAAGAATGTATGTGTCAGATGCTGCCCAGAAACCCAGCAAGATACAGGCAGAAAAGATGCCACTGGATGGGCAAGTCACTGGTGATATGGGCAAGGCCAGTTCAGGACAGAGTTGTAGATATACACCAGACTGCGCTGGGGTGTCAAGAGAATGGTCTGTGAGAAAAGGGAGAATGTATACAGCTTCCTTGTTCTAGAAGTTTGACCACAAAGATGTGGTAGCTAGAGGGGGCCCTGGTGTTCAGGTTTGTTTTTACAAGATGGAAGGATGTGAGTTTGTTTATGTGCTGAGAGGAAAAGAAATCAATCAAGTAGAAGATACAGGAAACAAGATAATTGATGGGTGGGGGCTGCAGGTGGGAGTGGGGGATGGAATCCAGAGCCCTTACAGATGAATTAACCTTTGCTGGGACGAGGGATCAAGACAAGAGGGAAAAATGGGTGGATTCAGCAGAGTTTGTTGTTATGGAAGGTTGAAGATGTCACTCCTTATGACCTGTACCTGCTCTGGGAGGAAGGATGCAAAATTCCTAGTTGACAGTGAGAGGAAAAGCAGTTCTGGAGGGAGGTTCAAGGAAGTCTGTCAATATTGGACAAGGTTTGAAATAGCCACTGCAGACAATGGGCTAGTTGGTAAAGGTCCAGCTAGGCTGTCACCCAGGAATGTATAGCCACCCCACTCTGTAGTTTTGTGACATCCTGCTTCCTAGCTATGTGACCTAGAGCAACTTCACTTAGCCTACTTAACTTCACTGCACCTCAGTTTCCTCATCTATAAAATGGGCATGAGTAAAACAAAGCCATTGAAATAAATGAGTTAATCCATGTGAAGTAATTACTGAGGACACTGCCTGGAACATATAAGTGCTTGATGGAAATCAACTCTTTAGAGTTATTTTTATTTTTGATTGACAAATCATAATTGTATGCACTTATGGGGTATAATATGATGTTTTAATATATGTATAAAATGTGGCATGATTAAATCAAGCTAATTAACATATCCATCACCTTGTTTACCTGTCATTGTTTTATGGTGAGACATTTGAAATTTACTCTCTTAGTTACTTTGAAATAGATCATGCATTCTTATTGACTGTAGTCACCCTACTGTGCAATTGATCTCAAAACCTATTTCTCCTGTGTATTAGTCAGTGTTCTCTAGAGGGACAAGACTAATAGGATATATGTATATATGAAAGGGAGTTTATTAAGGAGAATTAATTCACATGATCACAAGGTGAAGTGCCACAATAGGCCTTGTGCAAGCTGAGGAGCAAGGAAGCCAGTCCAAGTTGCAACACCTCAAAGGTAGGGAAGCTGACATTGCAGCCTTCAGTCAGTGGTGAAGGCCCGAGAGCACCTGGCAAACCACTGGTGTAAATCCAAGAGTCCAAAAGTTGAAGAACTTGGAGTCCGATGTTCTAGGGCAGCAAACATCCAGCACAGGAGAATGATGAAGGCTGGAAGATTCAGCCAGTCTATTCCTTCCACGTTCTGCCTGCTATATTCTAGCCCAGCTGGCAGCTGATTAGATGGTGCCCACCCAGATTGAGGGTGGGTCTGCCTCTCCCAGTCCACTGACTCAAATGTTAATCTCCTTTGGCAACACCCTCACAGACACACCCAGGAACAATACTTTGCATTCTTCAATCTGATCAAGTGGACACTCAATTTTAACCATGATAAGTCCACCCCTTGTCGACTTGAACCCATACACATCTCCTGAAATCATATATAATCTTTAAATAAAGACAATAATAAGGTCAAAATTAAGCCTAACATAATACAGATATCCTTTGTACAACCGGAAGCTGACTAGTCCTTAGCCTAAATGCTATTACATAAAGATAACAACACTTAAATGCTGATAGGAAGTCAATAAATCTTATGTCACATGATGAAGGAAAAAGAAAGGAAATAAAATGGATATTCTCTTAGTACAAGTGTATACTTGCACAAACATGTTCTTAATGAAATAAGGAGGAAATACACATGACAATTACAGTCCTTATTTCTGCAACTGATCTGAGCTGTTATTGATGACTATAATCTTCTAATACCCATTTGGCATCCCCTTTGCCTTCAGCAAGCACCTCAGCAGGTCGTGGTTTTTTACCTGATGGAGTGACTCAAACTTCCATTCCTGAAGTGTCTGGCTCCTTGTAGTCCTGCCTGGATTGTGTTGTTGTAGTTTCTCATTGGCCTTAATCACAGGATATGGTAATACTAAGAGATGCCCGAAGGGACCTCCCATATTCCACACATACTCTTCCTTACCTCCACTGTGGAGTAGTAGATTGATTTCATCTTGATGGTCCAGGTCGTTCACACCAGCCAACGTTGGAACTCCCTTCTTAGCCTGTTGACTTAGAGGTAGGAGGAGCCCAAAGTGTCCAGGTGGCAATCTTAACTTCCAGTTTAATGGAGTCATTGTTGTGCCTCCTGGTGGCAGTATTCCTCCTTCTGGAACTAAGACCTCTGGGCCAGTAGAAAGTAATGAACAGGAAGCAAAAATTTTGTTAGTGGGTCATTAGGGGTAATGGTGAGTGGTGCCACCCATTGATGACTGGACCTGTGAATCCTGGCTATGAGAGGAACAGTACCATATACTGGACACTGATTTAGAGCATACACAGCATTCTGGAGAATTTTGCCCCAGCCCTGCAAAGTATTGTCACCTAGTTTGCATTGTACTTGTGACTTCAAAAGGCCATTCCACCGTTCTATCATTCCAACTGCTTCAGGATGATGGGCAACATGGTAAGAAGAGTAAATTCCATGAGCATGAGCCCACTGCTGCACTTCTTTAGCCATAAAGTGAGTGCCTTGGTCAGAGGCAATGCTGTGTGGAATACCATGACCGTGGATAAGACATTCTGTGAGCCCACAGATGGTAGTCTTTGCAGAATCATTGCACACAGGATATGCAAACCCATATGCAGAATAAGTGTCTGTCCTGTGGAGGACAAACCACTGCCCTTTCCATGATGGAAGAGGTGCAATATAATCAACCTGCCACAAAGTAGCTGGCTGATCACCCAGAGGAATGGTGTCATATGGAGGGCTCATTGTTGGTCTCTGCTGCTGGCAAATTGGGCACTCAGTGGTGACTGTAGCCAGGTCAGCCTTGGTGAGTGGAAGTTCTTATTGCAGAGCCTATGCATAACCTCCATCCTTGGCACCATGGACACTTTGTTCATAGGCTCATTGGGCTATGACAGTGGTGGCTGGGGAAAGAGGCTGAGTGGCATCCACAGAATGAGTCATCCTATCCACTTGATTATTAAAATCCTCCTCTGCTGGGGTCACCCTTTGGTGAGCACTCACATGAGATAAAAATATCTTCTTAATTTTAGACCACTTGGAGAGGTCCATCCACATACCTCTTCCTCAAATTTCTTTGTCACCAATTTTCCAATCATGCTTATTCCAAGTCCCTGACCATTTAACCAAATTATTGGCTATAGCTCATGAAACAGTAAAAAATCGCACATCTGGCCATTCCTCCTTCCAAGCAAAGTGCGTAATCAGGTGCACTGCTCCAAGATCTGCCCACTGGGAAAATTTCCCTTTACCGCTGTCCTTCAGGGCTGTCCTAGAAAGGGGCTGCAGCTGTTCACTTTTGGGTGGTGCCTGCATATCATGCAGAACCGTCTGTGAATCAGGCCCTAGTTTTCTCTTCCTCTGTTAACTGATCATAAGAAACTCCCCATGAGGCCACTGGTGCAGGCTCGAGGAGAGAAGGCAGGGTGGCAGGAGTGGGGACCCTGGACATTTGAGTCATTTCTTCATGTAACTTACTTGTGCCCTCAGGACCTGCTCAAGCCCAATCATGTATATACTACCACTTTCATTTGATGATAGAATGCTACTATGCATGCCCCACTTTATGGCTAGATGGGTCAGAAAGCACCCAGTTCATGACAGGCAGTTCAGGTCGCATGGTGACTTGATGACCCAGAGTCAAACGTTCAGTTTCCACCAAAGCCCAGTAACAGGCCAGGAGCTGTCTTTCAAAAGCAGAGTAGTTATCTGTAGAAGATGGCAGGGCCTTGCTCCAAAATCCTGGAGGCCTCCACTGTGGCTCACCTGTGGGGGCCTGTCAAAGGCTCCAAACAGCATCTCTATCTGCCACTGACACCTCGAGCATCATTGGATCTGTTGGGTCATATGGCCCAAGTGGCAGAGCATCTTGCACAGCAGCCTGGACCTATTTCAGAGCCTTCTCCTGTTCTGGACCCCACTCGAAACTGCCAGCTTTTCAGGTCACTCAATAAATGGGCCAGAGTAACACACTCAAATGAGGACTGTTTTGCCTCCAAAATCCAAATAGGTCCACTAGGCATCGTGCCTCTTTCTTGGTTGTAGGAGGGGCCAAATGCAGCCACTTATCCTTCACCTTAGAAGGAATATCCTGACAGACCCCACACCACTGGACCCCTAGGAATTTTACTGAGGTAGAAGGTCCCTGAATTTTAGTTGGATTTATTTCCCATCCCCTGGCATGCAAATGTCTCACCAATAAGTCTAGTGTGTTTGCTACTTCTTGCTCAGTGGATCTAATCAGCATAATGTCATCAATGTAATGGACCAGTGTGATATTTTGTGGAGCGGAAATGTGATCAAGATCTCTGTGAACAAGATTATGGCATGAAGCTGGAGAGTAGGTATACCCCTGAGGTAAGACATGGTCCTTATGGACAAGAATGAAGAAAAAGGCATTTGCTAAATCAGTGGCTGCATACCAGGTGCCAGGAGATGTGTTAATTTGCTCAAGCAATGAAACCGCATCTGGTATAGCAGCTGCAATTGGAGTCACCATTTGGCTAAGCTTACAATTTGCTGTCAGTCTCCAAGATTCATCTGTCTTCTGTAGAGGCCAATTAAGAGAGTTGAATGGGGTTGTGGTGGGAATCACCATCCCTGCATCTTTTAAGTTCTTGGTGGTAGCACTAATCTCTGCAATCTCTCCAGGGATGTGATATTGTTTTTGATTTACAGCCCTCACCCTATCACCCAAGGAACCAATGTGGGGATTCTGCCAGCTGCTAAGTATGTCTATGCCAATTATGCATTCATGCACTGGGAAGATGACCATAGGATGAGTCTGGGGACCCACTGTAAGTCAGACCTGGCCTAAAACTCTATTAATTACCTGACCTCCATAAGCCCCTACTTTAACTGGAGAACCACAATGATGTTTTGGGCCCCCCGGAATCAATGTCAGTTCAGAGCCAGTGTCCAGTAGTCCCCCAAAAATCTGATCATTCCCCTTTCCCCGATGCAATTATTCTGGTAAAAGGCTGGAGGTCTCCTTGGGGAAGGATGGGAGAAAGATTAACAGCATAAATTGTTGGTATTGTAGTTGGGTCTTTCTTCAAGGGGATTCGGCTTCTCCTTCATTCAAGGGGTTCTGGGTCTGTAAACTGGTTCAAGTACGGAAATTGATTGAGGGGCTGTGATTCTGTATTTTACAATTCAAATTAGTCTTTTGTCCACTTGACCTCGAAGTTTTCTGCTCATACAAATTAAGAAAGAATGCAGTAGGCTTTCTATCAATTTCACTTCCAGGAACACCGTGTTTCCACGCAGAGCCAGAGCTCTGCACAAGTCAGACTATTATGATGGCTGCTTTGCCTCTGCTGTCCATTATGGTAACTACACCCATCTTGCCTTTGACGGTTGAGAGTCGCCACTTGATCCCTGCCACCTCAGGATCCAATTATTCCCACTGCATTTAATTTTTTCTAATTTAGTTACTGCAGTTCCCAGTGTAAGTTCTGGCATACAGAGAAGAGCAATCACAGAGCTCTTCAAGGATGCAGGTGCTCCCATCACAAATCTATTCCACAAACTACTGGTGAAGGGTGTGTCTTCTGGATCCTCCCAGCTGGGTTGAGTAGGTCTAAAGTGATTAATCCACTCTAGCATTCCAATCCCCCTAAGCCTTTGGATCCCTTCCTCTATAGTAAAACAAGGGAGATCAGGCATTTCCAGCTTGCTCACAGTAGGCCATCTTTTGATCCATATTTCAGCTAACCAAGCAAATAAACTATTAGAATGTTTATTAACTCCCCAAGCTGCAACATTAAATGCAGGATCCCTGCTTAGTGGGCCCAGATCAATAAATTCAGCCTGATCCAACTTTATGTTCCTTCTACCCTTATCCCACACCGTTAATATCCATCCTTATGCCTGTTCTCCAGATTTCTGCTCATATAAATTAGAAAACACAAGCAGTTCTTTTGGAGTGTGTAGTGCACCTCCTTGTGTGTCACACTCTAAACCTCATCTCTAGGGTCCTGCCGGGACTTAAGTCTAGTTATAGGTCTAGAAGCAAACAGTGGTATTGCAGGTGGGTCCTGGGAGAATCAGCATTGTCTTGCCTGGCAACTGCCTCAAGGCAGGACATTACTGTTGCCTCAGGCAGTTCATGGTTAATCTCCTCAGACAAAGGTGGAAAGGCTGATGGCAGCGTGGGTAGGGAGGGGATCTTGCCACCACTGGGGGTAGGGAGGCTGTTTTCTCTGGCAAAAAATTGCTCATCACAATTTAGGGGCTCAGTGCCTGCAGCCTCATCAGTGTCCTCCCGCATGTCCTCATTCCAAATTGCAGGGTCCCACTCTTTTCTAATCAATGTCCTCACTTTAACAGTAGACACCTGGTGAGGCTGTGCATGCACCTTTCATTGCAGGTCAGCCACTCGCATGACAAGAACTTGTGTCTGACTTTACACAATTTCAGCTGTTTCTCTATAGGAGATAAGACTCTCACTCAAGGCAATCTTAGAAGATTTGAGGATCAGTATGTACTTCTGGAGCTGGGAGTTACAAACCCTGAGTTCATCATTTTCTTTCATCATTTTGTCCAATTAACTTAGGAGCAACCAACCAACATTATTATATTACTTCGTTCTCCACATATGGTCAAAGGTATTATGTATAGTCACTAAACTCCTTGCCTCTCACAAGCAGTGAATCAGGAGTATCAAATGTGTTTATTTTTGCATAACTCTCCAAACAGTTCACCCCAAGGACTATCAATCTTCTCCATACTATTAGAAGTACAGTCCTTAGCATTTGGGGGCCTAATCATATTAAGCAGCCAACTCCAGAAACTCCCAAACCACCTAAAGAACTCCATCCTTAACATTCTGTTTCTCTAGAACCACCCCACATCTGGTACCAAACTCTGTAATAGGGTTCTCTAGAGGGACAGAACTAATAGGATATATGTATATATAAAAGGGAGTTTATTAAGGAATATTATTGACTCCCACAATCACAAGGTGAAGTCCCACAGTAGACCTTGTGGAAGCTGAGGAGAAAGAAAACCAGTCTGAGTCGCAACACCACAAATGTAGGGAAGCCAACATTGCAGCCTTCAGTCAGTGGCTGAAGGCCTGAGAGACCCTGGCAAACCACTGGTGTAAGTTCAAGAGTCCAAAAGCTGAAGAACTTGGAGTTTGATGATTGAGGGCAGGAAGCATCCAGCACAGGAGAATGATGAAGGCTGGAAGGCTCAGGCAGTCTATTCTTTCCATGTTCTTCTGCCTGCTTTATTCTAGCTGAGCAGGCAGCTGATTAGATTGTGCCCAACCAGACTGTGTGAGGCTGGGTCTGCCTCTCCCAGTCCACTGACGCAGATTTTAATAATCTTTTTTGGCAACAACCTCACAGAAACACCCAGGAACGATACTTTGCATCCTTCAATCCAATTAAGTTGACACTCAATATTAACCATCACATCCTGTTTATCTGAAACTTTGTACCCTTTGATGAATAATCTCCCATTTTTTTTCCCCCAAAGTCCCTCAGCCTCTGGTGACCATCACTCTTCTATCGATTCTTTAGATTTCTATGATGATTAGTCATTTCTATTTCTTCTATGGTACTCCTTAGACCAGGCTTAGGAGAGGACAACGGCTTGATCCAAAGTTAGTGTGGAGAATGAAGTGATTGAAGACAGAGTCAAAGATGGACAGTGAGGGAAGGGAAGACAGGGGAAAGGGGAAATGCAGATAAATTAGGTTATGTGGTTCCTGAAATGCAGTTCCTGACACAGAATAGGTACTCAATAAATATCTGTTGAATTGATTCTGTGGAATCAAACCATAGAGTTCCAGGAATGTAACTTCTGGGAAAGCAAGCAAATCTGACTAGAAAGGGGAACCTGCATTTCCAGGTAAGGCCAAGGATACTAAAATGGAGAGTGAGGGGTGGTGTGAGAGTCAAGGAGGTGAAGGAACTGCAAGCCAGAGCATTGGAGGTATCAGTGGACCAGATTCTGCCACTAGCCTAGCCTCTGCTTTTCTCCTGGGAAGAAGCAGCCTACTTGGAGACTGGCAAAGTAGGAGCTGGCAAGTAGTCTAGTAGCTGGAAGCTAATGTCTTCTGTGCCTATAGGTGGATAGAGCTCAGAAGATACCAGGATGAAGCAGATGGTCATTGGCTTGACTGTTTAGGAACAGGGTTTCCTCAGGGTTGAGGGAAAAATGAAACCCCTTTAGAGTTTGGAAATTACCAGTAAAGTAGGATTGGGGCCCCTCTGAGCCCTGGGCAGGGAGAGGGAGGCCTCTGATCTTCCCATATGCCCAGCCCCTCACTGCAGGCTTACCCCAGCCCCTTTAGCTTATCCCCAGTCACTGGGGCTGCCACCTTTTCCTACCTCGCTACATCACTCCTTAGTGCCAAGCTCTGTCAGCGGGAGGGCGGGGACCCAGGCCTGCAAAATGAAGTCAGAGCTTGCAAACTCCATGCACCACCCTGCCTCAGTGCTAACATTCACACGTAAGGCAAAGCAGCATCTTGGGAAAGGACAGTGGCTTGGGTATCAGGAGTCTTGTGGGTTCAGTCCTAGCTCTGCCACTGCCTCACTGTGTCAAGTCCCCTCCCTTCTCTGGGCTTTAGTTGCGACATCTGTACAAAAACTGTTCTGCTTACTTCACAGAATTGTTCTAAGAAGTAAATGAAATTATAGGTGTGCAAATAACTTGTAAGTAGTAATTTGATATGTGCACACAAGACAGTGGTTTAGTTAATGCTAGCAGATATGTCCTGGGAAATCAGGGAACATGTTCTCCATATGCTCACGAAGTCATTCCTGCGACTGTAAGTGTCCCATTCTAAGAACTGAAACCTTCAACTCTAAAAAACTAAGGTATTCATGGCTCTCTTCGGTCTAGTCCGCAACCTAGCTCCTGTTCAAATTCACTGAACTGAAACCAAGCTGCCCTGCATTTTCCCACTTCTATGCTTTTGCTCATTGAGTTCCCTCCACTAATACCTTTTGCTTCCTCTCTGCTGACTAAATTTTTTTCCACTTTTCAAAGCAAATATCAAATACCCCTTCTCCATCAGGCTTTCTGTCAAGTTAGTAGCTGAATGGAGATCTCTCTGGTTTCTGGAGTCCCATGGGCCATTTTACACTTTGGATCTAGTCCTTGCGGGCCATCTTTTTGAATAAAGCAAAATAATTTTCCCATTGCAGGAGAGAGTGCAGACTGATAGTGGCATGTAGAAAGCAGAACCAAGATCTAGGATAATGGCAATGTCAGGAAGGAAGAAAGGGAGGTGTCTTAGTCGGCTTGCACTGCTATAACAGAATGCCTTAGACTGGGCAATTTATAAACAACAGAAATTTATTTCTCTCAGTTTGGGGGGCTAGAAAGTCCAAGATCAAGGTGCCAGCAGATTTGGTGTCCGGTGAGGGCCCACTTTCTAGTTTATTAACAGCATCTTCTTGCTGTGTCCTCACATATGGTGAAAGGGGTGAGGGGTGTCTTTGGGGCCTCTTTTATAAGGTCACTAATCCCATTCATGAAACTGGAGCCTTCATGATTTAATCGCTTCCCAAAGGCCTCACCACCTAATACTGTCACACTAGGGATTAGGTTCCAACATATGAATTTGGGAAGTACCACATTAAGATGATAGCAGGAGGGAAGAAAGGAGGGAGAGAGGAAGGAAGAAAGGCAGAAAGGAAAGGGAGGTCAGGAGGAGAGATAAAAGGGAGATAAGGGGCCTAGCTTACCTGAAGTAGTTAAGATTTGGCCTTCTGAAAGCTAGTGACTGTGCTGGGGGTAAGGGAGATTGAGGAAACTGAGCTTTCACCTGGACAAGACACTAAAGGCCAAGAGGAAGATTTCATTCTAGGTACAGTAATAGCATCTCTGCTTTCTCCTCATACTTCCTAGGCAAAATTGCCTTGGAAAAGTCATCATCAGAATTTGAGGTGATTAATTCCAACTCCTGGCCCATTTTCTGGATGGGAATGATGAGGCCTGGGGAGGATAGAATCTTAAGGCACCAGGTCTTAAAGTTGTCTCTTCTCACTAACAGCACAGGCAAGCGGAGAAAGAACAGCTAGGAATGTTCTGAAGAGCTGGACCGTAAATAATAACATGGGCACTTACCTTAGTTGGGTTCTCAATTCCCTCCTCTGGGAAATTGAAGCTAAGAGTTTTGGCCCTTCCTCTTTACCTAGAATTTTGTACATTCCTATAACCTCCTCAAGCGCATGAACTTTGAAATGCCTAAAGTGTCCATGTGCCTTCATGAGTCAACCAGAATCTGTGTCCCAGATGCCATGGAGGAGGCCACCTTGCCCAGACCCCATTCGAAGGGTGTACTTTCCTGGGGAACTATAGCAGATAGGGCTGCTGAGGTTGACTCAATCCCCAAGGGCCCTAAGAGAATCACAGGCAGGGCTAGGGGTGAGGTTTTGCACAAACTACCACTTAGGAGCCCAGATTGAAAGAAAGATAGAAGAGAGCTGAGGATGCCTACCCTGAAGCCCTGAGTTCTTTAGTTCCCATGCTCCTTGGAGAAAAACAGTTGCACTGTTTCCCAAAGTGCCTAAGAACGAAAATCTGAAAGCTGGGTGGGGTGGGAGCATGGAGATAGATATCCAATTTTCTCACCTTCTTTCCTAAAGTCTCTCAGGCAGCAGTAGCTAGGGAGAATGGGGGAGGTGAGAGAAGTAGGGGGCAAATCAGATTAAGACTCCGTGCTCTGTCTCCCTTTCCCAGTGATAGGGGAGCATGATGTAGGAGACCATCAAAGCAGCTCCCAGGAGGGGCTCTAAATATGTAAAGTGCTTCCTGGGTACAGATTATCTGGGCTCTCCTCCTCTACCCCTTAATCTTGTGTCCCTTTCACTGCTCACCCATGTTCTCACCCACAGTTGTACAGGAGAAATACAAGAAGGTCCTGTGGAGGGATTAAAATTTAGTAAAATGAATTTCCCTGAATTTAAGTGGATATCCTCGCTGGTCCAGGGTCTGTTTGCCTCCTTCCCCTGTTCTCCACATTATAGGGGGTCTGACCCCTACAGGCTGTGTTTCCCAGGCTCCCAAGTCAACTACCTTCTTGCTGGGTTTAACCAATAGAAGGCACTGGCGGGAAGGCAGGGAAAATGGAGAAGCCAGGTTACTTAGCCTCTGCCTTCTCTGCCTTGGGTGGTGCCCCTGCTGTGTCTGCTCTGTGGTTCCTGCTATCAGCATACTTCCAATTCTGCTGTGTGATTCCAGCTCCTGGTTTAGGTCATACTACCTCCTCCCATGGTCCCTCCATTCTTCGCCACCCAAATCATGGGCAGGCCTGTGATTTCACTTTCAATCAGATGACCCCTGTCCCTCCTCCCTTACCCCTGAAGCCTAGAAGTTATGCTGGCTTCCTGCACTTGCTAATCTCTAGGTTATCTGCTTGTCTTACTTGAATTCCCAGCCTATCACCTATGTAACCAAATTATTTTTCACATTAGATACTCTGTAATAAATATTTGATAGTTTGCTTACCCACGTAGATCTTGAACATAAACTGGACTAGCGGAAATGCAGCCTATGATTCAAGGTGAGTGAATGGGAGGCTCCTCAGTCACTTGACTCAAAGTAATATGAGACTAGGGGACAGCCAATGAAAAGGTGTCTTGCAGCAGCCAGAGAATTGAAGGGAGGCACAGGGCTGGGCAAGCTGATGCTACGCTTCTACCCATTTGTATTATTCAGGACCTTGCTTCCAGGGCAACACAGCTCCCAAAACTCTCTAAAGGATCTTGGTGTGGAGGTATAGGCCATTGGGTTATTTTCCTCTTTTGCTCTTACAGACTCCTGTGCCTGTCAGATACCAGACCATTTGCTATCCTTCCCCATGGCCAATCATACCCCTTCCCTCAATAATGCCCACGCCCCCATCCATGCCCACACACACCAGACACAACAGACACTGGGACTTATTTTCTGGATAATTTTATTGTGGAGGATAATACAGGAGAGCAACTCCAGGTAAGTGGATGAGGCTGTAATGCCCTCCAGCTACCTGAGTCCCCAGGTGGTTTTTGGAGGCATCATAAGTTCCTGGGGAGACTGCAAGATTACAGTTGGTGTTTTAGATAGCTAATCAACATGGGAGGAATATCCAGCTGGTTGATGGCTTGTGGCTGGCCAGCCTGGCACAGGGCTCTGCGGATGACTAAACGGGCCTGTGATAGAAGTGACCGTGGAGTGGCTACAGCAAGAAGAAACAGGTCATGAGGAGCAATTATCAGCATAATTCTCCCACACAAGCCTACATCCACCCTCCCCTGGCTACTACAGCCCTAATGCTCTATCCTTTCCAAGAAATAAAACAGTCATTGGCAGAGCCAGAACCAGAAATTGGGCTAGTGCTCCCCACCCCCACCCAACCTTATCTTAGTGACCTTTCTCTAACATGGAATACATAACCTCTTCTCTACTGGGGCCACGGGAGAGGGAGGAAAATGGAGTTTTCTCCATTGCATCTCAGAGGATTGGCTTTTACAGTGATTTGGGGCCCTGAGATCTCCAAGCCTCGTGACCCAAGGCTGGCCTGTTCACCACTCACCTCGGGCCTGTAGCAGCAATGCAATGCCTTTATCATCTTGTGAGGTCAGGTCAAGGGATAGAGATGGAAGGTAGATATTAGCACCAAAATCTATTAACAGCTGGATGTACTCTGGCTCACAATTATGGTGTAGGCAGATTTCAAGGAGGGTGCGGGGTCGTGGGACACGAGCCAATAGGCCCTGGTCAGTGCAGTTGTAGTCAGGGTCTGCCCCGTGGAGCAAAAGCAGGCGGAAACAGTCAAGGTGCCCGTAGACTGCGGCCAAATAGAGGGGGCCAGAACATGAAGCTATGTTTGATGCCCAGACTGGTAGTTTAGCTTTGACGTTGGCCTCTGCACCATGGCCTAGGAGCTCCTGCAGGATAGCAACAGCACCATCACGGGCAGCTGTGAGCACGGGAGAGCAGTTGTTGTAGATGCTACCACCAGGGCAGGCACCAGCTTCCAAAAGCACACGTACACAGTCCAGATGGCCATGACTGACAGCAGTGAAAAGTGGCGTCTGCGCCTTGACATCCAAGCTGTCAACATCAGCGCCATGTGCTAAGAGGACCTGCAAACAGCTCAAGTGGCCATAAGAAGCAGCCAAGCGCAAGGGTGTCCCAGGAACGCCCCAGCCACTCCTGCTGTTGATGAAACGTTTGTAACGCTCCTGGCGCAAAAGCTGGTCCAAGGTATAGGAGTCGTTGTCATACACTGCTTGATTGAGAGCCTGCTTCTCCTCCGTGTCGGTGTCCTCCTCCTCCTTGTCGGGCTGCAGGAGGGAGAAGATCTTGGTGATGTCCATGAGGTTCATCTTGGCTAACTGGAGAACTATTCTCATTATGAGCACAAGGAAATGCCAGATCTGTGGGTGACATACAAGTGGGAGAGAATGAGGGTACCCATCAAAAGCCTGACCACACACCCTCCTTGAAATCTGCCTCCATTTCAACCCCTTGCCCCCTGCCCTTCACCATCAGGCTACTCATTCATGGGTCTCCTACTTCTCACTCCCAATCCCACTGTCTTATTTCAGGCCCCAAAGACACTGCCAAAACAGGTCAGGGCATTTTATAGTTTGATGCCTTTGCATATACTCTTCTGCCTACCCCTCAAACTCCTACTTCTAGGAAGCCTTCCCTAATCTCTTCTTCCTGCTCAGGGATTCTGAAGGATCACAACTAAACTTCAGCTATGAACTTTCAAACCACATTTCCGCTTATCTATATTCCCTTAGTGTATAAACTCCAGGGCAAGGACCCTGTATTCATCTTGTATTCCTCTACCCCTAGTAGGGCTATATCATGGCTGGAAATTTGGTAGATGCATTTTTCTCAGATCAGAATGTGTGGATTAGTAAGGTGGCTCTGGCCTGGCACTGGCTAGGCCAATAGAACCATACTTTGTGGTGTCAAGCTGTCATCCCTGAGCTTTCTGACATCAGTCTTTTGGGGCAAGCCCTTAACTCCATTTTCAGATAGTTTAACTCTTCACAGCCCCTCATATATGACTAAAGCTCCCTCACCCGAGTGTTCTGTAACCTTCCCTCAGATGAAGGCCCCACATTTCAGGAACAGAAATATTCAGGAAATTGGTATCGAATGATATTTACTGATTAAATGAAGAGGTGGCATTACAAAGAACATATTTCAAGTAAAATGAAGACAGATGGCAGGAAACAGTCGCGGTTCCCAGGGCAAATTTCCTCTCTGATTACAACTAGATTCTCCCCCAGGGCCAATTTAATCCAGGAGTCCCTTTGATTGCCAACGCTGCCTCCCCATTCCTCTGGTTTAACCCTTTTTCCATCCTCTCTGTCTGACCCAGCCTAGAGCCTTTGACTCAACCTTCAACTCTTCTCTTCCCACAATCCTCAGGCCCTACAAAACCACTCATGGCTCAATGTCTGACTCAACCTAACCTCTGACCTTACCAGTCCTATTCCTAGTGCTTCAGTGTCAAGGTCACCCACCTCAGTTTGTAATGTCATCAGGGTGAGCTGGCAGGTTTCTCAGAGCTTAAGTTTCCCTACTCTCCCATACCCTGCAGCCGAGGTCTCAGGGCCTCATACCTCCTTTTATTCACTGTCTACCCCCACCCCTCTTTGTTAGTCTGGGACCTCAGGTACCTACCTCATAGAAAGAAAATTATGAGGTGGGTGGGTAGGGTCACCCTAAACTTTAGGCCCCTCCCCACCCACCAGCATCAGCTCCATATATGGTCTTATTATTTATTTATTCTTGGGGTGCAATGGGAAGGACAGGAGTTTAGAAATCCAGCAGACCCAGATTTGCAGCTCAGCACTCTCAGTTCCTAGCTGAGTAATCTTGGGTAAGTCTCTTCCCTTCTTTGGGACTCAGTTTCCTCATCTATAAGACAGAAATGAAAGTCCCTTTCTCATGAAGTTGTTAGGAGTAAGAGGGCTACTACATACTCTGTACCTTCAGCCTCCTCACACTGGCTCCTCCCCCTCAACCATCTTAGGAGACCAAACAATAAACTTCTATGGTCCTTTGTCTCACTCTAGCTATCTTTCTCTTCATCTCTCCCTTCTTAACCAAACATATCCAAAGAGTTTTCTACTATGTACTTCACCACCTTCCATTCACTTATCCAATCTCTGTAGTCTGGCTTCACCCACCCTCAAACACACACCAAGAAAACTCTTCAAAAGGTCATCTTTGTGGTTAAATCCAGTGGATGTCTTGAAGATCTTTTCTTCCCTGACTTTTCTGGAATATCTATCCCTACAGACCACTCCTCCCTACAAACTCCTCCATCAGCTTCCTTGCCAGCATACTCTCCTGATTTTTCTCCTTTCTCATTCTCCCCTGAAATATTTACGTTCTCTTCTCCATCCTCTTCTCTCCAGTCACGCTCACCTTTATTCTGATTATTTTAAACCTCTCTGTCCAAGCCCCCAGCTCTCTCTTTAGCTCCAGGCATGTATCTACTGAGTTTCTTCAAGCACTTCAAAGTATCACATCACCACCACTACCACCATGATGAAACTTGATCCATATATCATTTCCTCACCATCTACCTGGTCAACCAAACCAAAAACCAAGACTCCTATCAATCCTCTTGTGTCTTTATCTCACTCTCATCAAATCCCATTAAGTCCTGTGGATTTTACCTACTAAAGACCTCTCCAGACCATCTGTCCTCTTCAGGGACCATTCTCATTAACCATGCTTTATCTAGGCCCCCACTGCCTTTTGCCTCAGCAGTTATAGTGGTCTCATAGGTAGTTTCTCTTTTCATTATTTTCTCAACATTGTTGATAAAGTGGTAATTTTAAAATACATATCTGATCTCTGCCAATCATCTGTTTTAAATACTTTAATGGCTCCCCTTTCTTTCCAGCTACAGCCCAGATACTTTAGCCCAGCTCAGAGGTCCTTCATGAACAAATCTTGGCCAATCTCTCCAGCCTCACTTCCTACTACTCCTTGACTTATACCTTGAGATCCAGTGACAAGAGACAAGAAATGATGGCTCTCCATATACACCATGTTTCTTTCTGCCACAAGCAACTCCTTCTGCCAAGTTAATTCCTCCAGAGAATTGTAACTCCTATATGGGTCTTTGTTTGCCCCCAGTGCAGATAAAGAGGCCATATGTGGTAGTGGCAAAACATGGGAGTTCTGCTTCTACCCCAGCTCTAGCATTTAGTAGCTGTGTGACTTAGGGCAGGTCACTTAATCTCTCTGTGCCAATTTCTTAATCTGTAAAGACAAAATAACAATAGTACCTGCCTTGGAAGGTTGTTAGGATTAAATGAGTTAGTACATAGTAAGTGCTTAGAATAGTGCCTGAAAGTAGTTCTCGGTAACTATTTTTACTATGAGGATGATTATTACTTATGTCTCCATTTTCTATGGCTATTGCTCCCTACTTAATGTTCTAGAACCTCAGAGCTGCAATGGACGTTGTAGATAACTTAATTTAATTTTTTCAATTTAGAGATGGGGAAACCAAGGTTCAGAGCAGAGCAGGGACTTTAGTAAGGTCACATGGTTGTTATTGCTAGTTGTCTCATGAACAAGAACTCAGAACACACTTATAATCCTGTACTTTTCAAAGCAATTTCATGTAACAAAATAGGTAATATTGTCCCCATTTTTTGGATGGAGGAAACTGAGTCCAGAGAGGGTAAGGGGTTTGCCATATGCCTTACATCAAGGCAAGAGCAGAGTCAGAAACAGAATCCAGGTTTCTCTACTCCTCCTCCTGTTCTTTCTGTTACAAGATGAAACACAAACACATAACCCCCTCCCTTGACTCCAGCAGAGTCACATTGCAGCTCCCAGGATCTTCAGCTTTTCAGTGTCATGATGAATTCCAGGGTCTTCAGTAATGGAAGGTTCTTTTACAAATAATTTCTTCTGAAAACTGGTAGGAATTCCCTCCTTAGTATTTTATTTTGGGGACTAGGGTCTGGGGAGATAATGTGGCAGGGAGTGGCAGAGGAAAATGCCGAAGCTCTTGCAAAGGTCATACCAAGAGCCCACAGCAGTGCTCATATAATGAGCCTCCAGAGGGAGACCAAGCCATGCTCTCCAGCTGGCTTTGGCACTGGAGTGAACTGTGCCTCCGTTAGATAAGGACAAGAAAATCCAGCTAGCCTGTTGTCTAACCTCACTTTGCTGTAGTTTATTAATCAAATAGTTATTATGTGCCTCCTATGTGCACGGAGCTCCTTCCTGATCCTAAAGATGTAGGAATTTTAAACCTTTTTTTGTGATACTGGTTCCTGTGACAAACTAGTGAAGTCTGTAAACGCCTTTCAGAATGGTTTTTACTACATAAAACACATAAAATTAAAGGAAACCAATTATAATAAAATGTGACTGTCAAAATATTATTAAATGCATGATATAGTAAGAGATGTTCTTTAGTAACACATTAAATTAAAAGGTCTAGTAACAATTTCTAAGTGGTAATAAATGACATTTCAAGATATCTGCCACAACTGTAATGTGATATGAAATATCTGTGGTTTCTTCTGGTAACCAAATTACAGGAACTGGTTATGCTACTGCCATTTGCTACCTGCATTCATCCTTGAAGGAAATAGTAAATTTTAGTTAGAGGTTAGGGGAAAAAAAGGTAATTGTCTACTCATCCAAGTTTCTGGACCTCTTGAATTCTATCTAAGGTCCTCTTGGTGTCTGTGAATACAGGTTAAGTACTCCTACAGGAAAGTGATTGGTTTCTGTGCACCCTAGAGCACTCCTTCAGGCATTAGTAGAACGTTTTTAAGCCTTACCTTCCTTCTCCCACCCTTAGGAGTTCTGCCCTTATGCCCTTAAACCCACTCCAAGGCACCCATACACACAGACTAGCCAACACCACCACACAGGGACACAAAGACAAATCTCCACACTTCCTGTAGTGTATAATCTCAATTGCTCTCAAGAAGCAGGTCTGTTTAGACTCGAGGTCCTAGGCAGACATATCCTCTTGGGACACACAAGGCAGGGAGCTGGCATTATATCCCTCCTCCCTCCTCCTGGTGGGTTACCCTAACGACCTCCCAAGCGCCTGCCCCAACTCCCACCAGGTCCCAGACCCAGCGGAAACAGCCTACAACGGGTAGTGGGTGATCACAGGTCTGCGGCCCGCAGTGGTCACTGTTCTCAAACCAGTCCTAGGCTCCAGGTACTCACCGGGCTTCAGCCTGAGGCCGTGCTGCCCGGGGTCGCTGCCCCCACCCGTCTGTGAAACATTGGGGCCTTGGTGTCCCCTCCTTAGGGAGCCTCTACGGCCCCAGCCTGGAGCAGCTGGGGCTCTCGGTTCCCACTGTTAACAATGCCGCTGAAAGACTAGGAGTCAGCCCCTAGTCTTGGTCCAAGGGGCTAATTTTAGGCTACCCTCCACCCCCTCTTCCCAGGCCGTGTTATCTTACCAGTGCCATTCTGGGAGCGATTTCAGTAAGAGGAGGGGCTCGCCTGCGGGGAAGTCCTGGAAGGACTGACTGACAGATAGACAGGTGCCTGGCGAGGCTAGGGTTCCTGCTCCCAGCCTGTCCTCCTATATCCCTCCCTGCCACTCAAATGGGAGACAGGGTGAGGCCCCCGAGCTGTGGGTGTTCCCACACCTCCACCAGGAAGCACTGAGAAGGCCCAGCCTCAGCCTAGCACACATTTTTTTTTTTCCTCTTCTGAACTGAGCCTCTCTGCATATCCTCCAACTCATTGCCCCTCCCCTTCCCCCACTGCTCAGAGTGAGGAGGAGGGTGGGAAGGAGAAGCCTCCATAACAGAATGTGTTCTCACTCAGCTTTTCTAAAGCTTAAGAAGGGCTTGGTCATTCATAAAGACCTTCCCAGTCCAGCAACCCACCAGGCTCAGCCTGAAGAAAATGCCCACAACCTCCCACTCTCCTCACCCTAAAGCATCACCATTAGTTTAATGTGTCCAGCACTGGGAACTTTGTCAAAAACTCAGCTCTCACTTTTTCTGCCCCCAAAACAGCCCTCTAGGGATCTGAACCCAGGTATTGTATCCTCCATGTCACCTTGTTTCAGGGAAAACAGCCTCAGCTCCTTCATCTTTCTTTCAATCTGGTATCTATTTAGTTCCCTCCCCAGTCTTGTCTACCTCACTCATGAAGTGGTCAAGCAATCTGCTTGCACATTGATAGTGCCAGGGAGCTCACAGAAGACCAGATCACTCCTCTGGAAAATGTTGGAATGTCCTAGTGTGATCAGTGACTCTGAAGATCAGAAACATCAAAAAGCATACCAGTTTCAGCTTAGCTTGAGCCAGTGGACTTTGTCGGAGGCCTCGTGCAAGCCCATTTGCAGTCAACAAATAAGCTATTATGATCCTCAAGATGATAGAGTAAGGTGTTATTCTTGAAAAAAAAGATTTGCAGGATTTTTTAATGTAAGTTTTTGTTGAGATAATTGTAATTCACATGTGGTTGTGGAATTAATACAGATTCCAAGTACACTTTACTGAGTTTCTCCCAATGCTAACATCTTGCAATACTATAGTACAATATCTCAAGTATGACATTGGCATTGATACAATCCACTTATCTTATTTAAATCTCCCCAGGTTTACTTTTACTTTTTCCTGTCTGTGTGTGTACATTTAATTCTATACAATTTTATTACATGTAGCTTGTGTATACCACCTTAGGCAATACACAGAATAGTTCTATCTCAATTAGGATATTTCACATTGCCTTTTATAGCCATATCTACTTCCTTCCTACTTCCTTTCCATTCTTCCCACCTTAGTCCCTAACCTCTGGAAACCTCTAACCTGTTCTTCATATCTATAATTTCAAACTTATATGAATGAAACCATACATTATATAAACATTTGGAATTAGCTTTTTCACTCAGTATGTCCTTGAAATTAATTCAAGTTGCTGTATGTATCAAGTTTGTTTATTTTTATTACTAAATATGATTTATAGTAGGTATGTAGCATAATTTGTTTAATTATTGACTGATTGAAGGACATGTGGGTCCCATTTACTATTTGTCTACTATGAATAAAACTGCTATGAACATCTGTGTACAGGTCCTTATCATTGTAGTTATATAGTAGGGTAGAGTGACTCCTTCGGCTTTACTATTTCATTTCAAGATTGTTTGAGCTATTTTAGTACCTGTATCTCTTTATATAAATTTTAGAATAAGCTTATCTATGCCTACAAAAAACCTCTTTGAGATTTTGATAGAAATTGTGTTAAATCTATATATCAGTTTGGGGAGAATTGAGTGCTTTGTTATACTGAGTCTTCCAGTGTATGCACATGGTGTGTTTTTACATTTATTTAGGTCTTCTTTGATTTCTTTTATCAGCATTTTGTACTTTTCAACATATGGATTGTATGTTTTGTTAAGAAAATACCTAAATATTTCAATTTCTGTGGTGCAAATGTACATGGCATTGGATTTTGATTTGGGTTTCCATGTATTTGGTTCTTCTGTTCCAAATGTTTGTTTCTTCTTGGAAATGCAGTTGGTTCACATGCACTCGTATGTTTATTGCAGCACTATTCACAATAGCAAAGACATGGAACCAACACAAATGCTCATCAGTGATAGACTGGATAAAGAAAATGTGGTACATATACACCATGGAATACTATGCAGCCATAAAAAAGAGTGAGATCATGTCCTTTGCAGGGACATGGATGAAGCTAGAAGCCAAATCCTCAGCAAACACAGGAACAGAAAACCAAACACTGTATGTTCTCACTCATAAGTGGGAGTTGAACAATGAGAACACAGGGACACAGGGAGGGGAACAACACACACTGGGGCCTGCTAGGAGGTGGGTGGCAAGGGGAGGGAGAGCATGAGGACAAATATCTAATGCATGTGGGGTTTCAAACCTAGATAATGAGTTGATAGGTGCAGCAAACCACCATGGCACATGTAATAAACCTGCATATTCTGCACGTGTATCCTGGAACTTAAAGTAAAATTAAATTAGATTTTAAAAAAAGAAATGTGATTTTGTGTGTGTGTGTTGATCTTGTATCCTAACTGAACTCCTTAGTTACAGGAAAGATTTTGTAATTGTTGATTGTTTACTTTTGTTTTTGTTTTTTGGTAAGTTTATTGGGATTTTCTACATAGCCAATCATGCCATCTGCAAATGAGGGCAATTTTATTTTTCCTTTTCCAATCTGTATGCCTTATTTGTTTTCTTTGCCTTAATACAATAGCCAGAACATCCAGGACTATGTTGATAAAGAGTTGTGAGAGAGGACATGTTTGCCTTTTCCCAGTCTTAGAGAATTAGTATTCAGTTGTTCACAATTAGGTATGATGTTAATTGTACTTGTTTCAAAGATGCCCTTTATCAAGCTTATGAAATTCTCTTCATAGTTTTCTGAGTTTATCAGGAATGAATGTTACATTTTGTTAAATGCTTTTTTTTCCTCCATCAGCTGATGTGATCATTTCATTTTTCTTTCTTTAATCTCTTGACTAGTGGATTATGTCTGTTAGTTTCAAATGTTGAACCAGACTTGCATTCTTGAAATTAGCCACATTTGGTAATGGCGTATAATTCTTTTTTATGCATTGTGGGATTCGGTTTGCTAATACTTTTGGTGAGGAATTTTGCATCTGACTTGATGAGAAATATTGGTTTATAGTTTTCTTTTTTTGTTCTGTCTTCGGTTTTAGTATCAGAGTAATAATGGCCTCACAAAATGAGTAGGGAAATGTTTTCTCTTTTTCTATTGCTGAAAGAAATTGTGTAAAATTGGTGTTAATTCTTCTTTAAATTTTTGGTAGACTTGTCCAGTGAAACTGCCTGGACCTAGAGATTTCTTTTTCTAAAACCTTTAAATAATAAACTGCATTTCTTTAATGGGTATAGAATTATTCATATAACCTATTTCACCTCTTTTAAAGTTTTGATAGTTTGTGGTTTTTGAAAAATTGGTCCATTTTTTAAAAGTTGTTGAATTTATGATGGTAAAGTTATTCCTAGTATTCTTATTTGTAATTAATTATTTTATTATGGCTATATATGTACACACACACATATATATTACCGATTTAACCATTTATAAGTGTACAATTCAGTGACACTAACTACATTCACGGTGCTGTGCAAACACCATCATTATCCGTTTCCAGAGTTTTTTTTTAAATCATCTCAAACAGAAACTTAAAATAAAAATTCCCCATTCCCCCCCTCCTTTCAGCATCTTACAACTTTCTGTCTCTATGAATTCACCTATTCTAGGTACTTCATGTGAGTGAAATAATACAATAATTTGGTTGTGTGTGTGAGTGTGTGTGTGTGTGTAGCTTATTTCACATAGAATAATGCTTGCAAGCTTCATCCATGATGCAGCATATATCAGAGCTTCATTCATTTTTAAGGCTGAATAGCGTTCCATTGTATGTATGTACCATATTTTGTTTATCCAATAATCCTTTGATGGACGCTCAGATTGTTTTTTCTTTGGGGCTATTATGAATACTACTATGAACATTCATGTGTAAGTTTTTGTATGAACTTGTCTTCATACATTTATCTTGTGTATATACCTAGGAGTAGAACTGCAGGGTTATATAGTAGCTTTATAATTTTTTTGAGGAAAAGAGACACACTGTTTTTCCATTACAGGTGCACCATTTTATATTCCCACCAGCAATGTATGAGTTCCAAATTTTTCATATCCTAGCCAATATTTGTCATTTTCCTTGTTTTTATTATAGCCATCTCAGTAGGTGTGAGGTGGTATCTTGTGGTTTTGGTTCTCATTTCTCTAATTACTAATGATGTTGGCCTCTTTTAATGTGCTCATTGGTCATTTATACATCGTCTTTGGAAATATGTCTATTCAAGTACTTTGCCATTTTTTTAAATTTTAGAACATACTCATGTTTATTAGCTGGTTTATACTTGAGAAAGCAAAGGTAGGTACACAAAGAGCTGTTTGACAAAGTCTCAGTTATCAAAAGATAGTATTTATCTGTCTGCCCTACTCAGAGGGCACTTACATCTACTCCTAGGTGACTGTCCTCTGGAATGCAACCATTCAGTTTATGACATTGCACTGCTGTTGTATTGCACACAGAATGCAGACCTGTGTGCATCTAAGTGTCAAAGAAGTGGTCCATTAAACACACTAAAAGCACTAGTTCTAAATGTCAAATTTAAATGTTAGTAACTACCAAACACTAATTATGTAATAGAATGGTCAGAAAAACAAGCTTTGAATACTGTGTAAACTATAGGCTCTTATAAAATATAGGCTCTCATGAGCTGCCTCCAACTTATTTCCTTCCTTGGCCAAAGCCTGTGCATTCACGCCAAATCAAGTACCTATAATGCAACACTTTTATTTAAAAATTGTGATAAAAACAGATAACATAAAATTTACCATTTCAACCATTTTAAAGTATACAGTTCAGTAGTGTTAAGTATATTTACATGTTGGTGCAACAGATCTCCAGAACTTTTTCCCACTTGCAAAATTGAAACTCTATATTCATTAAACAACTCTCTAACTCTCCTTTCCCCCAACCCCTGGAAAGCACTATTTTACTTTTTATTTCTATGAATTTGACTCCTGTAAATATGTAATATAAATGCAACCATGTGATATTTGTCTTTTCATGACTGACTTACTTCACTTAGCAGATGTCCTCAAGGTTCATCAAAGTTTTCATTAGTAGTATGTATTAGTCCGTTCTCACATTGCTCTAAAGAACTACGTGAGACTGGGTAATTTATAAAGAAAAAAGGTTTAATTGACTCACAGTTCCACAGACTGTACAGGAAGCATGGCTGGGGAGGCCTCAGGAAACTTACAATCATGCCAGAAGGCAAAGAGGAAGGAGTCACATCTTACATGTCCAGAGTAGCAGGAAGAAAACAAAAGGGTAGGTGGTACACACTTTTAAATGATAAGATCTCATGAGAACTCACTCACTATCATGGGAACAGAAAAAGGGAAATCCACCCCATGATCCAATCACTTCCCACTAGGCCCCTCCTCTAACACTGGTGTATTAGCCAGGGTTATCTAGAGGGACACAAGTAATTGAATATATATTCATAAATACATATATATATAGAACATATATATATAAATATATATGCTGTATGTGTGTGTGTGTGTGTGTGTGTGTGTGTATATATATATATATATATATATATATATATATATATATATATATATAGAGAGAGAGAGAGAGAGAGAGAGAGAGAGATTATTACTAAGTATTAACTCACACAATCACAAGATTCACACAATAGGCTGTCTGCAGGTTGAGGAGCAAGGAGAGTCAGTCTGAGTTCCAAAACTGAAGAACTTGGAGTCTGATGTTCGAGGGCAGAAAGGATCCAACATGGGAGGAAGATGTAGGCTGAGAAACCAGGCCAGTCTCACATGTTCACGTTTTTCTGCCTGTTTTATATTTGCTGGCAGCTGATTAGATTGTGCCCACCAGATTAAGGATGGGTCTGCCTTCCCCAGCCCACTGACTCAAATGTTAATCTCCTTTGGCAACACCCTCACACACACACCCAGGATCAATACTTTGCATCCTTCAATCCAATCAAGTTGACACTCAGTATTAACCATCACAAGTCCACCCCTTGTCAACGTGAACACATACACATCTCTTGAGATCATACATAATTTTCAAATAAAGACAATAATAAGGTCATAATTATGCCTAACATAATACAACTATTCTTCCTATGACCAGAAATGCGCCAATCCCCAACCGAAATATGATTGTGTAAAGTTAACAATACTTAAATGCTGATATGATGTCAATAAAGCTTATATCACATGATAGAGGAAAAGGAAATATAATGAAGATATTTTCTTAGTACAAATGTATACATGCACAAACATGTTTTTAGCAAAAGAAGGAAGAAATACTCATGACAGTTACAGTCTTTCTAGCTGCAGCTGGTCACGTGGTCATAGTTGGTATTGATGACTACCTTCTACTACCCATTCTACATTCCCTTTTCCTTCAGCAAGCACCTCAGCAGGTGGTGGTTTTTTTTCCTGGTGGGGTGACCCAAACCTTCATTCCTGAGGGGTCGGGACCATTTGTAGTCCTGCCTGGATTGGGCTGTTGTAGTTTCCCATTGACCTTAATCACAGGGTATGGCAATACTAAGAGACACCCTAATGGATCTCCTGTATTCAATGATTCTTCCTTACCTCCATTATGGAGTAGTGACTGATTTCATCTTGATAGTCTGAGTCAATCACCCAAGCCAACACTGCAACTCTCTTCTTAACCTGTTGACTTAGAGGTAGGAGGAGCCCAAAGTGTCCAGGTGGCAATCTTAACTTCCAGTTTAATGGAATCGTTTTCATGTGTTCTGGTGGCAGCCTTTCTCCCTCTGGTACTAAGTTCTTTAGGCCAGCAGAACATTATATCGCAGGAACATGAAGCAAAAATTTTCCTAGTGGAGCAAGAGAGGTAATGGTGAGTGGTGCCACTTCCACTTCCACCCCTTGATTCCTGGACCCATGAATCCTGGCTCTGGGAAAAACAGAACCATATACTGGATGCTGATTCAGAATGTACACAGCCTTTTTGAGAACTCTGCCCCACCTCTGCAAAGTATTGTCACTTAGTTAGCATTGTACTTGTGATTTCAAAAGACCATTCTACCATTCGATCAATCCAGCTGCTTCAGGATGATGGAGAACATGAAAAGACCAGTGCATTCCATAAGCATGAGCCCACTGCCACACTTCTGTAGCTGTAAAGTGAGTGCCTTGGTCAGGGGCAATGGCAATGCTATGTGGAATACCATGACATTGGATAAGGCATTCTGTGAGTCCTCGGATGGTAGTCTTGGGAGAAGCATTGAGTGCAGGATAGGAAAACCCATATCCAGAGTATGTGTCTATTCCAGTGAGGACAAACCTCTGCCCCTTCCATGATGGAAGAGGTCCAATATAATCAACGTGCCAACAGGTAGCTGGCTGATCACCTCGAGGAATGGTGCCATATCGAGGGATCAGTGTTGGTCTCTGCTGCTGGCAAACTGGGCACTCAGCGGTGGCCATAGCCAGGTCAGCCTTGATGAGCGAAAATCCATGTTGCTGACCCCATGTGTAACCTCAATGCCTGCCACCATGGCCACTTTGTTCATGGGCCCATTGGGCAATAACAGGGGTGGCTAGGGAAAGAGGCTGAGTGATGTCTACAGAACAGGTCATCCTATCCACTTGATTATTAAAATCCTCCTCTAGTGAAGTCACCCATTGGTGACCACTCATGTAGAATTCAAATATCTTCACAGTTTTTGACCACTCTGAGAGGTCCATCCACATACCTCTTCCCTAAATTTCTTTGTCACCAATTTTCTAATTATGCTTTTTCCAATTCCCTGACCATCCAGCCAAACCATTGGCTACAGCCTATGAGTCAGTATATAATCACACATCTGGCTATTTCTCCTTCCATACAAAGTGCACAATGAGGTGCACCGCTCGAAGTTCTGCCCACTGGGAAGATTTACCTTCACTATTGTCCTTCAGTGATTTCCTAGAAAAGGGCTGTAGTGCTGCAGCTGTCCAGTTTTGGGTGTTGCCTGCATATCGTGCAGAACCATCTGGGAACCAGGCCCTAGTCTTCTCTTCATCTGTCAACTGATCATAGGGAACTCCCCATGAGGCCATCAGTGCAGGCTGAGGGTGGAAGGCAGGGTGGCAAGAGTAGAAACCATGGGCATTTGAGCCACTTCCTCATGTAACTTAGATGTGCCTTCGGGACCTGCTCGACCCCAATCATGTATATACCACTTCCATTTGACGATGAAATGCTTCTGTGCATGACTCACTTTATGGCTAGATGGGTCAGAAAGCACCCAGTTCACGAGAGGCAGTTCAGGTCACATGGAGACTTGATGACCCATAGTCAAACGTTCAGTTGTGGAAACTGAAAGCCCAGTAAAAAACCCAGTAAAAAGCTCCACCAAAGCCCAGTAAAAAGCCAAGAGCTGTCTCTCAATAGGAGAGTGGTTATTTGCAGAAGATGGCAGGGTCTTGCTCCAAAATCCTAGAGGCGTCTGCTGTAATTCATCTATGGGTGCCGCCAAAGACTCCAAACAGCATCCCTACCTGCCACTGACACCTCAAGCATCACTGGATCTGCTGGGTCATATGGCCCAAGTGGCAGAACAGGTTACACAGCACCCTGGACTTATTGCAGAGCCTTCTCCTGTTCTGGACCCTACTCAAGCTGGCAGCCTTTCAGGTCACTCAATAAATGGGCCAGAGTAACACACTCAAATATGGAATGTGTTGCCTCTAAAATTCAAATAGGCCCATGAGGTGTTATGCCTCTTGCTTGACTGTAGGAGGGGCCAAATGCAGAAACTTATTCTTCACCTTAGAAGGAATATGTCATCAGGCCCCACACCACTGGATCCCTAGAAATTTTACTGAGGTAGAAGGTCCCTGAGTTTTAGTTGGATTTATTTCCCATCCTCCAGCACATAAATGTCTCACCAATAAGTCCAATGTGTTTGCTACTTCTTACTCACTGGATCTAATCAGCATAATGTCATCAATGTAATGGATAAGTGTGATATCTTGTGGAAGCAAAAAGCGATCAAGGTCTCTCCGAGTAAGATCATGACACAAAGCCGGAGAGTTGATATACCCCTGAGGTAAGACAGTGAAGGTATACTGCTGGCCTTGCCAGCTGAAGGTAAATTGCTTCAGATAGGACTTATGGACAGGAATGGAGAAAAAGGCATTTGCCAAATCAGTGGCTGCATACCAGGTACCAGGAGATGTGTTAATTTGCTCAAGCAATGAAATCGCATCTGGTACAGCAGCTGCAATTGGAGTCACCACTTAGTTAAGCTTACAGTAATCCACCGTCATTCTCCAAGGTCCGTCTGTCTTCTGCACAGCCAAATGGGAGAGTTGAATAGGCAAGTGTTGGGAATCACCACCCCTGTATCTTTCAAGTCTTTGATAGTGGCACTAATCTCCACAATCCCTCCAGGGATGAGATATTGTTTTTGATTTACTATTTTTCTAGGTAGAACCAGCTCTAATGGCTTCCATTTGGCCTTTCCCACTATAATAGTCCTCACCGTACCAGTCAGGAAGCCAGTGTTGGAGTTCTGCCAGCTGCTAATTATGTCTATGCCAATTATGCATTCTAGCACTGGGGAAATGACCACAGGATGAGTCCAAGGACCCACTAGACCCACTGCAAGTCAGACTTGAGCTAAAACTCCATTAATTACTTCATCTCCGTAAGTCCATACTTTAACTGGAGGACCACAGTGATGCTTTGGGTCCCCTGGAATCCACATCAGCTCAGAGCCAGTGTCCAGTAGTCCCTGAAATGTCTGATAATTTCCCTTTCCCCAGTGCACAATTCCTGTGGTAAAAGGCCCAAGATCTCCTTGGGAGAAGAATGGGAGAAAGCCTAACAACATAAATTTTGGTAATGTAGTGCAGTCCTTCCTAAAGGGTCCCAACCTCCCCTTCATTCAAGGCATTCTGGGTCTGTAAACTGGCTGAAGTCTGGAAATTGATTGAGGGGCCATGATTCTCTGTTTTTATAATTCATATTAGTCTTTTATCCATTCGACCTAGAAATTTTCTACTTGTATAAATTATGTAAGAATTCAGTAGGCTTCCTATCAATTTCACTTCTAGGAATACGGTAATTAATTAGCCTATGCCAGAGCTCTACACGAGTTAAACTATTCTGATTGCTGCTTTGCCTCTGCTGTCCATTATGGTAGCTACACCCACCTTACCCTTAACAATTGAGTGCCACTACTTGGCCCCTGCCACCTTGAGATCCAATTATTCCCACTGTATTTACATTTTGTACTTGAGTAACTGTGGTTCCCACTGTTAGATCTGACATACAGAGAACAGCAATTACAGGGCTCCTCAAAGATGCAGGTGCTGCCCTCACAAATCTATTTCTCAAGGCATTGGTCAAGGGTATATTTTCTGGATCCTCCAAGCTGGGATGAGTAAGTCTGAAATGACTAATCCACTCCACTGTCCCAATCTCCCTAAGCCTTTAGATCCCTTCCTCTACATTAAACCAAGGGAGATCAGGCATTTCAAGTTCGCTCACAGTGGGCCATCTTCTAATCCATATTTCAGCTAACCAAGCAAATAAACTATTATAACCTTTTTTAACTCCCCAAGCTGCAAAATTAAATGCAGAGTCCTTACTTAGTGGGTGTGAATAAATAAATTCAGTCTGATCAAACTCTGCTCCTTCTGCCATCATCCCACACCCTTAATATCCATTCCCATGCCTGTTCTCCAGATTTCCATTTATATAAATTAGACAACTCTCTTTCTTTTCAAATGTAGCGCACCTCCTCATGGGTCACACTCTCAACCTCATCTGTAGGGGCCAAGTGGGACTTGAGTCTAGTTATTGGTCTATTAGCAAACAGGGGTGTTGGGGGTGGCTCCTGAGGAGAATGAACATTACCTTGCCTGGTAACTGCCTCAGGGGAGGCCATCACTGTTGCCTCAGGCAGCACAGCGTTTATATCCTCAGACAAAGGTGGAATGGCTCATGGCAGTATAGGTTAGGGAGGGGGTGTTGCCACTACTGAGGAGGGGGAAGCTGTTTCTTCTGGCAAAAATGTTCATCAGAGTTTACAAACTCAGTGTCCCAAGCTTCATCAGGGTCTTCCCATATGTCCCCAATCCAAGTTGCAGGGTCCTATTGTTTTCCAAATCAATGCCCTCACGTTAACAGTAGACACCTGGCAAGGCTGTGCATGCACCTTTCGTTCCAGGTCAGCTACTCAACTGATAAGAGCTTGTGTGTATTTTTCCACAATTTCTGCTCTTTCTCTACAGAAGATAAGACTCCCACTCAGGGCAATCCTAGCAGATTTAAGGCTCTGTATCTGCTTCTGAAGCCGGGAGATAGAATCCCTGAGTTCATTATTTTCTTTCATCACTTTTGCTACTGAACTTAGGGACAACCAACCAGCTTCATTATGTTCCTTGGTTCTCCACATATGGTCAAAGGTATTTTGTATAGAGTCACTAAACTCCTTGCCTCTCAGAAGCAATGATTCAGGAGTGTCAAATGCATTTATTTTGCAAAACTATCTAAACAGTTCAAGGCAAGAACTATCAGTGTTTTCCATAATATTAGAAGTAGAGTACTTAGTATTTTTGGTTTTAATCATATGAAGCAGCCAACTCCAGAACCTCCCCACTTCTGGTACCAAAATCTGTATTAGGGTTCTCCAGAGGGACAGAAGTAATGGAATATATGTGTATATATATGTGTGTATATATATATACACACACACATACATACACACACACAGAGACATATATATACACATATATATGTGTATATATGTGTATATGTACATATATGTGTGCATATATATAGCAGATTTTATTAAGTATTAAGTCACACAATCACAAGATCTCACAATAGGCCATTTGCAGGTTGAGCAAGGAGAACCAGTCTGAGTTCCAAAACTGAAGAACATGAAGTCCTATGTTCAAGGGCAGAAAGCATCCAGCATGGGAGGAAGACGTAGGCTGGGAGGCTAGGTCAGTGTCGCATTTTCACATTTTTCTGCCTACTTTAGATTTATTGTCAGTTGATTCAATTATGCCCACCAGATTAAGGGTGGTGGGTCTGCCTTCCCCAGTCCACTGATAGAAATGTTAATCTCCTTTGTCAACACCCTCACACACACACCCAGGATCAATACTTTGAGTCCTTCAACCCAATCAAGTTGACACTCAATATTAACCATCACAACTGGGGATTACAATTCAACATAAGATTTGGGTGGTGACAAAAATCCAAACCATATCATAGTATGTTACAGAATTTTCTTCCATTTTAAAGCTGAATAATATTCTATTGTATGTATATGTCACATTTTGTTCATTCATCCATCACTGGATGCTTGGGTTGCTCCCACCTTTTGGCTTTCATTAATAATGCTACTATGAACATTGGTCTACAAGCATCTAGTTGAGTTCCTGCTTTCATTCAATTCTCTTCGGTATATACCCACAGAAGTGGGATTGCTGGATCGTGTGGAAGCCCTATTTTAAAGTTTTTAGAAACTGCCATGTTGTTTTCTATATCGGTTGCACCATTTTAAAATCCCATCAATAATGCACAAGGGTTCAGATTTCTCTACATCTTTGCCAACATTTGTTATATTCTGATTTTTATTTTATAGTAGCCCTTCTAATGGGTGCAAGATAATATCTCATCATGGTTTTGATGTGTATTTCCCTAATGATTAATGATATTGAGCATTTTTTTCATGTGCTTTTTTGCCATTTGTATATTACCTTTGGAGAAATGTCTATTCAAGTTCTTTGCACATTTTAAATTTATTTATTTGGTTTGTTTCATTGTTGTTTTGTTGTAGGAGTTCTTTATTATTCTGGGTATTAACCCTTTATCAGATATATAATTTGTAAATGTTTTCTGCCATTCCATAAGTTGCCTTTTCACTCTGTTATTAATTTTCGATGAACACAATTTTTAAGTTTGATGTATTACCATTTGTCTATTTTTGCTTCTGTTGCCTGTGCATTTCATGTCATAGCCATGAAATCACTTCCAAATCCCATGTCATGAAGTTTTGGCCTATGTTTTCTTCTGGGATTTTTATATTTTGGGGTCTTACATTTAGGTCTTTAATTCATTTTGAGTTAATTTTTGTATATAAGATAAGGGTTCTTTTGTATGTGAATATCCAGTTTTTTCAGAACCATTTTTTGAAAATACTCTCCTTTTCCCCATTGAGTGGCCTTAGCATTTGTGGAAGATAATTTAACCATATACATGAGGATTTATTTCTGGATTTCTATTTTCTTCCATTGGTCTGCATGTCTGTTTTTATGCTAGTACTACATTGTTTTAATGCTAGTACTACATTGTTTTAATTACTATAGCTCTGCCTCGGACTTCCAGTACTGTTTTGAATAGAAATGGTGAGAATGAATATCTTTGTCTTATTCCTGACCTTACATGAAATGCTTTCAATCTTTAATCATTGAGTATGATGTTAGCTGTGTACTTTTCCCATTTCTAAATTAGGTTTTTGTCTATTTGTTGTCGAGTTTAGGAGTTCATATATCTGAGACACTAAACCCTTATTAGATAAAAGTCATCAAATATTTCCCACCATTTTGTGGGTTGTCTTTTCACTTTATTTGGTTCTCTTTCTGTGCTGCCATCCCAAGTTTCAATATTTGAGAATGTTTTTATCATTTCCTTGCTGGAATTACAGCGTTCTCTTAAGTGTGGTTTTTTATTGCTAAGGTCTTTCTTTGTGAATGAAAAGAGCATGAGACACGTCTAGTCAGCCATCTTGATAATGTCTCTTTCACTTTCTTAATAATGAGCTTTGATACATAAAATTATTTAATTTTAATGAAGTTCAATTTATCTATTAACTGCTTTGTGGTTTGTGCTTCTTGTGTCCTCTACAAATGCGTTGCTAAACCCAAGGACATGAAGATTTACACCTTTATTTTTTTAACAATAGTTTTACAGTTTTATCTATTATACCTGGGTCATTGATCCATTTGAGTTAATTTTTGTTTATGTTGTGGGGTAAACATCCAACTTTGTTACTTTGCATATGCAAATTCAGTTTTTCTAGTATCATTTGTTGAAGAAACTTTTTTTTTTTTTTTTTTTTTCACTCATTGAATATACCTGGAAGCTTTGTCCAAAAAAAAAAAAAAAAAAAAAAGAAAGAAAGAAAGAAATAGCCATAGATGTGTTGGTTTGTTCGGACTCTCAGTTCTACGTCACTGGTCCATATGTCTATCACTATGTGAAAATCACACTTTTAAAAAATTTATACAAATGTATAGGGTACATGTGAAATTTTGTTACATATATATACTGTGTGGTGATCAGTTCAGGGTGTTTAGGGTTTCCATCACGTGAGTATAATATAGTTTTGTTAACTGTACTCACCCTACTCTGCTATCAAATATTGGATATATTCCTTCAATCCAACTGTATGTTTGTACTCATTAACCCACTTCTCTTCATCCTCCTCAATTCTCCCATTCACCCTTTCCAGTTGATATAGTTTGGATATTTGTCCTTTCCAATCTCACGTTGAAATTTGATCTCCAATGTTGGAGGGAGTTCCTAATGGGAGGTGTTTGAGTTATGGGGATGGAACCTTCATGAATGGCTTGGTTCCATCCCCATGGTAATGAATGAGTTGTTACTCTATCAGTTCATGGTAGAGTTGGTTGTTTAAAAGAGTATGACACTGCTCCTCACCCTCTTTCCTCCTCATCCCTGATCATGTGTTGCCTGCTCCACTTCACTTTGCACCACGATTGGAAACTCCCTGAAACTTTCACTAGAAGCAGATGTTGGTGCTATGCTTTTTGTACAGCTTGCAGAACCAGGAACCCAATAAACCTATTTTTTAAAATAAATTACCTAGCTTCATGTATGGTAATGCAAATGGACTAAGGCATCAGTCTCTGTTATCTATCTTTTCCCTCTCTACTTCCATGTAATCAAACTTTTTAGCTCCCACATATGAGTGAGAACATGTGATATTTGTATTTTTGTACCTGGCTAATTTCTTTTAAGATAATGACTGCTAGTTCCATCCATCTTGCTGCAAATGACTTCATTCTCTCATATAGCTAAGTTGTATTCCATTGTGTATACATACCACATTTTCTTTATCCATTCATTCATTGATAGACATATTGATGGAGTGCATGTATTACTTGATATATTTCTTTCCCTTTGGATAGATACTTAGTAGTGGGATTGAATGATAATTTTACTTTTTTTTTTTGAGATCTCTCTCTACTTCTTTCCATAGTGTCTGTACTAATTTACATTCCCACCAACAGTGTATAAGAGTTCTGTTTTCTCTGCATATGATTTTTTCATATTTTTAATAATAGCCATTCTGACTGGGGTAAAATAATATCTTATTATGGTTTTGATTTGCATTTCTCTAATGATTAGTGATGTTGAGAATTTTTTAAAATTATACTTTAAGTTCTAGGGTACATGTGCACAACATGCATGTTTGTTACATATGTATACATGTGCCATGTTGGTGTGCTGAACCCATCAACTCGTCATTTACATTAGGTATATCTCCCAATGCTATCCCTCCCTCCACCCCCACTCCACAACAGGCCCTGGTGTGTGATGTTCCTCTTCCTGTGTCCAAGTGTTCTCATTGTTCAATTCCCACCTATGAGTGAGAACGTTTGGTGTTTGGTTTTCTGTTCTTGTGACAGTTTGCTGAGAATGATGGTTTCCAGTTGCATCCGTGTCCCTACAAAGGACACAAACTCATCCTTTTTTATGGCTGCATAGTATTCCATGGTGTGTATGTGCCACATTTTCTTAATCCAGTCTGTCACTGATGGACATTTGGGTTGATTCCAAGTCTTTGCTATGGTGAATAGTGCCTCAATGAACATACATGTGCATGTGTCTTTATAGCAGCATGATTTATAATTCTTTGGGTATATACCCAGTAATGGGATGGCTGGGTCATACGGTGTTTCTAGTTCTAGATCCTTGAGGAATCGCCACACTGTCTTCCACAATGGTTGAACTAATTTACAGTCCCACCAACAGTGTAAAAGTGTTCCTATTTCTCCACATCCTCTCCAGCACCTACTGTTTCTTGATTTTTTAATGATCGCCATTCTAACTGGTGTGAGATGGTATCTCATTGTGGTTTTGATTTGCATTTCTCTGATGACCAGTGATGATAAGTATTTTTTCATGTGTCTGTTGGCTGCATAAATGTCTTCTTTTGAGAAGCATCTGTTCATATCCTTTGCCCACTTTTTGATGGGGTTATTTGTTTGTTTTCTTGTAAATTTGTTTGAGTTCTTTGTAGATTTTGGATATTAGCCCTTTGTCAGATGGGTAGATTACAAAAATTTTCTCCCATTCTGTAGGTTATCTGTCCACTCTGATGGTAGTTCCTTTTGCTGTGCAGAAGCTCTTTACTTTAGTTTAATTAGATCCCATTTGTCAATTTTGGCTTTTGTTGCCATTGTTTTGGTGTTTTAGACATGAAGTCCTTGCCCATGCCTATGTCCTGAATGGTATTGCCTAGGTTTTCTTCTAGGCAATATTTCTGGGTTCTCTATTCTTTTCCATTGGTCAATGTGTCTGTTTTTAAATCAGTACTATGCTGTTTTGGTTACCATAGCTGTGTAATATATTTTCAAATTTGGTAATGTGATACCTCCTGCTTTGTTATTTTTGCACATGATTGCTTTGGCTATTTGGGCCCTTTTTTGCTTCTATAAGAATGTTGGGATTGATTTTTTTCCATTTCTGTGAAAGATGTCATTGATATTTTGATAGGGACTGTATTGAATCTGTAGATTGCTTTGGGTAGTATAATTACCTTAACAATATTAACTCTTATTCCTGAGCATCACTAGTTTGTGTCCTCTTCCGTTTTGCTTCATTGGTATTTTGTAGTTTCCTTGAAGAGGTCCTTCACCTCCTTGGTTACATTTATCATTTATTCCTAGGTTTTTTTTTTTTTTTTTTTTTTTTTTTTTTTTTTGTAGCTAGTGTAAATAGGATTTTCTTCTTGATTTATTTTTTTCAGCTAATTCATAATAGGTATATAGAAACACTGCTGATTTTTGTATGTTGATTTTGTATTCTAGGACTTTACTGAGTTTATCAGTTCTAAGAATTCTTTAGTGGACTCTTCAAGGTTTTCTAAATATAAAGTCATGTCATCTGAAAAGAAATTTTTGACTTCCTCTTTTCCAATTCAAATGTCTTTTATTTCTTTCTCTTGCCTCACTGCTCTGCCTAGAATTTCCAGTGCTATGTTAAATGAGAGTGGTAGAAGTTGGTATCCTTGTATTGTTTTAGTTTTTACGGGAAATATTTTTAGCTTTTCCCCATCTGGTATGATGTTAGCTGTGGATTTTTCATATATGCCTTCATTATGTTAGGGTATGCTCCTGCTATGCCTACATTGTTGAGAGTTTTTATCATGTAGGAATGATGAATTTTATCAAATGTTTTTTTCTGTACCTGATGAGATAATCATATGGCTTTTGTTCTTAATTGTGTTGATGTGTTTTATCATGTTTACTGATTTGTGTATGTTGAACCATCCTTTCATCCCTGGATTAAATCCCAATTAATAATGATGTATTATCTTTTTCTTGTCCTGTTGGATTCAATTTGCTCTTTTGTTGAGAATTTTTTCAGCTATGTTCATCAGGAATATTGGCCTATAGTTTTCGTTTTCTGTTGTATCTTTATCTGGTTTTGGTATCAAGGTAATGCTGGCCCTGTAGAATGAGTTAGGGAGAATATCCTCTTCAACAACTTTTGCAATACTTTGAAGAAAACTGGTGCTAGTTTTTCTTTATGTGTTTGGCAGAAATAGGCAGTGAAGCCACCCAGTACTGGGTTTTCTTTGCTGAGGGACTTTTAGTTACTGAATAAATCTGGTTACTCATTATTGGTCTGTTCAGGTTTTCTATTTCATCATGATTCAGTCTTGGTAGGTTGTATGTGTCTAGGACTTGATCCATTTCTTTTAGGTTATCCATTTTTTGGCATATAATTATTCATAATAGTCTCTTATAATCTTGTTTTATATGTGATACCAGTTTTAATGTCTTCTCTTTCATTTATGATTATTTTAACTTTTATTTTAGGTTCAGGGGTACATGGGCAGGTTTGTGATTAGCAATGTCGAGCACTTTTTCATATGCTTATTGGCTGTGTGTATATCTTTTTTTTTTTTAAGTGTCTGTCCATGTCCTTTGCTACTTTTTAATATTTTTTTAACTTGTAAATTCGTTTAAGTTTCTTGTAGATTCTGGATATTAGACCTTAGTTCGATGCATAGTTTGTAAATATTTTCTCCCATTCCACAGGTTGTCAATTTACTATGTTGATAGTTTCTTTAGCTGGGGAGAAGCTCTTTAGTTTAGTTAGATCCCATTTGTCAATTTTTGTTTTTGTTGCTATTGCTTTTGGCATGCTCATCATGAATTCTTTACAAGACCTTATGTCCAGAATGTTATTTCTTAGGTTGTCTTCCAAGATTTTTATAGTCTTAGGTATTATATGTAAGTATTTAATCCATTTTGAGTTGATTTTTGTATATGGTGTATGGAAGGCATCCCATTGCAGTCTTCTGAATATGGCCAGCCAGTTATCCTAGCACTTTTTGTTGAACAGGAACTCCTTTTCCCATTACCTGTTTTTCTCAACTTTGTTGAAGACTATATGGTTGTAGGACTGCAGCATTATTTTGGGGTTCTCTATTCTGTTCCAATTTTCTATGTCTGATTTGTTTTTTGTAATATGCTATTTTGTGTTTTGGTTAGTGTAGCTTTGTATTATAGTTTGAAATTGGGTAACGTGATACCTCCAGATTTGGTTTTGTTTGTTGTTTTTTTATTTGTTTTTGCTTAGGATTGCGTTAGGTATTTGGGTTCTCTTTTGGTATAAACTTCAAAATAGTTTTTCTAATTCTGTGAAGAATTTCGTTGTTAGTTTGACAGGAATAGCGTTGAATCTGCAAATTGCTTTGGGAAGTATGGACATTTAAAAAATATTGACTCATCCTGTCTGTGAACATGGATGGAATGTTTTTCCATTTGTTTGTCTCATCTCTGATTTCTTTGAGCAGTGTTTTATAATTCTCATTGTATAGTTCTTTCACCTCCCTGGTTAGCTGTATTCCAAGATATTTTATTTTTTTTTTTTTTGTGGCTATTGTGAATGAGATTGCATTCTTGATTTGGCTCTCAGCATGGTTGTTGTTGTATAGGAATGCTACTAATTTTTCTATGTTAATTTTGTATCCTGAAACTGCTGAAATTGTGTCAGATCAAGTTGTTCGTCAGCTTAAGCAGCTTTCGGGAAGAGACTGTGGAATATCATTATATCTAATATTATATTCTAGGTACAGCATTATATTATCTGCAAACAGAGATTGTTTGATTTCCTCTCTATTTGGATGCCTTTTATTCCTTTCTCTTGCCTGACTTATCTGGCTCGTACTTCCAGTACTATGTTGAATAGGAGTGGTGATAGTGGACATCCTTGTCTTGTTCCAGTTCTCAAGTGGAATTATTCCAAGTTCTGCCCATTCAGTATGATTTGGGCTACTGCTATGTCATAGATAGCTTTTATTGGTTTGAGGTATGTTCCTTCAATGTCTACTTCCCTGGGGTTTTTAACATGAAATGATACTGCATTTTATCAAAAGTGTTTTCTTCATTGAGATAATTATGTGGTTTTAAAAATAGATGTTTATGTAATTAATCACATTTATTCATTTGTATATCTTGAATCAACCTTGCATCTCAGGGATAGAGCTTACTTGATTGTGGTAGATTACCTTTTTGATGTGCTGCTTGATTCAGTTTGGTAGCATTTTGTTGAGGATTTTTGCACATATGTTCATCAAGGACGTTGACCTAAAGTTTTTTTGTTGTTGTTGTTGTGTCTTTGCCAGGTTTTGCAGTCAGAATAATGCTGGCTTCAAAGAATGAGTTAGGGAGGAATCACTCTTCCTCAACTTTTTGGAATAGTTTCAGTAAGAATGCTGGTACCAGCTCTCCTTTATACACTTGGTAGAATACAGCTGTGAATCTGCCTGGTCCTGGGTGGCAGGCTTTTTATTGCTGAGTCAGTTTTATAATTCATTATTGGCCTGTTCAGGGATTCAATGTCTTCATGGTTCAATCTTGAGAAGCTGTATTTTTTCAGACATTTATCTATTTTGTCTAGGTTTTCTAGTTTGTTTACATAGAGGTGTTTGTGGCAGTCTTTGAGGATTTTGTATTTCTCTGGGGTTGGTGGTAATGTGCCCTTTGTCATTTCTGATTATGTTTATTTGGATCTTTTCCCTTTTGCTTATTAGTCTAGTTATCAGTCCATCAATCTTATTTATTCCTTTAATGAATCAATTCATGGATTCATTGATTTTTTTTTTTTTTTTCATCTCAGTATCTTTCACTTCTGCTCTGATTTTGGCTATTTCTTGTCTTCTTTTATCTTTGGATTTACCTTGTTTTTGTAGTTTCTCTAGGTGTGATGTTGGGTTGTTAATTTGAGATGTTTCTACCTTTTTCATGTGGGTGTTTAGTGCTATAAACTTCCTTCTTAACACTGCTTTTGCTGTGTCACCAAATTGAACAAAGCTAAAGCAGTGTTAAGAAGGAAGTTGTATCTTTGTTCTTAGTGGTTTCAAATAATTTGTTAATTTCTGCCCTGATTTCATTATTTACCCAAAAGTCATTCAGGAGCAGGTTGTTTGATTTCTATGTGATTGTATAGTTTTGAGTGATTTTCTTAGTATTGGTTTCTATTTTTATTGTGCTGTGGTCCAAGAGTGTGTTTGGTAAGATATTGGGGTTTTTTGAATTTGTTGAGGATTGTTTTATGGCCGATTATGTGGTTGACTTTAGAGTATGTGCCATGTGCTTCTGAGAATAATGCATATTCTGTTGTTTTTGGGGGTAGATTTCTGTAGATGTCTGTTAGGTCCATTTGGTCAAGTGTCGAGTTCAGGTCACAAATATCTTTGTTAACTTTCTGCCTTGATGACCTGTCTAATATCGTCAGTGGGTTGTTGAAGTCTCCTACTATTATCGTGTGGTTATCTAAGTCTCTTCATAGGTCTCTAAGAACCTGCTTTATGAATCTGGGTGCTCCTGTGTTTGTGCATATATTTATGAAGGGTGGGTCTTCTTTTTAAATTGAATCCTTTACCATTATGTAATGCCCTTCTTTGTTTGATTTTTGACCATTGTTGGTTTAAGTCTGTTTTGACTAACAGTAGAATAACAACCCCTACTTCTTTCTGTTTTCTGTTTGCTTAGTAGATTTTTCTTCATCCCTTTACTTTGAGCCTATAGGTGTCATTGCATGTGGATGGGTGTCTTGAAGACAGCATACTGTTGGTCTTGCCTCCTTTATCCAATGTGTCACTCTGTGCCTTTTAATTAAAGCACTTATCCTGTTTACATTCAAGGTTAATATTGATATGTGTGGATTTGGTCCTGTCATCAAGTCGTTAGCTGGTTATTATGCAGACTTGATTGTGTGGTCACTTCTTAGTGTCATAGACCAAGTGCATGGTCTATGCATTTAAGTGTGTTTTTGAGGTGGCTGGTAACAGTCTTCCCTTTCCATATTTAGTACTCCCTTCAGGGCCTCTTGTAAGGCAAGTCTGGAGCTAACAAATTCCCATAGCATTTGCTTGTCTGAGAAGGATCCTATTTCTCCTTTGCTTATGAAGCTTAGTATGGCTGGATATGATATTCTTGATTGAAATTTTTCATTAAAGATGCTGTATATAGGCACTAATTCTCTTCTGACTTATAGGGTTTTTTGCTGAAATGTCCTTTGTTTTCCTAATGGGGTTCCCTTTGTAGGTGACCTGTCCCTTCTCTTTGGCTGCCTTTAATATGGTTTCTTTAATTTTGACCTTGGAAGATCTATGTGTCCTGGGGATGATCATCTTGTATAGTATCTTCAGGGGTTCTCTGCATTTTCTGAATTTGACTGTTGGCCTCTAGCAATGTTGGGGAAATTTTCTTGAATGATATCCTTAAATATGTTGTCCACATTGCTTGCTATTTCTCCCTCTCTCCCAGGGACACCAATGATTCATAGATTTGGTGTCTACATAATACCATCTTTCTCAGAGCTTTCGTTCATTCTTGCGTTTTCATTTTGTTGTTGTGGTTGTTGTCTGGGTTATTTTGTAGAACCAGTCTTCAAGCTCTGAGATTTGTTCCTCAGCTTGGTCTATTTTTGCTGTTAATACCTGTAATGGTATTCTGAAATTCTTGGAGCTTTCTGCTTTATCAGATCAATTTGGTTGTTTCTTAAAATGGCCATTTTGTCTTTTATCTCCTGTATCATTTTATTGTGTTCCTTAGATTCCTTGAATTGGGGTTCCACTTTCTTCTGAATGTTGATGATCTTCATTTCTCTCCATATTCTGAATTCTATTTTTGTCATTACAGCCTTGTTAGGAACCACTGTTGTGGAACTAGTGCAGTCATTTGGAGGTAAGACACTCTGGGTTTTGGAGTTGCCACAGTTTTTGCACTGTTTATTTCTTATCTGTGTAGACTGTTTTCTTGATCTTTGAAGCTGCTATCCTTTTGGTGTTTTTGCTATTATCTTCTTTGATGCCCTTGAGAGTTTGATTGTGGTATAAGGTCGGTTTGACTGTCTTCATTTGTGGAAGATTGTATGGGGCCCAGGCTCAGCTCAGCACTCCTGATCTGTATGCTCTGACTCTGGGGGGAAGTACTAGGCACCTGGCTTTCTTCTCCAGCTCCTTGCAGTTAGAAGCCTGCTGTGCTGGAGGGGGCTGAGGTGTTCCCACTCCACTGGGCACAACACTCTAATGGCTGGTGCCAACCAAAGCACTTCATTGGGGCAGTGACAGCACAAGCTGTGGCTGCTTGAATGTGCCAGTAGCTGTGGCAGCATGGTGGAGTGCATGTACATTGGCTGGGGTGGGATACTGGTAGAAGCGAGGTTGAAGCATTCCTGTGCATACTCCTGCTGGCGGTGGGCCATAGGCACGGGAAAGGTTGCCAGTGCCTGTGCTTGCACTCATGCTGGTGGCAGTGGCAGTGGGGCACTGGTGGATGTGGGGCTGCTGGCCTCCATGTGTGCATTTGCACTGTTGACAGTGTCAGGGTATGGAGCTGCCAGCATTCAGCACTTATTCATACCAGTTGTAGTGGCAGCGTGGGAGAGTTGTGATCACCAGTGTGTGTGCACATTCACACGAAATTGTTGCACAGCTGAATGCTGAAACATTAGTGGTGGTGGTGGGGCAATGGGTTACACTCACACTGGCAGCAGTGGTGGGGTGCATGCATACTTGCACACTGACAGAGGAGAGGAGGTGAGGTCCACTTGTACATGTGCACCAGCAAAGCAGTTGCAGGGTGGCCATGAGCAAGAGTGTCCTGGCAAAGTGGTGTGGGGAAGGCTGTAATGGGGAGGGTGTGTGGGGGAATGGTGTACTCTGTCAGTGGATGCTCTGCTGGGGACCTCCTGTGGTGAGGCACGGTCTGCTGGTGAAGGAGATATAATGAGGTTCCCTAGGAAGCACCTTGGTTGGGCATCCAAGGCTGCACTGCCAGCAGGTGCAGTCAGGCTGGGGTCCTGGGAGAGGGCAACAGACAGGTGGGCACTCAGATTGAACTGGCCTCATTTCACAAGCAAGACAGCCCTGTTCTGTCCAGGTCTGACATTCATTCTATGACCAACGTATCCTAGAAAAGCATGGGAAGCCTTGGAGGATGGGCATCCCTGGCATTGCTCCCATGCAGATATTCCCACACCAAACCCTCTGGGCTCTGTGCAAGCTGGAGTCCAGGTCCTAGCACATCTCTAAGAAGTACTCCCTGCCAGCTTAAGTGTCCATGGGGGTCATGGCATTTCCTGCTGCCCAGATTTCAGAGGTCCATAATGGGAGCAGGCTGCTTCTTGCCTATTCCCCCCATTGTTCATCCCCATGAGGAATGAGTCCCAGTGCTTTGTATTCCCTTGCAGGGTTCCCAGATACCTACCCCTTCAGCCCAGCATCTGCTCCTTTCCTCCATCTACTCTTAATGCCTTCCCTCTGAAGATTTGCTTGGAATTTGCCAGTCTTCCTGATGTTCCAGTCTCTCAGTCGTAGATGTTCCTCCTGGCTGTGTCTAGTTGGCCATCTTTGACCTATCACTCTCAATCTTGAAGGACAGTTTTGCCAGATACAGAATTCTCAATTTTCAGAGTACTTTTTTTTTTTTTCTTTTAGCACTTTAAATGTATGAATTTTCTGTTTTCTGGTCTTGAAGGTTTCTGCTGAGAAACAAACTGATGGTCTTATTGAGAATATCTTTTATGTGATAAATTGCTTTTCTCTTCCTTCTTTCAAGATTTTTCTCATCCAATAATTTGATAATAATGTGTCTTGGTGTGAGTCTCTTTGGCTAAATCCTACATGGAATTTGTTGAACTTCTTATATTTACATATTCATTTCCTTCCTCAAATTTGGGAGGGTTTCGGACATTATTTCTTCAAATAACCTCCTTGACCCTTTTCCTTTTTCTTCTGGAAATTTTATGATGCATTTTTTTTTTTTTTGGTCTCCTTAATGGTGTCTCATTAATCCATTAGACTCTATTCACTTTTCTTCATTCTTTTAAAATTTTTGCTCCTCAGATTTGACAACTTTAAATGATCTGTCTCCAAGTTCTGATTCCTTCTGTCTATTAGAGTCTGATGTTGAACCACTCTAGCAAGTATTTCAAAGGAGTTTATTTTTTAGTCCACGACTTTTTTAAAAAAAATTCTATCTTTCATTGATTTTTTAAATTTTGCTCACATACTGTTTTCTTGATTTCCTTTAGTTCTTTTTACATATTTAAAGAAGTGTGTTAAAGTCTTTATCTAGTACATTTGATGCCTATGTCTCTTTTTGGATGATTTCTGTAGATTTATTTTGTTTCTATAAATAGACTAGGCTTTTGTGTTTTTTTCTATGCCTTGCTATATATTTTTTGAAAATTAGGCATTTGAAAAAAAAAAAAGCAGTATTTTTCTGGTCTTTGCAGACTAGCTCCTTGCAGGTATAGACTTTTATTAATTAGCAGGGTATATTTTTGTCCTTGGGATTGGCCCAGGCAATCCCAGCCTTAGAAGGCCTTTTCTCAGCCTGTATTTTCCCTGAGCTCTTTTTCTCCAATTTCCCCACATATAGTCAACTTTTATGTGTCTTAGTTTCCCTGAGTCTCACTGTGGCTTCTTTTTGGGGACATGGCAGTTAAATTGTTTTCCCCAACCAATAATCTCCTGATCTTGGGGTCTATGGGTCTATAGTCCCCCTGTGGTTTTCATGAGCTGTACTCACTGCTTCTAATGACTTTTCTTAGCTTGAGATCTGAACCGTATCACTTTTGGCCATCTAAGCTCCAGTTTAGGTGACAGAAATCAATCCACCAGGTTGCCCTCAGGTTAGAACATGGAAAATTAGTTCTACTCTTCTCTCTCTGGTTTGAAGGAGAGCTGGGGACTGAGCCACCTCTTCCCCAAAAGCATATAACACTAGGGAAGGTGTGGGTCAAAAGTAAGTAACAATGCCATGAAATTTCCTAGCTTTTTGAATGTGACTTTTTCTTCATTGGGCATTTGCTTGGTTTCTATTAATCACTGACTGATTTCCAGAACTCCTATACAGCTATATAATTTTTAGTAGTTCCTTTTTAATGTTTTTTAATGGGGGAAAGATGGTTTGAATTTTCCTAGTTCACCATTTTTCTTTAAGCTTTTAACTTTTGAAGCATAATTTCATTGGACACAAATTTCTAGATTGGGGCTTTTCTACTTTTGATACTTTAACTTTTTGATTCACTACCTTCCTTCTGGCATGGCTCTGAGCAGTCCAATGTAATTCTTATCCTTGCTACTCTAAATTTAAGTTTTCTTCCCCCTCTAAAGCTCCTTTCAAGATTTTTTCTTTGTCTTTGATTTTCTGCAGTTTGAATATGATATGCCTAGGTATGGAGTTTTGGGTATTTATTCTTCTTGGAGTTCTTTGAGCTTCCTAGATCTGTGGTTTGGTGTCTATCATTACTTTTGGGAAATTCTCAGTCATTATTGCTTCAAATTTTTCTTCTCTTCATTTTTCTCTTTCTCCTTCTTCTGGTATTGCCATTACATCTTTATGTAATGTTATGCTACACTACATAAAGTTATGTTACACATTTTCTAATTGTCCCACATTTCTTGGATATTGTTATGTCTTTTTCACTTTTTTTCTGGTTTCATTTCAGTTTAGGAGGGTTCTATTGACATTTCTTTAAACTCACTGATTTTCTTTTTCCTTGGCCATGTTCAGTCTAATAGTCTATTGGTGAGCCCATCCAAGCCATTCTTCATTTCTATTACATTATATTTGATTTGTAGCATTTATTTTTCCTTCTCATGTTCTTGCATTTTCTTCATTGGTCCCCTAAGTATATTAATCATAATTCTTCTAAATTCTTTCAGATATATTACCCTGTTATTATGCAAGAGCCTAACTGATGTGGCGGTAAGATATGGAGGAAGTAGAGATGTTCTATTGTCCCATGATAGGGTCACAGTGTTTTAGTGGGCTTGTGCCCCAGGGCTGTGACTTTCAGAAATGCTTTTTATACTTCTCCACCCGCTTTTTTGAGACAGAAAAGCTACGTATTTTCCTCCCCCACATGTGGAAGGCTAGAGAGGACTGGAGGTGGGTATTACTCTTCTCCCAGTTTGATTAGACTATGGCAAAACTTAAGCCAGTTATGTTCCAGTGAAGTAGTTTGATGTCAGCTCTTCTTAAGAAGAACAGAAAGCTCTGTGTATCTCAAAATGGTTACTTTCAAAATGGCTTTTTCTTTTCCACTGTCAGAATCTGGTAGTGCTCCTGGTGAAAATGCTCACAAAACAATGGAGTCATCCCTAAGATGGTCTCCTGGAGGGTTTCTTTGTTTTTTTTTTTTTTGTTTTTTTTTGTTGTTGTTATTAACCCTTAAATTTGTCCACACTGAGCCTCCAATAATTGTTCAATTTGTTTTCCCTACTCTTGTACTGATTCCTATTGCAGCGTTCTGCTCACGGATTTCTGCTCTGTTTGATAAATTGTGGTTCTTCTGTATTTACCTGTCTGCCTCTAATTTTGAGGGCAGCAGTTTGTCCTGTGAACTCAGTTCTCTGACAGATTTGAGAAAAGTTGTTAATTTTCAGATTGTTAGCTCTTTTATTGCTATTCGGATGGGAGTGATGAATTCCAAACTCTTTACATGCTAGACTGGACAGAGGAAAGTTTATGGTGTGCTTTTAAATTTTGAGACTTCCTCTTTGTCCCATGGATTATTTAGAAATGTGTTGTCAAAGTGTTCAGCGAGTTTTGTTACTATCTTTTCATTTTTAATTTCTAGTTGTTTTGCATTGTGGTCATAATGCAGTCTGTAATGATTATGCTTACTTTCAATTTGTTGAGGCTTGTTTTAGGGCCAGGATATGGGTTTTTGTTTTGTTTTTTTGTTTGTTTGTTTTTTTTTTTTTTGGTATATGCTCTATCTGAGCTTGAATATCTATACTGCTGTTGAGTATAGCACTCAATATATGTCAGTTAGATTGTGTTGGGTGACTGTATTTTTCACTTTTATATTCTTTAAGAGACAGGGTCTCTGTCACTCAGGCTGGAAAGCACTGGTATGATCATAGTTCACTGCAGCCTCAAACTCCTGGGCTCATGTGATCCTCCCACCTCAGCCTCCCAACTAGCTGGAACTACAGGCACGTGCCACCATACCCAGCAAATTCTGTTACTTTTTGTAGACAGGGTCTTGCTATGTTGCCCAGACTGGTCTCAAACTCCTGGCTCCTGGCCACAGACAATCCTCTCGCCTTGACTTCTCAAAGTGCTGGGATCACAGGTGTGAGCCAGCATGCCTGGCCTTTCAGTTCTACATTCTTGATGATTTTCTACCTAGTAGTTTTATAAACTGGTGAGAGGTGGATGTTGGAGTCCCCAGATATAATTGTGGGTTTCTCTCTCTCATTTCACTAGTTTTTCTTTTATGTATTTTGAGATTCTAGTTTGTACACATTTAAGATTATTATGCCACTCTGATAGAGTGATCCTATAATAATTATGTTATGTCCCTCTAATAATTTTTTTTGCTCTAAAGTATATTTTATTAGATATTACTATAGGCAATGTTTTCCCACTCTTACTTTTAATCTATCTGTGTTGTTAAATTTGAAATGATGTCTACTCTTCTCATCTGTCTTTTGATTGGTGTATTTAGACCATATACATTTAAGGTAGTTGGTGGTATTTTAGCATGTAAGTCAGACATTTTAGTATTTGTTTTCTACTCATTTCCTTTGGTTCTTGTTCTCAATGTCCTGTGCATTACTTGAACTTTTAAGGATTTCATTTAGATTTATTTATAGTGCTTCTGAATGTATGTCTTTGTATAGTTTTGTAGTGGTTACTCAGGGTATTAAAACATATCTATGTGACTTAGCCTCTGTGTATTAACATTTTGCCACTCTGTGAAGTGTGGAAACCTTACATCCATTTAGGTCCCTTTATTTATTCACTTTTAAAATGCCATTGCCTTGCATACCAGATGGTGTTACAATTTGTTTTAATAATCAAGTTTGATCTATAAAACTTAGGAGAATAAGTCATTGTACATACCCATATTTCTTCTCTATTGTTCCTCTTCTTTCCTGATTTTTTTCCTTCTTTATGTCCTTTCTGTTTGAAGAATTTCATTTAGCCAATCTCTAAGAGTAGGTCTGCAAGCAACAAATTATTTTAGTTTTCCTTCAACTGAGGATATCTTTATTTCCCATTTATTCCTGAAAGATAGTTTCGCTGATAACGCAATTTGAAGCTGATAAGTTTTTTGTTTGTTTCCTCTCAGCAGTTAAACACTTTTGTCCCATTTTTGTTTTCTGGCTTCCAGTTTCACATGAGAAATCCACTTTCATTTGATATTCTCCTGTCAATAATACATCATTTTTCTCTGGCTGTTTTCAATAATTTTCTTTCTTTTTAGTTGTCAGAAGTTTAATTATCATGTATCCTGATATGAGTCTTTTGGTGGTTTACTCCCTTTAGGGTTTGCTCAGCTTCTTGTATCTATAGGTTTATATCTTTCACTGAATTTGGAAAATTTTCAGCCATTATTTCAGCCCTGCTCTTTCTCCTTTCTTGAACTTCAAATATATGAATGGTTTTTAAATTTAAATTTAATTATTTTTTATTACACAAGTCCCTCATGCTTGATTTTTTGTTTTGTTTTGTTTTCTCCTTTTATAAGACTGGGTAAATTCAATTTATATATCCTCAAGTTCACTGATTCTCTTATCTGTTATCTCCATTCCACTAGGAGCTCATCCAGTGAGTTTTTTGTTTCTCTTCTGTTATTGTTACTGGTGGAGGAGATCCAAGTTATCCCAAGTTACCAGTGGCATATTCGAATGGGTCTGCAGCAACTTCAGTCCTCCTCAGTAGAAATAATTTGACTGAGGGGCATAAAGCAGAAGAGACTAAGGCAAGTTTCAGAGCAGGAGTGGAAGTTTATTTAAAAAGCTTTAGAACAGTAAGGAAAAAAAGGAAAGGAAAGAAGGAAAGTACAACTTAGAAGACAGCCAAGTGGGCGACTTGAGAAACCAAGTGCACAGCTTGACCTCTTGACTTGGGGCTTTATATGCTGCCATACTTCCAGGATCTTATTGGGAAGCTGCTGATCAGTTTTAGGTGTTTTCTATCTATTAGGAGAATGCCTTTCCCTGGCACTGGCTATGAACAATTATTACTTTAGAGAAACTGTTAACCACCTGACCATCAGCTGAAGGTCACCCAACACTCCTGGTGTGTGTGTGGTGGGGAGCCCTGTACTGCCCTGCTCATACCTGATTAGTTACCTACTGTAACATTATTGTATCTTTCACCTGTACTATTTCCATTTCAGTTGGTTCTTTTTTTATTTGTTTTTTGAGTCAAGGCCTCGCTCTGTCACCCAGGCTGGAGTGTAGTGATGCGATATCACAGCTCACTGTAGCCTCAACCTCCTCAGCTCAAGTGATCCTCCCACCACAGCTTCCTGAGTAGCTAGGACTACAGGCTCACACCAACATGCCCAGTTAATTTTTGTATTTTCTGTAGAGAAGGGGGGTTTTGCCATGTTGCTCAGGCTGGTCTCAAACTCCTGGGCTCAAGCAATCTACCCGCCTCGGCCTCCCAAAGTGCTGGGACCATGCCCCACTTTCATTTGTGTGTGTGTCTGTGTGTGTGTGTTTTGATGGAGTCTTGTTCTGTCGCCCAGGCTGGAGAGCAGTGGCATGATCTTGGCTCACTGCAACATCTGCCTCTCGGGTTCAAGCAAATCTCCTGTCTCAGCCTCCTGAGTAGCTGGGACTACAGGTGCACACCATCACACCCAGCTAATTTTCGTACTTTTAGTAGAGATGGGGTTTCACCATATTGGTCAGGCTGGTCTCTAACTCCTGATCTCAGGTGATCCACCCGCCTTGGCCTCCCAAAGTGCTGGGATTATAGGTGTGAGTCACAGCGCCTAGCCTCATTTAGTTCTGTTTAAAAATAACTTTTATTTCTTTGCTGAAATTTTCCAATTTTTCACCTGTTTCAAATGATTTTTTATTCCTTTTTGAATCCTTTTTATGATGGCAGTTTTAAAATCCTAGTAATTCCAACATCTGATTTATCTCAGTGTTGACGTTACTTGATTGTCTTTTCTTACTTAAATTGTGAGTCTTCTATTATATCCTGGACATTTTGTTTATTATGTTAGGAGACTCTATTTAAACTTTCTATTTTAGCAGGCACTCATCTCGTTTAGCTTTAGCATGCAGATCCTCTCCTACTTTTGTCAGCTATCATTCCAGTGAAGTTTGGTTTTTGAAAGCTTTTTGGTGCTGTTTTGGTCTGATTGGTTTGTCTGCTGCCACTGGGGCTCCTCCTGTTTTCTGCTTGTGCTGCCTGAGGGGAGCAGACATGGTTTCCCTAGGCCTGTTGCCCAGGGTCTCTTAGTTGGTCATGGAACTTTCAGGCTTGCAATGACAAAGAGGCTTCCCTGCCTAGTCCCTGGTTTTGACAGGGTCCCCATCTGCCTGTGGAGATGAAGTAGTCGTCCTGGGATGAGCACTTGTGGCAGGGCCTCTTTTGCTGATGTCTCCTGCTGCCCATGTCTCTGAGTAGGGAAGGGTAGAGACGGAGAGCCCTTTGTCTGGCTGCTTATTGTTAGTGGGGAATGAGGGAGGTCTTGATGTCTTGATTAATCCCTCTTGATGATGCTGTCAGGCTCACCTCTTGTTGGAGGGAATCCTGCTTGATCTAGGGGAGGAATAAGCCTACCTGGGCTGCCTTCTCTTGTTAGGTTGGGGGTCAAGAAATACCCAGCCTGGACTGCCACTTTGTTGGGTGACAGGACATAAAACATCTTGCTGCTGTGTTTTTACTCTAGCCCTGGGATCCCAAAAACAGCTCTCCTTCATACCACCTTTCAGAGTTCTCCTTTGGTTGCCACTTGTGTTATTTCCAGGCCTTATGGTTGTACTTAGTGGGAAGGAATAGTGAGAAATGAATCTACACTGTCTTGTCTGTACTGGAAGTCCAATCAATCAATAGGGTTTTAGAGTATGAAATTCTCAAGACAGACAATATTTTAGTCAGTCTTATGTTTCAGTAGCCTCCATACTAGCTTGTTGACTTAGAACAGGACTTCAGTTATGTCATCCACACAAAATATATTTAAAGCTCCCAGCCCAAGACCGGGCACGGATGAACCACTCAATAGGTATTCAGTCTTTTCCTAGAAATCATCTAGTTCAAACCACCTGTCTTAAATATAAGGTAACAGAGGCCTAGAGAAACAAGGTAGCCTTTCAAATGTGCTGTGCCTTACATATACCCAAGTAGCATTTTCCCCCGAAAGGCCAAAAGCATACTCCATTCATTCTTGATTTTGTTCCTTACTTCTAGAGGTAGTTCTAGTTCAGTTGGACACGATTTGAAGATTGAAACTAATCATACCAATTTGTATTTGAAAAGTACTTCCAAATTTGCAAAGTGCTTTTGCAGTAACAATTTCCCTTGGTTGTCATAATCACAGCATGAGTCTGGCAGGGTAGAGATTATTCCTGTTTTGCAAATAAGGAAGCACAGTAAGTCAGAGGGCTGACAAATCCAGAAGCGCTTTCTCATTTAGGGGCTTCCTTTGACACCATCTCTCCTGTGAAACTAAGCCTTTACTGAATGACAGGAGGCTGTGAACATAGTTGATTTCAGAGTGCCCAGCTTGCCACACCCTCAGCCACAGCTAACACAGTGCATTACCTTGGGACTACAGAGTGAATAAATTCCAAGATCAGGCTTATGTTCTATACATAGTACCATGAAAATTTGGAGCTCAAATTACCCTTAGAGTTTGATATGGTTTGGATCTGTGTTCTAACCCAAATCTCATGTTCAATTGTAAGCCCCAGTACTGGAGGTGGAGATCCTTCATTAATGGTTTAGCATCATCCACTTGGTGTTGTTCTCCTGAGAGTGAGTTCTTGTGGGATCTGGTTGTTTAAAAGTGTGTAGCACCTTCCTCTTCACTCTCCTGCTCCTGCTCCTGCCATGTGAGATGCCTCACTTCCACTTTGCCTTATGCTCTGATTGTAAGTTTTCCCAAGGCCTCCTCAGAAGCCAAGCAGATGCCAGCATCATGCTTCCTGGACAGCCTGCAGACCTGTGAGCCAATTAAACCTCTTTTCTTGATAGATTACCTACTCTCAGGTATTTCTTTATAGCAATGGGAGAAAGCACTAATACAGAGTTTGTTTGTTAAAAAAAAAAAAACAAAACTCCTACCAGAATAGATGAAATTACCCATCTGTATAGGTCACCTCAGGGAAGGTGGTTACCTCAAATTAGAAAGCAGGTTGCTGAATTCTAACCAAGGAAAATAGGGTATAGCTCAGAAAGGCAAGATTGAAATTTGATATAGAAGAAGGCTGTAGCATGTTTGACAATAGGAGCCTGATTGAATAAACTATAGCTCATATAGTGAGATACTATGTGGCCGTTAAAATAGCAAAATAAACCTCTATTTATAGAAATGGAAAGATGTTCAAAATTAAGTGAGACTATTACATAAGAGTGAACAGTACAGTCCTATTTTGTTCTCTGCATGTAGATTTCTCTCTGCATAGAAAAATTATGATGTGTTCTTTTTTGGTTGTCTATATTTTAAAAACATTATACAATGAACAAAGATTTGTTGGTTAATTCAGCATAATATATTATATTGGAATCTGACTGTACATAGACATTATGTGAAGAGTAGGAAAGGGCTGAATGGAGGTGAAAAAAGAGGCATAAGAGTGAGAACTTGTCAGTGTAATCAGCAGCATCAGGGCTGAAGGTAGGACGAGGCTGACTAATGCTTTTTGACTTTTTTATGTGCCAGGGACTTTACCAGGTAGTACTTTACATGTTAGCTCTGTTAACTTGCATAACGACCCTGTGTGGTAGGTACAATTATCATTCCCATTTTATAGATAAGACGTCTGAGGCTGAGAGAGAGAAAATGACTTGCCCAAAACCACTGGGCTAGTGAATGGCAGAGACAGGACTAGAACCCAGGTCCCTCTGTGTTCCACCCACTGGAGGCCCAGATCACGTAGTCCCCAGAGAGGGAAGCTCTTTTGAGGCCTGGAGGAATAACCTCCAAATTCATGAGTGAGGTTGCTGGGAGAGGGGGTGGTGGGGGCAGGAGAGAAGGCCCTGAAAGGGGATGAAGAGCTTGGTCCGTAAACAGGTCTGTCCCCAATGTGAACGGACAAACTGATATACTGTCAGCACTCTTTTGTGAGTTAAGTTGGTGTCAGTCTTGCCCTCACAGCTGGTCACTGACAGTGCTCTTCAGAACCAGGTGCCCGGATACCTTTCTTGTCTTATTTTAACATCAACAGAGTATTTTAACCTATGTGCAGATTCTGTCTTTGTAAAGTGGTTCATCTGTTGAGGCTAGGTCAGTGTACCATTTTTGGAGGTATGCCATCTTTTCTTTTATTTGTAGCTAATACACAGGAACCTCACACATGCAAAAGACTGAAGGTTTTTAATTTTGGATAAAAAACACTGTATCGTCCAAACATTTACAAACTGTAACATAACTGCAGTAGAGGGCCAATGGGCTCTGTGGCACTGGACAAAACAACTGGCAGTGAACATCGTCACTGGGTCACACATCCATATCGCAGTGGTGTGACAGGCTTAAGATAACACATAACAGGGGATTAAAGTCAATCATTCACGCTGTTGTACCTTGGCAAGTTCAGACTTGAGCTGCTGTGACAGTGTCAGTCTGTAAACCTGGAGCTAATAAAAAGTCAGGTTCTCAAAGAACCTATATAGTTCAATTCTGAATTATACATCAGTTGCATGATCTTCATGCAGGTATGTGGCTGACATTAATGTATTACAGATAACACTGGTCATATACTTGAATCTTACTTTTAAAGCTGCCTGATAATATATCCCAGAGAAAAGGCCAATTGCTTCACTTTGGTTTGTATCTCTGGCTTGGCATGTCCCAAAGTACTCATTAAACTTAGCTGGACAATATCAAAGTAAGAGGCTTAGCACTAAAAGAGTTTCTAATTTCTTGGACAAATCCTCTTCATCTGAATGCCCAAATAACCTATGAGACCAGATGCTACTAAAGTTCTAGTACACACACACACACACACACACACACACACACACACACACACACACACACAGCTACACTATGAGCTATATTCCAAAAGGACTGAACTTGTTAGCTGTTCCTATGCCAGAGGCATTGTCAAACTATAATATACAACATGCTCTGTTTCAGAAGTAGAATATGTGCTCTGCATTCTCATTGGCATTCACAAAATGAAGAAACCACCCTGTCTGCAAATGCAAGTGAAGTGGAGACTTGGAGACACTTTATGTGAACTGGTATGGCCAAATGCATGTGAAGTGGGACCAGAAGATAAGGGTCTTTGAACAATGATTATTTATGATTTTGGTGCATGTTTCTCACCTGACAGGTGAGAAATCCAATGTTGCTTCAGCAAAAGCAGCAAAAGAAAGCTAAGGACTGATCTGCCTCAGGGACATGTTAAGGGGAGAGAATACCACCCACCATCCTTCACTCTCTAGAAGAAGAGAAAACCCAGGACTACATATCACAACAGAAAAATGTTGACAAAGAAAATACACAACTCATAGCATTCTTAAGGAGAGTTTCTACCAGTGTAAAAGCCTTAAAAAGAAAATATAGTAGTCTCAGTACCACTTGGAAAAGACTTTTGGACCTTATTGTGAACAATTTAATCTCAAGGAGCACATGAAATTTTAAATAACTGGAATGCTGGTAATCATGGATAGGTATATACTCTTTTTCTTGAACTGGCCAGGTATGTTTCTGTATTATTCTCTTCCCCCGACCCTTCCCACCTCCTTCTCCACAACTGGGATTCTGTAAGGGCTGATGTAGAGCCCTCTAAAAAGTTAAGTATGAAACCATGAAAATGGTTGAAAGGTTAACAAAGCTGTGGAAGAGAAAAAAGCTTTCAGGTTACCCCCAATGCTTCAAAAAGCACCAAGAGACAGGACACCAGACTTAACATGGAAGCCATTGGTTTCACACATGCCAACTTCTCAGCATATGTTTGTTCAGTTTCTGCAAGACTCATGGGTCTAAATGAGACAGCTGTTTTCAAAGCACACTTCTCTTTTGTGAAAACAGTCACAAATCACAGAGAATGTAACATGCTTTTACTTGCATTGACATGTAAAGGAGACATGGGCTGCCAAGACTGGTGACAATACTAGTACTTCCTATTTCAGGGGAAGGCAAAGACTGTCAGTCCCACAGCCAGGGAATCAGAGAAGATGTTTTATAGGGCTTGAAAAGCATATTTTGCGTTTTTGTTTTTTGCTTTGGAAAAGTTTCTATGCCACCATCAAATACTCTGAAATCACAACTGCCTTTAAAAGGACGAGAAAACAAGAGTCCGTTATGACCTCACATCTTTCCATTTGTCTGTTACTGCCTGACACCTCAACCATTTCTTCACAGTATATTAAAACAAAAACAAAAACAAAAACATAGGAACAGCATGTAAGGCTTAAGCCTTGTCTTTTTGTTTTTAAATGTGTACATCAAAAGGAAGGTTTTGATTTGGCACTTAGAATAAAGCAATCAGACTTGGTTGGAATCATATCTGCCTGTATCATACAAACAATTCTGAGAGTGAGATGCCTGAAGGTGAGGTAAAAATTTAGTTTAGAGATCACTAAATCATAAACATTGGAAAGTAATAAAGTGAGAATTATCTTCCTAGGTATAAACCAATCTGGAGTACAGTAAGCCCCTTTTGAGAGGGATATTTTAATGTAAAGGTAATTTACGTTACCTTACACAATTGTTTAGAAAAAGTACACTTAATAAGATACGCTCATAGAAAGATTTCCCAATAGTATATCAAAGCCTAATTAGCATCAAGAAGAGTTGGGTGTTTAATAAAAGCCAGTATGTAACAAAGAACTAACATGATCATCTTTAGTTATTAAACTTCTCTTTCTACTAAATTAAGGCCAAGCTTAAATAGTTACCAATTAGGTTTGAAAAGCACCTCTTAAAAAGACTTGGATTCCTTTTTGGCTGGAAGTGTTCTGAGAAAGGTCTCACTTCCAGTGAAGTGTGAGGGGTATCTCAGACAAAAGGTGTTTCATGTATGTTGGCAGGCAATGACAACTGACTTGCTGGTAAATGAACATAATTTCTAAGGGTACTTTCCAAAGATACACATGTCTAATATATTCACCATAAGCTTTAGATTCTTTTAATTAGTTCTATATAGAGTTTCAGGTTTTCTTTCATAGAGCAAACCTTATTAGTGAATTTCTTCTTTAAAAAGTCAAACTGTTAGCTGTTATTTAAGTTTGTTATTTAAAATTGTTTTATTTATTACTGTGATAAATCTGTCATTCCATAAACTAAGTAAATAATTAATGCATTTTTAAAACGGTGGCCATGGTAGACTCTGAGCATGGCCACAAGCACAGGGACAGAGCCTGCCTCATGCTTAGAAAAGATAAGCAGTAACCCCAGGCCTGTGAAACTTGTGTAGAAAGCAGGCAGAGGTCAGATTAGTGGGTGACAGTGGCAGGTGGTTAAATGCCTTCCTATTTAAGTAGAGTAGTCACATGAGAATGGAATTTCTGCTTGGGGAACTGGAAAGGTAGGACAGTGGGGGAAGGGAGTCACATTTCTTTCACAGGATAGGTGCTATATCAGAGTATGAAGTGAAAGCCATTAATAGATCATCTTTTCTAGTACTCCTGGCAACTTACCTTCAAGAGTCTCCTCACTATTGCTGGGCTCCTACCTATAGATAGCTAATCTGCTTTTAATAGTGTATAAATACCTGGATTCCATCTTTTTCTTCTCAGATTTTTATTTATTTATTTATTTATTTATTTATTTATTTATTTATTTATTTTCCTATCTTGAACGCTTTGTTCTTCTTCTTTTTTTTTTTTTTCCGTGGTGAACAGGTTTTATTTAGATAGAGTTTTCATGGCAAAGGGAAACAAAAGATATGGATAAACAAAATCTTTTCCCTAATACATAGTTCAGGTAACATTTTCTAATGTCTCATCTCTTGTTCCAACCAAACCACTGCAGAACATCTAAAAGTACAGCATCTGAATCCATAAATTTCCAATCTCATTCCTGGGGAAAGTGTAGAGTAGTAGCTGGTATTATTGGAACATATTAAAAATTTTCGGATTTTGTCACTGTGGGAGAAATGACTTTTCCAACTCTCTTTTGCCATTCAGGTCTTCAACAATGACCTGCCTCTCAAATATTCCTCTCCAGCTGAAGTTACCCAACCTTCTAAGACAACTAATTAGCCAAGGACCAATCACCTGAGGGCTAAAGTAATTATCAAGACTATATCAACTTGTTCCATGTATTAAATTAGATCACTGGAAAGCTACAGATCCCAAGTTACGGCCTTCTCACTGCATGACTTAATACTCTGTTGTTGAATTTTGAAGTTTAATGGTAAAGGTACAGCCATATGGAAAACATTGCATAAAACAACTGTGACATATAACTGCTTACTAGATAATCGGATGTCAAGAATATTAAGATATAAGAATTGTTGAAAGACAATACCTTAAAACTTTTTTTTTCTAACGAGCTGGTACAAACCTTGTCTTAAGTAATGCAATCCATGTAACTCCTTACATTTCTTCTTTTGTCTTATTTTCTAATATTAACTGCAATTGCAGCAATCATCTTTACCTTAATTTTTCTGGAACACATATTTTACCCAACTGTTACTTGTATTAATTCTTATTTTAATGGTTCTTTTATATTTTTATTGGTTTTGATGAAGCCAGATCAAATCTAATTTGGATTTAGAAAGGTATAAATAATAGATAAAACCTGCCTACTTTCTTCTATGTTGTCTTTGAAAGTTGATGGAGGGTTATTTTTTGAATTAGAGTATTTTTCACATCAGGAAAACAAAATTAGCTAGGTGTCTGGGTTAGGATGGGGTATCATGGGTATAGCAGAGAAAGAATGGAATAGTTCACTCTAACTTACGCAGAGAGAGAATGGAATAGTTCACTCTAACTTAGGCCAAGATTGATTTTCTGAAATGGCTTTGGAAATATGCTACCTTTCCAACACTATAGCTCCCTCTTCGGCATTGAAAAGTCTTAGGTTAACTTTATAAAAAGGTGACTTATACTCCTGGTTTAACAACAGCCTGTATATATATATCTTTTAGGATTACTTTGCAGATGGGACATAGGTAAAAAAGCATGGACTGAAGTGAGAAGATGAATGACAAGGGTGTGAACCCTCAGGCACCATTATTTTAGACGGTCTTTCAGTGATCAGTGACTATGATGAGGAAACAGTCTTAGCAGTGAGAGAGGTCTTAGAGAAGATTTAGGTTCTCTTGTTTCTTTTGTGTGTGTGTGTGTGTGTGTGTGTGTGTGTGTGTGTGTGATAGAGTTTTGCTCCTGTCACCCAGGCTGGAGTGCAGTAGCGTGGTCTCGACTCACTGCAACCTCCGCCTCTGGGGTTCAGCGCTTCTTGTGCCTCAGCCTCCTAAGTGGCTGGGATTACGGGCACCCACCACCACGCCTGGCTAATTTTTATATTTTAATAGAGACAAGGTTTCACCATGTTGGCCAAGCTGGTCTCCAACTCCTGACCTCAGGTGATCCACCCGCCTCGGCCTCCCAAAATGCTGGGATTACAGGCGTGAGCTACCACGCTTGGCCTAGGTTCTCCTGTTTCTCTTTCTTCCTTTGCGGCCAGGCTCTTCTCAGATTTTTAAATCCAACTGTAAAACCAAAAGGTGTTTTGTGTTGAGAATAAATAGGTGATTTTCATGCAGTCTTTTTTTTTTAAGTTCTGTATATTTTATATGTAAGTAATAATGTGGCATGTTAGGGAATAAATATATCAAAGACCAAACAAACTGGCCTCACAGATTTTGAGACTGAAATCAATCCCATGGCCTTAGATAATTAACAAAATAATCCAGTCTTTTAAAAATGCTGTTTTCACCTTTGGAAATACCAGAGTTGTGGTTTACTACTTCTAGTATAGAATTATATTGAAAAGACCTTCCTTTCACTATTGATTAATTTTGTTTTTGATCTAAGAAATAAGATTAGGTACTATGTAATGTACCTGTACAGATCTTTAGGAATAAATCAAGACTCTTCAGTCTTTTATAGAATTTGCAAAAACTACTACATCTTGTCATTTACCTTTTTACTTTCTTCTCTGAAAACACACTCTATCCAGAACATCATGCTAATTAATAAACTGCAAAATGCAGATTGAGATATGGGAGAAAGATCTGGGAGCAAGATCCAGAATGGCTCACTGGTGGCAGATTGGTACCGTCATCCTTTTTGGCAACTTCCTTCACAAAGCCAGGAGTAGATGTAGCCTCCAGATCAAAACGGTGTGCACAAACCCCATTTTTTTTTTTCCAAAAGAAGTCAAATGACAACTGGCAACATCTGATGATTTAGGTTATATAAAGCAAGGACTAAATCATGGAAAGAGGAGGACCAGCGAGATAAAAAAAGGAAATAATCTTGATGCTTTAAAATTATAGGATCAAGGTAGCTATCAAGAACATGTAAGTAAAATATGGCCTTTATTTATTAATGGGGAAGACCCAAATAAATTAAGAGTTCTTTAAAAACAAAAAATTAAAAATTTACCAAGAGGAATTAAATAGAAAAATGACTCCTGTTTACATATAAAAAAAGACAACCAAGATGATTTAGAGTTCTTCCACTAAAGAGGATATTTTGGGTCTACAGTTTAGCTAGGGATAAGAAATCAAGGAGCTATCCTGGCACTCCTCTCCTACATTTAAATTAAACCCTTAAAAGGTTCCTCTTTCTCTCAAAGAAAAGCACCTAATGAGGTAATCCTTTAGATATTTCTACGTGCACAACTGGATGTGATAATCAAGGGATGCCTCTTTAAGTCATCTAATTTTTTAGCTTAAGCCAAATATAGAGTATTTGGAACAGACATTTTGGGTGAGGACCTGGATTCTGTTGGTATTAAGAGTTCTGGAATTGCTGAGAATATACAGAGCATGATCTAAACTGACTGAGGCCTATCCTACTCTCAGTATGTGGAAGTAGCAAAATCATGACTGAATATCCAATAGGACAGATGAAAAACCCATCAAGCATATCAACCCCTAGGAGAAAAGCTGGTGTTTAAATACAAATACATCCCTTTCCCCAGGAGTATCTGGATCTGCTATCAGAATGGACTTTTTTCAAAACTGTACATTAGCACAAGGTGATAAACCTACCAGATTTAAAAGTAGTGCCAATTGTGTCTAAAAAATCCACAAACCTCATGAGATATCTAGATAAGCAAAACCATTTGTCTTCATAAAAAGACCTAAAAAGGGTCCTATTTTCCACAAAACCAGATGGGCACACAGACCATGTCTCAGTCTGAGTCTGAAGCACTGAGATTTTCAGTTACTTCCTGAACTGATGCAATTAATGTTACTAATTCAAACCCCATTAATTTGAAATTTATAATTTTAGTGGATTCAAGTTTACCTATGGACTATCTATGAAAAAGGGAATTGGCTAAGTATTATAACAAGACCTAGCTGGCGTGTGGGTTGGGGAAAGCATGTGTTGTAACTTAAGAAAACTTTCCTTATATATTTCAAACCACCAAGCACTCATGCACTCATGCTAACAATTAAGCATCATTTTAATTTCCTTTTCAGGAAAACATTATATGTCTCCATTGGCAATAATGTTAGCTAATATCCCATGACTAAGCATACCTGAAAGTAAGATTTTCTTTTAATATATTCTGCAATTCAGTTACCTGCTGTATACCATCTCTCCATACCCTCAAAAGGGTCATTATTGACCACTGTGACAATATTTCCACTTCACTCTCACATTACAGCAGTTAGGATAGAAAATAGGGGCGGTCGATCATTAAGGAAAACAGACAGTAGAACCAGCTTAATATGTGTCTCACCTGAGAGGCAACATTTCTATAGTTAAATCCCATTTTAGAACAATAACATATTCTTTCTCTTGCCTACACTCTGTACTGCTTAATATGAACATATTGGTCACTTAATCAGTAAAGTAATTCCCTTCCAGACTTAAGTGGGGAGAGGGATGCCTTGGCTTCGCTCACTTAAACCAATTGGAAAAGCAGCATAGCCCTCTCTGGGACAAGAATCATTGTAGCTGCTGTAGGCATACCTAGCATGGAAGATGAGTAACTAACTCACTGATGCTTGGAGTAGTCTGCCTCCTTGGTGCTGGCCTTGGAGATGCCTGTGTCCCCCAAGATGCCCATGTCCCCAGAGAAACCCCTGGCCTCAGAAATACCCATGTTTCCAGATATGTCAGTGGCCTCAGAGATATCCATGGCCCCACAGATTCCTAAGTCTTCGGAGAAGCCCATAGTCTCGAAGGTGCTCATGTCTCCAGAGATGCCCATGGCCTCAGAGATGCCTGTCCCTCCAGAGATGCCCACATCCCCAGAGATATTTATGGCCCTAAGGCTGCTCACAATCTCACAATGGTTATGGTGGAGGTCTGCACACTGGCTTTTTACTTGATCCATCTGAGCTCGGAGGCCTCCTTCCCTGGAGAGGGTGCCATTCTCCATCAAGGTATTCAGGTCTCCATCGATACCCATGAAGCCAAGAGGATTGGTCAAAGGACTTCCCAGATGCTGGGATAATAAGTTTCCTAATTGAGTGCAGGTACAGATCTCTTCTGGTGGCTCATCACGGGCTTTTAGTTTCTGCCTCAGGAGCAAGAAAGGGTTAAGAAGAATTAGAAACAGGAGAAAAACTAGGCAAACATCACCTTGATCTGCAGAGATCCTATTGCTGTCACTTATAATGGTAGCAAATGACCTTTTGCTCGACCCCTCCCCCACAACATCTTTCCCTCATCACATGCCATAGTACTTTAGAAGCCCTACCATTGAAGAATCTCAAAGGTCTTATATCTATAAAAGTCCTCTTTTATGATAAGTGCAATTTTGTTCATGGGATGGGGAGAGGGCGGGGGAATAGATCACTAATATTTATTGAATACTTCTATGTGCTAGGCACTTTACACACAGTATTTCCGTTTATCCTTATAATAAACCTATTAGTTTAGGTATTAGCTATATTTGACAGATGAAGAAACTGAGGCTCAGAGAAGTTAAGTAAGTCACCCAAATTTGCACATGTACGAAGTAAACAACTAGGATCTGACCCTGCATCTACCTAATGCCAAAGTCTATGACCTGTCATCTACCTCATGCTACCTCTAACAGATATTTTCACTTCCAGAGATAATATAATGATTCACTGATACTTTACAACAGTGATTCTTTGGGGTCATAAGTCCCCATTGAAAACGTGATGAAAATTATGGACCTTCTCTTCAGAAAAATGCATACATTTTTCTGAAGGTGATGGGGGGAGTCTTTTAAATTTTCATTTTGTACCTTATTATATTCTGTATTTTCTAACTTTACACTTATATTGTCTTTTAAAAAAAGTAAACAGGGTTATCTGGGTGATACTATCAGCCATTTTTGTTTTTCTGCTCTGTATTAAAAAAAGAAAGTTAATAACACACATACATAACAACACATACACACTTCAAAAAGAAGTCTTTCCAGAGTGATCTGAGTCTATGTGAAATGAATCTGATTCTCTCTCAGGAGTCAGGCAGGGATAAGTGAGAGGGCTGGGTCAAGAATAGGGCACCTTCCCTGAGGGCCTTGTGGAAGAATCTGCTAGTAGCTAAAAGAGGAGCCCTAAGAAGAAGTTTCTCTACTACATCTAATCTACTGAAGACTGGGCCTTCTCGGGGATGCATGCTTCCTACGATTTTAAGTTATGCTTTAGTTCGCCCTCCCACCTTTTTTTCAAATGGAACCAAGTAACTGGCTGTTGCCTCCCAAGAGGACATTAAAAAGTTTGGGATCTGATGTAATCACAACACATTTATTTTCACAATAAAATGACATTTGTTTACTTACAGGAAGCAGAAAAGCTATGCCTTATCTGGCTTAAAGTGGGTTCACATCCAGTTCCTAAATAGCACACCATTTCCAATAATTCTTTTCTAAGAGGTACCTTTCCCCTGTCCTTCAAACAAACCCTTAGGGATCCCTACATTTCATAAGCAGCTCAGTTTATGAAATCAACAAGAAATAATTTTTGAGTTCTGTAACCTGTAATTAAAAAACAAGTGTCCAACATGGTCACTCAATAAGCTGAGTTTGCAGTCTACATGGGAAGGAAATAAGAACCTTCTTTTATAAGATTTTTAATTGGAAAACAGCAATTGCACTGTTCTTATCAGTATACCCAAGATGTTATATTTATTCTCTTGATGGATAACAAATGCTATGTGATTTCCCTAGTCATTCCCTCTTGTTCCTCCTACTCATTCCATCCAGATCCAAAAAGCGATAAAGAGAACAACTTTACTTGTTTATCTAGTTGAGTGACATATTTACCACATTTTGGGAAGTAAGAAAAGGAGTTATGCTGAAAGCTTTGTAGACACGGGACACATGAAAAGCCAAAGAGTATAAAAAAGCCAGTCAGGGAGCTTTCCACAAGTATCAATTCAACTCCAAGCAGGCTGGACCTACCCAGAATGGGCAAGAAGATCTCTCTTTGGGACTTTTCTCCTCACCTTTTCTAGTTCATGCACATCTGTCTCCAGCATTGCTCTCTGTTTCTTAATTTCCAGGAGGTTCTCTAGTATACTCTGCTTGGCCTGCAGCCCTTTGTCAAAGCGGTTATACATCCCACACCAGAACCTCAAATAGACAAAAAGGGTGGGGGGGGGGAAGTGGGTTAGTTTAGCTGGAGTGATTGATTACCAATGTTTTCCTTGTGCCAAGAAAATATTAGCCTAGTAGGTGGGAAGATCTCATGAGTACTGTAATTTGATGACATTAAAAAGAATGGACATGCTCATAATTGGAAAGAGTAAAGATACCAGCAGAAAAATCTCAGGTGAAGGAGACACTTTAGACTTTAGCAAACTTGAGGTTCTTTTAAACAATCAAATTATGCTTTTACTTTGAGATAATTATAGACTCACATGTAGTTTTATGAAATAATAAGGGAGAGGAGTGACATCACCAAGATGGCAGAATAGGAAGCCCTGGACTCTCCTTCCCCCAATGGATACACTAATTTAATTGCAACACAAGGATCAATTCCCTTTATGAGAAATCCAGCAACTCATGGAGAGGCTTCTGCAGCCTGGATAAGTATGAAACCAACCAGATTGTAAATAAAACTTCTGTAGAAAAAGCAGAAACATCCACTCATCATAATCCCTACTCCCAGCACAGTGCCATAGGATCAGGAGGAAACCCCCATTCCCAGCTTCTACTTCAGAATGGAAGAAGCTGGACTGCACATCTAACATCCCAACTTCTCCAGGTGCCACCTGAAAGACCGGCTTCTTTCTCACCTATTTCAAAGAGTTGAAAGGGTCTGGCATGTGACAGTATCCGGAGGGCTACAGAGAAGAAAGTGGCAGTTTCAACTAGCATGTAGGCATGTACCACAGCTCCTGTACCTGGCTCAACACAGGGTAGGGGGAAAATCCCAGTTCCCAGCTTCTCCCTGGGAAGGGGAAAAGTTGGAACATGCACCCAGCATTCTAAATTCTCCAGGATCTACCAAGGGAATGGCTTTTGTGCCACCTGCCTAGGAGCATTGATGAAACTGGACATACTCTGGATGCCTGGGGGACACTAATAACAAAGACAGCAGTTTAAACTAGGACAATGGGTTGAAAGGCCCACAGAAGCTCTGGCTTGGTTGGCTGGTGAATGTCTTCTCCTACACAAGGCCAATTCATATGACTGGGAGTGATAGTGGATTTTTCTAATGTGGAGAAAAAGGGTAACACAATCTGAACAAAGAAAGAAGCTAAAACTCCAGAAAGTGACTCTAATGAAAATATATGAATGACCCGACATAGAACTCAAAGTATCCCTCATGGAAAATCTCAACAAGCTCAGGAGAACAATCCATAAACAAAGTGAAAATTTCAACAAAGAGACAGAAAATGTAAAAGAATAGGCAGATGTCTTAAAGCTGAAGAATACAATAACTGAAGTAAAGAATCCAATAGAGGAGTTCAACAACAGACTAGAGCAAGCAGAAAAAAGACTAAGCAGACTCAAACACAGATTATTTGTCATTATCCAGTCAGAGGGACACAAAGCAAAAAGAATAAAAAAATAAATAAAATAGCTTAAGGGACCTATGGGACACCATTAATTAGCAGACCAATATATGCATTATGGGAGTCCCAAGAGAAGATAGGAAGGACTAGAAATCTTATTTAAAGAAATAATGACTGAAAACTCTCTAAATCTGGGGTAGGAAATGGATATCCAGATCTAGGAAGCCAAAATGACCCAAATACGATGAATCTAAAGAAATCCACACTGAGACATATGATAATCAAATTGTCAAAAGTCAAAAACAGAATTTTGAAAGCAGAAAGATAAAACCAACTTGTCATATGCAGGAAAATCCATTAGGACCATCAGCAGACATCTCAGCAAAAAAACCTTTCAGGTCAGAATAGAGTAGAGAGTGGGATAATATATTCAAAGAGCTGAAGGAAAACTAAAACTATGAACCAATAATGATATATGTAGCAAAACTGTTCTTCAAAAACTAAAGACTTTCCCAGACAAACAAAAGCTAAGGGAGTTCATTACCACTAGACCTGCCTCACAGGAAATCTAAAGGGAAGTCTTCTCTTTAGATTGAAAGGGAAATGAAAATGAAAACAAAAATGAAAGAATGCTAAATAGCAACACAGTAGCATAAAAAAGTATAAAAGTTGTTGGTGAAGGTAAGTATATAAACTAATAAAGAATACTATATTACTGTAATGATTGTGGGTAAGTCACTTTTAATTGTAGTATAAAGTTTTTAAAAAGTATTAACATAATTATAAAGTATGCCAATGAATATACAATATAAATAGATGTAAACTTTGACATGAATAACATAAGGGAGAAGAAGAAAACGTGTAATGTGTGCATAATTGAAGTTAAGTTGTTACTTGCTTAAGACAAGAGTGTTAGACTGTTAGATATTTTATGTAAGCCCCATGGTAGCTACAAAGGAAATACCTACAGAAGTTAAAAAAAAAAAAAAAAAAAAAAAAAGTGAAACAAATCAAAGCATAAACTAAACAAACAAACAAACAAAACAAATAAAACATAAAGGAAGAGATCAAGAAATGAAAAGAGGAACAACAACAAAATCCCTACAAGGCAAACAGAAAACAATGAACAAAATGGCAACAGTAAATCATCCCCTATCAATAATTACTTGAAATATATTCATAGATTAAACTCCTCAATAAAAATACACAGAAAGACTGAATAGTTTAAGAAAAACATCCTATTATATGCTGTCTATAAGAGACTCACTTTAGATTTAAGGGCACACATAGACTGAAAGTGAAGAGATAAAAAAAGATATTCCATGCAAATTGTAACTTAGAAAAAGAAAAAATGCACGTGTGGCAATAGTAATATCAGACAAAATGAACTTTAAGTCAAAAAATGTCACTGAGACAATGAAGAATTTTATATAATTATGGAAGAATCAATACACCAGGAAAATATAACAATTATAAATATATATGCATTCAACATCAGAGTACCTAAATATGTAAAGCAAACACTGATGGAACTGATGGGAGAAACAGACAAAAATACAGTAATAGATTACTTCGATACTCTACTTTCAATTATGGATAGAAAAATCAGAGAAAGAAATCAAAAAACAAATAGCAGACTTGAACAACTCTATGGAACAAATGGACCTAATAGATATACAGAATATTCAACCCAGTAACAGTACAATACACATTCTTTTCAAAAGTACATGTAACATTCTTCAAGGTAGATCACATGTTAGGTCATAAAATAGAGCTTATCAAATTTAAGAAGATTAAAATCATACCAAGTATTTTTTTCTGTTCACAATGGAATGAAACTAGAAATCAATAGCATAAAGGAAACCTGGAAAGTTAAAAAATATATGGAAATTAAAAAAACACACTCTTAAACAACCAGTGGGTCAAAGAAGAAATCAAAAGGGAAATTGGAAATTATCTTGAAACAAACAAAACCACAACATACCAAAATATGTAGGATGCAGCAAAGGCAGTACTAAGAAGGAAATTTATAAGCTCAGCTATTACAGAAAACGGTATGGAGGTTCGACAAAAAATTAAAAATGGAAGTACCATATGATCCAGCAATCCCACTTCTGGGTAGAGGAACTGAAATCAGTATTTTGAAGAAATATCTGCACTCTCATGTTCATTCTGGCATTATTCACAAAAGTCAAGATATGGACTCAACCTAAGAGTCCATCAATAGATGACTGAATAAAGAAAATGTGATATATATATACATAATGGAATACTATTCTACCTTAAAAAAGAAATAAATGCTGTCATTTGTGACAACATAGATGGAACTGGAGGACACTATGTAAGTGAAATAAGCCAGACACAGAAAGACAAAAACTCTGTTCTCACTTATACGTGGAAGCTAGAACAATCAAACTCATAGAAACAGAGAGTAAAATTGTGGTTATCAGAGGTTGAGATAGGAGAGAATGGGGAGATGCTGGCCAAAGGGTAGAAAGATGCAGTTAGATAAAAGGAATGAGTTTTTGAGGTCTTCTGCCCAGCATGCTGACCATGGTTGACAATAATGTATTGTATATTTCAAAATTGAAGAGAGTAAATTTCAACTGTCTCACCACAAAAAATGATGGCTAAATGAGGTGATAGATATGTTAATTAGCTTGATTTAATCATTCCTCATTTTATTAATATATCAAAACATCACACTGTACACCTGAAATATATACAATTATGACTGGCCAATTAAAAATATTAATAAAAAGAGAAATTTATAGTGATAAATTATAGTGATAATTTATAGTGATACTAAAAAAGAAGAAAGATCTAAAATGAAAAACCTAACTTTATATCTCAGGAACTAGGAAAAGAACAAACTAGCCCAAAAGTAGTGGAGGAAGGAATAATAAAGACTAGAGAAGAAATAAAAGAACTAGTGAATATAAAATCAAAGAAGCTAAGAGGTGAGGCCAGATGCAGTGGCTCACTCTTATAATCCCAGCACCTTGGGAGGCCAAGGCAGGAGAATTGTTTGAGGCCAGAAGTTCAAGACCAGCCTGGACTACACAGAGAAACCCCACCTCTACAAAAAAATTTAGAAAACAGCACATGCTTGTAGTCCCAGCAACTTGGGAGCTGAGTTTGAAGGACTGCTTGAGCCTTGTCCTGTCTGCAGCCAGGCCAGCAGAGTGAGTCTCTGTAAAACAAACAAACAAACAAACAAACAAACAAACAAACAAAGAAACTAAGAGGTGTTTATTTTTCAGAAAAAAAAATTCCAAAATTGATAAAACTTTAGCTAGACTAATAAATAAATAAAATCAGAAATGAAAAAGGAGACATTACAACTGATGTAACAAAAATTTAAAAGATCATAAAGACAACAATGTACCAATAAATTGGATAACCTAGAATAAATGGATAAATCCTTAGAAACATACAACCTACCAAGACTGAATCACAAAGAAAAACTGAACAGACTAATATTGACTAAAGAAATTGAATCAGGAATCAAAAACCTCCCAGCAAAGAAAAGCCCAGGGCTAGAGGCTTCACTGAAGAATTCTCCCAAATATTTAAAGAATTAATGCTTTTTAAATTGTGTCTATTTGATTCTTCTCTCTTTTCTTCTTTATTAGTCTGGCTAGTAGTCTATCTATTTTGTTGATCTTTTGAAAAAACCAGCTCCTGGACTCATTAATTTTTTTGAAGGGTTTTTCATGTCTCTATCTCCTTCAGTTCTGATCTGATCTTAGTTACTTCTTGTCTTCTGCCAGAATTTGTTTGCTCTTGCTTCTCTAGTTCTTTTAATTGTGATGTTAGGGTGGTGATTTTAGATTTTTCCTGCTTTCTCCTGTGGGCATTTAGTGCTACAAATTTCCCTCTAAAGGCAGGTTTAGCTGTGTCCCAGAGATTCTGGTATGTTGTGTCTTCGTTCTCATTGGTTTCAAAGAACTTATTTATTTCTGCTTTAATTTCATTAATTACCCAGTAGTCATTCAGGAGCAGGTTGTTCAGTTTCCATGTAGTTGTGCAGTTTTGAGTGAGTTTCTTAATCCTGAGTTCTAAATTGATTGCACAGTGGTCTGAGAAACTGTTTGTTATGATTTCCGTTCTTTTGCATTTGCTGAGGAGTGTTTTACTTCCAATTTTGTGGTCAATTTTAGAATAAGTGCAACGTGGTGCTGAGAAGAATGTATATTCTGTTGATTTGTGTTGGAGAGTTCTGTAGATGTCTATTAGTTCGGCTTCGTCTAGAACTGAGTTCAAGTCTCATTGCTCCATCTAATATTGACAGTGGGGTATTAAAGTCTCCTGCTATTATTGTATGGGAGTCTAAGTCTCTTTGTAGGTCTCTAAGAACTTGCTTTATGAATCTAGGTGCTCCTGTATTGGGTGCATATAAATTTAGGATAGTTAGTTCTTCTTGTTGCATTGATCCCTTTACCATCATGTAATGCCCTCCTTTGTCTTCTTTTTTGACCTTTGTTGTTTTAAGACTGCTTTTTTTTAAATTTATTTTTTATTTTTTGCTTTCCATTTGCTTGGTATATATTCCTCCATTCCTTTATTTTGAGCCTATGTGTGTCTCTGCACGTGAGATGGGTCTCCTGAATACAGCACACCAATGGCTCTTGACTCTTTATCCAATTTGCCAGTCTGTGTCTTTTAATTGGGGGCATTTAGCCCATTTACTTTAAGATTAATATTATTATGTATGAATTTGATCCTGTCATTATGATGCTAGCTGGTTATTTTGCCTGTCAGTTGATGTGATTTCTTCATAGTGTCGATGGTCTTTACCATTTGGCATGTTTTTGCAGTGGCTGGTACTGGTTGTTCCTTTCCATGTTTAGTGCTTCTTTCAGGAGCTCTTGTAGGGGAGGCCTGGTGGTGACAAAATCTCTCAGCATTTGCTTGTCTGTAAAGGAGTTTATTTCTCCTTCACTTATGAAGCTTAGTTTGGCTGGATATGAGATTCTGGGTTGAAAATTCTTTAAGAATGTTGAATATTGGCCCCCACTCTCTTCTGGCTTGTAGGGTTTCTGCAGCGAGATCCGCTGTTAGCCTGATGGGCTTCCCTTTGTGGGTAACTCGACCTTTCTCTCCCTTAACATTTTTTCCTTCATTTCAACCTTGGTGAATCTGACGATTATGTGTCTTGGTGTTGTTCTTCTCGAGGAGTATCTTTGTGGTGTTCTCTGTATTTCCTGAATTTGAATGTTGGCCTGTCTTGCTAGGTTGGGTAAGTTCTCCTGGATAACATCCTAAAGAGTGTTTTCCAACTTGGTTCCATTCTCCTCATCACTTTCAGGTACACCAATCAAATGTAGGTTTGGTCTTTTCACATAGTCCCATATTTCTTGGAGGCTTTGTTCATTTCTTTTCATTGTTTATTCTCTAATCTTGTCTTCATGCTTTATTTCATTAAGTTGATCTTCAATCTCTGATATCTTTTCTTCCGCTTGGTCAGTTCAGCTACTGATACTTCTGTATGCTTCATGAAGTTCTCGTGCTGTGTTTTTCAGCTCCATCAGGTCATTTATGTTCTTCCTTAAACTGGTTATTCTAGTTAGTAATTCATTTAACTTTTTTTCAAGGTTCTTAGCTTCCTTGAATTGAGTTAGAATATGCTCCTTTAGCTCAGAGGAGTTTGTTGTTACCCATCTTCTGAAGCCTACTTCTGTCAATTCATCAAACTCATTCTCCCTCCCATTTTATTCCCTTGCTGGCAAGGAGTTGTGATCCTTTGGAGGAGAAGAGGTGTTCTGGCTTATGGAATTTTCAGCCTTTTTGCGCTGGTTTTTCCTCATCTTTGTGAATTTATCTACCTTTGGTTTTTGAAGCTGGTGAGCTTCAGATGGGGTTTCTCTGTGGATGTCCTTTTTGTTAATGTTGATGATATTTCTTTTGCTGTTCTTTTTTTTTTTTTTTTTTTTTTTTTTTGACGGAGTCTCACTCTGTCCTCCAGGCTGGAGTACAATGGTGAGATCTCAGCTCACTGCAACCTCTGCCTCCTGGGTTCAAGTGATTCCCCTGCTTCAGTCTCCTGAGTAGCTGGGACTACAGGTGGGCGCCACCACGTCTAGCTAATTTTTTGTATTTTAGTAGAGACAGGGTTAAACCATGTTCATCAGGCTGGTCTTGAACTCCTGACCTTGTGATCCACCTGCCTCAGCCTTCCAAAGTACTGGGATTACAGGCATGAGCCACCGTGAACAGCCAGTGTTGATGCTATTTCTTTCTGTTTGTTAGTTTTCCTTCTAACAGTCAGGCCCCTCTGTTGCAGGTCTGCTGGAGTTTGCTGGAGGTCCACTCCAGACCCTATTTGCCTGGTTATCACCAGTGGAGTCTGCAGAATAGCAAAGATTGCTGCCTGTTCCTTCCTCTGGAAGCTTTGTCCCAGAGGGGCACCTGCCAGATGCCAGCCAGAGCTCTCCTGTATGAGATGTCTGTTGACTCCTGCTGGGAGGTATCTCCCAGTCAGGAGGCATGGGGGTCATGGACCCACCTGAGGAAGCAGTCTGTCCCTTAGCAGAGCTCAAGCACTGTACTGGGAGATCCACTGCTCTCTTCAGAGCTGGCAGGCAGGAATATTTAAGTCTGATGAAGCTGTGCCCACAACTGCCCCTCCCCCCCAACACTTCTCAAATTATTTCAAGAAATCAAAAAGGAGGGCATGCTTCCAAACTCATTTTATGTTAGCCAGAGTTACCCTTATACCAAAGAAAATTATAGGCTAATATTGCTGATATTGAATATAGATGCAAAAATCTTCATGAAAATACTAGCAAACTGAATTCAACAGGACATCAAAAGGAACGTATACCACCATCAAGCACAATTTATCCCTGCAATGCAAGGATAATTCAACATGTGCAAATTAATTAATATGAGACACCACATTAACAGAATGAAAGATAAAAATTACATGATTACCTCAATAGATGCAGAAAAAATGTGGCAAAATTCAATCCTCTTTCATAATAAAAACTCAGTAATTTAGGTATGGGAGGGATTTATCTCAACACAATAAAGTGTATATATTACAAACACACAGTAAACATCATACTCAATGTTGAAAGACTGAAAGCTTTACCTTTAAGATTGGGAATAAGACAAGAAAGCCTGCTTTCACTAAACCTAAGCATGCAGGTAAGAGACTTATACACAATAAACTACAAAACATTGTTGAAAGAAATTAAAGATGATACAAATGAATAGAAAGACATTCCCTGTTCATGAATTGAAAGACTTAATATTGTTAAGATGTCAATACTACCCAAAGGGATTTACAGATTTAATGCAGTTTCCATCAAAATCACAATGGTGGTTTTTTATAGAAATGGAAAAAATACATCCTAAAATTTATATGGAATTGCAAGTCACTCTGAATAGCAAAAACAATCTTGAAAAATAAGACAAAGTTGCAGGTCACACACTTCTTGACTTCAAAACATATTATTAAGCTACAGTAATCAATACAATATGGTACTGGCATGAAGACACACATATGGACCAATGGAATAGAACAGAGAACCCAGAAATAAACCATTGCATATACAATGAAATGATTTTTGATAACAGTGCCAAAATAATTCAATGCAGAAAGGACAGTCTTTCAAAGAAATAGGTGCTGGGAAAACTTTATATCCACATGCAAAAGAATGAAATAGAAATGAATAAATTCCTGGACACATACACCCTCACAAGACTAAACCAGGAAGAAGTTGAATTATTGAACAGACAAATAACAAGTTCTGAAATTGCAGCAGTAATAAATAGGCTACCAACTAAAAAAAGCCCAGGACCAGATGAATTCACAGCCAAATTCTACTAGAGGTACAAAGAGGAAATGGTACCATTCCTTCTGAAACTATTCCAAACAATTGAAAAGGAGTGACTTCTCCTTAACTCACTTTATGAGGCCAGCATCATCCTGATAGCAAAACCTGGCAGAGACACAACAAAGAAAGAAAACTTCAGGCCAATATCCCTGATGAACATCGATGCAAAAATCCTCAATAAAATACTGGCAAACTGAATCCAGTAGCACATCAAAAAGATTATCCACCACAATCAAGTCGGCTTTATCTCTCAGAGGCAAGGCTGGTTCAACATACACAAATCAATAAACGTAATTCATCACATAAACAGAATCAATGACAAAAACCACATAATTATCTCAATAGATGCAGAAAAGGCCTTCAATAAAATTCAACGTCCTTCATGTTAAAAACTCTCAATAAACTAGGTATTGATGGAACGTATCTCAAAATAATATGAGTTATTTATGACAAACCCACAGCCAATATCATACTGAATGGGCAAAAGCTGGAAGCATTCCCTTTGAATACAGGCACAAGACAAGGATGCCCCCTCTCACTACTCCTATTCAACATAGTATTGGAAGTTCTGGCCAGGGAAATCAGCCAAGATAACGAAATAAAGGGTATTCAAATAGGAAGAGAGGAAGTCAAATTGTCTCTGTTTGCAGATGACATGATCCTATATCCAGAAAACACCATCGTCTCAGTCTAAAAGCTCCTTAAGCTGATAAGCAACTTCAGCAAAGTCTCAGGATACAAAATCAATGTGCAAAAATCTCAAGCATTGCTATACCACCACCAAAAAATAGACAAGCTGAGAGTCAAATCATGAATGAACTTCCATTCACAATTGCTACAAAGAGAATACAATTCCTAGGAATACAGCTAACAAGGGATGTGAAGGCCCTCTTCAAGGAGAACTAGAAACCACTGCTCAAGGAAATGAAAGAGGACACGAACAAATGGAAAAACATTTCATCCTCATGGATAGGAAGAATCAGTATCATGAAAATGGCTATACTGCCCAAAGTAATTTAGAGATTCAATGCTATTCCCATCAAACTACTATTGACATTTTTCATAGAATTAGAAATAACTACTTAAAAATTCATATGAAATAAAAAAAAAAAAACAGCCCATATAGCCAAGACAATCCTAAGCAAAAAGAACAAAGCTAGAGGTATCACACTAGTTGACTTCAAACTATACTACAAGGCTATACAGTAACCAAAACAGCATGGTACTGGTACCAAAACAGACACATAGACCAATGAAACAGAATAAAGATCTCATAAATAACACCACACATCTACTACCATCTGATCTTCGACAAACCTGACAAAAGCAAGTAATGGAGAAAGGATTCCCTATTTAATAAAAGGTGCTGGGAAAACTGGCTAGCCATTTGCAGAAAACTGAAACTGGAGCCCTTCCTTATACCTTATACAAAAATTAACTCAAGATGGATTAAAGACTTAAATGTAAAACACAAGACCATAAAAACCCTAGAAGAAAATCTAGGCAATATCATTCAGAAAATAGGCATGGGCAAAGACTTTATGATGAAATTGCCAAAAGCAGTTGCAACAAAAACTAAAATTGACAAATGGGATCTAATTAAACCAAAGAGCCTCTGAACGGCAAAAGAAACTATCATCAGAGTGAACAGACAACCTACAAAATGGGAGAAAATTTTTGCAATCTACCCATCTGACAAAGTTCTAATATCCAGAATTTACAAGGAATTTAAACAAATTTACAAGGAAAAAAACAACTCCATCAAAAAGTGGGCAAAGGACACGAACAGACACTTAAAAAAAAAAAAAAAGATATTTATGTGGCCAACAAACATATGAAAGAAAGCTCAACATCACTGATCATTAGAGAAACACAAATCAAAACCACAATGAGATACCATCTCACGCCAGTCAGAATGGTGATTACTAAAAAGTCAAGAAACAACAGATGCTGGCAAGGCTGGGGAGAAATAGGAACACTTTTATACTGTTGTTGGGAATGTAAATCAGTTCAACCATTGTGGAAGATAGGGTGAAGATTCCTCAAGGATCTAGAGCCAGAAATACCATTTGAACCAGCAATGCCATCACTGGGTATATACCCAAGGGAATATAAATAATTATATTATAAAGATATATACACACGTATGTTTATTGCAGCAGTATTCACAATAGCTAAGACTTGGAACCAACCCAAATGCCCAACAATGATAGGCTGGATAAAGAAAATGTGGTACATACACACCATAGCATACTATGCAGCCATAAAAGGAATGAAATCATGTCCTTTGCAGTAACATGGATGAAGCTGGAAGCCATCATCCTCAGCAAACTAACACAGGAACAGAAAACCAAATACCGCATGTTCTCACTCATAAGTGGGAGCTGAACAATGAGCACACATGGACACAGGGAGGGAAAAAACACACACCGAGGCCTGTCAGCAAGGGCAGGGGTAGGGAGAGCATCAGAACTAATAGCTAAAGCATGTGGGGCTTAATACCTAGATGACAGGTTGATAGGTGCAGCAAACCACCATGACACACGTTTACCTATATAACAAACCTGCACATTATGTACATGCATCCTGGAACCTAAAATAAAATAAAATTAGAAAAACAGAGACAAAATAAAAAAGAATGAAGTTGAACCCTTACTTTACATCATAAACAAAAATTAACTCAAAGTATATAAAAGACCTAAAGGTAAGAGTGAACATCGTAAAATTATTTACATTGAACACAGGATAAAACATCATGACACTGAATTCAGCAATCTTATATCACAGATATAAGACCAAAAGCATAGGTAACAAAATAAAAATGGATAAATTGGGCTACATCAAAATTAAACTTTCGTGTATCAAAATACACTATCAGAAGAGTGAAAAGGAAACCTGCAGAATGGGAGAAAATATTTGAAAATCATGTATCTAGTAAGGAGTTATTATCCAGAATATATTAAAAACTCCTACAACAACAAAATTATAAAGTGTGCAAAGGACTTTAATAGTCATTTCTCCAAAGAAATTAAAATGGACAAGACACACATAAAAAGATGTTCAACAACACTAATAGAGAAATGAAAATCAAAACCACAATGATATATCACCTCACACCCATTAGAATGGCTACTATCCAAATAAAAGGAACAAAGCACAAAGAATAACAAGTGTTGGTGAGGATGTGGAAAAATTGGAAACCTTGTCCACTGATGATGGGAATATAAAATGATGCAGCCACTATTTAAAACACTATGGTGCTTCCTCAACAATGTAAAAACAGATTTAACGTATAATCCAGCGATTCCACTTCTGGATACATATCAAAAGAGTAGGAGCCTGAACAACATAGCAAGACCCTGTCTCTACAAAAATAAAATAATTAGCTGGGCGTGGTGGCACATGTATGTAGTCCTAGCTACTCGGGAGGCTGAGGTGGGAAGATCACTTGAGCCCAGGAATTACAAGTTACAGTGTGCTATAACTGTGCCACTGCATTCCAGCCTGGGTGACAGAGCGAGACTCCATTGCAAAAAAAAATTAAAAAAAAAAAATTGGAAGCAAGGACTCAAGATACTTTTACAAACATGTTCCATTCAGTATTATTCACAAAAGCCAAAAGGAGGAAGCAACCCAATGTCCACTGCCAGATGATTAAAAAAATAATACGGTATATACAACCAATTAAATATTATTCAGCCTTAAAGAGGAAGGAAATTGTGACACATGCTACAATGTGGATGACTTTTGGGGACATTATGCTAAGTAAAATAAGCCAGATACAAAAGGAAAAACATCGTATGATTCCTCTTATATGAGGTACCTGGATTAGTCAAGTTCAGAGATAGAAAGTAGATTGGTGGTTGCCAGGGACTAGGTGGCATGATTTGTTTAATGGATCGGGTTTCAGTTGAAATGATTTGTTCAATGGGTAGGGTTTCAGATGAAAAAGTTCTAAAGATTGACCTAACACTACTGAACTAAAACCTAAAAATGGAACTAACCTAAAACCTAAAAAAGTGAACTAACACCTAACAATGGTCAAAAAGGTAAATTTTAAGTGTATTTTACTACACTTAAAAGTAAATTTAAAGAGAAATAATAGCGTTCCCATGGACTCTTTACTCAGTTTCCCCAATGGGTAACTGCAGTACAATATCCCAACCAGGATACTGAAACTGATAGTCAAGATACCAACAATTCCACTAGACAAACTCCTGTTCTCCTTTAGTAGCCACACCCACCTCCCCCTCATATCCACCACCCCCTCAGAGTGTGGACTCTGTCCTTAGCCCTTCGTAACCATTAATTTGTTCTCTATTTCTTTAATTTTGTAAAGAAATTTATGTAAATGAAACTATACAGTAGATAGCATTTTGAAATTGGCATTTTTCATTTAACATATTCTCTGCAAGGTGCTGCATATATTTAGTTTGTTCTTTATTGCTGAGCAGTATTCCATGGTACAGATGGACCACAGTTTGTTTAACCATTTACCTGTTGAAGGACATCTGGGCTGTCTTCAGTTTTTGAGTATATGAATAAAAATGCTATAAATATTCATGTAGAGGTTTTCATATAAACAGAAAGTTTGATTTTTTTTCCGGCATATATGGCCAAGAGTACAATTTGTGCAATTGTTGGGGCATATGGCATTTGCATGTTCAGTTTTTTAGAAAACTGACAAACTGTTTTTCAAAGTGGCTCCATACTATTTCATATTTCTATTACATAAATGAGCCAAAGGTAGCCTCTGCATATGGACCTTATGTTATTTATTTTTTCTGAGCAGGCTGGGAACCCATTCGCTCAAAAGCCTACCAGTACCAAAATCAAATTTTTACACAATCCAATTGTTTTAAATAGCCAAAGTAAGCATTTTTTAACCCTTTAGAGCCTTCCTGTCTTGCATACCCCACAAAACTGCACCCAACATCTGCTAACCAAAGATAAGATTAACCCTGGAGTAATAAAGACCTCACATCACTGTTGTCCTTCAGAACCCTCTGACCCAGCAACTTCCTGACATGCTGCCTAGTGATCTAGACATGTAAACCCCTCTGATATTCCTCTTTCTTGAAGAGAAGTTTTCTTGCCTTTCTCCCCTTCTGAGTGCTGGCCTCCACACTCATGCAAACATGCCTGCTGAACACCCTACACCCGCCCCCCTCAAAAAGCTTGTTGTGTGCTACGGCGGTCATATCTTTTCGTTTTCTCCTTGATCAGTCCTGAAATCCCTCAACTCATTACAAGTGGCAACAAGGATGGAATTTTAGTGATGACCAGGAAATCAATATGGGACCTACCAAGTGAATAGGAGGATTAATGTCAAAACAACCCTGGATGACCTTAAGTACTTGGGACTCAGAATTTGGAACACCTTCGCATAACTTTGGCATGGCATTCTTCTGTACTGAATTGCACTCTACATTTTCTATGGTCTCCCCCATGCCTCATGAGACTGGAGAAGTGGCAGTGCCAGTATTTGAGTAAATCCTCGCCATCAGAACTGACTTTTGAGAGAGAGGCACCAAGCTGCCCAGGGAAGGGCAGTCTGCTCACCTGGGTCTCCCACTAGAAAAGCACTAGGTCGGCACTTGTGGGCCTGAATAGAAAAAGGGAAAGTACATACCTATGGATCACATGTGGGTTACCCCAGATCCCATAATGGTCTATAGTGGGAGAGTTCCCCATGGCCAGACTGGTAATATGTGATGAGAATACTCTGAGATGAGAGAATATCCTTGTCCCTGGACACTGCTATGGCAGGCAAACAAGCTGATAAGGCAGAGATGTCAGTCTGATGTGGTCTCCTAAGCACAACTGGGAGAGACACTTGCAAGCAGCTAGTAGTCCTCTGCTATCATGACAATAATGCTTTTGATACTCTCATTCCATTCCTCTGTTGGAAGTATACTGAGCTCTCCATCTTTTGGCTGAGCCGACTAAAGCATTATTTCAGTGACTAAGTCAAGGAAAGTTATATCCCAGGACACCAAAGGAAGTGACTATCCTACTCAAGGGATGCTCCAAACCATAAAGTAGGTGCATGTTGGACCTCGCTGTTGGTTGCTTTTCACCAGGGTTTGCCCAGAGAGTAGGCAGAAACTCAAACTCCTGCAGGAGATGAGTTGGAAGGGAAGATCCTGGGGAAGAGAATTGGTGACCTCTAAAGAAGAAAGCAGCAGCATGGTGTCATCATGCTAGGGACTAGGGCCATTTACCCTCTGCTTTGCCAGTAACCACCAGCAAAGTCATAAAACAGAAAAACAAAAGAAGATGGCCACTTCTCTTTTGGAGCAGAAAATGCATCCTCTTTCTTGCCCTTACATCCAGTCTCTCCTTAAGGACCTGACCCAGGAACTGAATGAAAAAGGGGCTGTCTGACTATATATACAGAATATATCTGGCAGGGAGCAAACTCCACCTAATAGGGGAATTAAACAATTGGCTGCCATAGTACAAGATGGAAAAAAATGGTGCCACTGCTAAAGGATCCCACATAATAAGCATGGAAGGTAGGAATGACCCTCAAAAGAGGCTTTGTGCCTCAGTCCACATATACCTTGTTGATGTGGATTTTTATGGCTTGGTGGGCTTCCCATCCTATATCAGGCCTTATAAAGGCCTGGGAAGACTGTCAATGGAAAATGTTAACCAAGGCTAAAGATCTCCTCCATCAGCTGGGGATGTTGAGGTGGGTTTATCAGGCAACAGATGACCTGCAGCACGATGACTTGGCAAGTCCAGAGGAAACTGAATTCAGTCCCACATCTAACTACTTATTTCTCAGGAGGGTTCCTGACAAGTGTAAGTCCTCCTTTTGGGCAATAATGGCTAATGCTAAAACAATTTAAGAGTTCATAGCTTCACTCGATTTAGTAGAAATACATGAAAGACAAACTCAAGTGTTGCCTGTTAATTTTATGAATATAACTCCATCTAGCCTAAATCAAAATTACTACCAACAGTTATGCTGCACCCTTCTAGACCAAGCAAACCACGTAGAGCCAGGTCCATGGTTTAGCTTGAGCCCTGAGATAAACAAAAGGGGTTACATCGGACTCTAATGGACAAAGGGGCCCAAATCGGATGTTCTCTCATACATTGGTGAAACAAGTATTAACATTTACTAGGGTTAGATTACAATCTGCAGCAGGTATTCAAAGTCAGTCTCATTTGGGAAACCTGCTCCTGATCTCCTTCAGTGGCAGGGACCCACCCCCACATAGGGATCTGGTGGTTGCAGAAGGTGGCTACTTCCAGCAGACAATCACCCTTTAATCATATTAACTGTAGTTTGGCTCCACAACATTGGCTGGCTTTGTTGGACATGGGTGCCCAAATCTCCCCAATCCTAAGAATCACTCATGCTTTAAAGGAATCCCCTCAACCCTCACCCTGTCCAGGAGGATGATTATGTAAAGGAGCAATTATTTACTTAACTATTAAAACTGATCCAGTTCTGCTAAAAGATGCTTTGAATCTGGTTGTACCCCTGAGACTATCCCTTTTCCCATTATTTGAATAGACTTCTTCAATCAGCTAGTAACTCCACAGAACCTAATGCTTTTATGGTATTGGTGGCACTACCTGGTAGGAACCAATTAACTTTCCCCTACCAGTGCAGGTGGTAAATATGGCACAGAACAAGCTAAGGCAAGACCCTGAAAGATTATAGGCCATCATAGCTTAGTTAAATAACATGTACTGATTCTTACCATCTCACCTGTCAATTCCCTGGTAAAGCCTATGTGTAAAGCCACTATTAATAAAGAGAGGTTAACTACAGAGAGTTAAATAAGAGCACCTTTTTATTGGAGCACTTCTACCAGATATCATCACCTTAATGGACGACATTCAAAACAACATAGATAAATTGTACGGAGTTATATACTTGCCTAACATGCTCCAATTGGGAAATATTTTGTAGAAGAGCTAATCACAATTTGCCTTCACTTTTGAGGGTGAAGAGTGTATTTTTTTCCCAGCGACCTATGGAATACTCAAATAGCCCTGTGATCAAACATGTGCAGACATGACTTAGATGCCTGCCCCATATTTCCACCAGAAATTCAGCTTTGGCATTATATTGATAAAATCCTCCTTACTAAACCTTGCCAAGATTCTGTCTCAGAGGCTATCACAACTGCGAGCAAACACTTCAATGAGAGGGGATGGTGTCTCAGTCCACTTAGGCTGCTATAACACAATACCATGGATTGGGTGACTTATAAACAATAGAAATTTATTCCTCACAGTCATGGAGGCTAGGAAGTGCAAGATCAAGATGACAGCAGATTTGGCATCTGGTGAAGGTCCTCTTCCTGCTTCATAGATGGTTGTCTTTTTGCTGTGTCCTCACATGGCAGAAGGAGCAAACAATGTCTCTGGGGTCTCATTTATAAGGGAACTAATCCCATTTATGAGGGCTTTGCCTTCTCGGTCCCAACTCCTAATACCATCACATTGGGAGTTACGATTTCAACATATGAATTTGGGAGAACATAAATATCGTCTACAGCAGATAGGAAACTGCCCCACATAAGGTACAAGACCTCTCTATTAAATCTCGGGGTTACCTTTGGAACTCAGAAGGCTGAACTATTCTCAATCTGGTAAGACAAGCTCCTAGTGCTCCAACCTCGCACACTGGTAAAGAAGATCCAACATTTGATAGGAATGTTTATATTCTGGCTCCAACACACTCCTCACCTCCAATATTTGCTACTGAGTCACCTGTAAGTCTCATTTTTCAGTGAGAGCCTGGAGCAATGAGGTACTAGATAAACTAAAGGATGTTATCACTTTGGCTCTCCTGTTAGTGTACCTCAGATAAAACTTAAAATGAGATGTTTCTGACACACACACACATACACTCTCACAGACACACACACACACACAAATTGTTTCCTAGATTCTCTGGAGGTAAACCTAAATGCAAGAACTAAAACTGTAAAATTCTTTTTTTTTTCCCACAAGAAGATTTAGAAGACTAAAACTGTAAAATTCTTAGAAGAGAACATAGAGGGAAATCTTCATGACATGGAAGTTGGCAATGATTTCCTCAATATGACACTAAAAGCACAGGAAACAAAGAATAAATGGATAAACTGTACTTTATCAAAATTTTGTGCACCAAAAGATACTATAAAGAGAATAAAAAGGCAATCAGAGAATGGGAGAAAATATTTGCAAATCATATATATGGTAAGGGATTGATATAACGAATATATAGAGAATTCCTAAAACTCAACCACAAAATCAAATAACCCAATTCAAAAATGGGCAATGGACTTCAATAGATATTTCTCCAAAGAAGATACACAAATGGACAATAAGCACATGAAAATATGCTCAATGCCACTAGTCACAAGGAAAATGCAAATCAAAACTATGAGATACTACTTCATACCCACTAGGATGGATACTATCTAAAAAAAAGGAAAAATACAATTATTGGTGAGGATACAGAAAAAAATGGAGCCTCTGTGCATTGCTGGTAGGAATGTAAAATGGCACAGCCACTGTGGAAAACAACTTGGAAGTCATTTAAAAAGTTAAATATAAAATTACCATATGATCCAACAATCCACTTTTAGGTATATATCCCCAAGAACTCGAAGCAGGAAATCAAACAGACAGTTTAATACCAATGTTCATAGACAAATTATTGACCAAAGCCAAAAGATGGAAGCAACCCAGTTGTCCATTAATGGATGAACAAACAAAATGTGCTATATCCATACAATAGAGTATTTTTCAGCCTCAAAAAGGAATGAAGTTCTGATACATGCTACAACATGGATGGACCCTGAAAATACTATGCTAAGTGACATAAGCCAGACACAAACACATACAAAAACAAATATTGTATGACTTCACTTACATGAGCTACCTAGAATAGGTAAATTCATAAAGATAGAAAGTAGAATAGAGGTTGCCAGGGGCTGCTGGGAGGGGAAAATGGAGAGTTATTTTGTGATACTATGGAGTTTCTGTTTGGGATGATGAAAGAGTTCTGGAAATGGATAATGATGGTAGATACACAACTTCTGATTGCTGATTACACCGTACACTTAAAATGATTAAAATGGTAAATTTTATGTTATGTATATTTTACAAAAAGCAAAACAAGCAAAAAATACCATGGGGCCAGAGGACAGACTGTTATATAAATGAACCACAGATAGCCTCTGTATATGGACCCTATGCTGTTTACTTCTTCATCATAGGTTAGGAACCCATTAGCTGAAAAGCCTGATGGTACCAATCTGAAAATTTTACACATCCAATTGTTTTAAATATAGCCCACATAAGTATATTTTTAGGCATTAGAGCCTGCCTGCTTTACATACACTACAAAACTTCACAAAACATCTACTACCCATAGACAAGAAAAACTGTAGGGCAATAAAGACCCCAAGCTGCTGCTGGTCTTCAGAGTTTCCTGACCCACAGACTCCTCGCTGTGCTGCCTAGCAACATCATATATTAATAGATATGTCAGCCCCCTCTCCTTCATGAGTTCCTTAGCCCTCCTCCCCTTATGGGTTATGCCCTCAGGCCTATACCAGAGAGTCTGGATGGCCTCGTGCTGTGAAGGATTTTCCCAGGTGCAAACCTGTCAAAGGATCACTTCAAGTTTGCTGTGTGTTAATGCCATCTCATGATTCTTATCAGAGGTAAAATCCTTCAAAGTCACTATAATCCCCACCAGGAAGGCAGGAAAAATTCAGCTTTTCGATATCTTTGACAGCACTTTGTACTGTCACCATGTTTTTTAAATTTTAACCATCCTGATAAATGTGTAGTAATACCTGATTGAGCTTTTAATTTGCATTTACCAAATTGGCTAATGATGTTGAACATTTTTCTTTTTTTTAAGTTTTAATGTTTATTTCCCCAAGACAGCCTAGCTTGCACTCAACTTGGATAAATTTCATAAGCTAGTTTTCTGCTGTTACTAGTTTTAAACTTGAATTATATTTCTGATGACAAGACATGCTGCAAAAAATACTCTAATTCAACAGAGTTATGCTCACAAAACAATTTTTATCCATTCTACAGTGTTTCAGAATTACTAGTTGATTTTTAAACACAAAGTATATATAGAGGCTAATGGTGGTTAATGTGATATATTTCTTATAGCAAACTGTGGTTCACACAATACTTGTGCTCAAAGGGGAAGGCACAGGATTTCCTAAAATGAGCCATCTTATAAAGAGCTCTTACTGTGTACAAATTACATCACATTTACTGTACGTAACCTCGAAACTGAGGTATTATTCAATTTATAAAAACCACTTGATCAGTCTTTATGAAGCAGTACATATGTGACAAATTCCATTTTAGAAGTTTCCACCTCATTCTCATATAAAACAAAATTTGAAAACAAGTAACATTTAAATACAGCATGGTATTCTACCACAACTGAAACTTTTTTCTTCTCTACAGGACCCAACAAAATCCGAAAATGAATTATGCTGTAGATTTACCTCATGCAAAGATCTTTATGTTCTCCCGGAAAGTGAAAAGCATGGCCTTTTAAGTACATTTTACTGTTTTATACTATTATGGCAACTTGTGTACTGCAGCACAGTCTCTTTTGAGAAAAAGTTATGATTTTTTTTCACGCAAAAAATATACACAAATTAGCTTTGATAAGGAAAGGCTTTCATAACATCAAACATTCATTCAGTGCAAATGCACAGGAAAACCTTCCTGAAATGTTTTCTGACTTGAGAGTCAACTAAGAAGAAAGTCATACTAGGTAAAGTAAATAAAAACTTGTAGGGGTGGGGAGGAAAAGGGGTAAGGGGAAATAGAAAATATAAGTTGCAGAGTAAACAAATGTGTGCTGCTGATCCGGTATTTGTTTTTATGTCCAGTGTACATTAATACTCATGATCACATTTTGACGATTTACTAGGTTATCAGCCACCTGAAGGCAAAACAAGCTTGCAAGTGTTCATATACAGCACCACTACCACACTCCTGTACATAGTCACTCCAGGACTAGGAGTCTAATTCATGAATGAGAGCCCCAGATTTTAAAGATGATCCTGACTGTCCATCACTGAGCCAGATATTCATTCAACATTTTCCATTCAGACACTGCTTCATAGCAAGGCCTAGGCTCATTTTCCTTTTACTTATACGGGCATCCAATTATCTTTTCTGCTTACAAGCCTTGAAGATAATAGTACTACACTTTCCCCTCAGTTTATATAGAGTAAGTCAATGTTCTTTCTCAGGCACTGAAGATCTGTGACCTGTAGCCCTTTTTACTATGAACAGCCTAAATAAGCATTCATGTAAAGTTTTCATTACATTTTGCCACTCATTCTCACTCATACCCATTCACCATCTTGACCACATTTGGGCATTTTCTGTGATTCCAAATGAAATCTTCACATTTTCTTTCCCAATTTAATGCAGAAGCAGATCCCATGAGCTAAGCTTGATGGATCAAACATACATATACACACACATATATATATAATATTTTATATACATTTATATATATAATATATATAAAATTGCACCTAACTTCCACAATACTGTTCTAAAACTGGAACCGTTCTACTGGTATACTGGCAGATAAACTGAAACCAAATGTTCCACCTTGAATTGCCTCTGGATCAAGGCTAAGATCTTCATCAACATCATTTGAAGAGAACTGAGCAATGATTTCATAGGTCAATTTGTAGATGTTTCCATTTTCATGATTTTGAAGTTTTTCAATTTTCTCCAGTCCTCCACATTTTTCTATAAGATTGGCTATGGATTCTGCCTCATTTTTAGCCATTTTTAATATATTACTTAGTCCATCCTGTACTACTTGTACAACTTGTACATCTTTTACAGTCAGCTTCTGAGTGCCAATATCCCCTTATCCAAAAGGTTTATTATTCTTGGTACAATATTGGCATCAATTACTGCCTATATCTGCTGCTGATTACCTGCAGTAATGTTACAGAGGAACCATACTGCCTCTTTATTAATTTTCTCTTTGGGATGTGTCAGGATTGCCCACAAGTATGAAAGAGCATCATAATTCAAAACTACTTCTCTTTGCTCTTCAATTCCAGTGGCCAAGTTGCCCACAGCTTGAGGTGCAGCAGTCTGAACTACTTGGTGGCTGAACAGAGGAACCAAATGAGGAACTATTCCAGAGTCTATTACTATCTGTATTTGTTAATTGCCAGAAGTGTCTGTTCATATGCTTTCCCCATGTTTTGATGGGGTTGTTTTTTTCTTGTAAATTTGCTTGAGTTTGTAGATTCTGGATATTAGCCCTTTGTCAGATGAGTAGATTGCAAAAATGCTCTCCCATTCTGTAGGTTGCCTGTTCACTCTGATGGTAGTTTCTTTTGTTGTGCATAAGCTCTTTAGTTTAATTAGATCCCACTTGTCTATTTTGGCTTTTGATGCCATTGCTTTTGGTGTTTTAGTCATGAAGTCCTTGACTATGCCTATGTCCTGAATGGTATTGCCTAGATTTTCTTCTAGGGTTTTTATGGTTTTAGGTCTAACATTTAAGTCTTTAATCAATCTTGAACTAATTTTTGTATAAGGTGTAAGGAAAGGATGCAGCTTCAGCTTTCTACATATGGCTAGCCAGTTTTCTCAGCACCATTTATTAAGTAGGGAATCCTTTCCCCATTTCTTGTTTTTCTCAGGTTTGTCAAAGATCAGATGGTTCTAGATGTGTGGTGTTATTTCTGAGGACTCTGTTCTGTTCCATTAGTTTATATCTCTGTTTTGGTACCAGTACCATGCTGTTTTGGTTACTGTATCCTTTTAGTATAGTTTGAAGTCAGGTAGCGTGATGCCTCCAGCTTTGTTCTTTTGACTTAGGATTGTCTTGGCAATGGGGGCTCTTTTTTGATTCCATATGAACTTTAAAGTAGTTTTTTCCAAATCTGTGAAGAAAGTCATTGGTAGCTTGATGAGGATGGCATTGAATCTATAAATTACCTTGGGCAGTATGGCCATTTTCACGATATTGATTCTTCCTATCGGTGAGCATGGAATGTTCTTCCATTTGTTTGTGTCCTCTTTTATTTCGTTGAGCAGTGGTTTGTAGTTGTCCTTGAAGAGGTCCTTCACATCCCTTGTAAGTTGGATTCTGAGGTATTTTATTCTCTTTGTAACAACTGTGAATGGGAATTCACTCATGATTTGGCTGTGGTTGTTTGTTATTGGTATATAGGAATGCTTGTGATTTCTGCACATTAATTTTGCCTCCTGAGACTTTGCTGAATTTGCTTATCAGCTTAAGAAGCATTCCCTTTGAAAACCAGCACAAGACAACGATGCCCTCTCTCACCACTCCTATTCAACATAGTGTTGGAAGTGCTGGCCAGGGCAATCAGGCAAGAGAAAGAAATAAAGGATATTCATTTTACTAATGAATAGGAAAATGGAACTCAAATTGTCCCTGTTTGCAGATGACATGATTGTATATTTAAATGTAAATGGACTAAATGGTCCAATTAAAAGACACAGACTGGCAAACTGGATAAAGAGTCAAGACCCATCAGTTTGCTGTATTCAGGAGACCCATCTCACACACAGAGACACACATAGGCTCAAAATAAAGGGATGGAGGAAGATCTACCAAGCAAATGGAAAACAAAAAAAAGCTGGGGTTGCAATACTAGACTCTGATAAAACAGACTTTAAACCATCAAAGATCAAAAGAGACAAAGAAGGCCATTACATAATGGTAAAGGGATCAATTCAATAGGAAGAGCTAACTATCCTAAATATGCATGCGCCCAATACAGGAGCACCCAGATTCATAAAGCAAGTCCTTAGAGACTTACAAAGAGACTTAGACTCCCATACAATAATAATGAGAGACTTCAACACCCCACAGTCAACATTAGACAGATCAACGAGACAGAAAGTTAACAAGTATATCCAAGAATTGAACTCATCTCTGCACCAAGCGGACCTAATAGACATCTACAGAAATCTCCACCCCAAATCAACAGAATATACATTCTTCTCAGCACCACATCACACTTATTCCAAAATTGACCATATAGTTGGAAGTAAAGCACTCCTCAGCAAATGTACAAGAACAGAAATTATAACAAACTGTCTCTCAGACCACAGTGCAATCAAACTAGAACTCAGGACTAAGAAACTCAATCAAAACCATTCAACTATGTGGAAACTGAACAACCTGCTCCTGAATGACTACTAGGTACATAATGAAATGAAGGCAGAAATAAAGATGTTCTTTGAAACCAATGAGAACAAAGATACAACATACCAGAATCTCTGGGACACATTTAAAGCAGTGTGTAGAGGGAAATTTATAGCACTAAATACCCACAAGAGAAAGCTGGAAAGATTTAAAATTGACACCCTAACATCACAATTAAAAGAACTAGAGAAGCAAGAGCAAACACATTCAAAAGCTAGCAGAAGGCAAGAAATAACTAAGATCAGAGCAGAACTGAAGGAGATAGAGACATAAAAAACCTCCAAAAAATCAATGAATCCAGGAGCTGGTTTTTTGAAAAGATCAACAAAATTGACAGACCGCTAGCAAGACTAATAAAGAAGAAAAGAGAGAAGAATCAAATAGATGCAATAAAATATGATAAAGGGGATATCACCACTGACCCCACAGAAATAGAAACTACCATCAGAGAATACTATAAACACCTCTACGCAAATAAACTAGAAAATCTAGAAGAAATGGATAATTTCTTGGACACTTACACTCTCCCAAGACTAAACCAGGAAGAAGTTGAATCCCTGAATAGACGAATAACAGGCTCTGAAATTGAGGCAATAATTAATAGCCTACCAACCAATAAAAGTCCAGGACCAGACAGATTCACAGCCAAATTCTACCGGAGGTACAAGGAGGAGCTGGTTCCATTCCTTCTGAAACTATTCCAATCAATAGAAAAAGAGGGAATCCTCCCTAACTCATTTTATGAGGCCAACATCATCCTGATACCAAAGCCTCGCAGAGACACAACAAAAAAAGAGAATTTTAGACCAATATCCCTGATGAACATCAATGCAAAAATCCTCAATAAAACACTGGCAAACTGAATGCAGCAGCACATCAAAAAGCTTATCCACCATGATCATTGGGCTTCATCCCTGGGATGCAAGGCTGGTTCAACATATGCAAATCAATAAACGTAACCCACATATAAACAGAACCAAAGACAAAAACCACATGATTATCTCAATAGATGCAGAAAAGGCCTTTGACAAAATTCAACAGCCTTTCATGCTAAAAACTCTCAATAAATTCGGTATTGATGGAATGTATCTCAAAATAACAAGAGATATTTATGACAAACCCACAGCCAATATCATACTGAATGGGAAAAAATTGGAAGCATTCCCTTTGAAAACTGGCACAAGACAGGGATGCCCTCTCTCACCACTCCTATTCAACATAGTGTTGGAGGTTCTGGCTAGGGCAATCAGGCAAGAGAAAGAAATCAAGGGTATTCAGTTAGGAAAAGAAGAAGTCAAATTGTCCCTCTTTGCAGATGACATGATTGTATATTTAGAAAACCCCATCATCTCAGCCCAAAATCTCCTTAAGCTGATAAGAAACTTCAGCAAAGTCTCAGGATACAAAATCAATGTGCAAAACTCACAAGCATTCTTATACACCATTAACAGACAAACAGAGAGCCAAATCATGAATGAACTTCCATTCACAATTGCTTCAAAGAGAATAAAATACCTAGGAATCCAACTTATAAGGGATGTAAAGGACCTCTTCAAGGAGAACTACAAACCACTTCTCAGTGAAATCAAAGAGGACACAAACAAATGAAAGAACATTCCATGCTCATGGATTGGAAGAATCAATAACGTGAAAATGGCCATACTGCCCAAAGTAATCTATAGATTCAATGCCATCCCCATCAAGCTACCAATGACTTTCTTCACAGAATTGGAAAAAAACTACTTTAAAGTTCATATGGAACCAAAAAAGACCACGCATTGCCAAGACAATCCTAAGTCAAAAGAACAAAGCTGGAGACATCACGTTACCTGACTTGAAACTGTACTACAAGGCTACAGTAACCAAAACAGCATGGTACTGGTACCAAAACAGAGATATAGACCAATGGAACAGAATAGAGCCCTCAGAAATAATACCACACATCTACAGCCATCTGATCTTTGACAAACCTGAGAGAAACAAGAAATGGGGAAAGGATTCCCTATTTAATATTTCCCATCTGGTGTGGAGAAAATAGGCTAGCCATAAATAGAAAGCTGAAACTGGATCCTTTCCTTACTCCTTATATGAAAATTAATTCAAGATGGATTAAAGACTTAAATGTTAGACCTAAAACCATAAAAACCCTAGAAGAAACCTAGGTAATAGCATTCAGGACATAGGCATGGGCAAGGACTTCATGTCTAAATCACCAAAAGCAATGGCAACAAAAGCCAAAATTGACAAATGGGATCTAATTAAACTAAAGAGCTTCTGCACAGCAAAAGAAACAACCAGCAGAGTGAACAGGCAACCTACAGAATGAGAGAAAATTTTTGTAATCTACTCATCTGAGAAAGGGCTAATATCCAGAAGCTACAAAGAACTCAAACAAATTTACGAGAAAAAAACAACCCCCTCAAAAAGTGGGCAAAGGATATGAATAGACACTTCTCAAAAGAAGACATGCATACAGCCAACTGACACATGAAAAAATGTTCGTCATCACTGGCCATCAGATAAATGCAAATCAAAACCACAATGAGATACCATCTCACACCAGTTAGAATGGCAATCATTAAAAAGTCAGGAAACAAGAGGTGCTGGAGAGGATGTGGAGAAATAGGAACACTTTTACACTGTTGGTGGGATTGTAAACTAGTTCAACCATTGTGGAAAACAGTATGGCGATTCCTCAAGGATCTAGAACTAGAAACACCATATGACCCAGCCATCCCATTACTGAGTATATACCCAAAGGATTATAAATCATGCTGCTATAAAGACACATGCACACGTATGTTCATTGCGGCACTATTCACAATAGCAAAGACTTGGAATCCACCCAAATGTCCATCAGTGACAGAGTGGATTAAGAAAATGTGTCACATATACACCAAGGAATACTATGCAGCCATAAAAAAGGATGAGTTTGTGTCCTTTGTGGGGACATGGATGCAGCTGGAAACCATCATTCTCAGCAAACTATTGCAAGAACAGAAAACCAAACACTGCATGTTCTCAGTCATAGGTGAGAATTGAACAATGAGATCACTTGGACTCTGGAAGGGGAACATCACACACCAGGGACTATTATGGGGAGGGGGAGGGGGGAGGGATGGCATTGGGAGTTATACCTGATGTAAATGATGAGGTGATGGGTGCTGACGAATTGATGGGTGCAGCACACCAACATGACACAAGTATAAATACGTAACAAACCTGCACGTTGTGCACATGTACCCCAGAACTTAAAGTATAATAATAAAAAAAGAGAGAGAGAGAAGGGAAACAAACAAACAAAAAAGAAAACCCCATCGTCTCAGCCCAAAATCATGAATATTCTTAATGGCATCTAGAATAGTGAATCATTCCCAGAAATTTATTTACTTGGCCCATATCCCTTAGAGGAATGACAATCTATGGCAGCTATGGCCATACAAAATGTATTTCCTAAATAATAAGACCTGAAAGTCACAATTACTCCTTGATTCATGGGCTGCAGAATGGATGTTATGTTAGCGGCCATAAAAACTTTCATCTCCATGCAGATCTCCATAAGAGCTCCTGGATGACTTGGGGTATTGTCAGTGAGTGGTAATACTGTGAAAGAAACCTCTTCTTCTGTACAGTGCATCTCAACAGTGACCTTAAAATATTTAGTAAACCATGCTGTGAACAGATATGCTATCATCTAGGCTTTTTTGTTCTATTTATAGAGCACAGGCAGAATAGATTTATTATAATTGTTAAGGGCCCTAGGATTTTTGGAATGATAAATGAGCCCCGGCTTCATCTTAATGTCACCAGCTGCATTAAACCCTAACAAAAGTTAGGTTGTCCTTTGGAACTTTGAAGACAGACACTGACTTCTTCTGATTATGAAAGTACTAGGTAGCACCTTCTTCCAATAGAAAGCTGCTTCATCTATATTGAAAAATCTGTCATTCAGTGTAGCCATCTTCATCAATTATCTTAGCTAGATCTTCTAGATAACTTGTGCAGATTCTACATCAGTACTTGTTACTTCACCTTGCACTTTTGTGTTATGGAGATGACTCCTTTCCTTAAAGCTCATGAACCTCAGGTAGCTTCCAACTTTTCTGCTGCAGCTTCCTCACCTCTCTCAGCCTTCAAAGAATTAAAGAGAGTTAGGAAATTTTATCAACAATAGGACTGTTTTGCTTTCTTATCGTTTGTGTTTTCACTAGAGCAGCACTTTCAATTTCCTTCAAGAACTTTTCCTTCACATTCACAACTTGCGCTGTTTGGTGCAAGAGCCCTAGCTTTTGGCCTTTCTCAGCTTTCCATACGTCTTCCTTGCTGAGCTTAATGATTTCTAGCTTTTCATTTAAAGTGAGAAATGTGACTCTTCGTTTCACTTGAACACTTAAAGGCTATTGTATGGTTATTAATTGGCCGAATTTCAATACTGTTGTGTCTTGAATCCAGAGGACTGAAAAGATGGAGCAATGATCTTCATTTCTTTCCATATTCTGCATTCTATTTCTGTGATTTCAGCCATCTTAGACTGGTTAAGAACCCTTGTTGAAGAACTAGTACTGTCATTTGGAGGAAAGAAGACACTCTGGCTTTTCAAGCTGTCATAGTTCTTGCACTGGTTCTCATTTTTATCAGCTGATGTTCCTTCAATCTTTGAAGTCACTGTCCTTTGGATTTTTAAAAAAATTTTCTTCTATTTGATGACCTTGCGGTTTGATTGAGGCAAAAGGTGGGTTCAGTTGACTGGGTTCATTTCTGGAAGATTTTAGGGGGCCAAGCCTCAGCTCAGGACTCCTGAACAGGATGTGCTAACGCTGGATGACTGGTATCAAGCCTCTGCTTTGTTCTTTGGCTCCTTGAAATTATGAACCTGCTGTGCTAGAAGGGCCGAGGTGCTCATGGACCGCTGGTCACTACACTCTAATGGGTGGTAACAGTTAAAGTGTTTCATAGGGTGATGGCTGTGGGATTCATCTTTGTTTGCATGTGCCAGCAGTGGTAGCAGTGCCAGCACAGTGGGGCGCATGCTTGTTTGCTACAGCAGGGTGCTAGGAGGTGCCAGGGTGCCTGCCTCCATGCAGGCATTCACAGTAGTGGCGGTGGAGGCTCAGGAGGGCAGGGGCATGACTGGTGACTGTGTGTGTGGTCCTGCTGGTGGTGTTAGCATGGGGGTAGGGCACTGATGGGTGCAGGTCTACCCTCTGTGCATGTTCATGCAGGCTCAGGTCAGGGGAGAGTCTGCTAGTCTCCATGCCTACTTTCACTTGCAGGGGCAGAACTGCCTGGCTTTGTGCCTGCCAAGGCTCCAACTGCAATGGCAGTACAACAGCGGTAGAAGGTAGAGGGTTGTAGTGAACTCCTGCTGGTAGCAGTGGCAAAGCAGGGTTCAGTGCATGTATATGCTGGCCAGGCAGGGAAGAAGGCAAGATCGGCCCTATGTACACATGTGCTGTCAAGGCAATGTAGGAAGTGGCCCTGGGCCCAGGGGAAGCTGCATTGTGGGTATGGAGTGGGTGGGATGGTACGTGACCTCGAGGGCCACCCTACTATAGCTCATCAACAGTTAGGTGCAGTCCACCAGCTCAGGAGCTATGATGCAGACCCCCAGGGTACCGAAACTGCACTGCAAACCAATGTGGCCTGGCTGGGGTCCTGAGAGGCCAGAAGACCAAGGGGTGCACAGATCAGACTGGCCTGTGTGATGGGCAAGACCACCCTGCAGAGTTCAGGTCCACTAGTTCCCCTAGAACTAAAGTATACTATGAGAGCAAGTTGAGCCTAGGGCAATGGGCATCCCTGGCTCTGCTCCAATACAGATGCTCCTGCACTAAACCCTCTGTGCTCTACAACTGGCTGGCATGCTGCCCCTAACACTTCTGTAAACTGCTCTCCCTGCCAACTCAAGTGTCCATCGCAGTCTGGGGGTCTCCTCCTGCCAGGATTCTAGAGGCCCATAGCAAGAGACGGTTGCTCCTTGCCAGTTCAACTCACCCATTCCCCCATTGTTGTTAGGAGCCAGTAACAAGTCCCAAGCATGGTGGCCCCATGCAGAGTCCCCAGCTTCCTCCCACCTCAGCCCAGCTTCTGTGTCTTCCCTCTGCCTACCCTCAGTGCCTTCCCTCTGAAGATCGGCTAGGAGTGCACCAGTTGTCCCAGTTCCCTTGGTGGCAGCTGTTCCACCTGGCTTTGTCATCAGCCATCTTTCCCAAATAAATTTCCTCTGAAGTCTATTTAATCTGATATTATGTGATATGGCCACTGCTGCTTCCATTTATGTTTTCATGATGCTTCTCTTTCCATCTTTTTTACTTTCAACTTGTCTATTTTATTATAATTGAAGTGTAATTCTTGTAGACAGCATATATTTTTTATCCACTCTGCTTAGTTTTGTCATTTAATTGGTGTATTAAGATCATTTACATTTAAGATTATTATATGTTAGAGCTTAATTCCCCATGTTATTGTTTTTGCTTGTTCAATCTGTCATTTCTGTTTTCTTGTCATGCCTTCCTGTGGGTTACTTTTTTACAATTTTATTTTGATTAATCTAAAGTGTTTTTGAGTGTATCTCTTTGTATAGGTCTTTCAGTGGTTTCTCTAGGCAGTATATTATATGCGTGCCTATACATACTTTCTCTGTGTGCCCGTGTATCATGGCGCACTGGTGTCAGCATTTTATAAGTTTGAATGAAGTCTACAAATCCTCCTTCCTTTTACATTCCTTTTCCCTCCCCTATTTATAATATAATTATCTTAAACATTTCCTCTCTACACATTTAGAATCATATCAGATAGCATTATAATTTTTGCTTCCACTGTCATACATTTGAGACAATTCAAGAAGAGATGGAAAGTCTATTGTATTTATACATATTTCTATTCTTTCCATTCTTCTTTCTTCTTTTCTGATGTTCCAAGCTTCCTTCTTTGATATTTCCATTCTCTTTAGATAATTTCCTTAAGTCTTCCTTTTAGGGTAGGTCTGTTGGTGACAAACACGTTTTATTTCATCTGAGAATATCATCACTTCCCCTTCATTCCTAAAGAATATTTTTGGGCTAGATGCAGTGGCTCACACCTGTAATACCAGTACTTTGGGAGTCTGAGGTGGGCAGATCACTCGAGCTCAGGAGTTCAAGACCAGCCTGGACAATGTGGCAAAACCCCGACTCTGCAGAAAATACAAAAATTAGGTGGGCATGATGGTGCATGCCTGTTGTCCCAGCTACTCAGGAGGCTGAGGTGGGAGGATCACTTGAGCCTGGGAGGTCAAGGCTGCAGTGAGCCATGATCGCACCACTGCACACCAGCCTGGGTGACAGAGCGAGGCCCAGTCTCAAAAAAAAAAAAGACTATTTTCACCAGTTATAAGATTTTGCATTGTTATTTTATTATCATTATTATTATTATTATTTTGGCACTTAAAGATGTGCAACTTCCTTCTGGCTTCCACGATTTCTGATGAAAAATCCACTGTCATTTAAATTGTTTCTCCCCTCTAAGTAAGGTGTCATTTCTCTCCTGCTGCTTTCAATAGTTTGTTAGGCCAGGTGCAGTGGCTCACGGCTATAATCATAGCACTCTGGGAGGCCAAGGCAGGTGGATCACTTGAGGTGAGGAGTTCGAGACCAGCCTGGACAATATAGCAATATCCCGTCTCTACTAAAAGGACAAAAAATTAGCCAGGCATGGTGATGTGTGCCTGTAGTCCCAGCTATTCGGGAGACTGAGGTGGGAGGATCACTTGAACTTGAGAGACAGAGGCTGCAGTGAGCCAAGATCATGCCACTGCACTCCAGACTGGGTGACAGAGCGAGACTCTGTCTCAAAAAAAAAAAATAATAATAATATTTTAGTTTTCATAAGTTTTGCTATGATGTATTTTATGTAAATTTATTTGGGCTTTATCCTGTTTGATGTTCACTCAGCTTCTTGAATCTATACATATAAGCCTTTTGCCATACTGGAATATTATCAGCCATTATTTATTTGAGTGCTTTTTAAGGTCTTCCATCTTTCCTCTATCCTTCAAAGTTTCCAACTATACAAGTGTTAGAACTTTCATTATTGTCCCACAGACCTCTATGTTTCTGTTTATTTATTTATTTTTTCCAGTCAGTTTTCTCCCAGACTGGGTAGTACCTATTTTTTTTTCTTTCTTTCTTTTTTCTTATTATTATCATACTTTAAGTTCTAGGGTACATGTGCACAACGTGCAGGTTTGTTACGTATGTATACTTGTGCCATGTTGGTGTGCTGCACCCATCAACTCATCAGCACCCATCAACTCATCATTTACATCAGGTATAACTCCCAGTGCCATCCCTCCCCCCTCCCCCCTCCCCCCTCCCCATAATAGTCCCTGGTGTGTGATGTTCCCCTTCCCGAGTCCAAGTGATCTCATTGTTCAATTCTCACCTATGAGTGAGAACATGCAGTGTTTGGTTTTCTGTTTGCCAGTATCTTATTGAGGATTTTTGCATCGATGTTCATCAGGGATATTGGTCTAAAATTCTCTTTTTTTGTTGTGTCTCTGCCAGGCTTTGGTATCAGGATGATGTTGGCCTCATAAAATGAGTTAGGAGGATTCCCGCTTTTTCTATTGATTGGAATAGTTTCAGAAGGAACGGTACCAACTCTTCCTTGTACCTCTGGTAGAATTCAGCTGTGAATCCATCTGGTCCTAGACTTTTTTGATTGGTAGGCTATTAATTATTGCCTCAATTTCAGAGCCTGCTATTGGTCTATTCAGGGATTCAGCTTCTTCCTGGTTTAGTCTTGGGAGAGTGTAAGTGTCCAGGAAATTATCTATTTCTTCTAGATTTTCTAGTTTATTTGTGTAGAGATGTTTATAGTATTCTCTGATGGTAGTTTGTATTTCTGTGGGGTCGGTGGTGATATCCCCTTTATCATTTTTTATTACATCTATTTGATTCTTCTCTCTTTTCTTCATTAGTCTTGCTAGCGGTCTATCAATTTTGTTGATCTTTTCAAAAAACCAACTCCTGGATTCATTGATTTTTTGGAGGGTTTTTTGTGTCTCTATCTCCTTCAGTTCTGCTCTGATCTTAGTTATTTCTTGCCTTCTGATAGCTTTTGAATGTGTTTGCTCTTGCTTCTCTAGTTCTTTTAATTGTGATGTTAGAGTGTCAATTTTAGATCTTTCCAGCTTTCTCTTGTGGGTATTTAGTACTATAAATTTCCCTCTACACACTGCTTTAAATGTGTCCCAGAGATTCTGGTATGTTGTATCTTTGTTCTCATTGGTTTCAAAGAACATCTTTATTTCTGCCTTCATTTCGTTATGTACCCAGTAGTCATTCAGGAGCAGGTTGTTCAGTTTCCATGTAGTTGAGAGGTTTTGATTGAGTTTCTTAGTCCTGAGTTCTAGTTTGATTGCACTGTGGTCTGAGAGACAGTTTGTTATAATTTCTGTTCTTGTACATTTGCTGAGGAGTGCTTTACTTCCAACTATATGGTCAATTTTGGAGTAAGTGTGATGTGGTGCTGAGAAGAATGTATATTCTGTTGATTTGGGGTGAAGAGTTCTGTAGATGTCTATTAGGTCCGCTTAGTGCAGAGATGAGTTCAATTCCTGGATATCCTTGTTAATTTTCTGTCTCGTTGATCTGTCTAATGTGGACAGTGGGGTGTTGAAGTCTCCCATTATTATTGTATGGGAGTCTAAGTCTCTTTGTAAGTCTCTAAGGACTTGCTTTATGAATCTGGGTGCTCCTGTATTGGGTGCATATATATTTAGGATAGTAAGCTCTTCCTGTTGAATTGATCCCTTTACCATTCTGGAATGGCCTTCTTTGTCTCTTTTGATCTTTGATGGTTTAAAGTCTGTTTTATCAGAGTCTAGCATTGCAACCTATGCTTTTTTTTTGTTCTCCATTTGCTTGGTAAATCTTCCTCCATCCCTTTATTTTGAGTCTATGTATGTCTCTGCACGTGAGATGGGTCTCCTGAATACAGCAAACTGATGGGTCTTGACTATCCAGTTTGCCAGTCTGTGTCTTTTAATTGGACCATTTAGTCCATTTACATTTAAGGTTAATATTGTTATGTGTGAACTTCATCCTGCCATTATGATATTAAATAGTTATTTTGCTCGTTAGTTGATGCAGTTTCTTCCTAGCCTCAATGGTCTTTACATTTTGGCATGTTTTTGCAATGGCTGGTACCGGTTGTTCTTTTCCATGTTGAGTGCTTCCTTCAGGGTCTCTTGTAAGGCAGGCCTGGTGGTGACAAAATCTCTAAGCATTTGCTTGTCTGTAAAGGATTTTATTTCTCCTTCACTTATGAAACTTAGTTTGGCTGGTTATTAAATTCTGGGTTGAAAATTCTTTTCTTTAAGAATGTTGAATATTGGCCCCTACTCTCTTCTGGTTTGTAGAGTATCTGCCAAGAGATCTGCTGTTAGTCTGATGGGCTTCCCTTTGTGGGTAACCCGACCTTTCTCTCTGGCTGCCCTTAAGATGTTTTCCTTCATTTCAACTTTGGTGAATCTGGCAATTATGTGTCTTGGAGTTGCTCTTCTCGAGGAGTATCTTTGTGGCGTTCTCTGTATTTCCTGAATTTGAATGTTGGCCTGCCCTACTAGGTTGGGGAAGTTCTCCTGGATGATATCCTGAAGAGTGTTTTCCAACTTGGTTCCATTTTCCCCCTCACTTTCAGGCACCCCAATCAGACGTAGATTTGGTCTTTTCACATAATCCCATACTTCTTGCAGGCTTTGTTCATTTCTTTTTCTTCTTTTTTCTTTAGATTTCTCTTCTCGCTTCATTTCATTCATTTGATCCTCAATCGCTGATACTCTTTCTTCCAGTTGATCAAGTCGGTTACTGAAGCTTATGCATTTGTCACGTATTTCTCGTGTCATGGTTTTCATCTCTGTCAGTTCGTTTATGTCCTTCTCTGCATTAATTATTCTAGTTATCAATTCTTCCACTCTTTTTTCAAGGTTTTTAGTTTCTTTGTGCTGGGTACGTAATTCCTCCTTTAGCTCTGAGAAGTTTGATGGACAGAAGCCTTCTTCTCTCATGTCGTCAAAGTAATTCTCCGTCCAGCTTTGATCTGTTGCTGGCGATGAGCTGCGTTCCTTTGGAGGGGGAGATGCGCTCTGATTTTTTGAATTTCCAGCTTTTCTGCCCTGCTTTTTCCCCGTCTTTGTGGTTTTATCTGCCTTTGGTCTTTGATGATGGTGACATACTGATGGGATTTTGGTGTGAGTGTCCTTCCTGTTTGTTAGTTTTCCTTCTAACGGTCAGGACCCTCAGCTATAGGTCTGTTGGAGATTGCTTGAGGTCCATTCCAGACCCTGTTTGCCTGGGTATCAGCAGCAGAGGCTGCAGAAGATAGAATATTGCTAAACAGTGAGTGTACCTGTCTGATTCTTGCTTTGGAAGCTTCCTCTCAGGGGTGTACTCCATCGTGTGAGGTGTGGGGTGTCGGTCTGCCCCTAGTGGGGGATGTCTCCCAGTTAGGCTACTCAGGGGTCAGGGACCCACTTGAACAGGCATTCTGTCCCTTCTCAGATCTCAGCCTCCATGTTGGGAGATCCACTGCTCTCTTCAAAGCTGTCAGACAGAGTCGTTTGCGTCTGCAGAGGTTTCAGCTGCTTTTTGTTGTTGTTGTGGTTGTTTAGCTGTGCCCTGTCCCCAGAGGTGGGGTCTACAGAGACTGGCAGGCCTCCTTGAGCTGCTGTGGGGTCCACCCACTTGGAGCTTCCCAGCGGCTTGGTTTACCTACTTAAGCCTCAGCAATGGTGGGTGCCCCTCCCCCAGCCTCGCTGCTGTCTTGCCCTTTAGATCGCAGACTGCTGTGCTAGCAATGAGGGAGGCTCCGTGGGCATGGGACCCTCCCGGCCACGTGTGGAATATAATCTCCTGGTGTGCCCGTTTGCTAAGACCCTTGGTAAAGCGCAGTATTGGGATGGGAGTTACCCGATTTTCCAGGTGTTGTATGTCTCAGTTCCCCTGGCTAGGAAAAGGGATTCCCTTCCCGCTTGCACTTCCCAGGTGAGGCGATGCCTTGCCCTGCTTCAGCTCTCGCAGGTCGGGCTGCAGCAGATGACCAGCACTGATTGTCCGGCACTCCCTAATAAGATGAACCCAGTACCTCAGTTGAAAATGCAGAAATCACCTGTCTTCTGTGTCGCTTGCACTGGGAGCTGGAGACTGGAGCTGTTCCTATACGGCCATCGTGCTCCGCCCCCCCGTAGTATCTATTTTTATATCTCGAGCTCATGTATTTGTTCCTCTTTCCCTTCCACTCTCCTGTTGAGCTGATCCATTTAGTTTTCTTCATTTCTATATTATTCATTTGAATAATTTTCATTTGGTTCTCCTTTATATCTCGAATTTCTTTGCTGAGACTTTTTTCATTTGTTTCAATCATGTTTGCAATTGTTTCTTGAGGCATCATAATGATGGCATTCATTGACTACCTTTTTTCATTCAAGTTGATAGTTTCCTTGTTCTTGGTCTGATGACTGATTTTCAACTGAAACCTAAATATTTGGGGAATTTTGTGACGAGACTCTGGATTGCATTTAGATCTGCTGTTTTAGAAGGCTTACTATAACACTGTTTTGGCAGGAGATAATAAAGAAGGAGGAGTGCCTCCTCATTATTGCCAGGTGGGAATATAAGTCAAGGTTCTTCATTTAGTTTCCACTGACACTTAAGTTGGGGAGATGCCCCATAGTACCACTGGGTAGAAGTGGGGATTCAGGCTTCCCACTTGGTCTATGCTAATAACACCCTAGCTGCATTGGATAAAAGTGGCTCATTGCTTTTCCCCATGTGACCTCCAATGACAACACAGGGCATGGCCATATTAATGCTAGGTGAAAGTCCAGACTCTCCACTAGGCTTCTTCTGATCATATCCAAGTGGGGAGGGATTACCACTTAGTGGAAGTCCAGACTTTCCATATGGTTTCCACTGACACCTCAGGGACAGAAGTGTCTCTTTTAGAGATTTAAATTCCAACTCCTCACTTGGCCTTTTCTGACACCACCCTGGCAGGGGGCCATTTGGGTATTTTGTGATAGCTCGATGAGGCCAGAAATCTAGACTCCTGACATGGCCTTTTCTGACTAAGTAGAGCCATAGTGTTTTCTGTAGTGTTTGACACAGAGCAGTTATTTTCTCAAGTTTTCTGTCTTACTAGGCTCTTTTCTGGTCCTTTGGCTAGAAAGAGATGACTTCTATTTGTGGTTTTTTTTCTGTTCCCATGTTATTTCTGGGTTGTCAGCTTCTTTATCTCCAAGTCTGGGTTATATGAGGCAAAAAGAAAACCCAAGAAACTCACCATCGTGTTGTTCCTTAGGTCCTGTGGACCCTAGCCAATCTGCCTTCTACTCTGAATTTTTCATGATGGGTTAATATTTGTTTCATAATGTCCATGGGCTTTAGTTTTACTTAGTGGGGGGAGTAGGAAAAATATGTTGACTCCATCTTCCCCTAAATCTGTTTTTTTTGTTTTGTTTTGTTTTGTTTGTTTTTCTGAGATGGAGTCTCCCTCTATCACCCAGCCTGGAGTGCAGTGGCGCGATCTTGGCTCACTGCAACCTCCGTCTCCTGGGTTCAAGCAATTCTCCAGCCTCAGCCTCCCAAGTAGCTGGGGTTATTTTTGTATTTTTAGTAGAGACGGGGTTTCACCATACTGGTCAGGCTGGTCTCGAACTCCAGACCTCAGGCCTTCCAAAGTGCTGGGATTACAGGCATGAGCCACCACGCCCAGCCTAAATCTGGTTTTTATATCTTAAGGAAATGCAGAATTTCTGGCACTACAGTTGTCAATAAGTACATGTAAAATACCTTCACTTCACTGAGAAGTTCCCATTTGGAATACTCAAAGCTAAAAAGAATAATTGGTGGCAATAAAAAATACCTATCATTGGTGATAACACCAAAAATGGTGGAGTAGGGAACTCCATACCTCCATGAAAGCAATAATTAAGCAGGAAGAAACTGTAAGAATAAACATTTTCAAATTCTAGAATCTAATTTAAATAAACTTACACCAACTACAAAAACCAGGAAAATACTTAGTTAAAAAAAGAGACTAATAAATTTTGGTTAGAGGGTGCTACAACATGTCGACTTCCCTCTCTGCCATCCCCTATTCCCCAGCTTAGTGACGGCCTTGGAGATGGTAGACTACATTACTGATGTGGCTTGCTGCTGCAAGAGAAGCAATATAAATCTTGATCTCAGAAAACTATGGTTATATATTTTGGCCTGCCTGGTAGATCCCTAAGGTATAGGCTCAGGACCTTGACTTTATTTTGTCCACCTTGGAACTTTCTCAGAGCTGGAGTGGCCTTTTTCATGATATTTGTTGAAAGCGCTTAAAGGCAAATATACTAGCCACAGCCACCTGAGGCAAAGGATAATAGATGGAGCAAGCAGCAGACAGAATAAAAAGCCTGGGAAGAAAAAGGCTGGGGAAGCAGATACATAAGAAAAAAAATTGCTCTGGAAAGCTCTTGCAAATACCAGGGAATGTAGGAGGTCAGACACATGCCGAGGGCTGGACCTATTCTCAGAAAATATGTGAGGAGACCCTAAGCTTTCACCTGTGGCTTACTTTTAGGCTCCACAGAAGCAGGACATGGCTAAGATACAAGTGGCCCAGCTAAGCATTGAAGATAATACATCAACAAAAAGCCAACCTGCAAAGGCTAGAATAACTATTGTTATTTTTCTGGAATTTAAGGAAATCTCTGTGAAATCACTATCTGAGAACTAAGCTAACTGACAGAGAATTCACTGACTACATGTGGCAAATAACACAGTCTTTAAAAACATAGTTTAGAAAAACTACGAAACTAACAATTACAACCCACAACAAGGCGCAACAAAAAACCCTAGAGAGAGGTAAAAATCTGATTTCCACTACATTATAATATTGAAACTACCTAGTTTTCAACAATAACAACAAAAAAAATCATGAGGCATTAAGAAAAAAAAAACAAAAACATATGCCCCATTCAAAAGAGAAACAATTAATAGAAACTGTTTATGAGAAAACCCAGATACTAGCTAGTCAACAAATTTAAATCAACTGTTTTAAATATGCTCAAACAGCTAAAGGAAACCATAGAAAAATAACTAAGGGAAACCTGGAGAATAGTATCTCACCAAATAGATAGCATCAATAAAGAGACAGAAATAATAAAAACAAAACAAAACAGAAATTTTGGATATGACAAGTACAATAATTGAAATGAAAAACTCACTAGAATAGTTAAACAACAGATTTCAGCAGGTAAAAGAATGAATTAATGAACTTGAAGATAGGTCCACTGGGGTTACCCTGTCTGTGAGACAGAAAGAAAAATGATGAAAAGAGCCTCAGGGGCCTGTAGAAGATTATTAAGCAGACCAATAAGTGCATAGAGAGAGTCCTAAAAGGATAAGAGTGATAGAAAGGAGGGAAAGAATATTCCAAGACATAATGAGAGAGTATGTCACAAATTTGATGAAAGACATGAATCTAGATAACTACAAAGCTCAATAAACTCCAAGTAGGTAAGCTTTAAATTTTTCCCTGTTGTTACCTGTGGGTTTGTCATATACGGCCTTTATTGTACTGAGGTACATATTTTCCATATATAATTTGTTAAGTTTTTATCATAGAGAGATATTAAATTTTGTCAACTACTCTTTCTTTACCTGTTGAAATGATCATATGGTTTTGTCCTTCATTCCACAGCATTCTGTATCACATTTATTGATTTGCACATGTTGAGCCATTCTTGTATCCCTGGGATGAATTCCACTTGATCATAGTGAATCATCTTTTTAATGTGCTGTTGAATTCTGTTAGTATTTTTTTTTTTTTTTTTTGAGGCAGGGTCTTGCTCTGTGACCCAGGTGGGAGCGCAGTGGTGCAACCATACCTCACTGCAACCTTGATCTCCTAGGCTTCAGCCATACTCCTGCCTCATTTTTTTATTTTTATTTATTTTTTTGTAGAGATGAGGTCTCACTATGTTGCCCAGACTGGTCTCAAACTCCTGGGCTCAAGTGATCCTCCACGTTAGCCTCCCAAAGTAATGGGATTACAGGTGTGAGCCACCATGACTAGGCCCTGTTTGCAAGTATTTTGTTGAAGACTTTTGCGTTCGTGTTCATCAGGGGTATTGGCCGGGGATATTCCTTTTACTGTTATGTCCTTGTCTGGTTTTTGTATTAGGGTATGCTGTTTTTATAGAATGAGTTTGGAGGTACTGTCTCCTCTTCAATTTTGTTGACTAGTTTGAGAAGAATTGGTATTCGTTCTTTAAATGTTTGGTAGAATTCAGCAGTGAGGCCATCGAGTCCTGGGCTTTTCTTTGATTGGAGACTTTCTATTATGGTTTCAATTTCATTACTCACTGTACATCTTTCTCTCACCATAACCCAAGCTGCAGCTATACAGTGCCGTCTTGAAACCAGAGCCACAGCTAGCGTGTATCCTGCTCCAGGAGCCAGCAATAACTGCATCTTTTCATTGCTGAAGCTGCACTGCCATTACACCACCTTAATGGTGGTGCACCATTCCCCAGCCAAGCTGTCACAGCACTCTATCCTCTGAGAACAAGCTGCTTAGGAAAGGCTCTGTCTTGCACATTTTGGTGACTGCAGCAACCAACCCTAGCCTCTCAGAGTCTAGGTCCACTGCTCCAGCACAAAGGCAAGTGGTACTCTGTCCCTAGAGGAATAGGTAATCTTGCCCAGTAAAGAAACTGAGTACTGCCCAGTGATGTGCGCAGTCAGCACACTCACCAGCCAGGTTCACTGTCCATGTGCAACCCCGTGCACTCACTAGCCAGGCATATTGCTTCCAGGTGCCCCTGCCCCAAGTTGGTGATTTGGCCCCCATGTGATAATGGTATACCAGCCAGAAATGTTGCTTCCATGGAGCCCCGCCCCAAACTGGCAGACCTCTGCTGCCTACATACTTACCAGCCAGGCATACCAATTCCAGGGGGTACCTGCCCAGAGTGACATGCACACTGAAAGTGAAGAGATGGAAAGTGATATTCCATGCAAATGGAAACCAAGAAAGAGCAGGAGTAGCTATAATCATAACAGATAAAATAGACTTTAAGGCAAAAGCTATAAAAAGAGAAAAGAAGGTCATTATATAATGCAAAGGAGTTATTTCGACAAGATGATATGAAAATTTTTAATATGTATACACCTAACACCAGAGTACCCAAATAAATGAAGCAATTATTATAGATCTAAGGGAATAGACTGCAATAAAATAATATAAGGAGACTTCAGCATGTCACTTTCGGCAATGGACAGATCATCCAGACAGAAAATAAAGAAACATCACACTTAAATGACACACTAAATCAAATGAACCTAGCAAACATTTACAGCATATTTGACCAAATGTTTGCAGAATAAACACTCTTCTCAACAGAACATGAAACTTTCTCTAGGACAGATCTACCTGTTCTACAGGTAGCCTGTAGAACAAGCCTTAACAAATTTAAGAAAATCAAAATAATTTCCAGTATATTTTTTACCAGAATGGTGTAAAACTAGAAATCAGTAACAACAGAAACTTCTGAAAATTCACAAATACATGAAAATTAAACAACGTGCTCTTATATCACCAACAGGTCAATGAAGACATTAAAAGGAAGTTTAAAAATTTCTTGAGAGAAATGAAAATTGAAATACAACATACCAAAATTCTTGGGACACAGCTAATGCAGTTCTAAAAGGAAATATTATACCAATAAATGTCTACATTGAAAACGAAAAAAGATCACAAATAAAAACCTAAAAATGCACCAAAGGAATTAAACATTTTAAAACCCAAGTAAACCTATAACTAGTAAAAGCAAAGAAATAATAAAGAGTAGAAATAAATGAAAGAGCCCAGGCACAGTAGCTCATGCCTATAATTCCAGCACTTTTGGGGAGGCCAAAGTGGAAGGATCACTTGAAGCCAGGAGTTTACACCAGCCTGGGCAACAAAGCAAGACCCCATCTCTACAAAAAATTAAGATTAGCCAGGTGTGGTTGCATGTACCAGTAGTCCCAGCCACTTGGGAGGCTGAAGCAGGAGGATCATGTGAGCTCAGGATTTTGAGGCTACAATGAGCTATGATTGCATTACTGTATTCCAGCTTGGTCAACAGAGTGAGATCCTATCTCAAGAAAGAAAGAAAATAAAGAAAAGAGAAGAGAAGAAAGAGGACGGACCTGGTGGCTCACACTTGTAATCCCAGCACTTTGGGAGGCCAAGAGGGAGGACTGCTTGAGGCCAGGAGTTCAAGACCAGCCTGGACAACATAGTGAGACCCCCAACTCTACAAAGAAATTAAAAAACTAGCCAGATGTGGTGGCATGCACCTGTAGTCCCAGATACTCAGGGGGGCTGAGGCAGGAGGATCACCTGAGCCCAGGAGGCCAAGGCTGCAGTCAAACATGATTGTGCCATTGCACTGCAGCCTGGGTGACAGAGCAGGACACTGTCTCAAAAAAAAAAAAAAAAAAAAGAAAAGAAAAGAGAGACTTAAAATAGATCAATGAAACAAAGAGTAGTTTTTTTGAAAAGATAAAATTGAGATGCCTTTAGCTGACCTAAGAAAAAACAGAGAAGACTCAAATAAAATCAGATTTAAAAAAAGAGAGATACTACAATTGATGACACAGAAATAAAAAGCATCACAAGATAGTATCAGGAACAATTCAATGCCAGAAAACCCAGATAACCTATAAAAAATGGATAAATTCCTGGTCATATACAACTTTCAAAGATAATAAAATACCTAGGAATCCAACTTACAAGGGATGTAAAGGACAACAACCCCATCAGAAAGTGGGCAAAGGATATGAAGAGACATTTCTCAAAAGACATTTATGCAGCCAACACACACATGAAGAAATGCTCATCATCACTGGCCATCAGAGAAATGCAAATCAAAACCACAATGAGATACCATCTCACACCAGTTAGAATGGCGATCATTAAAAAGTCAGGAAACAACAGGTGCTGGAGAGGATGTGGAGAAATAGGAACACTTTTACACTGTCAGTGGGACTGTAAACTAGTTCAACCATTGTGGAAGACAGTGTGGTGATTCCTCAAGGATCTAGAACTAGAAATACCATTGGATCCAGCCATCCCATTACTGGGCATATACCCAAATGATTATAAATCGTGCTGCTATAAAGACTCATGCACACGTATGTTTACTGCAGCACTGTTCACGATAGCAAAGACTTGGAACCAACCCAAATGTCCATCAATGATTGACTGGATTAAGAAAATGTGGCACATACACACCATGGAATACTATGCAGCCATAAAAAAGGATGAGTTTGTGTCCTTGTAGGGACATGGATGAAACTGGAAACCATCATTCTGAGCAAACTATTGCAAGGACAATAAACCAAACACCGCATGTTGTCACTCATAGGTGGGAATTAAACAATGAGAACACTTGGACACAGGAAGGGGAACATCACACACTGGAGCCTGTCATGGGGTGGGGGGAGGGGGGAGGGATAGCATTAGGAGATATACCCAATGCAATTGATGAGTTAATGGGTGCAGCACACCAACATGGCACCTGTATACATATGTAACAAACCTGCACGTTGTGCACACGTACCCTAGAACTTAACGTATAATAAAAAAAAAAAAAAGAAAAAATAAGTTTTCTACAGAAAAAAAAGAAGAAATAGAAAATCTGAACAGACCAATAGTGAGTAATGAAATCGAAACAGTAATAAAAATCTCCCATCAAAGAAAAGCCCAGGACTCGATGGCTTCACTGCTGAATTCTATCAAACATTTAAAGAACGAATACCAATTTTCCTCAAATTAGTTGACGCAATTGAAGAGGAGACAATATTTCTAAACTCATTTTATAAGGACAGCATTACCCTGATAGCAAAGCCTGGCAAGGACACAATTGAAAAAGAATATCCCTGATGAACACAAATGCAAAAATCATCAACAAAATACTATCAAACAGAATTCAACAGCACATTAAAAAGATTATTCACTATGATCAAGTGGAACTCATCCCAGGGATGCAAGAATGGCTCAACATGTGCCAATCAATAAATGTGACACAGAACACTAAATGGAATGAAGGACAAAAACCATGTGATCATTTCAATAGATGAAGAAAAGGCATTTGACAAAATTCAATATCCCTTCATGATAAAAACAACATATTATGTATAGAAAGTATGTACCTCACTACAAATAAAAGTCATATATGACAAACCCACAGCTAACACCATATTGAACAGGGAAAAGTTGGAAGCTTTTCCTTAAGATCAGGAACAAGACAACAATGCCTACTTTTACCACTTCTGTTCTACTCAGTATTTGAATTCCTAGCCACAGCAATTAGGTAAGAAAAAGAAATGAAAGTTATCCAAATTGGAAAGGCAGTTAAACTATCCCTGGTTGCAGATGACATGAGTGTATACAGTTGACCCTCAAACAATACCAGTGTTAGAATTGTCAGACCCTTGCACACTGGAAAATCAATGTATAAGTTCTCACTTACCAATAAACTTAACTACTGGTAGCCCACTGTTGACCAGAAGCCTGATCAATAACATAAATCATTGATTAACACCTATTTTGTATATGCATTATATAGTGTATTCTTATAAGTTAAGCTAAAGAAAAAAATATTAAGAAAATCATGAGAAAGAGAAAATACATCTACTATTAATTAAGTGAATGTAGATCATCATAAACATCTACATCTTTGTCATCTTTGCGTTGAGTAGGCGGAGGAAGAGGAAAAAGAAGGGTTGTCTTGCTGACTCAGTGGTTGCAGAGGTGGAAGAAAATCCACATATAAATGGACTCACACATTTCAAATCCGTGTTGTTTAAGGGTTCACCGTATACAGAAAACCCAAAAGACTCCACCAAAAAACTGCTAGAGCTAATAAACAAATTCAGTAAAGTTGCAAGATACAAAAATCAGCAGTATTTTTATACATCAATAGTAAACTATCCGAAAAAGAAATAATGAAAACAATCCCACTTACAATAGTTACAAAAAACATATACCTAGGAATAAGTTTAACAGAGGAGGTGAAAGATCTTCACACTGAAAACTATAAAACATTGGTGGAGAAAATTGAAGAGGACACAAATAAACAGAAGGATATCCCATCTTCATGGACTGGAAGAATTAATATTGTTAAAGTGTCTACACTATCCAAAGTGATCTACAGATTCAATGTAATCCCTAATGAGAATATCAATGGCATTCTTCACAGAAATAGAAAAAACAATCCTAAAATTCGTATGGAACCACAAAAGATCCCGAATAGCTGATGCAAACGTGTGGGGGGGCGGGGGGGAAGAAAGAAAGAAAGCTGAAGATATCACACTATCTGATTTCAAAATGTATTACAAAGCTATAGTAAGCAAAATAGCATGGTACTGATCTAAAAATAGACACGTAGACCAATGGAATAGATACCCTAGAAAAACAAATGCATATACAGGCAAAGGTGTGAAGAACAAACATTGGGGAAAGTACAGTCTTCAGTAAATGGTGTTGGAAAAAAAAAAATGGATACCCATATGCAGAAGAAAGGAACTAGGTACATATCTCTCATCACATACAAATATCAACTCAAAATGGATTAAAAACTTAAATGAAAGACTGAAAGCTATGAAACTACTAGAAGAAAACATAGGGAAAACACTTCATAATATTGGACTAGGCAATGATTTTTTGGTTATGACTCTAAAAGCACAGGTAACAAAAGCAAAAGTAGACAAATGGGATTACATCAAACTAAAAAGCTTCTGCTGCACAGTAAAGGAAACAATCAACAAAGTGAAGAGACAACCCACAGAATGGAAGAAGAAAATATTTGCAAACTATCCTTCTAAAAAGGATTAATAACCAGAATATATAAGAAACTCAACTAAATAGCAAAGCAAACAATCTGATTTTAGAATGGGCAAAAGATCTGAATAGATACTTTTCAAAAGAAGACAAATGGCCAATAGGTATATGAAAAAAATGCAACATCACCAATCATTATGAAAATGCAAATCAAAACCACAATGAGATATCATTTCGCCAAGTTTGAATGGCTATTCGCAAAAAGACAAAACATATCAAGCGCTGACAAAGATGTGGAAAAAAGGGAATGCTCACATACTATCAGTGGAACTGTAAATCATACATTCATTATGAAAAACATTATGGACTTCCTAAAAATATAAAAATAGAACTGCCCTATGATCTATCTGGCAATCCCACTACTGGGTATATATCCAAAGAAAATGAAGTCATTGTGTCGAAGAGGTATGTGCACTCCCATGTTTATTGCAGCACTATTCACAATAGCCAAGATATGAAATCAACCTAAATGTTCATAAACGGATGGATTGAGAAGGAGAATGTGATATATACACACGAGGAAATATTATTTTAGCAATATAAAAGAAAGAAAAGCTGTCATTCACAGCAACACAGATGAGCTTGGAGAAATTATGTTAAACGAAATAAGCCGGGCACACAAAGGCAAATACAGCATAATCACTCTATATCCCATATGTAGTACAATTATTGTGTCAATTAAAATTTAAAATATAATAATAGCAAAAAAAAAAAAAAATACAATGAGCACTCAACTGGAAACAGAAGAGAATATCCGAAACATGAAAAAGGAAATTTGTGAAAAACCTACAGCTAACATCAATACTCAATAGTGAAAGACTGAAAGCTTTCCCCCTAAAAAAAAATCAGGAACAGGACACAGGTGCCTCTTTTCACTACTTTTACCCAACACTGTACTGGAAGTTCTAGCCAGAGCAATTAGGCAAGGAAATAAAAGACATCCAAATTGCAACTGAATAAATAAAACTCTCTATTCAGAGATGACATGATCTTACATTTACAAAATCCTAAAGAATCCACAAAATGAGCTATTAGAGCTAATAAATATATTAATGTCTGCTTTGCACTCTTTGTGAGTGCTTCAGCCTACAGAAGCTTTGGAAAAATATAACAAACATTACCAGCACTCTCCTGGTTTCCTTTATTTTTCTTTTCTTTATTGGGTAAGGGACAGAAAAGTAGAAGATACAGAGGAAGAGTAAATGAATCAAACAAATGTTATCTTGACTGGCTGTATTCCTACAAATCAACTACAATTTCTTATCTATTTCCCTAAGCAGGTAACAGCAAAGCCCTGAAAACCAAAAGGAATTGGGCTCTTGTTTTCAGAAGCAGCAAGGTATGGGTGATATGAGGACAGAGTATCCTACTCCATAGCCAGGCTTGTACAGATGATGGCAGCTATCTAAGGATAAGCAAGGAAGCTGAGACCCTGGGACCTGCTATAAGAAAGGAGGGAAAAACTTAAGAACTTACTTAATGTTGTAGGGCACAGTACTAGGATTGAGTACCCCATACATAGTGAAGCCTTTATAGAGAGGGTTCCTGAAGTCTGGTTTCCTCTGAACCAAGAAAGGCCACACAGAATGTGTTTTCTCATAGACTCTGTTAGAAAAGAAAAACAAGCCAAAAAATTAAAAGCAGTAAGCAAGTAATCTCAATAGTCCTGTTGAACTGATAAGCAGCAAATTTTACTAACAAGTAACCCAACTCAAGAAAGGAGGACAGGATATGACAGAAGAAAAATAAGTAGATAAAAAGTGTTGATGGGCCGGGCGCGGTGGCTCAAGCCTGTAATCCCAGCACTTTGGGAGGCCGAGGCGGGCGGATCACAAGGTCAGGAGATCGAGACCACAGTGAAACCCCGTCTCTACTAAAAATACAAAAAATTAGCCGGGCGCGGTGGCGGGCGCCTGTAGTCCCAGCTACTCAGGAGGCTGAGGCAGGAGAATGGCGGGAACCCGGGAGGCGGAGCTTGCAGTGAGCCGAGATCGCGCCACTGCACTCCAGCCTGGGCAACAGCGTGAGACTCCGTCTCAAAAAAAAAAAAAAAAAAAAAAAAAAAAAAAAAAAAAAGTGTTGATGGAGTAACAAATTATCTGGGCTTCAATTTATCCATCTTTAAAATAAATGAGAGGCTAGAAAGAGTTCCATATTGGAGAACAGGAGATTCTAATTCCAGTCTCTGTGTGGAACAGCTGTGTGATCTTAAGAAAATCCCGAGTTTTTTCTGGGCCTATTTCCTCACTGTTAAATGTGACCTCTAAGTTATCTTCCAAATCAAGGATTTTATGAACTAATGACTTTTCTGGTTTTAAAAATTCTGGAATTGCTTTTAAAAGTCTGGTAAGTTAAGAGATAGGTTCTACGGGGTGAATTTGTGGCTCTTCTATTTTTCATTTTACTTAAAGCCAGCTTCTCCTCCCTTCAGAAGGTTTAACATAGTGAATGACAATTGGAAATTTATACTAGAAAATGTTCATGAGCTATCCCAGGTGGGCAACTAAAGACTATGGCATTTATATTACAGAACTGATTCTTATACTTTAGTTGAGACCATGGGGAGCCTGCTTAACCAGTAAACAAGTCCCTTAGTTAACACCTCAAAATACATGAGATCCACTGGTTCCCAAAGAGAGCTGCTGTATAACCATTCATGAGAAGGTCATTTGCACACACACCATGTCAAAGGAAGCTAAAGGAGAAATGAAGAGTGATATAAGCAGTAAGACCTAAAATTGTGGTCTTGTAACTTTTACAATTGTCAGAGCATTCCAGTGAGGCCAAAGGCTCTGTATATCCATCTTTCTCATTTGCTGTTGGTTTATAACAGAAAAAAAAATTCCGTTGGTAAAGTAACTAATTTGTTGAGTATTTACTATGTGTTCAAACACTGTTCCAAACTCTTTACCTAAAATACCTCCTTAAATTTTCCCAATAAAACCTTTTGAGATATTTTAGCCCAAAATTACCGAGAAAATGAAACTAAATATTATTTTGTTCAAGGTCACATAGTTAGTAGGTAACAAAGCCAAAGTTTGAACCCAAGTCTGCCTGATTCTAAAGCCCGTGCTTTTCCGTTCATGAATGAATGACACTTCTGCTTATTTTAAGTAATCACTATTTTAAAATATGTTAAAATGTTCAACTGTTATGTTTTTTAAATGGATATCCAGATTTGTGTGAAAAATACCACATATATTGACTTGATTTTAAGAGAAGGAAAAAGATTATGGAAAAGATTCTCGGTTTTAATGCATAGGTAAACAAAGACAGAATGAATACCTTAAAAGAATTTGGGGAGAAAGTGACAAAGGTCTAGTTGTAAAGAGAGAGAGAGAGAGAAACATGCATGGCATCAAGAGAGACACTACCAAATAAATACAAATGTTGAAGCAGAAAGACTTATTATTGTTCTCTATGTTGACAGGAAAACCAAATCACAGAGAAGTAATGTCATCCTGGCTATGCTATAAAGGGCCCTGTGGGTTGGGCTAACTACTAACTCAGCCAACAGCTGTGAAATAGGAGTGAGCTGTGAAACAGCTACTTTTCTATTTCTTTTTCTCTGTCTCTAAAATAACGAAGATACTGTTCATAGGAGCTCTACCTTGTCAATTTCAAAAAGTACTTATGCCTCATATATTGCCAAGATGTTAGTTTAAGAGAGGGGTGCAAACTCAATTGCCTGCTAGAACTAGGCAGATAACATTAGAAATGGGCTAAGAATAAACTATAGAGAATGGTAAGAACTGCAGTCAACAAGAGTGAGTTTGCCTCATCCAAATGGAACAGCTACTATTCACCTCTAGCTTATTATTATGAGAAAACACAGTCTAGTGTTGCCAAAGCTCCTGATTTTTCAGAATATTTATAAAAAACATTCTAAAATAACTGGATTTTTATGTGAAATCTACTGATATTTAAATGTTAGCAACTAGGCATAAGAATGACACAATGGACTTTGGGAACTCAGGGGGAAAGGGTAGGAAGTGGGTGAGGGATAAAAGACTACAAATTGGATTCAGTGTATACTGCTCAGGAGATGGGTGAACCAAAGTCTCACAAATTACCACTAAAGAACTTATTCATGTAACCAAATACCACCTGTTCCCCAAACACCTACGGAAATAAACAAAAATGTTGGCAACTAATTAGGAGTTTAAAAAAATACTCCACAGACTAAACAAATCATGCCTGTTTGGTTGGGTTCAGCCTACGAGCTGCTAGTTTGTGATCTCTGATATGAGTGAGAAAGGACTGTAGATAATGACTACTTGTACCTGCACAGCAATTAATTATTTGCAAAGGCCTTGTACATCCATTATTTTATTGGATCCTCATGATTGCTCTAAAAAGTAGGCATTATTATCCCTATTTTACAGATGAGAAATCTCAGGGTTCTGAGAGATCTCCGTGCAAACATTGAGTGCTTTATGCTTCAAAAGTTCTTTTTATTATTGTTCTCTCCTCCCCTTTCTTGACTGCTATGTCAAATTCAGGGTGGTAGGTACATTCTTTTTACACTGACCCCCTTCTCCCTGTTCAGTGTCTTCTCACAAAGTAAATTCACCTTAGATCTTCCCGATCCTTCTGGCAGTTACCAAGGAAGTTTCCAAACTGGCAGGAGAAAACATGGTCATGAATCTCTAGCAGGAAGTTTTCATTAAACTCAAAGGCACAGGGAAACTGTTCCATTAATTGCCAGATACAGTCTAGGAACTGGGTGAAGATAGGGGACACTTCTTTAGAGTCCCCATCGAGGTGGCCACACCTGAGAGATGCAAATAAAGGTAAAGGAAGACACTAGTTAGCATTAAGGATTACACTGTTGGGAATAGGCTGTAGGAGGGTCATCTTTTGTCTCTGTTGGCAGCAGCAAGGAAACACCTCATACCAAAATGCCAGCCAGAATTTCAAAGCTAGTTAATCCCAGCAGACCTCTTAGCTGCTGGTGTCCTTCACTGTCATCCATACTCTAAACCCTTTGGTCATCTAGTCTATTTTTTTATACACCCTCTTTCCAATAGAACTTTCTGCAATGACGGAAAATTTATACAGTTGTGTTGTCCAATATAGCAGCCACTAACTGTTAAGCACTTGAAATGTGGATACTGTGACTGAGGAACTGAATTTTTAATTGTATTTAATTTTAATTAATTTAATTTAAATAGCTACATTTAGCTCTATGTGAGCAATGACCACATCTATATTGTTTACTGCAGTGTCTGGCACAAAATTAGTATTTAAGAAACATTAATTAAAGTACATGAATGAAACCTCATCCCAGAACTGTTTAATGTTTCCTCCCATCTTCTGGTGAGTTCTACTTCCTGAATACCCTTGTATCTATCCCATTGCTTCTGTCTTTTTTCAGGCCCTCATCAATTCTGGTAGCCTACTAATTCAGCCCCTTGCCACCAATTTCAATCTTCTGCATGCTGTCAGAGGGATATTTGTAAAATATAGATCTAAACATCATGTCACTGCCTTGTCCAAAGTCCTCCAATATAGCTTTACTATGTACACAAAACACTCAAGTGTTTTAGCTTTTTTAAAAAAAAAAAAAAAACAACCAGGGCTCTGAATGATCTTCTCCTCTGGCTCCGCTTCCCTGGCCTCATTTCCTCTATTCTCCCTACACACCCTTTGACCCAGTCACACTGAATTGCTTGCAGCTCCTCAAACACATAATCCTGTTTAATGCCTTTATGGTTTAAAACACATCAGTAGCTAGAATGCTTTCTCCCTTTCTAAATAACATCTACTCATACTTTAAATCTCAGTTAAAATGTCAGCTATTACAGGAAGCCTTCTTTGCCCCAGAATGGGTAAACTTCCTTAGTTTATGTTTTCCTCTGTCTTAAGCACTTACCATACTACACTGTCATCACTGATTTTTCTTTTCTTTCAAAGAAGAGATAGGGACTATATCTGATTCAACTCCGTCTTCTCAATACCTAACATAATGACTGGTCCAAAGTTTGTGGATGAAGGAAGAATAAATACATGGACCCAGATGGCTAGAGAGTGGCAACCAAATGAAATTAAATGAACACATATCAATGGGGGAAAATAAGACCTGAATTATAATCTCCTTGGGGTAAAACTCAAATTTTTTTTTTTTTTTTTTTTTTTTTTTTTTTTTTTTTAAGACAGAGTTTTGCTCTTGTCACCCAGGCTGGAGTGCAATGGTGTGGCCTTGGCTCACTGCAACCTCCACCTCCCAGGTTCAAGCGGTTCTCCTACTTCGGCCTCCCAAGGAGTCGGGATACAGGCACTCGCCACCATGTCTGGCTAAATTTTTGTTTTTTTAGTAGAGAAGGGGTTTCACCATGTTGGCCAGGCTGGTCTCAAACTCCTGACCTCAGGCGATTCACCCGCTTTGGCCTCCCAAAGTGCTAGGATTACAGGCATGAGCCACAGTGCCCAGTCAAATCTCAAATTTTATTTGCCTTTGGAATCAGCTTAGTGTCTGATATAATATACAGCACATTGTTAGGCATTTGACAAATATTTATCGATTGTTCTGATAACACAGATAAAGCCTTAGTGAAGCAGTTTGGTTTATGGCAGACAACAGATAAATATAAGCCCTTATCCTCACCCCTTAAAAAAGAACAAATCTGCACCTTTTATCTTTCAAAAGGTGCACCTTTTAAGGTGCATTATCTTGATATTAGTCCCTCTGAATGACCTCCTCATTCCCTTGTTCTTCCTATTATATTTCTTCTCATTTCCAAAAACTCATCCTTAAATGCTGTGTACTCCTGGAAGCCTACCCTGACCTCTTCGTGCAATGTTAAGCACTTTTCCTTCTGTAGCCTGTGATGCCTTTTTCTTCCTTGAAATATTTAACAATTTGATATAATTACTTGTACTCCTTAAAAACAGGGATAATATTCTGGTTACTTTTGTCACCTTAGTGCCCTAGCATAGTATCTAGAATACTTGTTTCTTGATGAAAAGAGATTTATGCAATGTTCAACTTCCTCTTCCTTCTTTTACATGTACATACTGAGGTTTTGACATACTTCACCCTAATGAACTATCCTCAGCCTCTTCCTTCAAAATGAGTATATTTTTACCTTTGGGAAAACTTGTGGCCCATGGATATCCATTCCTTCTCTATCAAGATCTTCATTTTATACAAAAGAAAGAGTTTGCATTAGGAAAATCATAAAATGAATTAATTATGCACACAAGAATGTCAAAACACTTTGCTGAAATGGTTGAACTGATCATAAAATAGTTAATTTCCTAAATGATAACTAACTAACTTAGATTTCATTCACAGGCCTATACAGGGTGCCTTCAAATTTCAGATGCTCTCAGACATATCCAGAGTCAAATTTCCTTTGGCTTTCACATGATGTGTGACAAGCCACTGAGCCATAACTAAATGCAATCCTGACAAGCACGATATTAAACTCAAACTTTGAAAAACAGAAATCCAAAGGCAGCTCTTAGCTTTATACTAGTAACAAAACCATTTTTAACCATCAAAAAAAAATTTCCAGCCAGGCATGGTGGCTTACACCTGTAATCCCAGCATTCTGGGAGGCTGAGGAGGGCAGATCACATGAGGCCAGGAGTTTGAGACCAGCCTGGCCAATGTGACGAAACCCAGTCACTACTAAAACTACAAAAATTAGCCGAGCTTGGGGGTGCACATCTGAAATCCCAGCTACTTGGGAGGCTATGGCACAAGAATCACTTGAACCCAGGAGGCGGAGGTTGTAGTGAGCCAATATTGCACCACTGCACTCCAGCCTGGGTGACAGAGCAAGACTCCATCTCAAAAAAAAAAGAAAAAGAAAAAGCTTTCCAAAGAAATGAGAATAAACCACTATGGTGAGTCCTGTTTCTTAGAAAGATCAACTAAGAGGCCTTAGATTCAGCACTAGAAAACAATCATGAGTCTGACATTCAAACAGCTGACATGTTAAAGATGATGAGCCCCTTGGACAGCCTATTTAACAGTCATCCATTAAGTTTTGCAAACTTTTTGAGCTTTTCCTACTCTGTACAGTAGTCTATTACATATAACTTATGTTCTGATAGGTAAGAAGTATGTTGAACATACAAAAGAAAGTATACAGATAGTACACACCTAAATTTAATGAAAAGAAGCTAAATTGAAAAAGCTATTTTTGTAGACTTAGAGTTAATTCTGGCAAAAAAAAAAAAAAAGTTGTTTGAGAGTTCTTTTTATTTTGTCGCAATCTGTCTCTTACACAAAGTAAAATACAGTAGCGTGCTCTCTTACCATGAGTCCTTTGAATGTCCTATAAAATGGATCTAGGAGGATGCTAGCCACCGAGCAGACTTGTGCTGTGCGGTCCCACCCATCAGAACAATGGACTAAGACACTGGCCTTTTCTACCTTCACTGCCTGTGAAGACAAGAGGCAAAAAAAAGTACCATAAGCAACCCTTGCATAGCTTGTTGGGTTAAAGAGTTGCCAAATACAGTCCCTAAAGCACAGAGAACCTGGTCTTATGGGCTACATTAATTTTTTCTCATAAAGTTAGCATCTTCTATGGGGAATGAAAAGGAAAACAATGGAGTGCAAGAGAGGGACAGCTTACCAAATAGGAAAAGAATATCAAAACTAACCCATAATGCAGGGCAAAAAGAAAAATGAGGGGATTTCTAAATTCACTAAGCTTCTGAAGAAACCAAGGATCAATTCTCAGAGGAATAGGTGAACTGGAGGAAGAATTCACACTCAAAAACACAGACAGCTCTGCATTCTAGTCCCAGATCTGACAACAATCTCCTCTAGCTGTTTTAGTCTTACTAACACAAATGCTTTCAACATAAGATGGAGGTGCTCGCCTGTCTTAGGTCACTTTAATAAGCGATTATATAAATACAATCAGAATGATGTAAAAATCTGGGCAGTTACTCAACCTGGGAAATTTTGGCAATGGTACATATTGACCATTCACTTATTCATTCTAACAATTTTGCGCCTCTATGTGCCAGGTATTAGAAATACAAAAATAAGACTCAGTTTCTGTTTTCAAGGAACCCACAAACTAGTCAGGGTGACCGAAGATAAATAAATAATTAAAATACAATGGAAAAACTACTGGTAATATACAGTAATGTATAGTAACAATATTCTTTTGCAGGAGCCAGGGAAGCTCGACCCTTGAAGAAAGACTAGGATTTCCTTAGGTGAAGAAGGACATTAATTCACTCATTCATTCATTCATCCATACACCTAGCCAATAATTGAGTGACTGTACAAGAGGCACTATGATGTGCACTGGGAATACAAAAGAGACAAACACTTACATGCATGGCTGCAAACCAATGAAAAATAAAAGGTAAAAATCCATGCCAGGTATAACAAAGGCACAAAAGATAACCAGGGAGGAGGAGACAACTAAGGTGGGTCTGGAAAGATGAATAGGAATTTATCAGATGGACCAGGAGGAAAGGACATTTCAGGCTGGAGAATGATGTAACAGAGTGTACACTGCAAGGAAGCATGACATAGAGGAATAACACTTAATGGCTCAGGCTAAGCTGGAAGTGAGAGAACAAGGAGTGATAGAGCCGGCTAGGAGGACAAGGGTCAGACAAATCAGGTATACATTTTATCTGATGGCAATAGGGAGTTGATAGCAGAGGAGTGCCATGATCAGATGTACATCGTTGAAAGATCCCTGTGGTGGCAGTAAGGAGAATGGATTGAGAGGACATGAGTTTGGATATAGGAAGACCAGTTAGGGAGCTACTAAAATCATGGAAGTCCATATAGGCCTGAGGTAAGGTAGTAGCAGTGGAACTGAAAAACAGAAGAGGGATTTTAATTATGAACATTTTAACAGGACAGAGTGAGAGACTAGACATGGGATGAAAGAGAAGGAAAACTTAAAGATAACTCTGAAATGTGTGGTTTAGCAACCAGGTGGATGGTAGTGCCATTAGACTAAATAATGAACACAAAAGAAAGTTTTAGGTAGTAGTGGGGATATGTAAGATTTCTGTTTTGGCCATGGTGAGTTTGAGGTAGTTCAGGGACATCTAATGGAAAGTCCAGTGGGACAATTGGATATGTGGGTTTAAAGATCAGAAGAGGGAAAGATCTGAGCCAGAGCATAGATTTCACCACTATCTGAATAGAGACAGTAGTATACACTGTACACTGTGTGCATAGTTGACGCTGTCCAGGCAGAGACCAAATGTGACAAAAGAAAAGACCTTAAAAAGCAGTGACCCTTAAAGGGCATGTAGAGGAAGGAGGATTATCATAAGAGTCAGCCTGTTCAAAAAAGCCCAAAAGGTTAAAAAAAAAAAAAAAAGATCCAGGAGGGAGTAGTTGGATAAAAGTCAGGACTATAAAAAGGGTTCAAAGTGAAAAGGAGTGAACAGTGCCAAATGCAACAGAAAGGTCAAAATAGAGTGAAGACTAACAAGTGAGTCTTAGATACGACAAATCAAAGGTCATAAGACCTCTGGAAGAGCAATATATGAAAATTGGATCACAGTGGGCTGAAAGGTGAAGGGAGATGAAGTACTAATAGGAAAGACTAACTACTTTTCAGAAGGTTATAACCAAGAGGAAAGAGGGCAATAGCTAGAAGACTGAAAAAGTACTTTTTCTTTAGGAATGAGAAACCATTTGAGCATACTACTGAGGGAAGAAGCCAGTCGAAAATAATAGGTTGAAAATGTAAGACAAAGAGGGTTTAACCGATAGAGTTGGTTCCTTAAAGTAGGAAGAGATGGAATTTCAAATATAGGTGGAGTGAGTATCCTTACACAGAAGATGGGGCACCATGCCCTCTGAGATAGTGAAGAATTTGGTAAGGATAATAGTGAGAAGAGGTATTACATACATTTTTCCATGAAGGACATGTTTCAATATGGGCTTATAGAGGGGAAGTTACCATGATGTAGCCAGTTTGAAAGCAAGGTACAAGGAATATCTGCTTGGTGAAACAGGACTGGAAGCCAACCAAATACACATAAAATAACTGTTCCGTGGCCCTGCAACTACAGGACCTCAGCTAAGACTATCAAGCATAAACCTGTGATAGTACCAACTAACATATCTATGGGATATATTTATTTGCAGCAATGCTTAGAGGTCAGGGTGTAAGAGCAGAGAATGACCGTGGCTAGCAGGGCAGGTAGAGTGGAAGGATAAGAGACAAGGTGGAATGGATGAAGTGCTATACTATCCGGTCTTGGTATACAGGGAAGAAAAAAGAAGTTTGGAAAAAGAGGAGTTAAAAGTGCAGAGGTTTCCATGAGATAGAAGAACTATGCTAGCTGGATTAAGGATGTGAAAGCTGGAATTATAAAAAGTCCAAAGAACTATAAGTGCAGAATGTTTGATAAATTGTACATTGACATTCAAATCTCTTCAGATGACGGGAAGAACCAGGATGGAAAAAAAGGTGGCAAGGCTGTTCCCAACATCCTTAATGGAGGGGGAAGAGTAACTAGGAGGTGTATAGGGTGGTATAGCTAAATGAAATAGATCTGAAAGGAGGAGGGGCTTTTGTAAGGAGCAAGAATAGTGAAACTGCCCTTGGTCATGTGGTTCATATGATGCGGGACAATGAATAATCTTTGTAATGGGGTACAAGAAAAAATGGTATTCCTAGAAAAGTAGTCAGGTTGCAGGTAAAAAAGGAGTTAAAGAGATCTGGAAAAAAGTTTTTCAACCTTTTTGACTTCTCAATTAAGCAGACACCTCAGGTAGTAGGCAGAGCATGATGGCAGCAACCATGTTCTTTGTTTAGGGCTCCAAACGGAGTCCAAAGTCACTGGTGGACAGAAAAAGATGCTGGATTTCACTAATGATTAAAGAAATACAAATTAAAACATAATATAAAATGTATCACCTATCACACTGGCAAAGATCAAAAAGATTGATGATAACCATTGCTGCCAAAATGGAAAAACAGGCACTGTTGATAGGAATGGAAACTGGTATTACCTACTTGGAGGGCAATTCGGCCACATCTATTAAAATTTGAAACATTCATACTCTTTGACTCAGAAAATCCACTTCTATAAAGATACATGTTTAAGAATATTTGATGCAGCAATATCTGCATTAGCGAAAAATTAGGAACAACTAAATTCTCCATCAACAGGGGACTATGATAAATTACTACAATGGAATATAACATAGTTGCTGAAAAGAATGACGTAGTACTGACTGAACTGTCTTAACAAATGCTCATTAAATAGTATAAGTATAAAAGGTCAATTAAAGAACAGTATGGGACGGGTATGGTAGCTTACACCTGTCATCCCAGCACTTTGGGAGGCCGAGGCTGGTGGATCACCTGAGGTCAGGAGTTCAAGACCAGCCTGGCCAACATGGCAAAACCCCGTTCCTGCTAAAAATACAAAAATTAGTCAGGCGTGGTGGCATGCTCCTGTGATCTCAGCTACTCAGGAGGCTGAGGCAGAAGAATCCCTTGAACCCGGTAGACGGAGGTTGCAGTGAACCGAGATCAAACCACTGCACTCCAGCCCAGGCAACGAGAGCAAAACTCTGTCTCAAAAAAAACAAAAACAAAAACAAAAACAAAACAAAACCAAAAAAAACCAGTATGCACAGTATGAGCTCATTTCACAAAGTATTAATATGTGTAACTCTATACGTTGAAAAATTCTACAATGGCACTGTCTAATATGGTAGTCACTAGCCACCTATATCTACTTAAATTTGAATTTGTTAAAACTAAATAAAGTCATAAATTCAGTTCCTCAGTCTCACTAGCCACATTTTAAGTGCTCAATTTCCACATGTAGTGGTACTGTATTAGACAGTACAGATAGAGAATATTTCCATCATCACAAAAAATTCAAATGGACAGTGCTGATCGAGGGACATAAACATTAAACTACTATCAGTGATGTGTGTGCACTGTGGGACAAACTATGGGGAATGTTTACATTTTATGTTATATATTTCTGAAATGTTTACTTCTTTGATAATATACATGTACTGCTTTTGTAATGAGAAAACAAGTAAATATAATAAACATTTAAAAAAGAGAGAGAAAAAGAAGTAACATAGTATGTTAGAGAATAGCAAGAGGTCCACTACAGTCAAGTTGGGGTGACATTGTGAAAGACTCTGAATGTCAAGCTTATGAGTTCTTATTGGCAATAGAATTGATAACCAATGGAGGATTTTGAGTTTAAAGTGACATGATCAGACATGTTCAAGAAAAATAACTTTAGTAGCAATTTGGTTCCCAAACTAAAGAGTAACTACTAGAGACAAGTAAAGCAGTTAAGAGGTTATTATACTGTGGGCAATGTGTTGTGGCTATCTTAACTAGAGAAGTAGCAGTGGAGACTGGGAAGAAAGGACAGATTTGAGAAACACTTTTGAAGCAGAACACATGGGACTTGGCAATAGCCAGATGGAGGAGAAGAGGTAGAATTCAAGGCTGACTGAGGTTCTCAAGCTTGGGATACTGGATAGGTGGTAATAGAGATAGGGAACACAGAAACACTGTGCAATCCAAGCCTATCTTTTTGGTTCATTCATTTTAATTCAACCAATATTTATAAGGCTGTACTGTCTATCAGATCTCCCTCTTATCCATCCTCACTCTCTTTGGTCTAATAAACTTGGTTTCAGAAAGGGACTATAGATATATGGATGTAGAATCTATGAAAAAGGAACAGAACAAAGAATAGTTAGAATAGTGCGCTTGAAACAACTGACAGGGTCACATAGTGAACATCAATAACAATGAAAAGTGCAGGCAACAGGACTAGGAAAGCAAAAAGCATTAGGGCTTGGATATTTAAGGCAGTTAATTACATACAATCTTCAAACCTTTTAAGCCAGAAGCTATATATAACATTGCCTTCAACTGAGAAAATTATAGCAGATGGATGAAAAGTCATTATCTCCTTTACTTTTAACAAATAATGGGGGTGGGATGAAGAGGGAGAGTTCTCATGTAGAAATACATAAAAACAAAATGTCAAAATGAGAAAATATACACTGAATTTTGTTTTTGTTTTTGTTTTTTGTAAGAAAACAAACCACTTAACAAAGGCTACAGAGCCTAGAGTCCTAGAGATCAGAAAATAAATGGGTCAGCATAAATACAGGGTGACAAAGCCTACCTAGACTGCATTTGGAGGCAGATCTATACAAAGACATTTAAAAAAATAGGTCTTTGTATTCAGAGTTCTGAAAACTCATAGATACGTAAGCTCTGCATTTATTTCACACACACTCTTGTACTTAATACCTTAGTATCAACACAAAAATATATCATAGAATAACTGAGCCAGAGATCAATTATTATCACTTATCGATTAGAGATCACCTAAGAGTTTTTAATGTGAAGTCCAGGGTTCTGTGGACCCTCTGAAATTGAGGTTCATTTTCTGTATGTACCATCATATGTTCATTTTTCCAGTTGGGGAGAGGGTTAATAATATTCCCAAAGAATTCTGTGGCCGCCTGAAAGTTACATCATTAGATTTTAGTTCAACCACCTTGTTTAAAGATGGAGACACTGAGACCCAGAGAAGAAAAGAGACTTGCCCAAGGGCACACAGTGAATTAGTGGCAGAGCTGAATCTAGAAACTAGATTTTCTTTTCAATATTCTTTCCATGGCACACTACTACTTCAACATATCTCATAATTAAAGTCAGTGCAATTTTAAAAGTCCTGATTATTACCTTTGTAATGAAAATTCCAGCATCCATAATAGCTTTAATGTGTCTTAACCACCCTGAGCTCTCCAGGCCGCTAAGAAATTCACTCATTGTTGGAGTTTTCAATTCACAAACTAAGGTAGAAAAGGAAGCAGAGATTGAAATTCACGATCAACTCGATTTATTCATTAAGAAAGGGGAGAAAGTGGATCTCCATATTGTAAGTGAGGAAGCTGAGGCAGAAAGGTTAAATGATTAGTTAGAAACCACACAGTGAGTCAGGGACAGAACTAGGTCTAAAGCCTACCAGATCTCTTAGCCTGGGCCCCTGCTTTATTACGCTGTAGAACCCACTCTCAAGCCCTTAAAATCTCTCAAGAAGAGAGCCAGAAGACTGAATTAGCATCTACAGGAAAACATACCTCCCCTGATTAGAAAACATATTTGATCCCTATCCTAATGCCACCCACTTATGCTACCTCTGAAGGCCCTCAGCATCTGTCTCTACTCCCACATCCCCATCTACTCCCTGTAGCCCTGTTCTGTCAACACGTTGAAAAAAAAAATTACCAGTTAATTTTTATGCACTCTGCAATAATTAGCCAGCAGAGGGAAATCTTTTGCCTTAAAAATCTGTAAAACAAAGTCCTTTTCCATAACATATTCTGGGGCAAAAAAGAAAGGAGTAAGAGACCTAAGGAAGAGGGACATTAATATTTTAAAAGGGATGCAGACTGAGCAGATGAGATCTGGCAAGGGTGATGTAAAGGGGAGGTCATGGCAGACTACACAAGTAAGAAATTGAAGAAAGGGGAGGAAGAACGGGGAGTTCACTAAAGAAGGCAGGTTTTCACTATCTCTGCCTGAAGTGACATAGAACATCATGGAATCTGGGTAGTGGTTTTAGGAGAAATGTTCTACACCCAAGAGTCTTGTCAGGCCCCAATCCCACCTTGCCTCCTTTCTGACCCTAATCATTTTGTAGTCGATAACAGATCACCAAAACTGTCTGATATCAACTTTATTCTTTTGAGGTCTAAATTCAGCTTCATCAGCATAGTGATGAAATCAGACTAAATCCTTATACCAAATTAAATAAGGTAATTTCTTACCTTGAGGATGATAAAATCAACCCCAAATTTATTTAATACTTAGGTTGGTTTGCCTATCCCTGAAAATCAACCTCTGTATTTCTACGGAGAGAAATAATTTTCATACCAACTAGACCAGACCCAGATGAACTTTATCGAATTATGAAAATGAACATCTTACTCCTTTTTCCAGACCAACACTGCTGTAATTCAGTACTGTGTAAGCTAGATTTGTACGACAGTTAAACACCTAACCACTTACTGACTCTGCTCACCTGCTTGCTTTTATATTCCACCTCAAATCAGGCATGCTTTCTGCTTACATAATAATGCAAAGCTATGGCCGCTTGCCTAGCCAAGGTGAAATCCCTGTACCTTCCAAGAGTTTCTGCAGACTGTTCCGCATTACATGGATGTTCTCAATGCCCATGAATCTGAAGCGAATGTTGGCATAGTTGTCTTCATTTTCATATCCCTTCCCAGCTGCTCGGTTGGCCATGGCATTCAACTGCAATAGTGGATAACATAATAGAGCAGATAGGTCAGATGATGAAAGAATGGAGTTCATCAATCTCAATGCCTCATTCTGAACAGTTTAAAATCATAATTCTTTTTAATCCCAATTAAAAAGAAGTTAAATCAGATGAGATACATTCTGGAATGGAGAGAATTTCACTAGTTTTTACATCAGGTACTTTTAGTAACAGACTCATATAGGGGAAAAATAGGGAGACATAGTGTTTTGTTTCATTATGAAAACCTTTCTTAAGAGATAAAGGATATAGCAGCTATGAGGATATCTGATCTAAAAAACTGAAATAATAATTTTGAGCTGCCTACCACAAATGTTTTCTCAGCTGAAAGGGTTTTATACTGAGAAACATGCAAAAGTTCAAAAATATTTACAACTGAGAAGCTCTAGAAAGAAGCTTAAGAGCTTTAGGATGAATTAATTGTATTTATTTTTTAAGAGACAGAGTCTCACCTGTCATTAAGGCTGGAGTGCAGCAGCACAATCACAGAGTTCCCTCCAGCCTCGAACTCCTGGGCTCAAGCAATCCTTTTGCCTCAGCCTCCTGAACAGCTAAGACTACAGGCGTGCACTACCATGCTGGGCTAATTTTTTTTACAATTTTTTTTTTTGTAAAGATGCAGTCTTGCTGTTCCCCATGCTAGCCTTGAACTTCTGGACTCATGTAATTCTCTTGCCTTGGCCTCCCAAAGTGCTGGGATTATAGGCATAAACCACCACAAAAGCCCAATTAGTTTTAAATAGCTGTTCTAGAAAAATGTCTAAAATGTGACTGCATGAGATAAATGACTTTTACTCACTGACAAAATTGAAATGGAGACACCACCAATTGTTTTAACACTATGTTCAGCTTGTGGTAATCAGAAAATATCTAGGTCATATGAAGAATGCTGGGTGAGGTAGGGAGTAAATGAGACTTGCGGAGATATGAATAGACTAACTAGAAGGAAGCCAAGAGACTGTCTATGATAATGACCATCTTACTAATTAAGTGATTTTCTATTTTCTGGGCCTATTTTCTCATCTCCCAATATGGTGCATTTCAGAAGGCAGGAGAAGCATGTATGTGGACAGGGTATAATTTTTGTATTAAAAGAATACAAAAATCTCAAAGCACAAACTATTCAAGTTAAAACATGCAGAGGGAAAAAAGTCAGTGTGCTAAACATATTCTGTTTACAATGCAAGACATCTGTTAAAAGGGGAAATGTGATGGTAATTTTGATCTTTTATCACATTGATAGTGTTACTGAGCTTTCATTAAATTAATGACAAATGTCAAAGGAACACCTGTGGAAGCATAAGCAATAGTCACCTAGTAGCAAGGATGTTTATGAGTGATGCCTCAGCAAAAATAACAGTAATAATAATAATTACAGTAGTCACTACCCAGGTCTGGGTAGGCCACCTAATGCAGATAACGAGTTACCTCATACCAGTATTCACTCTTTAAAAATATGTCTGGCAGATCTGAGTAACAGATACCTATTTAATATTCAGGTGGCAAACTGAGAGGAAAATGGAACCTGTTAAAAGGGGCTTTTTGGTGTTGGATTTGAACAAAAGGCAAGAACCCTTTTGTTTCTTCAAAAGCCTGCTGTAGTTCTCTTTACTATTTTAAGATTATTTAATCTTTAAAGATACAGACGCGATTAAACTCTTTCCAATTGCAGAATGTCAGATGTAATATTTATTGTAATGTAATATTTACTGAGCTCCTACTATGCGTGACACTGTGCTAAATCCTTTATGTACATTATCTCATTTAATCCTCATTACAGCCTCTCAAAGTGGGTACTAATATTATCCCCAAAAGAAAACAGGCTCAGAGAGATGAACCAATTTGCCCAAGATGATATGAATAAAGGTTGAAAGCAGGATTTGACCACAGGTTTGACTGACTCCTAGAACAAAATTTTGTCAGTATAATATAGTTCCTACTAAAAGTACAGATCTAGCCATCCAGAAGAGAGGGAATGCCAGATATTTCTAGGCCTGTCTCAATTTGCTCAAATTGGAGAGAGGAAAATGGAACATAAAAGGGGCTTTTGGGTGTTAGATTTGAACAAAAGGCACCAACTGTTTTGTTCCTTCAAAGCTTGGTATATTTCTCTTTACTATTTTAAGATTATTTAATGTTTAAAGATACAGACGCGATCAAACTCTTTACAATCGCGGAATTTCAGATGTGGTTATGGTTGAAACAAGACAGCAAGCTTCTGAGAAACTGAAGGATGGACCTGAGCAGAAAGGGAAATTATTTTCTCTCCTGAGCTCAGTCAGTCCTAGGTAGCTCTGGAGAATAGCCACTGAGGGATCACAAAGATGGGGCAGAAAGCTGTCTAAGGCAACTATCTGGTTTCATGCACATCCAACTGCTCAACTCTTAAGTCACCACCATCTGGCTTAGGCTTAGATGAAAATCACCAATTTAGTAATCACTAGAATCAGCAATGAAACCTTTTAGTCAGCCACACTTTACATACCAAATTATAAGCAAAATCATTTTTTTCTGGGGCTGTTTGTAAAAAGGACAACATTTAAGAATAGGGAATCTATTCTTTGTGGGACACAATGAGTTCTTCTACAGCCCATATAGAGCTAGACTAAACGCTGAAGGTTAAGGAATTAATGCAGAGAGGAGTGTAAGCTGATACTTAGGTTAATATGAGGACACCCTATTCAGCAATGTTCATATTTGAAAGAGACAAAGCCTGAGAAAACACATTGCAACAAATCATGCAGTATTAAATTATTGGAAAGATCAAAGGATTTGACTAGGTCTATCCATGTCCACTGCCAAAATCCATGGCAAATTTATGAACTTGGTCTTTTTTATTCTCTGGGACCAAGATTTAAACTGCACTGTAGTAAACTGGAAAAAATTTAACCAGCTAACAGTGCTAGATGCTAAAAAAGAATTACTGCCACATGAGCTAAAGATTTTTTGTTAATCGTATAGCAGTAAAATTTGTGAACCCTGGTGCTTTGGGAGAACCAAAGTATTATTAAACTACTGTGACCTAACACATTTACAGAAAAAAAATACGCTGGTTGTAGTAAGTTTCCAATGTCTAAGTTGAAGCTCTTTCTCGGACAGTAAATTTGGACCCCAGAATGGGAATACTGAAAATTCTGGTTAAGGAATAGACTTGGTAAAAAAGATGAGGGATGCTAATAAGCCTTCTATGCAGGACGTCACACTGAGGTGGCAAAGCCAGGTTGTTCGAATTACCCTCTCATAACCTCACTTGTCAGTGACCACCTTATAAAAGGAGCCCCAAATGACGTCACACTGCGGTGGCAAAGCCAGGTTGTTCGAATTACCCTCTCATAACCTCACTTGTCAGTGACCACCTTATAAAAGGAGCCCCAAATGATTTTACACAATGTCCGAAGTAATAAACACACATACACAAACCTAACTTCCCCAATAACACTGCATGTCTCAATATATGAGGATGAAGACTGCAAGAGGCAGAAATATCAAAGACATCACTGACAAATAGATACCTTTGGTCTTGTGTCTACAACATACATAAACTGGCTCCCTGGGTTTGTTTGGCTAATGGCCTCCAACAAGAGCTCATCATCTACACAGCGAGTGTAAAATCCAGAGAGAGGCTGGCTACAGCGGCAAATGGCAGCCTGTAAGGAAAAAGTGTGTCAGTTGAGTGATTATATACACAAATGGTCAAAAATCTTCCTTGACCCTGGCCAGGTTCCATGAGTAGAGGGAGAGGCTAAGCCAACTTAAGATAGTGTCCAAAGCAAAGAGAAATGTGACTCTAAAGTCATTCTCCACTGACATTGCGCTTAACCTCCTGCCTACTCTGGGCATGTGGCTCTAATTACCAACCCAGTCTTGGCAAATCAGACTACAGAAAAAAAAAAAAAAAGAAAGAAAGAAAGAAAATCACATCGTTGAGTATTTCCTTAGTGAAATTCTATTCTCGATACATAATGGGCTATTTTTCTGAAACTGCCTCACTTTTTACAGTCCCAGTGATATTGCCCACATAAACCATAAGCTTGCAGAGGCAGCAGAATTCAAGATAGAGCAAAGATCTACAGCGTCTTAAGAGAACAGGGTTCACTAGTTTCAGAAGTTAATGCCAAATCAGAAGGGTGGTTTATTTCAAGCCACTTTAACACAAAACCAACGTAACTATTTAACATGAATGTCTGGTAATGATTAGTTAATGAAATTGATTACACTTTGATGTGGTTTTTAAGGGGTCGACTCACTTCAATAGTATGACACCCAATTGCATTACTATACTCTTTAGCACTTGAATGGCTGCCCACTTGACAACTTGCCTATTTGTCTAACCCCAGATCTCAGAGTGATTACAAGAGGTGATAAATATTATCACTTCCTACATAAGTAAGGGGACTGAAACACAGAGAAGTCAAGTGCTTTCTTACTACTACCTGAAATTACATGAAAAGCAGTAAGAAAGTATCAAGGATATCTGTATTCTACCGGGAGGCCACAGTCCCAAAAAATCCTGTATACAACTAATTTCCGGTCATTTCACAACTTTCCACCAAGCTGGATCCCATAGAAAAGGAAAAAAAAAAACCAAATAAACACACTAAAATGCCACTTAATACCTGCATAACATTTTACAATTTACAATTTACAAGGTACACATATATTATTCCCTCCTGAGATCCTCTCAAAAAACTTCAGAAGTATGAAAGTCCAGAGAAGTTAAGGAACTTGCTTGAGGTCACACAGCTACTAAGTGGCAGCATGAAACTTAAAACAGGTCTTCCAGAGCCAAGTATAATTCTCATTAGAGAAATTTGCTTAACTCACATTGTTCTCTTTGTAGAGGTAGCAGAGCACAGGGACACGTTCTTTACTTCTGAACTTTGAACTTCCAACCACCGTTCCCAAGGTAACAGATTTAGGAACCACTATTTCAGGAGGGTAGGTGCTGCATATCTAAAAGAAAATAAACACAATATATATAAATATATATTTATATATAACTCTCTCTTTGGAAATACGTATTTTGGTAACCACTAAAAGCTGATAAACTTGAGAAAATATGTCAGTCTTTTCATAGAGTAAGTCATACCTAAAATGCAACAGCTCTACCCCCAGACTAGTGTTTTAAAGGCCATCCAGATATGAATACTAGGAATCTAGTAGGCAGTTTATGAAAGAGTACATCATATTTTCTCCTCCTTCACCTGTCTGCTTCATATTTGCATCTGTTCATATTAATTTACTTGTTTACAGTTATTGTTTTTGCTCTGATGGGCACAGGCAGGAATTTCAAGATGGGGTTTTATATGTGTTTCTATGAATTTGTTATTCTAATTCTAAAAGTACATTTTGTTTTTATATGTCTCAATCCCTTCCTTTCTAGAAAATAACAGCATACTTGGAAAAGCTTTTATACCAAGGATATTTTCATTTCTATTTCTGAGGAATAGATGATTAAATACCAGCTAGCTAATGCTTGAGTGATTGCGAATTACAGCCTGTTGCTAGCAAGGGAAAAAGTTATATATGTAAACTGCATACTAGGTTCCTAGTATTCATATCTGAATGGCCTTTAAACCACTAGTCTAGGGGTTGGAGGTGTTGACATTTTAGGTGTGACTTACTCTATGAAAAGACTGATATATTTTCTCAAGTTTATCAGCTTTTAGTGGTTACCAAAATACATATTTCCAAAGAGACAGTGACAAAATATTATAACACCACAGACCTGACATTGCAAAATTAATTCTAATCACTCCCCTAAGTAAAGAACACCCCTAAACATTTAACAACACATGAAACAAATATAAACTGAACTGGCAAAAATAAAAAAAAAAGTTAAAGGTAGATAAGATCAAGAATGCTCTATGTAACTCATTAAAGTCAATGTCCCCAGAATACAGACCATTTAAAAATGTTTTCTACCCACCCCCTTACCCGGACTTAAACTTTGGAGAAGACAGTCATACAAAGAAAAATAAATGGAGCTCCCCGTTCAGCTTAGAAGGTTATACACATCAAAAAGACCAACAAGAATATTTCAGACCTTCTTTGGAAGACTCAGACACACATTTGAGGTGGACAGATTTTACTTCCAATCTCTACTCATTCCTCTCAAGCATGACCCTAACAAGTCACCTCACAGATGACCCTGCGAAGTCACAGCTCATCAATCCCCATACCTAGTAGACATTCAAAGCTATGTTACCAGAAAGTCATTGCAATTACAGTCTTACTATGATAGTAAAAACACTGTTAAAGATGAACAATTCAGGGATATCACTTAAACACCAACGACTCTCTCTGCAGAAAAATTATCCTAGCAGGCCTGATTGCTACCTGTATTAGTCAGGGTTCTCTAGAGGGAGAGAATTAATAGGATATATGTATATATGAAAGGGAGTTTATTAAGGAGAATTGACTCACACGATCAAAAGGTAAAGTCCCACGGTAGGCCGTCAGAAAGTTGAGGAGCAAGAAAACCAGTAGTGGATCAGTCCGAGACCCAAAACCTCTAAAGTAGGGAAGCCGACAGAGCAGCCTTCAGTCTGTGGCAGAAGGCCTGAGAGCCCCTGGCAAACCACTAGTGTAAGTCCAACAATCCAAAAGCCGAAGTACTTGAAGTCTGATATTCACGGGCAGGAGGAATTTAGCATGGGAGAAAGATGAAGACCGGAAGATTCAGCAAGTCTGCTCATTCCACCTTCTTCTGCCTGCTTTTTCTAGCTGCACTGGCAGCTGAGGGAATGGTGCCCACCCAGATTAAGGGTGGGTCTGCCTCGCCCAGTCCACTGACTCAAAGGTTAATCTCCCCTCTAGTAACACCCTCATAGACACACCCAGAAACAATACTTTGCATACTTCAATCCAATCAAATTGACAATATTAACCATCAGACTACCCTTAGAAAGGCCTACTTGCATTGTGTTTAAAACTGTTTGTACAATGTGGCTTATTCTGAATACCTGCTTTCCTTCTGGACATCTGGACTTCTGGCATACACTAGGCAGAACTTGCCTATGTGGGCAGGTCCCAATAGAAGCCCTGAGCACTTTGCCTCTAATGAGCATCCTGGTAGATAACATTTCATAAGTGTTGTCACAATTTCTGCTGGAGGAATTCAGTGTGTCCTATGTCACTCTGCTGAGAGAGGACTCTGGAAGCTTGTTCCAGTTTTGTTGACTTTCTCCCCTGAACCTTTTCCCTTTGCCGATTTTTGCTTTGTATCCTTTCACTGTAATAAATCACAGTCATAAGTATGACTATACGCCGAGTCCTATGAATTTTCCTAGTAAATCACAAAACCTGAGGAACGGTCTTTGGGACCTCCAACACATTCCCAGATGTCCATATTTGGCCCAGAGCTCTTTCTTGAGATCCAGACCCAAATGTTTGAAATCAAATACTTGATATCTGTTTAATCACCTTGAAATCAAGTGTAAAATTGAAGATAACATCTGTCCCTCTTCTTGTGGTCCTTATCTTTGTTAACATCACCACTACTCATTGGTCATCAAAGCCAGAAACCAGGAAAGCTGGGATGCATATTAAATTCCTCCACTTTTCTAGTCACATTTGATCTGTCACCAGTTGCTTTCAATTCTACCACCTAAATATCTTTCAAAACCATCTCCTTCTCTCCATATGCAGCCATTGCCTTAGTTCAGGTTCTCATAACTTCACATATCATTCTCCTGCATTCTTAGCTCCAGCAAACAAATTCTCCACACTAATAACAGTTATCTTTCTAAAACACAAATATACATATGTTCCTTTTAAGCGTAAATACTCTTGTGACTCACAACTGTCTTCATGATAAAGTTCAAATTCCTTAATTTGGCCATGAAGCCCTTTATGATATGGTTTCACTTCCTGACCTCCTTCCTTCTCCCCCTGTATAAATTAGGAGAGAAACTCAGAAATAATCCACACATTTACAGTTCACTCATTTTCAACAAAGGCACCAAGAACACATATTTGGGGGAAAGGAGTCTCTTCAATAAATGGTTCTGGGAAAATTGGACATCCATACGCAGAGAAACACTTCAGGATATTGGTCTGGGCAAAGACTTCTCGAGTAAGACCTCAAAAGCATATGCAACCAACCAAAGCAAAAATGGACAAGTGGGATAACACTGAGCTAGAAATCTCCATGGCAAAGGAAACAACCAACAAAGTGAAAAGATAACCCACAGAATAGGAGAAAATATTTGCAGATTACCCATCTGACAAGGGATTAATAACCAGAAAATATAAGGAGCCCAAGCAACTCAAAAGAATGAAAACAAATAATCCAATTAAATATGGAGAAAGTATCTGAATAGACATTTCTCAAAAGAGGACATACAAATGACCAACAAGTATATGAAAAAACATTCAACATCAATAATCATCATAAAGATGAAAACCAAAACTACAATAAGTTATCATTTCACCTGTTAAAATGGCTTTTATCAAAAAGGCAATAATGGATACTGGTGAGGATATGGAGAAAATGAAATCTTCATACACAATTGGTAGGAAGGTAAATCATATAGCCACTACTGGCCAGGCGTGGTGGTTCACACCTATAATCTCAGCACTTTGAGAGGCCAAGGAGGGAGGATCGCTTGAGCCCAAAAGTTCAAAACCCCCATCTCTACAAAAAATGAAACAAATTCGCCAGGCATGGGGGTGGATGCTTGTGGTCCTGGCTACATGGGAGGGTGAGATGCGAGGACCACTTGAGCCCAGAGATTGAGGCTACAGTGAGCTATGATCATGCCACTACACTCTACCCTGGGCAACAGAGTGAGGCCTTGTCTCAAAAAGAAAGAAAAGAAAACTGTGGTATATATGCACAATGGACTATTACTCAGCCACAAAAAAATGTAATCCTGTCATTTGCAACAACATGGATGGAACTGGGGGACATTATATTAAGTGAAATTAACAAAGCATAGAAAGACAAATATTGCATAACCTCACTCACATATTGTACGAGCAAAAAAATAAAAATGAACACATGGATAGATGATGGTTACCAAAGGTTGGTAAGGGTAGTGGAGTGGGGTGATAAAAAGAGGATCCTCAATGGGTACAAAAATACAGTTAGATAGAAGGAATAAGATCTAGTATTCAGCAGCAAAACAGGACAACTACAGATAATAATAATAAAATAACTGAAAATGGAATTGGAATGTTCCTAACACAAATAAATGATAAATGCTTGTGGTGATGGATACCCCAGTTACCCTGATCTGATCATTACATATTGTATGCCTATATAAAAACATCACGTGTACCCTATAAATATGTACAACTATTATATATCCATAACAATTAAAAATAAAAAATGTTAAAAGTAAATTAGCCTTCACAAGGCTACTCCGCAAAGCATCAGGCTGTTTCTGGCTTCCTAGGTTGATTTTCATGCCCTGCACCTATGCTCACATAGCACCCTATGCTTTAGGCCATGAGATCTCTTACTCAGTCCCTATTGCACAGTAGGTACTCAATAAATGTTTGTTGAATGGCTGAATGTTGAATGGAAAGGAGAGAAGGATTATGAATCATTTCTCTCTTTTTTCAAAATCTTGTTTCCTGATATTCTGCCATTTTAATTGAATGCACCAAAAGGCAAACAACAAGGACAAAATTACCTCATAGTTTCTGTTGGCATCTGTTATGGTCCAGTATCTGTTGGGTATTCCCATACGCCCAAAGTCTGATATTGCTTCAATCAGTTTCCATCCACTTTCCCTCATCTCTTTTGAGGATTTGGGATTATAAGAAAAAGCATAAAGGTCTTCAGGTAATGCTGGAGAAGAGAGATAGGCATGGAAAACAAAATGATGAATGAAACCTAAAAATCATCAAACAATGCAAATAAACGCTAGATTTCCTTTTCCCAAAGGGAATGTTTGTCAAACAGTCCCAGAAAAAGACTGTGATGCGTGCAAGTTTGCCTTTATGTAAGGAATAAAAACTGGAATACTGTTTGGGTTCTTTTAAAAAATGTTTTAATTTTTTGTGGTATCAATACAAAGTGGGATCTTTCTGCCTGGCTTCCTATAAAAAAAAGAATGCTGGATAATTGACTGAACTGAGGCTTCAGGGTTTCACATGTTAGGAAAAGAGTCCTTACCAAAAGTTTTTAACTGGGCTCCCATGTCCTAACAGTACTGCTTATTGTAACATGTTGCACACATCTTCAACAATGTTTTTGCATTCTACTTGTCAGGCCAACAGCAACTTCTGACTTATAAATGGCCACTTCCTCTCTTTTCTCTGTCAGTCCTGCTTCCTCCCTTCACAAGACACAGCATCCAATCAAATAACTCATTTGACCAATTTATGTGGCAACAACTTCTCCAGAGATGAATGGAGCCTATCAGAGACTTGTAAAATGCTGGGTCATCCAGCAGGTAACTTTATCCATAAAAATCAGCAAATATTGAGGAATTATTTTGGGGGAAGAGGGGAAAAATAGGGGAGAAAGTGTAAGAGCATGATTAAAATCAAAGACTAAAATCAGAGGAAGCTGACGGTTAATTGCCAGGGGTGGGGGATGGGGAATGAAAGGGTGAAGCTGGAGGAAGCATTAAGTCCTACATTAATGAGGACTTTGATGAACTGCCTTAGTCTTCTAGATGGAATTAAAAGTAGGGGTGGACATCGTGGGCCAAACAAAAAGTCTGCAGGACAACAGGAAACAAATTTTGTTCCACAGCAGTCTTCCTTCCTGAACTGAGGAAACATTCACAAGTTGATACTTAAAAGGAGGGAGGGAGAGAGAAGAAAATATCTACTAAACATCTACTATATACTAATACATGAAGGTATTCAAGGCTCAAAACAACCCCCATTGGAGAGCTTTTACTCTCCTTACTTTTACAGGTAAAGAAAATGAGTTCAGAGGTTATATAACTTGTCCAAATATAATGGAGCTAATAAGGGGTAGAGTCCAGATCCAAACACTCCTCTGACTCCATAGCCCTGATCTTTCCATTATGCCATTTTGGAAAAACATTAAAATGGTTTTAGATAAAAATACTATCACAACCACCTGGCTGAGAAAGCTTGAGCAGTGAAATATAAACCTCATGGCACACAAGGTCAGAGTCTAAAACAAAGTGGGCCACCCGGAAATTCTTGCAGCGGAGGGTCAGGGGACAGCCCAGGCTAGTGATGGGTAACTTCTCCACGGTGGCAATGTGATGGAGTGCAATCTGAAAAACATAAAAGAAGCAGCGTATACATACAGATGTGCAATATCTCTATCACCAGTATTCCTGACTCTCCGTAATGGTAACAGCATGACCAGATCTGTAGGCTACATCTATAGCCTACAACCATTCTTTGTAAGACACAACTGGGGTTCTCTCAAATAGAACTAAAGCATAATAGTGGTAAAGCAACAAGAAGCAGACTGCAGTGTTAGAAAACTTCTCTCTCCTTAAGGATACAAGATTACCAAGTCGTGGGACAATTTTGGTGGATCAGCTCAGAATAGATGACTTTTAGCATGCTGTGAGAGAGTTCACAATCACAGAATAATTGTTACAGAGGAAAATAAGAATTTCTTTTCTTATATCAAATTACTAATTAAGATAGTTATTAATAGCTGGTATTGTGCTTTATTATAAACAAATTAGTCCATGACCATTAGCTATTTAAGAAGAGCCATTTGACGTGTAATCATCCTATTTCAGGAATGAAAAAAAACAAAGCTCTGAGAAGTGAATTCCTCTTCAGATATCATATAGCCAAGAAGTGGCACAAACAGAATTTGAACCATAGCAGTCCATATAAGGCCAGGATTCTTCTCTGGGAATTCTAAAAACTCTAGTTCTGGAATAAGGATTTAACTAGAAATGTTAGGGAGGAACTATTCCTCTACATTTTAAACTCTAGTGACAGTAAAGCAAAGAATGTAGGATGATTACTTCTGTTCATGCTGATGCCAGCAAAGAAATGCACGGAAAGGGAACTGATGAAACAAAATGTGTCCAAATAATATTAATTATCTCTTAATTGATTCAAAAAGCCATAGAATCATGGTTTTGCATTTTGATCTTTGATGTTCTCCTCCTATCCCTATCTGATGTTTCTGCAACTATGGAGCCTGGATGTGCTCTTTCCATTATCTAGACTCCCTGTCCTGTGCCTGGAATGGTCTTGCAATCAATAGTGCCTTTTCTGCTCTCCCACCACCTCAATGTCCCAGTCCCTAATTTATTTGGAAAAGTCATCTCTTCAATGAACTCTTTCAATCATATCCACCATCTAAGAATGGAGCAAGTGTGGAAATGATTCAGATATTCCTAGGATAAATTTTCTATTTTTTTAAGGCAGGGTCTTGCTCTGTTGCCTAGGCTAGAGTGCAGTGGCTTAATCATGACTCATTGCAACCTCAACCTCCTGGGCTCAAAGGAGATCATCTTGCCTCACCCTCCTAAGTAAGTTAGGAATACAGTTGTGTGCTACCATGCCTGGCTAATTTTTTAACTTTTGTAGAGACTAGGTATTGCTTTGTTGCCCAAGCTGATCTCAATCTCCTGGCCTCAAGCGATCCTTCTTCCTTAGCCTCCCAAACTGCTGGGATCACAGGTATGATTAATTTTTATCTTAACTGTTTTGTCACACTCAAGTCCTGCCATGGCAGTTCTGGAGGTATTACAAAATGCAATATGAATATATTCAACCTCAAGAAAATCAAAGATCTTCCAGTCAACATGAGAGATGTGTGTTTTGGTAGTACAATACTGATAATCGAGATCAGGGCCCAGGCAAACAATTGTGGTGAAACTGGGAAGGGTCGGGGGAAGGTAGGCAGACTAAGTCTGGGAAGAACTTCCCTAATTGGGTAAATAAGCCTCCTTTGACATCAGAAATAGTGTAAGTCCTCCATTCCAGATACAGTCCCCTGGATTTGAAATCATACCCAAAAGGAACAAATCTGGAGACATCTGTACTGTCTATAAATGCAGGTAGATAGGAGATAGGCTCATGGCACAGTACTAAAGAACTGGTTCCTAAACTGTTAGAACTGCAAGAATCCTTACTAATTATATAATCTAACCACCTCATTTTACAGATGAAGAAACAAGCCCGGAGAGTAAGAATCACTTGCCTAAGGTTACACAGCCAGTTAGCATCAGAGCTTAGTCTAGCCCAGCTCTCACTCCTCTTTTGACATTCTTATCATCACAGCACAAAAAGCAAGATACATATGGGGAAAGTTCAGTTTTAAAAGGAGGTATTAAGATACTTTTTTCATATACATACTCAATTCAATTTATTTTATACTTTTATGATAGTATTTACCATGTTTCAGGCATTGTTATAAGCACTTATAAACATTCACTTTATAATTCTTGTATCTTGACTTTTTAAAACTCTTTAAAAATATTCAAGGTATTATTTTATCTCTATTTTACAGATGAAGGAAGCGAGACACAGAAAAGTTAAACAACTCGCCCAAGGTTACAAAAGTAGTAAATGTTGAAGCCGGGATTTTAACCTGAGCAGACTGGCTCTAAAGCTTTAATCACTAAGCTATGCTGTATAAAAGAAGCATGTTGTACTTCTTATAAATGAAGAGGTCTAAGCATAAATCTAATGATTAAGATTAAATTATGATCTTTAGGATGGGTAAGGCATAAAGTAATGTTGGGGTGCTGAAGTAATTAGAAAACATTACTTACAGGTGTAAAAATAAACACACACACATGCCTGTGCATGCGCGCACACACACACACACACACACACACACACACACACTATATATATATATATATATATATATATATATATATACACCTAGGTAAAATCCTGTCTTAGGACAGAGAGATGGTCTAAATTAGTGCTGCCCAAGGTAAAGTCAATGAGGCCTTAGCATCAGCATAACCTGAGCCCTTTTTATAAATTCAAAATCTTATGCTTAAGATTCTGCATTTTTATCAAGTTCCCATATGCTACAGATACTGCTGGTTCTTGAACTACATTTTATGGATAGCAGGCTTTAAATTACTTCAAGATGCTAACAAACATAGTTCAGGAAGTTAGCAGAAACTATTCTACCTAAAAATAATTTAGCTAATCCCCAGGAATATTACAATGTAGAATAAAATGACTACGATGACCAGAGTCAATAACTTGAAAAAAGAGGAGTAATACAATTCAGACCACAAAAAGATTATTACAATAGGTCCTTTGAAGAAAAGGTTTTACAGCAATTTAAAAATTATACTTGAAATTTCAAGAAACTACCATATAGACAGCATATATGCACAACTCTTTAAGACCCTTTGATACTTCTTCTCATGAACATACCCATGTTTCTTTCCGGGCTGCACCAGAAGCCTCCACATAGATCAGGTGGGTTGCAGTAAGATAAAGAATCCCATTAGCTGGTTTCTTACTCACATAACGATCCACCAATTTCACATTTTCTACCTGTTATTGGAGTAAAAAATACTGATTAAGTTACCAACTCACCACCTGTGATTGAAGTGGGGCCATTCAAAGCAAGATAAATGCTGTTAATTTGCTACAAAACTTGAGTTTTTCCAGTTCCTACCAAGGTGGCAAACTAGTATGATCCGTATTACCTTTTCTGAAATCAGCACTGGAAAAACTATGAAAGTGAGAGGAAAACCTGTATTCTAGAAAAGATAAAAATTCTAGACAAAGTTTACAAGATGAGGTATGTATAACTGGAAACTATATAGAACCTGAGAGCTTGCTGAGGTACTTATCTTGTTGGAAGAAGGTACAGCTATTGTATGTGTAAAAAAATCAGTAAGGGTAAATAACATGAAGATAGATCTTACATTACAGGGCAAGAATAGAATAAAACAGAAAAGGAGAAAAACAAAACAAAACAAAACAAAAAAGGAGTACCATAAATAAAACACATAAAAAGAAATGCCAGAATTAAATCCCAATATAAAAGTAATTGCAATAAATGTACATGAATTAAACTTACCAATTAAAAGAAAGACACAGACTAAAACAAAAGATTCAACAATATTCATACTAGAAGAGATATACTTTAGAGTCACAGACAAACTGAAAATAATAAGATATGCCAGGCAAATATAAACTAAAATAAAGCTGAGGTAGCAGTCTCAATATCTGACTAAATAGAATTTACATGACAAAAATCAATAGGACAAGAAGACATAGCCATCATAAATATAAACATATTGTATAATACAGTCTCAAATTATATCAAGCAACTAGCAGAACTGCAAAGAGAAAAGGAACAAGTGAATATGGATACTTTAATACTCTTCTTAGGAACTGATAGGTCAAGCAGACCAAAAAAAAAAAAAAAAATCAAATGAAGATACAGAACACTTACACATTACAACTAAAAAACTCAAGCTATTATATACCGAGTAGGACTCTATATCCAACAAATTGAACATTCAAGACAACAACAACAAAAAAATTCTAAAAAGAGACCATGATTACAGCCGTAAATGAAACATCAATAAATTCCAAACGTTGAATATCATACAGTTTAGGCTCTCCAACCACAATGCAATAGCACTGGAAATTAATAACAAAATAATAGCCAAAATTTAACAAATGTTTGAAAACACAATAGCTTATTATTAAATTAACCTTGAGTTAAAAAGAAAAAAGAAAGGAAACTAAAAAAGATTTAAAAGTGAATGATAATAAAAACATAAATAAAAATTTGTAGGACGGAGTTAAACAAGAACTAAGTAGTAAATGTACAGCAGTAAGTTTATCATGAAATGAGAAAGGTTAACGACATACTAGTTAAACAGTCAATGTAATGGAAATAGCAAAATTACAGAGAAATAAGATGGTAAAGGACAGAAATTTAAAACCAGAGAATCCTCCTCCACAGATACACACACACAGCCTGAACAGAAAAGATTAACAAACCAGAATTTAATTATGTCAAAAGGTTAATAGGATAGATCGTTGCTAAAAAAGAGAAAAGATGCAAATAAAATACAGAATGAAAAAGGGAAAACATAAAAAGTTAAAACTATGAGTATTATGAAAAACAACATGCTAATAAATTGGAAAACTTACAAGAAATATTTTTAAATATCAAGAAAAAAATAAAATGGCAATGGTAGTCAAAGATTTTCCCTAACAAAACCCTCAGGTCCAGACGACGTTATAGGTATATTCTACCGAACTTCCAAAATATAATTAATTACTACCTTATCCAATTGACTCCGGTCACTGGAAAAAAAATAAAGTTACTCAGTCCATTTTATGAGGGCAATTTAATCTTGATTCTAAAATCAAATAAAGACAATTATAAAGTAAGAAAGTTTAGGGCTATTTCATTTATGAAATATAGACACAAAAAATGCTAAATAATGTTAATGAATCCAACAGTATATTTTTAAAAATACATTTTGATCAAGTGCAGTTTATCACAAGAAAGCATGGGGAGTTCAACATCAGAAAATGTCAATGTAATATATCAGCAAGACTAAACAGAAAAATTATATGCTTTATCTCAATTGATACAGAAAAAGCAGCATTTAATATAGCTTAATTCTATTTATAATGATAATCCTTAGTGAACAAGGAATAAAAGTAAACATCCTTAACTTGGTAAAAATTATATACAAAAAACCTACAAAGAATGTTATGAATAATGAAGAAACTAACTGCATTAATTTAAAATCATGAACACGACAAACTTGACTCTATCACTGCTACTGTTTTAAATATCGTGGCTAAATACTATGAGGAAAGGGGGCGTGGAATTAAGAAATGCAAGGATCAGAAGGGAAGTTCTATATTTGGCACCACTTACAGAGAAGGTAATCATTCAACCAGAAAAAAAAAAATGAAAGAAAAGAATCAACCAAACTCTCAGAGCTAATATAAAAGAGTTCAACAAGGATACCAAATATAATATCAACCTACAAAAGTCAATAACATTTTCCTACACCAGCAATGACCACTTAGAAAACATAAAAATACCATTCATGATGGCAACAAAAATTATATAGAATCTAGAAATTAGCTTAATTAACCAAGCATATACAAGACCTTTACAGAGTAAACTTTAAAAGTCTAATGAAGGATATAGAATACAATCTAAAGAAATAATGTCTATGCTCTTGGATAGGACAACTTAATATAATAAAAATGGCAATTATCCCTCAAATTAATCTATAAATTCAATACAATTTCAATCATATTTCAAAGTGGATTTTCTAATTAACTTATTCTAAATTTACATAGAAGAACAAAACCCCACAAATTGCTAAATCAAACTTAAAACAAAGTAAAGAGGGTAAGATTTGCTCTACTAGGTATTAAAACATACTCCAAGCTGTGGGGAAAAAAAACCACCACCACCACCACCAACAACAACAACAAAAACCTCTAGTACTATTGCAAAAACAGAAAAATAAACCAATGGAAAAGGACCAGAGCTCAAAATCAGACTGATGTGAAAAATGGGAGTCTAACAGAGCATAAACATGGCACTACAAATTGACAGACCAAAGAGTATTTACTAGATGTGTTGGGGAAACAGTATTAGTACACGCAGTAAGATAAAGCCATATCCCTACCTAACACCATATACAAAACTAGATTCTAGATGCATCTATATGTAACTTTTACATAAAACTATAAAGTTATTGGAAAATGCAGAGTACCTTGGATCTGTGAACAGGGAAAGACTTTTTAAAAATTAATAACAGAATGGGAGAAAATAGGTGCAACTCCTAAAACTAACAAGGAATTATTATCTAGAATATACAAGGGACTTTTGTAACTCAACAAGAAAAAGAGGCCCCAAAAGAAAATATATGAAGCATAAGAACAGGCAAGTTGCGTAAGAGACAATCCCAGAAGCATACAACCATGAAAAGAAGCTCAAAACATTGGGAATAAAATAAAGTTAAATTAAAATAAGATATTGCTTTAAGACTACAAGATTTGCAAAAACTAGAAAGCAAGAAAATGCCAAGTGTTGGTAGGGTTGAAGGCATATAGGAATCCTCATCCACTATAACCAGGGGGTTACAGACAGGTGGGGTCATTCAGAAGGGCAATCTGGAACTACTTAATCAAAAAAATATACATATATGTTTCCTACGACTCAGCAATTCTATTCCTGAAAATGGGCCCAAAGAAATGTTCATGTAGGTCTACAAGAGGACATGTAAGGATGAATATGTCCATCACTTTGAGAATAGTCAGGTAACATAGTCTGGATACTTGTCCCGACCCAAATCTCATGTTGAAATATAATACCCAATGCTGGTGGTGGGGCCTGGTGGGAAGTGAATGGATCATGGGGGTGAATTCCTCATGAATGGTTTAGCCCCATCCTTTGGTACTGTCCTCATGATAATGAGTGAATTCTTGTGAGATCTGGTTGTTTAAAGGTGTGTGGCACCTCTCACTCTTTTGGTCCTGCTCCAAACATGTGAGATGCCTGCTCCTCACCTACAATTTATGCCATGATTGTAAGCTGTCTGAGGCCTACCCAGAGGCAGATGCCTGTGTTATGGTTTCTCTACAGACTGCAGAACTGTGAGTCAATTAAACCTCTTTTCTTTAAAAATTACCCAGTCTCTTCCGTTCTAAGATGGCTGATTAGGAACAGCTACAGTCTACAGCTCCCAGCGTGATCGACACAGAAGACAGTGATTTCTGCATTTCCAACTGAGGTACCTGGTTCATCTAATTGGGACTGGTTGGACAGTAGGTGCAGCTCATGGAGGGCAAGTCAAAGCAGGGTGGGGTATCACCTAACCCAGGAAGTGCAAGGGGTGGGAGATTTCCATTTCCTAGCTAAGGGAAGCCATGACAGACTGTACCTGGAAAATCGCGACACTCCTGCCCAAATACTGCACTTTTCCAGCAGTATAAGCAAACGGCACACTAGGAGATTATATCCCGTGCCTAGCTCAGTGGGTCCCACGCCCACAGAGCCTTGCTGACTTCTAGCGCAGCAGTCTGAGATCAACCTGCAAGGCAGCAGCCTGGCAGTTGGAGGGGTGTCTGCCATTGCTGAGACTTGAGTAGGTAAACAAAGCTGCCAGGAAGCCCAAACGTGGTGAAGCCCACTGCAACTCTGCAAGGCCTGCTGCTTCTCTAGAGCCCAACTCTCGGGGGACAGAGCAAAGCTGAACGAAAGGCAGCAGAAACGTCTGCAGACTTAAACATCCCTGTCTGACAGCTCTGAAGAGAACAATGGTTCTCTAAGCACGGTGTTTGAACTCTGAGAAAGGACAGACTGCATCCTCAAGTGGGTTCCTGAACCCTGTTTAGCCTAAGTGGTAGACACCTCCCAGTAGGGGCCAAATGACACCTCATACAGGTAGGTGACCCTCTGGGATGAAGCTTACAGAAGAAGGATCAGCCAGCAATATTTGCTGTTCTGCAATATTTGCTGTTCTGCAGACTCCGCTGGTGATACGCAGGCAAACAGGGTCCGGAGTGGACCTCCAGCAAACTCCAGCAGACCTCCAGCTGAGGGACCTGACTATTAAAAGGAAAACTAACAAACAGAAAGGAATAGCGTTAGCATCATCATCAACAAAAACGATGTCCACACCAAAATCCCATCTGTAGGTAACTAGTATCAAAGACCAAAGGTAGATAAAACCACAAAGATGGGGAGAAACCAGAGCAGAAAAGCTGAAAATTCTAAAATCCAGAGCATCTCTTCTCCTCCAAAGGATCGCAAAATTGACCACATAATTGGAAGTAAAGCACTCCTCAGCAAATGTACAAGAACAGAAATTATAACAAACTGTCTCTCAGACCATAGTGCAATCAAACTAGAACTCAGGACTAAGAAACTCAAAACCGCTCAACTTCATGGAAACTGAATAATCTGCTCCTGAATGACTACTGGGTACATAATGAAATGAAGGCAGAAATAAAGAAGTTCTTTGAAAACAATGAGAACAAAGATACAACATACCAGAATCTCTGGGACACATTTAAAGCAGTGTGTAGAGGGAAATTTATAGCACTAAATGCCCACAAGAGAAAGCAGGAAAGATCTAAAATTGACACTCTAACATCACAATTAAAAGAACTAGAGAAGCAAGAGCAAACACATTCGAAAGCTAGCAGAAGGCAAGAAATAACTAAGGTCAGAGCAGAACTGAAGGAGATAGAGACACAAAAAACCCTCCAAAACATCAATGAATCCAGGAGTTGGTTTTTTGAAAAGATCAACAAAATTGATAGACCGCTAGCAAGACTAATAAAGAAGAAAAGAGAAAAGAATCAAATAGACGCAATAAAAAATGATAAAGGGGATATCACCACCGACCCCACAGAAATACAAACTACCATCAGAGAATACTATTAACACCTCTATGCAAATAAACTAGAGAATATAGAAGAAACGGATAAATTCCTGGACACATACACCCTTCCAAGACTAAACCAGAAAGAAGTTGAATCCCTGAATAGACCAATAACAGGCTCTGAAACTGAGGCAATAATTAATAGCCTACCAACCAAAAAAAAGTCGAGGACCTGACGGATTCACAGTCGAATTCTACCAGAGGTACAAAGAGGAGCTGGTACCATTCGTTCTGAAACTATTTCAATCAATAGAAAAAGAGGGAATCCTCCCTCACTCATTTTATGAGGCCAGCATCATCCTGATACCAAAGCCTGGCAGAGACATGACAAAAAAAGAAAATTGTAGACCAATATCCCTGATGAACATCGATGCAAAAATCCTCAATAAAATACTGCAAAACCGAATCCAGCAGCACATCAAAAAGTTTATCCATCATGATCAATTCAGCTTCATCCCTGGGATGCAAGGCTTGTTCAACATAGGCAAATCAATAAACATAATCCATCATATAAACAGACAAAAATCACATGATTATCTCAATAGATGCAGAAAAGGCCTTCAACAAAATTCAACAGTCCTTCATGCTAAAAACTCTCAATAAACTAGGTATTGATGGGTTGTATCTCAAAATAATAAGAGCTATTTATGACAAACCGACAGCCCATATCATACTTAATGGGCAAAAACTGGAAGCATTCTATTTGAAAACTGGCACAAGACAGGGATGCCCTCTCTCACCACTCCTATTCAACATAGTGTTGGAAGTTCTGGCTAGGGCAATCAGGCAAGGGATGTAAAGGACCTCTTCAAGGACAAGTACAAACCACTGGTCAACGAAATAAAACAGGATACAAACAAATGGAAGAACATTCCATGCTCACGGATAGAACCAATATAGTGAAAATGGCCATACTGCCCAAAGTAACTTACAGATTCAATGCCATCCCCATCAAGATACCAATGACTTTCTTCACAGAATTGGAAAAAACTACTTTAAAGTTCATATCGAAACAAAACAGAGTCCGCATTGCCAAGACAATCCGAGGCAGAAAGAACAAAGCTGGAGGCATCAGGCTACCATACTCCAAACAATACTACAAGGCTACAGTAACCAAAACAGCATGGCACTAACACCAAAACAGAGATAGACCAAAGAAACAGAACAGAGACCTCAGAAATAACACCACACATCTACAGCCGTCTGATCTTTAACAAACCTAACAAAAACAAGCAATGGGGAAAGAATTCCCTATTTAATAAATGGTGCTGGGAAAAATGCCTAAGGATACGTAGAAAGCTGAAACTGGATCCCTTCCTTACACCTTATATAAAAATTAATTCAAGATGGATTAAAGACTTAAATGTTAGACCTAAAACCATACAAACCCTAGAAGAAAACCTAGGCAATACCACTTAGGATATAGGCAGGGGCAAGGACTTCATGACTAAAACACCAAAAGCAATGGCAACAAAAGCCAAAATAGACAAATGGGACCTGATTAAACTAAAGAGCTTCTGCATGGCAAAAGAAACTACCATCAGAGTGAATAGGCAACCTACAGAATGGGAGAAAATTTTTGCAATCTACTCATCTGACAAAGGGCTAATATCCAGAATCTACAAAGAACTTAAAGAAATTTACAAGAAAAAAACAAGCAACCCCATCATAAAGTGGGCAAGGGGAATGAACAGACATTTCTCAAAAGAAGATATTTATGCAGCCAACAGACACATGAAAAAATGCTCATCATCACTGGTCATCAGAGAAATGCAAATCAAAACCACAATGAGATACCATGTCACACCAGTTAGAACGGCAATCACTAAAAAGTCATGAAACCACAGATGCTGGAGAGGATATGGAGAAATAGGGATGCCTTTACACTGTTGATGGGAGTGTAAACTAGTTCAACCATTGTGGAAGACAGTGTGGCGATTCCTTAAGGATCTAGAACTAGAAATACCATTTGACCCAGCAATCCCATTACTCGCTATATACTCAAAGGATTATAAATCATGCTACTATAAAGACACATGCACACGTGTGTTTACTGCGGCACTATTCACAATAGCAAAAGCTTGGAACCAACCCAAATGTCCATCAATGATAGATGGGATTAAGAAAATGTGGCACATATATACCATGGAATACTATGCAGCCATAAAAAAAGGATGAGTCCATGTCCTTTGAAGGGGCATGGATGAAGCTGGAAACCATCATTCTCAGCAAACTATCACAAGGACAGAAAACCAAACACTGCATGTACTCACTCACAGGTGGGAATTGAACAATGTGAACACCTGGACACAGGGCAGGGAGCATCACACATGGGGGCCCGTCATGGGGTAGGGGGCAGGGGAAAGGATAGCATTAGGAAAAATACCTAATGTAAATGACGAGTTGATGGGTGTAGCAAACCAACATGGCACATGTATACCTATGTAACAAACCTGCACATTGTCCACATGTACCCCAGAACTTAAAGTATAACTTAAAAAAAATTATCCAGTCTCAGGTATTTCTTTATTGCAATGTAATAACAGGCCAATTCAGAAGGTCAAATGTGGTGGGATATTATGCAGCTATTAGAAGCAATGGGTTAGACATACATACAGCAAAATAAATATGACAGTGAAAAAAGTAAGAAAGAGAATGACATACAGAAGGCATCACTATATAAACTAAAAATTCATGTGTATAAAACAACTATCATGTTTTGAAAGACACATTCTAATTCAAATCACATTAATCATATTAGAATGCTTGCCTGTGATGGGGGAGTGGAATGGGGAAAAAACAGGCTAATTAAATAAAAATGAGAGGTAGCTTTTCATGGACTAATGATGATAAGTACCAAGAATTGAGGAGTACGTGATGAACTCAATGCAATATACCTGAGGTTAGAAAAATAGAACAAAACAAACTAAAATACCACCTTTTCTTTTCAGAAACATGAGAAACAATCTTAGATATTTAAACGGTGTTGTATGATGTTGGCCTCTTTAACTCAGAGGTGAATGAGTGGTTCAGAACTCATGCTATTAACATGTATGTCCATACCCTTAGGTGTCATGATTTTCATTTACATACACACAAGAAAAGGAAAGGCAAGATGCCTGTGAACATAAAGTCGCCAGCCTAATGATCTTTTCATTTCATATATTCTCTTGTTGACATCCACAAGTCATTAGCCCAAAGTCTATCGGTGTGACAAATTATGTAGGCAAATTACATATAGCTAAAAGGGATAACACAAAAATGGCATCAGCTTTTTCCCTGAAGACATTTAAGAACAGGATATTCATTTATCTACTGAGGCCTTGATGCTTTCTTTTATACAGTCAAGTACCACATAACAACATTTCAGTCAACGATGTACCACAAATACAATGGTGGTGGGAGCAATAGATTATATACCATATAGCCTAGGTGTGTAGTAGGTTTGTGTAAGTACACTCTATGTTGTTCACACAATGACAAAATTGCCTAGTGAAGCACTTCTCAGAACATATCCCCATGGTAAAGTGATGCATGACTGTAACTGTAAATGTGCTCTAATTAGGGATCCTCAATATCCAAGACAGACCAGATATGGTGGATCAAGCCTGTAATCCCAGCACTTTGGGAAGCCAAAGTGGGAGGATTGCTTGAGCCCAGGAGTTCAACACTATCCTGGGTGACATAGCAAGAACTCGTCTCTACAAAAAACAATAAAAATAATTAGCCAGACATGGTGGTGCATGCCTGTAATCCCAGTTACTTGGGCGGCTGAGTCAGAAGGATCACTTGAACTCAGGAGTTTGAGGCTGTGATTGCACCATGCCACTCCACACCAGCCTAAGTGAGACAGCAAGACCCTATCTCAATCAATTAACAAATCAATCAATATCAAAAATATTCTCCTTATTATTCTTCTAAAGTATAAATACCTTATTTACATTTATAAGAAAAGCATTACAAGCTCAACAGATGAAGGAGCCAAAGAACATGAACAGATAATTCACATATGAGAACATAAAAATGTGATGAGTTAAATTTCACTAGTAATGACAGAAATGCTAAATTTAAATGACATGGAGCTACTATTTTATACGTATTAAATTTGCAAAACATCAAATACTGCATGGTTGTGGTAAAACTGCTATGCTTATACATTGCTGATTGCAATGCTATATCACTTTTAGAAAGCAATACGGAAAAACTGTCAAGAACATGTAAGTATGAACCAGTATCCTTTGACCCAATACCCCATTCTTAGCAGTTTATCCTCTGAAGTCTATCCTTATACATTGCTGATTGCAATGCTATATCACTTTTAGAAAGTAATATGGAAAAACTGTCAAGAACATATAAGTATGAACCAGTATCCTTTGACCCAATATCCCTACTCTTAGAAGTTTATCCTCAGAAAACCAAATTTATACACATGAGAATATTCCCTGAGATTCTGCCAATAATAGGAGAAAACTAGAAATACCTATATGTCCAATAATAGGGGAAAGGATTTGGTAAATTTAAGAACATTATATTAAAATTGACTATTAAGTAGATATATAATACTAAGGTTTCTAGATAGGTGCCTTTCACATATTAAGTGTCCAAAAAATTAATTAGATCTGAAATTTGGTGCTGTTAAAAATCTTTCAAGAACTGTATAAAAATACTTAACATAATAATAAATTTAAAAGTTAAGTAAAACTATTATAAATATGTTAAACAATGTCGGTATGCATACAAAGACTGAATGAGAACATAATGGAATGAAAACGGTAGCCTAAATGTAGAATGACAGGATTTGGTGTAATCCTTAATGTTAAGATTTTTAAACCTTATTTTTTATTATGAAATAATTATAGATTCATAGGAAATTGTAAAAAAAAAAAAAATTTACGGGAAGGTCCTAAGGACCTTTTGCCCAGTCTCCCAAAATTTAACATCTTACAATAACTATAGTAAGCCATCCAAACCAGGAAAATGATATTGGTACAATCCACAGATCTTACTCAGATTATACCAGTTATATATGTAGTTATACATGTATACTATGTACAGTTATAAATTGTGTGTGTATGGCTATATGCAATTATATCACATGTACAGCTTTGTGTAACAATCACCACAGTCATGATACATACATACATACCACAAAACTCCCTTCTGCTATTTCTTTAAAGTCACACCCATCCCTTCTCCATCGAACCCTTGGCAAACACTAATCTGTTCTTCATCTCTACAATTAATTTTTAAAGAATATTATACAAACAGAACCATTCAGTATGTAACCTTTTGAGATTGGCCTTATTCACCCAGCATAATTCTCTTAAGATTCATCCAGGTGTTTGCATATATCAATAGTTTACCTCTTTTCATTGATTAGCAGTATTGCAACTGTATGGACATATCACAAGTTATCTAACCATTTACTCACTGAAGGGACATATGGGTAGTTTCCAGTTTTGGGCTATTATGAATAAAGCTGCTATGAACATTAGTGCACAAGTTTCCGCATGAAAACAGGTTTTCATTTCTCTGGGATAAATGGTCAAGAGTGCAATTTCTGTAATGTTTTTCAATGACAAATTAAAATGCATATGTATGCACTTAAAGGAAAAGAGTACTTCACTGTCAGACAAATAACTCTAACAGGGCTGGGCCAATCAATCCACAGACACCAATAACACCAATCTAGGGAGTATGTCCAAGCCAAAAGTGGGAACAAAGAGAGATGATAAACACTGTGCTATACTCTACATGTGTTATCTCATTTAATCCTCATAATAACTATTTAAGATAGATGATATTGTTAATCCCATTTCATATACGTGGAAACTGGGTCTCAGAGAGGTAAATTAACTTATCGAAGACCACATGGGTGGTTAAGTGGTGAGGTAAAGGCAGGCAGTGAGAAGCAAGAACCCAAACTCTTAACCATTTGATATGGTTTGGATTTGTGTCCCTTCCCAAATCCTATGTTTAATTGTAATCCACAGTGTTAAAGGAGGGGCCTGGTGGGAGGTGACTGGATCATGAGAGCAGATTTCCCCCTGGCTGTTCTCATGATAGTGAGTTCTCATGAGATCTGGTTGTTTAAAAGTGTGTAGTATATCCCTCTCTCTCTCTCTCTCCTGCTCCAGCCATGTGAAAATAAGCCTGCTTCCCCTTCACCTTCTGCCACGATTGAAAATTTCCTGAGGCGTCTTCAGCCATACTACTTGCACAGTTTGCAGAACTATGAGTCAATTAAACCTCTTTTCTTTATAAACTACCCAGTCTTCGGTTATTTCTTTATAGCAGTGTGAGAATGAACTAATACGCCATTATACTATACTGCCACAGACTTATTAACCGTGTGTGCTTGGGGAGAGAAAGGGAACTGAAAAAAGTCTTCCACCCCTATGGCCCACCCTCTAAAAGAGAAAAGTAACAAAAATGTAGTCAAGGCATGGAGGCTAGGGGAAGATGCCAAGATACCCGAATCTAAGCACACCACATTATATTTGGGCAGGGACAGATTAGAAGACCAGGTAGTAATAATGGGAACTTCCTGCCAAAGTAACTGAATCTGAAGAATACTGATCTTGTAGTAAGATGGTACAGCACTGGGCTCAAAGAAAAAAAGCCAAATAGACTCAGGAAGTTTTCTTTCAGCCAGATATCTTGATGTTCACTCTACCACAGAGTCAGACACCAGCAAAAATACAAACAACTAAAGCTAGATTTAATTCAATAATACTTTTTTGAATGCCTACTATGTACCAGATTCTGTGCTAAAACATCCTATGCAAAATAAAAGTAGAATGTATGAGACATTGTAAATTATAACTTATAAACTCTTGAGAGTTTATAATTTGTTGAAGAAATGCAAACATGAACCCAACTCAACATAACATAACAAAAGACACCCTGTGGTCAATGTCAAAACAGGTGCATGAGCAGAGTACTAGGGCAACCAGAGGTCCAGGTTTCAGAAAGATTCCCCTGGGAGACAGCTAGAACTGAATATTCAAAGTATTCTTTCTTTAATTCAAGATTCTTGAGTATCTACTATTTTCAAAGTATGGAGTTAGGCATTTTAAGGGAAAATGAAATAAACAAGGCATGATCCCTCCCTACAACCATCCATTTAACAAACATTCACTGAGAATCTACTATATGCCAGGTACTGTGTCAAATGTTATAGAATTAAAGATGCCTAAGCACGCTCTTTACTCTAAAGGACCAACAGAGTTAGTGCTCACAAATCAGTCAAGGAAGTACTATCAGTATTTAGGAAACAGAATAAGGATTATACTCAGCCAAGCGTGGAATGAAAGTAGTTAAAGAGAAGTGGAAAAGGTTGCTGAACACCTATAGTGGGTTGAACGGCAGCCTCCTGAAAGACAGGTCTTTTTTCTAATACCTGGACCCTGTGAATGTGACCCTATTTGGAAAAGGGGTCTTTGCAGATGTAAGTAAGTTAAGGATCTAAGATGAAATCATCCAGGACTGCCAAGGCGGGCTGTAAATCCAATGATAAGTGTCCTTATAACAGACAGAGAGGAGACGGCACACAGAGAAGGCCATGTGAAATGGAGGCAGAGATTGGAGCGATGGATACAGCCACCAGGAATTCTGACAGCTACCAGAAACTGGAGGAGGCAATAAGGAAGGATTCTCCCTTAAAGCCTCCAGAGAGAGGGCAACCCTGCCAACACGTGAATTTCAGACTCCTGGGCTCCTGAACGGTGAAGGAACAAATTTCTATTGTTTTAATCCAAAAAAAAAAAAAAAAAAGTAAAGGAATGGCCAGCTGTGGTGGCTCACACTTGTAATCCCAGCACTTTGAGAGGCCAAGGCAGGAGGATCATTTGAGCCCAGGAGTTTGAGACCAGCCTGGGAAACACGGCAAAACCCATCTCTACAAAAATTAGCCAGGCATGGTGGTGGGTGCCTGTAGTCCCAGCTAATCAGGAGACTGAGGAGGTGGGAGGATTGCCTGAGCATGGGAGGCAGAGACTACAGTGAGCTGAGAGCACACTAATGCACTCCACCCTGGGTGACAGAGAGAGACTGTCTCAATAGAAAGAAAAAAAAAAAAAAAAGTAAAGGAATGGAGAAAGATATACCATGCTTACACTAATCAAAAGAAGTTGAGCCTTTCCGCGCTACCTACAGAGGGGTCCATACGGCGTTGTTCTGGATTCCCGTCATAACTTAAAAGGAAACTTTCACAATGTCCGGACCCCTTGATGTCCTGCAAATGAAGGAGGAGGATGTCCTTAAGTTCCTTGCAGCAGGAACCCACTTAGGTGGCACCAATCTTGACTTCCAGATGGAACAGTACATCTATAAAAGCAAAAGTGATGGCCTCTACATAATAAATCTGAAGAGGACCTGGGAGAAACTTCTGCTGGTGGCTCGTGCCATTATTGCCATTGAAAACCCTGCTGATGTCAGTGTTATATCCTCCAGGAATACTGGCCAGAGGGCTGTGCTGAAATTTGCTGCTGCCACTGGAGCCACTCCAATTGCTGGCCACTTCACTCCTGGAACCTTCACTAACCAGATTCAGGCAGCCTTCTGGGAGCCACGGCTTCTTGTGGTTACTGACCCCAGGGCTGACCACCAGCCTCTCACGGAGGCATCTTATGTTAACCTACCTACCATTGCTCTGTGTAAGAGAGATTCTCCTCTGCGCTATGTGGACACTGCCATCCCATGCAATAACAAGGGAGCTCACTCAGTGGGTTTGATGTGGTGGATGCTGGCTCAGGAAGTTCTGCACATGCGTGGCACCATTTCCCGTGAACACCCGTGGGAGGTCATGCCTGATCTCTACTTCTACAGAGATCCTGAAGAGATTGAAAAAGAAGAGCAGGCTGCTGCTGAAAAGGCAGTGACCAAGGAGGTATTTCAGGGTGAATGGACTGCTCCAGCTCCTGAGTTCACTGCTACTCAGCCTGAGGTTGCAGACTGGTCTGAAGGTGTGCAGGTGCCCTCTGTGCCTATTCAGCAGTTCCCTACTGAAGACTGGAGTGCTCAGCCTGCCACGGAAGACTGGTCTGCAGCTCCCACTGCTCAGGCCACTGAATGGGTAGGAGCAACCACTGAATGGTCTTAAGCTGTTCTTGCACAGGCTCTTAAGCAACATGGAAAAATGGCTGATGGAAAATAAACATCAGTTTCTAAAAAAAAAAAAAAAGAAGAAGAAGTTGAAGTACATATATTAATACAAGACATAAAAGACTTCAGAGCAAGGAAAGTTATCAGGAATGAAGAGAGGTGGAATAGTCCGAATGCTGGTGTCCCTCAAAAATTCATATGTTGAAATCTAACTCCTGCCAATGCAATAGTATTAACAGGTGGAGTATTTAGGTGGTGATGAGCTCATGAGAGTTCTCTGCTCACAACTGGGATTAGTGCTCTTATGAAAGAGGCTTAAAGGAGCCTGTTTGCCCCTTCTGCCATGTGAGGAGGCAGCAAAAAGACCACTGTCTATGAGCCAGGAAGTAGGACCTCACCAGATACCAAATCTGCATGCATCTTATCTTGGACTTCACATCCTCCAGAACTGTGAGCAATAAATTCTATTGTTTCACTGAGTGATATGGTTTGACTCTGTGTCCCCACCCAAATCTCATGTTGAATTGTAATTCTCGGTGTTGGAGGACAGCCTGGTGGGAGGTGACTGGATCGTAAGGGTGGACTTCCCCCTTGCTGTTCTCATGATAGTGAGTTCTCACACAATCTGGTTGTTTAAAAGTGTGTAGCACTTCCCCTTCACTCTTTCCTGTTCCACCATGTGAACATGTGCCTACTTCCCCTTTGCTTCCACCATGATTGTAAGTTTCCTGAGGCTTCTCCAGCCATGCTTCCTGTACATACAGCCTGTAGAGCTGTGAGTCAATTAAACCTCTTTTCTTCATAAATTACCCAGTCTCAGGTAGTTCCTTATAGCAATGCAAGAACAGACTAATACAGAAAATTGGTACCACAAAAGAGGAACATTGCTAAAAAGATACCTGAAAATGTGGAAGCAGCTTTGAAACTGGGTAATAGGCTTTGGGTGGAAAAGTTTGGAGGGCTCACAAGAAGACAGGAAGATAAAAGTTTGGAACTTTCTAGAGTTGTTGAATGGTGACCAAAATGTTGATAGTGATATGGACAATAAAGTCCAGGCTGAGGTGGTCTCAGATGGAGATGAAGAACATATTGGGAACTGGAGTAAAAGTCACTCTTACTATGCTTTAGCAAAGAGACTAGCGGCATTGTGCCCCTGCTCCAGGAATCTGTGGAACTCTGAACTTGAGAGTGATGATTGAGGGTATCTGGAGGACGAAATTTCTAAGCAGCAAAGTGTTGAAGATGTGCTCTGGCTGCCTCTAATAGCATATTCTCATATATGTGAGCAAAAAGATAATCTGAAACTCTAACTTATATTTAAAAGGGAAGCACAGCATAAAAGCTTAGAAAACTTGCAGCCTGGTCATGTGGTAGAAAAGAAAACCCATTTTCAGGGGAGGAATTCAAACTGGATGCAGCAATTTGCATAAGTGAAGAATAGCCAGATGTTAATAGCCAAAACAATGGAGAAAATACCTCAAAGGCATTTCAGAGACCTTCACAGCAGCCCCTCCCATCACAGGTCCGGAGGCCCAGGAGTGAATCAAGGTTTTATGGTCTGGGCCCAGGGCCCTGCTGCCCTGTGCAACCTGGGGACACTACTGTGTCCCAGCCACTCCAGCTCTATCCATGGCTAAAAGGACCCCAGATATGTCTCAGGATGCTGCTCCAGAGACTGCAAGCCTTGGCAGCTTCCACATGGTGTTAAGCCTGCAGGTGCTCAGAGGGCAAGAGATAAGGCCTAGCAGCCTCCACCTAGATTTCAGAGGATGTATGGAGATGCCTGGATGTCCAGGCAAAAGTCTGCTGCGGAGCCAGAGCCTTCATGAAGAACCTCTACTAGGGTAGTGTGGAGGGGAAATGTGGGATTGGAGTCCTCACAAAGAGTCTCCACTGGGGGACTGCCTAGCGGAGCTGTGAGAAGAAGGCCACCATCCTCCAGACCCTAGAATGGTAGATCCACCCACAGCTTGCACTGTGCACCTGCAAAAGCTGCAAGCACTCTACACCAGTCTGTGAAAGCAGCCAAGGGGGCTGTACCCTGCAGAGCCACAATGCAAAGATGCCCAAGGTCTTCTGAATCCACCCCTTGCATCACTGTGGCCTGGATGTGAGAAATAGAGTCAAAGGAGATTATATTGGAGCTTTAATATTTAATGACTACCCTGCTGGGTTTCAAACTTGCATGGAGACTGTAGCCTCTTAGTTTCGGTGAGTATATCTCCTTTGGAATGGGAGTATTTACCCAAAGCCTGTACCTCCATTGTATCTTGGAAGCAACTAACTTGCTTTTTTTATTTTACAGGCTCGTAAGTACACGAGATATGTCTTATCTCAGATGAGACTCTGGACCTGAACTTTTGAATTAATGCTAGAATGAAGTAAGACTCTGGGGAACTGTTAAAAAGGCATGATTGTGTTTTGAAATGTGAGAAGGACATAAGATTTGGGACGGGCCAGGGTGGAATGATATGGTTTGGCTCTGTGTCCCCACCCAAATATCATGTCGAATTGTAATCCCCAATGTTGGAAGAAGGGCCTGGTGAGAGTAATTGGATCATGGGGACAGACTTCCCCCTTGCTGTTCTCATGACAGTGAGTTCTCACGAGATCTCATTGTTTAAAAGTGTGTAGCACTTCCCCTTTTGCTCTCTCTCTCTCCTATTCCGCCATGTGAAGATGTGCTTGCTTCCCCTTCATCTTCTGCCATGATTGTAAATTTCCTGAGTCCTTCCCAGCCATGCTTCTTGTACAGTCTGTGGATCTGTGAGTCAATTAAACTTCTTTTCTTCATAAATTACCCAGTCTCAAGTAGTTCCTTACAGCAATGTGAGAAACAACTAACACACTAAATCTATAGTATTTTTGTTATAGCAGCCTGAACAGACTAAAACAACAAGAATTATATAAAAATAGAGGGGTCAGTTCTCTAAGAACATATTTTTTAATACGATCATGGCTCACTGCAGCCTCAACCTACTGGACTCAAGTGATCCTCCAATCTCAACCTCCCAAGTAGCTGGGATTACAGGCATGGATCACCATGCCAAGGTAATTTTTTAACTTTTTGTAGAGAAGAGTTCTTACTATGTTTCCCAGGCTAGTCTCAAACTTCTGGCCTCAAACGATCCCCCTGCTTTGGCCTCCCAAAATGCTAGGGTCTCAGGCATGAACCACTGTGCCCAGCCTGACACGTGAATGTAACAACGCAGTTCTAAATAACACATGGATCAAACAAGTTGCAAGAAAAATGTTTTTAAAACATTTCAAAGTAAAAGAAAACACACCTTAAAAAAATTTGAAGGATATAGCAAAAGCAGTGCTTAGAAGAACATCTATAGCACTGAATGCATATATTAGAACAAAGAAAAATCTAAAGTCAATAATCTAAGCTTCTACTTTAGAAAACTAAAAAATACAAGAGCAAATTTAATCCAAAGTAAACTTCTGAAATATTACAGAGTAGAAATCAATGAAATTGATAACAGGAAATCAATAGAGAAAATCAACAAAACCCAAAGCTGGCTCTTTGAAAAGATCAAGAAATTGGTAAGATGCTAGCCAGGCTACCTGAGAAAGAGAGTGAAGACACAAATAACATCAGAAATAAAAGAGGGGTCATCACTACTGATCCCATGTACATTAAAAGGATAATGAAACAATATTATAAATAACTATATGTCTGCAAATTTGATAATCTAGGTGAAATGGACCAATACATCAAAAGACACAGTCTACCAAAACTCATACAAGGAGAAACAGATCATCTGAGTGGTCCATATCTATTAGAGAAACAAAATCCAAAATTAGTAATCTTCTAAAACAGAAAGGTTTAGGTCCAGATGGTTTCACTGGTGAATTTCACCAAACAATTAAGAACACAATTATAGCAATTATCTACCATCTCTTCAAAATAGAAGCAGAGAGAATACTTCCTAACTCATTCTATAAGGCCAGCATTACCCTAATTCCAAAACCAGAAAATACATTACTAGAAAGGAAAAGTACAGACTAATATTTTTCATGAATATAGATGCAAATATCCTCAACAATATAATGGTGTATTAGTTAGGTAGGGCTGCCATAACAAAGTACCAGAAACTGGGCAGCTTAAACAAGAGAAATTTATTACCTCACAGTTCTGAAGTCCAGACAAACAGAATCAAGGTGTCAGCAGAACCGATTTCTTCTGAAAGATGTAAGGGAAGGATCTAATCCAGTCCTTTCCCCTTGGCTTATAGATAGACATCTTCTCCCTCTGTCTTTTCACATCAGCTTCCCAATATGCATGCCTGTGTCCAAATTTCTCCTTATAACCCAGTCACATTGGGTTAGGGCTCACCCTAATGACATCATTTCAACTTGATTACCTCTGTAAAGTCCCCATCTCAAAAAAAGTCATATTCTGAGGTATGGGAGGTTAGGACTTCAACATATGAACTTTTTGGGGGACACAATCCATCCCGTAACAATTAGTAAATTGAATCCAACAATGTATAAAAATAATGAGGCCGGGCGTGGTGGCTCACGCCTGTAATCCCAGCACTTTGGGAGGCCGAGGCAGATGGATCACGAGGTCAGGAGATCGAGACCATCCTGGCTAACACAGTGAAACCCCGTCTCTACCAAAAATACAAAAAATTAGCCGGGCATGGTGGTGGGCGCCTGTAGTCCCAGCTGCTGGGGAGGCTAAGGCAGGAGAATGGCGTGAACCCGGGAGGCGGAGCTTGCAGTGAACCGAGATCGCACCACCGCACTCCAGCCTGGGTGACACAGCGAGATTCCATCTCAAACTAAATAAATAAATAAATAAATAATAATGATACACCACAACCAAGTGGGATTTATTCCAGATATGTAATGTTGGTTCAACATTTAAAAATCAATTAATGTAATCCATTACATCAACAAGCTAAAAAGGAAAAAAATCACAGAGTCATACCACTAGATGCAGAAAAGCATTTGACAAAATCCAATCCCCATTAATGATAAAAACCTCTCAACAAACTAGGAACAGAGGTGCATTTCCTCAACTTGATAAATAACATCTACACAAAACCTACAGATAACATCAGTGGCTTAGCCTCACAAACACAAACCTCCTTTCAGTTAAACCAGGGAACTGACTTCACTGCACTATGCCAATTTCCCAATCATGCCTGCCACTGAGGTTATTGCAAACACCAAATGAATATGTGTCTGACTTCACTTTGTAAACCACAAGAGATAATTATTCCAGAACAGTGTTACCCAGAAATGCTCACACATTTCAGAGTTCCACTAAATAATTATGTTATGGCTGTAGCAATTAAACTCTGCAGTGACTTAGCCTTACAACACAAACCTTCTTTCAGTTAAACCAGTGGTACTACCTGGGCTATATGCCAGGGGAGATTTAAAAAAACATATTCAGGCTCTACCCTCAAAGGTTAACTTAATTGGTCTGAAGTGAGGCATTTAAATTTTTTAAGCTCCATCTATTGTGTAGCCATTGTTGAAAACCACTGAATTAATCCAAACTTCATCTAAATACAATTTTTATTTGAGAAAAATTAAGGACATGGAAAAATCCATTGATCCGGAATTATTTTTAAAAACAACAACAAATTTAGTGCAATGGCTCTCCTGCTTAGCTGAATATTGGAACTGGAGAACTTCAAGAAATACTGATTCTTGGGTCTCACCCCTAGATATTCTAACATAAATGATCTCAAGAGTCTGAAAAAGTTCCCCAGGTTATTCTAGTATGCAGTCAAGGATGAGAACCACATTCATCCCATTAATCCTCTTATTTTCCAGGGCTAGGTTCCAAGGTTCACCCTTAAATACAGAAACAACAACAACAACTATAATAACAAAAGAGAGAAGTTACTATACACCAAGTATTGAGCTTTACATGTTATATTTCATTTTAATCCATACGCTTCAAAGAAAAAAGATCTCTTTTGATCATCTGCCCCTAGGATTCTGTCCTTCAAAGTCATTCTTAAAACTGTTTTCCAATCCCAAGAAGTCTTATTTTCATGTACAAGCTAGGAAGGCATTCATTTTCCAGCATAGATCCATCCTTCCTTGAGGCATATAAATACAATTAGATATATAGATAGATATACATATATTTTAACAAAATTACTGGAGGCAGTATTATATATATTATATAACTTATAATTATATATATATAATTCCAAAACCAAAAATTATATATATGATATATTTAAAATCAAAATCAGAAATTATGTATATTATTATACATACATAATTTATTATATATAATTTGGCTCATGGTTCTGCAGGCTGTACAGTAAGCATGATGTTGGCATGTACTCAGCTTCTGGGGAGGCCTCAGGAAACTCACAATCATGGTGGAAGGTGAAGAGGGAGCAGGCATTCACACGGCGAGAGAAGGAGCAAAATGGGGGGAAGGAGCCATACACTTCCAAATGACCAGATTTCATGAGAACTCACTCACTATTATGAGAACAGCACCAGAAGGATGGTACTAAACCACTCATGAGAGATGCACTCCCATCATCCAATCACCTCCTACCACTCCCCACCTCCAACACCGAAGATTATAATTAAACATGAGGTTTGGTGGGGACAGATCCAAACTATATGAGTCTGCCCCGGTCCCCCAAATCTAATGTCCTACTCACATTGGAAAATACAACCATGTCTTCCCAATCGTCCCCAGAAAGTCTTAACTCATTCCAGCATTAACTCAAAAGTCCAAAGTCTCATCTGAAACAAGGTAAGTTCCTTCTACTTTCTAGCCTGTAAAATCAAAAACAAGTTAGTTACTTCCAAGATATAATGGGGTTATAAGCATTGGGTAAACATTTCCATTCCAAAAGGGAGAAAGCTGCCAAAAGAAAGGAGCTATAGGTTTCATGCAAGTACGAAACCCAGCAGGGCAGTCATTAAAACTTAAAATTCCAAAGTAAATAACATCCTTTGACTCCATGTCCCACATCCAGGGTACATTGCTGTGAGGGGCGGACTCTGAAGGCCTTCGGCATCTCTGCCCCTGTGATTTTGCATTGTTCAGACCCTGCAGCTGCTCTCACAGGTTGTAGGTGAATGCCTCCAGGTTTTTCAGGTGCAGGGTACAAGCTACCAGTGGATCTACTATTCTGTGGTCTAGAAGGTGGTGGCCTCCTTCTCACTGCTCCACCAGGTAGGGCCCTGGTGGAGACTCTGTGTGTGGGCTCCAACCCTACATTTCTCCTCCATACTGCCCTTGTAGAGGTTCTCTGTGAGGGTTCCGCCCCTGTAGCAGGCTTCTGCCTGGGTACCCAGGCATTTTCATACAACCTCTGAAATATAGGCAGAGGCCCCCAAGCTTCCTCTTTTGCAATCTGTGTCCCTGCAGGCCTAATACCATGTGAAAGCCACCAAGGCTTACGGTTTGAACCCTCTGGTGCTAGAATCCGAGCTACACCTGGGCCCCTTTGTGCCAAGGCTGGAGCCAGAGTAGCCTGGATTTGAGAACCAATGTCTTAAGGATGCCCAGGGCTGCAGGGCCTTTGGCTTGACCCACAAAACTATTCTTCCTCCTAAGTCTCTGGGCCTGTGATGGGAGGGGCTGCCATTAAGGTCTCTGAAATGCCTCGGAGGTCTTTTTCCCATTTTCTTGGCTATCAGTACTTGCCTCCTTTTTAGTTATGCAAATTTATCCAGCAAAGGAAGCTTATAACCGTGGTGGAAGGTGAAGGGAGAGCAGGCATCTCACATGGCAGAGCAAGAGCAAGGGTAGGCCGTGAGGTGCCACATACTTTTAAACAACCAGATCTCATAATTCACTCACTATCATGAGAACAGCACCAGAAGGATGGTGCTAAACCATTCATGAGAAGTCCATCCCCATGATCCAATTAACCTCTCACTAGGCCCCGTCTCCAACACTGGGGATTACAATTCAACTTGAGATGTGGTGGGGACAAAGATCCTAATCACATCAGAGGCCATTGTTTTAGACAGAGCTCCTGCACTTGGTCCCAAGAGGCCAGACCAAACCAACAGAGAGTCACTCAAGTTAAATGTCTCATAATCAAACTGAAACTTTAAGGAAACATATAGATCCCCAAACGGACCAGTTTTTCCTGAAAACAGGAGACTCCAATCTACCTGAATCAGCTTAATAAGAAAGTCTTCTCCGCTTTAACCCTGACAAAAAAAAAAAAAAAAGTAACCTGAAGTAACCTCATGTTAACTGATTAGTTTTTTTCTTCTATTGTTTTCTGGTTCCCACCTTACAAAATACACTGTTCTGCTAATGCCCAGTGGGAACATTCATTCTACTTTGTAAAATGGAGGTTCCCCAATTCATGAATTAGATCTATAACTAAATTTTGTTGTAATTTTGTCTTTTCACAATATAGAAGGTGGCTAAAGGGTGGCTGAAGAAGAAGAGGCAAGTGAAGTCAGCTACAAGGGGCCAGCTATAGAAAGGAGGGAGCAAGGTGGGACAAGGCCAGAGAAGGATTAAAAAGTTAAGTGAAAAGCCAGAGGGACCAGTATAAGATAAATGCAAAATAACTCTCAGAATTCAGGGGGCACTTTAAAACCAAAAACCCACATGGGGATGAGAGGGGAAAAAAGAACTCACAGGGACCTTCAGGCACAGAATAGGCAGAACGCTCCCCCTACCCCCATGGAAAATACTTATGGGAAAAGCTGCAAAGAACTACAGCAAGAGAACCATGAGTACATACCATTTCCTTACGTAATGGGGAAGCTGCAAGGAGGTACTGTGCTAATCTCAATGCAGAAGGATATGTAAACATGATAGAAATAGTTTGGTGAAAGCATGTCATCAGTTCAGCCAACTAAGTCAAAAGGGGCCAGGTACAATGGCTTTCACCTGTAATCCCAGAACTCTGGGAGGCCCAAGCAGGATTGCTTGGGCCCAGGAGTTCAAGACCAGCCTGGGCAACATAGTGAGACCTCATATCTGCAAAAAAAAAAAAAAAAGTTTAAAAATTAGCCACGTGTGGGGACACGCTCCTGTAGTCCCAGCCACTCAGAAGGCTGTGGTGGGAAGGATCGCTTAAGCCTGGGAAGTTGAGGCTGCAGTGAGCCAAGTTCATGCCACTGCACTGCAGCCCAGGTGACAGAGCAAGGCACTGTCTCAGAAAAGGAAAGAAAGAAACTAGGCTTGCCCTTGCTAGACAAAGTGTAGTGTGATTAGATTGAAAGAAAAACAAATCAGTGTCAATTGCACAGGGGCTCACTCAATAACACTCAGGAAAAGAAGTCACACTTCAGGGGAAAAAATGGTTAAGGGATGAGTAGTAGGAATTGAAAAAAAACAAAGCATCTTTAGCTTTCCCCTGACTGTCCCAGAGATCCTTATGCAGTCCTGAATGGTAGGAGACGCTCAACAAGAGGAAAAACTGGCCACTCAGAAGAAATTCCCGCTAAGGCCCAGGGCACTACCTACCAAAAGGCTACATTATGCAAGTACAAAGAGTGCTGTGCGACGCTTGGAGAGCAGTCTTTGAGGAAGTCTGAAGGGAGGGGAAAATTATTGAAATCCAGGCTAGACTTCCTATATAGTGTCTCCCCAAGGCAGGAATCCTGTGCCTATTAGTAGGTAGGACCTTCTAGGAGACTTGAAGTTACTCAGACCCTCCCTCTTTCTACTCAAGGGCAGCAGAGCCTCATCTGTTTCTGACACAATGTTATGTTATAAGAGGGTTCCTCTACCTGTAGTGCTTTTACCTGGCAGAAACTGAGGTCTCACACAATATGTGTGTGGGGTTGGGGGTGAGGGGAAGAGAGAAAGAAAAGACAAAAAGGAACGGGAGAGAAGGGGATGCAAGAGAGAAGGTAAAAAGAGAAGGGAGGAGAGAGGAAAGGAGGGAGGAGAGAGAAGAAAAACGAGAAGAGAGGGAGAGTAAAGAGGAGACAGAGAAAGATGAAAAAAGAAAGAAAAGGGGAGAAAAGAGGCTGACCACCACTAAGTATGGTACAGATTTTAATTCCCAGGTAGGCCACCCAATTGTTTTGTTATTTCTCCACTCCTGAGCTGTAGATAGAGCACTCTGACATTTATAAGATCTTTGCTCTTGGAGAAGCTGTGAACCATAATCCATGTTTGTTTGTTTTTCTCATTTCCTTTCTAGGAAGGGAGGAAGAGAGGAAATCAGGTGTACTTCAGAGGTCTCTGAATCCATCTACTGTCCTGATTTGCTACAATTATTGGTAACAACTTAGATGCACTGCAACAATAAATAAAAGAAGTGACACCTGGCTCTAGAATACCAACCAGTGTAATCATATTCATCAGTCACACCCATGTCCCAAGTAAGTCCTGCCCCTTGTGTCACTGCCTCCAACAGCAGAGAGCATTCATCATGAAAACAACCGCTGTGTCCTGTACGTATTAAAAAGGATAGGCTTTCATGACAAGCCTCTCTAATTTAGGTCTCTTCTTTAAAGTAGTAAGTGAGAAAATATGTAACAGGAGGAAGGAAGGGGAATGGTGGAATACTTTTGTGTCAAGACGTACAAGGTCATTGAAGGTAAGTGTTAAAAATATAATCCAGAATAGCTTTGAACTTATGCCTGTCCACACCCTACTTCTCCGTGTCCCTCCAACTAAAGCAAATTTCAGACTTGGAAAGGAATCCTGCATCTTGTGGTCCCCACATCTATCATTTTTAAATGCTGAAAGCACTCAAGAGTTAGAATGAACCTTCCAGATTGATACCAGCATTCTTAAGGCATTTTCTATGAATCCTAGTTCCACAGGATGTTAACAGGCATGTACACACATGTACACACACAGTTCTGTGGTCAGCATAGGGGAACACTGGGTGAAACAAACACAAACAGGTTTATTGCAGGGCTTCTCAGAGTCTGTAATAGGTGAACATTCACTATGAATCTCCACAGTGTTTGTTGTGTTAATGTATTTTACCTTAGAATCATTTTTTAAAACAAATTATCTTGTGGGACTAGTGTTCATCAGGAACATAGTTTAGGAAATGCTAGTATACCCACTCAGCTCATTTTATTGAAGCACTATAGTACATGGGTAAAGAGCACAAACTTGGGTCACAGACTGTTTGGCTTCACATTTCCAGCTCTGGGCAAGTTGCTTAAGCTTTCTGGATGCTTTCTTTATATTTAAAATGAGGATAACAGTATTGTTGCAAGGGTTAAATTAGTATATAAGTATGTAATATTTATTAATTCTAAGTGTAAAGCACTTAGAATAGTACCTGGCACATAGCAATTGCTCTATAAAGGTTAAATATTATTTTACTGATGAAGAAAGTGAAGCCTAGAGAGGTAAAAAGGCAGTCTAAGGTCACATAGCATGTCAGTATCAGAACTGGGGCCAGAATTCAGGTCTCCTAACTCTCTGTCTAGTATTGGTGTCTCGAATGATGAAAATGTCTTTAGAATTTAGCAAAAAATCTCTCTAAACCACTTAAGTATTTTACCACAAAAAACAGAAAATGATATCTAAAAAGACACAACCCTAAAACAAATCCCAGTGGTTTCTAGGAGTAACTGCTTAGTTGGGGTTTCCCAAGTACAAAGTGAGGTTGAAGAAGTGGGTTTTGGTGGCGAGGAAAATTATTCCAATGCCTACAAAACAGTGTCTAAAATTCCAGACCACTGCCACCAGGGCTTCCTAGGTAGTCTCTTTCCTTGCAATGTAGTACCAAGAGTCTTTCTGGATGCTCAGGCAAATCTCCCTGAGACAGGCTGATCTTTGAGACCTCCCACAACTAATGTATACTAAAGCCTCTACTATTGTTTGGCTCTGATGGAGGGAGGAAAAAACACAGTTATAGAGCACTTATAATGTGCCAGGCCCTCATCATACCTTATCTTAATCTTCATCATAGTCCCAACAGACTCAGGGTGTTTAAGTGATTTGCCCAAGAACTCAGAGCTAATAAATAATATAGCTTGAATTCAAATCCAGCTTTGTCCATGCTTTTTCCATTATATCACACTATTTCCTAGACTGGAAGGATCACAGTGAAGCCAACTGGATTTGCAATTTTGGGAATTGGAAGGGGAGCACAATTCTCACCTCTAGAAATCTCATTTCTTTCATAATGAAAAACACTTCTTTTTTTTTTTTTTTTTTTTTTTTTTTTTTTGAGACGGAGTCTTGCTCTGTCACCCAGGCTGGAGTGCAGTGGCGGGATCTCGGCTCACTGCAAGCTCCGCCTCCTGGGTTCACGCCATTCTCCTGCCTCAGCCTCCCGAAAAACACTTCTTTACCCAGTTTTATCTTTCTTTATTTTGACGCTGCCTCTTGTCTAAATGCATTTCAGGTTGTTTATAATAAAAGACATATCTACAATTAGGTTATTAGAATAGAAAACCAAAGCCATGAAGAGGGGGAGGAAGCAATTATGCTAAGTACAAGGGCTAAGGTAGTTAACATGACTGAATATTTGGTCTTAGTTTCCTGGAAGTAAAGGCAAAAAGTATCTACTTTTAAGAAAGCTTCATACAAATTGTAATCTCCTGTGTAGTACTACAAAGTGCTACAAAGTGTTATTAACATACTACAAAGTATTATTATTTTTTATTATTACTACCCAAGATAACATTCTGTACCCATCTGGCACTCCAATTATTTTGGATGTTGTTTCTGTGATAACTCTACAATTTATTACAGTCTGAACAAGCTATGCATTCAAACAACTAAAAGACAATGCTACCTCTGCTACTTGCTAGATGTTTAACCTTGGATAAAAAACTCTAGCTCTCTGGGACTCAGTTTTCACATCTGTGAAATGAGAGGCTTGGACCATCACAACACAATCCTTATTTATTAATTAACTTATGTATTAGCAACTTTATTGAACTATAATTTACATACCATAAAATTCACCCTTTTTTGTGAAACAGGGTGTCACTCTGTTGCCTAGGCTGGAGTGAAGAGGCACTATCAGAGCTCATTGCAGCCTCAACCTCCCAGATTTAAGCCATCCCCCACCTCAGCCTCTTGAGTAGCTGAGACCACAGGTGCAAGCCACCACACTCAGCTAATTTTTTCTTTAATTTTTTGTACAGATGGGGGTTTCACTATGTCACCCAGGCTGGTCTCAAACTCCTGGGCTCAAGAGATCCTCCCACCTGGGGTTCCCAAAATGTTGGGATTACAGGCTTGAGCCAACCGGGCCCAGTCAAATTCACTCTTTTAAGTATACAATTCAAATAGTTTTAGTAAATTTGGAGTTACACAACCATCATCACAGTGTAATTTTAGAACATTTCCATCAGTCCAAAAAGAAACTTCATCCCCATTCCTCATTTAGATAATCTTTTAAAAGATCCTTTCTAACTTTTCCATTTCTAGACTTATAAAGCTTTAGTAGCTCTTTGGCTATTTACAAGTTCAAATTCCTCAGTGTAACATTCAAGGTCCTTTACAATCTATAAAACCTTCACTGTCTTTTTTTTTACCCATACAAATGTAGAAATTACTTTTTTGTGTTAAAACATTCCTTAATGAGCTAGCAATTATTTATGTGAAGGAGAGTCCAGAAAACAGATTTTTGACTAAATTATCCTTGTCCTTGATTAAAGAGATTCATGAATTAAACACATAACGCTATTCTCTAGAGTAGTTACTGAGGTCTAAGAGGCTGTAAACTTGGAAGAGCTTCTCCCTGCCTGTCAGGCTGCTCCCATTAGATCACAAGACAGAATGGACATATTTCTCAGTGTCTTTCATTTTTGGACCTTATGCTTGGCATCTCATCACCTTACTTGATTAAGAGATCCCGGAGGGCAGTTGCCATATCTATATCCAATTATGTATCCTTAACTCCCAATGTGGGATTCTGCATACAATATTTAATAATGATAATAGTAACTGGTAGCTAAATTAAGCATCTACCATGTGCCAGACACTGTTCTAAGCACTTTACAGATACTAATTTATTTAATTCTTATAACAACCCTGTGAGATAGGTACTATTTTTAACACCGTCTTATAGATGAAGAAACTGAGGCAAGAGAGATTACATATTTGCCAAAATCACAAAGCTAGTTAAGTAACAGAGTTGAGATTTTATTTCAGACAGTCTGGCTCCAACGTACGCACTCTTAAACCACAGCAAATTGTCAAACCAGTTGAAGCTCAATAAATGTTAATTGCATAAAGCCTTATTATTAAGGTTCCATCCCAGGAAAGAAAAGTAATTAAGAATTCTGGGTGCCAACTGACACAGATGTAATGAGGGTAGGGAAAAATACATAGAACAAATTGATTCAGACAAGAGAGTCACCAAACTTTAGGGTAGGTCTGAGATGCTCCAAAAATAGTTGTTGAACCCTAAACTATATCTTAGAAAGATAGATCTGTTCTCATATATAGGTGGTGGGAATGTAAAATTGGTAGTGTCTAGCTGAACATGTGCATGTTCTATGACCCAGATATTCCTCTCCTACGGCATATACCAACAAAAATATATATTTAAATCTGTCAAAATGTACTACTGGTAATAGGCAGAACTGGAAATTCCCCATCAACAGAAGAATGGATAAATCGCATGTGGCATGTTAACAAAACATAATATAGCAATGAGAATGACTTATAACTTCAAAAAATAATATGGATAAATCTTTCAAACAATGTTGAGCAAAAGAAGTCAAACACAAAAGAGACTGTATTAATCCATTTATATTAAGTACAACAAAAAGGTAAAATGAACGCATCCTGTTACAGGTCAGTATAGTGGTTTACCCTTAGGAGGGGTATTGACTGGAAGGGGGCATGAAGCAGACTCCTGGTAATGTTCTTTTGGTGGGGGGCAGTTGTTGTTGTTCTTTTTAATCTCAGTAGTGGTTGCACAGGTGCGTCGAGTATATAAGTTTATAGCATAATGAATACTTCCAATCTATACACTTTTCTTTACGTGTACTGTACTTCAATAAATTCTTTATAGTCTTTCTGAGTAGAGAAAAAGACTCAAGCAAGAGCCAAAAATAAAAGTCACTTTTGTACTTGACATGCACAACTAATAACTGACAAACTCAAAGTTATCCCTTTGACCTGAGATGGACAAGGCAGATGTTTCTCTCTTTTGTGGAAACAGTGAGTTAACAAAAGGGAGGCCATTTTAATCCCGAGCCATTAATGCAACCCTAATCCTTTCTAAAAACTGAGGAAAAAACAGATTCACAGCAGCATACCACCTGTGGGCACTCACAGCCCTGCCAGGCAACAAAACAAATACTAATTCTGTTTAAAGAATCAAGTCTTCATTTGGAGTTTTTATTTATATTTCAAGACTAATGACACTATCCATGCAGTACAAATGGATTCTGACCGTGATGCAAATTTAAGTTTTCTTGAGCACAAACCCTATCCCAGCGCCAGTCTGAGCACACCTATCTTTATTTATTAGGCAAGCATTCCACATCTATGGATCTCAGTTTCCTTATCTGTAACATAGGAATAATAATAGTATCTCCTAATAGGTTAATGTAAGGATTGAAGGCATATTTCATGTAAAATATCTAACACAGGGCCTGCCACATAGTTAAATATTCAATATGTATTAGTTGCTATTATAATTTTCATATGGGCCCATTAATGGTTTCTTCTCCCTTCCAATTTTCATACAGCAAGCCCAGTTTATAGTTTCAATCCTTAACAGGGGAATTTTAATATTTTAACACTCAAGGACAAGGGCAGTTCTGCCTCCCCATCTCCCCCAGTTGTCAAAAGAGAGAAAAAAGGAGTATTCAAGTGAGCTGATTTTGAACTAGAGTTTAGGTAGGTTGGGAGAAAAGGGAGTCTGGACAACAGAACTTCCTTTCTTTTAATGGTACCACCTTCTTATACCATGTCAGAGCACCTCGTACAAATGACATGATCTGGAAACAAAGGGACACAGAAAAAGGCAAGGCTGGCTGTTACACGGGATGTGGTTATCCTCCACAGAGAAAGGCCCTGAAGAGGAGGGAGTCAGAAAAAGAGGTTGAAGGTTGGAGTTTGTGCTTTGCCCATCAGGCAGCATCAAGGTCTTATGCTAAAAAGTGGGCAAAACATTACTAGTTACAAAAACTCTTTCACACACATCCTCTTATTTAATCCCACACCCATCTTGTGAAGTGAGTCAGGCAAATTTCATTATCCTCATTTGGTAGGTGTATCAGTCCGTTTTCAGGCTGCTGATAAAGACATACCCGAGACTGGGCAATTTATTGCAGGTTTATTGGACTTAACAGTTCCACATGGCTGGGGAAGCCTCACAATTATGGCAGAAGGCAAGGAGGAGCAAGTCACATCTTACGTGGATGGCAGCAGGCAAAGAGAGAGCCTGTGCAGAGAAACTCCCGTTTTTAAAACCATCAGATCTCATGAGACCCATTCACTATCACAAGAACAGCGCGTGAAAGCCCTGCCCCCATGATTCAACCATCTCCCACCGGGTCCCTCCCACAACACGTGAGAATTATGGAAGCTACAAGATGAGATTTGGGTAGGGACGCAGAGAAAACCCCTATCAAAGCTAAGGCTCAGAGAGGTTAAATTTGTCCAAAGTCATTAGCTAGTAGTTGGTGGGGGTGCAGTGGGCAGCACTTTAATTCAAGTCTTCTGGCTTCAAAATCCATGTTCTTTCCATTAAAAACACGCTGGATTTTTTACCAGGACTTTAATTAGCCTGGGCCACGTGTGTTACGATCAACAGGAAAAAATAACGACAGACTAGTTGTGAACTTTTTACTGTTCCCCAGCCCCAAAGAGGAGAAGGAAGGGAAGTGGATTTGAAACAGAAAGGGACTGGTGTTGGGAAAGGAGGGAGTAGGATCTGGAAAGATGAGAGGAAAAAGTAGCAGAAGCAACTTTAACTCGGGGCTGGCTAAAAACAGGCGACAACTGGCTAGATAAACCTCTTCGGTTTCTCCTACCGGCTGAGCAGGGCCAGATCCACTCTGCCCTAGTCCCCTTCATTTTCTATTGCCCAGCTTTGGCCGAAGAGATGCTGTAGCCCCACAAACCCTCACAGGCATGCCGTGGAGCTGGGGCGAGAGTGGGGGTCTGGGCAGCCCCTGGGGAAGGTTAGTGGCGGGAGGAGCCAAGAGGATGGTGAAGAAACGCTGGATAAAGGAAGTAACTCTGCAGGAGGCAGTGCCATGTGGGGTATTCGCGAATGGCGGTTACAAGTGCGGCTAGTATAAAAAGCTGAGATAAGGGTGGGTGTGAGGTCAAGGCTAGGGAGGAGCTGGAGTCAGAGGGCCAGAACAGGTGTGGACCGGGCGCGGGGGCGCAGACCACCTCTTTCCCGGCCGCCGACGCCCGCAAGCGGATCCTGAGAAGGGGTGTTTGGTTGAAAAGGGGTGTGGACCCAGAAAGGGAACCCAGGACCCCGCACGGGAAAGACGCGTCAAAAACGGCTGAGAAGGCTGAGGAGGTGTGTCTGGGCTCCCAGGTGAGCACCAAGAGGAAGCTCGCAGCTGTCAGCCTCGCTTAACTCTTCTCCTTACCTTGGGTACCGTAATATGATCCATGACCGCAGTTCCCGCCACCGGAAGATCTCAGTGCTACTCCGGATGCCGCCGCCACCGCTCTAGCCACCCCCTGGCCCAACCCGGGTTTCTACCCCGCCCTCCCGGTCGTATCTCAAACTCTCGTCACCTGATCCTCGGCGGCAGCTACTATCGCGACACTTTGACCGCAGCCGTTTCCGCCATCTTGCTTCCTGGCAAGTGCCCTTTTCTTCGGGGAATTGATTATTCTGGTTCAGGTTCAACGTTTGGCCCAGTCTTTAAGTCCCAGATTCGAGTACTGCCACCCTTCTCACACTCCTTGATGCTATAAGGGCTCTGAACACAGATGTCAGTCCTTTACTCTAACATTACAATGATAGCATCCTGCAGTGGTAACACAGGCTGCCCCATGCTGGCAATTGGGTTTCTGAAGAGCTTCCTAGATGTGAGACCTTGGGGAAGTCACCAGAGAATATTTTTTGAAATATGGAAAGGTATATCCTCCTCTGTGTCTCTCCTTTATGTGTCTGCTGCCATCAACCTAGTTAAAATCTGAAATACTACAGTAACCTCATCACTTTTGCCATCATAGATATGGGAAGAGGACCAAGGAAGGGCCCACTGGACCAGTTATCAGATGAGGGGTAAATAGGTGCAGACCCTCAGTGGTGTGCTCCAAGTCAGACTTGTGATGGGAAAAAGAACAATCTGAGAGTTGGGAAATCTGGGTTCTACTCCTCTCAGGTCTGCCACTAACTTGCTATGTGACCTTGGGGAAATCACTCCACCTCTCTGAGTCTTAAGTTGACCAAGGTTACAGTGAGGGTATTGTCCACTATCTCAGGGTAATTTCTAGCTCTACTATTGCAGTGTTATGGTTTGCAGTCTCACTGCCCCTACAAAATAATTTTGTTCTTCTTTGAGTTCTTATAACATTTGTTAGCAAAACTATCCGTTTATCATATTCTGCCTTTTTCTCTAGCCTGAAGGCCCTTCCCTCGATCCATGACACTATTCTCCCTTGTACCATCGTTCCATCATTTTCAGCCCTTTCACTGCCAAATATCTCAAAAGAATAGTCTACTTATCATCACCTTTACTTCTCCATAACAAACTCACTCCTCCCTACCACTCCACTCAGTTGGCTCTTTCACATCATCCTCAATTCCAGCTGCTGATTCCAAACAGCTCTTCTCAGTGCTAATTTTCTGTTTGTCTTACAGCATTTAAAACTATTGATTCATATTCCTTTTTGACATTCTTTCTTCTCTTGACCTTTATTATAAAGCAAACTCACTGCCTGCATCCCCAGCTGTTCCTTCTCTGACTCCTTCCCAGCTCCTTTCTCCTTTTTTAAAGCCATTTTCCTGGCTTCTATCCTCATTCCTCTTCTGTTTTCTTTCTTTTGGTTATCGTGATCTCTTCCACAAGTTAAACCCTTACTCCCGGATATGGCCTGGATCTGTGTCCCCACCAAATCTCATGGCTAATTGGAATCCCTAATGTTGGAAGTGGGACTTGGTGAGAGGTGATTGGATCATGGGGGTGGTTTGTTCTGAATGGTTTAACACCAGCCTCTTTGGTATTGTTATTGCCATAGTGAGTGAGTTCTCACGAGATCTTATGGCTTAGAAGTGTGTGGCACCATCCCCTGCCCACTTTCCTCCTGCTCTGGCCATGTGAAGTGCCTCACTCCCCATTTGCCTTCCACCATGACTGGAAGTTTCCTGAGGCCTCCCCAGAACCAGAAGCTACTATGCTTCCTGTACAGCCTGCAGAACCGTGAGCCAATTAAACCTCTTTTCTTTATAAATTACCCAGTCTCAGGTATTTATTTATAGCAGTGTGAAAAGGGGCTAATGCACCCTCAGTAGGGGATTCCCAACTTCATATCTCAAGTACCATGACCTTTTTCGTGAGTTCAAATTTAGAACTTCCAATTGCCCTCTGAAAGTTCTACTTGCGTGTTCCTGCTAGCACATTAAAGGCATCCTGGCCCAAAACAAACTCATCTTTCACACTCTCTCACAACCCCCTTGCATTTTCCTACCTCTACCACTTGCTCTTTCTCAATTTTTTCCTATCCCTACTAATTGCACCACCATATACCCTGTTACTCAGACTCAAAACCTTATTTCGATGCTGTTTAGGATAATGGAAAGGGTGTGTGGACTCTAGTCAGACCAGGTTCAAATTTTGGCTTAGCAATATGCTAATAATACATGGCCCTGGGCAAATTACACAAACTCTCTGTGCCTTAGTTTTCTCATCTATAAACCTATTCTCATAAATTTCTTGTGGGAACTCAAAATGTAATGTATGTGAGGTTCCGGGAACATCGTAAAGACACAATGAATATTGATAGGTTCCTTCCTTTCCTCAACTTTATCATCAAATATCTCTGTTTTCTCTCTCAAATGCTTACCTTGCTTCCTAGTTTGCTGATAAAATAGAAACTATAAGAAGGGAACTTCCACATCATCCCACAACCAAATTTGCTTGATGCCTTGCATATGAGCTCATATAATCTGTCTTCAATTAACGAACTCTTCCTCAGCATCCCTAAGGCAACCCTTCCACTTGTCCACTCAATTTCATTCTCTTTATCCTGCTCAATTGTTTCCTTGCCTTTATTACTAAATGTTTCCACTTTACTGGATCACTGCCATCAGCATGAAAGCATGCCATAGAATTTCCAATCTTAAAAAAAATCTTTTTGGACCCACATTTCTGTCCCCAACCTGCCATCCTCCCATTCCTCTTATACTTTATAGCAGAACTCTTCAAAAGATTTATCTAAATCCATTCTCTTCTATTCCTGTCCTATTTTCACTTTAAATCTCTCTAATCAGGCATTTCTTCCACCACTCCACCAAACTATTCTTGTCAAGGTCACCAATATTCTCCCCATTGCAAAGTCCATTGGTCATCCTCAGATCTCTTTTTGTCCTCTCAGCAGTATTTGATCACTCCCTTCTCATTGAATACATTTTGTTCACTTGGCTCCAGGGATAGGGATACCACTCTCTCTCCTACGTCACTGACTTCTCATTCCCAATCTTTTTTGCTGTTTCACTTCATTTTACCTATCTCTATATGTTGTAATGCTGCCAGAGCTCAGAATTATCCTCTTCTTTATTTACTCTTATTCCTTGGGTGTTGTCATCCAGTGCCATGGCTTTAAATAGCATCTATTTGTGGACAACTCCCAAAATTTTATCTCTAATCTTTATCTGTCCTCTGAACTCAAAACTTACATAATATTCAGCAGCCTACTGACATGTCTCCTTAGATATCTTAAAGACATCTCAAACGTATTACATCCAAAACAGAATTTTTGACTCTTTTATTTTACTTTATTTTATTTTTATTATACTTTAAGTTCTAGGGTACATGTGCACAACGTGCAAGTTTGTTACATATGTATACATGTGCCATGTTGGTGTGCTGTACCCATTAACTCATCATTTATATTAGGTATATCTCCTAATGCTATCCCTCCCCCCTCCCCCAACCCCACGACAGGCCTCAGTATGTGATGTTCCCCTTCCTGTGTCCAAGTGTTCCCATTGTGCAATTCCCACCTATGAGAGACAACATGCGGTGTTCAGTTTTCTGTTCTTGCTATAGTTTGCTGACAATGATGGTTTCCAGCTTCATCCATGTCCCTACAAAGGACGTGAACTCATCCTTTTTTATGGCTGCATAGTATTCTATGGTGTATATGTGCCACATTTTCTTAATCCAATCTGTCACTGATGGACATTTGGGTTGATTCCAAGTCTTTGCTATTGTGAATAGTGCCTTAATGAACATACGTGTGCATATGTCTTTATAGCAGCATGATTTATAATCCTTTGGGTATATACCCAGTAATGGGATGGCTGGGTCGTACGGTGTTTCTAGTTCTAGATCCTTGAGGAATCGCCACACTGTCTTCCACAATGGTTGAACTAATTTACAGTCCCACCAACAGTGTAAAAGTGTTCCTATTTCTCCACATCCTCTCCAGCACCTATTGTTTCTTGATTTTTTAATGATCGCCATTCTAACTGGTGTGAGATGGTATCTCATTGTGGTTTTGATTTGCATTTCTCTGATGACCAGTGATGATAAGTATTTTTTCATGTGTCTGTTGGCTGCATAAATGTCTTCTTTTGAGAAGCATCTGTTCATATCCTTCGCCCACTTTTTGATGGGGTTATTTGTTTGTTTTCTTGTAAATTTGTTTGAGTTCTTTGTAGATTCTGGATATTAGCCCTTTGTCAGATGAGTAGATTGCAAAAATTTTCTGCCATTCCTAGGTTGCCTGTTCACTCTGATGGTAGTTTCTTTAGCTGTGCAGAAGCTCTTTAGTTTAATTAGGTCCCATTTGTCAATTTTGGCTTTTGCTGCCGTTGCTTTTGGTGTTTTAGACATGAAGTCTTTGCCCATGCCTATGTCCTGAATGGTATTGCCTAGGTTTTTTTGTAGAGTTTTTATGGTTTTAGGTCTAACATTTAAGACAATCCTAAGCCAAAAGAACAAAGCTGGAGGCATCATGCTACCTGACTTCAAACTATACTACAAGGCTACAGTAACCAAAACAACGTGGTACTGGTACCAAAACAGAGATATAGACCAATGGAACAGAACAAAGCCCTCAAAAATAATACCACATGTCTGCAACCATCTGATCTTTGACGAACCGCACAAAAACAAGAAACAGGGAAAGGATTCCCTATTTAATAAATGGTGCTGGGAAAACTGGCTAGCCATATGTAAAAAACTGAAACTGGATCCCTTCCTTACACCTTATACAAAAATTAATTCAAGATGGATTAAAGAATTTTTGATTTCTACCTGAATCCTCAAGCCTGCTCTTTACACAGTATTACTCATCTCAGGAAATTGCAACTTTATCCTTCCAGTTTATCCTGGTGCATTTGTGCTGCTAAAACCAAATACTCTAGACTGGATAATTTGTACAGAACAGAAATGTACTTATCACAGTTCTGAAGGCTGGCAAATCAAGCTTAAGGAGCCAGTAGCTTCAGTGTCTGGTAAGAAGGGCTGTCTTTACTTCCAAGATGGCATCTTAAATGCTCTCTGGAGAGATGAACGCTGTATACTCACATAGCAGGAGATACACACATGGCTAGTTCCATCCAGCCCTTTTATAAGGCACTAATCCTATCCATAAGACTACAGCCCTCATGGCCTAATTACCTTCTAAATGCTCCTTAATCATTAGTTCTTAATACTGTTGCATTGGGGATAAAGGTTCAATATGAATTTTGAAGGAGACACAAACATTAAAACATAGCACAGTCATCCAGGACAAGAGTCTTGGAGGCATCCTTTCTCTCATATCCCATACCTGATTCATCATCAAATCCCATGAGTTCTCCCTTCAAAATTGTCTCCAAATTCAATCACTTCTCACTCCTGTATCCTGGCCCAAGCCTCTATTTTATTTTATTTTATTTTATTATTTTTTGAGACAATGTCTCTGTCACCCAGGCTGGAGTGCAGTGGTGTGATCATAGCTCACTGCAGCCTCCAACTCCCAGGCCCAAGTGATCCTCCTGTCTCAGCCTCCCAAGTAGCTGGGACTACAGGTGTACCACCATACCTGGCTAAATTTTTTTCTTTTTAATTTTTTTTTAGTAGAGACAATGTCTTTCTATGTTGCCTAGGCTGGTTTCCAACTCCTGGTCTCCAGCAATCCTCCCACCTCCACCTCACAAAGTACTGGAATTATAAGCATGAGCCACTGTGCCTGGCCCCAAGCCTCTGTTATCTCTTGCCTGGATTGCTGCCACAGCCTCTAGCTGGTCTGCATGTTTTGGCCTTGGTACCCCTAGAACCTATAATCTACATAGCATCTTCTATGGGACTAGAATCTAGAATCTAGAATGGTATAATTCCTTGGTTTAAAACTGTCTACTAGCTCCCCATCTTAGAGTAAAAGCCAAATATTAACCATATTCTGTAAATCCCTACATAATATCTAAGCCCAGTACAACTCTTATTATATCTATTATATCTTCTATCACTCTTTTTTCTGTCTCCTCAAGTCATATTGGTTTCCTTGCTGTTTCTTAAATATACCAGACATACTTCTGCCTCAGGGCCTTTATGTTTGTTATTTCCTTTGCCTGGAATGCTCTTCCCTCAGATATTTATATGTTTACTCCTTCATCTCTTTCAGGTCTCTGATCAAATGTCTCTGTATCAATCCTTACCTACCTGAACACCATATATAAAATAAAACTATCACTAATTCTTCTCCAACATTCTCTACACTCCTAACTTTTTTCCTTCATAGTTATCAATACTACCTGATATATTATAGATGTATTTGTCATTTATTACCTCTCTCTCTAGTATGTCATCTCTATGAGGGCAGGGACTTTTTGTTCACTGTTGGATTTCCAAAGTCTGGAATAGTCCTAACCCATAGTAGGTACTCAATAAATATTTGTTGAATTAAAAAAAACAAATATTTTTAGTAGTAGCTCAAATTTTTCCCACCATTAATATTAGTGATTTCTCATAACATTCCCTTTTTAATGCAAGTTGGTGTCATTTCAGAGTAAACTGATGCACACACTGACTTGCCAAAGGTTACAGAAGAACCACAAGTCAGAATGTACCCCCATAGGAGTAGAGAAAGCCTGGCAATAAGAGAGAAAATCTGGAAGAAAAAACTACTAGGCTAATAAAAATATTTTCATTCAAAGAGATACTAGTAGCATCTATTATTTGTTTCTTCCCTGTAGAATGTCAGCTCCATGAGGGCAGCAGTTTGTCTCTGTTCTGTTCACTACTGTACCCTACTGCCTAGACAAGTTCTTGGCAAATAGTAAATGTTTGATAAATAACCAAATGAATGACTAACAGCTAATGTAGGTCAGAGGGTAAACTAAAGGAAAGAAGTCTGGAGGCAAGGAAACCAAGTAAGAAGCTATTGTGATCATCTCAAAAGAAGTTGTGAACTGACAATCCTGTGGGCTTTTTGACTTTGTACCTAAAGCTCAGGTCTCAGTAAGATTAACCAACATATGAGATACTAATTGCTGCAGTAACTCTCACCTGTCCTATTTCACATCTAAGCCTTCAACTCAATTATGTTCTACTAAAGCCTTTCCTACTGTTGGGGGTTGGTATTTTTCCCATGGTACACCAGGGAAGTAAGTAAGTACACTTTGCACCCACTATCTTTATAGCTATAGATACAGCCTCAGAAAGGTACTGGAAGAGATCACCAATGATGTAGTTGATTATGACTCTTTAAAAAGTCACAGAACCTTTGTGACCTCACTCCTATTCTTGAGATAGCTTGATAAATCACAGCAGATAGCAGCTGAGGCACAACTTTATTCAAGTCACCAAGACCTCCTCTACCTTGCTTCTGGGGAAAGGCCATGAGAAATAGACTGTATTTTTAGTTTATTTCAGTCTCAGCTTATCAGACTTCTTGAGCCAAGTGCTAACAAGTTTCCTTTGAAGACCAACTTGCTAGAGACAGCTGACCTGAATCATGCAGTGGATACAGGATATCAGTGAAGAGGTCTGGCAGGACTGCCTCACTCTCTTTCTACCAACTGGTACGTGCTGTGATGCAGCAATTATCACCAATTCCCCACCCTGGTTATTAGCATCTTACTCTGAAGGCAACTTGTTCCAGTTGACCCAGGACGAAATTCAGATTTTACTGGCAAGAGAGGGGAGAGAGAAGTTGTTTCTCCAAGGAGTCACCCTTGCAGGAACCAAATGCTTGTTGATTCGGGACAATCTGTACACTGAAGGCAACAACACCATGGACCTGCGCACCAAAGGCCAGAGTCAGGGCAGCAGGGCAGTGACGGTAGTTCAGATTGAGTCTGTATGTCTTGTGGTGATTGGACAAAAAGGAACAGAAGGAGGGCCTCTCAACTTCGAAGCTTTTGAGATGGCAGGTTATATCAGAGAGGCCATTCAGCAGCATGTGGCCCATTTATAACTAAATAAAAAATAATTGGTGTTTGACCTGTAGTTTGAATTCAGTGTTATGTGTTTCACCTACTGAATTAATATGTTCTTCAGGAAAATACAAGATTCCAGACCAGGTTTGGAGGGGTGTGTGTGTGTGTTTGTGTTGGGAAGAGGTATGGGTTGGAGAGTGAGTAGTTTCTTCAAGGGTTTGGGATCTGGTCCATTATTTAAAAATTGTGTGCCCCTGGAATACTACCTCTTCTGTATTAGTCTATTCTTGCATTTCTATAAATAAATATGTGAGACTGGGTAATTTATGAGAGAAAGAGGGTTAATTGGCTCATGGTTCCACAGGCTGTAGAGGAAGCATGATGCTGGCACCTGCTTGGCTTGTAGAGAGAACTAAGAAAACTTGCAATCATGACAGAAGGCAAAGGGGTAGCAGACACTTCACATGGTTGAAGCAGGAGCAAAAATGTTTGAGCGCAGAGGTGCAACACACTTTTAAATGACCATATCGCATGAGAACTCACTGACTATTGTAAGGACAATATTGAGAGAAACGGTGATCAACCATTCAGGAGAAATCCAGCCCCATCATCCAATCACCACCCACTAGGCCCCACATCAAACATTAAGGATTACAATTTGGCATCAGATTTGGTAGGGACACAGATCCAAACAATATCATTCCACTCCTGGCCCCCAAATCTCATATTCATTTAACATTGTGAAATACAATTATGCCTTCCCACATGTCCCCCAAAGTCTTAACTCATTCCAGCATTAACTCAAAGTTCAAAGTCTCATCTGAGACAAGGGAAGTCCCTTCCACCTATGAGCCTATAAAATCAAAAACAAGTTATTTACTTACAAGATGCAATGGGGATATAAGAATTGGGTAAATATTCTTATTCCAAAAGGGAGAAATTGGCCAAAAGAAAGGGTCTACAGGCCCTATGCGAGTTTGAAACCCAGTAGGGCAGTCAGTAAATCTTAAAGTTCCAAAGTAATATTCTTTGACTCTAGGTTCCAAATCCAGGGCATACTGGTGTGAGAAGTGGGCTCCCAAGGACTTGAGCAGCTCCACCCCTGTGGCTTTGCAGGATTAAGCCTCCACAGATGCTTTCATGGGCTGGTTTGAGTGCCTGTGGCTTTTAAAGGTGCAGAGTGCAAGTTGATAACGGACCAACCATTCTGGGACTGGAAGATTGTGACCCTCCTCTCACAGCTCCACTAGGCGAAGCCACAGTGGGTACTCTGTGTGGGGGCTCCAATGCCACATATCCCCTCTGCATTGCCCTAGTAGAGGTTCTTTGTGGGGGTTCCAACCCTGCAGGAATCTTCTGCCTGGGCACCTAGGCTGTTTTGAACATCTTCTGAAATCTAGGCAAAGGCTTCCTAGCCCTAACTCTTTCACTCTGTGCAGCAGGAGGCTTAACACTACGTGGAAGCCACCAAGGTTATGGTTTGTACCCTCCAAAGCTGCAGCCCTGAGCTGTGCCTGGGCATTTTTGAGCTGGAGCTAGAGTGGCCAGAATGCAGAAAGCAGTGTCCTAAGGTTATGTAGAGCACTGGGGGCTGTAGACCTGGCATACAAAATCATGTAGTTCTCCTAGTCCTCTGGGCCTGTGATGAGAGGGACTGCTGCAAAGGTCTCTGAAATGTCTTTGAGGCCTTTTCCCCATTGTGTTGGCTATTAGCACTTGGCTCCTTTTTACTTATGCAAATTTCTGTAGCCTGCTTCAATTACTTCCATGAAAATTGGCTTTTCTTTTCTACCGCATGGCCAGGCTGCAAATTTTTTAATCTGCTTTACACTCTGCTTCACCTTTACATATAAGTTCTGACTTTAGATCATTTCTTCACTCACACATATGATGATAGGATGTTAGAAGTAACCAGGACACATCTTGAACACTTTGCTGGCTAGAATTTTTTTCTACCAGATACCCTAAATTGTCACTCTAAAGTTCAAAGTTCCAGAAATCCCGAGGATGGGAAAACAATACAGCCAAGTTCATTTCTTAGGCATAAAAAGTAACCTTTGCTCCAGTTCCAAATAAGTTCCTTATTTTCATCTGAGACCTCATCAACCTGGACTTACATATTACTATCAGCATTTTGGTCAGAATCATTTGGCCAATCTCTAGGAAGTTCCAAACTTTCCCTCATCTTTCTGTTTTCTTCTGAGCCCTCCAAACTCTTGGCCTCTTAACCAATTCCAAAGCTGCTTCCACATGTTCAAGTATTTTTATAGCAATGCCCCACTCCTGCTGCCAATTTTCTGTATTAGTCTGTTCTTGCATTACTACAAAGAAATACTTGAAACTCAGGATACAAAAATCAATGTGCAAAAATCACAAGCATTCCTATATACCAATAGCAGACAAACAGACAGCCAAATCATGAGTGAACTCACATTCACAATTGCTACAAAGAGAATAAAATACCTAGGAATCCAACTTACAAGGGATGTGAAGGACCTCTTCAAGGACAACTACAAACCACTGCACAACAAAATAAAAGAGGATACAAACAAATGGAAGAACATTCCATGCTCATGGATAAGAAGAATCAATATCTTGAAAATGGCCATACTGCTCAAGGTAATTTATAGATTCAATGCCATCCCCATCAAGATATCAATGACTTTCTTCACAGAATTGGAAAAAAACTACTTTAAAGTTCATATGGAACCAAAAAAGAGCCCGCATTGCCAAGACAATCCAAAGTCAAAAGAACAAAGCTGGAGGCATCACGCTCCCTGACTTCAAACTATACTACAAGGCTACAGTAACCAAAACAGCATGGTACTGGTATCAAAACAGAGAGATAAACCAATGGAACAGAACAGAGTCCTCAGAAATAGCACCACACATCTACAACCATCTGATTTTTGACAAACCTGACAAAAACAAGAAATGGAGAAAGGATTCCCTATTTAATAAATGGTGCTGGGAAAACTGGCTAGCCATATGTAGAAAGCTGAAACTGGATCCATTCCTTACACCTTACACAAAAATTAATTCAAGATGGATTAAAGACTTAAATGTTAGACCTAAAACCATAAAAACGTGAGAAGAAAACCTAGGCAATACCATTCAGGACATAGGTATGGGCAAGGACTTCATGACTAAAACACCAAAAGCAACTGCGACAAAAGCCAGAATAGACAAATGGGGTCTAATTAAAGAGCTTCTGCACGGCAAAAGAAATTACCATTCGAGTGAACAGACAACCTACAGAATGGGAGAAAACTTTTGCAGTCTACCCATCTGACAAAGGGCTAATATCCAGAATCTACAAAAAACTTAAACAAATTTACGAGAAAAAACCAAGCAATCCCATCAAAAAGTGGACAAAGGATATGAACAGACACTTCTCAAAAGAAGACATTTATGCAGCCAATAGACATGAAAAAAATGCTCATCATCACTGGTCATCAGAGAAATGCAAATCAAAACCACAATGAGATACCATCTCATGCCAGTTAGAATGGCAATAAAAAGTCAGGAAACAACAGATGTTGGAGAGGACTTGGAGAAATAGGAATGCTTTTACACTGTTGGTGGGACTGTAAATTAGTTCAACCATTGTGGAAGACAGTGTGGCAATTACTCAACAATCTAGAACTAGAAATACCATTTGACCCAGCTACCCCATTACTGGGTATATACCCAAAGGATTATAAATCATGCTACTGTAAAGACACATGCACATGTATGTTTATCGTGGCACTATTCACAATAGCAAAGACTTGGAACCAGCCCAAATGTCCATCAATGATAGATTGGATTAAGAAAATGTGGCACATATATACCATGGAATACTATGCAGCCATAAAAAAGGATGAGTTCGTGTCCTTTGCAGGGACATGGATGAAGCTGGAAACCATCATTCTCAGCAAACTATCACAAAGACAGAAAACCAAACACTGCACGTTCTCACTCACAGGTGGGAATTGAACAATGACAACACTTGGACACAGGATGGGGAACATCACACACTGGGGCCTGTTGGGGGGTGTGGAACTGGGGGAGAGATAGCATTGGGAGAAATACCTAATGTAAATGACGAGTTGATGGGTGCAGCAAACCAACATGGCACGTGTATACCTATGTGTCAAACCTGCCCGTTGTGCACATGTACCCTAGAACTTAAAGTATAAAAAAAGAAAAGAAAAGAAAAGAAATACCTGAGAGTGGGTAATTGATCAAGGAAAGAGGTTAAATTCACTCATGGCTCCATAGGCTGCACAGGAGGCATGATTCTGGCATCTGCTCAGCTTCTGTGGAAGCAACCAGAAACTTACAATCATGGTGAAAGGCAAAGGGGAAACAGGCAGTTCACAAGGCCAGAGCAAGAACAAGCGAGAGTAACGGGAGAGGTGCCACACACTTTTATGTGACCAGATCTTATGAAAACTCACTCACTGTCATGAGGACAATACCAAGGGGGATGGTCCTAAAACATTAATGAGAAATCCACCCCCATGATCCAATTGCATCTCACCAGGGCCCACATCCAACATTGGGGACTACAATTCCACATGAGTTTTTCTGGGGACACAGATCTAAACCATATCACCCCACTTCTCAACACCTGGTAAGCAGAGCAGTGGACTGGGAACCCAAAATCCTTAGTTCTTTTGTTTTTTAAAAAAAATTTAACTTATTTTAGGTTCAGGGGTACACATGCAGGTGTGTTATATAAATAAATTTGAGGCTATGGGGGATTGTTGCACAGATTATTTTGTCATCTGGGTACTAAGCCTAGTATCCTTTCATCACACATGTATTAAGCCCAGTACACAATAGTTACATTTTCTGTTCCTCTCCCTCCTCCCACCCTCTACTCTCAAGTAGAATCCAGAGTCTGTTGTTCCCTTCTTTATGTTCATGAGTTCTCTTCATTTAGCTCCCACTTATAAGTGAGAACGTGCAGTATTTGGTTTTCTGTTTCTGCATTAGTTTGCTAAGAATAATAGCCTTCAGCTCCATCCATGTTCCCGCAATGACATAATCTTCTTTCCTATGAATGCATAGTATTCCATGGTATATATGAACCACATTTTCTTTAACCAGTCTGTCATTAATAGGCATTTAGATTGATCCCATGTCTTTGTTATTGTGAATAGTGCTGCAATAAAGATTCTCATACATGTGTCTGTATGGCAGGATGATTTAAATTCCTCTGGGTATATAACCAACAATGGGATTGCTGAGTCAAATGGTACTTCCACTTTTAGCTCTTTGAGGAATCACCATACTGCTTTCCACAATAGTTGAACCAATTTATACTCCCACCAGCAGTGTATAAGTGTTCCCTTTTCTCCACAAACTCACCAGCATCTGTTATTTTTTTGGCTTTTTAGTAATAGCCGTTCTGACTGGTGTGAGATGGTATCTCATTGTGGTTTTGATTTGCAAATCATTCTGTAACGATCAGTGATGTTCAGCTTTTTTTATATGTGGTTGTTGGCCGCATGTATGTCTTCTTTTGAAAAGTGTCTGTCCTTGTTGTTTGCCCACTTTTTAATGTGGTTGCTTGTTTTTCTCTTATAAATTTACTTAAGTTCCTTACAGAAACTGGATATTAGACCTTTCTCGAATGCCTAATTCGCAAATATTTGTTTTCATTCAGTAGGTTGTCTGTTTACTCTGTTGATAGTTTCTTTTGCTGTGCAGATGCTGTTAAGTTTAATTACATCCCATTTGTCATTTTTTGCTTTTTATATGGTTGCTTTTGATGTCTGTGTCATGAAATCATTGTCCATTCCTATGTCCAGGATATGTAGGTTGTCTTCCAGGGATTTCAAAGTTTGGGGTTCTTCATTTAAATCTTTAATCCATCTTGTGTTGTTTTTTGTATGTGTTGTAAGGAAGGGGTTCAGTTTCTACCTTCTGCATATGGCTAGATAGGTAACCCAGCACCATTTATTGAATCAGGAGTCTTTTCCTCATAGCTTCTTTTTGTCAGCTTTGATCAGATGGTAATAGATATGCAGCTATATTTCTGGGTTCACTTTTACCTCCCTGGTTAGCTGTATTTCTAAATATTTTATTATTTTCATGGCTACTGTGAATGGAATTTTCTTCCTGTTTTGGCTCTTGGCTGGGTTATTGTGGTTGTATAGGAATGCTAGCGATTTTTGTACATTGATTTTGCATCCTGAAACTTTGCTGAAGTTGTTTATCAGCCGAAGGAGCTTTTGGGCCAAGACTATGTGATTTTCTAGACATGGAATCATGTCATCTGCAAGCAGGGATGGTTTCACTTCTTCTCTTCTTCTTTGGATGCCCTTTTTTTCTTTCTCTTGCCTGATTGCTCTGGCTAGAACTTCCAATACAATGTTGAATAGGAGTGGTGAAAGAGGGCATCCTTATATTGTGCTGGTTTTCCAGAGGCAATGCTTCCAGTTTTTGCCCATTCAGTGTGATATTGGCTGTTGGTATGTTCTTGATGACTCTTATTACTTTGAGATATGTTGCTTCAGTAACTGGTGTATTGACAATTTTTAACCGAAAGTGTGTTGAATTTTATCAACAGGCTTTTCTGCACCTATTGAGATAATCGTGGGGTTTTGCCTCTAACTCTTTTTATGTGATGAATCACATTTATTGACCTGCCTATGTTGATCCAACCTTGCATCTCAGGGATAAAGTCTACTTGATTATGGTGGATTAGCTTTGTGATGTGCCACTGGATTCGATTTTCAAGTATTTTGTTCAGGATTTTTGCATTGATGTTCATCAGGGATATTGACCTAAAGTTTTTGTTTTTTTTCTTTTTTATTGCGTCTCTGCCAGTTTTTGGTATCAGGATGATGCTGGCCTCAAAGAATGAGTTGGAGAGGAGTGTAACCTTCTCAATTTTTTTGCATAGTTTCAGTAGGAATGGTGTCATCTCTTCCTTGTACATCTAGTAGAATTTGGCTGTGATTTCATCAGGTTCTGGGCTTTTTTTGGTTGGTAGGCTATTTATTACTGATTCAATTGCGGGGCACATTTTCAATCTCTTCAGGAAACCTACCTTTTCCTGGCTCAGTCTTGGGAGGGTGTGTGTGTGTGTCCAGGAATGTATCTGTGTCTCTTCTAGGTGTCTAGTTTGTGTGCATAGAAGAGTTCACAGTAGTTTCTGATGATTACTTTTATTTCTTTGGGGTCAGTGATAACATTCCCCTTGTCATTTCTAATTGTGTTTATTTGGCTCTTCTCTCTTTTATTCCTAATTACTCTAGCTAGTGGCATATACATTTCGTTAATTTTTAAAAAACTCCTGAATTTATTGATCTTTAGAATTTGTGTGTGTGTGTTTCAATTTCCTTCAGTTCATTTCTGATTTAGGTTATTTCTTTTTTTTTTAATTTATTTATTATTATTATACTTTAAGTTGTAGGGTACATGTGCATAACGTGCAGGTTTGTTACATATGTATACTTGTGCCATGTTGGTGTGCTGCACCCATCAACTCTTCATTTACATCAGGTATAACTCCCAATGCAATCCCTCCCCCTTGCCCCCTCCCCATGATAGGCGCCGGTGTGTGATGTTCCCCTTCCTGAGTCCAAGTGATCTCACTGTTCAGTTCCGACCTATGAGTGAGAACATGCGGTGTTTGGTTTTCTGTTCTTGTGATAGTTTGCTAAGAATGATGGTTTTCAGCTGCATCCATGTCCCTACAAAGGACACAAACTCATCCTTTTGGATGGCTGCATAGTATTCCATGGTGTATATGTGCCACATTTTCTTAATCCAATCTGTCACTGATGGACATTTGGGTTGATTCCAAGTCTTTGCTATTGTGAATAGTGCTGCAATAAACATACGTGTGCATGTGTCTTTATAGCAGCATAATTTATAATCCTTTGGGTATATACCCAGTAATGGGATGGCTGGGTCATATGGTACATCTAGTTCTAGATCCTTGAGGAATCGCCATACTGTTTTCCATAATGGTTGAACTAGTTTACAATCCCACCAACAGTGTAAAAGTGTTCCTATTTCTCCACCTCCTCTCCAGCACCTGTTGTTTCCTGACTTTTGAATGATCGCCATTCTAACTGGTGTGAGATGGTATCTCATTGTGGTTTTGATTTGCATTTCTCTGATGGCCAGTGATGATGAGCATTTTTTCATGTGTCTGTTGGCTGTATGAATGTCTTCTTTTGAGAAATGTCTGTTCATATCCTTTGCCCACTTTTTGATGGGGTTGTTTGTTTTTATCTTGTAAATTTGTTTGAGTTCTTGGTAGGTTCTGGATATTAGCCCTTTGTCAGATGAGTAGATTGCAAAAATTTTCTCCCATTCTGTAGGTTGCCTGTTCACTCTGATGGTAGTTTCTTTTGCTGTGCAGAAGCTCTTTAGTTTAATTAGATCCCATTTGTCAATTTTGGCTTTTGCTGCCATTGCTTTTGGTGTTTCAGACATGAAGTCTTTGCCCATGCCTATGTCCTGAATGGTACTACCTAGGTTTTCCTCTAGGATTTTTATGGTATTAGGTCTAACATTTAAGTCTCTAATCCATCTTGAATTAATTTTCGTATAAGGAGTAAGGAAAGGATCCAGTTTCAGCTTTCTACTTATGGCTAGCCAATTTTCCCAGCACCATTTATTAAATAGGGAATCCTTTCCCCATTTCTTGTTTCTCTCAGGTTTGTCAAAGATCAGATGGCTGTAGATGTGTGGTATAATTTCTGAGGACTCTGTTCTGTTCCATTGGTCTATATCTCTGTTTTGGTACCAGTACCATGCTGTTTTGGTTACTGTAGCCTTGTAGTAGAGTTTGAAGTCAGGTAGCGTGATGCCTCCAGCTTTGTTCTTTTGACTTAGGATTATCTCGGAGATGCGGGCTCTTTTTTGGTTCCATATGAACTTTAAAGCAGTTTTTCCAATTCTGTGAAGAAACTCATTGGTAGCTTGATGGGGATGGCATTGAATCTATAAATTACCTTGGGCAGTATGGCCATTTTCACGATATTGATTCTTCCTATCCATGAGCATGGTATGTTCTTCCATTTGTTTGTGTCCTCTTTTATTTCACTGAGCAGTGGTTTGTAGTTCTCGTTGAAGAGGTCCTTTACATCCCTTGTAAGTTGGATTCCTAGGTATTTTATTCTCTTTGAAGCAATTGTGAATGGAACTTCATTCCTGATTTGGCTCTCTGTTTGTCTGTTACTGGTGTATAAGAATGCTTGTGATTTTTGCACATTAATTTTGTATCCTGAGACTTTGCTGAAGTTGCTTATCAGCTTAAGGAGATTTTGGGCTGAGACAATGGGGTTTTCTAAATATACAATCATGTCATCTGCAAAGAGGGACAATTTGACTTCTTCTTTTCCTAACTGAATACCCTTGATTTCTTTCTCTTGCCTAATTGCCCTAGCCAGAACTTCCAACACTATGTTGAATAGGAGTGGTGAGAGAGGGCATCCCTGTCTTGTGCCAGTTTTCAAAGGAAATTTTTCCAGTTTTTGCCCATTCAGTATGATATTGGCTGTGGGTTTGTCATAAATAGCTCTTATTATTTTGAGGTACGTTCCATCAATACCGAATTTATTGAGCGTTTTTAGCATGAAGGGCTGTTGAATTTTGTCAAAAGCCTTTTCTGCATCTATTGAGATAATCATGTGGTTCTTGTCTTTGGTTCTGTTTATATGCTGGATTACGTTTATTGATTTGCGAATGTTGAACCAGCCTTGCATCCCAGGGATGAAGCCCACTTGATCATGGTGGATAAGCTTTTTGATGTGTTGCTGAATCCGGTTTGCCAGTATTTTATTGAGGATTTTTGCATCGATGTTCATCAGAGATATTGGTCTAAAATTCTCTTTTTTTGTTGTGTCTCTGCCAGGCTTTGGTATCAGGATGATGTTGGCCTCATAAAATGAGTTAGGGAGGATTCCCTCTTTTTCTATTGATTGGAATAGTTTCAGAAGGAATGGTACCAACTCCTCCTTGTACCTCTGGTAGAATTCAGCTGTGAATCCCTCTGGTCCTGGACTTTTTTTGTTTGGTAGGCTATTAATTATTGCCTCAATTTCAGAGCCTGCTATTGGTCTATTCAGGGATTCAACTTCTTCCTGGTTTAGTCTTGGAAGAGTGTAAGTGTCTAGGAAATTATCCATTTCTTCTAGATTTTCCAGTTTATTTGCATAGAGGTGTTTATAGTATTCTCTGATGGTAGTTTGTATTTCTGTGGGGTCGGTGGTGATATCCCCTTTATCATTTTTAATTGCGTCGATTTGATTCTTCTCTCATTTCTTCTTTATTAGTCTGGCTAGTGGTCTGTCAATTTTGTTGATCTTTTCAAAAAACCAACTCCTGGATTCATTGATTTTTTGGAGGGTTTTTTGTGTTTCTATCTCCTTCAGTTCTGCTCTGATCTTAGTTATTTCTTGCGTTCTGCTAGCTCTCGAATGTGTTTGCTCTTGCTTCTCTAGTTCTTTTAATTGCAATGTTAGAGTGTCAATTTTAGATCTTTCCTGCTTTCTCTTGTGGGCATTTAGTGCTATAAATTTCCCTCTACACACTGCTTTAAATGTGTCCCAGAGATTCTGGTATGTTGTATCTTTGTTCTCATTGGTTTCAAGGAACATCTTTATTTCTGCCTTCATTTCGTTATGTACCCAGTAGTCATTTAGGAGCAGGTTGTTCAGTTTCCATGTAGTTGAGCGGTTTTGATTGAGTTTCTTAGTCCTGAGTTCTAGTTTGATTGCACTGTGGTCTGAGAGACAGTTTGTTATAATTTCTGTTCTTGTACATTTGCTGAGGAGTGCTTTACTTCCAATTACGTGGTCGATTTTGGAGTAAGTACGATGTGGTGCTGAGAAGAATGTATATTCTGTTGATTTGGGGTGGAGAGTTCTATAGATGTCTATTAGGTCTGCTTGCTGCAGAGATGAGTTCATTTCCTGGATATCCTTGTTAACTTTCTGTCTCATTGATCTGTCTAATGTTGACAGTGGAGTGTTGAAGTCTCCCATTATTATTGTATGGGAGTCTAAGTCTCTTTGTAAGTCTCTAAGGACTTGCTTTATGAATCTCAGTGCTCCTGTATTGGGTGCATATATATTTAGGATAGTTAGCTCTTCCTGTTGAATTGATCCCTTTACCATTCTGGAATGGCCTTCTTAGTCTCTTTTGATCTTTGATGGTTTAAAGTCTGTTTTATCAGAGACTAGTATTGCAACCCCCGCTTTTTTGTTCTCCATTTGCTTGGTAAATCTTCCTCCATCCCTTTATTTTGAGCCTATGTATGTCTCTGCGTGTGAGATGGGTCTCCTGAATACAGCAGACTGATGGGTCTTGACTCTTTATCCAGTTTGCCAGTCTGTGTCTTTTAATTGGAGCATTTAGTCCATTTACATTTAAGGTTAAGATTGTTATGTGTGAACTTGATCCTGCCATTATGATATTAACTGGTTATTTTGCTCGTTAGTTGATGCAGTTTCTTCCTTCCCTGATGGTCTTTACATTTTGGCATGTTTTTGCAATGGCTGGTACCGGTTGTTCCTTTCCATGTTTAGTGCTTCCTTCAGGGTCTCTTGTAAGGCAGGCCTAGTGGTGACAAAATCTCTAAGCATTTGCTTATCTGTAAAGCATTTTATTTCTCCTTCACTTATGAAACTTAGTTTGGCTGGATATGAAATTCTGGGTTTAAAATTCTTTTCTTTAAGAATGTTGAATATTGGCCCCCACTCTCTTCTGGCTTGGAGAGTTTCTGCCGAGAGATCTGCTGTTAGTCTGATGGGCTTCCCTTTGTGGGTAACCCGACCTTTCTCTCTGGCTGCCCTTAAGATTTTTCCTTCATTTCAACTTTGGTGAATCTGGCAATTATGTGTCTTGGAGTTGCTCTTCTCGAGGAGTATCTTTGTGGCGTTCTCTGTGTTTCCTGGATTTGAATGTTGGCCTGCCCTACTAGGTTGGGGAAGTTCTCCTGGATGATATCCTGAAGGGTGTTTTCCAACTTGGTTCCATTTTCCCCCTCATTTTCAGGCAACCCAATCAGACGAAGATTTGGTCTTTTTACATAATCCCATACTTCTTGCAGGCTTTGTTCATTTCTTTTTCTTCTTTTTTCTTTTGGTTTCTCTTCTCGCTTCATTTCATTCATTTGATCCTCAATCGCTGATACTCTTTCTTCCAGTTGATCGAGTTGGTTACTGAAGCTTGTGCATTTGTCACGTATTTCTCGTGTCATGGTTTTCATCTCTTTCATTTCGTTTAGGACCTTCTCTGCATTAATTACTCTAGCCATCAATTCTTCCACTTTTTTTTCAAGATTTTTAGTTTCTTTGCACTGTGTACGTAATTCCTCCTTTAGCTCTGAGAAATTTGATGGACTGAAGCCTTCTTCTCTCATCTCGTCAAAGTCATTCTCCGTCCAGCTTTGATCCGTTGCTGGCGATGAGCTGCGCTCCTTTGCCGGGGGAGATGCGCTCTTATTTTTTGAATTTCCAGCTTTTCTGCCCTGCTTTTCCCCCATCTTTGTGGTTTTATCTGCCTCTGGTCTTTGATGATGGCGATGTACTGATGGGGTTTTGGTGTAGGTGTCCTTCCTTTTTGATAGTTTTCCTTCTAACAGTCAGGACCCTCAGCTGTAGGTCTGTTGGAGATTGCTTGAGGTCCACTCCAGACCCTGTTTGCCTGGGTGTCAGCAGCAGAGGCTGCAGAAGATAGAATATTTCTGAACAGCGAGCGTACCTGTCTGATTCTTGCTTTGGAAGCTTCCTCTCAGGGGTGTACTCCACCCTGTGAGGTGTGGGATGTCAGACTGCCCCTAGTGGGGGATGTCTCCCAGTTAGGCTGCTCAGGGATCAGGGACCCACTTGAGCAGGGAGTCTGTCCCTTCTCAGATCTCAACCTCCGTGTTGGGAGATCCACTGCTCTCTTCAAAGCTGTCAGACAGAGTCGTTTGCGTCTGCAGAGTTTTCTGCTGCGTTTGTTATAGTTTACTGTGCCCTGTCCCCAGAGGTGGAGTCTACAGAGACAGGCAGGTTTCCTTGAGCTGCTGTGAGCTCCACCCAGTTCGAGCTTCCCAGAGGCTTTGTTTATCTACTTAAGCCTCAGCAATGGCGGGCGCCCCTCCCCCAGCCTCGTTGCTGCCTTGCCGGTAGATCACAGACTGCTGTGCTAGCAATGAGGGAGGCTCCATGGGTGTGGCACCCTCCCCGCCAGGAGTGGGATATGATCTCCTGGTGTGCCTGTTTGCTTAAAGCGCAGTATTGGGGTGGGAGTTACCCGATTTTCCAGGTGTTGTGTGTCTCAGTTCCCCTGGCTAGGAAAAGGGATTCCCTTCCCCCTTGCGCTTCCCAGGTGAGGCAATGCCTCGCCCTGCTTCAGCTCTCGCAGGTCGGGCTGCAGCAGCTGACCAGCACCGATCGTCCGGCACTCCCCAGTGAGATGAACCCAGTACCTCAGTTGAAAATGCAGAAATCACCGGTCTTCTGTGTCGCTCGCGCTGTGAGTTGGAGACTGGAGCTGTTCCTATTCGGCCATCTTGCTCCGCCCCACCACATTCCTTTCATAATTTTAGCTCATTCAGTCACACAATGCCTTCTTCTTTTTTTTTTTTTTTTTTTTTTTGAGACGGAGTCTCATTCTATACCCCAGGCTGGAGAGCAGTGGCGCGATCTCGGCTCACTGCAAGCTCCGCCTCCTGGGTTCACATCATTCTCCTGCCTCAGCCTCCCGAGTAGCTGGGACTACAGGCACCTGCCACCACGCCGGGCTAATTTTTGTATTTTTAGTAGAGACGGGGTTTCACCGTGTTAGCCAGGATGGTCTCGATCTCCTGACCTCGTGATCTGCCCGCCTCGGTCTCCCAAAGTGCTGGGATTACAGGCGTGAGCCACCGCGCCCGACTCACAATGCCTTCTTAGAATTAAGGAGGACGTATATTGGGAGGTAAACTTTTCTCATAGGTTATACACCAGGTAGACTTACACTGACCCTCATCACCAGGTAGACCTATACTGACCTTCATCTTCAGGGAGACTGTGGCTGTGCAGATCTTGAGGCTAGAATAATTTCTCACTGAGACAATGGAGAGTACTTAAATCAAGGAAACAAGTAGAGCCAAGAACTCTGTGGAAACCAGTGTCAGAAAAGCCTGAAGAAAGTGAGTCTCAAGGATCCACATCCAAGGGGTCAAGACAGATTCAGGTGCTGAGGTTTCTATTATGTGTTAAGCACTGTACTAGGCATTGGGGTTTTACATCAGTTGAGCAAAATAAGGCCCCAACTGCATTTCAAACAAATATATTAGTTGGTGATACTTATGATGAATTATCAGGATATAATATAGAGTGATGCAAGGGGAAAGTGGTAGTAGCTATTTTAGAAAATCTCTAGAGAAAATGTTTCAGGTCCTTAAATAAGTTTGGTGTTTGAAGAACAGCAAGAAAGTTAGTGAGGCTGAGGGAAAGTGGCTGGGAGCAGAAGTTGAAGCTGAAAAGGCAAGGAAGGGCTAGATCCTGTAGGGCCTTTTTAGACCTTAGTAAAAAGTTTGATTTTGCTCCAAGTATGATGAGAAGCCACTTGAAGATTTTGAGCAGGAAAGAATTGTGATCTACCTTATTAAAAACAAAACAAAACAAAACAAAAAATAACTGGCTGCTGGTGCAGAATGGACTTTAAGGGGACAAGAGTGGAAACAAGTAAACAAATAAGGAGGCTACTGCAAGTGTCCAGACGAAAGATTGTAGTGGTTTGGACCAGAGTGGAGTTAGTAGAGGTGATTAGAAAGGATTAGATTTGGGTTATATTTTGAAGATAGAACTGATGGTAAGCCTTGCTCAGGTGGAAGATAAAGAAAAGAAGGAGTCAACACTAAAAACTGAGACCAGAAGCCAGATCTTCTTACTTGTAGGTCAGCGCTTGGAGTGTCGTTCGACTCCAGGATTAAAGCAATAGTCATCATTTATTGCACTCTTACTGTGTAGTATGTACCTTACTTATATTATTAACAGCCATCCCATAAAGTATCTGTTAGTATCCCCATTTCCAAGATTTGGAAACTAGAGTTCAAAGAGGTGAAGTTAATTGCCTAAAGTCACAAAGGCTACCAACTTGGGATTTCAACCTACGTCTTTTGAACTACAAAGCCTGTGCTCTTTCTATTATACCACTGATTTTCAAACCTTTTCATAAAAGCAGAATCTTTTTTCAAACAAGGTTGCACATGGAAACCTAATACATAAACAAACAAACAAACAAAAAACAGAATTCCCTTTGTTGAAGCATAGGTGAAGCACCTAGTACCCTATACACTAGGTCCTTCTTAATAACAGCTCCTTTCTTAATAACAGCTGACAATATTCTGTGGCCAGCATTGAGCTAAACACTTGTGAAAGGAAAATAAATCTTGGGGCCCCAAAAATCACTAAGCTAAAGGGAAAATCAAACTGGGAACTGCTGAGGGCAAACCTGCTTCCCATTCTATTCAAAGTCATCCCTTTGCTTAATGAGATAAATGTATATTGAGATAAATTGTGATTGTCTCTCTGAGAGGCTAATCAGAAACTCAAAATAATTCTTCCCATGACCTGGAAGCCCCCACCCCACTTCCACTTCAGACCAAACCAATGTTCATCTTACATCTGTTGACTGATGTCTCATGTCTCCTTAAAATGTGCAAAATCAAACTGTGCTCTGACCACCTTGTGCACATGTCGTCAGGACCTCCTGAGGCTATGTCCTCAACCTTGGCAAGATAACTTTCTAAATTAACTGAATCCTGCCTCAGATATTTGGTGTTCAGGCACTTAACATGTATCAACTCATTTAATCTTCACAACAGTCCCATGAGTTACAGGCTGTTATTGTCACTATTTTTCGATGAGGAAATGGAGGTCCAGAGAGGTTGAGTGATTTGCTTAAGGCCACAGACTTAGTAAATGATGGAGCTGGATTTCAAACCCAGGCAGCCTGGCTCCATAGCCTGTGACATGAACCACACTGCCTCCAAATGTACCTGCAGGGAACTCCTAGGCATATCCTAAGCACATTTTGAAAACCACAGCTGGCGTGGTGGCTCATGCCTGTAATCCCATCACTTAGGGAGACCGAGGTGGGCAGATCACCTGAGGTCAGGAGTTCAAGACCAGCCTGGCCAACGTGGTGAAACTACGTCTCTACTAAAAACACAAAAATTGATCAAACAGTAAGAGGGCGTGCCCAAGAAGGCCTAATAGGAACAGCTTCAGCCTTGAGCTTCCAGCGTGAGTGACACAGAAGACGGGTGATTTTTACATTTTCAACTGAGGTACCGGGCTCATCTCACTGGGGCATGTCGGACAGTTGGTGCTGGTCTGAGGGTGCAGACTGACCAGCGAGAGCTGAAGCAGGGCAAGGCATCGCCTTACTTGGGAAGTGCAAGGGGGAAGGGAATTCCTTTTCCTAGCCAAAGGAAATTGAGACACATAACACTTGGAAAATCGGGGAACTCCACCCTAACACTGTGCTTTACTGGGGTCTTAGCAAAAGATACACCAGGAGATTATATTCCACACCTGGCCCAGAGGGTCGCACACCCACGGAGCCTCCCTCATTGCTAGTACAGCAGTCTGAGATCTAACAGCAAGGTGGCAGTGAGGCTAAGGGAGGGGCACCTGCCATTGCTGAGGCTTAAGAAGATAAACAAAGCCGCCGGGAAGCTCAAATTGGGTGGAGCCCACCACAGCTCAAGGAGGCCTGCCTGCCTCTGTAGACTCCACCTCTGGGAACAGGGCATAGCTAAACAAAGAGCAGCAGAAACCTCGGCAGAGGTAAATGTCCCTGTCTGACAGCTTTGAAGAGAGCAGTGGATCTCCCAGCACAAAGGTTGAGATCTGAGAATGAACAGACTGCCTGCTCAAGTGGGTCCCTGACCCCTGAGTAGCCTAACTGGGAGACATCCCTCACTAGGTGCAGACCAAAACCTCACACCTCACATGGCTGGGTACACCCCTGAGACGAAGCTTCCAGAGCAAGAATCAGACAGCAACACTCACTGTTCAGCAATATTGTATCTTCTGCAGCCTCCGCTGCTGATACCCAGGCAAACAGGGTCTGGAGTGGACCTCAGGCAAACTCCAACAGCCCTGCAGCTGAGGGTCCTGACTGTTAGAAGGAAAACTAACAAACAGAAAGGACACCCACACCAAAACTCCATCAGTACGTCACCATCATCAAAGACCAAAGGCAGATAAAACCACAAAGATAGGGAAAAAGCAGTGCAGAAAAGCTGAAAATTCAAAAAATCAGAGCACATCTCCCCCTCCAAAGGAATGCAGCTCATCACAAGTAATGGAACAAAGCTGGACAGAGAATGACTTTGACGTGTCGAGAGAAGAAGGCTTCAGTCAATCACATTTCTCAGGGTTAAAGGAGGAACTATGTAACCAGCACAAAGAAACTAAAAATCCTTGAAAAAAGATTTGACGAATGGCTAACTAGAATAACCAATGTAGAGAAGTCCTTAAGAGAACTGATAGAGATGAAAACCATAGAGAACTACGTGACAAATGCACAAGCTTCAGTAACTGACTCCATCAATTGGAAGAAAGAGTATCAGCGATTGAAAATCAAATGAATGAAATGAAGCGAGAAGAGAAGTGTAGAGAAAAAAGAGTAAAAAGAAATGAACAAAGTCTCCAAGAAATATGGGATTATGTGAAAAGACCAAATCTACATCTGATTGGTGTGCCTGAAAATGATGGGGAAAATGGAACCAAGTGGGAAAACACTCTGTAGGATATCATCCAGGAGAAATTCCCCAATCTAGCAAGGCAGGCCAACTTTCAAATTCAGGAAATACAGAGAACGCCACAAAGATACTCCTCAAGAAGAGCAACTCCAAGACACATAATTGTCAGATTCACCAAAATTGAAATGAAGGAAAAAATGTTAAGGGCAGCCAAAGAGAAAGGTCGGGTTACCCACAGAGGGAAGCCCATCAGACTAACAGCAGATCTCTTGGCAGAAATTCTACAAGCCAGAAGAGAGTGGGGGGCAGTATTCAACATTCTTAAAGAAAAGAATTTTCAACCCAGAATTTCATATCCAGCCAAACTAAGTTTCATAAATGAAAGAGAAATAAAATCCTTTAGAGACAAGCAAATGCTTAGAGATTTTGTCACCACCAGGACTGCCCTACAAGAGATCCTGAAGGAAGCACTAAACATGGAAAGGAACAACAGGTACCAGCCATTGCAAAAACATGCCAAAATGTAAAGTCCATCGATGCTAGGAAGAAACTGCATCAACTAGCAAGCAAAATAACCAGCTAATATCATAATGACAAGATCAAGTTCACACATAACAATCTTAACCTTAAATGTAAATGGACAAAATGGTCCAATTAAAAGACACAGACTGGCAAATTCGATAAAGAGTCAAGACCCATCAGTTTGCTGTATTCAGGAGACCCATCTTACATGCAGAGACACACATAGGCTCAAAATAAAGGGATGGAGGAAGATCTACCAAGCAAGTGGAAAACAAAACAAAAGAAAAAAAAAACAGGTGCTGCAATCCTAGTCTCTGATAAAACAGACTTTAAATCAAAGATCAAAAGAGACAAAGAAGACCATTACATAATGGTAAAGGGATCAATTCAACAGGAAGAGCTAACTATCCTAAATATATATGTACCCAATACAGGAGCACCCAGATTCATAAAGCATGCCCTTAGAGACTTACAAAGACTCCCATACAATAATAATGAGAGACTTTAACACCCCACTGTCAACATTAGACAGATCAACGAGACAGAAAGTTAACAAGGATATATCCAGGAATTGAACTCAACTCTGCACCAAGAGGAGCTAATAGACATCTACAGGACTCTCCACCCCAAATCAACAGAATATACATTCTTCTCAGCACCACATCACACTTATTCCAAAATTGATCACATAGTTGGAAGTAAAGCACTCCTCAGCAAATGTAAAAGAACACAAATTATAACAAACTGCCTCTCAGACCACAGTGCAATCAAACTAGAACTCAGGACTAAGAAACTCAATCAAAACCGCTCAACTACATGGAAACTGAACAAACTGCTCCTGAATGACTACTGGGTACATAACAAAATGAAGGCAGATATAAAGATGTTCTTTGAAACCAGTGAGAACAAAGATACAACATACCAGAATCTCTGGGACACATTTAAAGCAGTGTGTAGAGGGAAATTTATAGCACTAAATGCCCACAAGAGAAAGCAGGAAAGACCTAAATTGATACCCTAACATCACAATTAAAATAACTAGAGAAGCAAGAGCAAATACATTCAAAAGCTAGCAGAAGGCAAGAAATAACTAAGATCAGAGCAGAACTGAAGGAGATAGAGACACAAAAAACCCTCCAAAAAATCAACGAATCCAGGAGCTGGTTTTATGAAAAGATCAACAAAATTGATAGACCACTAGCAAGACTATTAAAGAAGAAAAGAGAGAAGAATCAAATAGATGCAATAAAAAATGATAAAGGGGATATCACCACCGACCCCACAGAAATACAAACTACCATCAGAGAATACTATGAACAACTCTACACAAATAAACTAGAAAACCTAGAAGAAATGGATAATTTCCTAGACACTTACACTCTCCCAAGGCTAAACCAGGAAGAAGTTGAATCCCTGAATAGACCAATAGCAGGCTCTGAAATTGAGGCAATAATTAATAGCCTACCAACCAAAAAAAGTCCAGGATCAGACAGATTCACAGCCGAATTCTACCAGAAGTACAAGGAAGAGTTGGTACCATTCCTTCTGAAACTATTTCAATTAATAGAAAAAGAGGGAATCCTCCCTAACTCATTTTACAAGGCCAACATCATCCTGATACCAAAGCCTGGCAGAGATACAACAAAAAAAGAGAATTTTAGACAATATCCCTGATGAACATCGATGCAAAAATCCTCAATAAAATACTGGCACACCGAATCCAGCAGCATATCAAAAAGCTTATCCACCATGATCAAGTGGGCTTCATTCCTGGTATGCAAGGCTTGTCCAACATATGCAAATCAACAAACATAATCCAGCATATAAACAAATCCAAAGACAAAAACCCCATGATTATCTCAATAGATGCAGAAAAGGCTTTTGACAAAATTCATAGCCCTTCATGCTAAAAACTCTCAAAAAATTCGGTATTGATGGAACGTACCTCAAAATAATAAGAGCTATTTTTGACAAACCCACAGCCAATATTGTACTGAATGGGCGAAAACTGGAAGCATTCCCTTTGAAAACTGGCACAAGACAGAGATGCCCTCTCTCACCACTCCTATTCAACATAGTGTTGGAAGCTCTGGCTAGAGCAATCAGGCAAGAGAAAGAAATCAAGGGTATTCAGTTAGGAAAAGAAGAAGTCACATTGTCCCTGTTTGCACATGACATGATTGTATATTTAGAAAACCTCATCGTCTCAGCCCAAAATCTCCCTAAGCTGATAAGCAACTTCAGCAAAGTTTCAGGATAAAAAATCAAAGTGCAAAAATCACAAGCATTCTTATACACCAGTAACAGACAAATAGAGAGCCAAATCATTAATGAATCAACAGAACAAAGCTGGAGGCATCATGCTACCTGACTTCAAACTATAATACAAGGCTACGGTAACCAAAACAGCATGGTACTGGTACCAAAACCGAGATACAGACCAATGGAACAGAACAGAGTCCTCAGAAATAATACCACACATCTACAGCCATCTGATCTTTGACAAACATGAGAAAAACAAGAAATGGGAAAAGGATTCCCTATTTAATAAATGGTGCTGGGAAAATTGGCTAGCCATAAGTAGAAAGCTGAAACTGGATCATTTCCTTACTGCTTATACGAAAATTAATTCCAGATGCATTAGAGACTTAAATGTTAGACTTAAAACCATAAAAACCCTCGAAGAAAACCTAGGTAATACCATTCAGGACACAGGCATGAGCAAGGATTTCATGTCTAAAACACCAAAAGCAATGGCAACAAAAGCCAAAATTGACAAATGGGATCTAATTAAACTAAAGAGCTTCTGCACAGTAAAAGAAACTACCATCAGAGTGAACAGGCAACCTACAGAATGGGAGAAAATTTTTGCAATCTACTCATCTGCCAAAGGCTAATATCCAGAACCTATAAAGAACTCAAACAAATTTACAAGAAAAAATCGAACAATCCCGTCAAAAAGTGAGCAAGGGATATGAACAGACACGTCTCAAAAGAAGACATTCATACAGCAAACAGACACCTGGAAAAAATGCTCATCATCACTTGCCATCAGAGAAATGCAAATCAAAACCACAATGAGATACCATCTCACACCAGTTAGAATGGCAACCATTAAAAAATCAGGAAACAACAGGTGCTGGAGAGGATGTGGAGAAATAGGAACACTTTTACACAGTTAGTGGGACTGTAAACTAGTTCAACCATTGTGGAAAACAGTGTGGCGATTCCTCAACGATCTAGAACTAGAAATACCATTTGACCCAGCCATGCCATTACTGGGGATATACCCAAAGGATTATAAATCATGCTACTATAAAGACACATGCACATGTATGTTATTGCGGCACTCTTCACAATAGCAAAGACTTAGAATCAACCCAAATGTCCATCAGTGACAGATTGGATTAAGAAAATGTGGCTCATACACACCATGGAATACTATGCAGCCATCAAAAAGGATGAGTTTGTGTCCTTTGTAGGGACATGGATGCAGCTGGAAAGCATCATTCTCAGCAAACTATTGCAAGAACAGAAAACCAAATACCACATAGGTGGGAAATGACAATGAGATCACTTGAACACAGGAAAGGGAACATCACACACCGGGTCCTATTGTGGGGAGGGGGTGGGGGAAGGGATAGTATTAGGAGATATACCTAATGTAAATGATGAGTTAATGGGTGCAGCCCACCAACATGGCCCATATATGCATATGTAACAAACCTGCACATTGTGCACATGTACCCTAGAACTTAAAGTATAATAATAATAAAAAAAACACACACAAAAATTAGCTGTGCTTGATGCTAGGTGCCTGTGATCTTAGTTACTCGGGAGGCTGTGGCAGGAGAATCGCTTGAACCTGAAGGCAGAGTTTGCAGTGAGCCAAGATCTCGCCACTTCGCCACTGCATTCCAGCCTGGATGACAGAGTGAGACTCTGTCTCAAAAAACAAAACAAAACAAAAACAAAAACAAACAAGCAAAAACAAAACAAAACAAAACAGAGAGAGAGAGAAAAGAAAAAAAATCCACCACACTACCTTCATACTTAGTCAATACAATAGAATGCACCCTTCCCATCAATGTCACCCTTCACCATGGCATATTTGTCCATATTCATTCTTGCCTTTATGTCTTTGCTTATGCTGTTTTCCTACCTGGAACATCCTACCTGTTCAAGTGATGTAAATTGTTCTCCATCCTTCAAAGTATGCTCAAATCTGACTTCCTTCAGGAAGTTTCCTCTGAAAACTTGAGTCCTCAATGACTTCCTTCTTCTTTGACAACCTGCGTATGGAGTCTGAATTACGTAATAAGGTTTTGCATTATTCTTCAATGCAGTGATTTACAAATTGTATTCCAGGAAGCCATAGCGTTCAATAGAGATGCCTCAGGGACTTCCCGGGAAGAGATAGGGAGCCAAGCAGATAGGACTCGAGGCTTCCAGGCTTGACATCTTGTTCCACTAAAAGCCATTTCTTTTTTTTTTTTTTTTTTTTTTTTTGAGACGGAGTCTCGCTCTGTCGCCCAGCCCAGGCTGGAGTGCAGTGGCGCGATCTCGGCTCACTGCAAGCTCCGCCTCCCGGGTTCACGCCATTCTCCTGCCTCAGCCTCCCGAGTAGCTGGGACTACAGGCGCCCACAACCGCGCCCGGCTAATTTTTTGTATTTTTAGTAGAGACGGGGTTTCACCGTGGTCTCGATCTCCTGACCTTGTGATCCGCCCGCCTCGGCCTCCCAAAGTGCTGGGATTACAGGCGTGAGCCACCGCGCCCGACCCTGTTCAAGTGATGTAAATTGTTCTCCATCCTTCAAAGTATGCTCAAATCTGACTTCCTTCAGGAAGTTTCCTCTGAAAACTTGAGTCCTCAATGACTTCCTTCTTCTTTGACAACCTGCGTATGGAGTCTGAATTACGTAATAAGGTTTTGCATTATTCTTCAATGCAGTGATTTACAAATTGTATTCCAGGAAGCCATAGCGTTCAATAGAGATGCCTCAGGGACTTCCTGGGAAGAGATAGGGAGCCAAGCAGATAGGACTCGAGGCTTCCAGGCTTGATTTTATCTGTTTTTCAGATATGGCTTTCACATAAAGTATTTTATGAATAAAGGGTCTGCTAAAATCAACCACAAGGTAAAAGTGTAAAAATCTGCTGCTCCTTTTCAAGATGTTTTACCTCCCAAATATTAGACTGAACCACAAAAAGTGTCATTTTTATAGGTCAACAGCAGTCAAATACCAACAATTTTTGTGGTTCAAATTTGTATTCCTGTTGTTTCCTGAATTGTCCAGCACAGGTTGGAAGATAGTCACAGAAGGCTTTAAATTGAATCTGTAGTGGCAACCGGATCCTATTTCATGTAGACATTTGTCTAGGCAACTATTTGAGGATCAGTAGAAAGATCTGGGGAGGAGATGAGATACACATATACTGAAAATGATGGTTGGGGCCAGTGAATATTCCATGGCCTCTAAAGGTATTTCATTTCAGCTGCTGAGTGAGTTTTAAGCTATTTGAAGGGTCCAATTAACCCAGGAATAGGTGTGGGAGCAGGGTGTCCCCTGTAAATGCAAAACCATTGAAATATGATGCTACACATTTCTTAAAAGTGGTCTTTGAATATTCTCTTCCAAAGGCATATTTTGCATAATGCAGCTGGGTTGTATGAAAAAAAAAAAAAGATTTTTTTCAGAAGCCCTTGGAGGATGATCTCATTTGTTTTCATTAGATTTGCATAAGAAATAATTATTTGCACAAGTGGAACTACCATTGCAAAGGGCTTTTTACAGAAGCATGATTTTTTCCCCTTTTTTACTATTATTGTTCTGTGGTACATGTGCAGAACGTGCAGGTTTGTTACATATGTATACACATGCCATGGTGGCTTGCTGCACCCATCAACCCGTCATTGAAATTAGGTATTTCTCCTAATGCTATCCCTCCCCTAACCCCCAACAACCCAACACACCCAACTCGGTGTGTAATGTCCCCCTTCCTGTGTCCATGTGTTCTCATTGTTCAACTCTCACTTATGAGTGAGAACATGCAGTGCTTGGTTTTCTGTTCTTGTGTTAGTTTTCTGAGAATGATGGTTTCCAGCTTCATCCATGTCCCTGCAAAGGATATGAACTCAACCTTTTTTATGGCTGCATAGTATTCCATGGTGTATATGTGTCACATTTTCTTAATCCAGTCTATCATTGATGGGCATTTGGGTTGGTTTCAAGTCTTTGCTATTCTGAACAGTGCCACAATAAACACATGTGTGCATGTGTCTTTATAGTAGAATGATTTATAATCTTTTGGGTATACACCCAGTAATAGGATTGCTGGGCCAAATGGCATTTCCAGTTCTAGATCTTTGAGGAATTGCCACACTATCTTCCACAATGATTGAACTAATTTACACTCCCTCCAATAGTGTAAAAGCAAGTGTTCCTATTTCACCACATCCTCTCCAACGTCTGTTGTTTCCTGACTTTTTAATAATCGCCATTCTAACTGGTGTGAGATGGTATCTCATTGTGGTTTTGATTTGCATTTCTCTAATGATCAGTGATGATGAGCTTTGTTTCATATGTTTGTTGGCTGCATAAATGTCTTCTTTTGAGAATTGTCTGTTCATACCCTTCAGTCACTTTTTGATGGGGTTGTTTTTTTTCTTGTAAAATTGTTTAAGTTCTTTGTAGATTCTTTGACAGATGGATAGATTGCAAAAATTTACTCCCATTCTGTAGGTTGCCAGTTCACTCTGATGATTGTTTGTTTGTTTGTTTGTTTTTTACTGTGCAGAAGCTCTTTAGATCCCATTTATCAATTTTGGCTTTTGTTGCCATTGCTTTTTGTGTTTTCACCATGAAGTCTTTGCCACGCCTATGTCTTGAATGGTATTGCCTAGGATTTCTTCTAGGGTTTTTATGGTTTTGGACCTTACGTTTAAATCTTTAATCCATCTTGAGTTAATTTTTGTATAAGGTGTAAGGAAGGGATCCAGTTTCAGTTTTCTGCATATGGCTAGCCATTTTTCCCAGCACCATTTATTAAATTGGGAATCCTTTCTCCATTGCTTGTTTTCTGTCAGGTTTGTCAAATATCAGATGGTTGTAGGTGTGTGGTATTATTTCTGAGGGCTCTGTTCTGTTTCATTGGTTTATATCTCTGTTTTGGTACCAGTACCATGCTGTTTCGGTTACTGTAGCCTTGTAGTATAGTTTGAAGGCATATAGCGTGATACCTCCCAGTTTTGTTCTTCTTGCTTAAGATTGTCTTGGCTATGTGGGCTCTTTTTTGGTTTCATATGAAATTTAAAGTAATTTTTTTTTTTCTAACTCTGTGAGAAAAAGTCAATGGTTGCTTGATGGGGATAGCATTTAATCTATAAATTAGTTTGGGCAGTATGGCCATTTTCATGATATTGTTTTTTTCCTATCCATGAGCATGGAATGTTTTTCCATTTTTTCGTGCCCTTTCTTATTTCCTTGAGCAGCGGCTTGTCGTTCTCCTTGAAGGGGTTCTTCACATCCATTGTAAGTTGGATTCCTAGGTATTTTATTCTCTTTGTAGCAATTGTGCATAGGAGTTCACTCATGATTTAGCTCTCTGTTTGTTTGTTATTGGTGTATAAGAATGCTTGTGATTTTTGCACATTGATTTTGTATCCTGAGGCTTTGCTGAAGTTGCTTATCAGCTTAAGGAGACTTTGGACTGAGATGATGGGGCTTTCTAAATATACAATCACGTCATCTGCAAACAGAGACAATTTGACTTCCTATTTTCCTATTTGAACACCCTTTATTTCTTTCTCTTGCCTGATTGCCTTGTCCAGAACTTCCAATACTATGTCGAATGGAGTGGTGAGAGAGGGCATACTTGCCTTGTGCCGATTTTCAAAGCAAATGCTTCCAGTTTTTTGTCATTTTGTCATTTTGTCCATTTTGTCATTTCTATAATATTGGCTGTGGGTTTGTCATAAATAGCTATTATGTGGAAACACGTTCCATTGATACCTAGTTTATTGAGAGTTTTCAGCATAAAGGGCTGTTGAATTTCGTTGAAGACCTTTTCTGCATCTATAAAGATAATCATCTTGGTTTTTGTCATTGGTTCTGTTTATGTGATGGATTACGTTTATTGATTTGCATATGTTGAACCAGCCTTACATCCCAGGGATGAAGCCTTCTTGACCGTGGTGGATAAGCTTTTTGATGTGCTTTTGGATTCAGTTTGCTGGTATTTTATTGAGGAGTCTTGCATTGATGTTCATTAGGGACATTGGCCTGAAATTTTCTTTTTTGTTGTGTCTCTGCCAGGCTTTGTTATCAGGATGATGCTGGCCTCATAAAATGAGTTATGGAGGATTCTCTCCTTTTCTACTGTTTGTAATAGTTTCAGAAGGAATGGTACCATCTCCTCTTTGTACCTGTGGTAGAATTTGGCTGTGAATCCATCTGGTCCTGGACTTTTTTTGGTTGGTAGGCTATTAATTACTGCCTCAATTTCTCAATTTGTTATTGGTCTATTCAAGGATTCGACTTCTTCCTGATTTAGTCTTTGGAGGGTGTATGTGTCCAGGATTTTTTCCTTTTATTCTAGATTTTCTAGTTAATTTGCATAGAGGTGTTTATAGTATTCTCTTATCATAGTTTGTATTTCTGAGAGGTCAGTGGTGATATTCTCATTGTCATTTCTGATTCTATTTGATTATTTTTTCCTTTATGGTGAACAAATAAAAATATGTCATCCCCAAATATATTTATCTGACAAATTTTGAGTCTCTGCTCAGAGAGCCAGTAAACAGAAGTAACCCTGCCTAGTCGTCTTTTGTGGGGGAGATTTGTGTCTATGAGAGAATGCATTGATAAAACTGGGTTTTCTTTAAGGCCTTCCCTTATCAAAATTTAGGGAAGATTAACAGAATCTGGCACCTTTAAAAGTCTAAAAGAAATATCTGACATCCATTTTCTATGAGGGATGCTACCTGTGAGGTTTCATCTACCTCACAATACTACATTTGCTAGCCACTCCTCCTCTCATAACCTGTCCTGACCACTATCACATGATTTATCATTGTAACCTGTTTTTCACTATGATTTGAGTCCCATTATTTCTGTAACTTCAAGATGGCATGCTTCTGCACCCCACTGGGGGGATGGGAGTAGTCACTCTGTGGTTGTCCCCCATGTGCATATTAATTAAATTGTATGCCTTTTCTGAAATTAATCTGCCTTTTGTGAGTTGATTTTTCAATGGTTTTCAGTTGGATTTTCAGAGGTCAAAGAGAAAGTTTTCCTTTGGACTCTACAATAGCAATGTCTGGCAGTGTCATTACCTCAGTCAGTACTTAGCAACTGCTAAGGAAAGTGCTGATTCTCAAAGGATTGTAGACCTCTTTGTGTATGTAAAGTGCAAACTCCAGTATTCTACTGATCCCTTTACCGTACTATAAATTAAGACCCAGCTCTCAATAGTACCAGCTAAAGCTATGCTGCTGCCAGGCCAGCAGAGGGAGGACAAGTACAGAGCACTACATTTTCCCAGCTGGAGGGGAGTGGAAGCATGAAGAGCCAGAAAAACAACCATTTCCAAAATTTTAAGGATCCTCACAAGATCCCATGTGGTGGTCAGAGCATGTGTATGTCTAAATCTATTTAACCAGTGAGGAACGGATCTCAGGGAGGTGAAGAGACTGAGCACCTTTCTCAGAGGCTTCTGAGTTTCTCCAAAGAAGCAGAAGACAGGAGACTGACTTTCATTTTCTTAATAGTTTTTTAATTATTATTATACTTTAAATTCTAGGGTACATGTGCACAACGTGCAGGTTTGTTACATATGTAGGACTTGGAGAAAATATTCACAATACATGTACCTGACAATGGATGATTATATTATGCAAAGGATATGTGTATATTAACAGAATATAGATATACAAAGAGCACCTACGACTCAGTTACACAAAGACAAAATACAAAATAGGGCCAAAGACTTAAATAGATATTTCACCAAAGAAGATACATGAATGGTCATTATTGGCACGTGAAAAGATGCTTAACATTGTTAATTACCAGAAAATGCAAATGTAATCCACAATGAGACATTACTTTGTACCCACTAAAGTGGCTAAGACAAAATGGACTGACAATATTAAGTGATGGTGAGGATATGAAGCAGCTAGAATTCTTATGCATTGCTGCTGAAAATGCAAAATGGTACAACCACTTTGGAAAACTTTGGTAGTTTATGATGAAGTTAAACATACATCTACCTTATGACTTGCAATTTTACTCCTAGGCATTTACTCAAGAAAAATGAAAGCATATGTCCATATAAAGATGTGAAAAGAATATTTTAAAATGCTCTACTCATAATGGCCCCAAACTAGAAAAAATCCAAATGCCTGTCAATACAAGAATGGATAAAAGATTGTGGATATCCATATTTAACCAAAAAAACTAGACAAAAGATTACATACAATATAATTCTGTATATCTGATATTCCAGAACAGGCAAAACTAATCAATAGTGAAAGAAAGCAGATCAGTGGCTGCCTAGGGCAGGGATTTATTCCCTAGAGGGTAGCAAAGTTAATTATAAGGGAACACAAAGAAAATATTCTGGAGTGATGGAAATATTCTGTATCTTGCTGGGACAGTGGTTACATGTGTGTATACATTTATTAAAACACATCAACCAGGAAAAAAAAAAAAGAAGCAGAAGACAGGATAGCCATGGAAGGAGTTGAGAAAGAGCTTGCCGACTAGGTCTCTACAGGAAGAGGATAGAATCCTGCATATGGGAGCTAGAGCTGGCAGGGCTCAGGAAATACCCCAATCCCAAAGAATGCCTATAGAGTGAGGTTCAAGAATTGAGGTATAGAGGAACAGAATTTTTATGATGGAGACAGGCAGATCTGACTTAATATTTGTGGTGCTATGAGCTAGATGTGTAACCTCAGACAAGTTATTTTTGCCTCTCTGAGACTATTGTCTCACTTATAAAATTAGGACAATACTACTAATCTCATGCAATTATTTTGAGGACAAAAAGTTCAATGTATGTGCAGTACCTGGCAAAAAGTAGGCATTCAGTAAATGATGGCTACTATTGTGCAAGCACCCAGCAGCCAGCAGTGTGGAATATTTCAGTAGGTCCTCTCACACAGAAACCTGGGAGGACTGGGCTCCTGACACCAGGGAGGGGAAAGAACTTGCCAGGTATTTTGACTCCCAGGTCTGGGCTCTTTCTGCTGCTCTGAGGGAGGTAATAACATTAAAGAGGCTCTGTTTCTGCTGGCTGTTACCCTTAGTTGCTGAAAGGAAATGAGAAAAGAAAAGGACTCTTGTCTGAGGAATGCAAGTCCTTTTAGATTATCAGGCCCTGAGAGACATTCAAATGAGACAGCAATCACGTCCTACTCCTCCCTTTGAGCTATGTATTCATCTCTTAAAACTGCTCACCATTGCCACAAACAGCTAGAAACTAACCTAATAAGGCCACACCAGACACTATGACATATACCCTATAGCTTAACAATGTTATTAATACTAATCAGGCCAAATATAATGTTATAATTTATTTTACAAATAAATTACTCCTACAAAAATGTATCTGTAGTGAAAAAAGACTGAAAAAATGTTTTAAAACCCCTATAGTGTACCTGTTATTTAGTTCTAGCCTTGTCCATTGTTTTTAAGTTTCATTATTTGCCTACTTCCTGACTATGAGTCTCTTAAGAAAACCTACATTTCGTTTTCTTCATGTTTTTAATTGACTCCTCAATAAAATAGTTTTTTTTCATTCTAACATACAAATTTTCTTTTTGTTATAATCCACATCTATAGTTCCTTAACTTCCTAAAAAACTAAATTCATAGTTCCTCAAAGATTCTACACTCAGCAACAGCCATAAATCAATAACTTTGACAGAACTACCCAGAAATGAGCCTTCCTGGCAATGAGAGACATCTCAACACTCAAATTTTGACCATCAATATGAATATTTCGATCTGGTGAGAGCTAAAGGGAAAATATAGAAGGGATGCAGAGTATAGATCTGGGTCAGTGGGATTCATAATGATAGCAGCAGGAGGCAGCCAAATGCCTAGGCAGATGGAGTGGGTCCCCAGTGAAACCCCACCTTCTAGCAAAAGAGAGTTTAAAGCCTGAAAGCCAAGCTACAAGTCAAATCCACGAACCAGATTGAGAACATGTCTCCCGTTTTGACACACATTCTTCTGATTGATTCCCACCCTTCACCTATTTTACATTTCCCTTCTCGTTCCAAGTTAGTTTTCTACGCTGTCATGTCCATCTTTGAGTGGTTTCTTTACGTTAACCATTTTTGCATACTCACAAACCAATCAGCATGCACTCCCCATTCTGAGTCCATAAAAAGCCCCAGACTCAGCCACACTGAAAGAAAAACCACCTGATTACGGGGATGGGCGACCACCTCCCATGTCCTCTCTCTGCTAAGAGCTGTTCTGTGGCTCAAGAAAATTCTTCTCTGCCCATCTTCACCCTTCTAATTGTCAGTGTAACCTCACTCTTCTCGGACGTGGAACAAGAGTTCGGGAACTGCAGAATGTAGGTACAATCTATAACACAGACAGGCCAAGTAGGCAGGGTGCCTCGAGTGGCAGTCTTAAGGACAAGCAACCCCCAGGCATGGGGGCATTGCCATCCATGGAGGTCCCTGGTTGACAAAGTGGCTGAGAAAAATCCTGCATCAATAACATATGCATCACATATTCTTAAGCAATAATAGATACTAATTGTCAAATGCCTACCCTTTGCCAGGCATTCCACATACATTATGTTTTTCTCCTCCAGAGAATTATATGTGATAAGTAGTATTAAACTTTATGTGTGTGTGTTTGTGTGTCATATTCAAGTAATAAGGTAAATTCAGTCAGTGGGCCAGGAGTAAGTGAAATGAGAATTGTGAGCAGCACCTTGGTGTGGAGGGAAGAATACTTGTAATCTTCTGGTAAGATCTATATTTTTTAAGTTCATATTTTGAATAGGTAAAAAACACTAATAACATAAAATCCAAACTATAAAAATATATATAGTAAATAGAAAGTTTCCCTCCCTCTCCTGTACCTAAGTCACATCAAATTCACTTTCCTGGAAAAAATCACTATTATGGTTTCTTAAATTTCCACACAAATGATAGCATACCTATAACATGCTGCTTTGCATCTTGCTTTTTAAACTTAAATTATTCTGCAACAGCAGATAGAGTTCATACTTGTCAATGGCTGCATAGTACTCTATCATACAGATAGATGTACCGTAATTTATTTAAAGAGACTCCTGATAGACATTTAGGTTGTTTATAAACTACACTTCAGTGAATCTCCTTGTATATCCATAACGTGCAAGTACACCTGTGAGATAAATTCCCACAAGTGGAATTGCTGGGTCAAGGGATATGCACATAAAAAATCTTGATATAGACAAAATGTCCACTATAGAGGTTGTTCTCAATTTATATTCGCACTGGCCATGTATAAAAATGACTGTTTCTTTATATACTTGCTAATACAGTGCTTATAAACATTTTCATTTATGCCAATATGATAGATGAAAAATGATATAGCACAGTTTGATTTTGCTTTCCTCTTATTATGATGAGATTATAAGCATCTTTTATGTATTTAAAAGACACTTGTATTTCCTTTTGTATAAACTGTTCTATTAATATATTTTGCCAATTTTTTTGTCACTGAGTTTTTGATCTTATTCCTATGAGTTGTAGGAGCTTTTATTTTTTGAGATAGGGTCTAGCTCTGTTAATCAGGTTGGAGTATAGTGGTGCAATCTCTGCTCACTGCAGATCCTCCTCCTGAGCTCAAGCTGTCCTCTCACCTCAGCCTCCTGAGTAGCTGGGACTACAGGCCCATGAACTTGGCTTTTTTTTTTTTTTTTTTTTTGGTAGAGACAGGGTTTCGCCATGTTGCTTAGGCTGGTCTTGAATTCCTGGGCTCAAGCCATCTGCCCGCCTCAGCCTCCCAAAGTGCTGGGATTACAGGCATGACTCACTGCCCCAGGCCGACTTTTAGGAGCTTTTTAAAGAGGAAATTAGTCCTTTGTGATAAGAAAGTTGCAAATATTTATTGTTGCATTTTGCCTTCTGTTGCCATGCAGAAAATTTGAATTTTATAAAGTTAAATTTATACTTCCCTTTTTTGTGGTTTCTGGGTTCTATGTTATTGTTAGATTGATTATTAAAATGTATTTAGTGTTTTATCTTATAATAATAACTTGTTTTACACTTAAGTTATTGATCCGTGTGGAAATTATTTTGATGTATGACATGAATTAGAGAGGTATATAGCTCTATTTTTTTTCCAGATGACTACTCAATTGTCCCAATGACATTTACTGCATTTTTTTCTCTACTGATTTGAAAAACCACCTTTACCATGTATGTTTGAATTTCCATGTGTATTTGAATCAACTTCTGAACTTTCTATTCTGTTCTAATTTATCAGACAGTCCTGGATGAGTCCTGGCCCTGTCAGTTCTGTCTGTGTGAGTCTGGGCAGACTACAGTTCTTAACAAGTCTCAATTTTCTTATCTGTAAAGTGGAAGATTACTTACCTCATGGACTTGTAAGGAATGCAAGAGATAACAGATGTGAAGATGCTTTGTAAACTGCAAACACCACACAGTTAAATATTACGGGAACTGTATAGTTGGAGAAAAAATTGCTAAGAATTAATTTTTTAATCAAATATCAAAATAAACAGATCTGGTCCCTAAAGAAAGAATCAATTGGATCCCGGCTAAATTAAAGAAAACTGGGGTCAATAGTAACAGTGAGAGTACAGTGCTGTAACCTAGAAGACACTTAACAAATATTAATGTTTATGATAAGGAGCTGTGTATGGATTAGGGTGTAGGTATGCATGTGTGTGTGGTCGGGGGGAGGGTTATAAAGAAAAGAGCACAGAAGTAACCCTAGCAGAGACAGACAGGCGCTTGGCAGTCTGTGGGGAGAGGGCCTGGTATAGTGAGTCAGGAAAGAGAAGAGCAGAAATTAAGGGTAACTGAAAGAACAGGCTGAGATTGTTGTTACTGTGCATTTTACTGTGAAATAAATCCCCAAAACATGTAACATTTGAGCTGTAATGTTCAAGAGGTTGTCTTCTGCAATTTCCCATTTTATAGGATTTGAAAGTGAATTTCAATAAGCATTATGGATCTTATAATATGCTAAAATGTTTTCAGCTTTAATATTAACAATTGAGCACCCAGCAATTCCCATGTGAACACATGTATACCCCTCTGGCCTGCACTGGTGGAAATAAAGGGAGAAAGCCAGTAAAGGAAAACGGGGGAAGGGAAGGGAAGTGGGTAGAAATCCAGCCTCTCTTGAATTAATTTTCGTATAAGGAGTAAGGAAAGGATCCAGTTTCAGCTTTCTACTTATGGCTAGCCAATTTTCCCAGCACCATTTATTAAATAGGGAATCCTTTCCCCATTTCTTGTTTCTCTCAGATTTGTCAAAGATCAGATGGCTGTAGATGTGTGGTATTATTTCTGAGGACTCTGTTCTGTTCCATTGGTCTATATCTCTGTTTTGGTACCAGTACCATGCTGTTTTGGTTACAGTAGCCTTGTAGTATAGTTTGAAGTCAGGTAGCATGATGCCTCCAGCTTTGTTCTTTTGACTTAGGATTGTCTTGGAGATGCGGGCTCTTTTTTGGTTTCATATGAACTTTAAAGCAGTTTTTTCCAATTCTGTGAAGAAACTCATTGGTAGCTTGATGGGGATGGCATTGAATCTATAAATAACCTTGGGCAGTATGGCCATTTTCAAGATGGATTAGAGACTTAAATGTTAGACCTAATACCATAAAAATCCTAGAGGAAAACCTAGGTAGTACCATTCAGGACATAGGCATGGGCAAAGACTTCATGTCTAAAACACCGAAAGCAACGGCAGCAAAAGCCAAAATTGACAAATGGGATCTCATTAAACTAAAGAGCTTCTGCACAGCAAAAGAAACTACCATCAGAGTGAACAGGCAACCTACAGAATGGGAGAAAATTTTTGCAATCTACTCATCTGACAAAGGGCTAATATCCAGAACCTACAAAGAACTCAAACAAATTTACAAGAAAAAAACAAACAACCCCATCAAAAAGTGGGCAAAGGATATGAACAGACATTTCTCAAAAGAAGACATTCATACAGCCAACAGACACATGAAAAAATGCTCATCATCACTGGCCATCAGAGAAATGCAAATCAAAACCACAATGAGATACCATCTCACACCAGTTAGAATGGCGATCATTCAAAAGTCAGGAAACAACAGGTGCTGGAGAGGAGGTGGAGAAATAGGAACACTTTTACACTGTTGGTGGGATTGTAAACTAGTTCAACCATCATGGAAAACAGTATGGCGATTCCTCAAGGATCTAGAACTAGATGTACCATATGACCCAGCCATCCCATTACTGGGTATATACCCAAAGGATTATAAATTATGCTGCTATAAAGACACATGCACACGTATGTTTATTGCAGCACTATTCACAATAGCAAAGACTTGGAATCAACCCAAATGTCTATCAGTGACAGATTGGATTAAGAAAATGTGGCACATATACACCATGGAATACTATGCAGCCATCAAAAAGGATGAGTTTGTGTCCTTTGTAGGGACATGGATGCAGCTGGAAACCATCATTCTTAGCAAACTATCACAAGAACAGAAAACCAAACACCGCATGTTCTCACTCATAGGTGGGAACTGAACAATGAGATCACTTGGACTCAGGAAGGGGAACATCACACACCGGGGCCTATCATGGCGGGGGGGAGGGGGTAGGGATTGCATTTGGAGTTATACCTGATGTAAATGACGAGTTGATGGGTGCAGCACAGCAACATGGCACAAGTATACATATGTAACAAACCTGCACGTTATGCACATGTACCCTACAACTTAAAGTATAATAATAATAAATAAATTAAAAAAAAAAAAGAAATCCAGCCTCTCAGCTGCTAGCTAGAGGCAGCAGGTGGCTGGGGCACGGATGGGGCCGGGGCAGGAGCGGAGAGCAGGATGAGTAGTTCAGGCTTCTCATGAAGGAGCTGTAAGGTCAGCCGAGAGAAAGGAAGAGTAGACCCAAAGCCAGGCGAGTAAGTTTATTGAACCTGCCAGGCTGCTTCACCACACTCAGAGGAGGCAGCCCTGAGTTTACAAATTGAGGGGTTTATATTGGGGAGGGGAGTTTGGGACAGTTCTTTGGTATGGCCGCATTCCGGACTTGTTTGCTGGTTAATTTTGCCACATATCACCTTGTGAGGTTTATGGTAGCAGGAACTTACAGAAGGGTGTAGGTAAAGTTTGTTTATGCTTCCCATGACTTCATGTGCGGTCCGGATCGTTTGTAATTGGGGTTTGCTTATCGCAGCAAGGTCTGATAAGTGAAGTCTGCTGGCTTCACTGAGGTGCCTTGATAAGGGTTTAGAAAAGTAAAGAGGCTTGGGGGAAGGGTGGGCAGCGCGGAGAGGTTTGGGGGAAGTGTCGGCAGTACCAAGAAGCTTTTTGGAGCCCTTTGTCCCTAACAGGAGCCGCTGAGAACTGCCCTGGGCTTCCAAGCAAGACAAGCTGTGGCTAATGGGTGGCTGAGCAGTGCTAGGCGATCAGAGCCACGTGTGTGGGAGGATGTCTAAGCCACTTGTTATGGGGAAGGCTCAGCAGTCTGGTTTGAGGCTGCTATTCCAGGTCAGTGCCTTGTTGCTGGCTATGTCCAGGGGTGCCATGGCTCAAGGTGAGTTCTGTCATCTCTGGATGGAAGATACGTGGTTATGGCATGGAGGCTTCCAGTGCCTGGAGGGATATGATAAGCCCAGTACTACTTTCTGCTGTGGGATCCGTAATCTGCATTACTGTTGTACCACCCTGCAGGCTCGGTTAGATCAGGGACAGTGTCCAGAGGATGCACCTTGGAACTCCCATGAGGCTATGATCCCATCTCCGGAAGCTAATCCTGGGGTTGATGTGAGTAGCAGAGGGGAGCTAAGACTGGCAGGGGAGGAAGATGTCTTCTTTCCACTGGGTTCATGTATTGGTGCCAGGGGAATTTAAGGTAGTTGGCATGGTAAATGGAGGGTCAGATGACCAATGTTGGAACTCCAATTCCACCCCATCCTAACTGTGTGACTTGAGGTCAGGCATTTTGCTTCTTAGAACCTGCTTCCTCAATAGCCTGCTACTTATATCAGGTTGGGATGGAGCTATGAGGAATCAGATTATTTCTTTTTTTAAAAAAATTTTTAAAATTTTTTAAATTTTTAAAATTTTTTTATTTTTTATTTATTTATTTTTTTATTATTATACTTTAAGTTCTAGGGTACATGTGCATAACGTGCAGGTTTGTTACATATGTATACTTGTGCCATGTTGGTGTGCTGCACCCATCAACTCAGCAGCACCCATCAACTCGTCCTTTACATCAGGTATAACTCCCAATGCAATCCCTCCCCACTCCCCCCTGCCCATAATAGGCCCTGGTGTGTGATGTTCCCCTTCCCGAGTCCAAGTGATCTCATTGTTCAGTTCCCACCTATGAGTGAGAACATGCGGTGTGTGGTTTTCTGTTCTTGTGATAGTTTGCTGAGATTATGGTTTCCAGCTGCATTCATGTCCCCACAAAGGACACAATTCTGTGAAGAAAGTCATTGGTAGCTTGATGGGGATGGCATTGAATCTATAAATAACCTTGGGCAGTATGGCCATTTTCACGATATTGATTCTTCCTATCCATGAGCTGGCACAAGACAGGGCTGTCTTCTCTCACCACTCCTATTCAACATAGTGTTGGAAGTTCTGGCTAGGGCAATCAGGCAAGAGAAATAAATCAAGGGTATTCAGTTAGGAAAAGAAGAAGTCAAATTGTCCCTGTTTGCAGATGACATGATTGTATATTTAGAAAACCCCATCGTCTCAGCCCAAAATCTCCTTAAGCTGATAAGAAACTTCAGCAAAGTCTCAGGATATAAAATTAATGTGCAAAAATCACAAGCATTCTTATACACCAGTAACAGATAAACAGAGAGTCAAATCATGAATGAACTTCCATTTAAAATTGCTTCAAAGAGAATAAAATACCTAGGAATCCAACTTACAAGGGATGTAAAGGACCTCTTCAAGGAGAACTACAAGCCACTGCTCAGTGAAATAAAAGAGGACACAAATGGAGGAATTCGATTATTTGTATGAATTACAAAAGTCTTATTATAACTGAGAGGAAAGTGCTTCAGGATAGTCTTGAACCCAGCAACCTAGGTCTACCTTGGGAAATCAGACCCCAAGACCTTTTGCCTCATAATTTTGCTTTCAAATGTGTTTGTCAGGCAGGGGTTTGGAATGTTCCCACAGTCCACCTTCACCTGAGCTCTTGGGGAAGTCTGGGACTCCCTGACTAGGAGAAGCAGTTACTCATCAGATCCCCTTCACCCACTAACGTGTGTTCCTGATTGGCGTCAGTTTGAGATAAATAAAATATTATTTATTTGCTTATTATTGAGCACCTACCCTGTACCAGGCAGTAGAGACCTCATGCAGAAAAGTATTGCCTTTTCTTCCCCCTCCCTTTGAGGATGTGTCAGGGAAGGAAAGATTGTGGGAATTGTGACAGGGACAGGACTTTGAGAAGGCTTATCTGACCCTTCTCTCTTCAAAGTGCTTTAAAACTCATTTTTCTTTATTGGACAAGCTTTTCATGCTTCTGAGCCCACCTTGGGGCTCTCTCCCTGCCCTCCTCATTCCTGTTTGTCTTCCCTGTGCCCAAATAGTCTGGAAGTCCTGGGACTCTTGCAAGCAGTTCTCCCCAGTCCCCAACCCCAAGGCTACCCTGGAGGCTTTGCATTCCTTTGGACCTAGGATGGCCTTAGCCAGAAAAATTAATACCTGTGGAGGCATCAGGGAGTTCAGTATCAGATTTCCTCCAGCCTAACGTGTCCTCTGTATAGTGTCTTCACTACTCAAGTCCCTAGACCTGAGGGCTTAGGGCATCCCAAAGTATTGGAAAGGGCCAGTAGGCCTAGGGGGTCCTGGACCACAGTCGTGTGCGGCCTTGTATAAAACAGGTCTAACCCCTGCTTTGCAGGATGGATGAGGACTAAAGGAGACCATACACGTAGCATTGCGCCTGGCACATACGTATTTTAAATATGTATTATAATGTCTCTACTGCCTACTGGTGTCCCCTGAGGTTCTACTAGAAACTTCCTGACTGGCTGGCTCAGCTCCCCTTCCAGGGTCACTTCTGAAGTGAAGAAAGATCCCTCCTCTAACCAACAAAGCAGAGCAGAGGTGCTCATTTAGACACCTAAAGAGCCTGCCCCACTTGGTAGGCAGAAGTACCAAGAAGTACTTCCTATTTTCCCATCCTATTTTCCCTCAGAGATCCCACCTCTTCCAGAATGTACCCTCATTTCTCTTACTCTGCCACCCTTATTCCTTTTGCTTGGAACTTCCATTACCTCTATCTGTTGTCTCAAGAGTCAGCAGAGCACAGTGATTAAGAAGCATTTAAGGGTCAGTTGCCATGGTTCAAGCCTGTATTCCTGGCACTTTATGGGGCTAAGATGGGAGGACCGCTTGAACTCAGGAGTTCAAGACCAGCCTGGGCAACATAGTGGGACCATTGTCTCTACAAAAAGTATGAAATAGCTGCATGTGGTGGTGTGTGCCTGTAGTTTCAGCTATTCAGGAGGGTGAGGCAGGAGGATCCTCAGAGCCCAGGAGGTCATGGCTGCAGTGAGCCGTGATGGCACTAGTGAGCTCCAACCTGGGTAACAGAATGAGACTCTGTCTTGAAAAAATAAAAATAAAACAAAATAAAAGAGAAGCAGTTGACATCTGGAATCAGAAAGAGGTGGATTTAAATCTGGCCTCTTTCTGTTTAGCAACTGGTTCACCTTGGGTAAATTACGTTATCTTTGAGACTCAGTTTTCTCATTTGTAAAATAAGGCTGTTGTGAGGATTTAATAAATGCATGCAAAACACTTAGCATAGCATCTGGCATAAAAATCAGTGCTAAATAAATGGTACTACATTTCCTTGAAACAGCATCTGGCAAACAAGAGTGCTTTTTCTTGAAATTTCTGATCCAATTCCAGCTCTTCCAAGAAGCCAGAATGAAATTCTCTCCCTTCTCACAACTCCCAAACTTCTATTACAGTGTTTGTCAGAGTACCTTTCTAGTAGACACACTTTTTTACCTGTCTCTACTAGACTAAGGTGGAGATAGCATCTTATTCATCTTTGCATTCCCTACAATGGGGAGGCGCACAGTGCCTGGCACTTATATTCTTAGGAAATACTGATCAAATTTGCTCTGGCTTCCCACTAAAAGGTAGTCCCCTGTCCCATTTCTTCATAGCCTTACTCTAAGTTGTCATAACTTTCTATGATGGTGTGAGATATTTCTCTCCAAGGTTTAAATATTCACTGGTGGCATTTCAGGAATAATGGCAGAGAGTAAAAATAAGATTGATTTGGGTAGGGATGCCTGCTGGTACCATTCAGACAATACTCCACAAATAGCTGCCATTTCTCAAAAATAGCCCTGCCCTGGATTCCCTCATGGCTGCTACAGACACTTTTAGAGGTTTGGAGAAGGTATATAGCCATTGTTCTTGAAATGTGGAGCTGATAAAACCAACATATGAGGATGTGGAACTTTAGTTTTTATAGAACTTTTAAAATATCTAGTTCACATTGTCTTCACATTTGTTGGTAACTAGTAGACCTAGTATTTTTTTTTAAATAACGAGCAGCCCTCTTAATTTGGTAACTTATCGACTCCACTACAGCTGCCACAGGGGTCAGGAATTCTTACATGGCATCAGGATTTTTTTTTTTTAAGACAGGGTCGCACTCTGTTACCCAGGTTCTCACTCCTTTTACAGGCTGGAGCACAGTTGCATGATCACTGCTCACTGCAGCCTTGTGGGCTCAGGTGATCCTCTCACCTCAGCCTCCCAAGTAGCTGGGTCTACAGGCATCCATCCTCATGACCAGCTAATCGTTTTTTCTATTTTTTTGTAGAGACAGGATTTTGCCATGTTACCCAGACTGGTCTTGAACTCCTGGGCTCAAGCAACCCATGCGCCTCAGCCTCCCAAAGTGCTGGGATTACAAGCAGGATATTTTATTAAAGACATTTTATTTGTACTTACTTCCACTCAGTTCAATATGCTCTGGTGGTTTTATGAGCCAGAAACATATCTAATTCAAGGTTGGTGTCAGCAAGAAGCATAGGATTTCCTATTCAGTCTCCACATGAACCAATTTAGGTTTGTTACTACTAATAAGCAATAGAGACCTTCAGCATTTCATTCGTTCTCTCTTAATCTCAGATTTTTCACTTATAATATGGTATAATAATAGTATCTGGGTTGTTGAAGAAATTTAGAGATGATAGGAAAACATTAGACATAAATTAAGTGTCGATCAATAGTGTACAGTTTACATTATGGTGCAGAGACAATGGCATACTATAAAGCCAACCAAAAAGTTTGAAGAAGTTCTCTATAAACTGATAATGGAAAGATTTCCAGAACATATTGTTTAGTAGAAAAAAAGCAAGGTGCAAAACAGTATGTGCTATGCTACCTTTTGTGGAGGGGAGCAGGTGTGATTTGAATTTTCCTGTATTTTCATGTAGGAACACTGGAGGGATACAAAGGACATTAATAAAAGAGGTAATCCTTGGGGGCTTCAAGGATGATACTAGTAGTATGTGGACAGGGATAGAGGTGGGAACAAGATTTCTCAATTGGCATGTCATTGTTTATGATTTTGACTTTTGAGCCATATGAATGCATTTTCTACAAAAATACTTTGAAAACTGTAAGAATTGTGCTAGGAATAGCAAGTTATTTGTAGACGCCTAAAATCATTATGGTGTTTTGTATTGTACTTTATATATTTTGCTCCCTTTCTTTGAATGTTCCTCACTTTCTTGTACACCTTGAAAATTCCTAAATAGCAATTCTTCAAAATTCAGCTCTAGACAGAAACCATCCTTCACTGTCTCTCCCGAATTTGTGTTTTAGAGTAGTTCTGCCTCTATCTTTACTAATTCTTATTTCTAAATTCAGTATTTTCTTTCCACTGAAAGTTACACCTGTTCTTTGGGAAACACATCTTCACTCTCTCAGATAGAGCTGCCCACTCACAATCTCTGATGTATATTTGCAAACTTGCCTGCTTATGGCAGGATTGTACTTGGTTGTTTGTCAGTCATCTTCCCAATTGAGCAGAGCTCCTTGAAGGACAGGGCCCACATCTCTGTCATCTCTGATTCCACAGTAAACCAGATAATCAGGCTAGCCATTACGAGTAAGACTCAGGATCCAGAAAGCCCAGGCATGTGTGATACAGAGGACTGCAGAGCCTCTCCAAGGGCAAAATCTAAACATGAGCCCCAAAGAGCTTATTCTACTCTTCACAACCTATTATGGGGCTGCCATACAATAATTGAGTGATATCCCCCAAATCTTACTTTCTGCACCATCTCTTAGGACAAGATTACTTCAAGTTGACCACTTCCCCACAACTGCCTATCAATAACCAATCTTTTAGTGGTTCTAAGTGAATATTTTCTGAGTGTGGGAAGTTCCAATGCTCTACAAGCATAAAAACCCGTGTATTCTTCAAGTGTTCAGTAAGTTGAAGATTTTGATTCCACTTTATTACAACCCTCCTTCCCTATTGTTTTGCACCCTCCTTCCCTATTGGTTGGCATAATTTCACATGGACCAACGTTTGGTCGATACACCCCAGGCACACTGCTACAGGACCCCTTGTTGTATCCTGAACCTCATTGTTGAGGGAAGCACCAAGCAAATGGGAAAACAAAGCTCAAACCCAGCCCTGGATCTTAGAGGTGATTTTCTGTTATCTAAAAAAAATAAGTAGCTCTTCAGATGGACAAGAGTCTCATCTGCCTGGTTTTTAGTAACAGTACACTGTGGCTGCTGTCATTGCTTTCTCATAAAGGGGAAGGGCTTCACTTGCAAACAGTATAATTTAGCTGATGAGTGGGGGAAACTATGTCTCTAGTGGGAATGTTCTCATCAGCTCCAGGTGGTCTTAAGGTTTCTTAACGCATTAAAAAGTGTATCCCATGTTTATGTGCTGAGGGAAACTTATAAGAAGGCAGTATTTCACTTGTGCTGGTTAATATTTACTCCAGAATTAGCCATTTAATCTCCCATTTAGAACCTGGCTTCCTAGAAGATAGATGAGGGAGTTTGGGGTTTCAGCTCACTCTGATAAATGTGGTACTTTTTTTTTTTCTTCGAAACGGAGTCTCTTGCTCTGTCACCCAGGCTGGAGTGCAATGGCCTGATCTCTGTTCACTGCAAACTCTGCCTCCTGGGTTGAAGCGATTCTTTTGCTTCACCCTCCCAAGTAGCTGAGAATACAGGCGCACACCACCATGCCTGGCTAATTTTTGTATTTTTAGTAGAGACGGGGTTTTGCCATGTTGGCCAGGCTGGTCTCAAACTCCTGACCGCAAATGATCTGCCCGTCTCAGCCTCCCAAAATGTTGCAATTACAGGCATGAGCCATCCCCGGCCAACTGTGGACTTTAACTGTCAGCATGAAATACACGCACATGTATGCATACATATGTAGATACATATTTCTTTTTCAGAGCAATATTTAATGGAGAACTTTAAAGACAGTTAGAGATCAATGGGGACTGCACCTGCACTTCACAGGAGGAAGTAGGATTTCTAGAAAAAGATCGCAAGGTTGCAAATTTTAAAGGAAGTAGAAAAGGATTTATTGCTCTTTTCCTAAGGGCCGAAAACTGCTGCTGCTAATAGATGGTCTGACCGCTGAGATATAATTAATCCAAAATATTTTTCAAAGGGGTAAACATGCAAAACCTCCCTAGAGTAATCTAAAGGGTTTAAATTACAAGTGTTTAAGTTTACAGTTGCAAATGAATAACTTCCTCCAGCATCAATCAGGTCAGGAGAATTATTCATAATTTACTCATGAATAGTTTCTTCTGGTCCTTGAACCAATGAAGCCTGAATTAGAGATCTTAGGGACCTAGAGGTGATTACTGCTTTAGTGTAGATCAGATCTGTGGAAGAATAAGAAAGGCCACTACAAATACTGAATTTAAGAGGAAGAAAAATTCCCATCCCATTCACCTCCCTTCATGTTGATTTGCTTGTTTATTACCAGTTTAGTGATTTTGTCAGGAATGCTCACACATGCTGATTAGACACTTTCTTGTTGTAGGCTTGGCTATCAGTTTTCTGTGTGACCTTGGGCAAGTTACTTCACCCCATAGGCCTCAGTTTCTCCTCCTGTCAAAATAGGATGATGAAATATGTAGTTATGCTCATTTCCAGCTCTATCTGTGACAGTGGTTACTTCTGACTGCACATTAGAATCATCTGGGAACTTGGAAGAAGTCCAAATGGGGACCTACATCAGACCAGGTACATCTGAATGGGCCAGGGGTGGACACAGATATGAAATTTTTTTTTTAAAAAAAGATTTCTGTGTGATGTAATGTGCAACTAGGACTGAAAACCACTGATTTCTGTTCTGTGCCTTTCCATCTTGGGCTAGATCTGATCCAACTTAGAAGCAGTTGCAAGTTACCATTGATGCTGTAACAAATTACTACAAATGTGCTGACTTAAAATAATACAAATGTATTATCTGACATTTCTAGAGGTCAGAAGTCCAAAATTAGTTTCATTGCACTAAAGTCAAAGTGTGTCACCAGGACTGGTCTCTCTGGAGGCTCTGGGGTTGAGGTAGGGGAGGGGAGAATCCATTTCCTTGCCTATTTCAGCTTCTAGTGGCTGCCTGTATACATTGGCTTGTGATCCTTTCCTCCATCTTCATATGCATCGCTCTAATATATGCTTCTGTAATCACATCACTCATTCCTTTGGCTCTGAATCCTCCTGCCTTCTTTTTAAAGGACCATTGTCATTATATTGGGCCCACCCAGATGGTCCAGGATGGTCACCCCATCAAAATATCTTTAATTTAATCACATCTGAAAATTCCCTTTGCCATATAAGGTAACATTCACAGGTCTCAAAGATTAGAACATGGACTTACATATGGGGGAATATTATTCAGCCTATTACAGTAATCTTTCACTTTTCCTACTGTATACACTGAGTGATTTAAGAGACAGATAAAATGTTTGATTATAGCCGGAATTTTCTCACCAAGAGAAGCAGAAAGTGTCTCAGAGTGGAATAAAAATAATACCTTGCATTTGTGTAATGCTTCACTTTTACATCCATTACCTTCTTTGATCCTTAGAGTCAGCTTAGGAGGTTGCTGGGATTAGATGAGGCTGCAGGAAATGAAGTAAGTTATCCAAAGTGAAGTGATGGGGTAGGACTTGGTATAGGGCTGCCAAATTTAGTAAAGAAGAATACAGATGTTCAATCAAAATTTAAATTTAGATAAACCACACATTTGTTTTACTATATATGTGTCCCATGTAATGTTTGGAGCACACTACAAAAGTATTCATTGTTTATCTGAAATTTAAATTTAATTTGGCATGCAATTTAAATTTAATTTGCTGCAATGTCTCAGGTATTTTATCTGGCATCTCTACTTTGATATGTTCACTCCATTATACTCCAGTCGTCTCTTGTTATTCCATGGTCCCATGCCCCTGCTCCTACCATTATCAGTAATATTTTAAAACTTTTCATTATGTATAGTTTTATAGTTTATGAAGCTCTTTGACATATTATTAACTTTGCTCCTCAAAATAAACCTGCTCTTCCCAGAGACAAAGCAGAGCACATATTGTGAATTTTCATTTTACAGATAGAAATCAAACCCAAGAAAGATCACTGACTTGCCCACTATCAACTGAAACCTGGATCTTTTACTCTTTTATCGTATCTTGGACTTGCTCCCTGTAATGTTTCACATTCATCCACAGGGCCTCAGTTATTTCCCTCTGTCCCAGCTCCTTGAATTCATCCCTTCAACACTTTGAACTCATATAGGCCTTGCTGCAATGTCTGTAAGGTGAGCACTTTCTGGTCTGAACTGCTGGTCTCCCAGGTTGAGGATGTCCTCATCCTGTAGCCTCCTTCATGCAAGCTTCAGATTCCTGTGTGGCAATCTAGCTTTGCTGATTCCATGAACCACTATCTGCTTCTTACTTATGGAGGTGGAGAAGTGGTGTGCCTGAGAAGTAACTTAGTTCACTCATTCATGCACACAGTGTGACATGAATTTGAGGAGACAAGTGAAGTAAAATGCTAAGAATTGAAGAAAGAGAGTTTGGAAGATAGAACCAAACCTCAGTGCTCTGAATCCTGCAATGGTCCCCAGAATTTCTACTGTTTCTCCAGAAGATTCTATGGATGGGCTTTGATGGGATTGGCCACAAGGTCTAGGCAGACTGGACAGCAGAGTTATTCCTTCCTTTTACAGATAAGGAAGCAGGTCCAGGAAGGAGTCATAATGTGTGAGCTACAGCGCTGGAGCTAGATCTCAGTTTTTTTTTTTTTAATTTCCAGTCCAGTTTACTTTCCACCCACAAAGATGGGAAACTAGTATTTTTTTTTTGTAGCAATCTGTTGCTTGAACAAGACACACTCTTGTCATTATCTTAGTCTTGTTTGTAGAAGGATTAGTCCGAGGCCCACTTCTAGTAGAGGTACCAGCAAGCTAGTCTTATTTGCTACTATGTATGCCTCTAAACTTTTTTTTTGAAATGGAGTTTCACTTTTGTTGCCCAGGCTGGAGTGCAATGGTGTGATCTCAGCTCACTGCAACCTCTGCCCCTCGGGTTCAAGTGATTCTCCTGCCTCAGCCTCCTCAGTAGCTGGGACTAGAGGTGTGCGCCACTGTGCCTGGCTAATTTTGTATTTTGAGTACAGATGGGGTTTCACTATGTTGGCCAGGCTAGTCTCAAACTCCTGACCTCAGTTGATCCACCCACCTCAGCATCCCAAAGTGTTGGGATTATAGGCATGAGCCACCACCCCTGGCCTGCCTCTTAATTTGAATGGAAAATAGTTCAGTGATCCCCTTTTTTCCTTTCCAACTGGCTGCCATACCACCACCTCCCTCTTTACTCAGAAGAAAACAGAAAAGACTCAGGTAGGCTTGATACACCTCCACGTCGTTGTCATTAATTGATGCTGGCTTGAAACATTTTTATGCTAAGATACTTTCCTCCTTTATATTTTTCTCTATCCAAATGTAAGGAACAGTGCTCAGCCAAGCTGGATAGATCACTGGATGCCTATTGTACTGAAGTGCTTAAGAATGAGGCCTCTTGGACTCCCTAGCCCTTTCTACTCTCAGTCAAGAAATAATGACGGTCCTTTCATTGGCACCTCTGCTAATGATGTGAGGCCTCAGTCCAGGATTCTAATCTTAGTTGAACAATGAACAAAGTAATGGCTTTGGACTTACATGCAAGAGACTATCAGAGGACATAAGACAGGGTTTGATAAAGTGCTACATTGTATATGAGTGCATTGGATATAGCCAGAATTACTAAGGAAAAAATTATTCTGACAGTTAAAATGGTAAGAAAATCTTTAGGAACACTGTTAATAGATGTCAAGACTATCACAATATGGGAGAGATCAGGCTCAACTCCAGAAGCAGCAGGGACAAGTGGGGATTTATAGCCAACAAGCAGAACCTCATTCTGCTTGTTGGGATGGAACAAGCAGATGGAAAGTTACTAAGAAGTCACATCAAGGGTAGGGTGTTTCTTGCTAAACTGATTAAACAGAATTCTTGCTGAAGGCAGGCCAGGGTGATCAGATGTCAAGGGTAAGAGATTCTCTATATACTGACTTAGAAGGATTCTTGATACCACTGGACTAGATGGGCCAAAGATAAGGCCCAAGGACAAAGCCTAGTCAAAAAGAAGGCTCAGAGGAACCTAGCTAAAGTTTGGTCAAGGAGATGGTCTTTTTTGGAATCCAGTGGGTACCAGGAGAACAGCAATGAACTGACTATAGCATTCAATATGGTGTCTGTGGGTGCTTGATGGCAATTAATTTATTAGGCTCACATGACTGCTAGTCTCCACCAAGTTCTAAATCCTGGGGTGTAGAGGTCTTAGTGTTCTGTAAAAATCTGCAAATACCTTGGCAATAGTAATAACATCTTATGCTGCTCAGTGTATTTAACTCTCCTCATATCCTCTTTTTACAAGTATACAATCTCTTGAACTTAGAAAATTTCAGAAGTGGATGCGCCCTTGTAAGTCACATCTAGTGTAATAACTATAATTATAATAATAGCAGACAAGATTTTTTAAGGGCTTACTGTAACCTGGGCACTGCATTAAGGAGCATTACATGCAGTATCTCATTGAATCCTTACAACAGACACTGCCAGGCCCGACCCACAGACCCTGGCTGAACAATGGATGAAAAAATGTACATAGACACAAGTTTTTTGCCTGGATGCATGATAGGGGACCGGGCTGCTCACAGACATTGAGGAGGATGCCATAAAGAGTCACAGTGTCCACAGCAATGACAAGCTGGCACTGTAGCCATGTATTTAGTACAGATTTAATGACAAAGGCTTTGAATCAACACACTTGTGGGTAATTAACATGGTAGGGAGAGGGGGCCCACCCAAGTCTTGCACAGGGATAATTAAAGGCCAGGTTCCCAGGCCTAAGTAAACTAACTTATCTAGATCAATTTCTTTACATCCCCTTGTTATCTAACCATTGCTTTCAGGCTCCGGATAAGAGAATCTGGCTGCCTTCAGCCAAATCCTCTTTCAAAGCTTTTGTAAAACCTCCTGGCCTTCCAAGAAGGTTTGCATCTTTTTTCTATAATTTCTCCCACCACCCTGACAGATCTCCTACAACCTACAAAATGTGTACCATCATCCAACTTCACAGATGAGAAAACAGATTCAAAGAGGTAAATCAATTAGCCAAAGATCACACAATTAGTAACTGACCAAACTAAGATTTGAACTTAAGTTTGTCTGAAATTAAAGTCTAAGAGCTCAGCCATTACTCTCACTTTACAGGACAGAGGACTTGAACCCTAGGGATAGGAAGTGACTTTTCAAAATCACAGAGCAAATTGGGTGATCACGTAAGGACTGTAACCCAGAAATCTTGGCTCTTAGTTCAGTGGGCCTCTATAGTATCTACCCTGTCTCACCAGTTTGCTGACAGCAAGGTAGACTTAAAAGAATGGCAGATTATGTCCTGACTGTCTCACCTACTGGCTGTGTGTGGCCTAGGGTTAGTTACTTAACTTGACTTCACATCAATTTCCTCATTTGGAAAACAGAAGCCAGAATTACTACTCTGACCTGTGAAGCTGTTATGAGAATCAAATGAGATATGGGTATGAAAATGCTTTGTAAATAACAAAAGGCTGTACACTTTAGAGGGCAATTTTCCAGTCCAGAGCACCCAGTGAATTCTTGATGTCATCTATTATCAATAAGTCCTCACTGGAGAACTATTGGCTAGCAACGACAACTGAAAACCCGAGGCCTGACTCCAGCCTGAGTAAAGGGAACAATAATTGTTGGCTATCCATAACTTCCAGGAGTTTAAAAGATTAATTTGAAAGAACATTGCTTTAAAGGAGGATAGGCAGAATGAAATGATTTAAGATCTATAAAGTAGAAGACACTCCTTCAAAGAGAAGCAGTAGAATCAATGAAGACTACTATTGCTGAGACAACCCGGATGAGAAATTGCAGTGCCCACAAGTCTCATTTGGTGTTTTCATTTGGAGAGAATCTGTTTGCTAAGTTGTAAATGAAATCTGAATTGAATTCAGTGACTGAAGATTGAGTTTCTTCAGATCTTTGCATTCTTAAAGTTTCTACTAGCACACAGAAAACAGCTTGCTTGCTAAATCCCCTTTCCTTCTCAAGAAGGTGAATATTTATGATCAATACTGGAGAGAGAGAGAGAGAGAGCCCTTAATCTCCATGTATTCCCTTTCCTCCAACAAGAGTTTAACAGGGAGAAGACTGGAGACAGCAGGAAAGTTTGCAAAAACACATCATGATGATTTTCAGATGCAGCCTCTTAAAGAAGATGCAAGCAAAATCTCTCCTGGTTAAGAACAAAAAGGGAAAGAAAAGACTATCTGTAGCTACAAGTAAACACAGTCCCCAAAAGCTTCAGGCCCAATTTTCTATTAAGGGGCAATAAACCTAGTTTCCTTAACTGTCTGGCTTATTTCCCAAGTTGTCTGTATTTTCCAAACTCATCTCTAACCGGAGGCTGCATTTGCACAACCAGCAGACCATGGTGCTGAAAGAACTGTTAGAGTTGGTCAAGTCCCAGGCAATTAGACTTGGGGCATCTGTGAAAAGAATTCCTCATGTGCTTTAGGGGAACTTGGTTGACAAATTATTTTCACTTGAACTTTTCTCTTTTGCTCCTCCTTAAACTCCAGAGAAGTTGGGCTAAACAGGTATTATCCATATTTCACAATTAAGGAAGTAGGTCCAAGGGAGTGATTTGCCTAGTATCTCAGAATAATTAAGAGGCAAAGACAGTCTAGGTGTTCTGATTCCTAGCTAAGTACTTTCCAGGAAATACTATAGGTTCCTTATCCAACTCTCCTCACTGCCCCAGGATTCTCAGAGCTCTCAAGCATTCTCTCCCTTTTCACCTATTAAATAAGGAGAGGAGGTAGTGGTAGTCACTTGCTGGGAAATATATATATATTTGGAGGGACAATGCCTCACCCCAAAGGAATCAGCTGAATTATGAATTTCAGGTTATTTGTAGCCAGGTGAGGGTGGAGTCTGAGGAGTAGAGGACCATTTTGGCTCCAGAAAAGGTCCCATCATGTGGGTCCAGGTATGATCAGCCATGTTTATAGTAGGAAATAATAGACTGTGCAACCTCTGGCCTGGCTTTAGTGTCTAGAGAGATTGGAAAGTATTCTGAGCTGAACCAGGACATCAAGTTTCCATTCTTGCCTTCGGTGATGATTCACTTCAATTTATTGTGTTCAGCAATGGTTACATCCAGCAGAAGGCCTCAGAGACCATTTCCCAGGGTCAGTGATCTGGAAAAGTCCTCAGAGACCTTTGGCTCTATCTCCATTCATTGTATAGGTGGTAAAAGAGAAGCCCACTCAGGGCACAGGCTTAGGGGGCTGAGGTTACAAAAAGAATGTGAAGGTTAGAAGTAAGGCCCCCTATATCTGGTAAAGGAGGAATAAGGAGTGTGAGTGCCTGGTATTCAACTTTCTAATAACAAAAATGTTGGTAAACATACAAGTCCCTAAGAACACTCAAGAATGTTTAAGACAAGTATTGCAGATGATCGAATATCTCCATCTATAAAGGGTGACAATGTTTATTTAATGCTTAATACATGGTTACCAAATTCATGAATATGTGCACAGTGAGTGCTCAATACAGATTGGTTGATACAAACAGAGGTGGGGATAGCTAGCAACACACTTTTGTTCCTCTTAGGCTGTTAAGAGCCATAAATAATCTTAGAAATCATCCCAATCATTTTTCCATTCTCCTTTTTAAACTGAGGCATAAAAAGAGGTAGTGGTTTGCCTACAATCATATAGTTAGTGGCAGAGCTAGTACTCTAGTCTTCTGACTACCAAACCAACACTTTCCCTAAGTGTAAAATGATATCACATCATTTTACAAAGTGGGTGGTCAAAAACTGTGAAGATATTTATATCCCATGTGAGTGTGCACCAACAGATGACCTCAGCAGAAGAGGATTTTAATAATCAAGTGGATAGGATGACCCGTTCTGTGGATATCATTCAACCTCTTTCCCCAGCCACCCCCATCATTGCCCAATGGGCTCATGAACAAAGTGGCCATGGTGGCAGGCATGGAGGTTATACATGGATTCAGCAGCATAGACTTCTGCTCACCAAGGCTGACCTGGCTACAGCCAATTTTCCGGGAGCAGAAACCAACACCAAGCCCTCAATATGGCACCATTCCTCAGGTTGATCAGCCAGCTACCTGGTGGCAGGTTGATTATATTGGACCTCTTTCATCATGGAAAGGGCAGAGGTTTGTCCTCACTGGAATAGACACTTACTCCGGATATGGGGTTGCCTATCCTGAATGCAATGCTTCTGCCAAGACTCACGGACTCATGGACTCACGGAATGCCTTATCCACCATTATGGTATTCCATACAGCATTGCCTGTCACCAAGGCACTCACTTTATGGCTAAAGAAGTACAGCAGTGGACTCATGCTCATAGAATTCACTGGTCTTACCATGTTCCCATCACCCTGAAGCAGCTGGATTGATAGAATGGTGGAATGGCCTTTTGAAGTCACAATTACAATGCCAACTAGGTGACAATACTTTGCAGGGTTGGGGCAAAATTCTTCAGAAGGCCTTGTGTGCTCTGAATCAACATTCAATATATGTTACTCCTTCTCCCATTGCCAGGATTCATGGGTCCCGAAATCAAGGGGTGGAAGTGGAAGTGGCACAACTCACCATCACCCTTAGTGATCCACTAACAAATTTTTTTGCTTTCTCTTTCTGCAACATCATGTTCTGCTGGCCTAGAGGTCTTGGTCCCAGAGGGAGGAATGCTGTCACCAGGAGATACAATGATTCCATTAAACTGGAAGTTAAGTTTGCCACCTGGACACTTTGGGCTCCTCCTACCTTTAAGTCAAAAGGCTAAGAAGGGGCTTATAGTGTTGGCTGGAGTGATTACCTGGACTATCAAGATGAAATTGGTCTACTACTACACAGTGGAGGTAAGGAAGAACACGCATGGTACACAGGAGATCCATTAGGATGTCTCTTCATCAATACCAGCTACAACCATGTGACCAGCTGCAGAAATGAGGGTGGTAACTGTCATCAGTATTTCCTCCTTCTTTTGTTAAAAACATGTTTGTGCATGTTGTACTAAGGACATATCTTCCTTTTATTTTCTTTTCCTTTATCATGTTACATAAGATTTATTGACTTCTCATAAACATTTAGTTATTTATGCAATAGTGTTGGGGTTGGGGATTGGTTCGTTTTTGGTTGTACGAAGCATAGTTGTATTATGTTCAGCACAATTATGACCTCATTATTTTCTTTACTTAAAAATTATGTCTGATCTCAGGAGGTATATAAGGTATATATGGGTTCAAGTTGACAAGGGACATACTTGTGACAGCTAATACTGAGTGTTAACTTCATTGGATTGAAGGATACAAAGTGTTAATCCTAGGTGTTCCTGTCTGGGTGTTGCCAAAAGAGATTAACGTTTGAGTCAGTGGGTTGGGGAAGGCAGATCCACCCTTAATCTGGTGATACAATCCAATCAGCTTCCAACAAATGTAAAGCAGGCAGAAAAACGTGAAATGGAGAGATGGGCCTAGCCCCCCAGCCTGTATGTTTCTCCTGTGCTGGATGTTTCCTGCTTTCAAACATCGGACTCCAAGTTCTTCAGTTTTGGGACTCAGACTGACTCTCCTTGCTCCTCAGCTTGTAGATAGCCTATTATGGGACCTTGTGATAATGTAAATTAATAGTTAATAAGCTCATATATATCTCTCTCTCTCCATATATATATATATTTTTGTATATATATTTATATTTATATATATATGACTATATATAGTTCTCTACATAGATATAGCAATAATAAGATACATATATATCCTATATATAAATATAGAGCTAATAGGAGAGAGAGATATATATACACACATATATATATATATATATCCTATTCTTTCCCTCTAAGAGAACCCTGACTAATACATAGCTTTTACTGTTGATTATTTCCATCCTAATGTCCATATGTACCCAATGCTCAGCTCCCACATAAAAATTAGAACATGCAGTATTTGATTTCCTGTTTCTGAGTTATTTTACTCATGATAATGGCCTCCGGCTCCATCCATGTTGCTGAAAAGAACATGATTTCATACATTTCTATATTTTTAATTATTTTTATAATTTTTTGAGTACCTAGTAGGTGTATATATTTATAGGGTACATGAGATATTTTGATACAGGCATACATTGCATAATAATCACACCAGGATAAATGGGGTCAGTATGACCTCAAGCATTTATCCTTTCCTTGTGTTATAAACAATCCAATCACACTCTTTTAGTTATTATAAAATGTAAAATAAATTATTGTTGACCATAGTCATCCTGTTGTGCTGTCAAATACTAGACATTATTCACTTTATCTAATTATATGTTTGTACCCATTAACCATCCCAACTTTCCTGACCCACTATATTTCCCAGCCTCTGGTAATCATCATTCTACCCTTTATCTCCATGAGTTCAATTGTTTTAATTTGACTCAAACAAATAAATGAGAACCTATGATGTTTTTCTTTCTGTGCCAGCTTTATTTCAATTAACATAATGACACCCACTTTCATTCATTTTGTTGCAAAGGACAAGATCTCATTCTTTTTGATGGCTCAGTGGTATTCCATTGTGTTTATGTACCACATTTGCTTTATCCCTTCATCTATTGATGGACACTTATATTTCTTTTAAATATTGGCTATTGTGAATAGTGCTGCAATAAATATGGCAGTACAGATATATCTTCCATATACTGATGTTTTGGGTCTATATCTAGCAGTGGTATAGCTGAATCATATAGTAGTTATATTTTTAGTTTTTTAAGGAACCTCCAATTTGTTCTCCACAGTGGCTGTATTAATTTACATTCCCAATGATAGTATATCCGCTTTTCATTTTCTCCACATCCTCACCAGCATTTGTTATTGCCTGAATTTTGAATATTAATAAAAGCCATTTTAACTGAGGTAAGGTGATATTTCATTGTATTTGCATTTATCTGATGACCAATAATGTTGGGCACATTTTCATATACTTGTTTGCCATTTGTGTGCCTTCTTTTGAAAAACGTATAGTCTTTTTTTCTTTTTTTTGCCTAGTTTTAATTGGATTATGTCCTATGGAGTTATTTTATCTTCTTCTATATTCTGCTTATTAATCCCTTTTCAGATGGGGAGTTTGTGAATATTTTCTCCTATTCTGTGGGTTATCTCTTCATGCTGTGCACTGTATTTCTTGCTGTACAGAAGCTTTTAAACTTGACATGATCCCATTTGTCCATTTATGCTTTTATTGTCTGTGCTTGTTTGATATTGCTAAAGAAATCTTTGCCTATCCCAATGTCCCAGAGAGTTTCATAGTGTTTTCTTTTAGTAGATTTATAGTTTAAGGTCTTGTATTTAAGTATTCAGTTTATATTGGTTTGATTTTTGTATATGGCAAAAGATATCCATATGCAGAAGAATAAGTTTTCTCAGTACCATTTACTAAAAAGACTGTCTTTCCCCAATATAGGTTCTAGGCATGTTTGTTAAAGATGAGTTCACCGCAGACATATAAATTTGTTGCAGGGTTTTCTATTTTGTTCAACTGGTGTATGTGTCTGTTTTTATTCCAGTACCATGCTGTTTTGGTTACTAGAGCTATGTAGTAAAACATAAAGTTAGATGTATTAGTCCATTCTTGCATTGCTATAAAGAAATACCTGAGACTGGGTCATTTATAAAAAATAGGTTTAATTGGCTCATGATTACACAGGCTGTACAGGAAACAATAAAGCATTTGCTTCTGGGGCAGCCTCAGGGAGTTTCTACTCATGATGGCAGGCAAAGCAGGAGCAGGCACCTAACATGGCAGAAGCAGGACCAAGGGGGGCAGGATGTGCTATACACATTTAAACAAGATCTTGTGAGAACTCACTCACTATATAGTAACAAGAGGGGATAATGCTAAACCATTCATGAGATCTCCACCCCCATGACCCAATAAACTCCCACCAGGCCTTTTATCCAACATTATGGATTACAATTCAACATGAGATTTGAGAAGGGATGAAGATCCAAACTGTATTATTCCTCCCCAGGCCACTCCCAAATCTCATGTCCTTCTGACATTTCAAAATACAATCATGACTTCTCAACAGTCCTCCAAAGTCTTAACGCATTTCAGCATTAACTCAAAAGCCCAAAGTCTCATTGGAGACAAGGCTAGTCCCTTCTGCCTATGAGCCTATAAATTTTTTTTTTTAAAGTTAGTTACCCCCAAGATACAATGAAGATACAGGTATTGGATAAATACTTCTGTTCCAAAAGGGAGAAATTGGTCAAAGAAAGGGGATACAGGCCTCATGCAAGTCTGAAACCCAGTGGGTCAGTCATTAAATCTTAAAGCTTCAAAATAATCTCCCTTAACTCCATGTCTTACATCCAGAGCACACTGGTGTGAGGGGTGGGCTCCCAAGGCCTTGGGCAGCTCCACCGCTGTGATTTGCAGGGCTTAGCCTTGGAAGCTGCTCTGACTTGTTGCTGTTGAGTGGCTGTGGCTTTTCCAGGCACAGGGTGCAAGCTATCAATGGATATGCCATTCTTGGGTCTGGAGTATGATGGTCCTCTTCCCACAGCTCCACTAGGCAGTGCCCCCATGGGGACTCTGCAAGGGGACTTCAACCCCACATTTCCCCCTTTGCATTGTATTAGTAGAGGTTCTCCATGAGGGCTCCACCTCTGCAGCAGGCTTCTGCCTGTACATTCAGGATTTTCCATACATCCTCTGAAATCTAGTTGGAGGCTGTAAGCTTCAACTCTTGCATACTGTGCCCCCGCAGGCTTAAAACCCTGTAAAGGCCACCAAGGCTTATGGTTTACACTTCCTGAAGCAGCAGCCTGAACTATACTTGTGTCCCTTTGATCCATTGCTGGAGCTGGAGTACCTGGAATCCACAGGTCCATGTCCAGAGGCTTTACAAGACAATGGGGACCTGTAATGGGCCCAAAAAACTATTCAGTCCTTCTAGGCCTCCAGGTCTCTGACGGAAGGGCCTGCCATGGAAGTCTCTGAAATGCCTTTAAGGCATTTTTCTCATTGTCTTGTCTATTAGTACTTGGCTCCCTTTTACTTATGCAAATTTCTGTAGCCTGCTTGAGTTCATCCCTTGAAAATGGGTTTTTCTTTCCTACCACATGGCAAGGCTGCATTTTTTAAAAACTTTTATGCTCTGCTTCCTCTTTAAGTATAAGTTCCAATTTTACAGCATTTGTTTGTTCATGCATACGACGTGGGCTGTAAGAAGCAGCCAGGTCACGTCTTGCATATTTTATTGGTTAGAAATTTCTTCTGCCAAATACCCTAAATTACCACTCTAAGGTTCAAAATTTCGCAGATCCCTAGGGCAAGTACACAATTCCACCAGGGTTTTTACTAACACATAACAAAAGTGACTTTTACTTCAGTTTCCAATAAGTTTCTTATCTCCATCTGAGACCTCATCAGCCTGTACTTTACTGTCTATATCATTGTCAGCACTTTGGACACAACCATTTAAAGAGTCTGTAAAAAGTTCTAAAATTTCCCTCATCTTTCTATATTGTTCTGAGCCCTTTTAACTCTTCCAGCCTCTTCCCATTACCCAGTTTCTTATATATGTATATGTATCATGGAATACTACTCAGCTGTAAAAAGGAATAAAATAATGGCATTCATAGGAACCAGCATAGAATTGGAGACTATTATTTTAAGTTAAGTAACTCAGGAATGGGAAAGCAAGCATCATATGTTCTCACTCATATGCGGGAGCTAAGCTATGAGAATGCAAAAGCGTAAGAATGATACATTGGACTTTGAGGATTTGGGGAAAAGAGTGGGAAAGGGGTGAGAGGTAAAACACTACACATTGGGTACAGTGTACACTGCTTGGGTGATAGGTGCACCAAATCTCAGAAATCACCACTAAAGACTTATTCATATATATATAAATTTATATGTATAACTTATTCATATATATTCATAATTTTTATATACATATATACATTTTTCTTTATCCACTTGTTGATTGATGGGCATTTGGACTGGTTCCAGATTTTTGCAGTTGCAAATTGTGCTGCTATAAACATGTGTATACAAGTATCTTCTTTGTATAATGACTTATTTTCCTCTGGGTAGATACCAAGTAGTGGGATTGCTGGATCTGCATTTTGTCTTTAAGGAATCTTCACACTGTTTTCCATAGTGGTTGTACTAATTTACCTTCCCAACAACAGTGTAAAAGGGCTCCCTTTTCACTGCATCCATGCCAACATCTTTTTTTTTTTTTTTTTTTTTTTTTTTTTTTTTTTTTTTACTTTTTTATTATGGCCATTCTTGCAGGAGTGAGGTGGTATTGCATTGTGGTTTTGACTTGCGTTTCCTGATAATTAGCGATGTTAAACATTTTTCCATATGCTTGTTTGGCCACTTGTATATCTTTTGAGAATTGTCTATTCATGCCCTTAGCCCACTTTTTGACGGGATTGTTTGTTTTTTCCTTCCTGACTTGTTTGCGTTCCTTGTAGATTCAGGTGTATAGATTGTGAAGATTATCTCCCACTCTGTGGGTTGTCTATTAATGCTGCCGATTATTTATCAGAAGATTCTTAGTTAAATTAAGTCCACCTGTTTATCCTGGTTTTTGTTGCATTTGTTTTGGAGTTCTTGGTCATGAAGTCTTTGCCTAAGCTAATGTCTAGAAAGGTTGATCTGATGTTATCTTCTAGAATCTTTATGGTTTCAGGTCTTAGATTTAAGTCTTTGATCCATATTGAATTGATTTTTGTATAAGGTAAGAGATGAGGATCCAGTTTTATTCTTCAAAATGTGGCTTGCCAATTATCTCAGCACCATTTGTTGAATAGGGTGTCCTTTCCCCACTTTATGTTTTTGTTGGCTTTGTCCAATATCAATTGGCTCTAAATAATTGGCTTTATTTCTGAGTTCTCTATTTTGTTCCACTGGTCTGTGTGCCTATTTTTATACCAGTACCATGCTGTTTTGGTGACTCTGGCCTTATAGTATAGTTTGAAGTTGGGTAATGTGACACCTCCAGTTTTGTTATTTTTGCTTAGTCTTGCTTCAGCTATCCAGATTCATTTTTTGTTTCATATAAATTTTAGGATTTTTTTTTCTAGTTTAGTGAAAAATGGTGGTGGTATTTTGAGAGCAATTGCATTGAATTTGTAGGTTGCTTTTGGCAACATGGTCATTTTCACAATATTGATTCTACCCATCCATGAGCATGGAATGTATTTTCATTTGTTGTGTCATCTATGATTTATTTCAGCAGTGTTTTGCAGATTTTCTTGTAGAGGTCTTTCACTTCCTTGGTTAGGTATGTTACTAAGTATTTTATTTTATTGTTTGGAACTATTGTGAAAGGGATTAAATTCTTGATTTGATTCTCCCCTTGGTTGCTGTTGGTGTGTAGCAGAGCTACTGATTTACTTACATTAATTTCGTATCCTGGAACTTCGCCAAATTTATTTATCAGTTCTGGGAGCGTTTTGGAGAAGGCTTTAGGGTTTTATAGGTATACAATCATATCATCAGAAAACACCAACAATTTGACTTCCTCTTTACTGATTTAGATGCCATTTATTTCTTTCTCTTTTCTGATTGCTCTGGCTAGGACTCCCAGTACTATTTTAAACAGAAGTGGCAAAAGTGGGCATCCTTGTCTTGTTCCAGTTCTCAGAAGGAATGATTTCAACTTTTTTCCACTCAGTATAATGTTGGCTGTGGATTTGTTCTAGAGGGCTTTTATTACCTTGAAGTATGTCACTTCTATGCTGATTTTGCTGAGGATTTTAATTGTAAAGGGATGCTGAGTTTTGTCAAATGCTTTTTCTGCATCTATTGAGATGATCATGTGATTTTTGTCTTTAATACATTTTATGTGGTGTATAACATTTACTGACTTTCATATGTTAAGCCATCCCTGTATCCTTGGTATGAAACCCACTTGATTATGGTGAATTATCTTTTTGATATGTTGTTGGATTTTGTTCACCAGTATTTTGTTGAGAATTTTTGCATCAATGTTTATCAGAGATATTAGTCTGTAGTTTTCTTTTGTTGTTATGCCCTTTACTGGTTTTGGTATTAGGGTGATACTGGCTTCATATAATAATTTGGGGAAGATTCTCTCTTTCTCTATCTCTTGGATGAGTGTCAATAGGACTGGTACCAATTATTCTTTGAATATCTCGTAGAATTCAGCTGTAAATCCATCTGGTCCTGGACTTTTTTTTGGACAATTTTAAATTACCATTTCCATTTTGCTGCTTGTTATTGGTCTGTTCAGAGATTCTATATCTTTCTGGTTTAATTGATAAGGGTTGTATATTTCTAGGAATTTACCCATCTTCAGGTTTTTTGGTTTATGCACATAAAGCTGCTTATAGTAGCCTTGAATAATCTTTTGTATTTCTGTGGTATAAGTTGTAGTATCTCCTGTTTCATTTCTAATTAAGCTTATCTGGATCTTCTCTCTATTGTTCTTGGTTAATCTTGCTAATGGTTTATCACTTTTATGGATTTTTTTTCAAAGAACCAGCTTTTTTCATTTTTATTTTTTATTTTGTTTCAATTTCATTTAGTTCTGCTCTGATCTTTGTTATTTCTTTTATTCTGCTGGATTAGAGTCTGGATTGTTCTTGTTTCTCCAGTTTCGTCATGTGACCTTAGATTTTCTGTTTGTGCTTTTTCAGACTCTTTTGTTAAAATGAAGTCTTACTCTGTTGCCCAGGCTGGAGTGCAGTGGAGTGATCTCAGCTCACTGCAACCTCTGCCTTCTAGATTCAAGCGAATCTCCTGGCTCAGCCTCCCACATAACTGAGATTACAGGCATGTACCACCATGCTCAGATAATTTTTCTATTTTTAGTAGAGACACAGTTTCACCATATTGGCCAGGCTGGTCTCGAACTCCTGACCTCAAGTGATACCCCTATCTTGTCCTCTCAAAGTGCTGGGATTATAGTCATGAGCCATCGTGCCCAGCCACTTTTAGATTTTTTGATGTAGGCTTTTAAGGCTATGAACTTTTCTCTTAGCACCACTTTTGCTGTATTCCAGAGGTTTTGATTGGTTGTGTCACTATTATTGCTCAGTTCAAAGAATTTTTAAATTTCTCTATTGGTTTCATCACTGACTCAATGATGATTCAGGAGCAGGTTATTTAATTTCCATGTACTTGCATGGTTTTGGGAGTTCCTTTTGGAGTTGATTTCCAATTTTATTCCACTGTGGTCTGAGAGAGTACTGGACATAATTTAAATTTTCTTAAATTTACTGAGACTTGTTTTGTGACCAATCATATGGTCTATTTTGGAGAATGTTTCATGTGCTGATGAATAGAATGTATATTCTGCAGTTGCTGAGTAGAATGATCTGTAGATATCTGTTAAGTCTATTTGTTGTAGGATATAGTTTAAGTCTATTGTTTCCTTGTTGACTTTCTGTCTTGATAACCTGTCTAGTGCTGTCAGTGGAGTATTGAAGTCCCCCACTATCACTGTGTTTCTGTCTATTTCATTTCTTAGATCTAGCAGTAATTGTTTTATAACTTTGGGACCTCCAATGTTAGGTGCATATATATCTAGAATTCTGACATTTTCCTGTTAGACTCATCCTTTTATCATTATATAATGTCCCTCTTTGTCTTTTTAAACTGCTGTTGCTTTAAAGTGTGTTTTGTTTGATATAAGAATAGCTACTCCCACTCGCTTTTGGTGTCCAAATTGCATGGAATATCTTTTCCACTCCTTTACCTTAAGTTTATGTGAGTCCTTATGTGTTAGGCATGTCTCCTGAAGACTGCAGAAACTTTGTTGGTGAATTCTTATCCATTCTGCAATTCTGTATTTTTTAAGTGGAGTATGTAAACCATTTCCATTCAATGTTAGTATTAACATGTGAGGTACTCTTCTATTCATTATGCTATTTGTTGCCTAAATGCCTTTTTTTTTTTTTTTTTTTTTGAGACAGAGTTTCACTCTTGTTGCCCAAGCTGGAGTGCAATGGCACCATCTTGGCTCGCTGCAACCTCTGCCTCCTGGGTTCAAGCAATTCTCCTGCCCCAGCCTCCCAGGTAACTGGGATTACAGGTACCTGCCACCACATGCGGCTAATTTTTTGTATTTTAAGTGGAGATGGGGTTTCATAATGTTGTCCAGGCTGGTCTTGAACTCCTGACCTCAGGTAATCTGCCCACCTCCCCTCCCAAAGTGCTGAGATTACAGGCGTGAGCCACTGTGCCCAGTTCCTGAATGTCTTTTTTATATTATTGTGTTATTGTTATATAGGTCCTATGCGATTTATGCTTTAAAGATGCTCTATTTTGGAGTATTTTGAGGATTTGTATAAGATTTTAAGCTCCTTCTAGAAGTTCTTGTAGTGCTGGCTTAGTAGTGGCAAATTCTCTCAGTATTTGTTTGTCTGGAAAAGACTATCTTTCTTTCATTTATAAAGCTCAGTTTTGCTGGATACAAAATTTTTGACTGACAATTGTTTTGTATAAGTTGGCTACAAATAGGACCCCAATATCTTCTAGCTTGTAGGGTTTCTGCTGAGCAATCTGCTGTTAGTATGATAGGTTTTACTTTGTAGATTACCTGATGCTTTTTCCTCACAGCTCTTAAGATTTTTCCTTCTTCTTGTTTTTAGATAACCTGCTGATTATGTGCCTAGGTGATTATCTTTTTGCAATAATTTTCCCAGATTTTCTTTGAACTTCTTGATATCTAGGTCTCTAGCAAGGCTGGGGAAGTTTCCCTTGTTTATTTCTTCAAATATGTTTTCCAAACTTTTAGATTTCTCCTTTTCCTGAGGAATGCCCATTATTATTAGGTTTGGATGTTTAACATAGTCTCAAACTTCTTGGAGACTTTGTTCATTTTTAAAAATTCTTTTTTCTTTGTCTTTGCTGGATTGGGTTAATTGAAAGTCTTGTCTTCAAGCTCTGAAGCTTTTTCTTCTGCTTGTTTGATTCTATTGCTGAGACTTTACAGTGAATTTTGAATTTATCTTAGTGTTGTCTTGATTTCTAGAAATTCTTATTGTTTTTATTTTTACTTGTGCTATTTTACTGAATAATTTTCATTTCATATCCTGATTTTTTTTTTTATTTCTCTAAGTAGGAGACTGATATGATCTTTTTGGGGTATTTGTTTTTGCTCTTCTGGGTCTAGCCACACAGCAGAGCTACTGGGTTCCAGGCTGGTACTAGGGAGTGTCTGCAAAGAGTCCTGTGATGTTATCTGTCTTCAGGTCTTGCAGCCATGGATACCAGCGCCTGCTTCAGTGGAGGTAGCAGGGAAGTGAATTGGACTCTCTGAGGGTCCTTTGTTGTGTTTTTGTTTAGTGTGCTGGTTTTGTCTTAGTTGACCTCCAGCCAGAAGGTGGTGCTTTCTAGAGCTCATCAGTTGTGGTCCTATAGGAAGTATGCAAACTTGTCCTAGAGAACACCTGGTTAAGTATTCAGGTTTCTCAGGCAGTGGGTAGGGCCATTGAGCTCCCAAGAGATTATGACCTTTGTCTTCGGCTACCAGGGCAGGTAGAGAAAGACCATCAGATGAGCACAGGGATAGCTGTGTCTGAGCTCATTCTCTTCTTGGATGGGGCTTGCTGTGGCTGCTGTGGGGGATGAGGTTGTGGTTTTCAGTTCAATTGAATTATATTTCCAGGGGGATTATGACTGCTTCTGCTGAGTCATACATGCCACCAGGGAAGTGAGGGATAGCCAGAAGTCACAGACCTCACCCTGTTCCCATGCAGCTCACAGTCCTAAAGGCCTGTCTCATGAGTCTATTTTCAGGCAGCCAGAAACCAGGGCTAAGAGCTTGCCTCAGACCACGAGCCTCTCCACTGAGACAGCAAGCAGATTCACCATTTTTTTCAGTGTCTCAGGGAGCCTGCAGCAGTGATCCAGTTTCTTTAAATGGTCTGTGGGTTCTCTCAGCTTTCCTGGTATGCTCCTTTGCTAGTTCTTGGAACAAACGTTTACAATGTGAGTCTCCACACACTGCTCTGTTTGTCCAAGTGAGAGCTGCAAGCAGGTCCTGCCTCCTATCTGCAATCTTAAGCATTATCCTATAAATGATCTTTTAAATGTGTAGTTGAATTAAGTTTGCTAGTATTATTTTGAGAAATTTTGTATCAGTATTTATCAGTGATATTGCCCTGTCTTTGTCTGGTTTGGGTATCAGAGTCATAATGGTCTTGTAGAATAAGTTTGGAAGTATTCTTTTTTGATCTAATTTTCAGAAGAGTTTGAGTAGAATTGATATTGGTTAGTCTTTAAATGGTTGGTAAAAATCAGCATTAAAGCCATCACATCCTGGGCTTTCCTTTGCTGAGAGATTATTTATTATGGCTTTGATCTTGTTATCTTGTTACTTTTGATTGGTCTCTTCAGGTTTTGCGGTCTTTATGGTTCTATTTTGGTAGATTTCATGTGTCTAGAAATTTGTGTATGTCTTCCAGGTTTTTTAATTTATTGGCATATTGTTGCTCATAGCAACCTCTAATGATCCTTTGAGTTTCTGGGGTCTCAGTTGTAATGTCTCTTTTTCACCTCTGATTTTATTTATTTGGGTCTCCTCTGTCTTTTCTTTTTGTATTTTTTAGTTAGCCTGTCTAAAGGTATGTTAATTTTGTTTACCTTTTTAAAACACCAATTTTTCATTTCATTAATCTTTTGTATTGTTTTGTTCATTTCAATTTTATTTTTTTTCTGGTGTTTATTATTTCTTTTCCTTTACTATTTTTAAGTTTCATTTTTTCTTCATCAGTAAATTGTTTATTTATAGTTTTTCTACTTTTTTTGTTGTAGATGCCGATAGCTGTAAAATTTCCACTTAGTATGGTTTTTACTATAGATCACATAGGTTATGTTATCTTGTGTTTCTATCATGATTGGTGTTAAGAAATTTTTTAATTTTCTTTTTTATTTTTCCATTGACCCACTGCTTATTTAGGAGAATATTGCTTAAATTTCATCTGGTTTTATAGTTTCCAAAATTCCTCTTGTTATTGATTTATAGTTTTACTCCATTGTGGTCAGTGAAGATAATTGATATAACTTCAACTTTTGTGTCTTTAAACACTTGTTTTGTGACCTAACATATGGTCTGTCCTTGAGAATGATTCATGTGTTACAGTCATTAAATAAATCATCTGGTCTATAGTGCAACTTAAGTTTATTATATTTTTGTTGATTTTTCTGTCTGGATGATCTGTCCAGTGCCTAAAGTGAAGTGTTAATTTCCCAAGTTATTTTGGTACTTGGGTCTAGCTATCTATTTAACTCTAATATTTGCTTTATATACCTTTGTCCTCTACTGTTTGGTGCATATGATGTACTTATAATTATTATATCTTTCTGCTGAGTTGACTTGTTTATTATATAGTAACATTTTTTCTCTTTTTTTAGTTTTTGTCTTGAAAACTATTTTGCCTGATATAATTATCATTACTCCTGCTCTTTTTGCTTGTTTCCTTTGGCATGGATTACCTTCTTTTATTTCTTTATGTTCAGTCTATGTGTGTCTTTGTAGGTGAGTGTGTCTCTTGCAGGCAACAGATTATTGGGTTCTGTTTCTTTTTAAAAATTCATCCAACCACTCTGTCTTTTGATTGGAGAGTTTACTCCATTTACATTCAATGTTATTCTTGATAAATAAAGACTTAATCCTGCCGTTTTTAATTTTTTTTTTTTCTGGTTGTTTTGTGATCTTCTCTTACTTCTTCTTTTTCCTTCCTGTCTTTATTTTAATCAAAGTAATTTTCTCTCATGGCTTGACATAATTTCGTGCTTTTTTGTGTGTATTCATTGCATGTTTTTCGATTTGAGGATACCACGAGGCTTGCAAATACTATCTTGTAACCCATTATTTTAAGCTGATAACAACTTAACAATGTTTGCATAAACAAAAAGCAAAAAATAAACTAATACAAATTTTATATTACCTTCATCCTCTCATTTTCTTACTTTTTGTTGTTTATATTTATATCTTTTTGTATAGTCTGTGTCCTGAAATGTTGCTGTAGTTATTATTTTTGATACATTCATCTTTTAGTCTTTCTACTCAAGATATAAACTGTTTGCATACCAGAATTATAGTGTTATAATACTGTGTGTTTTTCTGTGTAGTTACTATTACCAGGTGTTTTTGTTCCTTCACATGATTTCTTATAGGTCACTAATGTCCTTTTCTTTCAGATTAAAGGACTCCCTTTACTATTTCTTGTAAGGAATGTGTTGATGAAATCCCTCAGCGTTTGTTTATCTGGAAAAGTCTTTATTTCTCCTTTATGGTTGAAGGATTTTTTTTTTTCTGCATATACTCTTCTAGAGTAAAGGGTTTTTTGTTTTGTTTTGTTTTGTTTTCCTTTAGCACTTTAAATATGTCATGGTACTATGTTCTGGCCCGTAAGATTTCCACTGAAATATGTTGTCAGATATATTTAAGCTTCATTGTATATTGTTTCTTTTCTCTTGGTGCTTTTATAAATCTTTGTCTTTGACCTTTGGAAATTTGATTATTAGATGAATTGAGGTAGTCTTTTGGTTAAATCTGCTTGATGTTCCATAACCTTCTTGTATTTGAATATCAATATTTGTATTAGTTTGTTCTCACACTGCTCTAAAGAAATGCCTGAGACTGGGTAATCATAGCAGCTTCTGCTTCTAAGGAGGCCCCAAGAAGCTTCCAATCATGACAGAAGGCAGGGGAAACAAGACATCTCATGTGGCAGGAGCAAGAGAAAGAGGGGTACAGTGCTACACACTTTAAAACAAAAGGACAGCATGAAGTGGATGGTGCTAAACCATTCATAAAAAACTGCCCCCATGATCCAATCACCTCCCACCAGGCCCCACCTCTAACACTGGGGACCCCAATTTGACATGAGAATTGGGTGGGGCCATAGATCCAAACCATATCAATATCTTTTTTCTCTATTTGGGAAGTTCTCTGTTATTATCTCTTTGAATAAATTTTCTACCCTGATTTCTCTTTCTACCTTGCATTTAAGGCCACTAACTCTTAGATTTGCCCTTTGGGGACTATTTTCTGGCTTTTGTGGGAGTGCTTTATTTTTAAAAAATGCGTGTACTTTGTCTTCTCAGACTGTGTTTGTTTTCAAGTAACTTGTCTTCAAGTTCTCTAATTTTTTTGTTTGACCAATTACGCTTTTGTGAGACTCTGATGTATTCTTCAGTATGTCAGTTGCATTCCTCAACTTCAGAATTTCTGTTTGGTTCTTTATGCTTATTTAAGTCTCCTCAGTCTACCTGACAGAATTTTGAATTCTTCCTCTGTGTTATTTTTAATTTCCTCTAGTTTCTTCAAAACAGGTATTTTGTGTTCTTTATCCGAAGTGTTACACATCTTTGTCTGTCCAAGATTGGTTCTTGGTGTTTTATTTAGTTTGTTTGGTGAAGTTATGCTTCCCCAGGTAGTCTTAATGCTTGTGAATGTGTGATGGTTTCTGAGTATTGAAGGTTTAGGTATTCATTGTAGCCTTTGCAGTCTCTGATTCATTGTAGCTTTTGCAGTCTCTGATTGTTTTTACCCAGCCTTCTTATGATGGCTTTCCATATATTTGATGGAACTCAGGTGTTTTGATCCAAGTTTTCAATAATTGTAGTCATATCTGCATTTGTTAGTACCCCAAGCTCAGTAATGATGTGGCACTTGCAGACTTGTAGAGACCTACTCGATGGTCTTGGATAGAATCCAGATTTCTCTGGATTACCAGGCAGAGGCTCTTGTTCTCTTTCCTTATGTTATCCCAAAGAAACAGAGCTTCTCTTTCTGTCCTTAGGTATCTGGAGCTGTGAGAGGGGTTACGCAGGTACCCCGGTGGTCACCATTACTGGGATTGTGTGGGGTCAGGCCTGAAGCCAGCACATTATGCAGTTTTGCTCAAGGTCTGTGGTAATCACTACCTGTCTACTGCCTGTGATTGTTCAAGGCCCTTGTGCTCTACAATCAGCAGATGGTGAAGTCAAACAGGCTTGTATTTTCTCCCTCAGGGCAATGAGTTTTCCCAGTTACAGACCAGCCCACAGATGCCTTTCAGGAGTCATGGCACATAGGCTGAAACCTTAGGACTCTGCTTGGTACTTTTTTCTATTGTGGCTCAGCTGGCACCCTAGCCGCAAATCAAAGTTTTTTTCACTCTTCCCTTTCCTTTCCACAGGCAGAGGAGTCTCTATCCATGGCCATCACCACTCCAGTCCCATGGTAAGTACTACCCGTTTACTGCCAGTATTCATTCAAGACCCAAATGGTTTTAATTCAGCTTGTGGTGAATGCTGCCAGGCCTGGAATATTCCCTTAAGGTCATTTGGCTTCCCTCTAGCCTAGGGCACATTCCTGAAATGGTATCTAAGAGCTAAGTCCTGGAATCAAGGACCCCAAGGGCCCTTGGTGCTCTACCTCTTTGTGGCTGAGCTGGTTCCTAAGCTGCAAGAAAAAGTTCCATTTACTCTTTTATCTCCTTTTCTCAAGCAGAAGGAGAATCTCCCCATAGCCACCACAGGTCTTACTGTACTTGGCAACTTCTGAAACCATCTCAATACATCTCTGAGTCTCACTTAAGATCCACAGTGAGTACTTTTTTTTTTTTTTTTTTTTTTTTTTGCCACTGCTTCAGATTCTTCAGGGCACAAGGTCTGTGTAGTCAGCAGGTAGTGGATCTTTCCAGGACTGAGTCCTTCCATTCATTGCAACAGGTTCCATTCCGGTGAAGGGAATGTTTATAAATGTGATCCAGGAGCTAGAGTGTGAAATGGGTTCCTCAAGACTCTGCATGGTATTCTATCCTACTCTGGCTGAGCTGGTTTTCAAGTTGGAAGACAATGTTCTTTTTAGTCTTCCCTCTCTTCTCCTCAGGTGGCAGGGTGGTAGAAGGAGTTTCTCCTATAAGGGTTAACTTTGCTGTCTGAGGTTGGAAGAAAACTGGTGTAAGCACTCTCTTGTCCACTCCAGCTTGTGTTTCACTGGGTTGTGTGTCCCCCAAGTCCACTCACTCTGAGGCCAACACAGCAACATGACTTGCCCCGAAATTGCAGTCCTTGTAGCCTAGACTGCCTTTCAAGTTTATTTAAAACCCCAGAGCACTATAGCCCACAATGGTAATGCTTTCTGGAATTCAGGTTCCAACTAGTATGATGGGTGGGTGATTCCCCTCTGGCTATAGCTGGTCAAAACACTCCCTTCATGGGCACCAGTTGATTTCTGCCCCGTGTTGCTTTCTACTGTGACAGGAAAGCACTGAGTTCCTGTGCATGGTTCCACTGTGATTCCTCTCCCTAAAGTACACAGATTCTCTCTCATTGCCACACGGCCACTGTCAAGGGATGAGGGATGGATAGCATTAGCAATTCAAGATGGTCTTTTCTCTCCTCTTTAGTGCCCCTTTTAGTGATATAAATTTAAAGCTAGGTACTGTGATTGTTCATCTGAGTTTTGGTTTTAATAAATGTGCTTTTTTTATGTGAATAGTTGCTGAATTTGTTTTTGTTGCAGGGAGGAAGATCAGTGAAAACATTTGTTAACCCATCTTGCTCCATGTCCCATTGATTTTATCAATTTTTTATGGCTGCATTGTATTTCATGTTGTGTACATACCACACTATTTTTATCCAATCATGCATTGATGAAGAGTTAGGTTGATTCCATGACTATCTTATTGTGAATAGCATTGTGATAAACATGAATTTAGATGTCTTTTTTATGTAATAATTTTTTCTTTTGGGTAGATGTCCAAAGAACTACCATAGAAATGGTAGTTCTATGTTTAGTTCTTTGAGATAGCTCCATACTTTTCCCATAGATGTTGTATCAATTTACATTCTCACCAATAGTGTGGGAAACAAAAGGTGATCTTTTCTCTACCACAACATCTGTTCTTTTTTTATTTTTAAATAACACCCTTGCTCTCTGATGTAAGACGATATCTTATTTTGGTTTTACTGCATTTTTCTGATGATTAGTGATGTTGAGTATTTTTAATAGGTTTGTTGCCCACTTGTATGTCTTATTTTTTAAAAAGTCTGTTCATGTTCATTTCCCATTTTTAAATGGGATTTGTTTTCTTCTTGTTGAGTTTTTGAAGTTCATCACAGACTCTGGATATTAGTCTTTTGTCAGAGGCATAATTTGCAAATATTTTATCCCATATTTTACACTGTCTGTTTAGTCTGTTGATTATTATTTTTTGCTGTGCAGAAGCTTCTTAGTTTGATTAAGTCCCATTTGTCTATTTTTGCTTCTTTTGCATTTGCTTTTGGGGTCACAGTCATAAATTGTTTGGCTACACCAATGTCCTAAAAGGTATTTCCTAGGTTTTCTTCTAGGACTTTATAGTTTTAAGTCTTAGATTTAGGTCTTAATTCACCTTGAGTTAACTTCTGTATATGGTGAGAGATAGTGATCTAGTTTTATTCTTCTTCATGTGGCTAGAAAATTTTTCTAGCACCATTTAATAAAATGCAAGTTTTCCCCATTGTTTAGTTTTGTCAACCTTGTCAAAGATCAGTTGGTTGTCGGTGCACAACTTCATTTTTGGGTTCTCTATTCTGATCTGTGTGTCTATTTTTGGACCAGGACCATACCATTTAAGTCACTGTTGCTTTGTAGTATTATTTGAGGTCAGATAATGTAATTACTCCAACTATTTTCTTTTTGCTTAGGGTTGCTTTAGCTATTCAGGCTCTTTTTTGGTTCCTTATGAGCTTGGGGTTGCTTTGGCTATTCAGGCTCTTTTTTGGTTCCTTATGTGTTTTGTGATTGTTTTTTCTAATTCTGTGAAAAAATGACATTAGTTGTTTTGACAGAAATTATGTTGAACCTGTAGATTGCTTTGGGCAGTATGGTCATTTTATATTGATTCTTTCAATCCATAAGTATGAAATGTTTTTCAATTTGTTTGTGTCATCTATGGTTTCTTTCATTAGTGTTTTGTAGTTCTCCTTGTAGGAGCTTTCACCTCTGTATTAGTCCATTTTTTACACTGCTGATAAAGACCTACCTGAGACTGGTTAATTTATAAAGGTAAATAGGGTTAAATGGACTTTTCTGCATGTCTGGGGAGGCCTCACAATCATGGTGGAATGCAAGGAGAGGCAAGTCACATCTTACATGAATGGCAGCAGGTAAAAAGAGCTTGTGCAGGGAAACTCCTTCTTATAAAACCATCAGGTCTCCTGAGATGTTATTCACTATCATGAGAACAGCATGGGAAAGACCTGTCCCTATGATTCAATTACCTGTCACTGGGTCCCTCCCACAACATGTGGGAATTCAAGATGTGATTTTGGTGGGGACACAGCCAAACCGTATCAACCTCTTTGGTTAATTATATTTCTTTCTATTTTATTTTTTGTGTGTGGCTCTCATAAATGGGTTTGAGATCTTCATTATTTCTCAGCCTGTATAGTGTTGGTGTATGGAAATGCTAATATTTTTACATTGACTGTGTATCCTAAAACTTTATTGAGGTCAGTCATCCAGTCTAGGAGTCTTTTGAAAAAGTCTGTAGAATTTCTTAGATATAAGATCATGTCATAAGCAAACAGAGCTAATTTGACTTTCTATTTTTTTTTTTTTCAATTTGGATGACTTTTATTTTTTTCACTTGCTTGAATGCTCTAAGATTTTGAGTACCATGTTGAAAAGGAGTGGTGAATGTCCACATCCTTGTCTGGTTCTAATTCTTAGTGAGAATATTTTCAATATTTTTCCACTCAGTATGATGTAGTCTGTGGGTTTGTCACAGATGGCTCTTATTATTTTGAAGTATGTTCCTTCAATGTCTAGTTTATTAAGGGTTTTTTATCATAAGAGAATGTTGGATTTTATTAAATACTTTTAATGCATCTTTTTAGATGCTCATAACATTTTTATTTCTAATTCTGTTTATGTGGTGAATCACTTTCATTGATTTGCAAATATGCAATTGTAGTTGAATTCCTGGAATAAATTTCACTTCATCATGATAAATTATCTTTTTGATGTGCTCATGGATGGTTTGCTAATATTTTGTTTAGGATTTTTGTGTTCACATTAATCAAAGCTATTATCCTGTAGCTTCCTTTCTTTGTGATGTCCTTGCATGATTTTGGTATCAGGGTGATACTGTTTTGAAGAATGACTTAGTGGGGAATGTCTCATCCTTGATTATTTGAAATAGTTTTAGTAAGATTGGTACTCACTCTTCTTTATATCTGGTAAAATTTGGCTGCAAATTTATCTGGCCATGGGCTTATTTTATGTTGGAAGGTTTTTTAAAATTACCAATTCACATTCAATACATATTGGTTTGTTAATGATTTCTATTTCTTCCTGATTCAATCTTGGGAGGTTGTATATTTCCAAAAATTTATCTATTTCTCCTAGGTTTTCTAGTTTGTGCACAGAGATGTTTATAGTAATCTCTGATGATCTTTTGTATTTATGTGATATCTGTTGTCATGTCACCTTTAATATATCTAATTGTGTTTTAAAATTTTCTTACTCTTTTTTTCTTGGTTAAACTAGCTAGCAGTCTATTGATTTTGTTTATCCTCTAAAAAAAACCTAATTTTTTGTTAATCCATTTTTTTGGTCTTAATTTTATTTAGTTCTGTTCTGATATTTTTTATTTTTTTCCTTTATGTTAGCTGTTGGTTTGGTTTGTTCTTGCTTTTATAGTTCCTTGAAGTGTAGTGTTAGGTTGTTAATGTGAGATCTTTCTATCTTTTTGATGTAGGCATTTATTACTAAAAAATTTTCTCAGCACTGCTTTCACTATATCCCAGACATCTTGGTATGTTGTATCTGTAATTTATTTGTTTCAAAAATTTTTTTGATTACTACCTTAATTTCATTGTTTTCTCAAAAGTCATTCAAAAGGAATTTGTTTAGTTTCTATGTACTTGTTTCCTTTTGAGAGTTTCTTTTGGTATTGATTTCTGATTTTATTTTACTGTTTTCTGAGATGATATTTGGCATTTTTTTTTATTGTTAAAGACTTACTTTGTGGACAAACATATGGTCAATATTAAAGAATGTTCTATGCAGAGTTGAGAAAAATGAACATTCAACAATTGTTAGGAAGAATGTTCTATACATGTCTATTAAGGACACTGGTGTAGAGTCGAGTTGAAGTCAAGAATTTTTTGGTTGACTTTCTGCCTCAATTACCTGTCTAGTGTTGTCAGTGTGGTGCTTAAGTCTACCACTATCATTGTATTCCTGTCAGTCACTTTTCTTAGGTCTAGTAATATGAATCTGGGTGCTCTGGTTTTAGATGCATATTTATTTAGGTTAGTTAAGTACTATTGTTTTATTGAGTACTTTATCATTATGTAATTATCTTCTTTGTCTTTTTGAGCCTATTTAATCAGATTTAAGCGTGGCCACTCCCCCTTGCTTTTGTTTCTCATTTTGCTTTGAGTCTGTAGGCAACTTCATCCATATGACGGATCTTTTGTAGATAAGAGATGGTTGAATTTTTTAAATCCAAATTACTAGCCTATATCTTTTAAATGGAGCATTTAGGCCATTTATATTCAAGGTTAATATTGATTTGTGAGATCTTGTTCCTGTCACAGTTTTGTTAGGTAATTGCTTTGTAGTCTCAATTGTATAATTGGTCTCTAGAACCTGTGAGCTTTCTAGTTACATATATTTTTTTATGATGATGAATACTTTTGTTTCCATGTTTGGAATTCTTTTGAGCAGTTCCTTTAGTATCAGTTTGGTGGTGACAAATTCCCTTAGTGTTTGGTGGTCTGGGAAAGACTTTATTTCTCCTTCATTTATGAAACATAGTTTGGCAGGATATAAAATTTTTGGCTAATGTTTCTATTTTCTTTTTTTAAAAGACAATCAAGATGGGGTCTTGCTATGTTGCTCAGGCTCGTCTTGAACTCCTGGGTTTAAGTGATCCTCCTACCTTGGTCTCCCAATGTGCTAAGATTACAGGCATGAGTCACCATACCCAGCCTATTTTTCCTTCAAGGTGGCTACAAATAGGCTCCCAATCTCTTCTGGCTTATAACATTTCTACTGAGAAATCTGCTGTTAATCTGATAGAATTTACTTTGTAAGTAATTTGGCACATCTCTCTAGCTCCTTTGAGCATTTGTTCTTGCATGTCAACCTTGGAAAGTTTGATAACTCTATTCTTTGGCGATGCTCACCTTGTATAGTATCTTCCGGATGTTCTCTGGGTCTCTTGTATCTTGATGTCTATGTCTCTAGAAAAAAATTGGAAAAATTTCCCTAAATTTTTATTCAAATATGTTTTCCAATATTCTTAGTTTTTATTCTGCTTCAGGGATGTCTAGATATCATAGGTTTGGTTAATTTAAATAATCTCATATTTCTCAAGGGCTTTATTCAGGTTTTAAAATTATTTTTTCTTTTCCTTTTTTGTCTAGCTGAGTTAATTCAAAAGATCAGTCTCCAAGCTCTAAAATTTTTTCTTCTGCTTGGTTTATTCTATTGCTAAAGCTTTCCACTGTGTTTTAAAATTTTTTCAGTAAATATTCTATTTCCAGAAATTCTGCTTAGTAAAAAAAAAAAAAAAAAAATCTCCTAAATTATTATTTTTTTGTTTATTTGTATTGGTGTTCAATTTTCTCTTGTTATTAAGCCTTCTTACTTTCCATTTCTTGATTTATTGAAGTCACTGAACTTCCTTATGCTCCATTTTTAGAATTCTTTATCTGTCATTTCAAAATTTTTGTTTAGGATTCATTGCTAGAGAACTACTGTGATAATTTGGGGATGTTATAACATTCTGTTTCTTCATGTTGCAGGATTTCTTGTACCATTTTTCCTTATCTATAGAAGGTTCAGTTCTTATTTTTATATTTACTTTTCTGAGGGTGGAATTGTTTTATTTCCCCCTTCAGAATGTGACTGTTGTCCATGTTAGGTACCATCTTTTAGGTTTTCTTCTATGTGATTTTATGAGGCCAAGACTCTGTATGAATTCCTTGGTTATGGATAGAATTAATGTAGTAGTGGTGGTCTCTCAAATGCTAGTTGTGTGTAGGTTTTAGTAGTGGTGTGTTGTGTGTGGTTAGGCTCACTGTCTCCTACAGAGATGGGAAGATATAGGTCTTGGGAGGCTTATTTTTTCCCCCATTGCCTTGCATTTCTGTCAGCAGGAATTGTATTGGATTATGTTGTTCATTTTGCAGGCCAGTAAGTGCCATTTGTAAGTATGACCCAGATGAGCTCTGCACAATGATGTCAGCAAGGGCCATGCAGTTTGATTCTCTGGCTATAGGTGGCATTTGAATGTGAGAGGTAATTTCAGTAATGACAGTGGAATTTTTACTTGGGCCTTGATCACTGTGGGAAGTACTGAAATGTTCCTGGTTATGAGTGGTCAGTAGAGCTCTCAAGCCTTTGTTCCATGCTCTTCTGCCATGGTGGCTGGAGAGGGCAGAGCTGGGTCGGGTTAGGTTCAGTGAGCCCACAACAAAGCTAAGGTGGGTGCAAGAACTGACCATAGTTGGGGTCTATAGGCAACTCACAGGCAGTTTGGACAACACATCAGGGAGGGTTGGAAGTGTGTTGCTTCCATCGCAGAGCCTACTCAGGAAACCAGTGGCGGCATTGGGTTTTTAGCCCATTGGTCTACAATAGGACCTCCTTAGTACCCACACTCCTGACTCAGCAGGTGTTCCTCTAGCATCTGACAACAGGCCTGCCTCATTATGCTATTGCCAAGCCATCCATGCCAAGATTGCTGAGCCTTTTTATACATTCGAGACTGTGAGACTCCTTGTAGCAGAAACCTTGGCTATCTGGTCATAATCTTTCCAGTTCAGTCTTGCAAAGCGAAGGCACCCAGCTCTTACACAGCCACGCTCTTCTGAGCCACACTCTTCTCTGTTATCAGAAAGTGAGAGCCCCTCCCTCACTTGAAATCAATCCACAAATCTGATTTCCATACCCCTGGGCAGTATGCTTGACCACTGGGAAACTGGGACCAGGCCATGGGATTTGTCCTCTTGCCCTTCAGGGTCAAGCATTAGCTGTAATGTGGGGGTAAACCGCTCCCAGCATACCAACAAACCACTCAGGCAGGGCAATGGAGGCTGTGCTGTGAGTACCCCTATGTGGAAACAGCCAGGCAGGCAGCCTTGTAAGTAACCAACAGGTATGGGGGTACATGATTCAGATGCATTTCAGTCCTATGGCAATGACAGTGGGGACTATCTTGGACATGTGAGTGTGCATGGGCTCCACTTTCTCCCTACTTGTCACATACTAGGAGCTGTAGCTGCTTAGGGCAGGATACACAGTCTTTAGAGTTGGGCCTCCAGAGTTTGATTTTGCTGGTTTTGCTCAGCATATTGAAGCCTTTTGGGCTCCATATGTGTTCAGGCAGTACCTTTCTGTGTTCCTCACGCAGCTTCCCTGATAGTTCAAAGTTTTGTGGGGATCATGGAAACTCCTACAGGTAGGATATCAGAAGTTCATGGTAAAAATGTGGTGTCCCAGGGTTTCTTTACTCAACCTAGTTTTGAGTCTGGTCCAGGTCTTGGGGCCAGTCATTGTTCCTGGCAACACCAAGCTGGCAGCCCCACTTCCTTTATCTTCAATTACAGTATCTTCCAAAATTCCACCAAAAGTTAGAGCTAGTAAATAAATTCAGTAAAGTTGCAGGATGCAAATCAACATACAAAAATTAGTAGCATTTCCACATGGAAATGACAACATAGCTGAAAAATAATCAGAAAAATCCCATATATAATAGCATCAAAATTTTAAAATACAAAGGGATAAATTTTATTGAGGAAGTGAGATTTGAACAATGAAAATATAAAACATTGAAAAATGAAAGAAGAAACAAATAAGTGGAGACATATGAAAAATATATGCTCATGGATTGAAAGAACTAATATTGTTAATGTGTCCATACTACCCAAAGCTATATAGAAATTCAATGCAATTCTCATCAAAATTCTGATAAAATTCTTCACAGAAACAGAAAAAAAAAATCCTAACGTTCACATGGAACCACAAAAGACCCCAAATAGTCAAAGTAATATGGAGAATTAAAAGAAAAAAGTTGGAGGCAGTATGCTTCCTGGATTAAAATTATATTACAAAGCTGTAGTAATTGAAACAGTATTGTACTGGTGTAAAAACAAGAACATGTAGAAATGAAACAGAATATGAAGCTAAGAAATAAATCCAAACTTATCCAGTCAGTAATTTGGGGGAAGGGCACTAAGAATATAATGAGAAAAAAAAATGACCTCTTCAATAAATTGTGCTGAGAAAACAACAGTTCTGCATACAAAAATAAAATAAAATAAAAGTTGATAAAAGGTATAAATGCAAGATCTGAAATCATAAAGTTTCTTTAAAGGAACATAGGAGAAATGCTCCGTAACATTGGTCACAACAATGAGTTTTTTGATATTACACTGGCTGCAAAAAAGCAAAAATAAATAAACGGTTCTACATCAAACTAAAATGCTACTGCAATGCAAAGGATACAATCAATAAAATAAAAAGACAACCTATACATTGGGAAAACATTTGCAAACCATTTGTCTGATAAAGGATTAATAGTCAAAATTTATAAAGAACTCTTCCACCACAAAAGCAGAAAAACAAATAACCCAAATAAAGCAAGGGCAAATGACCTAAACTGACATTTTTTTTTTCAAAGAAAATATAAAAATGTTCAGCAGCTATACAAAAAGTTGCTCAATATCACTAATCACTAGTTACATGCAAGTTAAAAACACTGTAGTATCACTTCACACCTGACAGAATGGCTATTATTGAAAAGTCAGGAGATAACAAATGTTGGCAATGGTGTGGAGAAAAGGAAACCCCACTATACTGTTTGTGGAAATTTAAATTGGTGGGGTCATTATGGAAAACAGTATGGAGACTCCTGAAAAATGTTAAAATAGAAAGATATAATCCAGCAATATTTCTGGTTGTATTCCCACAGGAGATGAAGTTATTAACTTTTGTGAGAAGTATCTGCACTCCCGTGTTTACTGTGGTGTTATTCACAATAGCCAAAATATGGAAACACCTAACCATCTGTTGTCAGTGGATGAGTTGATAAACACAATGTGGTATATATACAAAATAAAATACTATTCACCCTTAAATATGAAGAAAATTCTGTCACTTGCAAGACATGGATAAGTCTGTAGGATATTATGTTAAGTAAAATAAACCAGAAACAGAAGAAAAAATATTTTATTATGTCACATATAGATAAAATTTAAAAGAAAAGAATCAAATACACAGAGACAGAGAATAAAACAGTGGTTATCAAGGGGCTGGTAAAGAAGGAAATGGGGAGATGTAAGGGAAAAAATTCTGAAGTGCAGACATGTAGGATCAACAAGTCCAGAGATCTAATGTACATTACGAGGAATATAGTTAGTAAACTTTTATTGTATTAGGTAAAAAAAAGTAATAAGTTGTCTAAAAAAAATCAAGAAAACCATCTGATATGGTTTGGTTCTGTGTCCCCACCCAAATCTTACATTGAATTGTAGTTTCCAATGTTGGGGAACCTGGTAGGAGGTAATTGAATCATAGGGGATAGATTTTTCCCTTGCTGTTCTGGTGATAGTGAGTTCTCACAAGATATGATGGTTTAAAAGTTCTATGGCAATTCCCCCTTTGCTCTCTCTCTCTCTCTCTCTCTCTCTCTCTCTCTCTCTCTCTCTCTCTCTCTCTCTCTCTCTTCCTCTTTCTTCTGTTGCCATGTTACATGCTTGCTTTCCCTTCACCTTCTGCCATTATTGTAAGTTTCCTGAGGCCTCCCCAGCCATGCCTCCTGTACAGCCTGCAGAACTATGAGTCAATTAAACATCTTTTCTTTATAAACTACCCAGTATCAGTTGGTTCTTTATAGCAATGTAAGAATAGAAAAATACAAAAAAATGGTATCAGAGAAGTGAGGCATTTCTATAAAAATACCTGAAAATGTAGAAGCAGCTTTGGAACTAGGTAATGAGCAGAGGTTGGAACAGTTTTGAGGGCTCAGAAGAAGACAGGAGGATTAGGAAAAGTTTTAAATTTCCTAGAGACTTGTTGAATTATTGACCAAAATGTTGATAGTAATATGGGCAATGGATTCTAGGCAGAAGTGGTGTCATATGGAGATGAGAAACTTATTGGGAACTGGAGTAAGTGCCACTCTTGCTATGCTTTACCAAAGAGACTGGCAGCATTGTATCCCTTTTCTAGAGATTTGTGGAACTTTGAACTTGCAAGAAATGAATTAGTATATCTGGCAGAAAAAAACTTCTAAGCAACAAAGCATGCAAGTTATGACCTGGCTGCTTCTAACAGCCTTCACCACATGCATGGGCAAAAAAATGATGTAAAACTGGAACTTAAAGAATAAGTATAGTGTAAAAGTTTGGAAAATTTGCAGCCTATGTGTGGGGGGAAAAATTTTCTAAGGAGAAATTCAAGCTGGCTGCAGAAATTTGCATAAGTAAAGAAGAAACAAATATTAATAGCCAAGACAATGGTGAAAATGCCTCTAAGGTATTTTAGAGATCTTAGCAGCTGCCTCTCTTATCACAGGCCTGGAGTCTTATGAGGGAAGAATGGTTTCATGTGCCAGGTCCAGGGCCCTGCTGTTCTGTGCAGCCTTGGGACATGACACCCTGTGTCCCAGCCACTCCAGATCTAACCATGGCTAAAAGGGACCAAGGTACAGCTTGGGCCATTGTTTTAGGTGGCATAAGCCCCAATGCTTGGCAACATCCATGTGGTGTTGGGCCTGTAGGTGCAAAGAAGGCATGATTTGAGGTTTGTGAGCCTCCACCTAGATTGCAAATGATGTATAGAAATGCCTGGATATCCAGGCAGAAGTCTTCTGCAGAGGCAGGGCCTTCATGGAGAGCCTCTACTAGTAAAGTGCAGAGGGGAAATGTGGGGTTGGAGACCCCACTCAGAGTACCTATGGGGGCACTGCCTAATGGAGCAGTGAGGAGAGGGCCATCATCCTCCAGCCTCCAGGATGGTAGATTCATCAACAGCTTGCACCATGCACCTGGTAAAACTGCAGGCACTCAATGCCAGCCTGAGAAAGCAGCCATAGGGGCTTTACTCAGCAGAGCCACAGGGCCAAAGCTGCCAAAGGCCTTGGGAGCCCAACCCTTGTATCACTGTGGCCTGGATGTGAGACATGGAGTCAAAGGAGATTATTCTGGAGCTTTAAGATTTAGTGACTGACCTGCTTGGTTTTAGACTTGCATGGGGCCTGTAGCCTCTTTGTTTTGGCCAATTTCTTCCATTTGGAATGAGAACATTTACCCAATGCCTGAACCCTTATTGTATCTTGGAAGTAACTGTTGCGGGAAGTCAGGGACCCCAAACAGAGGGACCGGCTGAAGCCACGGCAGAAGAACATCAATTGTGAAGATTTCATGGACATGTATTAGTTTCCAAAATTAATACTTTTATAATTTCTTACACTTGTCTTTACTGTAATCTCTGAATATAAATTGTGAAGATTTCATGACACTTATCACTTCCCGATGAATATCCTTGTGATTTCCTATGCCTGTCTTTACTTTAATCTCTTAATCCCATCATATTTTTTTGTAAGCTGAGGAGGATGAATGTCGCCTCAGGACCCTGTGATTGTGTCAATTGCACAAATTGTTTGTAGAGCATGTGTGTTCAAATATGAAATCTGGGTATCTTTAAAAAAGAACAGGATAACAGCAATGTTCAGGGAACAAGAGAGGTAACTGTGAACTGGCCACCGCTGAGCCGGACGGAAACAGAGCTATATTCCTCCCTCTTTCATAAGCAAATAGGAGAAACATCACTGAATTATTCTTCTCAGCAAGGAACATCCCTGAGAAAGAGAATGCACCCTGAAGGTAGGCCTATAGACGGCCCCTTTTTAAGGCATCCTGTCTTTTATGGTCGAAGCCGATAGGATGAAATAAGCCCCAGTCTCCTATAGTGCTCCCAGGCTTACTAGGGTGGGAAAATTCCCACCTAATAAATTGTGGTCAGACAGGTCATCTGCTCTCAAATCCTGTTTCCTGATAAGATGTTATCAAAGACAGTGTGTGCCCGAAACTTCATTAGCAATTTTAATTTCACCTCATCCGGTGGTCCTGTGATCTCGCCCTGCCTCCATTTGCTTTGTGATATTTTATTACCTTGTGAAGTATGTGATCTCTGTGACCCACACCCTATTCATGCATTCCCTCCCCTTTTGAAAATCGCTAATAAAAACTTGCTGGTTTTACGGCTCAGGGAACATCACGGATCCTGCCAACATGTGATGTCTCCCCCGGACACCCAGCTTTAAATTTCTCTCTCTTGTGCTCTTTCCCTTTATTTCTCAACCCAGTCGAGACACTTAGGAAATAGAAAAGAACCCATGTTAAACATCGGGAGTGGGTTCTCCCAATAGTAACTAACTTGTTTTTGATTTTACAGGCTCATAGGCAGAAGGAACTTGCCTTATCTCAGATGAGACTTTGGACATGGATTTTTGAGTTAATGCTGGAATAAGATTTTGGGGAGTGTTGGGAAGGCATGACTGTGTTTTGAAATGTGAGAAGGATGAGATTTGAGAGGGGCCAAGCATGGGATAATATGGTTTTGCTCTGTGTCCCCACCCAAATCTCATGTCAAATTGTAATTTCCAATGTTGGGTGTGGGACTTGTTGAGAGGTGATTAAATCATGGGAGTGGATTTTTCTATTGCTGTTCTGGTGATAGTGAGTGAGTTTTCATGATATCTGATAGTTTAAATATCTGTGGTACTTCCCCCTTCACTGTTCTCTTGTTACCAAGTGACAATATGCTTGCTTTCCCTTCACCTTCTGCCATGATTATGTTTCCTGAGGCCTCCTCAGCCATGTCTCCTGTACAGCCTGCAGAACTGTGAGACAATTAAGCTTCTTTTCTTTATAAACTACCCAGTCTCAGGTAGTTTTTTATAGTAATGTGAGAACAGACTAATATACCATTCCATTTATTATAGCAACAAAAAATAAAGATACATTAAAATAAATTTAACCAAGAAAGTAATTTGTGTACTGAAAACTATACAACATTGATAAATTGAAGAAGACACAAATAAATGGAAAAATATCTTGTGTTCATGAATTGGAAAAATCAATATTGTTCAAATGTACATACTCTCCAAAGTGATATACAGATCCAATTTAGTCATGCCCAAAATTCCAGTGGCATGTTTCACAAAAATAGAAAAGTAAATTCGACGATTCATATAGAATCATAAAAAACTCTCCATAGCCAAAGCAATACAGAAAGAAAAACAAAGTTGGAAGTATCATGCTACCTGACTTAAAAGTATACTGCAAAACTGTAGTAATCAAAGTGGTATGTTACTGTCATGAAAACACACACATTGACAAATGGAACAGAATAGAACGCCTAGAAATAAATCCAAACATATATGATAAACTAAGTTTTGTTAGTGACATCAAGAATACACAATGGAGAAAAAAATAGTCTTTCTAGTACATTGTTTTGAAAAGACTGCTTACCCACAAGTAATAGAATAAAATTGCCCTAACTACACCTTATACAAAAATCAACTCCAAATATATTAGAGGCCTAAACATAAAACCTGAATTAGTAAAACTCCTAAAAAATAGGAAAAAACTTTGACAAAAATTTTTGGCAAGACATTTTTTAATAGACAAATAAAAACACAGACAACAAAAGGAAAAATAAACAATTGAGACTACTTCAAACTAAGACACTTCCGACCAGCAAAGCAATCAATATAATGAAAAGGAAATCTATGAATTGGGAGAAAATATTTGTGAACCATATGTCTGGTAAGAGGTTAATATCCAAAATATATAAGACACTGAAATAACTCAGTAGAAAAAAAAAAAAAAGATTCAAAGAGCCTGAATAAAAATGGGCAAAAGACCCAAGTAGGCATTTCTCCAAAGAAGACGTAAAAATAGACAAAAGGTATATGACAAAGGAGTTCAACATCACTAATCATTAGGAAAATGAAAATAAAAAATACCTCATACCTCTTAGGATGACAACCATCAAAAAGAAAAGAGATAACAAGTGTTGGTGACAGTGTGTAGAAAAAGGGACCTTTGATTAATGGTGAGAATGTAGGTTCATGCAGCCATTGGGTAAAACACTATAGATATTCCTAAATAAATTGAAAATATAACTGCTATATAACCATGTAATTTCTCTTTTTGGTACATACCTACGTTTTTTTGCTATGTGCTGTTGTAATAAAATACCACAAACTGGATAATTTATAGTTTACAGAAATGTATTGACTCGTAGTTTTGGAGGCTAGAAATTCCAATATTAGGGAGCTGTTATCTCACAAGGGCCTTACTACAGCGTTATTTCATGGCAGAAAACATCACATGGAGAAAGGGCAAAGGGAGGACAAGGGAGAGGAAAAGAGGGACAAACTTGTTCTTTTACAAGGAATCTACACCTGTAATAATGAACAGAGTCCTGTGGTAATGGCACTAATTCATTCATGAGGGTCATGCCTCCATGAGCCAAACACATCCCATTAGGCCTCATTTCCTAACGTTGCCACATTAGGGATTAAGTTTCCAACCCATGAACTTTGGGGGACATATTCAAACCATAGGTATACTGAAAAAGAAAAAGACATCTCCACCCTATAATGATATATGCACTCTTAAATTCATTACAGCATTATTCACAATAGCTAAAGTATGAAAACAACTGAAATATCTGTTGTTAAATATATAAATAGATAAATTGTTATTTAAATATTATTTAGCTTTCTTTATTATTATACTTTAAGCTCTCGGGTAAATGTGATGAATGTGCAGTTTTGTTACATAGGTATACATGTGCCATAGTGGTTTGCTGCACCCATCAACCCATCACTTATATTAGTTATTTCTCCTAATGCTATCCCTCCATTAGCCCCTCACCCCCGAACAGGCCCCAGTATGTGATGTTCCCCTCTCTGTGTCCATGTGTTCTCTTTGTTCAACTCCCACCTATGAGTGAGAACATGTGGTGCTTGATTTTCTGTTTCTGTGTTAGTTTGCTGAGAATGATGGTTTCCAGCTTCACCCATATCCCTGCAAAGGACATGAACTCATTCTTTTTTATGACTGCATAGTATTCCATGGTGTATATGTGCCACGTTTTCTTTACCGAGTCTATCATTGATGGACATTTGGGTTGGTTCCAAGTCTTTGATATTGTGACCAGTGCCCCAATAAACATATATGTGCATGTGTCTTTATAGTAGAATGATTTAAAATCCTTTGGGCATATACTCAATAATGGGATTGCTGGGTCAAATGGTATTTCTAGTTCTAGATCCTTGAGGAATTGTCATACTGTCTTCCACAATGGTTGAACTAATTTACACACCCACCAACAGTGTAAAAGCGTTCCTATTTCTTCACATCCTCTTCAGCATCTGTTGTTTCTTGACTTTTTAATAATCGCCATTCGAACTTGCGTGAAGATGATATCTCATTGTGGTTTTGATTTGCATTTCTCTAATGAACAGTGATGATGAGCATATTTTCATGTTTGTTGGCTGCATAAATGTCTTCTTTCGAGAAGGGTCTGTTCATATTCTTTCCCCACTTTTTGATGGGGTTATTTCTCCTTGTAAATTTGTTTAAGTTCTTTGTAGTTTCTGAATATTAGACCTTTTTCAGATAGATAGATTGCAAAATTTTTCTCCCATTCTGTAGCTTGCCTGTTCATGTTGATGATAGTTTCTTTTGCTGTGAAGAAGCACTTTAGTTTAATTAGATTCCATTAGTCTATTTTGGATTTTGTTGCCATTGCTTTTGGTGTTTTATTTTTTTTTTAATTTTTTTTTAAATTTATTTATTGTTATTATACTTTAAGTTGTAGGGTACATGTGCATAACGTGCAGGTTTGTTACATATGTATACTTGTGCCATGTTGGTGTGCTGCACCCATCAACTCGTCATTTACATCAGGTATAACTCCCAATGCAATCCCTCCCCCCTCCCCCCTCCCCATGATAGGCCCCTGTGTGTGATGTTCCCCTTCCCGAGTCCAAGTGATCTCATTGTTCAGTTCCCACCTATGAGTGAGAACATGCGGTGTTTGGTTTTCTGTTCTTGTGATAGTTTGCTAAGAATGATGGTTTCCAGCTGCATCCATGTCCCTCCAAAGGACACAAACTCATCCTTTTTGATGGCTGCATAGTATTCCATGGTGTATATGTGCCACATTTTCTTAATCCAGTCTGTCACTGATGGACATTTGGGTTGATTCCAAGTCTTTGCTATTGTGAATAGTGCTGCAATAAACATATGTGTGCATGTGTCTTTATAGCAGCATGATTTATAAACCTTTGGGTATATACCCAGTAATGGGATGGCTGGGTCATATGGTACATCTAGTTCTAGATCCTTGAGGAATCGCCATACTGTTTTCCATAATGGTTGAACTAGTTTACAATCCCACCAAGAGTGTAAAAGTGTTCCCATTTCTCCACCTCCTCTCCAGCACCTGTTGTTTCCTGACTTTTTAATGATCGCCATTCTAACTGGTGTGAGATGGTATCTCATTGTGGTTTTGATTTGCATTTCTCTGATGGCCAGTGATGATGAGCATTTTTTCATGTGTCTGTTGGCTGTATGAATGTCTTCTTTTGAGAAATGTCTGTTCATATCCTTTGCCCACTTTTTGCTGGGGTTGTTTGTTTTTTTCTTGTAAATTTGTTTGAGTTCTTTGTAGGTTCTGGATATTAGCCCTTTGTCAGATGAGTAGATTGCAAAAATTTTCTCCCATTCTGTAGGTTGCCTGTTCACTCTGATGGTAGTGTCTTTTGCTGTGCAGAAGCTCTTTAGTTTAATGAGATCCCATTTGTCAATTTTGGCTTTTGCTGCCGTTGCTTTTGGTGTTTTAGACATGAAGTCTTTGCCCATGCCTATGTCCTGAATGGTACTACCTAGGTTTTCCTTGAGGATTTTTATGGTATTAGGTCTAACATTTAAGTCTCTAATCCATCTTGAATTAATTTTTGTATAAGGAGTAAGGAAAGGATCCAGTTTCAGCTTTCTACTTATGGCTAGCCAATTTTCCCAGCACCATTTATTAAATAGGGAATCCTTTCCCCATTTCTTGTTTCTCTCAGGTTTGTCAAAGATCAGATGGCTGTAGATGTGTGGTATTATTTCTGAAGACTCTGTTCTGTTCCATTGGTCTATATCTCTGTTTTGGTACCAGTACCATGCTGTTTTGGTTACCGTAGCATTGTAGTAGAGTTTGAAGTCAGGTAGCGTGATGCCTCCAGCTTTGTTCTTTTGACTTAGGATTGTCTTGGAGATGCGGGCTCTTTTTTGGTTCCATATGAACTTTAAAGCAGTTTTTTCCAATTCTGTGAAGAAACTCATTGGTAGCTTGATGGGGATGGCATTGAATCTATAAATTACCTTGGGCAGTATGGCCATTTTCACGATATTGATTCTTCCTATCCATGAGCATGGTATGTTCTTCCATTTGTTTGTGTCCTCTTTGATTTCACTGAGCAGTGGTTTGTAGTTGTTCTTGAAGAGGTCCTTTACATCCCTTGTAAGTTGGATTCCTAGGTATTTGATTCTTTTGAAGCAATTGTGAATGGAAGTTCATTCCTGATCTGGCTCTCTGTTTGTCTGTTACTGGTGTATAAGAATGCTTGTGATTTTTGCACATTAATTTTGTATCCTGAGACTTTGCTGAAATTGCTTATCAGCTTAAGGAGATTCTGGGCTGAGACAATGGGGTTTCCTAAATATACAATCATGTTATCTGCAAACAGGGACAGTTTGACTTCTTCTTTTCCTAACTGAATACCCTTGATTTATTTCTCTTGCCTAATTGCCCTAGCCAGAACTTCCAGCACTATGTTGAATCGGAGTGGTGAGAGAGGGCATCCCTGTCTTGTGCCAGTTTTCAAAGGGAATTTTTCCAGTTTTTGCCCATTCAGTATGATACTGGCTGTGGGTTTGTCATAAATAGCTCTTATTATTTTGAGGTACGTTCCATCAATACCGAATTTATTGAGCGTTTTTAGCATGAAGGGCTGTTGAATTTTGTCAAAAGCCTTTTCTGCATCTATTGAGATAATCATGTGGTTCTTGTCTTTGGTTCTGTTTATATGCTGGATTATGTTTAATGATTTGCGAATGTTGAACCAGCCTTGCATCCCAGGGATGAAGACCACTTGATCATGGTGGATAAGCTTTTTGATGTGTTGCTGAATCCGGTTTGCCAGTATTTTATTGAGGATTTTTGCATGGATGTTCATCAGGGATATTGGTCTAAAATTCTCTTTTTTTGTTGTGTCTCTGTCAGGCTTTGGTATCAGGATGATGTTGGCCTCATAAAATGAGTTAGGGAGGATTCCCTCTTTTTCTATTGATTGGAATAGTTTCAGAAGGAATGGTACCAACTCCTCCTTGTACCTCTGGTAGAATTCAGCTGTGAATCCATCTGGTCCTGGACTTTTTTTGGTTGGTAGGCTATTAATTATTGCCTCAATTTCAGAGCCTACTATTGGTCTATTCAGGGATTCAACTTCTTCCTGGTTTAGTCTTGGAAGAGTGTAAGTGTCCAGGAAATTATCCATTTCTTCTAGATTTTCCAGTTTATTTGCGTAGAGGTGTTTATAGTATTCTCTGATGGTAGTTTGTATTTCTGTGGGGTCGGTGGTGATATCCCCTTTATCATTTTTAATTGCATCGATTTGATTCTTCTCTCTTTTCTTCTTTATTAGTCTGGCTAGTGGTCTGTCAATTTTGTTGATCTTTTCAAAAAACCAACTCCTGGATTCATTGATGTTTTGGAGAGTTTTTTGTGTCTCTATCTCCTTCAGTTCTGCTCTGATCTTAGTTATTTCTTGCCTTCTGCTAGCTTTCGAATGTGTTTGCTCTTGCTTCTCTAGTTCCTTTAATTGCGATGTTAGAGTGTCAATTTTAGATCTTTCCTGCTTTCTCTTGTGGGCATTTAGTGCTATAAATTTCCCTCTACACACTGCTTTAAATGTGTCCCAGAGATTCTGGTAGGTTGTATCTTTGTTTCATTGGTTTCAAAGAACATCTTTATTTCTGCCTTCATTTTGTTATGTACCCAGTAGTCATTCAGGAGCAGGTTGTTCAGTTTCCATGTAGTTGAGCGGTTTTGATTGAGTTTCTTAGTCCTGAGTTCTAGTTTGATTGCACTGTGGTCTGAGAGACAGTTTGTTATAATTTCTGTTCTTGTACATTTGCTGAGGAGTGCTTTACTTCCAATTACGTGGTCGATTTTGGAGTAAGTACGATGTGGTGCTGAGAAGAATGTATATTCTGTTGATTTGGGGTGGAGAGTTCTATAGATGTCTATTAGGTCTGCTTGCTGCAGAGATGAGTTCAATTCCTGGATATCCTTGTTAACTTTCTGTCTCGTTGATGTGTCTAATGTTGACAGTGGAGTGTTGAAGTCTCCCATTATTATTGTATGGGAGTCTAAGTCTCTTTGTAAGTCTCTAAGGACTTGCTTTATGAATCTGGATGCTCCTGTATTGGGTGCATATATATTTAGGAGAGTTAGCTCTTCCTGTTGAATTGATCCCTTTACCATTCTGGAATGGCCTTCTTTGTCTCTTTTGATCTTTGATGGTTTAAAGTCTGTTTTATCAGAGACTAGTATTGCAACCCCCGCTTTTTATTGTTCTCCATTTGCTTGGTAAATCTTCCTCCATCCCTTTATTTTGAGCCTATGTGTGTGTCTGCGTGTGAGATGGGTCTCCTGAATACAGCAGACTGTTGGGTCTTGACTCTTTATCCAGTTTGCCAGTCTGTGTCTTTTAATTGGAGCATTTACTCCATTTACATTTAAGGTTAAGATTGTTATGTGTGAACTTGATCCTGCCATTATGATATTAACTGGTTATTTTGCTCGTTAGTTGATGCAGTTTCTTCCTAGCCTCGATGGTCTTTACATTTTGGCATATTTTTGCAATGGCTGGTACCGGTTGTTCCTTTCCATGTTTAGTGCTTCCTTCAGGGTCTCTTGTAAGGCAGGCCTAGTGGTGACAAAATCTGTAAGTATTTGCTTATCTGTAACGGATTTTATTTCTCCTTCACTTATGAAACTTAGTTTGGCTGGATATGAAATTCTGGGTTGAAAATTCTTTTCTTTAAGAATGTTGACCGGCGGAGCAAGATGGCCGAATAGGAGCAGCTCCAGTCTCCAACTCCCAGCGCGAGCGACACAGAAGACCGGTGATTTCTGCATTTTCAACTGAGGTACTGGGTTCATCTCACTGGGGAGTGCCGGACGATCGGTGCTGGTCAGCTGCTGCAGCCCGACCTGCGAGAGCTGAAGCAGGGCGAGGCATTGCCTAACCTGGGAAGCGCAAGGGGGAAGGGAGTCCCTTTTCCTAGCCAGGGGAACTGAGACACACAACACCTGGAAAATCGGGTAACTCCCACCCCAATACTGCGCTTTAAGCAACAGGCACACCAGGAGATCATATCCCACACCTGGCCGGGAGGGTCCCACACCCACGGAGACTCCCTCATTGCTAGCGCAGCAGTCTGTGATCTACCGGCAAGGCAGCAGCGAGGCTGGGGGAGGGGCGTCCGCCATTGCTGAGGCTTAAGTAGGTAAACAAAGCTGCTGGGAAGCTCGAACTGGGTGGAGCTCACAGCAGCTCAAGGAAACCTGCCTGTCTCTGTAGACTCCACCTCTGGGGACCGGGCACAGTAAACTAAACAAACGCAGCAGACACCTCTGCAGACGCAAAGAACTCTGTCTGACAGCTTTGAAGAGAGCAGTGGATCTCCCAGCACGGAGGTTGAGATCTGAGAAGGGACAGACTCCCTGCTCAAGTGGGTCCCTGACCCCTGAGTAGCCTAACTGGGAGACATCCCCCACTAGGGGCAGTCTGACACCCCACACCTCACAGGGAGGAGTACACCCCTGAGAGGAAGCTTCCAAAGCAAGAATCAGACAGGTACACTCGCTGTTCAGAAATATTCTATCTTCTGCAGCCTCTGCTGCTGATACCCAGGCAAACAGGGTCTGGAGTGGACCTCAAGCAATCTCCAACAGACCTACAGCTGAGGGTCCTGACTGTTAGAAGGAAAACTATCAAACAGGAAGGACACCTACACCAAAACCCCATCAGTACATCCCCATCATCAAAGACCAGAGGCAGATAAAACCACAAAGATGGGGAAAAAGCAGGGCAGAAAAGCTGGAAATTCAAAAAATAAGAGCACATCTCCCCCGGCAAAGGAGCGCAGCTCATCGCCAGCAACGGATCAAAGCTGGACGGAGAATGACTTTGACGAGATGAGAGAAGAAGGCTTCAGTCCATCAAATTTCTCAGAGCTAAAGGAGGAATTACGTACCCAGCGCAAAGAAACTAAAAATCTTGAAAAAAAAGTGGAAGAATTGATGGCTAGAGTAATTAATGCAGAGAAGGTCCTAAACGAAATGAAAGAGATGAAAACCATGACACGAGAAATACGTGACAAATGCACAAGCTTCAGTAACCGACTCGATCAACTGGAAGAAAGAGTATCAGCGATGGAGGATCAAATGAATGAAATGAAGCGAGAAGAGAAACCAAAAGAAAACAGAAGAAAAAGAAATGAACAAAGCCTGCAAGAAGTATGGGATTATGTAAAAAGACCAAATCTACGTCTGATTGGGGTGCCTGAAAGTGAGGGGGAAAATGGAACCAAGTTGGAAAACACTCTTCAGGATATCATTCAGGAGAACTTCCCCAACCTATTAGGGCAGGCCAACATTCAAATCCAGGAAATACAGAGAACGCCACAAAGATACTCCTCGAGAAGAGCAACTCCAAGACACATAATTGCCAGATTCACCAAAGTTGAAATGAAGGAAAAAATCTTAAGGGCAGCCAGAGAGAAAGGTCGGGTTACCCACAAAGGGAAGCCCATCAGACTAACAGCAGATCTCTCAGCAGAAACTCTCCAAGCCAGAAGAGAGTGGGGGCCAATATTCAACATTCTTAAAGAAAAGAATTTTAAACCCAGAATTTCATATCCAGCCAAACTAAGTTTCATAAGTGAAGGAGAAAGAAAATCCTTTACAGATAAGCAAATGCTTAGAGATTTTGTCACCACTAGGCCTGCCTTACAAGAGACCCTGAAGGAAGTACTAAACATGGAAAGGAACAACCGGTACCAGCCATTGCAAAAACATGCCAAAATGTAAAGACCATCGAGGCTAGGAAGAAACTGCATCAACTAACGAGCAAAATAACCAGTTAATATCATAATGGCAGGATCAAGTTCACACATAACAATCTTAACCTTAAATGTAAATGGACTAAATGCTCCAATTAAAAGACACAGACTGGCAAACTGGATCAAGAGTCAAGACCCATCAGTCTGCTGTATTCAGGAGACCCATCTCACACGCAGAGACATACATAGGCTCAAAATAAAGGGATGGAGGAAGATTTACCAAGCAAATGGAGAACAAAAAAAAGCAGGGGTTGCAATACTAGTCTCTGATAAAACAGACTTTCAACCATCAAAGATCAAAAGAGACAAAGAAGGCCATTACATAATGGTAAAGGGATCAATTCAACAGGAAGAGCTAACTATCCTAAATATATATGCACCCAATACAGGAGCACCCAGATTCATAAAGCAACTCCTTAGAGACTTACAAAGAGACTTAGACTCCCATACAATAATAACGGGAGACTTCAACACTCCACTGTCAACATTAGACAGATCAACGAGACAGAAAGTTAACAAGGATATCCAGGAATTGAACTCATCTCTGCAGCAAGCAGACCTAATAGACATCTATAGAACTCTCCACCCCAAATCAACAGAATATACATTCTTCTCAGCACCACATCATACTTACTCCAAAATTGACCACGTAATTGGAAGTAAAGCACTCCTCAGCAAATGTACAAGAACAGAAATTATAACAAACTGTCTCTCAGACCACAGTGCAATCAAACTAGAACTCAGGACTAAGAAACTCAATCAAAACCGCTCAACTACATGGAAACTGAACAACCTGCTCCTGAATGACTACTGGGTACATAACGAAATGAAGGCAGAAATAAAGATGTTCTTTGAAACCAATGAGAACAAAGATACAACATACCAGAATCTCTGGGACACATTTAAAGCAGTGTGTAGAGGGAAATTTATAGCACTAAATGCCCACAAGAGAAAGCAGGAAAGATCTAAAATTGACACTCTAACATCGCAATTAAAAGAACTAGAGAAGCAAGAGCAAACACATTCGAAAGCTAGCAGAAGGCAAGAAATAACTAAGATCAGAGCAGAACTGAAGGAGATAGAGACACAAAAAACCCTCCAAAAAATCAATGAATCCAGGAGTTGGTTTTTTGAAAAGATCAACAAAATTGACAGACCACTAGCCAGACTAATAAAGAAGAAAAGAGAGAAGAATCAAATCGACGCAATTAAAAATGATAAAGGGGATATCACCACCGACCCCACAGAAATACAAACTACCATCAGAGAATACTATAAACACCTCTATGCAAATAAACTGGAAAATCTAGAAGAAATGGATAATTTCCTGGACACTTACACTCTTCCAAGACTAAACCAGGAAGAAGTTGAATCCCTGAATAGACCAATAGCAGGCTCTGAAATTGAGGCAACAATTAATAGTCTACCAACCAAAAAAAGTCCAGGACCAGATGGATTCACAGCTGAATTCTACCAGAGGTACAAGGAGGAGTTGGTACCATTCCTTCTGAAACTATTCCAATCAATAGAAAAAGAGGGAATCCTCCCTAACTCATTTTATGAGGCCAACATCATCCTGATACCAAAGCCTGGCAGAGACACAACAAAAAAAGGAGAATTTTAGACCAATATCCCTGATGAACATCGATGCAAAAATCCTCAATAAAATACTGGCAAACCGGATTCAGCAACACATCAAAAAGCTTATCCACCATGATCAAGTGGGCTTCATCCCTGGGATGCAAGGCTGGTTCAACATTCGCAAATCAATAAACATAATCCAGCATATAAACAGAACCAAAGACAAGAACCACATGATTATCTCAATTGATGCAGAAAAGGCTTTTGACAAAATTCAACAGCCCTTCATGCTAAAAACGCTCAATAAATTCGGTATTGATGGAACGTACCTCAAAATAATAAGAGCTATTTATGAGAAACCCACAGCCAATATCATACTGAATGGGCAAAAACTGGAAAAATTCCCTTTGAAAACTGGCAGAAGACAGGGATGCCCTCTCTCACCACTCCTATTCAACATAGTGTTGGAAGTTCTGGCTAGGGCAATCAGGCAAGAGAAAGAAATCAAGGGTATTCAGTTAGGAAAAGAAGAAGTCAAATTGTCCCTGTTTGCAGATGACATGATTGTATATTTAGAAAACCCCATCATCTCAGCCCAAAATCTCCTTAAGCTGATAAGCAACTTCAGCAAAGTCTCAGGATACAAAATTAATGTGCAAAAATCACAAGCATTCTTATACACCAGTAACAGACAAACAGAGAGCCAAATCAGGAACGAACTTCCATTCACAATTGCTTCAAAGAGAATCAAATACCTAGGAATCCAACTGACAAGGGATGTAAAGGACCTCTTCAAGGAGAACTACAAACCACTGCTCAGTGAAATAAAAGAGGACACAAACAAATGGAAGAACATACCATGCTCATGGATAGGAAGAATCAATATCGTGAAAATGACCATACTGCCCAAAGTAATTTATAGATTCAATGCCATCCCCATCAAGCTACCAATGAGTTTCTTCACAGAATTGGAAAAAACTGCTTTAAAGTTCATATGGAACCAAAAAAGAGCCCGCATCTCCAAGACAATACTAAGTCAAAAGAACAAAGCTGGAGGCATCACGCTACCTGACTTCAAACTATACTACAAGGCTACAGTAACCAAAACAGCATGGTACTGGTACCAAAACAGAGATATAGACCAATGGAACAGAACAGAGTCCTCAGAAATAATACCACACATCTACAGCCATTTGATCTTTGACAAACCTGAGAGAAACAAGAAATGGGGAAAGGATTCCCTATTTAATAAATGGTGCTGGGAAAATTGGCTAGCCATAAGTAGAAAGCTGAAACTGGATCCTTTCCTTACTCCTTATACGAAAATTAATTCAAGATGGATTAGAGACTTAAATGTTAGACCTAATACCATAAAAATCCTAGAGGAAAACCTAGGTAGTACCATTCAGGACATAGGCATGGGCAAAGACTTCATGTCTAAAACACCAAAAGCAACGGCAGCAAAAGCCAAAATTGACAAATGGGATCTCATTAAACTAAAGAGCTTCTGCACAGCAAAAGAAACTACCATCAGAGTAAACAGGCAACCTACAGAATGGGAGAAAATTTTTGCAATCTACTCATCTGACAAAGGGCTAATATCCAGAACCTACAAAGAACTCAAACAAATTTACAAGAAAAAAACAAACAACCCCATCAAAAAGTGGGCAAAGGATATGAACAGACATTTCTCAAAAGAAGACATTCATACAGCCAACAGACACATGAAAAAATGCTCATCATCACTGGCCATCAGAGAAATGCAAATCAAAACCACAATGAGATACCATCTCACACCAGTTAGAATGGCAATCATTCAAAAGTCAGGAAACAACAGGTGCTGGAGAGGATGTGGAGAAATAGGAACACTTTTACACTGTTGGTGGGATTGTAAACTAGTTCAACCATTATGGAAAACAGTATGGCGATTCCTCAAGGATCTAGAACTAGATGTACCATATGACCCAGCCATCCCATTACTGGGTATATACCCAAAGGATTATAAATTATGCTGCTATAAAGACACATGCACACGTATGTTTATTGCGGCACTATTCACAATAGCAAAGACTTGGAATCAACCCAAATGTCCATCAGTGACAGATTGGATTAAGAAAATGTGGCACATATACACCATGGAATACTATGCAGCCATAAAAAAGGATGAGTTTGAGTCCTTTGTAGGGACTTGGATGCAGCTGGAATCCATCATTCTTAGCAAACTATCACAAGAACAGAAAACCAAACACCGCATGTTCTCACTCATAGGTGGGAACTGAACAATGAGATCACTCGGACTCAGGAAGGGGAACATCACACACCGGGGCCTATCATGGGGAGGGGGGAGGGGGGAGGGATTGCACTGGGAGTTATACCTGATGTAAATGACGAGTTGATGGGTGCAGCACAGCAACATGGCACAAGTATACATATGTAACAAACCTGCACGTTATGCACATGTACCCTCCAACTTAAAGTATAATAATAATAAATAAATAAATAAATAAAAATAAATAAATAAAATAAAATAAAATAAAATTAAAAAAAAAAAAAAAAAAAAAAAAAAAAAAAAAAGAATGTTGAATATTGGCCCCCACTCTCTTCTGGCTTGGAGAGTTTCTGCTGAGAGATCTGCTGTTAGTTTGATGGGTTTCCCTTTGTGGGTAACCCGACCTTTCTCTCTGGCTGCCCTTAAAATTTTTTCCTTCATTTCAACTTTGGTGAATCTGACAATTATGTGTCCTGTAGTTGCTCTTCTCGAGGAGTATCTTTGTGGCGTTCTCTGTATTTCCTGGATTTGAATGTTGGCCTGCCCTACTAGGTTGGGGAAGTTCTCCTGGATGATATCCTGAAGCGTGTTTTCCAACTTGGTTCCATTTTCCCCCTCACTTTCAGGCACCCCAATCAGACGTAGATTTGGTCTTTTTACATAATCCCATACTTCTTGCAGGCTTTGTTCATTTCTTTTTCTTCTTTTTTCTTTTGGTTTCTCTTCTCGCTTCATTTCATTCATTTGATCCTCCATCGCTGATACTCTTTCTTCCAGTTGATCGAGTGGGTTACTGAAGGTTGTGCATTTTTCACGTATTTCTCGTGTCATGGTTTTCATCTCTTTCATTTCGTTTAGGACCTTCTCTGCATTAATTACTCTAGCCATCAATTCTTCCACTTTTTTTTCAAGATTTTTAGTTTCTTTGCGCTGGGTACGTAATTCCTCCTTTAGCTCTGAGAAATTTGATGGACTGAGCCTTCTTCTTTCATCTCGTCAAAGTCATTCTCCGTCCAGCTTTGATCCGTTGCTGGCGATGAGCTGCGCTCCTTTGCCGGGGGAGATGCGCTCTTATTTTTTGAATTTCCAGCTTTTCTGCCCTGCTTTTTCCCCATCTTTGTGGTTTTATCTGCCTCTGGTCTTGATGATGGTGATGTACTGATGGGGTTTTGGTGTAGGTGTCCTTCCTTTTTGATAGTTTTCCTTCTAACAGTCAGGACCCTCAGCTGTAGGTTTGTTGGAGATTGCTTGAGGTCCACTCCAGACCCTGTTTGCCTGGGTATCAGCAGCAGAGGCTGCAGGAGATAGAATATTGCTGAACAGCGAGTGTACCTGTCTGATTCTTGCTTTGGAAGCTTCCTCTCAGGGGTGTACTCCACCCTGTGAGGTGTGGGGTGTCAGACTGCCCCTAGTGGGGGATGTCTCCCAGTTAGGCTACTCAGAGGTCAGGGACCCACTTGAGCAGGGAGTCTGTCCCTTCTCAGATCTCAACCTCCGTGTTGGGAGATCCACTGCTCTCTTCAAAGCTGTCAGACAGAGTCGTTTGCGTCTGCAGAGGTTTTGGCTGTGTTTGTTATTGCCCTGTCCCCAGAGGTGGAGTCTACAGAGACAGGCAGGTTGCCTTGAGCTGCTGTGAGCTCCACCCAGTTCGAGCTTCCCAGCAGCTTTGTTTACCTACTTAAGCCTCAGCAATGGCGGGCGCCCCTCCCCCAGCCTTGCTGCTGCCTTGCCGGTAGATCACAGACTGCTGTGCTAGCAATGAGGGAGGCTCCGTGGGTGTGGGACCCTCCCAGCCAGGTGTGGGATATGATCTCCTGGTGTGCCTGTTTGCTTAAAGCGCAGTATTGGGGTGGGAGTTACCTGATTTTCCAGGTGTTGTGTGTCTCAGTTCCCCTGGCTAGGAAAAGGGATTCCCTTCCCCCTTGCTCTTCCCAGGTGAGGCAATGCCTCGCCCTGCTTCAGCTTTCGCAGGTCGGGCTGCAGCAGCTGACCAGCACCGATCGTCCGGCACTCCCCAGTGAGATGAACCCAGTACCTCAGTTGAAAATGCAGAAATCACCGGTCTTCTGTGTCGCTCGCGCTGGGAGTTGGAGACTGGAGCTGTTCCTATTCGGCCATCTTGCTCCGCCCCCTCTGAGACAGCGCTTTTGGTGTTTTAGACATGAAGACTTTGCCTATGCCTATGTCCTGAATGGTATTACCTAGGTTTTTTTCTAGCATTTTTATGGTTTTAGGTCTTAGATTTAAGTTTTTAGGTGTTACCTTTAAGTCTTTAAACCGTCTTGACTTAGTTTTTGTATAAGGTGTAAGGAAGGGGTCCAGTTTCAGTTTTCTGCATATGGCTAGCTAGTTTTTCCAACACCACTTATTAAATAGGAAATCCATTTCCCATTGCTTGTTTGTGTCAGGTTTGTCAAAGATCAGATGGTTGTCGATGTGTGGTGTTATTTCTGAGGCCTCTGCTCTGTTCCATTGGTCTACAGATCTATTATGGAAGTAGTACCATGCTGTTTTGGTTACTGTAGCCTTGTAGTATAGTTTGAAGTCAGATAGCGTGATGCCTCCAGCTTTTTTTTTTTTTTTTTTTTTTTTTTTTTTTTTTTTTTTTTTTCCGCTTAGGATTGTCTTGGCTATGCAGGATTTTTTTGTTCCATATGAAGTTTAAAGTAGTTTTTTCCAATTCTGTGAAGAAAATCAATGGTAACTTGTTGGGGATAGCATTGAATCTATAAATTACTTTGGGCAGTATGGTGATTTTCACAATACTGATTATTCCTACAAATGAGCATGGGACATTTTTCCATTTGTTTGTGTCCACTCTCATTTTCTTGAGCAGAGGTTTGTAATTCTCCTTGAAGAGGTCCTTCACATTCCTTGTAAGTTGTATTCCTAGGTATTTCATTCTCTTAGTAGCAGTTGTGAATGGGAGTTCACTCATGATTTGGCTCTCTGTTTGTCTGTTATACCAATAATAGAAATGCTTGTGATTTTTGCACACGATTTTGTATCCTGAGACTTTGCTGAATTTGCTTATCAGCTTAGGGTGATTTGAGGCTGAGAAGATGGGGTTTTCCAAATATACGATCGTGTCATCTGCAAACAGAGACAATTAGACTTCCTCTTTTCCTATTTGAATACCTTTTATTTATTTATCTTTCCCAATTGTCCTGTCCAGAACTTCCAACACTATGTTGAATAGGAGTAGTGAGAGAGGGCATTCTTCTCTTGTGCTGGTTTTCAAAGGGAATGCTTCCAATTTTAACACATTCAGTGTGATATTGGCTGTGGGTTTTCATAAACAGCTCTTACTATTTTCAGATACTTTCCATTGATACCTAGTTTATTGAGAGTTTTTAGTATGAAGGGGTGTCGTATTTTGTTGATTTGCACATGTTGAACCAGGCTTTTATCCCAGGGATGAAGCCAACTTGATCGTGGTGGGTAAGCTTTTTGATGTGCTACTGGATTTGGTTTGCCAGTCTTTTAATGAGGATTTTCACATCGATGTTCATCAGGGATATTGGCCTGAAAGTTTCTTTTTTTGTTGTGTCTTTGTCAGGTTTTGGTATCAGGATGATGCTGGCTTCATAAAATGAGTTAGGGAGGATTCTCTCTCTATCGTTGGGAATAGTTTCAGAAGGAATGGTATCAGCTCCTCTTTGTGCCTCTGGTAAAATTTGACTGTGATTCCATCGGGTCCTGGACTTTTTTTGGTTGGTAGGCTATTAATTACTGCCTCAATTTCAGAACCTTTATTGGTTTATTTGGGGATTTGACTTCTTTCTAGTTTAGACTTGGAAGGGTGTGTGTGTCCAGTAATATATCCATTTCTTCTATATTTTCTAGTTTATTTGTGTAGAGCTGTTTATAGTATTCTCTGACGGTAGTTTGTATTTCTGTGGGATCAGTAGTGATATCCCCTATATCATTTTTTTATTGCATCTGTTTGATTCTTCTCTCTTTTCTTTTGTGTTAGTCTGGATAACAGTCTACCTATTTTGTTGATCTTTTCTAAAAACCGCCTCCTGGATTCACTGATTTTTTGAAGAATTTTTTTGTATCTCTATTTCCTTGAGTTCTGCTCTGATGTTAGTTGTTTCTTATCTTCTGCTAGATTTGAATTTGTTTTCTCTTGTGCTATAAATTTTCCTCTACACACTGCTTTACATGTGTCCTAGAGATTCTGGTATGTTGTATCTTTGTTCGCATTTGTTTCAAAGAACTTCTTTATTTCTGCCTTCATTTCGTTATTTACCCAGTAGTCATTCAGGAGCAGGTTGTGCAGTTTTCATGTAGTTGTGTGGTTTTGAGTTAGTTTCTTAACCCTGAGTTCTAATATGATTGCACTGTGGTCTGAGAGACTGTTTGTTGTGATTTCTATTCTTCTGCATATGCTGAGGAGTGTTTTACTTCCAATTATGACGTCAATTTTAGAATAAACACAGTGAGGTGCTGCGAATAATGTATATTCTGTTGATTTTTGGTGGAGAGTTCCGTAAATGTCTATTAGATCTGCTTGGTCCAGAGCTGAGTTTTAGTACTAAATATTCTTGTTAATTATCTGTCTCATTGATCTGTCTAATATTGACAGTGGGGTGTTAAAGTCTCCCATTATTATTGTATGGGAGTCTAAGTCTCTTTGTAAGTCTCTAACAACTTGCTTTATGAATCTGGGTGCTCCTGTATTGGGTGCATATATAATTAGGATAATTAGCTCTTCTTGCTGCATTGATCCCTTTAACATTATGTAATGCCCTTTTTTTTTTTTTTTGTCTCTTTTCATCTTTGTTGGTTTAAAGTCTGTTTTATCAGAGATTAGGATTGCAACTCCTGCTTTTTTTTTCTTTCTATTTGCTTGGTAAATATTCTTCCATCCTTTTATTTTGAGCCTATGTATATCTTTGCACGTGAGATGGGCCTCCTGAACACAACACACCAATAGGTCTTGACTCTTTATCCAATTTGCAAGTCTGTGTCTTTTAATTGTAGCATTTAGCCAATTTACCTTTAAGGTTAATATTGTTATGTGTGAATTTGATCCTGTCATTATTATGTTAGTTGTTTATTTTGCCCGTTAATTGATGCAGTTTCCTCATAGCATCAATGGTCTTTATAATTTGGCATATTTTTGCAGTGACTGGTACCAATTTTTCCTTTCCATATGTGGTGCTTCCTTCTGGAGCTCTTGTAAGGTAGGCATGGTCATGACAAAATCTCTCAGCATTTGATTGTCTGTAAGGGATTTTATTTCTCCTTCACTTAGTGAGCTTAGTTTGGCTGGATATGAAATTCTGGGTTGAAAATTTTTTTCTTTAAGAATGTTGAATATTGGCCCCCACTGTCTTCTGGCTTGTAGTGTTTCTGCCAAGAGATCCACTGTTAATCCGATGGGCTTCCCTTTGTAATCCGATGGGCTTCCCTTGGTAGGTAACCCGACCTTTCTCTCTGGCTGCCCTGGACATTTTTTCCTTCATTTCAACTTTGGTGGATCTGGCGATTATGTATCTTGGGGTTGTTCTTCTCAAGGAGTATCTTTGTGTTGTTCTCTACATTTCCTGAATTTGAATGTTGGCCTGTCTTGTTATGTTGGGGGAGTTCTCCTGGATAATATCCTAAAGAGTGTTTTCCAACTTGGTTCCATTCTCCCCATCACTTTCATGTACACCAACCAAATGTAGATTTGGTCTTTTCACATAGTTCCATATTTCTTGGAGGCTATGTTTGTTTCTTGTCATTCATTTTTCTCTAATATTGTCTGCTCGCTTTATTTCATTAAGTTGATTTTTAATCTCTGATATCCTTTCTTCCACTTGATTGATTCAACTATTGATACTTGCAGATGCTTCACGAAGTTCTCGTGATGTGTTTTTCAGCTCCATTAGGTCATTTATGTTATTCTCTAAACTGGTTATTCTAATTAGCAATTCATTTTACCTTTTTTCAAGGTTCTTAGCTTCCTTGTATTGGGTTAGAACATGCTCCTTTAGCTCGCAGGAGTTTGTTATTACCCACCTTCTGAAGCCTACTTCTGTGAATTTGTCAAACTCATTCTCCATCCTATTTTGTTTCCTTGCTGGTAAGGAGTTATAATCCTTTGGAGGAGAAGATGTGTTCCGCTTTTTGGAATTTTCTGACCTTTTGCACTGGTTTCTCCCCATCTTTGTGGATTTACCTACCTTTTGTCTTTGATGTTGGTGACCTTTGGATGGGGTCTCTGAGTGGATGTGTTCTTTGAGTTTATTAGTTTTTCTTCTAACAGTCATTCCCCTCTGTGGCAAGTCTGCTGGAGTTTGCTGGAGGTCCACTCCAGACCCTGTTTTCCTGGAGTTTTGTAGCCACCAGCGGAGGCTGCAGAACAGCAAAGATTGCTGCCTGTTCTTTCCCCTGAAAGCTTCGTCCCAGTGGAGCACATGACTTATGCCAGCCAGAGCTCTCCTGTATGAGGTGTCTGTCAGCCCCTACTGGGAGGTGTCTCCCAGTCAGGATACCTGGGGGTCAGGGACCCACTTGAGGAGGCAGTCTGACCCTTAGCAGGGCTTGAGTACTGTGCTAGGTTTGCCGCTCTTTTCAGAGCCATCAGTCAAGGACGTTTAAATCTGCTGAAGCTGCACCTACAGCCACCCCTTCCCCAGGTGCTCTGTCCCAGGGAGATGGGGGTTTTATCTATAAGTCCCTGACTGGGGCTGCTGCCTTTTTTTCAGAGATGCCCTGCCTAGAGGGGAGAAAGCAGGCAGTCTGGCTACAGCAGACTTGTTGAGCTGCCAAGGGCTCTGACCAGTTCAAACTTTCTGGCTGCTTTGTTTACACTGTGAGGGGAAAGCCAACTACTAAAGCTTCAGCAATGGCGGATGACCCTCCCCGGAGCAGGCTCAATCCAAGTCAGACTATTTGTCGCCCTGGCTTCAGCCCTCTTTCCAGAGGAGTGAACGGTTCTGTCTCACTGGCATTCCAGGAGCCACTGGAATTTTTTTTTGGGGGGGAAACACTCCTGCAGTTAGTTTGGTGCCTGTCCAAACGGCCGCCCAGTTTTATGCTTGAAACGCAGGGCCCTGATCGGGTAGGTACCAGAGGTAATCTGGTCAGCAGGTTATGAAGACCATGGGAAAAGCACAGTATCTGGGCTGGAATGAACAGTTGCCCATGCTCAGTCCCTCATGGCTTCCCTTGGGTAGGGGATAAAATTCCCCAACCCCTTGCACTTCCCGGGTGAGGCAACTCCCCACCCTGCTTTGAACTTCCCCGGTGAGGTGACTCCCCACTCTGCTTTGGCTCGCTCTCTGTGGACTGCACCCACTGTCCAACCTGTCCCACAGAGATGGACCGGGTATCTCAGTTGGAAATGAAGAAATCACCCACCTTATGCATCAATGTCACTGGGAGCTGCAGACTGGAGCTGTTCCTATTTGACCATCTTGCCAGCAATCCCCCTAAGTATTACTTAGCTTTTAAAACAGGGATCCTGCCATTTGTGACAACATGGATAAACCCAGAAGACAAGATTAGGCTAAACAAAATAACCCAGACAGAGAAAGAAAAATATCACATGTTCTAATTTATATGTATGATCCTTAAAAAAAGACATAGGGCAGGCCCAAGATGGCAGACTAGAAGCAGCTCACGTGCACTGCTCTCAGGAAGAGGAAACAATGGCTAGCGAACATTGACCCTGCAGGCTGATCTTCTTGGAAGCCCCATCAGCATTCATCAAGGCACGAAAAGAGCACAGAAAGCAGAGACGAGAAAAGCTGGGCACCAGCCTGTCTCAGCTCAGTGCAGATCCAGAAAAATCTCTCTATCAGGGAAAAAGGTGGGTGAGTGAGAGTTCCTAGGGGATTCACACACTCCACAAGAACCTTTGCAAAACTAGGAATAGGAGAATCCCCATCTCCCATGCACCCCTCCCCCAACTGTGCTTCTGGACGTAGAGAGCTACCCTGTGGAAGCAACTCTGAAGTCCAAGGGATTTCTATAAGCCTAGGGCTATGGAGCTGACTAGCCCTGGTCCCATAACCTCAATAGAGGCTGCAGTTATGGTGTCCTGGAGCAGAAAGAATGTTCTACCCACCATTGCCAGATGAGACCCAGCATCAGCTTCTGACCCAGCAGTCCTGCTTTGGCCCAAATTTGGCTGACCACTCCACCTACCCCTGCCACTCATAGCCAGGTAGACAATGCTTGCTAGAACTTCCAGCCCAGTGGTCCCACTTTTGGGTGAATTCAGCTGGAGGGCACAGCCTCCTGATATCCCAGGAAACACCCAGAGGGCAGGGCACATAACCTTACCCACCTCTGCTACTGATAGCCAAAAGGGCAATGCTTACAAGAGCTTCTGCCCCAGCCGTCCCACTTCTTTGTAAACTCAGCTGGAGGGCACAGCTTTCCATTCTCCTGGGAAACACCCAGACGACCGAACACGTGACCACATATGCCCCTCTACTGGTAGCCAGGTGAGCAACATCTGTTAGAACTTGCAGGCCAGCAGCCCCACTTCTGTGTGAGCTCATCTAGAGGACACAGCTTTCTGTTGTCCCAAGAAACATCTAGATGGTAGAGCACATGACTCCATCCACACCCACCACTGGTGGCCAAGTGGGAAATACTTACTAGAGCTTCTAGCCCAGTGGCCCCACTTCTATGTGAACTCGGCCAGAAGGCTCAGCTTCCTGTTGTCCAGGAAACACCCAGACAGCTGAATGCAGGACCGCACCCACCTCCACCACCGGCAACCAGGTAACACTTGGTAGAGCTTCCAGCTCAGCAACTTTGCTTCTGTGTAAACTCAGCCAGCAGGTGCAGCCTCCTGTTGTCTCAAGAAGCACCCAGATGGCAGGGCATGTGATATGGTTTTGCTGCATCCCCACCCAAATCTCATATTTAATTCCCACATGTTGTGAGAGGGACTGGGTGGGAGGTAATTTAATCATGTAGGCAAGTCTTTTCTGTGCCGTTCTCATGATAGTAAATAAGTCTCACAAGATCTGGCCACTGATGGCCAGGCAGGCAACACCTGCTAGGGCTTCTGACCCAGTGGTCCTGCATGTATGGGAACTTAGCTGATGAACACAACCTCCTGTTGTTCCAGGAAGCACCTAGACATCAGGGTGGGCATCCTCACCCACCCTTGCCGCTGGTAACCAGGGGAGCCATGTCTGCTAGAGCTTCCAGCCCAATGGTCTTACTTCTACCTGAATTTGCCAAGGGACACAGCATTCTGTTGCCCTAGAAACACCCAGACAACAGGGTGGGCAACTACACTCAACCCTGCCTCCCATAGCCAGATGGGACACACTCACTGGGGCTTCCACCTAGTGGTCTCACCTCTCCCTAAACTCTGCAGGAAGAGGCAACCCCATGTTTCCCCAGAAAGCACATGGACAGCAGATTAGGTCTCCTGGGAAGGATACTTTTGGCTGCTAGCTACAATCTCTGCCTGAGGGAGCCTTGTGGACCAGAACACCCAACAAAAGAAATGCAGGTAAAGACACAGTAATTGTAGGGGGCTACTCCAAGACCCAGGAGCAGACTAGAATTGAAGCCGGTGAACCAAACCCAACTTATAACATAATCAAACCCTATAGGTGTCAGAGAAGAAAAAAGCAGAACAAAATCTGTCCAAAAAACAACAACTTTAAAGACTGAAGGAACATCAACCCACCCAAATGACAAAGAACTAGCATGAGAACTCTGGCAGCTCAAAAAGTCAGTATCTTCTTTCATCCAAATTACCACACTAGTTCCCCAGCTAGGGTTCTTTATGAGACTAAAATGGCTGAAATGACAGAAATAGAATTCAGAATATAGATAGTAATGAAGATCACTGAGATTCAGGAGAACATTGAAACCCAATTGAAGGAAGCTACAAATCACAGTAAAAAGATACAGGAGTTGATAGACAAAATGGCTATTATAAAAAAGAACCAAATTGATCTTATAGGGCTGAAAACCCACTATAAGAATAGCATAGGCCGTGTGGTGGCTCACGCCTGTAATATCAGCATTTTGGGAGGCTGAGGTGGGCAGATCATGAGGTCAGGAGATCAAGACCATCCTGGCTAACATGGTGAAACCCCATCTTTACTAAAAATACAAAAAATTAGCCAGATGTGGTGGCAGGCATCCGTAGTCCCAGCTACCTGGGAGGTGGAGCTTGCAGGAAGCCAAGATCGCGTCACTGCACTCCAGCCTGGGTGACAGTGCAAGACTCTGTCTCAAAAAAAAAAAAAAAAAAAAAAAGAATTGCATGATGCAATTGCCAGTATTAACAGCAGAATTGACCAAACTGAGGGAAAAAATCTCAGAGCTCAAAGACTGGCTGTCTGAAATAATTCAGTCAGACAAAAATAAAAAAGAATGACCAAAACATCTGAGACATATGAAATTATGTAAAGAGACCAAATATACGACCCATTGGCATCCCTGGATAAGATGAGGAGAAAGTAAGCCACTTGGAAAGTGTATTAGGGATATTGTCCAGGAGAACTTTTCCAACATTGCTAGAGAGGTCAATATTCAAGTCCAGGAAATGAGGGGTACCTCTGTGAGATAATACACAGGAAGACCATTCCCAAAACACATAGTCATTAGATTCTTCAAAGTAAAAATGAAAGAAAAAATATTAAATGCAGCTAGAGGGAAGGGGCAGGTCACCTATAAAGGGGATCCCATCAGACTAACAGCAGATCTTTTAGCAAAACCCCAACATGTCAAAAGAGATTGACGACCTATATTCAACATTCTTAAAGAAGAAAATCTGCAAGCAAGAGTTTTATGTCTAGCCAAACTAAGCTGTACAAGTGAAGGAAAAATAAGATCCTCGTCAGACAAGCAAATGCTGAGGAAATTTGTTACCACTAGATCTGCCTTACATGAAGTCCTGAAAGGACCATTACATAAGAAAAGAAAAGACCATTACCAAACACTACAAAAACACACTGAAGTACCCAGATCACTGACACTGACACTTACCCAGACACTGTAAAGCAACCACACAAACAAGTCTGCATAATAACCAGCTAACAACAAGATGACAGGATCAAATCTGCAAATATCAATACTGTCCTTGAATGAAAATGAGGTAAATGTCCCAATTAAAAGGCACAGAGTGACAAGCTAGAAAAGAAGCAAGACTCAATGGTATGCTGTCTTCAGGAGACCCATCTCACATGCAATGACATCCATAGTCTGAAAATAAATGGATTGGGAAATATCTACCAAGCAAATGGAAAACAAACAAGCAGGGGTTGCAGTCTTAATTTCAGAAAAAGTGGACTTTAAACCAACAAATGTAAAAAAAAAAATAAAGAGAAACACTATATAATGGTAAAGGTTCAATTTAAAAAGAAAACCTAACTATCCAAAATTCATATGCACCCAACACAGGAGCACTCTGATTAATAAAGCAAGTTCTAAGAGACTTACAAAGAGACTTAGAGTCTCACACAATAATAGTGGGAGAACTCAACACCCTACAAACAATATTAGATCATTGAGGCTGAAAATTAACAAAAATATTCAGGACGTGAACTCAACACTTGACTGAATGGACCTATTATGAATCTACAGAACTGCCCACTCAAAAACAACAGAATATACATTCTTCTCATTAACACATGGCATGTACTCCAAAGTTGACCACACAATTGGACATAAAATAGTACTAAGCAAATAAAAAAAAAATTTCATACCAACCACACACTAGGGCTGCAGCACAACAAAGACAGAGATCAATACTAAGAACATCACTCAAAACCACACAATTACATGGAAATTAAACAACCTCCTCCTGAATAACTTTTAGGGAATTAATTAAATTTAGGAAGAAATCACGAAATTCTTAGAAACTGAGCACAAAGATACAACATACCAGTATCTCTAGGACACAGCTAAAGCAATGTTAAGAGGGAAGTTTATAGCACTAAACACTCACATAAAGAGTTGCAAATATCTCAACTCAACAACATAACATCACAACTAGAAGAACTAGAAAAGCAAGAGCAAACCCACCTCAAAGCTAGCAGAAGAAAAGAAATAACCAAGATCAGAGCTGAGTTAAAGGAAGTGGAGACACAAAAAAAATCATACAAACTATCAATTAATTTAGTATTTTGTAATTTGAAAACATTAATAAGACATACTGCTACCTAAATTAATGCAAAATAGACAAAGATCCTAATAAACATAATTAAAAATGACAAAGGGGACATAACAACTGGCCCCACAGAAATATAAAAAACATTCAGAGTACTATGAACCACTCTATGCAGACTAACTGAAAATCTAGAAGAAATAAATACATTTATAGACACATACAACCTCTCAAGACTGAGCTAGGAAGAAATAGAATCCCTGAAACACCAATAATGGTTCTGAAATTAAATCAGTAATAAACAGTTTACCAAGCAGAATAAGTCTAGGACCAGAGAGAGTCACAGGTGAATTTTACCAGATATACAAAGAAGAGCTGGTACTATTCTCACAGAAACTAATCCAAAAAATCTAGGAGGAGGATGTCCTTCTCACCTCATTCTATGAGGCAACAAGCATCAGTTTGGTAGCAAAACCTTGCAGACACACACACACACACACACACACACACACACACACACAAAAGAAAACTTCAGGCTGATATCCTTGATGAACATAGATGCAAAAATCATCAACAAAATACTAGCAAACTGAGTCCAGCAACACATTGCAAATCTAATCCACCATGATCCAGTTGGTTTTATCCCTGGAATGCGGGGTTTGCTCAACATGCACAAATTGATAAATGTAATTTATTAAATAAACACAGCTAAAATATCAAATGACATGATCATCTCCATAAATGCAGACAAGATTTCAAAGAAATTCAATGTCCCTTCATGTTGAAAAGATTCAATAAACTAGGCATTGAAAACACATACCTCAAACAATAAGATCCATCTGTGACAAACGTACAGCTAACATCAAACTGGATGTGCAAAAACTGGAAGCATTCCTCTCGAAAACTGGCACAAGAAAATGATGCCCTCTCTCATCACTCATATTCAAAATATTATTGGAAACCTTGGCCAAAACAATCATGAAAGAGAAAGAAATAAAAGGCATCCAAATAAAGAGAGGAAGTCAAACTATTGCTGTTTGTGGATGACATAATTCTATATCTAGAAAACTCCGTAGTCTCTGCCCAAAAGCTCTAGATCTGACAAATCCAACAAAGCTTTAGGATACAAGATAAATGTACAAAAATTATTAGCATTTCTATACACCAACAACATCCAACCTGAGTGTCAAATCAGGAATGCAACCTCATTCACCATTCCCACAAAAAGAATAAAATACCTAGGAATACAACTAATGAAGGAGGTGAAAGATCTCTAAAAGGGGTACTACAGAACAGTGCTCAATATAATCAGAGATGGCACAAACAAATGAAAAAACATGTCATGCTCATGGATAGAAAGAATCAATATCATTAAAATGGCTATACTCCCCAAAGCATGTATAGATTCAATGCTATCCCTATCAACCTACCAGCTACATTCTTCACAATTTAAAAATTAATATGGAATCAAAAAAGAACCTGAATATCCAAGGCAATCCTAAGGAAAAAGAACAAAATGGGAGGCATCACCTTATCCGACTTCCAAATATAGGGCCACAGTAACCAAAACAGCATGATGCTGGTAACTAAAAAACAGACACATAGACTAATGAAGCAGAATAGAGAATTCAGAAATAAGGCTGAACACCTACGTGTATCTGATCTTTGACAAAACAGACAATAACAAGCAATGGGGAAAGGACTCTTTTTCAATAAATGGTTCTAGGATAACTGGTTAGCCATATGAAGAAGATTGGAACTGGACCCTTACCTTACACCACTATTCAAAAGTCAATTCAAGATGAATTAAATATTTAAATGTAAAACCTAAAGCTATAATAACTCTGGAAAATAATGGAGGACATACCATTCTGTACACAAAACTTGGCAACAATAACATGAAGAAGTTGTCAAAATAAACTGCCACAAGAACAGAAATTGACAAATGGGTCTCGTTAAACTACAGAGCTTCTGCACAGCCAAAGAAACTATCAACAGAGTCATCAGACAACCTACAGAATGGGAGAACATATATATTTGACAAAGGTCTAATATACAGAATCTATAAGCAACTTAAACACATTTGCAAGGAAAAATGAAACAACCTTGTTAAAAAGTGGGCAATGGACAAAAGCAGACATTTTTTCAGAAGAAGACATACACATGACCAACAAGCATAAGAAAAAAATGCTCAACATCACTAGTCATTAGATAATATCAAATCAAAACCACAACGAGTTACCATCTCACACCAGTCAAAATGGCTATTGTTAAAAAGTCTAAATTAATATATTCTAGTGAGGTTGTAGAGAATAGGGAATACTTATACATTGCTGGTGGGAGTGTATATTCGTTCAGACATTGTTGAAAGCAGTGTGATTATTCCTCAAAGAACTTAAAACATAATTACCATTCAACTTAATCTCATTATTCAAGATATATCCATAGGAATATAAATCATTCTACCATAAAGACACAGGCACATGTATATTCATCAGAGCACTATTCATGATAGCAATGGTAGACTGCATAAAGAAAATGTGGTACAGACACACTATGGAATATATGCAGCCATAAAAAAAAAAAAAAAAAAAAAAGCTCTTGAAAACTTGCAGAAGACAATGATGCCTTCTCTCACCACTTGTAATCAAAATAATATTGGAAGCCCTGGCCAGAGCAAGAAACAAGAGAGAAAGAAACAAGATCATGTCCTTTGCAGCAACATGAATAAAGCTTGAGGCCGTTATTCTTAGTAAACATATGCTGGAACAGAAAACTAAATACCACATGTTCTTACTTGCAGAATGGAGCTGGAGGCCGTTATGCATAGCAAATGTATGCAGGAACAGAAAACCAAATACCACATATTCTAACTTATAAGTGAGAGCTAAATAATGAAAACACATAGACATTAGGAGGGGAACAACAGGCACTGGGGCCTACCTGAGGGTGGAGGGTGGCTGGAGGGAGAGGATCAGAAAAAAATGCCTATTGAACACTATGCTCATTACCTGAATGACAAAAAATTTGTACACTAAACCCTCATGACATGCAATTTACCTATATAAAAAACTTCAACATGTGCCCCTGAACATAAAATAAAAGTTTTTTTAAAAACAGAATACATAGCAACAGAGAGCAGAATAGTGGTTATCAGGGGTGTATGGGGGTGTGAGGAAGATAGGAATATACAGACCAAAGGTACAAAATTACAATTATGTAGAATGAGTAGGTCTAGAGATATAATGTGCAGCATGTGAGTTATAGTCAGTAATATTGTATTGTACACTGGGAATTTACTAACAGAGTAGATTTTAGTTACTGTTACCAAGAAAAAGAAGAGGAAAAGTAACTATGTGATGTAGCAGATAAGTTAATTTACTTGACTGCAGTAATAACTCTACTATATATATCAAAACATCATGTTGTACACTTTAAATTTAGCCATACAATAATAAAAATAATTGTACAAAATAAGCTACTAAGAGTGCTATTTAACATAAAAAATAATCCTTAGTAGAAGGAAAACTGAAACATTCAGAAATATGTAGAAATTAAATAGCACACTTTTGAACAACCAATGGGCCAAAGAAGAAATCAGAAAGGAAATTAGAGATGATCTTGAGAAAAAAATAAAAATACAACACGCTGAACCCTATAGGATGCAACAAAAGCAATCCAGTACTAAGAAGGAAGTTTATAGTGATAAATGTCTACTTTAAAAAAAGAAAGATCTCAAGTGAGCAACCTAATTTTACTACAAGGATATAGAAAAAGAACAAAGTAAACCCAAATTTAGCAGAAGGAATAACAATAATAAAGATCAGAGCAGAATTACACAAAGAATAAAAAACAGTAGAAAAGGTTCAAAACTGAGGTTTTTTTTGAAAAGACAAAATTGATTTTCAGCTAGGCTTAATAAGAAAAAAAGAGAAAAATCAATAAAATCAGAAATGAAAGAAGAGACATTACAACTGATGTCACAGAAATAAAAAAGATCATAAGAAACTAATATGAACTTAGAAAAACAGATAAATTTCTGAAAGCATAAAACCTACCAAGATTGAATCATGAAGAAGCAGAGAATCTAGAAAGAAAAATAATGAGCAAGGAGATTGAATAGGTAATAAAATGTCTCAAAAAAAAAAGAAAAGAAAAAGAAAAAGAAAACCCAGGAACAGATGGCTTCACCTGTCTACCAAACACTTAAAGAAGAATTATTACCAATCCTGAAACTCTTCCAAAAAATTTGATAAGGGGAAAAACTTATTTTATAATGCGAGTAATTATCCTGATACCAAATCCAGAGGAAGACACACAAGAAAACAAACTACAGGCCAATATCTCTGATGAATATAGTTGCAAAAATCCTCAACGATATACTTGCAAACTGAATTCAACAGCACATTAGAAGGCTCATGCAGCATGACAAAGTGAGATTTATTCCTGAAATGCAAAAATGTTTCAAGATGAGGAAATAAATTAATGTGGTACACCACATTAACAGAATAAACAATAAAATCATACGACATTCTCAATAGATGAAGAATAACCATTTGACAAAATTCACCATCCTTTCATGATAAAACTTTCAACATACTTTACCAGGCCAGTGTGGTGGCTCAGGCCTGTAATCTCAGCACTTTGGGAGGCTGAGGTAGAAGGATGGTTTGAGGCTATAATTTCGAGATCAGTCTAGGCAACATAAGGAGACCCATCTCTACAAAAAAAAAAAATAAAATAAAAAAATAAAAAAATAAATTTTGCTTGGTGTAATAGCACACGACTGTAGTCCCAGCTAATCAGGAGGCTGAGGTGGGAGGATCACTTTAGTTTGCAAGGTTGAGGTTGCAGTGAGCAGTCATTCTGCCACTGCACTCCAGCCTGTGCAACAGAGTGAGACTCTGTCTCAAAAAAATAAAATAAAATAAAATAAAAAATTAAAAAAGCGAAAGTACCTCAACATAATAAAGGTTATATATGCAAAGTCTATAGCTAACATTATACACAACTTTGAAAATCTGAAATATTTTCCTCCAAGATTATGATTGAGGCAAGGATGCCCACTCCTGCCACTTCTATTCAACATAGTACTGGAAGTCCTAGACAAAGTGATACTGCAAATAAATAAATAAAAACAAAGAAATAAAGGACATACAAATCAGAAAGGAAGAGTTAAAACCATCCCTGTTTGAAGATGACATTATTTTGTGTATAGAAAGCCCCGAATACTTCATTTAAATACTGTTAGAACTAATAAATGAATTCAGTAAAGTTGTAGGATACCAAATCAACATACAAAAACAGTTGTGTTTTTATACACCAACAATGAAATATCTGTAAAAGAAATTTTTAAAATCCCATTTACAATAACACCTAAAGAATAAAATAGGAATAAACTTGACTAAGGAGGCAAAAGACTTGTACATTGATAATTTTAAAACATTAATGGATAAAATTAAAGATGACACAAACAAATGGAAAGACCTCTGGTGTTCATGGATTGAAAGATTTAATATTATTAAAATGTCCATAGTATCCAGAGATTCAATGCAATTCCAGTGGCATTTTTACATTTTAAACATCCCAGTAGCTTTTCCTTACAAAAATAAAAAAATAAATAAATTCATGTGAAGCCACAAAGGACCTCAAAAAGCCAAATCGAGCTTGGGGAAGAACACAGCTGGAGACATCATGCTGCTTGATGTAAAAATATATTACAAAGGTGCAATAATTAAGTTCTATGGAAGTAGCATAAAGTCAGACATAAAGACCAATAAAATAGAATACAAGGCTCAGAAATAAATCCTTGCATATATATGTTTAATTGATCCTCTACAAGGATGCTATGAATACACAGTGTGGATGAGACAGTCTCTTCAACATATGTTTTTGGGAAAACTAGATATCCACATGCAAAAGAATGAAATCTAACCCTTATCTCACAACATATACAGAAAATCAAAATGTATTAATGAATGCCTCACATCTAGGACCTGTAACTATAAAACTCCTAGAAAAACAAAACATACAATAAAAGCTTTATGACATTGGTCTTGGCAATGCTTTCATGGACGTGACACCATAAGCAAAGGAAAGAGAAGCAAAAATAAATAAGTGTGACTACATCAAACTCAGAAGCTTTCGCACAGCAAAAGAAACAACCAACTGAGTGAAAAAGCAACCTATAGAAGGGGATAGCACACTTACATATTTCTGGGGATCTTGCAGAATATCATATATCCAAAAAGGAGGTTAATCTCCAAAATGTGTAAGGAACTCCAACAGCTCAACAACAATAAACTGATAACCTTATTTTAAAAATAGGCTATAGTAATGGAGAGTCATATAGATATTTCTCCAAAGAAGATATATAAATATCCAATAGATGTATGAAAAGATGCTCAATGTCATTAATCATCAGGGAAATGACAGTCAAAACCACAATGAGATTATTATTTCATACCTATTAGAATTGGATATTGTTTTAAAAACCATACAAAAAACCACAAGTGTCATCGAGGATGTGGAAAAAATTGGAACCCTTGTATAGCAATGGGGAGCATGTAAATTGGGTCAGCCACTATGAAAACAATATGAAAGTTCTTTAAAAATTAAAAATAAAATTATCGTGTGATCAAGCAATCCCATATCTGGGTATATTTCACAAAGTTGAAATGAGCATCTCAAATAGACAATAGTACTCCTGTGTTTATTGATTTTAGCACTATTTACAATAGCCAATATGTGGAAACAAATGTCAATCAATGGGTGTATTGATGAAGAAAATGTGGTATACACATACAATGAAATATTATTGATCTTTTAAAGACAATTCTGGGGCATGGCAAGGTAGCTCATGTCTGTAATCCCAGCACTTTAAAAGGCTGAGGCAGGAGGACTATTTGAGGCTGGGAGTTCAAGACAAGCCTGGGCAACGTAGCAAGACCCTGTCTCAATATTTTTATTAAAAATAATTATCTGGCTACAGTGAACTATTATTGTGCCACTGCACTCCAACTCCAGCCTGGGCAATGGAGCAAGATCCTTCCTCTTTAAAAAAAAAAAGAAAGAAGAAAATTCTGAAATATGCTACAACCTGGTTAAGCCTGAGGACATTAAATGAAATAAGTCAGGCACAGGACAAATACTGCATGATTCCACTTATATGAAATATCTAAAACGGTCGAACTCATAGAATCACAGAGTGGAATAGTAGAATAGTCAAACTCATAGAATCAGCCAGGGGCTACAGGGAGGGGAAAATGAGCAGTTACTAAACAATAAGGATAAAATTTCAGTTTTGCAAGACAAATAAGTTCTAGAGATCTTCTGTACAACATTGTACCTGGAGTTAACAATATAGTATTTATATGCTCGAACATTTTAAAGATGGTAGATCTTACAATTTGACCTTCTTACCAAAAAATAAAATAAAATAAAAATTGAGAGAACAACACACACACTACAGGATAGTGTGTGTGTTAATTAGATGTTAACTAGATAAGTGGTCAAGTTCATTAATACCTCACTTGATACAATGCAGATATTTAATAAATGGGTGATATTATTACTAGTTTCTAAATAAAAATAGAATAAATGAATGGTGAATGTTTGTGAGTCCAAGTAAGATAGAAAAGATAGCTATAATCTCGTCTAAACTAGCACATCATTTAAATATTTTTCTAGCCATGAAAGTTTATTTTTTCTTTTTTTTTTTTTTTCAGACAGGGCCTCAATTTGTCACTCAGGCTGGAGTTCAGTGGTGCGATCTCGGCTCATTGCAACCTCAACCTCACATGCTCAAGCTATCCTCCCTCCTTAGCCCACGAAATAGCTGGGACTACAGGTGCGCACCACCACACCAAGCTAATTATTGTATTTTTTGTAGAGATGGGGTTTCACTATGTTGCGAAGGCAGTTCTCAAACTCCTGGACTGAAGCGATCTGCCCACCTTGGCCCCCCAAAGTGTTGGGAGCACAAGCACAGTGCCTGGAGCCTTTTTTTTTTTTTTTTTTTTTTTGCCAGAGTCTTGATCTGGCATTCAGATTGGAGTGCAGTTGTGTAGTCTTAGCTCACTGAAGTCTTGAACTTCTGGGTTCAAGCAATTCTCCCACCTCAATCTCCCAAGGAGCTGAGACTACAGGTACAGCTACCATGGCTGGCTAATTTTTAAAATATTTTTTCAGCAGAAATGGGATCTCACTTTGTTGCCCAGGCTGATCTTGAACTCTTGGTCTCAAGCAATCCTCCTGCTTCAGCCACACAAAATGCTGAGATTACAGGCATAAGCCGGGCCTTGTTTAATTTTTTAAAGAGAACATAGAGGTGTCTACGTTTTGGGGGGCTGTGGGAAGAAGATTGTAAAGTAACTATGCTGTAATGGCATTAGAGTTACAAGTGAGGCAGGAGGGCTTCAAGCACAGAGAACATGGCTGGAAAACTTAATCACAAGGGAGGTGATGAAAATTGAGGTAATTTTATAAAGTACATCTGCCTGGAGATTAGATGCACTAGCCAAAGTTTTAAGGTGCAAGAGATATCAAACCAAATCAAATTTTGGACTCCCAGTCGTAACATCCATGGTAATATTATTTCATTTTCTCACTATTTGAGATAGCCTGAGCTCCTGAAGGATATGTGTGTGTGTGTGTGTGTGTGTGTGTGTGTGTGTGTGTGTGTGTCAAAAAGAAAGAGAGAGAGATACTTCTTTTCTTCTATGGAAGAAGTTTACTTCATGAAATTCCTGCAGGCTGCTTTTCACTATTTTCTACTTCCTTGCCTGGTAGGGCCCTCTAGTACTCATTCTATCACCAGAAAAAGACTTGAAATGCTCCAGCTTTGGAATAAGCACCAGTTTTATCATCCGCCCACCATTTTCTTGATGCCTACAGTGTGTCAGACATAGGTCCTGGGCAAAATGCTGGGTATACAAAGATAGCTTCTCTGCTTCACTTTCCTCCTTTGAAAAAATGGTGTAATAATTGAGTATCCTTCATAGAACTGTTGTGAGTCTTAATGATTTAATAGGTTTAAACACCTGGAATGGAGCCTGCACATAGTTTAGTGTTGCTACTGTCATTAATACGAATAAGATATGGCCCTTTCTCTTAAGTCTAATACTGTGGGACTTTAGGCAAGTCTCATAGTCTCTCTATGTACTTTGCAGAGTTTGTATTTTAAAAGATAACAACTCTGCCATACTTGATACAATAACCGGCAAAAAGTAGAGACTGGATATATGTTCCTTCTTTTCTTCTGTCCCAGGAACACTGTAACATCAAATCTGTCACATTAATTCACTTACCTCTAGAGTGAGGTTTAATGAGGTCTTGTTCTATCATTAACTACAATGTTCCAGTTTAAAACCTTGATTTGGCTAACATCTTTCTTTTTTTTTTTTATTATTATACTTTGAGTTCCAGGGTATATGTGCATAACGTGCATGTTTGTTACATATGTATACTTGTGCCATGTTGGTGTGCTGCAACCATCAACTCGTCAGCACCCATCAACTCGTCATTTACATCAGGTATAACTCCCAATGCAATCCCTCCCCCCTCCCCCCTCCCCATGATAGGCCCCGGTGTGTGATGTTCCCCTTCCTGAGTCCAAGTGATCTCATTGTTCGGTTCCCACCTATGAGTGAGAACATGCGGTGTTTGGTTTTCTGTTCTTGGGATAGTTTGCTGAGAATGATGGTTTCCAGCTGCATCCATGTCCCTACAAAGGACACAAACTCATCCTTTTTTATGGCTGCATAGTATTCCATGGTGTATATGTGCCACATTTTCTTAATCCAGTCTGTCACTGATGGACATTTGGGTTGATTCCAAGTCTTTGCTATTGTGAATAGTGCTGCAATAAACATACGTGTGCATGTGTCTTTATAGCAGCATGATTTATAATCCTTTGGGTATATACCCAGTAATGGGATGGCTGGGTCATATGGTACTTCTAGTTCTAGATCCTTGAGGAATCGCCATACTGTTTTCCATAATGGTTGAACTAGTTTACAATCCCACCAACAGTGTAAAAGTGTTCCTATTTCTCCACATCCTCTCCAGCACCTGTTGTTTCCTGACTTTTTAATGATCGCCATTCTAACTGGTGTGAGATGGTATCTCATTGTGGTTTTGATTTGCATTTCTCTGATGGCCAGTGATGATGAGCATTTTTTCATGTGCCTGTTGGCTGTATGAATGTCTTCTTTTGAGAAATGTCTGTTCATATCCTTTGCCCACTTTTTGATGGGGTTGGCTAACATCTTTCTAAACCCATAGGCAGCCTTCCCTCTCCATCACCAGCACCCCACCCCTCCCAAACAAGTTTATTCATTCTTTGCGATCCCTCAAATACTGTAAGTTCCTTTGAGAGTAAGAACCACAACATTCATTTATACATCACCTACAACATTCATTTATACATTGCCTACAACACTCAGTGTAAAACTGAACACAAATTAGGGACTCCATAAATGTTTGTGAAACTAAACAACTGATGATCAAAAATCTTTCGTTATATATCTTTTAGGAATTATGCAGTATAACTGAAAATATTTCCAGTATCTTCCAATCTAGCAACATGCTTTTTTCCTGTCTCCTTCACCCCTCTTGAGCGAAATTTCTTTGGCTTCAAACTTAGAAATTTTTCTTTTCTGAATAGGAGGTTAAAATGGACAGGTTTAAAAAATCTTTGTGCCTTGTGTCCTTTTCCTTACAACAACAGCACAGATGAAAACAACTAATCCTTTCCCAGACATTCAGAGAGTAAGAGGGGGGACTCAATTTCAGCTGGTAATAAATTCTGATATTTAATAATTAACTCAGATAACAGCCCAAATAAATATGGAGAGTCACACTGAATATGTCTTCTCACTTTCTCTCTCTTTTCCTCTCCCCATTTATTCGACATTTCTGCTCTGAATTGCTATGTGAGTGTACTTGGAGACCTATCAAAACAGATATTTTTATAAGTCGTGTGACATTAAATGAGGGCCATTTAAATTGATTGTCCAGAATATAATCCAAAGCATTTCATCAAATACTACTACACATCACTACATGCTTTCAGACATTCTGAATCAAAAGACATACTGATGCACCAACAGGGTGCATACACGCCTTCATTTATTATTCACCCATTCATTTTTTTATTCACGCAAACATTTATGAGCACTTGGGGCTAGACTATGTGTTATTTTTCAAAGAGATAAAGATGAGCAAGATACAGCCTCTGCTTTTGTGTAACAGTTAGACATGAAAATGGACAACTATAAAGTCAGCAGAATATGAACAGATATACTTAGAAGGGCGGTAAGGTCTACTGAGAATAGGGCAATGAACTGTCCCTAGGGGTGGACACAGGAATGACTTTACATAGTGCAGTATTGAAGACAATGTATAAATTTATCTGGTAAGGGTAGAAAAGAGAAAATTCATTCCAAACAGAGGAAATATCATGTGTAAAGCCACCAATAATAAAAATGCATAAACTATTTAAGGACCTAGATGTACCCAAACAGGCATAAATTAGCAATTGCTAGGAAATGAGATTGGAAGGGTTAGCAGGAGCCAGATTATTGTACACAATGAAGAGTTTTGGGTTATATACTTTAGGCCAGTGTTCCCTAACCTTTTTGGCAGCAAGGACCAGTTTGGTGGAATACAGTTTTTCACAGACCAGGGAGAGGATGGATATGGGATAAAACTGTTCCACCTCAGATCTTCAGGCATTAGATTATCATAAGAAGTGTATAACCTAGATCTCTTGTATGCACAGTTCACAATAGGGTTTGTGCTCCTATGAGAATCTAATGCTTGTAGCTGATCTGACCAGGGGCGGAGCTCCGGTGGTAATGCTCCCTTGCCCACGGCTCACCTCCTGCTGTGCAGCCTGGTTCTTAACAGGCCACAGACCAGTACCATGTTGGTGAGAGCATGGAGGAGAACTTGGGAGGGAAAACAGAACTAGGGAGGCAGAGAGACCAGTTGAGAGACTATGTTACTAGTCCTGGTAAAATATAATAATAAGGGCCTGAAATAGACTGGTGGCAGTGGGGATAAAGAATGAAAGAAATTGAAGAGGCAATTAGGCAGTAGAACAGAGGTGATGTGGTAACTCATTGAATATGGAGGCAGTAGGAAGAAGGAGATGGAGTAATCAAGGACAAGTAAGCTTTTTTGGGTACAGAGTGGTGCTGTTCCCAGAGCAGGGAACACAGGAGGAATGGGGGATCACAGAGAGAGAATGATTTCTGCAAACATGGTGAGTATGAAGTTCTTAAGACCCAGCCAGGTGGAGATGTGCAGTCAGCAGTTTGAAATGTGGATCTCAATACAGGAAAGGAGGTGACTATATATTTTGGAGCAATTAGTATGTTAAGAGTAGCTACCTAAATCCTGGACATTCAATACATGCAGAAATGTAAAAAAGGAGGATGGAACAGTGGGAAAGAACAACATTGAAGGGGTCAGTAAAGAAGAAATGATCTAGAAGAAATAGTATCACAGAAGCCAAGGGTGGGGTAGGGGTGGTGTGGTGTTACTTGTGGCTATCATTATTACTGGTGGTGTTTACCTTTGTTGAGGATCTGATTGACAAGGTTATATTTGTACTGAGAAAATAAATTCAAATCATGGAATATTTCAATGTAACACATGCTGAATCTTAAATTGGCTACCAAACTCTCATTGGGACCACTATACAGGTAATGTAGTCAGTACAGGTAGAGTGCTGAGTTTAGTTCTGGGTCCTTTACATTAGAGAGGAAAATTCAAATAGAAGTACATTTATTGGGAGACATCCTAGAAGATACAAGATCTAACAGAGGCAACAATTAAAGAAACTAGCCATGCTTACCCTAATGAAGAGAATATTCTAGAGGAGGTGACCACTGCATTCAAATATCTGAAAGGCTAACATACGGAAGGGAAATTCATCTTCTCTGTGTTGTTCTAGAAAACAGACCTAGAAACAATTAGAATCTGACTTAATGGAATACAAAGAAGAACTGCCTAGCTAGAGGAATTGCTCATTAATGTAACTGGCCTCATTTTACTAGAAAGAGTGAACTCCCTATCCTTGAGGTATTTAAGCAAAGCCTATATGGCAAAATATCAGGAGTATGGTACAGAAGGCTTCTGCACTGACTGGGAGGTTAAAATAGATCTTCAAGGCCACTTTAAAGGTTTTTTTTTTTTTTTAATTTCATGTGGAGCTGTGTAGTAACAAATGAGGCTATAGATTTCAATGCCTGTTGCTTTTTTTTTTAGAGTTAACGTTCTCAATTCCTTTCACCACAGTATGGGTTTCTCTACCTGCTATTGGTCCAGTTTATTTCTTTATTGTTATGATATTCATTAACTTACATTTATCGAGCACCTGTTCTACCAATGAAAGGTAGCACTGGTCCTAAAGAAATTTGAAAGAAAGATTAATATCAGAAAATCAAGCAATAGGCATCTGATTCTACTTTCCAGCCTTTGGATATTAGTTTTTTGGGGTCTCTGGGTCTTGAGTGCAGAAACTCTGAGTTAAAAGGTGTAGGTATAGGTTGGGTTCTGATAAGTATATGGAAATCATTGAGGCAGGGAAGGGTATATCTTGGCTGGAGGTAGGAATTTGGAAACAGAGTGGGGGACACTGAAAATGCGATGTCAAAAAAGATTTAAAAGTGAGTGAAGGATGAAAGAGGGAGGCTATGATAAGCAGAGGAGCACTTTCTTTAAAAAGTCCAAGTGTCTCTCAGTGACTCACTTTCATTTTTTATTTAGGATTAATCTTACTTTTTGCTTTTTCTTCCTGACTCAAGGCTGCTATGTCACCAAAAATGAGTATTACATGTGCTGTGGTTTACATATGATTTGTTTGTCCCTACAAAAACTCATATTGAAATTTGTTCCCCAGTATGGCAGTGTTTGGTGGTAGGAACTAATGGGAGATGTTTGGGTCATGGGACACTGTCCTTGCTGGTGGCTTGGTGTCATTCTTGCAGTAGTGAGTTCTTTTTCTGGCAAGATTGGTTTAGTTCTTGAGGAAATTAATTAGTTCCCATAAGAATGGATTTTTATAAAGTCAAGATACTACTCAGGGTTTGTCTCTTCTCATGTGTCTTCTTCCCCTTTGACTTTATACACTGTTGAGTTCCAATTAGGGAAAAGGATTCAGGGTGGTGGGAGCAGAAGAAAGCAGAAAGAGAGACCAGATAAACTCTAAGTCTGCTTTTCTTCATGGTCCAGGACACATAGCCCTCCTGTGCAAATGACTCACAATTTTCCTGTGCTCATCTATAACCAGACCTTCAACTGACACAAAAAATACAAGTTAGCTAGCTCACCACAACCTTGGCGTTATCAGTACTGCACAAAGCCCTCTTCAGCTCACAGTACAGAACCATTCTATAAAATCCCCAGCAAGCCTTTGTCTGTTTGCAGTCAGTTCTTCTCATGCTGATCTGCCCATTGCTTTCTTGCAAAGTATTTTTATAGTTTTTCTAATAAATCTGCCTTCTTTTACTCAGAGCTGCCTTAGTAAATTCTTCTTACCACTGTGTAATGGCCTTGAATAGTTGCTGCTCACCCACAACATACACCATGTTATGATGCAGCATGAAAGCCCTCTCCAGAAGCTAAGACCCTTGAACTTCCCAGCCAGAAGAACTGTGAGCTAAGTAAACCTTTTCTCTTTATAAATTAACCAGTCTTAGATATTCTGTTGCTACACGAAACAGACCAAGACAACCTGCAAATTCTGTGTTGTAAAAAGTATTGTTAAGTTAAAGGCACACTCTGCTACTGATTATCATGTTTTGTGACAGGTGAAACCAGTTAATACAATATTTTTGTGTGTGTAAATCAGAAATACAGTTAATATGTTAGTACTCCTACATGTTCTAGGTGTTTTGCATGTTACCTCATTTAATTCTAACAATGCTGTAAGGTTGGGAGTATTCTCTTCATTTAAAGAGAAGAGGACACAGACACACATTAAATTACTTGCATTTAGTGGGAATATAGCTCTGGCCAATGCCAAATCTAGTCTACTTTCCTTTCTACCACATGGCCTATCTTCAATGTCCACACTTTAATGCAGATGCAGACATGTGAGGTGGCAGCATGAGTTTCGCAGCAGAATTCCTTTCCTATCAGGAGATGAGTGGCTTATCTAATAATGACCAAAATATGAGGTATTATCTGACTGAAGAAACTAATCAGCCTGGGAAAAGGCAGCATTGAGATGGAAATGTACTCCAGACTGTCAGCCCATGTGACACAGAAAACAGTAGTCAGTATTTCCCAGCAGAGACCTTGGGAATCTATTCTGCAGAACAGAAAAGATTTGTATGTTTCTTGGCTGGTGGGGCATGAGAACCTGGGAAGATTTAGAGGAAGGAAATGAAGTCACAGGCAGCACCAGTACAGGTATCCCAACTCACTGAAACAGTGGCTACCAGGTTCTGTGGGAGAATTCCCCTAACCTGGGTTGGAGGAGAAGACCCCAAATATGTTTTTCACATGGTAATATACCTTTACCAGACCCCAACAACTCTTCTCTAACAAGAGCTGCCACTGAATAATAATGAGAATCAAATTCCTGAGTATCTGCTCAGCACATGGCTATCATTTGCACAGGTCAGTACTGATGAACTGAAAGGGAAGTTTTAGGAAAAAGTTGTTACTGTTCTGGGATAAATGGCAGTGAGTAGCACATAAAAGAAAATGAATTACTTTCTGGGCCACCATGCAGTGTCAGTGCTTTTCTTCTGGAGAATGAACACTCTGTAAACTGATCCATGTTACTGGGATTTCGTGGATGAAAGGCAATGACATGCATTTAACATTCCAGAAACTACTAAGCACTTTTTCTTTCATTATTTCATGTGAGTGTCTTGACAATCTTGGTACCCACCTATTACAATTATCCCTATTTTACAGCTGAGAGCAACATGTTTCAGAAAAGCTGACACTTCTAATGTCAAATAGCCAGCAATTGGTGAATCCACACTATGAAATCTCAGGTTTTTCACTTGTAAGCAAGGATAAGTAGATGTAATTATTTCTTTGATCAAAATAAGTTACAATCATGATAGTGTGAAAGGAAAATATCTTGGACCCCCCCCCAAATCACTAAACTGTCAGGAAAATTTCAGCTAGAAACTGCTTAAGGCAAACCTGCCTCCCATTCTGTTCAATGTCATCCCTCTGCTTACTGAGATAAATGCCTATCTGAACTCCTCCTTTGGAAAGGCTAATCAGAAACTCAGAAAAATGCAACTGTTTGTCTCTCAACTACCTGGGACCTGGAAGATCCCTCTCCACCTTGAGTTGCCCCATTTTTTCTTCAAGTTGTTCCACCTTTCCAGACCAAACCAATGTTCATTTTATATATGTTGATTGATGTCTCATATCTCCCTAAAATGTATGTAAAAAATGTATAAAACCAAGCTGTGCCCTGACCGCCTTGGGCACATGTTGTCAGGACCTCATGACGCTGTGTCACAAGTGTGCATCCTCAAACTTGGCAAGATAAACTTTAAAAATTTTTTTTGACTAAAACAGTTATTGCAACAGAGGCTATTTTTGGGTTTTTAATGGAACAATGTAGTTTAGACACTTAGAAATGTACTTGTTTTTAAAAAATTAAGTGCACTGTAAAAGCATCATGTGGTCTAGCCTCATAATAATTCTTCCTTTTTGGAAACCCAGGATAAAGTGGGCTCTGCCCAGAGCTTAGAGATCCAGTTAAAAAAAAAAGAAAAAGATGCTCCCTATCTAAGTAAAATTGGTCTCCGTATACAATCTAACAATAGTTGCATCTTGAATTTAGTAAGGTTATCATAACTTCTAATCCTGTGACTTTAGGCAGTCTAGTCCACAGGCAGTAAGGAGGTTTGTTTTGGGAAATGACTGCTATCACCTGTGTTTCAAAGCTAAACTATTAACTACGTTCCTCCCAAAGTTAGTTCAGCATATGCCCAGGAATAAGCAAGGACAGCTTGGAGGTTAAAAGCAAGATGAGGCTGGGCATGATGGCTCACAGCTGTATTCCTAGCACTTGGGGAGGCCATGGCAGGCGGATCACAAGGTCAAGAAATCACGACCATCCTGGCTAACATGGTGAAACCCCATCACTAATAAAAATTAAAAAATTAGCTAGGTATGTTGGCACATGCCTGTAGTCCCAGCTCCTCAGGAGGCTCAGGCAGGAGAATCACTTGAACCTGGGAGACAGAGGTTGCAGTGAGCTAAGATCATGCCACTGCACTCCAGCCTGGTGACAGAGTGAGACTCTATCTTAAAAAAAAAAAAAGAAAAAAAAGAAAGATGAAGTCAGTTAGGTCAGCTCTTTTTCACTATTACAGTTATTATTTTGCAATGGTGATTTCATAACTTTAAGTGATGATTATCACAGTTTTCATAAATAATATAGGTAAACAATTAAAATAATTAGGTAAATGTAATGGGATAAATACTTGTAGACAAACCTGTCATTATTTAGAATATAAAGTTAAACTAAATAACAAATACTTTATTATTTGGCTATTTTCTTTATTATTATTTTACTAGAAGTTCTAGGGTACATGTGTACAATGTACAGGTTTGTTACATAGGTATACATGTGCCATGTTGGTTTGATGCACCCATCAACTCATCATTTACATTAGGTATTTCTTCTAACACTATCCCTCCCCCAGCTCCTCACCCCCCAACAGGATCCAGTGTGTGATGTTCCCCTCACTGCATCCATGTGTTCTCATTGTTCAACTCCCACTTATGAGTGAGAACATGCGTTATTTGGTTTTCTGTACTTCTGATATTTTGCTGAGAATGATAGTTTCCAGCTTCATCTGTGTCCCTGTAAAGGACATGAACTCATCCTTTCTTATGGCTGCATAGTATTCCATGGTGTATATTACCACATTTTCTTTATCCAGTCTACTATTGATTGGCATTTGGGTTGGTTCCAAGTCTTTGCTATTGTGAATAGTGCTGCAATAAACATACCTGTGCATGTGTCTTTATAGTAGCACGATTTATAATTCCTAGGGTATATACTCAGTAATAGGATTGCTGGTCAAATGGTATTTCTAGTTCTAGATCCTTGAAGAATTGCCACACTGTCTTCCACAATGGTTGAACTAATTTACACTCCCACCAGCAGTGTAAAAGCATTCCTATGTCTACACATCCTCTCCAGCATCTGTTGTTTCCTGACTTTTTAATGATCAGCATTCTAACTGGTGTGAAATAGTATCTCGTTGTGGTTTTGATTTGCATTTCTCTGATGACCAGTGATGATGACCATTTTTTTCATATGTGTGTTGGCTGCATAGATGTCTTCTTTTGAGAAGTGTATGTTCATATGCTTTGCCCACTTTTTGATGGGATTGTTTTTTTCTTGTAAATTTGTTTAAGTTATTTGTAGATTCTGGATATTAGCCCTTTGTCAGATGAATAGATTACAGAAAATGTCCCCCATTCTGTAGGTTCCCTATTCATCCAAATGATAGTTTCTTTCCTATGCAGAAGCACTCTAGTGTAATTAGATGCCATTTGTCTATTCTGGCTTTTGTTGCCATTGCTTTTGGTGTTTTAGTCATGAAGACTTTGCCCATGCCTATGTCCTGAATGGTATTTCACAGGTTTTCTTCAAGGGTTGTTGTGGTTTTAGGTTTTACTATAATTAAGTCTTTAATCCATCTTGAGTTAATTTTTGTATAAGGTATATGGAATGGATGCAGTTTCAGCTTTCTACATATGGCTAGCCAGTTTTCCCAGCACCATATATTAAATAGGGAATCTTTTCCCCATTTCTTGTTTTTGTCAGGTTTGTCAAAGATCAGATGGTTGTAGATGTGTGGTCTTATTTCTGAGGCCTCTGTTCTGTTCCATTGGTCTATATCTCTGTTTTGGTACCAGCACCATGCTGTTTTGGTTGCTGTAGCTTTGTAGTATAGTTTGAAGTCAGGTAGCATGATGTCTCCAGCTTCGTTCTTTTTTCTTAGGATTGTCTTGTCAATGAGGGCTCTTTTTTGGTTCCATCTAAAATGTAAAGTAGTTTTTCCCAATTCTGTGAAGAAAGTCAGTGGTAGCTTGATGGGGATAGCATTGAATCTATAAATTACCTTGGGCAGTATGACCATTTTCACAATATTGATTCTTCCTATCCATGAGCGTGGAATGTTCTTCCATTTGTTTGTGTCCCCTTTTATTTCCTTGAGCAGTGATTTGTAGTTCTCCTTGAAGAGGTTCTTCACATCTCTTGCAAGTTGGATTCCTAGATATTTTATTCTCTTTGTAGCAATTGTGAATGTGAGTTCACTCATGATTTGGCTCTCTGTTTGTCTGTTGTTAATGTATAGAAATGCTTGTGATTTTTGCACATTGATTTTGTATCCTGAGACTTTGCTGTAGTTGCTTATCAGCTTAAGGAGATTTTGGGCGGAGACAATAGGGTTTTCTAAATATACGATCATGTCATCTGCAAACAGAGACAATTTGGCTTCCTCTTTTCCTGACTGAATATCCTTTATTTCTTTCTCCTGCCTGATTGCCCTGGCCAGAACTTGCAATACTATGTTGAATAGGAGTGATGAGAGAGGGCATCCTTGTCTTGTGCCCGTTTTCAGAGGGAATGCTTCCAGTTTTTGCCCATTCAGTTTGATATTGGCTGTGGGTTTGTTGTAAATAGCTCTCATTACTTTGAGATACGTTCCATCAATATCTAGTTTATAGAGAGTTTTTAGCATGACAGGCTGTTGAATTTTGTCAAAGGCTTTTTCTGCATCTATTGAGATAATCATGTGGTTTTTGTTTTGGGTTCTGTTTATGTGATGGATTACGTTTATTGATTCACATATGTTGAATCAGCCTTGCATCCCAGGGATGAAGTCGACTTCATCATGGTAGATAAGCTTTTTGATATGCTGCTGGATTCGGTTTGCCAGTATTTTATTGAGGATTTTTGCATCGTGGTTCATCAGGGATATTGTCTAAAATGCTCTTTTTTTGTTGGGTCTCTGCCAGGCCATCATGATGATGCTGTCCTCATAAAATGAGTTAAGGAGGATTCCCTCTTTTTCTATTGATTGGAATAGTTTCATAAGAAATGGTACCAGCTAAAAAGTCAGGAAACAACAGGTGCTGGAGAGGATGTGGAGAAATAGGAACACTTTTACACTGTTGGTGGGATTGTAAACTAGTTCAACCATTATGGAAAACAGTATGGCGATTCCTCAAGGATCTAGAACTAGAAGTGCCATATGACCCAGCCATCCCATTACTGGGTATATACCCAAAGGATTATAAATCATGCTGCTATAAAGACACATGCACACGTATGTTTATTGCGGCACTCTTCACAATAGCAAAGACTTGGAATCAACCCAAATGTCCATCAGTGACAGATTGGATTAAGAAAATGTGGCACATACACACCATGGAATACTATGCAGCCATAAAAAAGGATGAGTTTGTGTCCTTTGTAGGGACATGGATGCAGCTGGAAACCATGATTCTTAGCAAACTATCACAAGAACAGAAAACCAAACACCGCATGTTCTCACTCATAGGTGGGAACCGAACAATGAGATCACTTGGACTCGGCAAGGGGAACATCACACACCGGGGCCTATCATGGGGAGGGGGGAGGGGGGAGGGATTGCATTGGGAGTTATACCTGATGTAAATGATGAGTTGATGGGTGCTGACGAGTTGATGGTTGCAGCACACCAGCATGGCACAAGTATACATATGTAACAAACCTGCATGTTATGCACATGTACCCTAGAACTTAAAGTATAATAATAATAATAAAAAGAAATGGTACCAGCTCCTCTTTGTATATCTCGTAGAATTCAGCTGTGAATCCATGTAATCCTGGACTTTTCTTGGTTGGTAGGCTATTAATTATTGCCTCAATTTCAGAACCTGTTATTGGTCTATTTAGAGATTCAACTTCTTCCTGGCTTAGTCTTGGGAGAGTGTATGTGTCCAGGAATATATCCATTTCTTGTACATTTTTTGGTTTATTTGTATAGAGGTGTTTATAGTGTTCTCTGATGGCAGTTTGCATTTTTGTGGGATCAGTGGTGATATCCCCTTTATCAGGTTTTATTGTGTCTATTTGATTCTTTTCTCTTTTCTTCTTCATTGGTCTTGCTAGCAGTCTATTTTGTTGATCTTTTCAAAACACCAGCTCCTGGATTCAATGATTCTTTTTTTTTTTTTTTTTTTTTTTTTTTGAGACGGAGTCTCGCTCTGTCGCCCAGGCTGGAGTGCAGTGGCCGGGTCTCAGCTCACTGCAAGCTCCGCCTCCCGGGTTCACGCCATTCTCCTGCCTCAGCCTCCGGAGTAGCTGGGACTACAGGCGCCCGCCACCTCGCCCGGCTAGTTTTTTGTATTTTTAGTAGAGACGGGGTTTCACCATGTTAGCCAGGATGGTCTCGATCTCCTGACCTTGTGATCCGCCCGTCTCGGCCTCCCAAAGTGCTGGGATTACAGGCTTGAGCCACCGCGCCCGGCCTCAATGATTCTTTTAAAGAGTTTTTTTGTCTCTGCCTCCTTCAGTTCTGCTCTGATCTTACTTATTTTTTGTCTTCTGCTAGCTTTTGAATTTGTTTGCTCTTGCCTCTCTAGTTCTTTTAATTGCGATGTTAGAGTGGTGATTTTAGATCTTTCCTGCTTTCTCTTGTGGGCATTTAGTGCTATATATTTCCCTCCACACCCTGCTTTAAATGTGTCCCAGGGATTCTGATACATTGTGTCTTTGTTCTCATCCATTTCAAAGAACATATTTACTTCTGACTTAATTTTATTATTTATCCAGTAGTCATTCAGGAACAGGTTGTGCAGTTTCCATGTATGTGTGCAGTTTTGAGTGAGTTTCTTAATCCTGAGTTCTCATTTGATTACACTGTGGTCTGAGAGACAGTTTGCTGTGATTTCTGTTCTTTTACGTTTGCCGAGGAATGTTTTACTTCCTATTATGTGGTCAATTTTAAAATAAGTGGGATGTGGTGCTGAGAAGAATGCATATTCTGTTGATTTGTGGTGGAGAGTTCTGTAGATGTCTGTTTGGTGTGCTTGGTCCAGAGCTGAGTTCAAATCCTGGATATCCTTGTTAGTTTTCCATTTTCTAATAAAAATAGATTGTAGGAAAACATTCTTTCTTGAAAAATGTGTCATTTATAAAGGGTGAACCATTTTTATCTAATTCAAAGCTTATTTAAAGGTCCTGTATAAAACAAGGTAAAAAGAACCAGGACATCAGAGAAATGTAAATAAAGTTATAGAAATAAAATTTTATTTTTTTGTTAGTAAGAAAGCTTAAAGTGAAATAATTTTATATGAGAAAGAATCATGTGTGGTAAATTCAGAGCTAAAATAAAATGACTGGTTTTTTAAGAAAGCAGCATGTTCAGGACAAACCAGAAAGTCCAAGCTTGTTATGAATGGTCTATGTAAGTTACAATAGAGGGATATCTATATATCTATATATATTATATAGATATTATATATTTTTTACATAGATTTTTAAATTGGCTTTGATGGAACTTTCCTCCATAGAAGGAATCTCAGAGAAGACTTTTTAAACTTGAGGCCAGCCATAGATTCAAGGAGGAACTCCTTGAAATTCAAGGAGATATACATATATATCTCCTTGAATCTATCTATCTATATATGTATCCTTGAATATATATATATATATATATATATCCTTGAATTTCAACCAAATTTAAACGAAATTTAACTTTTATTGCATCTCTCCATTTTCAGTTTTCTCTCTCCTTTTAAAGGGCATTAAAGGGTATTGCTCTCTTTCAACTTATTTCTAGCTCATATAAGTTTTTCGCTTTCATTTTTGTTTTTGTTTTTGTTTTTGGAGTTCTGTTGTAATGGCCTGATGCTAAGAATGTTTCTTAAAGGTCTAAAGAAAATGTTTTCTTCCGACATATTATTCTTTGCAGTGCAAAAGGTCTTTCTTCTAACTTTTGGTAACTGGCCTAACAGATTTACATTTTATCAAAACAATTCCTATGTCATTATTATTAAGATTTAGTTTGCTTAGGAAAAAAAGAGATTTTTTTAAATCAAAGGTTCTTACTTTTGTGTATCTCTCTGTATTGCTTTTAAAGTACTTGTGACATTGAGTTTTAGTGCTTTGACTCCTAGGTCTAAAATGGACACCAAGTCCTGCTAAATTTTAAACACTTACAGTAATTAAAGCCCCATCTTCAGGCCACATAGAAGATGCCAATGAAAATAAACTGCATTCCTAAGACACAATGCCAGAAATTAAAGCTATTTCAACTCAAGACCCAGGGACTATTGCAGAAGAGGTTGATGCATGATGCGTGAAGTTGTAGGAGTCAATTTCGTACAGTAAAATAAATTCGGTTTCCCTATATATTAATCATTAATGTTAAAGTCACACTGATGCAAGACCAGCATATGGGCTACTGTGTCAAATTAACAAGATTATCTTGAAGCATTAACCAACTCCTTAATAAGCATTATGAAGGCTAGAAAAGGCTTATGGAAGTTATATCTTACCATCACAATAAAAATTTTATATATTTTTGTCAAACTTTTAAAAACAAATTTAATTGGCTTCATGCTATTTATATTAGGGCTTATTGTTTGAAAAATTATTTCTCCCTTCTCAGAGAATGAAGGTTTTTGTTTTTCTAAATCTTTGAGTTATCATTTTGTTTAAATGAATTACTTAGTTTAAAATGACTGTGAACCTATTTTGTGATATCAGTTGTTTTAAACCTTTGATATTTGACAAACTTTCCAAAATCAAATTATATATTATGCCTTTTTCTGGCCTAATAAATCCTTTAAGATATTAGGTTTCCTAAAGTCCAAAAAAATGACATAATTTGGTTTATTTGGTATAAAAATTATACATGAAGCATTGTCAAATATGAAATGGTGTTTAGTTTTTTTGGGGGGCTGTATTTGTATAAATATGTTAGTGGTATGTTTTCCAAAATTATGGAAAACTCCTATAATTCTGATAAAACTTAGTGTGTATTATTAGTAATTGTTATAACTGCTATATTAAAGTATTGTATGCCACAAAGGTGACAAACTTTCTTGTCAATTGTGTCTTTGACTATGGCTTCCCTAAAACTTTTTGTCATCCATGGACAATTGTTGTATTGTTTTGGACCTCTTTAGAAGGTGGTTTTATAATCAACTATAATACTCTAATAGGTGCTCTTGAATGCAGATTTCTGATAACTTTGGAGACTGTAACTTCAGAATAGAGAAAAAGCTTTCAAGACTCATGGAGAGCTAAAACATTCATGAATATAAACCAGTCCAGGAATTAACTGGATGGACTGAACTAATCTTCTTGAATTTTTTCTTAAAGTGTTTCTGATCCTTTGTTTTGTTTTTCAGAGTCTTGAAACTTTTCTTTTGAGATATTGACAGTTTTAACAATTTAGTATACTCCTATGAACAACATTTGGAGCATATTTGTTTCTCTCTATGTGATTTCTAGAGAATTAGAAACTGTGTGTGAGTATTCTTAACTTATAGCAATACAGTTATTTGCATAAGTGTGATAAGAATCTGTTTCTATTTGTAACAGGGCACAATTGGAGAAACTGGTTATTTTATCAAGGCTTTGACTGGAATGGTGTGCTTTCTTTTAAGGAATCAAACCTGACTAATGGAGCCAAGGGAAGCCCTTGGGAAAACTGGTCTCATATTTTTTGTACACAGTTCCTGTACAGGCTTTCTGACCTGTGGTAAGTAAATAAGGTCACTTTCTGACAGGACCAGGATCCCCAGGTTTATATTAGAACCTCAAGAGGAAAGGACACACATCTACGGCTGGGCTCAGCTTTAAAAACTCTTATCTGAGATTACTTCTATGGAAGAAAGTTCTATCAAATTTAAAAATCTATGTAAAAAATAAATCTACCAATTTAAAAAAAATCTATGTAAAAAATAGATTTAAAATCTATGTAAAAAATCTATGTAAAAAAAATCTACCAACTTAAAAATCTATGTAAAAACTAATTATTGCTTCACTGTATACAAATAATTAGGCCAAGTATAATAAAGCAAACCAGTCCTGCCATGATTTGTCTTTAGTAAAAATGGAAAACTGTAGAGAGATAAATTGTTTCAAAAACTGTAGTACAGTGGGGTCTTTTTTTTTTGGTTCCATATGAACTTTAAAGCAGTTTTTTCCAATAGTGTGAAGAAAGTCATTGGTAGCTTAATGGGTATGGCACTGAATCTATAAATTACCTTGGGCAGTATGGCCATTTTCACAATATTGATTCTTCCTATCCATGAGCATGTTATGTTCTTCCATTTGTTTGTGTCCTCTTTTATTGCACTAAGCAGTGGTTTGTAGTTCTCCTTGAAGAGGTCCTTTGCATCCCTTGTAAGTTGGATTCTTAGGTATTTTATTCTCTTTGAAGCTATTGTGAATGGGAGTTCATTCATGATTTGGCTCTCTGTTTGTCTGTTACTGGTGTATAAGAATGCAACCATTGTGGAAAACAGTGTGGCGATTCCTCAAGGATCTAGAACTAGAAGTACCATATGACCCAGCCATCCCATTACTGGGTATATACCCAAAGGATTATAAATCATGCTGCTATAAAGACACATGCACACGTATGTTTATTGCGGCACTCTTCACAATAGCAAAGACTTGGAATCAACCCAAATGTCCATCAGTGACAGACTGGATTAAGAAAATGTGGCACATATACACCATGGAATACTATGCAGCCATAAAAAAGGATGAGTTTGTGTCCTTTGTAGGGACATGGATGCAGCTGGAAATCATCATTCTTAGCAAACTATCACAAGAACAGAAAACCAAATACTGCATGTTCTCACTCATATGTGGGAATCGAACAATGAGATCACTTGGACACAAGTAAGGGAACATCACACACTGGGGCCTATTGTGGGGAGGAGCGGGGGAGGGATAGCATTAGGAGATATACGTAATGTAAATGACCAGTTAATGGGTGCAGCACACCAACATGGCACCGGTATACATATGTAACAAACCTCACTTTGTGCACATGTACCCTAGAACTTGAAGTACAATAAAATAAATAAATAAATAAATAAATAAATAAACTGTAGTACACCTGTTGCTAGATTCTAGTCTTGCCTGATGTTTTTCAATTTTTATTATTTTCTACAGTTTTGACAAAATTCTAGTTTCTCTTGGCTTCAAGTCTTCAACATAAAGTTTTCAATTTTTTTCTTTCTTTTTTTCCCGTTTTTCCTATTTTAAACTGTGCTTTCATAAAGCCCCATGAACAAAGACTAGATAACTTAAATTTCAGAAGAAAATAATAGTCACCTATTTACATGCATAAGCCATTTTCATACCTGTCTACTGATGTATAGAATTTAGAGTAGTGTGGCCTATATCAATTTCCCATGATTTTTTTCCATTTGTTGTTATTTCTCTCCCTTTCTATTCTTGTTTTCTCTTCATAGGACATGGGACTTCACAACATTCTAAAAATGCACTTTTCTAATAACTTTGGACCTACTTGTACAGGAATAAACCATCCTGGCCATGAGAGGTTAGATAAAACCTGGGACCAAAACTCTTTTTTTTTTTTCTAAAATGATTTCTACAAAAAATTTTCAAAAAGAATAGGGAAGAAATGTGAAAGGAAAAGGACTCCCAAAATCACTAAGCTAAAGAAAAAATTTAGGCTGGAAACTGCTTAGGGCAAACCTGCCTCCCTTCTATTCAATGTCATCCCCCTGCTAACTGAGATAAATGCATATCAGATTGCCTCCTTTGGAAAGGCTAATCAGAAACTCAAAAAAAAGTTCAACCGTTTTTTTCTCACCTACCTGTGACCTGGTAGCCCCCTTCCTGGTTTGAGTTGCCCCACTTTTACTTCAAGTTGTCCACCTTTCTAGACCGAACTGATGTTTATTTTATATATGTTGCTTGATGTTTCATATCTCCTTAAAATGTATAAAACCAAGCAGTGCTCTGACCACGTTGGGCACATGCCATCAGAATCTCCTGAAGCTGTGTTACAGGTGCATGTCTTCCACCTTGGCGAAATAAACTTTCTAAATTAATTGATACCTGTCTCAAATTTTTGAAGTTCATAATGGCATGTGCATGTGCCACATTTCTCTTCATGCATGTCTGCATTAGGTTTTTGGCTTATGTTTGGACCATGGACTACTATTGTGTATTATTCATCCTTTGATGATAGAATTTAGATGGAAGATTTCACTTAAATTCATCTTTTTAAAAATAAAAGCCATTTATTTTAGACTACACCGTGATACTAGATTCTCAGGATCTTGTTCTTGTTTGGAAAGGGAAATGTGTAATACCATTCATAGAAAGGAATTGAAGGGGTATACATCAGACTCAACCATGAAGATCAGGAGTACAGAAGCAATAGCTGTATTTCAGCAAACCACTTGCATAATTAGGCAACCAGAATGGGAAGGAGTGAAAGTCACAACTCAATTTACCAGGCTAGAGAAAAAAGATGATGGTTCCAAGATCTCATTGATACTTTTTTTATGGCATATAAAAGCAGTATATGGCCTTCAGAACACAGTCACTTCCCCCATTGCCTTTGGGTGATTTAATTCATCTCCTGATTTAAAATGAAAAATGTTGACCAGAAGGAATAATAGAATATCAAACCTGTAAAGAGACTTTAGAGGTCATCTAGCTCTACTTCTACTGAGAAAGCTCAGGCCATCATTGCTCAGAATTAATAGTTAGAAAGCCTTTTGTGATATCTCCCTAGATTTTCCTCCCGTTGGTTCAGGATATGTCTCTGGGAGTCACAATGAAACAAATTTGCATCTTTTTTTCCACAGCAACTTTTCAGAGGTCTGAAGGGACAACGGTCTCCTTCAAACCTCTCTCAGCTTCTTTTTCTTCTAGATTCTGGTGACTCATCTGTCCCCACTTTATTTCTTTGGCCCTTCACAGCTGGGTTAACTGGTAGGCTCTATCTATCCCATTCCCATTCTGAATCAATCTTGACCCTACCTTGAAGTGTCATTCAGGTTGGTTAACAGTATCAGTCACACAATCCAGTGGGGCTTGAGGTTAAGTCTCATAGACCAGATATAGGACCTGCAGATTTACCCCTGACTGCAGGGCTCCCACATGCCCCTATACTTCCACCCATGACTCCTTTGTTGAGGGAATGATTGTATCCTGTTTATCTTGCAATGCTTGGGAATATATAATTCCCAGGTACACTACCCAATAGAACAAGTATCTACATATGTATAGTGTCCTAAGTTCTCCTAAGGAAAAAAGTTCCAAGGAGACAAGAATGGGTAATTCTGATAAATTCTGGGAAACACTTAGAAAATTCAGAAGTATTGACAAGCTTATTTTCATTCTATGTCCTACAGTCTAAATGAAGTAAGGGTTGTGCCCAACTAACAAATGATTTATGTACTAAAAGTGTGATTTTTGTATCAGTTTTTGGAACTTGATGATGTATTTCCATAGAATTTTTATAAAGTTCTACTCATCCTTTAGAATCTATTTTAAATGTTAACCAACCTCAAAACTGTTTTTGATCCCACGAGACAAACTAGATCTTTTTACTCACATAACACTTTGTGACATTTAACATATGCCTCTATTATTTATCACATTGCATCGTAATTTCTTGTTTATAGATCTGTCCTTTCCTTAATTCTTAAAGGAAGAAACTGTCCTTTTTTGCATCTGTAGCACATGGTATACTGTCTGCTCACCAATATAATGTCAAATTAATATACAAATAGCTTAATGTGCCCACATAATTTTTGTTCTGTAATTTCCTAAATAAGTGAATCTGAGAAAGTTACTTACACTTTTGAAGTTGAATTTCCTAGACTATGAACTAGAGGTAAAAACTATTTCCATGGGGTCACAGTGAGAATGTTCAATGAAATACCCGAAATGAAAGTTCATGAAACAGGGTACAATCTCAATTAATGTTTGTTGTATTAGAATGATGGAAATCAATGTTATATATGATGGTCATTTCTCAGGTATGGAGGTAATATAAAAAGAGAGAAGGAAAGTAAAATTTGACTGCAGGACATCTGCAAGTTATATTTTATGTTAATTTGAAATATGATTATATCAATCAGTGATTTAGTACAAAAAAAGAGACTCGAAATGCTAAGATTAGATAGCCAGAAGACCAAGATCAGGGAGAAAAGAAAGAGAAAAATAGCTGAGAAGTAGGAAAGAAGCAAAAAAGCTGTAGAGACTGTAAGAGCAGAGTTTAGGAGGACAGAGTGATTATTTTGTGTCAAATTCTGAAGATGAGTATATGAGGAAGAATATTGAGAAATGGTCGCTGAAAATGACAAGAAAATCACCAAGTATAATCTTCAATGTACATATTTTTTAAAGTCTCCTTCAAAAAACAACCAACATAAGCTAGGTGCCCACACTAACTGGAGGTGGTTTCTTCCAAGAGATCTCATTTTTTTGTGGTTTTATTTGCATCCTCTTAGTAAACAGTTGGAGAAGTGTCCAAGGACAATCTTGTTGGAGCAAGATGATAATCTAGAGGGTCTTCTGGATGATCTAGGTGCTCTAGGATGCCTCACCTATTCAGGGACTATGCTTACTCACATCAACTGTCTCATGGAAGGACCAAAACACAGGGAAGTAGTTTGATAGTTCAAATATAGTTTATAGATGACAGCATGTCCTTTGTAGGAACATGGATTGAGCTGGAGGCCATTATTCTTAGTAAGCTAATGCAGGAACAGAAAACAAAATACCTCGTGTTCTCACTTATAGGTGGGAGCTAAATGATGAGAAGACATGGATACATAGAAGGGAGCAACACACACTGGGGTCTATCAGAGTCAGAGGGTGGAGGATGGGAGGAGGAAAAGTATCAGAAAAAATAACTAATGAGTACTAGATTTAATACCTGGGTGACAAAATAATCTGTACAATAAACCTCTATGACACAAGTTTACCTATATAACAAACCTGCACATGTACACCTGAACTTAAAATAAAAGTTAAATAAAATAATAATAAAAGTAAGCCCTTATTTGTAAAAATTAAAAAATACATAATCTCCAAGTGTATTTCCTGCTCTTAAAAATATTTAATTAATAAAGTAATTAATTCATTAATTTTTTTGAAAACTTGATGGGTAGACAGGGAAGTGTCTCCAGAAGCCACAGAGCCTACTGAGGCACCTCCTAACCCCAAAACAACAACAACAAAAAGGGCAATAAAACAATCACAACAAGAATACAAGAATATAATTACAGTCATGTCAGCTAGGGAAACATTATTAAATCTAGAATTCATCCAGCAATCAGGATGAGCCTGGTGGCCCAATTACCATCTAAACAAGAGCTGTTATGTATTGTTAAATGGACTCTCCAGATAAATAAAATTTTTTTTTACTCCAGCCCTTTGCAACATCAAAGAACATTAAACATGAGGGAGATGTGTTATAAACAAAAAAAACCTGAGGAAACCAAAAGTAGCTTGAACCACGCTAGTGAAATCCTAGATGCTCAAAAGATGTAACTTTGTGTGGTTTGTGTGTGTGTGTGTGTGTGTGCGCACATGTTTTAATTAAACACTGTTTGTTTCTCCTCATCTCCCAAATGGAGCTATGAAATATTAAGCATGCATTTCTTGCCTCCTAAAATCAGTGGATAAGTCTTGTAAAACTCAACATGGCTCAAGATAAGCAAAGCAGAATTTCTCTGTGAGTTTTCCCTTTTCCCACAGTTTCGGGGTACTCTCTATCAACATTTCTTGGATGTTGACGAAGGTTCTTTGCTTGACCAAATTTTTGTCAGGCTCTTGAACCTTTTTCTATACCTATCTGCATACTTGCTTGTAAAATCCAGTTTTATCAAGAATCCTGCTGTCAGCGTAGCAAGAACTCCCCACCCTTGATATCTGATCACATATCTTAATATGTGATCGAGTTTCTCATTCTCTATTATGCCCCAGGTGATGTCTGCTCACCTTGGCCTGTCTTCAGAATGAGTTCTGTCAAGCTGATTTTGCCAGAATGCCTCTTACCCCTGACGTTTCCTGATGATTTTCCATTTGCTGACCCTCATCCTGCTCCTTGGCTGTAAATCTTTGCTTGTCCATGGTGTATTTTGAATTGAGCCCAGTTTGGTACTGAAGTCTCTTTTTACCTATTGCAATAGCCCTGAATAAAATCTGTTTTTACCACTTTACTCTCCAACTCTGGCTTTGTTTTGTTTTGTTTTTGATAGTGGTTCTCATTGTGTTCAGATTCTAGATGCTCAGTGAGGCCACCCAATTTCACAAGATAAAAGTACTGTGAGGTTTTTTCTGGAAATAATTAAATAAAGAAATGAATGGTCCAAGTTTCCTTTCCTTTAATTTCTTAATGGGTTATTTAATGTGCTCTAAAGTGAGAATAAGAGGGAGAGAGGATGATGACAAAGCAGACCCTTGTAATTTAGTCAATGGATGTTCAACTTTGTATCACTGGGGAGTAACTCCATAAGTACTTCTTTTTTGCAGTTATTTGAATTCAGGTTTTATCAATGTTGTTTCTGAATTTTTTTTTCAGTGATCCTTGTTCTGATGAATGTTACATTTCATCTTTAGTTTTGCTCATTTGTTTTTTGCTTTGATATTTTAAGAACTCTTATTCATTTATAAAATCCTTTGCTATGAATGAGAGCACCAAATAGCTTACCAATCCCCAACTACCTGATTCCTTTTTAGCAGTAAAAAAAAGTCAGTAAAGGGTTGGTACAATCCAAGTACTAAAACACCAAAATCCCCCCTTCAGGTTAGAGTGAGCCAAAGTTTCCTTAGTATCATCTGTAAGCCAATGTATTTTCACTATACCATTAAGATGAAAATAATGAAGAGCACTGACACGATTTTCTTGCTCTTTCCATCTAAAAACGTGGGTTTCTTGTGGTGTGGCTAATTTTTAAAAAACCAAAAACTGGAGGGAAAATAAGTCAGTGAATGATTAGCTCACATGTTTTTTCTGTTCATCATTAATCAGTCTTCCCTTTTCCCTAGATTTTAGGCAGCCATAAAAAGCCAGGAAAACAATAAGCATAATAAAATAAATAAATAAATAAATATCGGAGAGCCTACTGTAGTAGCCTTTTAACACATTTCACTTAATCCTCCAAATGTTGCAAAAGAATTATAATCATTTTAGAAATAAAGAACTAGGCTCAGGAGTGTGAAATGACTGGTGCCTAAAGTCATGCAAGTGACTGAGCTGGGATTTAAGTTCAAGCCTATGCTCTATTATGCTGCGTGGCTCCCCAAAGCCCTTCAATTTGACATTCTTACTACTATAGCTTCATCCTCTGTTTTTTCTTTTTTTATTATACTTTAAGTTCTAGGGTACATGTGGATAACGTGCAGGTTTGTTACATATGTATACTTGTGCCATGTTGGTGTGCTGCACCCATCAACTCGTCAGCACCCATCAACTCGTCATTTACATCAGGTATAACTCCCAATGCAATCCCTCCCCACTCCCCACTCCCCGTGATAGGCCCCGGTGTGTGATGTTCCCCTTCCCGAGTCCAAGTGATATCATTGTTCGGTTCCCACCTATGAGTGAGAACAGGCGGTGTTTGGTTTTCTGTTCTTGTGATAGTTTGCTGAGAATGATGGTTTCCAGCAGCATCCATGTCCCTACAAAGGACACAAACTCATCCTTTTTTATGGCTGCATAGTATTCCATGGTGTATATGTGCCACATTTTCTTAATCCAGTCTGTCACTGATGGACATTTGGGTTGATTCCAAGTCTTTGCTATTGTGAAGAGTGCCGCAATAAACATACGTGTGCATGTGTCTTTATAGCAGCATGATTTATAATCCTTTGGGTATATACCCAGCAATGGGATGGCTGAGTCATATGGTATTTCTAGTTCTAGATCCTTGAGGAATCGCCATACTGTTTTCCATAATGGTTGAACTAGTTTACAATCCCACCAACAGTGTAAAAGTGTTCCTATTTCTCCACATCCTCTCCAGCACCTGTTGTTTCCTGACTTTTTAATGATTGCCATTCTAACTGGTGTGAGATGGTATCGCATTGTGGTTTTGATTTGCATTTCTCTGATGGCCAGTGATGATGAGCATTTTTCATGTGTCTGTTGGCTGTATGAATGTCCTCTTTTGAGAAATGTCTATTCATATACTTTGCCCACTTTTTGATGGGGTTGTTTGTTTTTTTCTTGTAAATTTGTTTGAGTTTTTTGTAGGTTTTGGATATTAGCCCTTTGTCTGATGAGTAAATTGCAAAAATTTTCTCCCATTCTGTGGGTTGCCTGTTCACTCTGGTGGTAGTTTCTTTTGCTGTGCAGAAGCTCTTTAGTTTAATTAGATCCCATTTGTCAATTTTGGCTTTTGTTGCTGTTGCTTTTGGTGTTTTAGACATGAAGTCCTTGCCCATGCCTATGTCCTGAATGGTGTTACCTAGGTTTTCTTCTAGGGTTTTTATGGTATTAGGTCTAACATTTAAGTCTCTAATTCATCTTGAATTAATTTTCGTATAAGGAGTAAGGAAAGGATCCAGTTTCAGCTCTCTACTTATGACTAGCCAATTTTCCCAGCACCATTTATTAAATAGGGAATCCTTTCCCCATTTCTTGTTTTTCTGAGGTTTATCAAAAATCAGATGGCTGTAGATGTGTGGTATTATTTCTGAGGACTCTGTTCTGTTCCATTGGTCTATAACTCTGTTTTGGTACCAGTACCATGCTGTTTTGGTTACTGGAGCCTTGTAGTATAGTTTGAAGTCAGGTAGCGTGATGCCTCCAGCTTTATTCTTTTGACTTAGGTTTGTCTTGGAGATGCGGGCTCTTTTTTGGTTCCATATGAACTTTAAAACAGTTTTTTGCAATTCTGTGAAGAAACTCATTGGTAGCTTGATGGGGATGGCATCGAATCTATAAATTACCTTGGGCAGTATGGCCATTTTCACGATATTGATTCTTCCTATCCTTGAGCATGGTATGTTCTTCCATTTGTTTGTGTCCTCTTTTATTTCACTGAGCAGTGGTTTGTAGTTCTCCTTGAAGAGGTCCTTTACATCCTTTGTAAGTTGGATTCCTAGATGTTTCATTCTCTTTGAAGCAATTGTGAGTGGAAGTTCATTCATGATTTGGTTCTCGGTTTGTCTGTTACTGGTGTATAAGAATGCTTGTGATTTTTGCACATTCATTTTGTATCCTGAGACTTTGCTGTAGTTGCTGATCAGCTTAAGGAGATTTTGGGCTGAGACAATGGGGTTTTCTAAATATGCAATCATGTCATCTGCAAACAGGGACATTTTGACTTCTTCTTTTCCTAACTGAATACCCTTGATTTCTTTCTCCTGCCTGATTGTCCTAGCCAGAACTTCCAACACTATGTTGAATAGGAGTGGTGAGAGAGGGCATCCCTGTCTTGTGCCAGTTTTCAAAGGGAATTTTTCCAGTTTTTGCCCATTCAGTATGATATTGGCAGTGGGTTTGTCATAAATAGCTCTTATTATTTTGAGATACGTTCCATCAATACCGAATTTATTGAGAGTTTGTAGCATGAAGGGCTGTTGAATTTTGTCAAAGGCCTTTTCTGCATCTATTGAGATAATCATGTGGTTCTTGTCTTTGGTTCTGTTTATATGCTGGGTTACATTTATTGATTTGCATATATTGAAGCAGCCTTGCATCCCAGGGATGAAGCCCACTTGATCATGGTGGATAAGCTTTTTGATGTGCTGCTGGATCCAGTTTGCCAGTATTTTATTGAGGATTTTTGCATGGATGTTCATCAGGGATATTGGTCTAAAATTCTCTTTTTTTGTTGTGTCTCTGCGAGGCTTTGGTATCAGGATGATGTTGGCCTCATAAAATGAGTTAAGGAGGATTCCCTCTTTTTCCATTGATTGGAATAGTTTCAGAAGGAATGGTACCAGCTCCTCCTTGTACCTCTGGTAGAATTCAGCTGTGAATCCATCTGGTCCTGGACTTTTTTTGGTTGGTAGGCTATTAATTATTGCCTCAATTTCAGAGCCTGCTATTGGTCTATTCAGGGATTCAAATTCTTCCTGGTTTAGTCTTGGAAGAGTGTAAGTGTCCAGGAAATTATCCATTTCTTCTAGATTTTCTAGTTTCTTTGCGTAGAGGTGTTTATAGTATTCTCTGATGGTAGTTTGTATTTCTGTGGGGTCGGTGGTGATATCCCCTTTATCATTTTTTATTGCGTCTATTTGATTCTTTTCTCTTTTCTTCTTTATTAGTCTTGCTAGCAGTCTATTAATTTTGTTGACCTTTTCAAAAAACCAACTCCTGGATTCATTGATTTTTTGGAGGGTTTTTTGTGTCTCTACTCCTTCAGTTCTGCTCTGATCTTAAAGCTGAAAAGATCTAAAATTGACACTCTAACATCACAATTAAAAGAACTAGAGAAGCAAGAGCAAACACATTCAAAAGCTAGCAGAAGACAAGAAATATAGCTTCATCTTCTAATTCTAAATTTACACTTTTAAGTCTGTAAAACTACTGAATAATAAAATAATCGAAAGTTATTCTCAATTTACTTGGCAAAACGGGAGATGTAATAGAGTACTAGAAAATTCTTCTAGCCTGGGCAATATAGTGACACCCCACCTGTAAAAATACAACCAAAAAAACCAAACCAAACCAAACCAAACCAAACCAGAACAAAACAAAACTAGCCGGGCATGGTAGTGCACTTTCCTGTAGTCCTGGCTACTTGGTAGGCTGAGGTGGGAGGATCACTTGAGCCTGGTAGATAGAGACATCTCTAGGTAATCGTAGCATTCCATACCTAAAATTAGTGTTAATTCTAATTAATGTTAATTCTAACTGATAATGGTAGCTAGCAATAAAAGTCATTTGAAAAAGACACACAGAGAATAATTATAATCAGTTCATTTTCTTATTTTCACCATCCGTCAATCTCATAGAAATGAAGGCAAAAAAAGGCAGCTTCCTACTGTGAACCTTGATTGTTCATTAAATTTACAATATACACTTAGTGAAATGCCAAAAGATGTTCTGGTTTTAAAAGCTTACCACCAGTCTTTTGATTGCATTTTAAAAGTGCCTATTTACTTGTTTTTTAGGTGTCTAAATCTGATGAAGATGGTAGGGCCCACAAGGAGATGGCTTTGTTGATACATTTGTGTGCTGTCTTAGAATTATCTATAATGTGTAAAAGGATAACTTTTTACCACTCCACTGACTGAGGTCATCGAGTTCTAGTAGAAATGGATTTATTTTATGAGTAGTAACTTAAACCTAAACCTATACAATCTGGACATCCAACAACATCTGATTGTCTGCTGGAAACTTATTTGCATGCCCATTAATCTTAAATGTTGGATGTTAATATCTAGTTGTTCCTTATATTCTCACTGAAATTTAGTCAATAGTTTAGAGATTCTTTTCCTTTGGTCCAGTCCTAAAATGACTACATTTTCATACTTCCGAAGCAGAAAAGGTGAGATTTGATTATTAAGGCTATTCCAACATTAAAATATCCATAATTGACTGCCTTCCTTAAGTTTAACTGATATATCATTCATTCATTAAGTCACTTATTGGACAAATCTTTTACAGAACACCAGCTATAAGACTGAAAAAAAAAAAACTACATAAGCTCATTAACTCTTGGAGATTAATATATAAAAGGTGAGCTAGATGTTTACACAAATGTGACCTAACAGATACAAAAAATAGGAAATAAAGCTTGTCAGTATAACAGAGGTAGTGATTTGTGAGTACCAACTAAAAAAAGAAATTCTCAGGCACAGTGTTGAGAGCCTGTAGTCCCAGCTAGTTGGTAGGCTGAGGCAGGATTGCTTGATCCCAGGAGTTGGATGTCAGCCTGGGCAACACAGAAAAAAATTGCTAAGAGGAGAGAATACTTACATTTAGGTTCTTGTCACAAAAATAACATAAATAAATCAAGAGGAAACTTTAAAAAATTTCAGTAAAACTATTAATAAACGAAATGAGAAGTCACGCAAACCTAACACTTTTGTCCTGATCATCACCTCCCATCATCTAATAAAGGATTATAAGGCTAAATTGACAAAGGGGAAGAGGAGTAAGGGCTGGTGAAATGAGAAGTTGTAGGTAAATTATCTGAATAGACCCATCTGGGTCTTTAGCTGTTAGTGTTGCCTCAATTTGCCAGAAATGATTATATGACAGGGAAGCTGAAAATAATTTGAAGATAACTCAGAGCAAAGACAGCCCAAGGCTTTTTGGTCATTCTTGTTTCAAAGGGTCCTGGGTATCTCAAATTTCCTGATGTTCCTTGCATTCCAAGTCTCACCTAGACCTTTAGCCCCTGCAAATGGGGATGAGAAAGGGTGGGTATGAGATAATGATGTGAGCATAAAGCCTATGTAGTTGGGATTACAAGGATAAAAGATGACTAAAAGGAAAGAAAACAAAAGGTAAAGTCCTGAAAATCTATGTGAATAAAATAAATCCAAATGATTTAAATTTATACAGGAATAAATTTACAAGAATACAAAGACGCTTTATCCTCTAAGTACCTAAATGTTGAACCAATCCCTACCGTCACCTTTTTCCACAAAATACAAGATACTATACAATTCCTGTTATGGGGACCACTAGGAAGGAACATGTAGTTGAAAACACATAGTTAAAAGAATTTTGGATTCAAATTCATCAGAGTGCCAATTCTGCTTACCATGTTTTCATAAAGGCCATCGGAAGACTTGTCACACTGTTCAAAGGCCCAATGGTAAGACTTCTGATGAGACCAAACAGGTCACATTAAATCAATAGAATATCTTAGACATAAAACCAGTATGACTAAATCCAAAACATATCACATGAAGTACCTCATGTACAATACAAACCTACTTTACTAAATAAATGAAACACAGGTGACTGCGCTCTGGGAGAACATTGAATTCCTGATGGCCTCTTCACAGTCTTCTCTGAGACTCCACTGCCACTTCTACCTGGGCAAGCCTAATGGTGCAGCCATGAAGTTTGTAACCATCTTGTCTTATTAATGCCATGGTGCCAGACTGCACCACAACACCAGCTGGCACATGACAGAGGATTCATGCTCGTGGGAATCATATTTGTCACCAATGGGTGTCAGTTTCTCCAGGCCATGCTTGGCAAACACACTTTTCAGCTTTGCTTCTAAAAGTGACAACCATTGGATGACCTTCTCCAGAGTGAGCTTCTGGTCCCCAGGCTCTGACTCTTCAGAAATGCACTCTGTAGTCTTCTCCAAAATGTCAGCCACCTCCACCAAGTCCTTACAGAAACTCTGGATTCCAAATATTTTGGCATCTTCCACACATCTCTGGGTTCGCCTCCTTATGTTTTCACAATCAGCTACAGCTCTCTGGTATCTCACTGTTAAATCTTGGACTTCCTTCTCCAGTTTAACAGCTTTTACCCTTAAGGCTTGTTAAGCAAGAGAGGGCCCAAGCTTATCAGGAGGGTCCTCAGAATGGCAGTCCTCACCAGCTGTTCCCTGGGTGGCAGTGGGTGGTTTTCTGTTTCTGCATTAGTTTGCTGACGATAATGGCTTCCAGTTTCATCCATGTTTCTGCAAAGGACATGATCTAGTGCCCTTTTATGGCTGCATAGTATTCCATGGTATATATGTACCACATTTTCTTTATCCAGCCTATCATTGATGGGCATTTGGGCTGATTCCATGTCTTTTCTATTGTGAATAATGCTTCAATGAACATATGCATGCATGTATCTTTATAATAGAATGATTTATATTCTTTTGGGTATATACCCAGGAATAGGATTGCTGGCTCAAATGGTATTTCTGGTTCTTAATCTTTGAGGAATCACCCTACTACCTTCCACAATGGATGAACTAATTCACATTCCCACCAACAGTGTAAACGTGTTCTTATTTCTTTTCAACCTTGCTAGCATCTGTTGTTCCTTGACTTTTTAATAGTTGACATTCTGACTGGCATGAGATGGTATCTCGTTGTGTTTTTTATTTGCATTTCTCTAATAATCAGTGATTTTGAGCTATTCTTCATGGGTTTGTTGGCCTCATGAACGTCTCAGTTTTTTTCAGAAGTGTCTGTTCAAGTCCTTTGCCCCCTTTTTAATGGGATTGTATTATTTTTAATGGTAAATTTGGTAAAGTTCCTTGTAAATTCTGGATAATAGACCTTTGTCAGATGGATAGATTGCAACAGTTTCTCCCCATTCTATAGATTGTCTGCTCTCTCTGGTAACAGTTTTGTTTGCTGTGCAGAAACTCTTTAGTTTAATTAGATCCAATTCATCAATTTTTGATTTTGTTGCAATTGCTTTCAACAATTTCATCATAAAGTCTTTGCACATGCCTATATCCTGAATGACACAGCCTAGATTTTCTTCTAGGGTTTTTATGGTTTTGGGTTTTACATTTAAGTCTTTAATCCAGCTTGAGTTAATTTTTGTGTAAGTTGTAAGAAAGGAATCCTGTTTCAATTTTCTGCCTATGGCTAGCCAGTTCTCCCAGCACCATTTATTAAATAGGGAATCCTTTCCCCATTGCTTGTTTTTTGGGGGGTTGTCGAAGATGGGATGATTGTAGATGTGCTGTTTTACTTCAGACTTCTCTATTCTCTTCCATTGGTCCATGTGCCTGTTTCTGTACAAGTACCATGCTGTTTTGTTTATTGTGGCCTTGTAGTATAGTTTGAAGTAGGGTAATGTGATGCCTCCAGCTTTGTTGTTTTTGCTTAGGATTGTCTTGGCTAAGTGACCTCTTTTTTGGTTTTATATGAATTTTAAAATCGGGTTTTTTTTTTTCTAATTCTATGAAGAATGTCAGTGGTAGGTCAATTGGAATACCACTGAATCCATAAATTACTTTGGGCACTATGGCCATGTTTATGATATTGATTCTTCCTATACATGAGCATGGAATGGTTTTCCATCTGCTTGTGTCCTCTCTGATTTCCTTGAGCAATTGTTTGTAGTCCTCCTTGAAGAGGTCCTTCACTTCCCTTGTTAGCTGTATTTCTAGGTATTTTACTTTCTTTGTGGCAATTGTGAATGGGAACTCATCTATGATTTGGGTCTCTGCTCATCTGTTGTTGGTGTATAGGAATGCTTGTGATTTCTGCACATTGATTTTGTATCCTGAGACTTTGCTAAACTTTCTCAACAGCTTAAGAAACTTTTGGGTTGAGACAATGGGGTCTTTTAGATATAGGATTATGCCATCTACAAACAAAGACAATTTGACTTCCTCTCTTCCTATTTGAACACCCTTTATTTCTTTCTCTTGCCTGATTGTCCTGGCCAGAACTTCTATCACTATGTTAAATAAGAGGGATGAGGGAGGGCATCCTCTTCTTGTACCAGTTTTCCAGGAGAATGCCTCTGGCTTTTGAAATTCAGTATGATACTGGCTGTGGATTTGTCATAAATAACTCTTATTATTTTGAGGTATGTTCCATCAATACATAGTTTATTGAGAGTTTTAAACATGAAGAGATGTTGAATTTTATCAACTTCAAGGCCTTTTCTGCATCTATTGAGATATTCATGTGGTTTTTCCCTTTAATTCTATTTTTGTGATGAATTGTGTTTATTGATTTTTGTATGTTGAACCGGCCTTGCATCCCGTGGATGAAGCTAACTTGATCATGGTGCATAAGATTTTTTATGTGCTGCTGGATTCGGTTTGCCAGTATTTTATTGAGGATATTTGCATCAATGTTCATCATGAATATTGGCCTTAAGTGTTGTGTTGTTATTGTTGTTTTATCTCTGCCAATTTTTTGTATCAGGATGATGTTGGCCTCATAAAATGAGTTAGGGAGGAGTCCCTTCTTTTCAATTGTTTTTAATAGTTTCAGAAGAAATGGTACAAGCTCCTCTTTGTATCTCTGGTAAAATTCAGCTGAAAATCCATCTGGACGTGTTTTTTTTTGTTTTTGTTTTTGTTTTCTTTTTGGTAGACTATTTATTGCTTCCTCAATTTCAGAACTTGCTATTGGTCTATTCAGGGATTCAACTTCTTTCTGGTTCAGATTTTGGAGGGTGTAGGTGTCCAGAAATTTATCCATTTCTTCTAAGTTTTCTAGTTTATTTGCATAGAGGTGTTTATAGTATTCTCTGATGGCTGTTTGTATTCCTTTGGGTACAGCGGTGGTATCCCCTTTATCGTTTCTGATTGTGTTTATTTGAAACTTCTTTGTTTTCTTCTTTATTAATCTTACTAGTGGTCTATTTTGTTGACTTTTTCAAATAAACAGTTCCTGGATTTGTAGATTTTTTGAAGGGTTTTTTTCATGTCTCTGTGTGCTTCAGTTCCACTCTAAGCTTAGTTATTTCCTGTCTTTTGCTAGCTCTGGAGTTTGTATGCTCTTGGTTCTCTAGTTCTTTTACTTGTGATGTTAGGGTGTAGATTTGAGATCTTTCTAGCTTTTCAATGTGGGCATTTAGTGCTATAAATTTCCCTCTTAATACTGCTTTAGGTGTGTCCCAGAGATTCTGGTACATTGTCTCTTTTTTTCTCATTGTTTTCAAATAACTTCTTGATTTCTGCCTTAATTTCATTATTTACCCAGGAGTCATTCAGGAGTATGTTGTTCGATTTCCATGTAGTTGTGTGGTTTTGAGTGGGCTTTTTAATATTGAGTTCTCATTTGATTGTGCTGTGGTCTGAGAGATTGTTTGTTATGATTTCAGGATTTTTGTATTTGCTGATGAGTGTTTTACTTCCAATTATGTGATCAATTTTAGAGTAAGTGTCATGTGGTGCCAAAAAGATATATATTCTGTTGTTTTTGGGTGGAGAGTTCTGTAGATATCTATCAGGTTCGCTTTGTCTAGAGCTGAGTTCAAATCCTGAATATCTTTGTTAATTTTCTGCCTTCATGATGTGTCTAATACTGACAGTGGGGTATTAAAGTCTCCCACTATAATTGTGTAGGGGTCTAAGTCTCTGTGTAGGTCTCTAAGAACTTGTTTTATGAATCTGGGTGCTCTTGTATTAGGTGCACATATATTTAATGTAGTTGGTTTATTTTGTTGAATTGAACCCTTTAACATTATGTAATGCCCTTCTTTGTCTTTTTTGACCTTTGTTGGTTTAAAGTCTATTTTGTCAGTAACTAGTATTGCAACATCTGCTTTTGTCTGCTTTCCATTTGCTTGATAAATTTTCCTCCATCCCTTTACTCTGAGTCTATGTGTGTCTTTGCACATGAGATGTGTCTCTTGAATACAGCACACCAATGGGTCTTGTCTTTGTATCCAGCTTGCCATTTTGTGTCTTTTAATTGGGGCATTTAGCCCATTTACATTTAAGGTTAATCTTGTTATGTGTGAGTTTGAACCTCTCATCATTATGTTCACTGGTTAGTTTTGCAGACTTATTAATGTTGTTGCTTCATAGTGTCATTGGTCTGTGTATTTCAGTATGTTTTTGTAGTGGCTGGTAATGGTTTTTCCTGTCCATGTTTAGTGCTTCCTTGAGGAAGGCCTGGTGGTGACAAAATCCCTTAGCATTTGCTTGTCTGAAAAAGCTTTTATTTCTCCTTCGCTTATGAAGCTTAGTTTGGCCAAATAAACTCTGGGTTGGAATTTCTTTTCTTTATGCATTTTGAATATTAGCCCCCCGCCCCCCTAATCTCTTCTGGGATGCAGGGTTTCTGCTAAGAGGTTAGCTGTTAATCTGATGGGCTTCCCTTTGTAGGTGACCTGGCCTTTCTCTCTTTCTGCCCTTAACATTTTTTCCCCTCATTTTTACCTTAGAGAATCGATGATAATGTGTCTTGAGGTAGATCTGTTCATGAAGTATCTTATTAGGGTTTTTTGGATTTCCTGAATTTGAATATTGGCCTGTCTTGCTAGGTTGGGGAAGTTCTCCTGGATTATATCATTAAGTGTGTTTTCCAACTTTTCTCCAACCTCCGAATCTCTTTCAGGTACTCCAACTAGTTGTAGGTTCAGTCTTTTTACATAGTCCCATAATTATCGGAGGTTTTGTTTGTTCCTTTTCATTCTTTCTTCTCTAATCTTGTCTGCCTGCCTTATTTCAGCAAGATAGTCTTTATGCTTTGTTATTCTCTCTCCTGCTTGGTCTATTTGACTATTAATGCTTGTTTTTGCATCATTAAGTTTTTGTGTTGTGTTATTCAGCTACATCAGGTCGTTTATGTTTCTCTCTGGACTGGTTTTTCTAGTTAACAGCTCCTGTAATCTTTTATCACGGTTCTTAGCTTCTCTGCATTGGGTAAGAACTTAATCCTTTGGCTCAATCAAATTCATTATTACCCACTTTCTAAAGCCCACTTCTATCAGTTCATCCATCTCAGTGTCAGCCCCATTCTGTGCCCTTGCTTGTTAAGTGTTGCAATCATTTGGAGGAGAAGAGGCATTCTGGCTTTGGGAATTTGCAGCATTTTTGCACTGGTTTTTCCTAATCTTTATTGTTTTCCTCATCTTCATTGATTGTTCCTCATCTTCATTGATTTTTCCTCATCCACCTCTGATCTTTGAGGCTGATGACCTTTGGATGGGTTTTTGTGGGATCTTTTTTGTTGATGTTGTTGTTACTTTTTGTTCGTGTTTGGTTTTTTGTTCATTTGTTTGTTTTCTAAAAGTCAGGCCCCTCTTCTGTAGGTCTGCTGCAATTTACTGGGCTTCACTCTAGACCCTGTTTGCCTTGTATCACCAGTGAAGGTTGCAGAACAGCAGAGATTGCTTCCTGCTCCTTCCTCCAGAAGTTTTTTTCCACAGGGGCACCAACCTGATGCCAGCCAGAGCTCTCCTGTCTGAGGTGTCTGCTGACCCCTGTTGGGAGGTCTCACCCAGACAGGAGGCACTGGGTCAGGGACCCTCTTAAGGAGACAGTCTGTCCCTTAGCAGGGCTGGTGTATTGTTGAAATGGGAAAAGTTTCCTTATCCTCCTCACAGGGCATGCAATGGGGGTGTGGCTCGCTTCTTTGTTGCCCCAGTGCTCAAACCCCTAAGGGGAGCAGGCAGATGGGCAAGTTGTGGGACTCTGACCTGACAGCAGTGTCTAGGGGTGAATGTTTACAGCTCCTGAGGTCCCAGTGAGTGTGTGTTATTGTGTGCTCTTTTAGTTTAGCCGTCTGTAGGTAGCTTGTGTTAGTCAGCTCAATTAGACCCTCTTCCTTATCACAAGGACAGAGGGTTTTCTGTATCCTGGGGTTTCTTGTCTTAGTGTACCAGAAGAGTCAGATCACATGTGGGCTTGGAGAATGAGTGCAAGATTTTATTGAGTGGAAGTAGCTCTCAGCAGATTGGGGAGCCAGAAGGGGATAGAGTGGGAAGGTAGTTTTCCCCTGGAGATGGGCCACTTAGCAGCTGGGCTCCTTTCCAACCACCCCAGACAAACTCCGCATAGTTCTGCTGGTTGATGCCTGCTGGCCTGCCAGTGTCTGTCGGTGTGCTCTTCCACTGGCATGCTCCTCCTAACATTCTCTCGACATCCACCTGCTTGTGTTTTCTCCCAGTGATGTGTTCTTTTCAACATCTAGCTGCTTGTGTGCATGCCCACTAGTGTCTCAGGGTTTTTATAGGCACAGGATGGGGATGTGGTATGCCAGGGTGTTCTTGGAAAATGCAACATTTGGGCATAAAAACAGAAATGCTTGTCCTCACCTAGATCTGTGGGCACAGGCCTGGGGGTGAAACCCTAGCCAGGGACCAGACCCTTCCCTTCCCACAACTTCCCTGCCCACCTTCCATATCACTATGTTGGGGGAATCCCCCTCATTGGGATCAGCTGATTTCTTCAGAGCCAGCAGGAAGGAAAAATTAAGTCTGCTGAACCCGGGACTATGGCCAAGCCTCCCCCCAGGTGCTCTATACTAGGGAGGTGAGAATTATGTTTATAAGCCCTTGACTGGAGCTGGTGGACTTCCTGCAGGATGCCCTGCCTGGTGAGGAGGGATCTAAAGGAGTCTGGGCACAGCTGCTTTGCTGTAATGTGGAGAATTCTGCCCAGCCCAAACCTCCAAGTCTCCTTAGCACTGTCAGGACACAAGCACCTACTAAAGCCACAGTAATGGCAGTCACCCTTCCCTCCTCTCAGAACTTGGTCATCCCAGGCAAACTCCAGACTACTGTGCTGGCAATGGGGATTTCAAGCCAGTGATTCTTAGCTTGCTGGGTTCCGTGTAAGTGGGACTTGCTGAGTGAGACTGCTTGGCTCCCCAGCTTCAGCCCCATTTCCACTGGAGTGAATGGTTATCCTGTCTCCCTAGAGTTCCAGGTGCCACTGGAGTATGTAAAAATTCCTGCAGCTCAGTGCCTGCCTGAATAGTGACCCAGTTGCATGCTTAAGACCCAGGGCCTGGTGGTACAGGCCTGATCTGAAGACTGCAAAACTCCATGGGAAAAGTGTAGTACTCCTGGTGGGTAGCACAGTCTCTCATCTCTTCCCTTGACTGGGGGAGGGAGGTCCCCCCACTCCATGCACTTCTCAGGTAAAGTGTCACCCCTACTTGCTTCTGCTCACTCTCCATGGGTCATGCCCACTACCTAGCCGGTTCCAATGAGATGAACTGGGTACCTCGGTTGGAAATGCAGAAATTACCCACCTTCTGCATTGGTCTCACTGGGAGCTACAGACCAGAGCTGTTACTATTCCAATTATTTCAACTTTTCACTTCCACCAATAAGCAAGAACATGCAAAGTTTGTCTTTCTGTGTCTGGCTTATTTCACTTAAAACAATAACATTCAATCCCATCCATGCTGCTGCTAATGACAGAATCTCATTCTTTTTTATGACTGAATAGTACTCCATTGTTTATATGTACCACATTTTCTTTATCCATTCATCTCTTCATGGACATTTAGGTTGCCTCCAAATCTTGGCTATTGTAAACAATGCTGCAATAAACATAGGAGTTTAGATATCTCTTCCATTTACTGATTTGCTTTCTTTTGACTATATATCTAGAAGTGGAATTGCTGGCTTGTGTGTTAGCTCTCTTTTTAGTTTTTTGAGAAACCTCCAAACTGTTCTCTACAGTGGTTATACTAATCTAATTTTCACCAACATTGTATGAGTGTTCCCTTTTCTTCACATTCTCACCAGCATTTGTTATTGCCTGACTTTCGGATAAAAGTAATTTTAACGGGGGTAAGATGGCATCTAATTGTAGTTTTGACATGCATTTCTCTGATGATTAATGATGTTCAGCAGCTTTTCATATACTTGTTTGCCATTTGTATGTCTTCCTTTGAAAAGTTTCTATTCAGATCTTTTGCCCATTTTTGTAATTATTTCTCTAGTTGCAAACACCTAGCTTTAAAAAACATGTCTTGCATATCCGCAGCTGTTTCTATACTGCTTTCCCCTCCAATCTCCAACTGGATAACTACATGTTACTTTACCACTCCATACTCACTTTGAATAGCAACCAAGTCATTTTGGGATGATGATACTTTGAAACAACCAAGTAACATCGCTGACAATCTTTCTACATTGATTTCCTTTTAGGAGAATATTGTTTGCTTGTTTAATGAATGTATGAACATGTTAAACTTTGTTTGTCTTTTATGGCTGACAGCTCAAGATAATTCCTCAGATAATTTTTTGATGAGCGCCTTCTTGAAACATTTGGTCTCTCCTTTTTATCAGCCACTGCTCAGTGATCTTTGGGAATACTCTCAATCCTTTTATTGATTTTGATCCTTTCCTTTTTCTTTCTATCTGTGAGCCCCTAATAACCCCAATGAAGGCCAGAAAGCAAGGGAAGGGTAGTACTAGTGATACAAAATCCTGATGTTTTTAACAGAAATAAGCAATTTAAGAAACACTCTATCATAAAATTGACAGACAGGTGGCATGCACCTGTAGTTCCAGTCACTAAGCAGTTGTAGGTATGTGGGCTACTTGAACCCAGGAGTTTGAGGCTGCAGTGAGCTATGATCACACCACTTCACTCCATCCTAGATGACAGAGTAAGACCTTCTTCCTAAAACATAAAAAATAAAGCTCTAAAGCCTTTGAAAGTGTCTACAGATCCCATTCAGAATCTCCATGAAATTCTATCAAATTCTGCAAATTACTGTGTTTAAATTTGTTATTACCTCAAGTACTGGTATTCAAAACAGGGAATTTTTCTTATTCAATTTTATTGCTTTTCCATTTTAATAATTAAAATTACAATAATATTTTATACTATTTATTGCAAATATATGTTATTTCAGTTACATAACAAGATTAAATATACATTGTGGGCTAATAGACATAATCACCACTTATAGTATTGCCTCTATGAAAAACTACACTTTGAGTTATTACACCAAAACTTGCAAGCGAAGTTTTGAAATATGATAACTTTGTAAATTAGTGACTAACTATATATTTAGCTGTAACCTCTCATCTGCACTTCAGTATCATATTTCCAACTGCCTTCAGGACACCTCTATTTCTATATAAAGCTGTCAGTAAGTTCAAAATGTCTAAAATCAAATTCATTACATTCTCTAACCGTTCCTTTACTGCCCCTTCCCTTATATCTCAAGCTTCAAGTCTCAGTTGCTAAACAAAGTACTTTTGTTTGTTGTTTTCATCTTGTTTTTAAACTGTTTTGACTTACTCATGCCAACGCTGAGATTTCCTTTCTCTGAACTCATGACATTTGATTCTCCAGTCATGCCAGCCTTGGCGGACGATCAAGGCTTGGCAAAAGATGCACTAGCATTTTCTTGGAGAAGTATGCAAGGAAACATGCAGTTACTTTATTATGTTCTGTACCAGGTCAGGTGCATAAAAGAGTAATATTAATATCTGCCCTCAAAGAGTACGGTCTGGGGAAGGCAAAAGAGACAAGAGAAAAACAGGTAATTAACAAACAATGTAGTAACTGTTGTAAAAAAGTAAGTGAAAAGTGCTTTTTGCTTACTAAGATGGAGGTGGGAAAAATCTTCACAGAGAAGATGACAACTAGCATACCCTGTGAAGGGTTAATAAGCACTTGTTGGTTGAAGAAAAAAGAAAAATCATACCACATGATAGAAAATAGCATCCATAAAAGTAAAGAGAAATTAAAGAGGATGGCACATTTGGAGAATGGCAATAATTATGGTGTGACTGACTTGCGGTGGAAAGCAGAGCAAGAAAGCTGACGAGTTGATGGGTGCAGCACACCAATATGGCACAAGTATACATATGTAATAAACCTGCACGTTGTGCACATGTACCCTAGAACTTAAAGTATAATAATAATAATAAAAAAGAAATGGAGACTCAAAAAAAAAAAAAAAGAAACAGTTGAAGTGAGGAGTAGGCTGGGATCCCTCAATGTGAGTATTCTAAGAAGTATTGAATAGACTTTATTCTAAGGTATAGTGGAACCACAAGGAAGATTTCTGAATTGAGGAGTGATATTATCGTGTGTGGGCTTGAAACATTATTTCATTGGTAAACTGGAGAGATTGAAGCAGACTGTTTGCTGATTCATCCAGTAAATATTTATTACACCAGCAGTATGAGTCAGGTATTATGCTAGGAACTGGAAATATAATACTAAACAAAATCAGGCAAGTTCTCTGCCATTCTGGAGCTTACCAGTCTAACGGGAGAGACAGGCAGGGTAACTGAATGGATACCTCTCAAAAGAAGACATAAAAACGGCTAATAGATAGATTTTAAAATGTTCTACATCACTAATCATTAGAAAGATGTAAATTAAAACCACAATGAGATATCGCCTCAAACCTATTAAAAATGGCTATAATTAAAAAGGCAAAAGATAACAAGTGTAGGTGAAGATGTTGAGAAAATGGTATATTTGTGCACTGTTGGAGGGAATATAAATTAGTACAAATGAGACAAGATAGTTCCCTTGATCCCTCCAAGGGACTCTTGAAGGCATGGCTTGCTTACTCAGCCCACAGTGCTCAATCTCCTTGTGGGCAGGAGAGCACACAGGTGAATAGACAGGTGTTGGGTACATTATTCTTTACACTGCTTCTATGGGTAAAATATTTTATCACATTTTGACTATAATGTACCTCGGAAAGGACTTTTTTGAGTTTACACAGTTTAGTGACTTTCAGGATCTGAATTTCGTATCTTCCCAAAATTTGGGTCTTTTCTACAATTATATTATTATATCCATTTTCCTATTTCTTCTCCTTTGGAAACTTCCATAAGGTGAAAATTTGGTTGCTGAATAATGTTTCATAAGTCTTGGAGGCTTCTCCATTATTTTTAATTCTTATTTTTTTCTGACAAGGTTATTTTAAGAAGACCTAGTCTTCCAGTTTAGAATTTTTTTTTTTTCTGGTGGATCTAGTCTGTTGTTAAATCCCTCATTCATTGAATTATTCAGCTCCAAGATTTCTGTTCAGTTCTTTTTATAGTATCTATCCCTTTGTTGAATTTCTTATTCAGATACTAAATTATTTTCCTAATTTTATTGAATTGTCTAACTGTATTGTCTTGCATCTTGCTGAGTTTTCTCATTTTTTTTTCTTTTGAGACAGAGTCTCACTTTTTCACCCAGGCTGGAGTACAGGGGTGTGATCATGGCTCACTACAACCTCTACCTCCTGGGTTCAAGCAATTCTTGTGCCTCAACCAGCCAAGTAGCTGGGATTACAGGTCTGAGCCACTACACCCAGCTAAGTTTTATATTTTTAGTAGAGATGGGATTTCACCATGTTGGCCAGCCTGGTCTTGAACTCCTGGCCTCAAGTGATCTGCCCACCTCAGCCTCCCAAAGCGCTGGAATTACAGGAATGAGTCACTGTGCCCAGTCTAAGATTATTATTCTGAATTATTTTCAGGCTATTATAAATTCCTACTTCTTTGAGGTCAGTTACTAGAGAATTATTGTGTTTATTGGTAGTGTTATATTTCTCTGCTCTTTCATGTACTTTGTATTCTTTCATTAATATCTGTCCATATGGTAGATTGGTCACCTCTTCTAATTTTGTAAGGTATTCATACGAAAAGACTTTCTCCTGCAGGTGTGTCTAGGGTGCTGTTGGATAGGGTACATTCGTTTTCGTCTGGGTGGGTGCAGGAGGGTAGTCTCCCTGCAGTTTATTCAGCTATAGTCAATATCAGCAATGTCTTCATGTGCTTTGATGGCTCAGGTGATAGAATTTTGTGTAGCTGATGTGCCTACTTGGGATATGCTTTCCTGGAGGTTGTGTGCCTGCCTGCTTCCTGCTCCAAGAAAGAGCAGTGCTGGTTAACCAGTGGATCTGCTTGGGTGCTGCTTCCCTGGGGGTGGTGTGCTAGGCTGGATCACATTCTGGGGAAGCCCAATGCTGCTTCACAGTCTTGAGACTTGCCTCAGTTGAAATGAATAGCTATATGGAGATATCTGGAAGGATTCTAAATACAGGGGCTTTTTTTTTTCCCAGATCCATCCCTCTGGCATGTAGATGTATTCTTTTTTACCAGCCTGAAAGCCCTCTGAGACACGAAAGTTTTTAAGAACTGTGTGACTGTACAATAATTTGTCAGAGACAGATAAATGGAATGTCTTATACACTATTGGTGGGAATGAAGACTTAAGAGGTAATTTGGAAATATCTAGTAAAGTTGTATATGCGCACATTCTATAACCCAGAAATTACACTTCGAGATATATACCCCAGATAAAGTGTTAAACATGCGCATACATGACATGGGCAAGATTGTTCGTTGTAGCATTGTTTGTAATAGTGAAAAAGTAAAAACTGTCTAAATGGTCATTAGCAGAGAAATGGATATGGTATAGTAAGTAATACAGAATACTATATTTCAATGGAGATGAATAAATAACTACATATATTAACAGAAATAAAAATTAAAAGTGGAGTAAATAAACAAATTGCAGAAATCTATGTGTATATGGAGCCATTTGTAAAGAAATTTAACTCTATGAAAAATACTGCCATTTTGTAAATATTTACACATGTAATAAAAATATAAAAACAGGCATGGAAATAATAAACCTCAAATGTAAGATATAATCATTACCTCTGAGATGTAGGAATAATGCAATCAGGGAGATAAATGAGATTTCAATTATATTTGTAATGTCTTATTTTTAAAAACTGGATGGTTCATTTTCTGACCTGAAGGATTTCATCACCACTAGCTTGCCTTTGTAAAGAATGCTGAAGGGAGTCTTACATCTGAAAGCAAAAGGATGATAACTACCATCATAAAAACATCAAAAATTATAAAATTTACTTGTAGAGAAGATGCACAAATGAGAAAGGAATCAAACCCAGTCACTGCAGAAAACCACCAAGCCTCAAAGATACACAATAAAAAGAAGAGGGTGGGAGAAAAGTAGAAAAGATAACTATTGGGTACTAGGCTTAATACCTGTGTGATGAAATAATCTGTACAACAAACCCTCATAACACGAATTTGCATATGTATAAAACCTTCACATTTACCCCCTAAGCCTAAAATAAAAGTTAAAAAATTAAAAAATTTAAAAAGTAAGAAATAAAGTATATACAAAAAACCAGAAACAACAAAATGACAAGGGTAAGTTCTCACCTATCAATAGTAACTATGAATGTAAGTGGATTAAATTTCTCATTTAAAATATATAGACTGGATGAATGGATTTAAAATATTTCCCAAATATATAATGCCTACAAGAACCTCACTTCACCTGTAAAGACACAAACAAACTAAAAAGTGAAAGGATAGAAAAAAATATTTTATGCAAATGAAAACCAAAAGCATGAAGCAATAGCTATATATACATAAAATAGATGCTAGGTCAAAACCTGTAGACAGAGACAAAGGTCACTGTATAATAATAAAGAGATCAATTCAGAAAGAGGCAGTAACAATATATGTAGACCCAAAACTGTAGCATGTAGATATATAGAACATTATTAGAAATAAAGTGAGATCGATTCCAATACAACAATAATTGGGAATTTCAACACCCCATTTTCAGCATTAGATATCATATAGACAGAAAAATAAAAAAAAAGAAATATCAGATCTAAACTGCATTATAAATCAAAATGATCTAACCACCATTTACAGAACAATTCATTCAATAGTTGCAGTATATACATTTTTCTTACCAGTACACGAAACATTCTGCAGAATAGACCACATTCTAGGTCCCCAAACAAGCTTCCACAAATTCTGAGAAAACAAAATTATGTCAAGTATCTTGTCTGACCACGATAGAATAAAACTAGAAATCAATAACAGGGAGAACTTCGGAAACTGTACAAATATGTAGAAACGAAACAACATACTCCCGAATGACCACTGGGTCAAGGAAGAACTTGAGAAACAGATTTTAAGTTGCTTAAATTAAGTGAAACTAGAAACACTGCATGTAAAAAATTGTGGGATACAGTAAAAACAGTATTAAGAGAGAAATTCATAGCAATAAACGCTTACATCATAAAAGTAGAAAGATTCAAATAATCTAACAGTGTACCTCAAGGAAGTAAAAAAGCAAGACAAAAACAAAACCCAAAAATTAGTAAAAAGAAAGGAATAATAAAAATGAAGAGACATAAATTAAATAGAAACTAAAATATACAAAAGATTAATAAAACAAAATGTTGGTCTTTTGAAAAACTTAAAAAAAAATTACGTAGACTAACTAAAATAAAAAGAGGGAAGACCCAAATAAATAAAACCAGAAATGAAAACGGAGACATTACAACTTATAGCACACAAATAAAAATGATCAGGGGAGGCTATTATGAACAGTTATGTGCCAACAAATTGAAAACCTAGAGAAAATTATCAAATTCCTGGACACACATAACCTATCAAGAGTGAATGAGGGAGAAATAGAACATCTGGGGGGTGGCGCCCAAGATGGCTGAATAGAACAGCTCCAGCCTCCAGCTCCCAGCATGAGCAACTCAGAAGACGGGTGACTTCTGCATTTTCAACTGAGGTACCGGGTTCATCTCACTGGGGTGTGTGGGACAGTTGATGCTGGTCTGTGGGTGCAGCCTGACCAGTGAGAGCTGAAGCAGGGCGAGGCATCACCTCACCTGGGAAGCGCAAGGGGGAAGGGAATTCCTTTTCCTAGCCAAGGGAAATTGAGACACACAACACCTGGAAAATCGGGTAAATCCCACCCTAACACTGCGCTTTACCAAGGGTCTTAGCAAATGGCACACCAGGAGATTATGTCCCACACCTGGCCCAGAGGGTCCCATGCCCACTGAGCCTCCCTCATTGCTAGCACAGCAGTCGGAGATCTAACAGCAAGGCGGCAGTGAGGCTCGGGGAGGGGTGCCCACCATTGTGCAGGCTTAGTAGATAAACAAAGCCGCCAAGAAACTTGAATTGGGTGGAGCCCACCACAGCTCAAGGAGGCCTGCCTGCCTCTGTAGACTCCACCTCTGGGAACAGGGCATAGCTAAACAAAAAGCAGCAGAAACCTCTGCAGTTGTAAAAGTCCCTGTCTCACAGCTTTGAAGAGAGCAGTGGTTCTCCCTGCATGGAGGTTGAGATCTGAGAACGGACAGACTGCCTGCTCAAGTGGGTCTCTGACCCCTGAGTAGCCTAACAGGGAGACATCCCCCACTAGGTGCAGACCGACACATCACACCTCATATGGCTGGGTACACCGTGAGATGAAGATTCCAGAGCAAAAATCAGACAGCAACACTTGCTGTTCAGCAATATTCTATCTTCTGCAGCTTCCACCACTGATACTCAGGCAAACAGGGTCTGGAGTGGACATCAAGCAAACTCCCACAGACCTGCAGCTGAGGGTCCTGACTGTGAGAAGGAAAACTAACAAACAGAAAGGACACCCACAACAAAATCCCATCAGTACATCACCCATCATCAAAGACCAAAGGAAGATAAAACCACAAAGATGGGGAAAAAGCAGGGCAGAAAAGCTGGAAATTCAAAAAATCAGGGCACATCTCCCCCTCCAAAGGAATGCGGCTCATCACCAGCAATGGAAAAAAGCTGGACAGAGAATGACTTTGATGAGTTGAAAGAAGAAGGCTTCAGTCAATCAAACTTCTCAGAGCTAAAGGAGGAACTACGTAACCAGCGCAAAGAAACTAAAAAACCTGAGAAAGAATGGATGAATGGATAACTGGAATAATCAACGCAGAGAAGACCTTAAAAGAATTGATAGAGATGAAAACCACGACACGAGAACTACATGACAAATGCACAAGCTACAGTGACTGACTCGATCAACTGGAAGAAAGATTATCAGTGATTGAAGATCAAATGAATGAAATAAAGTGAGAAGAGAAATGTAGAGAAAAAAGAGTGAAAATAAATGAACAAAGCCTCCAAGAAATATGGGATTATGTGAGAAGACCAAATCTACATCTGATTGGTGTACCTGAAAGTGATGGGGAAAACGGAACCAAGTTGGAAAACATTCTGTAGGATATTATCCAGGAGAACTTCCCCAACCTAGTTAGGCAGGCCAACATTCAAATTCAGGAAATACAGAGAATGCAACAAAGATACTCCTCGAGAAGAGCAACTCCAAAACACATAATTGTCAGATTCACCAAAGTTGAAATGAAGGAAAAAATCTTAAGGGCAGCCAGAGAGAAAGGTCGGGTTACCTACAAAGGGAAGCCCATCAGACTAACAGCAGATCTCTCGGCAGAAACTCTCCAAGCCAGAAGAGAGTGGGGGCCAATATTCAACATTCTTAAAGAAAAGAATTTTCAACCCAGAATTTCATATCCAGCCAAACTAAGTTTCATAAGTGAAGGAGAAATAAAATCCTTTAAAGACAAGCAAATGCTTAGAGATTTTGTCACCACCAGGCCTGCCCTACAAGAGATCCTGAAGGAAGCACTAAACATGGAAAGGAACAACTGGTACCCCCCATTGCAAAAACATGCCAAAATGTAAAGACCATCGAGGCTAGGAAGAAACTACATCAACTAACGAGCAAAATAACCAGCTAATATCATAACGACAGGATCAAGTTCACACAAAACAATATTAACCTTAAAAACAAATGGACTAAATGGTCCAATTAAAAGACACAGACTGGCAAATAGGATAAAGAGTCAAGACCCATCTGTTTGCTGTATTAAGGAGACCCATCTCAAGTACAGAGACATACATAGACTCAAAATAAAGGGATGGAGGAAGATCTCCCAAAGCAAATGGAAAACAAACAAAAAAAGCAGGGGCTGCAATCCTAGTCTCTGATAAAACAGACTTTAAACCAACAAAGAGCAGAAGAGACAAAGAAAGCCATTACATAATGGTAAAATGATCAATTCAGCAATAAGAGCTAACTACCATAAATATATATGCACCCAATACAGGAGCACCCAAATTCATAATGCAAGCCCTTAGAGACTTACAAAGAGACTTAAACTCCCATACTATAATAACCGGAGACTTTAACACCCCACTGTCAACATTTGACACATCAATGAGACAGAAAGCTAACAAGGATATCCAGGAATTGAACTCAACTCTGCACCAAGCGGACCTAATAGACATCTACAGAACTCTCCACCCCAAATAAACAGAATATACATTGTTCCCAGCACCACATCACACTTATTCCAAAATCGACCACATAGTTGGAAGGAAAGCACTCCTCAGCAAATGTAAAAGAGCACAAATTATAACAAACCGTCTCTCAGACCAGAGTACAATCAAACTAGAGCTCAGGACTAAGAAACTCAATCAAAACCTCTCAACTACACGGAAACTGAACAACTTGCTCCTAAATGACTACTGGGTACATAAAGAAATGAAGGCAGAAATAAAGATGTTCTTTGAAACCAATGAGAACAAAGATACAACATACCAGAATCTCTGGGACACATTTAAAGCAGTGTGTAGAGGGAAATTTATAGCACTAAATGCCCACAAGAGAAAGCTGGAAAGATCTAAAATTGACACCCTAACATCACAATTAAAAGAACTAGAGAAGCAAAAGCAAACACATTCAAAAGCTAGCAGAAGGCAAGAAATAACTAGATCAGAGCAGAACTGAAGGAGATAGAGACACAAAAAACCCTCCAAAAAAAATCAATGAATCCAGGAGCTGGTTTTTTGAAAAGATCAACAAAATTGATAGACCGCTAGCAAGATTAATATAGAAGAAAAGAGAGAAGAATCAAAAGATGCAATAAAAAATGATAAAGGACATATCACCACCAACCCCACACAAATACAAACTACCATCAGAGAATATTATAAACACCTCTTTGCAAATAAACTAGAACCTAGAAGAAATGGATAATTTCCTGGACACTTACACTCTCCCAAGACTAAACCAGGAAGAAGCTGAGTCCGTGAGTAGACCAATACCAGGCTCTGAAATTGAGGCAATAATTAATAGCCTACACACCAAAAAAAGTGCAGGACCAGACAGATTCACAGCCGAATTCTACCAGAGGTACAAGGAGGAGTTGGTGCCATTCCTTCTGAAACTCTTCCAATCAATAGAAAAACAGGGAATCCTCCTTAACTCATTTTATGAGGCTAACATCATCCTGATACCAAAGACTCACAAAGACACAACAGAAAAAGAGAATTTTAGACCAATATCCCTGATGAACATTGATGCAAAAATCCTCAATAAAATACTGGCAAACTGAATCCAGCAGCACATCAAAAAGCTTATCCACCATGATCAAGTGGGCTTCATCCCTGGAATGCAAGGCTGCTTCAACATATGCAAATCAATCAATGTAATCCAGCAAATAAAGAGAACTAAAGACAAAAACCTCATGATTATCTCAATAGATGCAGAAAAGGCCTTTGACAAAATTCAACAGCTCTTCATGCTAAAAACTTTCAACAAATTCAGTATTGATGGAACGTATCTCAAAATAATAAGAGCTATTTATCACAAAACCACAGCCAATATTATACTGAATGGGCAAAGACTGGAAGCATTCTACTTGAAACCTGGCACAAGACAGGGATGCCCTCTCTCACCACTCCAATTCAACATAGTGTTGGAAGTTCTGGCCAGGGCAATCAGGCAAGAGAAAGAAATGAAGGGTATTCAATTAGGAAAAGAAGAAGCCAAATTGTCCCTGTTTGCAGATGACATGATTGTATATTTAGAAAACCCCATTGTCTCAGCCCAAAATCTCCTTAAGCTGATAAGCAACTTCAGCAAAGTATCAGGATGCAAAATTATTGTGCAAAAATCGCACACATTCCTACACACCAATAACAGACAAACAGAGAACCAAATCATGAGTGAACTCCCATTCACAATTGATTCAAAGAGAATAAAATACCTAGGAATCCAACTTACAAGGGATGTGATGGACCTTTTCAAGTAGAATTACAAACCACTGCTGAGTGAAATATAAAAGGACACAAACAAATGGAAGAACAATCCATGCTCATTGATAGGAAGAATCAATATCGTGAAAATGGCCATACTGCTCAAGGTCATTTATAGATTCAATGCCATCCCCATCAAGCTACCACTGAGTTTCTTCACAGAATTGGAAAAAAACTGCTTTAAACTTCATATGGAACCAAAAAAGAGCCCGCATTGCCAAGACAATCCTAAGCAAAAAGAACAAAGCTGGAGGCACCACGCTACCCGACTTCAAACTATACTACAAGGCTCCAGTAACCAAAACAGCATGGTACTGGTACCAAAACAGAGATATAGACCAATGGAAGAGAACAGAGTCCTCAGAAATAATACCACACATCTACAGCCATCTGATCTTTGATAAATCTGACAAAAACAAGAAATGGGAAAAGAATTTCCTATTTTATAAATGGTGCTGGGAAAATTGGCTAGTCATAAGTAGAAAGCTGAAACTGGATCCTTTCCTTACTCCTTATACGAAAATTAATTCAAGATGGATTAGACACTTAAATGTTAGACCTGATACCATAAAAACCCTAGAAGAAAAGCTAGGTAATACCATTCAGGACATAGGCATGGGCAAGGACTTCATGTCTAAAACACCAAAAGCAATGGCAACAAAAGCCAAAATTGACAAATCGGATCTAATTAAACTAAAGAGCTTCTGCACAGCAAAAGAAACTACCACCAGAGTGAACAGGCAACCTACAGAATGGGAGAAAATTTTTGCAACCTACTCAATCTGACAAAGGGCTAATATCCAGAACCTACAAAGAACTCAAACAAATTTACGAGAAAAAAACTAAAACCCCATCAAAAAGTGGGCAAAGGATATGAATAGACATTTCTCAAAGGAAGACATGCATACAGCCAACAGATACATGAAAATATGCTCGTCATCACTGGCCATCAGAGAAATGCAAATCTAAACCACAATGCGATACCATCTCACACCAGTTAGAATGGCAATCATTAAAAAGTCAGGAAACAACTGGTGCTGGAGAGGATGTGGAGAAATAGGAACACTTTTACACTGTTGGTGGGATTGTAAACTGGTTCAACCATTGTGGAAGACAGTATGGCGATTCCTCAAGGATCTAGAACTAGAAATACCATATGACCCAGCCATCCCATTACTGGGTATATACCCAAAGGATTATAAATCATGCTGCTATAAAGACACATGCACATATATGTTTATTGTGGCACTATTCACAATAGCAAAGACTTGGAATCCACCCAAATGTCCATCAGTGACAGACTGGATTAAGAAAATGTGGCACATATACACCATGGAATACTATGCAGCCATAAAAAAGGATGAGTTTGTGTCCTTTGTAGGGACATGGATGCAGCTGGAATCCATCATTCTCAGCAAACTATCGCAAGAACAGAAAACCAAATACTGCATGTTCTCACTCATAGGTGGGAATTGAACAATGAGATCACTTGGACTCGGGAAGGGGAACATCACACACCGGGGCCTATTATGGGGAGGGGGGAGGGGCGTGGGATGGCATTGGGAGTTATACCTGATGTAAATGAGGAGTTGATGGGTGCAGCACACCAACATGGCACACGTATACATATGTAACAAACCTGCACGTTATGCACATGTACCCTAGAACTTAAAGTATAATTTAAAAAAATAAATAAAATAAAATATAAGGAACAAGATCATGTATTTTTCAGGAACATGGATGCAACTGGAGGCTATTATCCTCAGGAAATTAACACAGGACCACAATAACAAATAGTGCATGTTCTCACTTTTAAGTGGGAGCTATATGATAAGAACTTATGAACACAATGAAGGAAACAACAGACACTGGGGTCTGCTATAGCAGGGAGAGTGGAAGGAGGAAGAGGAACAGAAAAGATTGGGTACTGGACTTAATACAGCAGTGATGAAACAATACATGCAACAAACTCCCACGACATGCATTTACCTATGTAACAAACCTTCACATGTACCCCCAAACCTAAAATAAAAGTTAAAAAATGGAAAAAAAAAAGTTAATGAAAAAAAAAAAAGAAAAAAAAAAAGAAATAGAACATTTGAACACACCAATAGTAAGTAATGCAATTGAATTAGTAATAAAATGTTTCCCCAAAAAGAATAGCGCAGGACCAGATAGCTTCACTGCTGAATTCTACCAAACATTTAAAGAAGAACTAAAACCAATTTTTCTCAAACAAATTCAAAAAAATGGAAGGGGATATAATTATTCCAATCTTGTTTTATGAGGCCAGCATTACTCTGATACCAAAATCAGACAAGGACAAAATAACAGAAGAAAACTACAACAAATACCCTTGATGATACATGCAAAATAATCAAAAGTACTCGCAAACCAAATTCATAGCACATCAAAAAGATTATACACCATGATAAAGTGGAATTCAACCCAGAGATGCAAGAATTGTTTAACATATGCAAATCAATAAAAATGACACACCACATCAACAAAAGACAAAAAAAGACATATGATCATCTCAACAGACATGGAAAAGCATTTGATAAAATTTAATATCTACTTATGATAAAGAAAAAAGCCTCAACAAATTACATATCAAATGATTATGCCTAAACACAATAAAGGCCATATATATAACCAACCCACAATCAACATCATACTGAATGGGGAAAAGTTGAAACTGTCTCTGTAAAAACTGAAATTAAACAAGGATACTCACTTTCACTGCTCTAATTCAGCATAATATTGGAAGACATAGCCACAGCAATTAGGCAAGAGTAAACAATAAAACACATGTAAATTGGACAGGAATAAATTAAATTGTTCTTGTTTGCAGATGACATTATGTTATATATAGAAAAATCTAAAGATTCTACCAATGAACTCTAGAATTGATTAACAAATTTAGTAAAGTTCCAGGATATAATATCAACACGCAAAATTCAGTAGCATTTCTATACACCAATAATGAACTAGTTGAAAAAGAAATCAAGAAAGCAATTCCATTTATAATACCAATAAAAAATAACTAGGAATAAATGGAATAAATTTAACCAAGGGTGTGAAAATCTCTATAATGAAAACTATAAGACACAGATGAAAAAAATTGAAGATACAGACAAAAAACCCTGAAAAAACATGCTATGTTTCTGGATTGGAGAAATACATATTGTTAAACTGATCGTACAATCCAAAGTAATCTACAGATTCAATGAAACTATATTCAAAATATCAATGACATTCTTCAGAGAAATATAATAAAGAATCCTAAAATGTGTATGAAATTGCAATAACCCTGAATAGCCAAAGCAATTCTGAGGAAAAAGAACAAAGCTGGAGGCATCACACTATCTGACTTCAAAATATAGTATAAATCTACATCAATAAAGACAACATGCTACTGGCATAAAAAAAGACACACAGCCTAATGGAATGGAATAGGGAACCCCTAAATAAATCCACATATTTACAGCCAACTGATTTCTGACAAAGGTGTCAGGAATATACACTGTGAAAAGAACACACTCTTCAATAAATAGTGCTGGGAAAACTGGATAACCACATGCAGAAGAATAAAGCTAGATTACTATCTCTCACCATATACAAAAAATCAACTCAAAATGAATTAAAAATTTAAATGTGAGATCCCAAACTTTAAAACTACTAGAAAATACAGGGGAAATTATCCAGTACATTGATCTGGGAAATGATTTTATGGTTGAGACCTCAAAAGTACAAGCAACAAAAACAAAAATAGACAAATGGAATTATAGCAAACTCAAAAGCTTCTGCATAGCAAAAGGAATAATCAGCAGAGTGAATAGACTACCTGAAGAATGGGAGAAAATATTTTCAATCTATTCACCTGATAAGGGATTAATATACAGAATATACAAGGAACTCAAACAATTCAGCAATAAGAAATAATCTGAGTAAAATATAGGCATAGACTTTGAACAGACATTTCTCAAAAGAAGGCATGCAAATGACCAACAAATATATGAAAAGCTGCTCAACATCACTAATTATCAGAAAAATGCAAATCAAAACCACAGTGAGACATCATCTCACCTCTTTTTAAATGGCTTGTATCAAATCGACAAAAAATAACAAATGCTGATCATAATACAAAGGAAAGGAAATTCTTGTACACTGTGGGTGAGAATGTAAATTAATAAAACCATTATGGAAAACAACATGAAGATTCCTCAAAGAGTTAAAAATATAACTACCATGCAATCCAGAAATCCCAACTCTGGGTATATATCCAAAGGAAAGGAAATCAGTATGTCCAGAAGATAACTGCACTTTCATGTTTCTTGCAGCACTACTCAGACTACCCAAAATATGGAATCCAACTAAGTGTCCATCAACAGATAAATGGGAAAAAAATTGATATATATAAACAATGAAATTAATTGTTTAATAAATTTATTTTATTAAACATAAAAAGGCCATAATAAAGAATGGAATTCTGTTATTTGCAGCAACATGGATAAGACGGGAGGAAATTATGTTAAGTGAAATAAGTCGGGTACAGAAAGCTAAATATCACATGTTCCCACTCATATATGGAAGCTGAAAAAAGTTGTTACAAAAAATGGAGAGTAGAATAGTTGTTACTAGAGGCTCAGAAGAGGAGGGAAGAAGGGGATAGAAAACGATTAGTTAATAGATACAAAATTACAGCTAGATAGAGGGAATAAGCTCCAGTGCCCTATAGCACTGTAGGGTAACTATAGCAAACAACAATTTATTGTATTTTTAAAAATTTCAAGAAGGGAGAATTTTGAATGTTACTAACAGAAAAAATGATAAGATTTGAGGTAATAGATATGCTAATTGTTCTCCTTTATTTACTACACATTGCACACATGTATCAAAATCACACGGTACCCCCAAAATATAATTATAATAGTAAAATAATAAATACAAATTTCATGTGTCAAAGAAAAAAATATATTTATATAGTCAAAAGTTTCTTTTTTTAAATAATTATATAATTATTTATTTATTTATTTTTTATTATTATACTTTAAGTTCTAGGGTACATGTGCATAAAGTTTCAAATTTAATTTTCAAATTAAAAATAGAAAATCAAGACATACAACGGTATACTCAAATTCTAGCATACAAATATTGTACTAATCCTATTTCTTTCATTTGATTCTGTACATTTTATTTTCAATTCCAAAAATTGCTCCTCCTTCACTCTATTCTTATAAGATCATGGGGAACCAGGATTATCAACAGGGTTGGGAGACTGTCCTGATTGGATTTTATTTATAACATCAGCAGAGCCACAATCCTCAAACTGCAATCTGAGCCAATTTACTCTATTATTCTTAGTTCTCCTCTCCTTCCTTCCAATATTACCAACTTCTTCCCATCCTGACTACTGTCACCTATAAATATCTAGATCACTGTCTCACATGTGCTGTCATATTTGGAATCTGGTTCAAAATCTGCCACTTTTTTCCTGGGAGATGCTCTGTGTGTGTGTGTGTGTGTGTGTGTGTGTGTGTGTGTATCTTTTTTTTCCTTCAATCACTACCTATTCTCTTAGGCTATCCAGATTCCAATTTTGCTTTATTTTCTTCCCTACCCAGCCCAGACCTCAGGGGCAAAAGCTTCAATTGCCCTCTCACAGGCACCGTCCATTCCTTCAGTCTCTTAACCTTGTAGTGTAAATTCCCAACCTTGAAAACAAAAAACTAACAAACAAATAAAACCCACTTGTTCATTTTGTATACTCTGCTTCAGCTCCCAGGCTATACTCATATTCCATTACATTAGCTCCAGTCTCAGCTAGGCCATCAGTGATGTTCAAAATCTTTCACTGGGCACCTTTCCTTTTCTCTACAGCAACTTTTCGGAAGTGTCATCATCCATACCCCTCTACCCTTTTCACTCTAAGAAAATTACTTAATTTTCTACTTAACAGAAAAAGATCGGCTTCAATTCCCATAACATTGTTCTCTAGCATCTTCAAAATCACGTATATCTCCAATGATTTTTATCTCTTTTTATAAATTTAGTTTTAATTTTTATCAAAATTATATGGGAACACAAAGAGACAAATAATTTTACAAGGCTCATTAAGAAAACAACAGTCCCTTACTTGTCCCCACATGAACCACTTCCCACTCCCTGGAAACAGTCATTTTCAACTTTCTTAGATTATTCTTTTTTAAATATATCTCCATCTATCTAAGTAAGAAAGAAGTGATCAATCATTTATTTTTTATATGTAGGGATTATCTATTGAATTCCCTCCAACAAAGATGAGGATTTTTCTCTTTCACCATCACCATTCTCCACCCTCAGTCACACACAGGTAGCTTCCTAATACCACATGACTAAATTGTAATTTTGGTAATATAGATACGCAATGTTGACATTATTACGTTCAGGTAAAGCTATTCACTAACTGAACCACAGAGAAAACTATGATTACTTTTCTTTTACTGTATAACTCTAATTTTCTTGACGTTAATAATTATCTCATTTATTAGTTTTCTATGTGCTTATTACTAGTCCAACCCAAGTTATTCACCATTCATCTCAATCCTTCAAGAAATTCAGACATATCAAGTATTTAACAAATGTATTTTGTTGAGGAAAACTCTCCAAAGAGTTCCAATTTGAATTAGTTGTCTTTTATTCAAATATTTTATTGTAAATAATTTCTCCCATTTGTGGGCTATCATTTTAATTTTAAGGTATCTTTGAAGCACAAAAGCTTTAATTTTTTAAAGTCCAGTTTACCTAATTTTTCTTTCTTTCTTTGTGTTTTGGGGATCATATCTCATAAAGTTTTACAACTATGTAAAGTTTTATATTTTCAGCTCTCACATTTAGCTCTCTGATCAATCCTGGGTTAATTTTCATACTTTGTGTGAGGTACAGATCTGACTTCATTTCTTTGCATGGACTATCAAGCTTTCCCAGCATAATTTGTGGAAAAGATGATTATCCCTTTTTTCCTCAGTTGAATTTCTTGGTTTCCTTATTAAAAATCAATTGATGTTTTAGACATGAAGTCCTTGCCCATGCCTATGTCCTGAATGGTATTACCTAGCTTTTCTTCTAAAGTTTTTATGGTATTACGTCTAGCATTTAAGTCTCTAATCCATCTTGAATCAATTTTTGTATAAGGAGTAAGGAAAGGATCCAGTTTCAGCTTTCTACTTATGGCTAACCAATTTTCCCAGAACCATTTATTAAATAGGGAATCCTTTCCCCATTTCTTGTTTTTCTGAGGTTTATCAAAGATCAGATGGCTGTAGATGTGTGGTATTATTTCTGAGGACTCTGTTCTGTTCCATTGGTCTATATCTCTGTTTTGGTACCAGTACCATGCTGTTTTGGTTACTGTAGCCTTGTAGTATAGTTTCAAGTCAGGTAGCATGATTTCTCCAGCTTTATTCTTTTTGCTTAGGATTGTCTTGGCAATGCGGGCTCTTTTTTGGTTCCATATGAAGTTTAAAGCAGTTTTTTCCAATTCTGTGAAGAAACTCATTGGTAGCTTGATGGGGATGACATTGAATCTATAAATGACCTTGGGCAGTATGGCCATTTTCACAATATTGATTCTTCCTATCCATGAGCATGGTATGTTCTTCCATTTGTTTGTGTCCTCTTTTATTTCACTGAGCAGTGGTTTGTAGTTCTCCTTGAAGAGGTCCTTTACATCCCTTGTAAGTTGGATTCCTAGGTATTTTGTTGTCTTTGAAGCAATTGTGAATGGAAGTTCATTCATGATTTGGCTCTCTGTTTGTCTGTTACTGGTGTATAAGAATGCTTGTAATTTTTGCACATTAATTTTTTATCCTGATACTTTGCTGAAGTTGCTGATCAGCTTAAGGAGATTTTGGGCTGAGATGATGGGGTTTTCTAAATATACAATCATGTCATCTGCAAAGAGGGACAATTTGATTTCTTCTTTTCCTAACTGAATACCCTTGATTTCTTTCTCTTGCCTGATTGCCCTAGCCAGAACTTCCAAGGACATAGGCATGGGCAAGGACTTCATGTCTAAAACACCAAAAGCAATGGCAACAAAAGCCAAAATTGACAAATCGGATCTAATTAAACTAAAGAGCTTCTGCACAGCAAAAGAAACTACCACCAGAGTGAACAGGCAACCTACAGAATGGGAGAAAATTTTTTCAATCTACTCATCTGACAAAGGGCTAATATCCAAAGCCTACAAAGAACTCAAACAAATTTACGAGAAAAAAGCAAACAACTCCATCAAAAAGTGGGCAAAGGATATGAACAGACATTTCTCAAAAGAAGACATTCATACAGCCTACAGACACATGAAAAAATGCTCATCATCACTGGCCATCAGAGAAATGCAAATCAAAACCACAATGAGATACCATCTCACACCAGTTAGAATGGCAATCATTAAAAAGTCAGCAAACAACAGGTGCTAGAGAGGATGTAGAGAAATAGGAACACTTCTACACTGTTGGTGGGATTGTAAACTAGTTCAACCATTATGGAAAACAGTATGGCGATTTTTCAAGGATCTAGAACTAGAAGTACCATATGACCCAGCCATCCCATTGCTGGGTATATACCCAAAGGATTATTAATCATGCTGCTATAAAGACACATGCACACGTATGTTTATTGCGGCACTATTCACAATAGCAAAGACTTGGAATCAACCCAAATGTCCATCAGTGACAGATTGGATTAAGAAAATGTGGCACATATACACCATGGAATACTATGCAGCCATACAAAAGGATGAGTTTGTGTCCTTTGTAGGGACATGGATGCAGCTGGTAACCATCATTCTCAGCAAACTTTCGCAAGAACAGAAAACCAAACACCGCATGTTCTCACTCATAGGTGGGAACTGAACAATGAGATCCCTTGGACTCGGGAAGGGGAACATCACACACCGGGGCTTATTATGGGGAAGGGAGAGGGTGGAAGGGGGAGGGATTGCATTTGGAGTTATACTTGATGTAAATGATGAGTTGATGGGTGCTGACGAGTTGATGGGTGCAGCACACCAACATGGCACACGTATACATATGTAACAAACCTGCACGTTATGCACATGTACCCTAGAACTTAAAGTATAATAATAAAAAAAGAAAATCTATTGACCCTAAATGTAAGGATTTATATGTGGACTCTCAACCCTTTTTGCTTATAAAGTGAGACTTTTTTAATATCTTTATATTAAAGTGTCAAATACACATAAGGCAAAATCAAAATATCATAAAACATGAGGATACTATACTGCCAAGTAACTTCAATTTTAATCTGTCTAGTGAGGCTAGACTGTGAACTGCTCCAGGAAAGGCTTATGTGCTTATTTTTTATTCATTTTTGTTCCCCCATGCTAGCACAGTGCCTGGCATCCAGCTCATAAAGAGCAGTTAAATGAACACAATCTAATTCAAACAATACAGTTCTGGGGTTTTATTTCTTTTGCAGTGGCTATCTTTAAGGCTATACTTGTAAATAGTTTTGTTTATCCTGGATTTATCACCTCTTTGTTTTCCTCCTTTAGAAAAGGGAAGAGAGGGAAGGGACCTTAGTAAATGATAAGCAAAAAGAGCAGAAGTGAGGAAAACAAAGGTGATGAATAGGACAAGAGTTCCATATTAAAGAAGGGGTATCTTTATATTCAGGGTATGGAAACGGCTTATTTATCAGTTAAAGCATTTCTTTGACAGTGACAGAAACTGATTTTGGGTAACTTGACAAAAAAGGGTTTCAACTTAAGGCTCATGGGTGCTCCCTGGATCAAAATAAGCCTGGGAGGCTAGCCTTGGTTACAGGTACCAAGGGGGCTACCATGGAGCAGGAAGCAGAGCAGCCTAGTCAGGATGCTCCTCACAGTTTTTGTTATTGTTGTTGCTGTTTTACAAGGAGGTTGGGTGCTAAAAGGAAAGGGACGTGGGTCCTGGTATGCCAAAGGGGATATGTGTGTACCATTTGTACCACTGAATGATTAGGCTAGAGAGGATTGTGAATGTCATCTAGTCCCTCCTTCTTGTATCACAGAAGTGGACTCTAAATTTTATTTCTTAGATCTGTGTGTCTATCCCTATGCCATTGCCATGAATTCTTAAGTACTGTAGCTTTGCAGCAAGATTAGAAATGAAGAATATGAGTCCTCTAACTTTGTTCTTTCCCAAGATTGCTTCAGGTGTTCAGGATCCCTTGTATTATCATATGAATTTTAGAACTGTCTTGTCAATCTATTTAAAAAATGCAGTTGGGATTTTTATAGGGATTGCATCGAATCAGTAGATCAAAATTTGGAGAGTATTGCCATCTTAACAATATTAAATTTTTCCATTCATGAATACAGGATGTCTTTCCATTTATGCAGAATTTTTTATTTCTGATTTTGGTAATATAAGTATTCTTTAATTTCTCTAATAATGTTTTATAATTTTTTGTCTATACCTTGCACTTCTTTTGTTAAATTTATTCCTCAGAATGTTATTATTTTTGATACTATTGATATTATTGTAAATGAAATTTTCTTTCCATTAGTTTCATATATATGTGAAACTAATAGTATATGACTATTTATGAGCTATATATAATAGACATATTAAACTAATAATAATATATTACTATATATGAAACTAATAATAATATGACTTTCCATTAGTTTCCATTATTTGTATATAAATAGATATATGAAACTTTACTTTATATACATATATGAAACTCTCCATTAGTTTCATATATATATACATTTTTATATAGTTTCATTTCAAACATGAACTATAAAACTATAAAAACTATAGTTTATCAAGTGTAAACAACTATATATAGTTTTATTTTTGTATTGTTCATTGCTAGTGCATGAATATAACTAAATTTTGAATATTGGTCTTTTATACTGCTTGCTCAGCTAGTTTATTAGCTCTAATAATTTTGTGTATGGATTCCTTAGGATTTCCAAAATACAAATCATGTCATTTGTGAAAGAATGTACTTTTACTCATTGCTTTCAAGTCTGGAGGCTTTGTATTTGCCAAATTTCCTTGGCTGTAGCCTCTAGTACAGTTTTGAATAGAAGTGGTGAGAGAAGACATCCTTTTCTTGTTCTTTATCTTAGGAGAACACTTTCAATCTTTCACTATTAAGTATGATAGTAGATGTGGGTTTTTCATAGGTGTGCCTCATCAAATTTAGGATGTTATCTTTTATAATTAGTTGTTAAGTGTTATTTTCATGAAATGTTGTTAGATTTTGTCAAATGACTTTTCTACATCTCATGAGATGGTCAGTGTATTATTCTATTAATAAAGTGTATTACATAGATTGATTTTTGTATGCTGAATTAACATTGCATTCCTGGGATAAATTCTACTTAATTATGGTGTATGATCCTTTTTATATACTGCTAAATTCAGTTGCTAATATATTGTTAATGATTTTTGCATTTGTATTTATAAGGGATATCGGTCTGTAGTTTCCTTTAGACGGTTTTGCCTGGCTTTGGTCTCTGGGTAATGTAGTGCTCTCATAGAATGAGTTAAAAAGTGCTTCCTCTTTTTATATTCTTGGAAGAGTTTATGAAACATTTGGTAGAATTCACCAGGGAAACCATATGGTACTGGGCTTTTATTTTGGAAAAAAAAAATATTACCACTACTCAGTCTCTTTATTTTTAAGAGATGTTCACATTTTCAATTTATTCTTGACTCAGTTTTGGCAGTTTCTGTACATCTAGGAGTTTGATAATTTTGTCTACATTACCGAATTTGTTGGAACAAATTGCTTATAGTATTTCTTTAAAAACATTTTTGTGCATATGGTTCATAGTAATGTCTCACTTTTTATTCCTGATATTGGTAATTTAAGTCTTCTCTCTTCTCTTTCAACATTTATCAGTTGTGTTGATCTTTCAAAGAACCAGCTTTTGGTTTCATTGATGTTCTCTATAGTTTTTAAATTCTCTATTTCATGAATTTCTGCTCTAATCTTTATAATTTCCTTCTCTGCTTGATTTATTTTGCTTTTCTTTTCCTAGTGTCTTCAGGTGGAAGGTTATCGAATTCAGATTTTTTTCATTTCTAATATAGGCATTTATAGCTATAAATTTACTTCTAAGCATTGCTTTACTTGCATCCTGTAAGTTTTGGCATGTTGTATTTTCATTATTATTCACTTTAAAGTATTTTCTAATTCTATTGATTTTTTTCTTTGAATCTTTGCTAGAAGAATGTTGTTGGATTTTCACTTTTTTGTGTGAATTTCCCAAACTTTCTTCTGTTATGTATTTTATTTGATTGTCTCTGAGTAGGAGAATATAAAGTGAACTACATTTCTATATACCAGCAACAAACGGTTATGAAATATAATTTAAAAATACACTACTCTTAATAGCAACAGAAATAGAGAGTATCTAAATCTAATGAAATATGTGCAATATCTTTGTGTATAAATTATAAAACTTTACTAAGAGACATTAAAGAATACCTAAATAAATAGATATAAAAAGTTTGTGGATTTGAATATTAAATATTACAAAGATATTGATTTTTTCCCCAATTCATCTACAGATCTATAAAATGCAAAATAGAGTCAAATCCCAGTAAAGATTTAAAAAACATTTTTCATGGAACTTGATGAGCTGATTCTAAAGTTTGTATGGAACAACAAAGGTTAAATAGTAGCCAAAATACTCTTGAAGAACTGCCTGGTCAGGGGACTAGATCTAGTGTGTATCAGTACATTCTTAAACTATAATAATTCTACCAGTGTAGGCTTGGTGCTGGTATAGACAAATGAATGAGGGAATCAAATAGAAAGCCAGAAAAAAATGCTTGCCTATATGAAGATGATATGTGTTGGAGCAGACATTGCTGATCAACAGGAAAAAGAAGGGATACCTTGTAGATAGTGCTGGGATTATAAAATTATTGTTAAGTATAACTCATAAATAAATAAGTGTAGAAATAATATGCATGTTGATTAGCTTGACTTAGCCATTCCACAATGCATACATGTATCAAAACATAGTGTTGTACATCACAAATATAAAAAAATGTTTTCAATTTTAAAATGATATGATAGTTCATATGCAAAAAGGGATATCTTTCTCTGTATATTGAAAATCAATTCCAGATGGATCAAGTCTGAAATAGAAAAAGTAAAACTTTGAAATATCTAAAAAATATACTAATAAAAATATTTTTTGACTGCAGGGTAGAGAAGCATTTCTTCCTTTTTAAAAATTTTATAAAATGCTATATTTTATAAGTGACAACTTCCATATCCCCCCCAAATCATGCACACATATACATATCTTGTCTTTGTCTTTAATACATTTCCAAAAGGGGGCAGTTATCAAGATGTCATCCATCTCCAAACATCTGACTCACGTAGAAGAGAAAAGAGTTGTTTATTTCATAGACCAAGCTATCAAAACATTCCTTTCACTATTTCTGCTCAACCTAAAAGATGCAGCCTGGAATTATTTTAAGCTGTTTATGTTATTTGCAATATTATGAGAAAGTAAATTACTAACATTCACAAGGTTATAAGCTGCAAAATAACTACTTTGTTTTTTTAAAAGAAAATTAGAATCTCATTAATGATATATTAGTATTATTAACAGAAAAAAAATCATTTACAATAACTTAAAAATCAGCCATGTAGGAAAATAATGTGTTAACCACTACAGAGAAAATAGGTCCTCTTATTTGATTTTACTGGCACACCCAAGTGTATCTTGAACTTTGAGAGTCTCTATCCTGAATAGATGATGAAGCATTCAGGTAAAAATAAGCAGTTGTAAGTGTGAGTTTTCAAGGGTTACTGCCTCAAAGGAGGTACAGGAGTAGCCACAGTCCTACAGTTTATTTCAACATTGAGATCTTCCTAGAAAGATCAGCATAATTTTATTTTGAGGAGAGTTGACAATTCATCAGCCTCAGTATTCACATCTTATAAAAAACATTCTTCCACATTAAAAAAGACTTTGTCCCAAAGAAATATGTTTTTCATCACTTCTCCAACTTTTTGTACTTGACTTCCAGTTTTTTTTTTTAAATATGCATTTATCTTTTAAGCTGTCTGCTCAAGAGCTGCTACCTGCTCTTCAATGATATTGATCTGATGCAGATAAGGCTGCAGTCCAGCATACAACTGAACTTAAACTTAAGTCCTTTAAGTATCTACTAATGTTTATAGCAGTATCTTTTATTTCAAGATACTTCAAGCTGAGTAGTTTATTCATTTTCCAGGAGCTTATAGTCTTCACTGGTGGTCATCAATTCTCCAGTAAGATAAATGTCCATTTTGGAGAACATATCCCAGAAGAGCTCAGTGATCTCAGCTTCAGCAGGCTCCTTTGTTTCCTCAGGTGTCTCCATGGTGGCAATGTCTCAAGTTAGTTTCTCACATCGGGTCACTAGGACACCTCAGGCACCATCATCATGGCAGGTTTTGTGCTGCTTGAGAAGCTTTTCTTTCCTTTTTCCATTTTTAAATTTATTTTCTTTCCATTTTATCATTTTTTATTTTCTTTTGATTTTTTCATTATTTTATTTTATTTTAAGTTCCGGGATACATGTGCAGGATGTGCAGGCTTGTTCCATAGGTAAAAATGTACCACGATAGTTTACTGTACCTTTCAACTCATCATCAAGGTATCAAGCCCAACACACATTAGCTATTTTTTCTAATGCTCTCCATCCCCATGCCTGCCCTCCACTGACAGTGTGTGTTCTCAATGTTCCATGTGTCCATGCGTTCTCAATGTTCAGCTCATACTTATAGGTGAGAACATGTGGTGTTTGGTTTACTGTACCTGCATTAGTTTGCTGAAAATAATGGCTTCCAGCTCCATTCATGTCTCTGCAAAGGACATAATCTCATTTCATTTTATGGGTGCACGGTATTCCATGGTGTATATATAACACATTTTCTTTATCCAGTCTATCATTGATGAGCATTTAGGTTAATTTTATGTTTTTGCTATTGTGAAAAGTGCTGCAATGAACATACGTGTGCGTGTATCTTTATAATAGAATGACTTATATTCCTTTGGGTATATACCCAGTAATAAAATTGCTGGGTCACATGAAATGGTATTTCTGTCTCTAGGCTTTGAGGAATCACCACACTGTCTTCCACAATGGTTGAACTAATTTACATTCTCACCAACAGTGAAAAAGTGTTTTTATTTATCCACAGCCTCACCAGTATCTATTGTTTCTTGACTTTTTACTAATCACCTTTCTGACTGGCATGAGATGTCATCTCATTTTGGTTTTGTATTTGCATTTCTCTAATGATCAGTGATGTTGAACTTTTTTTCATATGTTTGTTGCCTACATAAATGTCTTCTTTTGAGAAGTGTCTGTTCATGTCCTTTGCGCACATTTTGATGGGGTTGTTTTATTTTTTATGGTACATTTGTTTAAGTTCCTTGGAGATTCTGGATATCATACCTTTGTCAGATGGATAGATTGCCAAATTTTTCTTCCATTCTGTAGGTTGCCTGTTCACTCTGATGATAGTTTCTTTTGCTGCACAGAAGCTCTTTAGTTTAATCAGATCCCATTTGCCAATTTTTTGTTTGTTGCAGTTCCTTTTGATATTTTTGTCATAAAATCTTTGCCCATGCCTATATCTTAAATGATATTGCCTAGATTTTCTTCTAGGATTTTTAGAGTTTGGGGTTTCACAGTTAAGACTTTAATACATGTTGAGTTGATTTTTGTATACGGTGTAAGAAAGAGGTCCAGTTTTAATTTTCTGCATATGACTAGCCAGTTCTCCTAACATCATTTAATAAATAGGGAATCCTTTTTCATTGGTTGTTTTTGTCAGATTTACCAAAAATTAGATGTTTATAGATGTGTAGTCTTATTTCCGAGTTCTCTATTCTGTTCTGTTGGTCAATGTGTCTGTTTTTGTACCAGTAGCATTACTGTAGCCTTGTAGTACAGTTTGAAGTTGAGTAGTATGATACTTCCAGCTGTGTTATTTTTGCTTAGGATGATTTTAGCTATTTGGGCTCTCCTTTGGTTTCATATGAATTTTAATGTAGTTTTTTCTAATTTTGTGAAGAATGTCAATGGTATTTTAATGGGAATAGCATTGAATCTGTAAATTATTTTGGGCAGTATAGCAATTTTCACTTCACAATATTGATGCTTCCTATTTATGAACATGGAATGTTTTTCCATTTGTTTGTGTCCTCTCTCATTTCCTTGAGAAGTGATTTGTAGTTCTCTTTTAAGAGGTCCTTCACTTTCCTTGTTAGCTGTATTCCTGAGTATGTTATTCTCTTTGTAGCAATTGTGAATGGAAATTAATCCACAATTTGGCTCTCTGCTTGTCTATTGTTGGTGATAGGAATGCTTCTGATTTTTGCACATTGATTTGAATCCTGAGACTTTGCTGAAGTTTCTTATCAGCTTAGGAATTTTTTAATCTGAGAAAATGGAATTTTCTAGATATGGGATCATGTCATCTGCAAAAAGAGACAATTTGACTTCCTCTCTTCCTATTTGAATATGCTTTATTTCTTTCTCTTGCCTGATTGCCCTCGCTAGAACTTCCAATACTATGTTGAATAGGCATGGTGAGAGAGGGCATCCTTGTCTTATTTCGTTTTTTAAGGAGAATGCTTCCAACTTTTGCCTGATCAGGATGATATTGGCTGTAGGTTTATCATAAATTGTTCTAATTATTTTGACATATGTTTCATCAATACCTAGCTTATTAAGAATTTTCAACATGAAAGTGTGTTGAACTGTACCGAGGGCCTTTTCTCCATCTATTGAGATAATCATGTGGTTTTTGTCTTTAGTTCTGTTTATGTTATTAATTATACTTATTGATTTGCATTTGTTGGAACCAACCATGCATCCAGGACACAAAGATGATTTCATTGTGGTGTATAAGCTTTTTTGATGTGCTTCTGAATTTGGTTTGCCAGTATTTTATTGAGGATTTTTGCATCATGTTCATCAGGGATATTGGCCTAAAGTTTTCTTTTTTCTTGTATCTCTGTCAGGTTTTGTATCAGCATGATGCTGGCCTCATAAAAAGAGTTAGGGAAGAGTCCCTCATTTTCAGTTGCTTGAAATAGTTTCAGAAGAAATAGTACAAGCTCCTCTTTGTACCTCTTGTAGAATTCAGCTGTAAATTTATCTGGTCCTGGACTTTTTTTGATTGTTAAGCTATTTATTACTGCCTCAATTTCAGAACCTGTTATTGGTCTATTCAGGGATTCAACTTCTTCCTGGTTCAGTCTTAGGAGGATGTATGTGTCCAGGAATTTATCCATTTCTTCTAGATTTTCTAGTAAATTTGCATAGTGTTGTGTATAGTATTCTCTGATGGCTGCTTGTATTTCTTCAGGGTCATTAGTGATATCTTCTTTATCATTTTTCATTGTTTCTAATTTGTTCTCTCTTTTATTCTTTATTAGTCTAAGTAGTGGTCTATTTTATCACTTTTTCAAGAAAAAAAAAAAGACAGCTTCAGGATTCGGTGATTTTTTGAAGGGTTTTATGTGTCTCTGTCTCCTTCAGTTCTACTATGGTCTTGGTTATTTCTTGTCTTCCATACCCTTGGGGTTTGTTTGCTCTCAGTTCTCTAGCTCTTTTAGTTGTGATGTTAGAATGTATATTTGAGATATTTCTAACTTGTTGATGTGGGCATTTAGTGTTATAAATTTCCCTCTTAACAGTGCTTTGGCTGTGTCCTGGAGATTCTGGTACTTTGTCTCTTTGTTCTCATTGGTTTTAAAAAACTTCTTGATTCAGCCTTAATTTCATTATTTACCCCGGAGTCATTCAGGAGCACGTTGCTCAATTTTCAGATAGTAGTTAATTTTGAGTGGGGTTTCTAATACTGAGTTCTAATTTGATTGCACTGTGGTCTGAGAGACTGTTATGATTTCAGTTTGGCTGCATTTGCTGAAGAGCATTTTACTTCCAATTATGTGACCAATTTTAGAGTAAGTGTCATTTGATGTCAAGATGAATGTATACTCTGTTATTTTTGGGTGGAGAGTTCTGTAGATATTTATCATGTCCACTTCACCAAGAGCTGAGTTCTTGTCATGAATATTCTTGTTAATTTTCTGTCTCAATGAGCTGTCTAATGTTGAGAGTGCAGTGTTAAATCTCCCATTATTATTGTGTGGCAGTCTGAGCCTCTTTGTGGGTCTATAAGAACTTGTTTTAAGAACCTGGGTGCTTCCATATTGGGTGCATATATATTTAGGATAGTTAGATTTTCTTGTTGAATTGACCCCTTTACCATTATGTAATGCCCTTCTTTGTCTCTTTTGATCTTTGTTGATTTACAGTCTGTTTTGTCATAAACTGGGATTGCAACCCCTGCTTTTTTCTGCTTTCTATTTGTGGTTGTATTTTTCTTTTTCCCTTTCTGTTGAGCTTATTTGTGTCTTTGCACATGAGATGAGTCTCTTGAATACAGCACACCAATAGGTCTCCACTCTTTATTCAGTTTGCTATTTTGTGTCTTTTAATTGGGGTATTTAGCCCACATACATTTAAGGTTAATATTGTTACGTGTGAATTTGATTATGTCACCATGATGCTAGCTGGTTATTTTGCAGCCTTGTTAATTTAATGCTTTGTAGTGTCATTGGTCTGTGTACTGCAGTGTTTGTTTGTTGTTGTTGTTGTTGTTGTTGTTGTTGTTGTTGTTTTCAGTGACTGGCAAAGATTTTTCCTTTTCATAGTTAGTGGTCCCTTCAGGAACTCCTGGAAAGCAGGCCTGGTGGTAACAAATTCCCTCTCAGCATTTGGTTGTCTGAAAAGAATTTTATTTCTCCTTTGCTTATGAAGCTTAGTTTGGCCAGATATGAAACTCTGGTTTGAAAATTATTTTCTTTAAGAATGTTGAATATTGGTTCCCAATCTCTTCTGGCTTGTAGAATTTCCACTGAGAGGTCTGCTCTTATTCTGATGGGCTTCCATTTGTAGGTTACTGCCCTTTCTTTCTGACTGCCCTTAACAATTTCTTTCTTCATTTCGAACTTGGATAGTATGATGATTATGTGACTTGGAGTTGATCATCTCACAGAATATCTTACTGGAGTTCTACGGGTTTCCTGAATTTTAATGTTGGCTCATCTTGTTAGGCTGGGGAAGATGATATCCTGAAATATGTTTTGGATGATATCCTGAAGTAGGTTTGTTAACTTTGTTTCATTCTCACTGTTTCTTTCCAGCATCCCAATCAGTCATAGGTTCAGTCTTTTTACATAATCCCATATTTCTTGGAGGTTTTGATTGTTCTTTTTAATTCTTTTTTCTCTAGTCTTGTCTGCCTGTCTTAATTTTGGCAATAATGGCTTCAAACTCTGAAATTCTTTCCTCCACTTGGTCTACTTGTCTATTGATACTTGTGGTTGCATCGTAAAGTTCTCTTGTTTTGTTTTTCAGCTTCATCTGGTCATTTATGTACCTCTCTCAACTGGTTATTCTAGTTAACAGCTCCTTTAGTATTTTATTATGGTTTTTAGCTTCTTTGCATTGGATTAGAACATGTTCATTTAGCTCAGCGAAATTTGTTATTACACACCTTCCGAAGCCTACTTCTGTCAGTTCATCCATCTCAGCCTCAGCTCAGTCCTGTGCCCTTCCTGGAATGGTGTTGTGATCATCTGAAGGAGAAGAGGCACTCTGGCAATTACAGTTTTCAGCATTCTTTCATTGATTCTTTCTCATCTTCATAACTTTGTCTACCTTCAATCTTTGAGGCTGCTGACCTTTGGATGGGGTTTTATGGGAACTTTTCATTGATGCTGTTGTTGTTGCTTTCCGTTTGTTTTTCTTTTAATAGTCAGGCCTCTCTTCCATAGGGCTGCTGTGGGATGTGCTGGGGGACCACTTTACACCCTATTAACCTGGGTCCCTCCTGAAACTGGTGATGTCACCAGTGGAGGCTGCAGAACAGCAAAGATGGCTGCATGCTTCTTTCTCTGGGAGCTCTGTCTCAGAGGGGCACCAACCTGATGCCTGCAGGAATGTTCGTGTATTAGGTGTATGTTGACCCCTCTTGGGACATCTCACTGAGTCAGGAGGCATGGTATCAGGGACCCACTTAATGAAGCACTCTGGCTATCCATTGTTGGAGGGTTTGTGTTGCACTGGGGGGACTCCCACTTGTCTGGACTGCCCAGATTTCTCAGAGCCAACAGGAGAAAAGATTAAGTCTGCTGATTGATGGAGATTATGGCCACCCCTCCCTCTAGGGGTTCCCATTTCCAGGGAGATCAGAGTTTTGTCTGTAAACTCCTGGCTGGAGTTGCTAAAATTCCTGCAGGGAGACCCTGCCTGCTGAGGAGGGATGGGTCCAAGTTCACCCTAAGAAAGCAGTCTGGACACAATCTGCCACAGCCACTGCGCTGGACTGTGGGAATTCCTCCTGGTTCCAAACTGCCCAGTGTCCCCAGCACCAGCAGGGGAAAACTGCAGACTGGAGCTGAGCTGCAGTGATGGCTGCTGCCACTCCCCTTAGGAACTCATCTTAGGAAGTAGGCAGCTGCAGTGGTGGTGGCTGCCCCTCCTTTCAGAAGCTCAGTGGTCTTAGGCAGCAGGCAGCCACAGTGATGGCAGCCACTCCTCACCAAAGGAGCTCAATCATCTTAGGCAGCAGGCAGCTTCAGTGATGGTGGCTGCTTCTGCCCCCATGAGCTTGGTAGTCTTAGGCAATCTCCGGTAGAGCAGCTGCTGAGAATCTGCACAGCTCTGTGCTTAAGGCCCAAGGCCCTGGTGGTATGGGCTTACAAGGGGATCTCCTGATCCATGGTGTATACAGATCCATGGAAAACATGTGGCTTCCTGGGCAAGGTAGCACAATCACTCAGTGCCTCCCTTGGCGGGGAGTGAAAAAAGCATCTAAATGCCACATACGGTATGGTTTCATGTATTGTAAGTTAAAAAAAAAAGAAGAAGATATATACACATAGTGGTCAAACTATAAAGAAAAAAAGGCATAATTAATACAAAACTTAAGATAATGTTTATCATCATTGGCAAGAAAGGGCAGTACATTCTGGGTGAGTTATACAGAGGACTTTTGCACTACTAGCCATATTCTATTTCTTGCCCTAGGGTGGGTCCTTCTTGCAGGGGTGGGTCCTTCCCTTGCCCCGTGCAGCTCCCAGGTGGGCCATCATTCCACCCTGCTTTTTATCACTCTCTGTGGGTGATACCCACCACCTAATCAGTCTCAATAAAAGAACCTAGATACCTCAGTTGCCGGTGCAGGATTCACTTGCCACTTTTGTTCTTGGTGGGAGACTTTGACCACAGCTGTTTTTAGTCAGCCATCTTTGCCTCTTCCTTGGGAAACTTTTCTTAAACAAGACACTAAATATCCAAACCATAATGAAAAACAGTAACAAATTCAACTACGTTAAAATAAGAATTTATTGTCATCTAAAATTACCACAAAAAGATGAAAATAAATAAGTTACAACTGGGAGAATAATATTCAATGTATCCAGCCAGAGTATTAGTAACCAAAAACACAACACACTTCTAGAAGGCAATAAGAAAAAGATAAACGCTGGGATTGCATTGGGAGTTATACCTGATGTAAATGACAAGTTGATGGGTGCAGCACACCAACAAGGCACAAGTATACATATGTAACAAACCTGCACGTTATGCACATGTACCCTACAACTTAAAGTATAATAATGATAAATAAATTTAAAAAAAAAAAAGAAAAATCAGCAAAAAGCATGAATATGCTCTTGACAGAAGAGAAAATAAAAATGATACATAAATATATACAAATATATACAATATCATTGGTTATGAGGAAATTGAAAAGTGAGTTCCTGAGATAACCTTTTACCAAAATCAGATGCGAAAAAAATCAAAAGTTTTGTAAACCAAGTTTTGGTGAAGATGTAGTACAATGGGAACTCTCACACATTGCTGAAGAGAATTTAAATTGGTAACCACTTCCAAAACTTACTATTTGTATCACCCAGAATAGTCAAGCATTTGCATTCTCTTTCGTCCAACAATTCCCCTTAAATTAATTCTTGCATATTTGCTCCCAGGAAACATATACAGGAATGTTTCAGCGGCACTGTTTGTAATATTAAATATAAGGAAAAAACCCAAATGTCCATCAACAGTAGAATGGATAAATACATTAATGTATAAAGATAGAAAAGTACACAGCCTGAAAAAATGAATAAACTACAGCTGTATTGAGTGACATGTATGAGTCTCCAGAAAATAATGTTGAGTGAAAAACTCATCTAAAAACCACATACAGTATGGTTTCATGTATTGTAAGTTAACAAAAAAAAAAAGATATATACACACAGTGGTCAAACTATAAAAAAAAAGGCATAATTAATACAAAACTTAAGAGAGTGTTTATCACCATTGGCAAGAAAGGACAGTGCATTCTGGGTGGGTTATATGGAGGACTTTTGCAATACTAGCCATATTCTATTTCTTGCCCTAGGTAGTAAGTATAGAGATGTTGACTTTATTATTCTTTAAACTGTACATATATTATAGATAATTTTATGATGTATGTTTAATGCACAATAAAAATAGAAAAAGGTATACTACAGAATTAAGGTATTGAAATACTGTATCAGAAAACAACTGAACAAATGAATAATACATAGTAAAATTAAAAGGGATGAGCAATACTGTATTAAATGATGATAGACATAAAGCCAATAGTTCGGAGTCCATTAATAGTGTAAAATTAAAATTTAAAAGCATCATTTTTATTAAAACATGCTTTTCTCCTTATTTAAAAATGAATTGTAATAGTAATAAGAAAATGGCACAGCTAACACTTACATTAATATTTCCAGTGATCCTTCAGCCACTCTACTAGTAAAAGCAAGCAAATGAAAAAACCACTGATCCAATCAGATTTCATAAATTTGAACATGAATTTCAAAATTATCAAGACAGGTGTATGAACAGTAAAAATTAATATCTAAGCATCCATTAACAGTCAACTGTGTATTTGTTTGTTCTCACACTGCTATAAAAAAATACATGAGATTGGTAAATTTATCAAGAAAATAGGTTTAATTGGACTCAGGGTTCCACAGGCTGTACAGGAAGCATGGCAGCATTTGCTTCTGGGGAGGCCTCAGGGAACTCGTATTCATGGTGGAGGACAAGTGGGAACAAGCATCTTTCGTGGCAGGAGTAGAACCGAGAGTTGGGAGGTGCTACACACTTTTAAACAACCAGATCTCATGATAACTCACTCACTCATTGTCACAAGAACAGCAAGAGGCGGATGGTGCTAACCCATTCATCAGAACTCTGCCCTCATGATCCAATCTTCCACCAGGCCCCACCTTCAACACTGGGTGTTACAGTTCAACAAAAGTTTTGGTTTGGGTGGGGACACAGATCCAAAATGTATCACGTTGTCTTTAGTCTTTCTAAAATAAATACTAAGCTGCTGAAACAAATTGAATATATAATCAGAGCTTTGGATGGTCATACCAAATGTTATACCAAGATCTTAAAAAAGCATATTCAATCACATTGCTACATCTAGATAATTTTTCAGTGAGAGTAAAAAGTTTTATTTTGCCATCAATAAATATACATTTAAAATTTCAATAATGTCATTTTCATCATCCTGTAATTAAACATGTCATATTTTGTGTACATTATTACAATGTTTATAATGCTCATACCATGATATAAAATTTATAAATGAATAAATATGTATGAGAATGCCTGTTCAAAAATGATTCACTGAAAGGGATGCATAATTGCAGCATCAACATGTGTGACGACCACCACTGTAGTCAGCATTAAGGTACTAAAAGTGATGTAAACTCTCAGTGTGTCATGATTAGTTGTGAGGTACTTGAAAAATAATTCTATTTATTTATTTCTTAAATTTACATTTAGTTTTGAGTTTATTATTTTAAATGTCATAAATCTGAATGATGAAGTACCATTTTTTGTTCAGTTTTGAAGAAGCTTTTAATTCAAGTTCAGATGCAAACATTTATGCATTTTATTTTAAATCTTTCTTTAGAACTGTTATTGTTTTGTATTATTGTAGTTATATTGTAGTCTTAAAAATGAAATAGGAATTTGGGGGTGGAGCAAGATGGCCGAATAGGAACAGCTCCAGTCTCCAACTCCCAGCGCGAGCGACACAGAAGACCAGTGATTTCTGCATTTTCAACTGAGGTACTGGGTTCATCTCACTAGGGAGTGCCGGACAATCAGTGCTGGTCAGCTGTTGCAGCCCGACCAGCAAGAGCTGAAGCAGGGCGAGGCATCGCCTCACCTAGGAAGTGCAAGGGGAAAGGGAATCTCTTTTCCTAGCCAGGGGAACTGAGACACACAACACCTGGAAAATCGGGTAACTCCCACCCCAATACTGCGCTTTAAGCAAACAGGCACACCAGGAGATCATATCCCACACCTGGCCGGGAGGGTCCCACGCCCACGCGCCTCCCTTATTGCTAGCACAGCAGTCTGCGATCTAACCGAAAGGCAACAGCGAGGCTAGGGAAGCGGCGCCCGCCATTGCTAAGCCTTAAGTAGGTAAACAAAGCCGCTGGGAAGCTCGAACTGGGTGGAGCTCACAGCAGCTCAAGGAAACCTGCCTGTCTCTGTAGACTCCACCTCTGGGGACAGGGCACAGCTAAACAACAACTAAAGCAGCAGAAACCTCTGCAGACACAAATGACTCTGTCTGACAGCTTTGAAGAGTGCAGTGGATCTCCCAACACGGAAGTTGAGATCTGAGAAGGGACAGACTGCCTGCTCAAGTGGGTCCCTGACCCCTGAGTAGCCTAACTGGGAGACATTCCCCACTAGGGGCAGTCTGACACCCCACACCTCACAGGGTGGAGTACACCCCTGAGAGGAAGCCTCCAAAGAAAGAATCAGACAGGTACACTCGCTGTTCAGCAATATTCTATCTTCTGCAGCCTCTGCTGCTGACACCCAGACAAACAGGGTCTGGAGTGGACTTCAAGCTATCTCCAACAGACCTACAGCTGAGGGTCCTGACTGTTAGAAGGAAAACTATCAAACAGGAAGGACACCTACACCAAAACCCCATCATTACGTCACCATCATCGTCAAAGACCAGAGGCAGATAAAACCACAAAGATGGGGAAAATGCAAGACAGAAAAGCTGGAAATTCAAAAAATAAGAGTGCATCTCACCCAGCAAAGGAGCGCAGCTCATTGCCAGCAACAGATCAAAGCTTGATGGAGAATGACTTTGACGAGATGAGAGAAGAAGGCTTCAGTCCATCAAACTTCTCAGAGCTAAAGGAGGAATTACGTACCCAGCACAAAGAAACTAAAAATCTTGAAAAAAAAGTGGAACAAACGATGGCTAGAGTAATTAATGTAGAGAAGGTCATAAACGAAATGAAAGAGATGAAAGCCATGACACGAGAAACACGTGACAAATGCACAAGCTTCAGTAACCGAGTCGATCAACTGGAAGAAAGAGTATCAGCGATTGAGGATCAAATGAATGAAATGAAGCGAGAAGAGAAACCAAAAGAAAAAAGAAGAAAAAGAAATGAACAAAGCCTTCAAGAAGTATGGGATTATGAAAAAAGGACCAAATCTACGTCTGATTGGGGTGCCTAAAAGTGAGGGGGAAAATGGAACAAAGTTGGAAAACACTCTGCAGGATATCATCCAGGAGAACTTCCCCAACCTAGTAGGGCAGGCCAACATTCAAATCCAGGAAATACAAAGAACGCCACAAATATACTCCTTGAGAAGAGCAACTCCAAGACACATAATTGTCAGATTCACCAAAGTTGAAATGAAGGAAAAAATCTTAAGGGCATCTAGAGAGAAAGGTCGGGTTACCCACAAAGAGAAGCCCATCAGACTAACAGCAGATCTCTCGGCAGAAACTCTACAAGCCAGAAGAGAGTGGGGGCCAATATTCAACATTCTTAAAGAAAAGAATTTTCAAACTAGAATTTCATATTCAGCCAAACTAAGTTTCATAAGTGAAGGAGAAATAAAATCCTTTACAGATAAGCAAATGCTTAGAGATTTTGTCACCACTAGGCCTGCCTTACAAGAGACCCTAAAGGAAGCACTAAACATGGAAAGGAACAACCGGTACCAGCCATTGCAAAACCATGCCAAAATGTAAAGACCATCGAGGCTAGGAAGAAACTGCATCAACTATCGAGCAAAATAACCAGTTAATATCATAATGGCAGGATCAAGGTCACACATAACAATATTAACCTTAAATGTAAATGGACTAAATACTCCAATTAAAAGACACAGACTTGCAAATTGGATAAAGAGTCAAGACTCATCAGTCTGCTGTAATCAGGAGACCCATCTCACATGCAGAGACATACATAGGCTCAAAATAAAGGGATGGAGGAGGATTTACCAAGCAAATGGAGAACAAAAAAAAGCAGGGGTTGCAATACTAGTCTCTGATAAAACAGACTTTAAACCATCAAAGATCAAAAGAGACGAAGAAGGCCATTCCAGAATGGTAAAGGGATCAATTCAACAGGAAGAGCTAACTATCCTAAATATATATGCACCCAATACAGGAGCACCCAGATTCATAAAGCAAGTCCTTAGAGACTTACAAAGAGACTTAGACTCCCATACAATAATAATGGGAGAATTCAACACTTCACTGTCAACATTAGACAGATCAACGAGACAGAAAGTTAACAAGGATATCCAGGAATTGAACTCATCTCTGCAGCAAGTAGACCTAATAGACATCTATAGAACTCTCCACTCCAAATCAACAGAATATACATACTTCTCAGCACCACATCGCACTTATTCCAAAATTGACCACATAATTGGAAGTAAAGCACTCCTCAGCAAATGTACAAGAACAGAAATTTTAACAAACTGTCACTCAGACCACAGTGCAATCAAACTAGAACTCAGGACTAAGAAACTCAATCAAAACCGCTCAACTACATGGAAACTGAACAACCTGCTCCTGAATGACTACTGGGTACATAACAAAATGAAGGCAGAAATAAAGATGTTCTTTGAAACCAATGAGAACAAAGATACAACATACCAGAATCTCTGGGACACATTTAAAGGAGTGTGTAGAGGGAAATTTATAGCACTAAATGCACACAAAAGAAAGCTGGAAAGATCTAAAATTGACACTCTAACATCACAATTAAAAGAACTAGAGAAGCAAGAGCAAACACATTCGAAAGCTAGCAGAAGGCAAGAAATAACTAAGATCAGAGCAGAACTGAAGGAGATAGAGACACAAAAAACTCTCCAAAAAATCAATGAATCCAGGAGTTGGTTTTTTGAAAAGATCAACAAAATTGATAGACCACTAGCAAGACTAATAAAGAAGAAAAGAGAGAAGAATCAAATAGATGCAATAAAAAATGATAAAGGGGATATCACCACCGACCCCACAGAAATACAAACTCCCATCAGAGAATACTATAAACAACTCTACGCAAATAAACTAGAAAATCTAGAAGAAATGGATAATTTCCTGGACACTTACACTCTTCCAAGCCTAAACCAGGAAGAAGTTGAATCCCTGAATAGACCAATAGCAGGCTCTGAAATTGAGGCAATAATTAATAGCCTACCAACCAAAAAAAGTCCAGGACCAGATGGATTCACAGCTGAATTCTACCAGAGGTACAAGGAGGAGCTGGTACCATTCCTTCTGAAACTATTCCACTCAATAGAAAAAGAGGGAATCCTCCCTAACTCATTTTATGAGGCCAACATCATCCTGAATACCAAAGCCTGGCAGAGACAAAACAAAAAAAGAGAATTTTAGACCAACATCCCTGATGAACAACGATGCAAAAAACCTCATAAAATACAGGCAAACCGGATTCAGCAGCACATCAAAAAGCTTATCCACCATGATCAAGTGGGCTTCATCCCTGGGATGAACATTCGCAAATCAATAAACATAATCCAGCATATAAACAGAACCAAAGACAAGAACCACATGATTATCTCAATAGATGCAGAAAAGGCTTTTGACAAAATTCAACAGCCCTTCATGCTAAAAACGCTCAATAAATTCGGTATTGATGGAACGTACCTCAAAAAAAATAAGAGCTATTTATGACAAACCCACAGCCATTATCATACTGAATGGGCAAAAACTGGAAAAATTCCCTTTGAAAACTGGCACAAGACAGGGAGGCCCTCTCTCACCACTCCTATTCAACATAGTGTTGGAAGTTCTGGCTTGGGCAATCAGGCAAGAGAAAGAAATAAAGGGTATTCAGTTAGGAAAAGAAGAAGTCAAATTGTCTCTCTTTGCAGAGGACATGATTGTATATTCAGAAAATCCCATTGTCTCAGCCCAAAATCTCCTTAAGCTGATAAGCAACTTCAGCAAAGTCTCAGGATACAAAATGAATGTGCAAAAATCACAAGCATTCTTATACACCAGTAACAGACAAACAGAGAGCCAAATCATGAATGAACTTCCATTCACAATTGCTTCAAAGAGAATCAAACACCTAGGAATCCAACTTACAAGGGATGTAAAGGACCTCTTCAAGGAGAACTACAAACCACTGCTCAGTGAAATAAAAGAGGACACAAACAAATGGAAGAACATACCATGCTCATGGATAGGAAGAATCAATATCGTGAAAATGGCAATACTGCCCAAGGTCATTTATAGATTCAATGCCATCCCCATCAAGCTACCAATGAATTTCTTCACAGAATTGGAAAAAACTGCTTTAAAGTTCATATGGAACCAAAAAAGAGCCCACATCTGCAAGACAATCCTAAGTCAAAAGAACAAAGCTGGAGGTATCACGCTACCTGACTTCAAACTATACTACAAGGCTCCGGTAACCAAAACAGCATGGTACTGGTACCAAAACAGAGATATAGACCAATGGAACAGAACAGAGTCCTCAGAAATAATACCACACCTCTACAGCCATCTGATCTTTGACAAACCGGAGAGAAAAAAGAAATGGGGAAAGGATTCCCTATTTAATAAATGGTGCTGGGAAAATTGGCTAGCCATAAGTAGAAATCTGAAACTGGATCCTTTCCTTACTCCTTATACGAAAATTAATTCAAGATGGATTAGAGACTTAAATGTTAGACCTATAGTACCATTCAGGACATAGGCATGGGCAAAGACTTCATGTCTAAAACACCAAACGCAATAGCAGCAAAAGCCAAAATTGACAAATGGGATCTCATTAAACTAAAGAGCTTCTGCACAGCAAAAGAAACTACCATCAGAGTGAACAGGCAACCTACAGAATGGGAGAAAATTTCTGCAATCTACTCATCTGACAAAGGGCTAATATCTAGAACCTACAAAGAACCCAAACAAATTTACAAGAAAAAAACAAACAACCCCAGCAAAAAGTGGGCAAAGGATATGAACAGACATTTCTCAAAAGAAGATATTCATACAGCCAACAGACACATGGAAAAATGCTCATCATCACTGGCCATCAGAGAAATGCAAATCAAAACCACAATGAGATACCATCTCACACCAGTTAGAATGGCAATCATTAAAAAGTCAGGAAACAACTGGTACTGGAGAGGATGTGGAGAAATAGGAACACTTTTACACTGTTGGTGGGATTGTAAACTAGTTCAACCATTATGGAAAACAGTAAGGCGATTCCTGAAGGATCTAGAACTAGATGTACCATATGACGCAGCCATCCCATTACTTGGTATATACCCAAAGGATTATAAGTCATGCTGCTATAAAGACACATGCACATGTATGTTTATTGCGGCACTATTCACAATAACAAAGACTTGGAATCAACCCAAATGTCCATCAGTGACAGACTGGATTAAGAAAATGTGGCACATATACACCATGGAATACTATGCAGCCATAAAAAAGGATGAGTTTGTGTCCTTTGTAGGGACATGGATGCAGCTGGAAACCATCATTCTTAGCAAACTATCACAAGAACAGAAAACCAAACACCGCATGTTCTCACTCATAGGTGGGAACTGAACAATGAGATCACTTGGACTCGGGAAGGGGAACATCACACTCCGGGGCCTATCATGGGGAGGGGGGACATGGGAGGGATTGCACTGGGAGTTATACCTGATGTAAATGACGAGTTGATGGGTGCTGACTAGTTGACGGGTTCAGCACACCAACATGGCACAAGTATACATATGTAACAAACCTGCACGTTATGCACGTGTACCCTAGAACTTAAAGTATAATAATAATAATAAAATAAATAAATAAAAAATAACTAACAGTGAACAAAAAAAAAAAAAGAAAGTTCACTTCCCTCACACTTTCAAAGCATCAATGAGGAGAAAATCTTTTAAAAATGTTACTCATCTTATTTAATCCATTTCTAATTACAAGGGCTAGTATTAAATTTTTAGGTTGCGGCACAACAACTAATTTATAGTAAGGCAGGTGTCAGCTTACTATTCTCCATAGCATAAAACTACAGGATAGTAGGAGAAACCAAGCAAATTTTTGGGAGTATAAATTAAGGCCTGACCTCAAAACTTCCACTTACAAAATTGGAACTACCATTGCTTGTGGCAAGTTCTTATTTTTTTAATTATATAGATGTATATAAAATGCAATTCAGTGTGAGGCAGAAATGCAGATAACTTTGGAGTAAATGTTCAGTCTAATGCAAAACAGATGATAAGTGTAAGTATTACTTAAACTCCTGATTCAAAGACATTAATATATTAATTAGGGAATAATTGCTGTATACACCAGACTAATACTATTCCTCAAGAGCACATCAAAAGTTTAGCAAACAGTGGCTTCCTGCTCATAATCATCAATGCTCAGACACCCAGGAATCAAGCAGGAGGTGGTTATGTTGATGGAGTAAGTGCTAAGAGAACTAAAAATCAAACAGCAAAAAATTTATCTTCATTCTACCAAATATATAAGTTTCTAGTCAATCAAGTGTCCAGAAATTTCAATCTCTAATGCTGTTACTTAAAATGAGAATCATAACGGATACCAAAATAAGAAAAAATAAAGACCTATTATTTGATGAGCACAATAGGATTACCATAATCAATAATAACTTAATTGCATGTTTTAGAGTAACTTAAACAATTTAACTGCATTGCTTGTAACACACAGGATAAATACCTTAGGAATGGATGAATACCTCATTCTCCATGATGTGTTTGACTTTGCAAACTTGTATCAAAACATCTTATGTACCTAGTAAATATATACACCTACTGTGTACCCACAAAGATATTAAAAATATTAGGAATAATAAAATAAAATGAGAATCTAACATTCAAAAGAAGGGTTGACTGATACAGTTATACAGCTATCTATTCTAATAACTTAGCATTCCCATGTACTTTAAAAATTCCTTTGAGTTATTAGCATATAAGAGAGACAAGATCTAACTCTTTTCAAACTCACTAAATACAGAACAAAGGTAATGAGATTTTCTCGAGAGGAAGAAAAAGTGAGGAATAAAAATGATTCTGCTCTGAACAGGTGAATTATGTAGGTCATCTGTAAATTAAGAAGAAAGGTGAACTACAATACCCTTGTCTGAAATCAACACATTACGTTACTCTAATTAGATAATTTCCAAGATCTGTTGCAGATTAAGCAATTTATGATTAAAACTTGATGAAGAATAAGTGTCCCCTAGAAGGTTTCCCTAGGTCTTTTGTATTACACTAACTTCCTTGCAAGTCCCAATACAAAGAACAGTAAGCTTACTCAGAACTCAACATAGCAAGATCAAAAACTAGGTACTAAATTAGCAAGAAAACTTGCTCATTTGACCATCTAGCAGATTCCTTTTTCCAAAATAATCATGTGATCTTGTGTAAAATATTTACCTCTCTGGACCTCAGTTTCTTTCTCTGAAAAAAGCAATGGGAGAGTGAACTAAATTATTTTTAACAATTCTTCTAATTTTATATTGTATGACTACAACTAAGGGAGACACAAATGGAAATAATTGGTTAGACTTTAACATATAAGCCTTAAAAAGTCATTTTAAAAAGCTACTGGAATCAAAGTAGGAGGGAAAAATTGAGATCAGTCAGGTGGATTCTGTGAAATAAAACTGTAAAGGTAAACTCCCAGAGAATTGGGAGAATCACTAGCTTGCAATATGTCTTTTCCAAACTCTCAGGTTGCTTTCCTCATGCTGATCCCACAGATACACATTTTACAAATCCACAAAGCTCATCAAACCCAGCTAGAAAGTGATTCTTGCTTACAGCTTTATATAAAAGCATAAAAAACGGTGCATTTTTTTGATAACATTACATAATAAATTTTAACTAATTAGGTGTAATTGAAGATGAAGTAGGAGAGCGACAGGAGAGGGCAGTTTGAACTAACATTTAGATATCTAAATTACTGACCAGATTTAAAACATGGAAGTTTGTTACTTTCAAGAGGATATAAAAACTTTCATTAACTTCACAACGCTCTTTTTTTATCAATCAAAATAAGCTGTGTCTTTCAGGTGCCACCTCTTCATTGTAAAGCCTTCTCTGATATCCCCCAGTCAGAAAGAATCATGTCTTTTTTTTATTCTTTCACAGTGTATAACTATCCACTGTTAAGTACTTATGACATTCTATAATATGGTACTGGAAAGTATTTATACTTGTGTCTCACTCACCAGATTGTAAATCCACTCTGTAGACTCTCTAGGTCAAGCAAAGTACCTTGTGAATATTGGGCATTAATTAGCAGATGTTAAATTGAATCAATCGGTAGAAATAAATCAGTTGATACATGTTTACAAGAATAGACAATCAGGAGATTTAAGTGAGCAAGTTAATTCTGTGTAACAATCCCAGCAGCTTTTAACATGGTCAAGGATGCCTGAAAATAGCTTTTTTTTCTTAACTTTTATCTGTTCCTTTCTGTCCACCTCTGCCAATCTTGTTCATATAATAAATTTTCAGGATGAAGAGAAAGTTTGTCAAGAAAAGATACACTTTTCCAGAACCTCTGTCCATAATCATAAGTTTTGAATGAGCTCAAACTGAAGATTACACTATATAACACAGATAGTCTCAGAATGAGCCATGTAATAACTAATATCTACCTCACATGCTCTCAAGAAATGTGGAGTGCTTTGAAAACCTGTAGCTATTTCTTTAACGTTTATAGTTTTTTTATGATATCCTAAGATACAGTTAGTTTCAATAACCATATCGATTTTATAATAACACTAATAGCACCAGACGGATTCACAGCCGAATTCTACTAGAGGTCAAAGAAGATCTAGTATCATTCCTACTGAAACTATTCCAAAAAGTTGCTTTATTACTTGCTTTTAATCTTTTGGGTATCCATCTTATGATATTAGATTTAAGGTAACCATGAGGCTTCCAAATACAATCTTACAACTCATTCAGCTGTAAGCTGATAGTAACTTAACACTGTTTGCATAAAGAAACAAAGAAGAGGCCTGGTGCTGTGGCTCACGCCTGTAATCCCAGCACTTTGGGAGGCCGAGGCTGGTGGATCACGAGGTCAGGAGATTGAGAACATCATGGCTAACATGGTGAAACCCCATCTCTACTAAAAATACAAAAAATTAGCCGGATGTGGTGGTGGGAGCCTGTAGTCCCAGCTACTCGGGAGGCTGAGGCAGGAGAATGGCGTGAACCTCGGAGGGGGAGCTTGCAGTGAGCCGAGTGCACGCCACTGTACTCCAGCCTGGGAGACAGAGCGAGACTGTCTCAAAAAAAAAAAAAAAAAAAAAAAAAAAAAAAAAAGAAAGGAAAAGAAAAGAAAAAGAAAAAAAGAAAAGAAACAAAGAAGAAAAATAAAAACTAATAAAAATTCTATACCTTAACCTTTCCCTCTGCTTTTTTACTTTTCGTTGTTTCTATCTTACTGTACTTTCTGTTCCTTGAAAAGTCATTGTAGGCCAGGCGCGGTGGCTCACGCCTGTAATCCCAGCACTTTGGGAGGCCGAGGCGGGCGGATCACAAGGTCAGGAGATCGAGACCACGGTGAAACCCCGTCTCTATTAAAAATACAAAAAAAATTAGCCGGGCACGGTTGTGGGCGCCTGTAGTCCCAGCTGCTCGGGAGGCTGAGGCAGGAGAATGGCGTGAACCCAGGAGGCGGAGCTTGCAGTGAGCCGAGATCGTGCCACTGCACTCCAGCCTGGGTGACAGAGCGAGACTCCGTCTCAAAAAAAAAAAAAAAAGAAAAGTTGTTGTAGTTATTAATTTTCATTGGTTTATCATTTGATCTTTCTAACTGAGAGTAGTTTACATGGTATAATTACAGTTTCCTAATATTCTGTGCTTTTACTATTACCAGTGAGTTTTATATCTTCATATAAACATCTCTTTTTGATTCATTTTAAAAGTATTTGCTGATAGGAACAGCTCCAGTCTCCAACTCCCAGGGCGAAAGACACAGAAGACAGATAATTTCTGCATTTTCAACTGAGGTACTAGGTTCATCTCACTAGGGAGTGAGGGACAATCGGTGCTGGGCAGCTGCTGCAGCCCGACCAGCGAGAGCTGAAGCAGGGTGAGGCATCGCCTCACCTTGAAAGTGCAAGGGGGAAGGGAATCCCTTTTCCTAGCCTGGGGAACTGAGACACACAACAACTAGAAAATCGGGTAACTCCCACCTTAGCAAATGGGCACACCAGGAGATTATATCCCACACCTGGCCGGAAGGGTCCCATGCCGACAGAGCCTCCCTCATTGCTAGCACAGCAGTCTGCGATATCGCGGCAAGGCAGCAGTGAGGCTGGGGGAGGGGTGCCCGCCATTGCTGAGGCTTAACTAGGTAAACAAAGCAGCTGGGAAGCTCGAACTGGCTGGAGCTCACTGCAGCTCAAGGAGTCCTACCTGTCTCTGTAGACTCCACCTCTGGGGACAGGGCACAGCTAAACAACAACAACAACAACAACAAAGCAGCTGAAAACTCTGCAGATGCAAACGACTCTGTCTGACAGCTTTGAAGAGAGCAGTGAATCTCCCAACACGGAGGTTGAGATCTGAGAATGGACAGACTGTCTGCTAAAGTGGGTCCCTGAGCCCTGAGTAGCCTAACTGGGAGACATCCCCCACTAGGGGCAGACCAACACCCCACACCTCACACGTGGAGTACACCTCTGAGAGGAAGCTTCCAAAGCAAGAATCAGAGAGGTACACTCGCTGTTCAGCAATATTCTATCTTCTGCAGCCTCTGCTGCTGATACCCAGGCAAACAGGGTCTGGAGTGGACCTCAAGCAATCTACAACAGACCTACAGCTGAGGATCCTGACCGTTAAAGGAAAACTAACAACAGGAAGGACACCCACACCAAAACCCCATCAGGACGTCACCATCATCAAAGACCAGAGGCAGATAAAACCACAAAGATGGGGAAAAAGCAGGGCAGAAAAGCTGGAAATTCCAAAAATCAGAGTGCATCTCCCCCTCCAAAGGCACGCAGCTCATCGCCACCAATGGATCAAAGCTGGACGGAGCATGACTTTGACGAGATGAGAGAAGAAGACTCCAGTCCATCAAACTTCTCAGAGCTAAAGGAGGAATTACGTACCCAGTGCAAAGAAACTAAAAATCTTGATAAAAGAGTGGAAGAATTGATAACTAGAATAATTAAGGCAGAGAAGGCCATAAATGAACTGACAGAGATAAAAACCATGACACGAGAAATATGTGACAAATGCACGAGCTTTAGTAACCGACTCGATCAACTGGAAGAAAGAGTATCAGCGATTGAGGATCAAATGAATGAAATGAAGTGAGAAGAGAAGTCTAAAGAAAAAAGAGGAAAAAGAAATGAACAAAGCCTTCAAGAAGTATGGGATTATGAGAAAAGATCAAATCTACATCTGATTGGGGTGCCTGAAAGTGAGGGGGAAAATGGAACCAAGTTGGAAAACACTCTGCAGGATATCATCCAGGAGAACTTCCCCAACCTAGTAGGGCAGGCCAACATTCAAATTCGGGAAATACAGAGAATGCCACAAAGATACTCCTCGAGAAGAGCAACTCCAAGACACGGAATTCTCAGATTCATCAAAGTTGAAATGAAGGAAAAACTGTTAAGGGCAGCCAGTGAAAAAGGTCGGGTTACCCACAAAGGGAAGCCCATCAGACTAACAGCAGATCTCTTGGCAGAAACTCTACAAGCCAGAAGAGAGTGGGGGCCAATATTCAACATTCTTAAGGAAAAGAATTTTCAAACTAGAATTTCATATCCAGCCAAACTAAGTTTCATAAGTGAAGGAGAAATAAAATCCTTTACAGATAAGCTAATGCAGAGAGACCTTGTCACCACCAGATCTGCCTTACAAGAGACCCTGAAGGAAGCACTAAACAAGGAAAGGAACAACCGGTACCAGCCATTGCAAAAACAGGCCAAAATGTAAAGACCATCGATGCTAGGAAAAAACTGCATCAACTAATGAGCAAAATAAACAGCTAATATCATAATGACAGGATCAAGGTCACACATAACAATATTAACCTTAAATGTAAATGGACTAAATGCTCCAATTAAAAGACACAGACTGGCAAACTGGATAAAGAGTCAAGACTCATCAGTCTGCTGTATTCAGGAGACCCATCACACATGCAGAGACATACATAGGCTCAAAAGAAAGATATGGAGGAAGATCTACCAAGCAAATGGAGAACAAAAAAAAGCAGGGGTTGCAATACTAGTCTCTCATAAAACAGACTTTAAACCATCAAAGATCAAAAGAGACAAAGAAGGCCATTCCAGAATGGTAAAGGGATCAATTCAACAGGAAGAGCTAACTATCCTAAATATATATACACCCAATACAGGAGCACCCAGATTCATAAAGCAAGTCCTTAGAGACTTACAAAGAGACTTAGACTCCAATACAATAATAATGGGAGACTTCAACACTCCACTGTCAACATTAGACACATCAACGAGACAGAAGTTTAGCAAGGATATCCAGGAATTGAACTCATCTCTGCAGCAAGCAGACCTAATAGACATCTATAGAACTCTCCACCCCAAATCAACAGAATATATATTCTTCTCAGCACCACATCACACTTATTTCAAAATTGACCACATAATTGGAAGTAAAGCACTCCTCAGCAAATGTACAAGAACAGAAATTTTAACAAACTGTCTCTCAGACCACAGTGCAATCAAACTAGAACTCAGGACTAAGAAACTCAATCAAAACCACTCAACTACACGGAAACTGAACAACCTGCTCCTGAATGACTACTGGGTACATAACGAAATGAAGGCAGAAATAAAGATGTTCTTTGAAACCAATGAGAACAAAGATACAACACACCAGAATCTCTGGGACACATTTAAAGCAGTGTGTAGAGGGAAATTTATAGCACTAAATGCCCACAAGAGAAAGCTGGAAAGATCTAAAATTGACACTGTAACATCACAATTAAAAGAACTCGAGGAGCAAGAGGAAACACATTGAAAAGCTAGGAGGAGGCAAGAAATAACTAAGATCAAAGCAGAACTGAAGGAGATAGAGACACAAAAAACACTCCATAAAATCAATGAATCCAGGAGTTGGTTTTTTGAAAAGATCCACAAAATTGATGGACCGCTAGCAAGACTAATAAAGAAGAAAAGAGAGAAGAATCAAATAGAAGCAATAAAAAGTGATAAAGGGGATATCACCACCGACCCCACAGAAATACAAACTACCATCAGAGAATACTATAAACACCTCTACACAAATAAACTAGAAAATCTAGAAGAAATGGATAATTTCCTGGACACCTACACTCTGCCAAGTCTAAACCAAGAAGAAGTTGAATTCCTGAATAGACCAATAGCAGGCTCTGAAATTGAGGCAATAATTAATAGCCTACCAAAGAAAAAAAGTCCAGGACCAGATGGATTCACAGCTGAATTCTACCAGAGGTACAAGGAGGAGCTGGTACCATTCCTTCTGAATCTATTCCAATCAATAGAAAAAGAGGGAATCCTCCCTAACTCATTTTATGAGGCCAGTATCATCCTGATACCAAAGCCTGGCAGAGACACAATAAAAAAGAGAATTTTAGACCAATATCCCTGATTAACATTGATGCAAAAGTCCTCAATAAAATACTGGCAAACCAGATCCAGCAGCACATCAAAAAGCTTATCTGCCATGATCAAGTGGGCTTCATCCCTGGTTTGCAAGGCTGGTTCAGCGTACGCATATCAATAAACGTAATCCAGCATATTAACAGAACCAAAGACAAAAACGACATGATTATCGCAATAGATGCAGAAAAGGCCTTTGACAAAATTCAACAGCCCTTCATGCTAAAAACGCTCAATAAATTCGGTACTGCTGGAACATATCTCAAATTAATAAAAGCTATTTGTGACAAACCCACAGCCAATATCATACTGAATGGGCAAAACCTGGAAAAATTCCCTTTGAAAACTGGCACAAGACACGGATGCCCTCTCTCACCACTCCTATTCAACATAGTGTTGGAAGTTCTGGCTCGGGCAATCAGGCAAGAGAAAGAAATAAAGAGTATTCAGTTAGGAAAAGAAGAAGTCAAATTGTCCCTCTTTGCAGATGACATGATTGTATATTTACAAAACCCCATTGTCTCAGCCTAAAATCTCCTTAAGCTGATAACAAACTTCAGCAAAGTCTCAGGATACAAAATTCATGTGCAAAAATCACAAGCATTCGTATACACCAGTAACAGACAAACAGAGAGCCAAATCATGAATGAACTTCCATTCACAATTGCTTCAAAGAGAATCAAACACCTAGGAATCCAACTTACAAGGGATGTAAAGGACCTCTTCAAGGAGAACTACAAACCACTGCTCAGTGAAATAAAAGAGGACACAAACAAATGGAAGAACATACCATGCTCATGGATAGGAAGAATCAATATCGTGAAAATGGCCATACTGCCCAAGGTCATTTATAGATTCAATGCCATCCCCATCAAGCTACCAATGAGTTTCTTCACAGAATTGGAAAAAAACTGCTTTAAAGTTCATATGGAACCAAAAAAGAGCCCACATCTGCAAGACAATCCTAAGTCAAAAGAACAAAGCTGGAGGCATCACGCTACCTGACTTCACACTATACTACAAGGCTACGGTAACCAAAACAGCATGGTACTGGTACCAAAACAGAGATATAGACCAATGGAACAGAACAGAGTCCTCAGAAATAATACTACACATCTAAAGCCATCTGATCTTTGACAAATCTGACAAAAACAAGAAATGGGGAAAGGATTCCCTATTTAATAAATGGTGCTGGCATAATTGGCTAGCCATAAGTAGAAAGCTGAAACTGGATCCTTTCCTTACTCCTTATACGAAAATTACTTCAATATGGATTAGAGACTTAAATGTTAGATGTAATACCATAAAAACCCTAGAAGAAAACCTAGGTAATACCATTCAGGACATAGGCATGGGCAAGGACTTCATGTCTAAAACACCAAAAGCAACAGCAGCAAAAGCCAAAATTGACAAATGGGATCTCATTAAACTAAAGAGCTTCTGCACAGCAAAAGAAACTACCATCAAAGTGAACAGGCAACCTACAGAATGGGAGAAAACTTTTGCAATCTACTCATCTGACAAAGGGCTAATATCCAGAACCTACAAAGAACTCAAATAAATTTACAAGAAAAAACAAACAACCCCATCAAAAAGTGGGCAAAGGATATGAACAGACATTTCTCAAAAGAAGACATTCATACAGCCAACAGACACTTGAAGAAATGCTCATCATCACTGGCCATCAGAGAAATGCAAATCAAAACCACAATGAGATACCATCTCACACCAGTTAGAATGGCAATCATTCAAAAGACAGGAAACAACAGATGCTGGAGAGAATGTGGAGAAATAGGAACACTTTTACACTGTTGGTGGGATTGTAAACTAGTTCAACCATTATGGAAAACAGTATGGCGATTCCTCAAGGATCTAGAACTAGAAGTACCATATGACCCAGCCATCCCATTACTGGGTATATACCCAAAGGATTATAAATCATGCTGCTATAAAGACACATGCACACGTATGTTTATTGCGGCACTATTCACAGTAGCAAAGACTTGGAATCAACCCAAATGTCCATCAGTGATAGACTGGATTAAGAGAATGTGGCACATATACACCATGGAATACTATGCAGCCATCAAAAAGGATGAGTTTGTGTCCTTTGTAGGGACATGGATGCAGCTGGAAACCATCATTCTCAGCAAACTATTGTAAGAACAGAAAACCAAACACCACATGTTCTCACTCATAGGTGGGAAATGAACAATGAGATCACTTGGACTCGGGAAGGGGAACATCACACACCGGGGCCTATCATGGGGAGGGGGGAGGGATTGCATTGGGAGTTATACCTGATGTAAATGGCGAGTTGATGGGTGCTGACGAGTTGATGGGTGCAGCACACCAACATGGCACAAGTATACATATGTAACAAACCTGCGCATTATGCACATGTACTCTAGAACTTAAAGTATAATAATAATAAAAAACATTAAAAAATTAAAAAAATAATATCTCTTTTTTTTCTCATTAGCATCCTTTTCTTCTTTTCTTTGTGAATGAAGTACTCCATTTAGTATTTCTTCTGTTTGTTCGGTTTCAGTTTTTTTTGAGATGGAGTCTTGTTCTGTCTCCCAGGCTGGAGTGCAGTGGCGTGATGTCATCTCACTGCAACTTCCACCTTCTGGACTCAAGCCATTCTCCTTTCTCAGCCTCCCCAGTAGCTGTGATTACAGGCATGCACCATCACGCCCACCTAATTTTTGTGTTTTTAGTAGAGATGGGGTTTCAACATGTTGGCCAGGCTAGTCTTGAACTTTTGACCTCATGATCCACCCACCTCAGCCTCCCAAAGTGCTGAGATTACACGTGTGAGCCACGGGACCCAACATTTCTTGTAGGACACGTCTGGTGTTTTTGAAATATCTCACCTTTGTTTGTTTGGAAAAGTCTTTATTTGTCCTTCATATTTGAAGAATATTTTCAAGGGAAATACTATTCTAGAGTAAAAGACTTTTCCTTCAACACTTTAAATATGTCATGCCATTCTTTCTTGGCCTATAAGGTTTCCCCTGAAAAGTCTGCTGCCAGATGTGTTGAAGATCCATTGTATGTTATTTGTTTCTTTTCTTTTGCTGATTTTAGGATCCTTTCTTTATCCTTGACCTTTTGGAGTATGATTGTTAAATGCCTTGAAGTAGTCTTCTTTGGGTTAAGTTTTCTTGGTTTTCTTTAACTTTCTTGTGCTTGGATATTGATATATTTCTCTAGGTTTGGAATGTTCTCTTTTATTATCCCTTTGAATAAACTTTCTGCTTCTTTATCTTTCTCTACCTCCTGTTTTAGGCCAATGACATTTAGATTTGCCTTTTTGAGGCTAGTTTCTAGATCTTGTAGGCATACTTCATTTAATTGTTTTTGTCTCTCCTGACTGTGTATTGTTAAATAGCCTACCTTTGAGCTCACTAATTCTTTCTTCTGATGAGGCTGATGCATTTTTCAGTATGTGAATTGCATTTTTCAGTTTAAGAATTTCTGTTTGATTCTTTTTGGTTATTTTGACCTCTGTTAAATTTATCTAATATAAGTCTGAAGTCCTTCTCGTTTTCTTGAATTGCTTTGAGATTCCTTTAAAAAGCTATTTTGAATTATTTGTATGAAAGTTCATATGTCTCTGTTTCTCCAAGATTGATTTCTGATGCCTAGTTAGTTAGTTTGTTTGGTAAATGTTGGGGTCCATGCCGGGGGTGGTGGAGAATGAAAGAACACACAAAAGACAAAGACACACAGAGAACATGGCGGCCGCGCTCAGAGCCTCCGCCTCACTTTATTTATACTCCATAAACCCCACGTCAGCAGAAAGAATGCAATGCAAAACAAACTTTCTTTTCCCAGATGTAACCTTCTACTCAGTTCTTTGTTTCTATGCTCTTCCTTATCTGCCCGCCTTCTTGGCGCCTACGGGAGTTCATTAAAAGTTCAATTGGAGATACTGTCCTTGAGCCCTATCTATTCTCAGCATACTGTTTTCAAAGGCCCCTGCAGGTGAAGTTGTGTTCCTGAATGGTCTTGATGCTTGAGGATGTTTGTCATTGTCCAGACATTAAAGAGTTAGGTGTTTTTTGTAGTCTTCACAGTCTGGGCCTCTTTGTACCTGTCTTTCTTGGAAGTCTTTCCACGTATTTGAAAAGACTTAGGTGTTGTGTTTTCAGCCATATCTGTATTAGGGGGCACCCCAAGCCCAGTAACACTGTGGTTCTTGCAAACTCTTAGAGGTGCCACCTTGATGGTCTTAGATAAGATCTAGAGTAGTTCTCTGGATTACCAGGCAGAGACTCCTGTTTTCTTTCCTTTCTTTATCCCAAACAAACAGTCTCTGCCACTGTGCTGAGACACTTGAAGTTGGAGAATGGGAGACGTAAGCACCCCTGTTACCACCCCACTGGGACTATGCTTGTTTATACATAAAGCCAGTACAGCCCTAGGTCTCACCCAAGGCCTACTGTAACCATTATTTGGCTACCACTTATGTTTATTCAAGACCCTAGGACTATGCAATCGATAGATGCTGAGGCAAGCAGAACTTATGTCTTTTACATCAATGCAGTAAATTTCTCTGGGTCCTGAATGTGTCCAGAGATACCATCCAAGAGCCAGGTCTTAGAGTCAGAAACCTTAGAAATCGATATGGTGCTCTATTTTACTGTTTGTGAGCTGGCACCCAAACCACAAAATAAAGTCCTCACTTTCTTCTCTCCTTTCTCCAGGCAGTAGAGTCTCTTTTCATGTTCTTCAGCTAACAGGCCCAAGGAGAGTACTGCCAGGCTACTACCAATGTTCACTCAACTCTCAAGGGCTCTTCGGTCAGCTTGCAGTGAATACTGATAGGCTTGCAACTCACACTTCATGGAAGTGGCTTTTCCTCTGTTAAAGGGCAGTTCCAGAAGTGCTGCTCTTAAGCCAATATATGGATCGAACTCACCAAGAACCCACTTGGTGGTTTAGGTGGTACCTAAGATGCAAGACAAAGGCCTCTTTATTTTTCCCTCGGCTTTTCTTAAGCAGAAGGAGTCTTTCATTGTAGCCACTACAGCTGGAAATGTGCTGGATCTCACCCGGAGCCAGCATATCTCAGATTCTCACCTAAGACCCATGGCATACTACTTGAGTATTAGTGCTGGTTATTCAGGACCCGAGGGCTTTTTAGTCAGCAAGTGATGAGTCCTGCTAAAAACTGGATTCTTCCCTTCAAGGCAGTGCTTTACCTTCTAGCTCAAGATGTGTCCAAAAATGTCATCTGGAAGCTACAGCCAGGTATGGTGGCCTCACAGCTCTGACTGTTAACATATCCTACTGTGGCTGAACTGGTATTCAAAATAAAGGACAAAGTCCTCTTTACTCTTCTCTCTCCTCTACTCAAGTAGAAAGAAGGGATCTCTTTTGGTGCCATGAGATGTGCTGCTTGGGGTTCAAGAGGTGGCACAAGCACTCCCTTAGCTGCCCCATCTGGTGTCTCAATAGTTCACATGCCTCTCAAGTCAAGCTCTTAGCACTGCTCAGCACTAGGACTTGTCTAGGATTTGCAGTTCTTGTGGCCCAGTCTACCTTTCAAGTTTATTTAGAATCCCAGAGCACATTATCCCACAGTGGTAAGGCTTGCTGGAACTCAAATTCTGACCACTGGGATGGTCAATACTCCTCTGCCTAGAGCTTGTCTAAATACTCCCTCCATGGGCAAGCATCAGCTGAATTCAGCTTGGTTTTGCTTTTTGCTGTGACAGGGCAGCACTGAGTTTAATGCAAAGTCTCACAATCACTATGCTCTCCCTCTACCAAGCTGCTCAAAGATTCACTCTCCTCATCTGATTTTTGGTTCTTATGAAGGTCCTTTTTTATACTGATAGTTATTAAATTTGGTGTTCCTGTGGGAGGGCATGATCAGAGGAACTTTCTATTGCTCTGTTCCTTCCCATTTTTTTGAACTGTTACATAGTATTCCATAAAGAAGATAGTCTATTATTTATTTAGCTAGTTTCATATTCATGAATATTTAAGCTATTGTCAATCTTTTACTTTTTCAACCAGTGCTATCATAAGCACATTTGTACATTTCTCACTGTGTACATGCATATGTTTTTCTTCTGAACAGATGTCCATAAATGGAATTTCTGAGTTGAAAACTTGTGCATTTTTCCTTGCAATAGGTACTTTCAAACTGCCCTTCACTAAAATTGTACTAACTTACACTGTCAACAATAGCCAATGATATACCAGTTTTTTTACAGTGAGGCAATATTGAGTTTGTTAACTTGTGTATAGGCAGTGATATAGTTTGGCTTTGTCCCCACCCAAATCTCATCTTGAATTGTAGCTCCCATAATTCCCATGTGTTGTGGGAGGGACCCTGTAGGAGATAATTGAATCATGGGACAGTTTCCTCCATACTGTTCTCATGGTAGTGAATAAGTCTCATAAGATCTGATGATTTTATAAAGATAAACCCCTTCACTTGGCCCTCATTCTGTCTTGCCTCCTGCCATGTAAGATGTGCCTTTTGCCTTCCACCATGATTGTGAAACCTCCCCAACCACATGGAACTTTGGGTCCATTAAATCTATTTTTTAATAATAATTTTATAAATTACTTAGTCTCAGGTATGTCTTTATCAGTAATAAAATTGGACTAATACAGGCAGCCAGTACCTCTCAGAAGTACGGAAATTTAGTTTCTCTGTATCTCCACAGCTGAAATTCCTAGGCTTAAAGACATGAGAATGAACACAGTCCTAAAAAAAAAAAGTAAAATTTTACTCTTATGTAAATAAGATTGTAGAGTTCATATATGAGACGTTTTTAAAATTTGCTCATGCCTATACTTGCAACGCTTTGGAAGACTGAGGCGGGTAGATCGATTGTGGTCAGGAGTTCGAGAGCCTGGCTAACATGGTGAAACCATGTCTCTACTAAAGACACAAAAATTAGCCAAGCATAGTGGTGGGTGCCTGTAATCCCAGTTAATTGGCAGGCTGAGAAGGGAGAATACCTTGAACCTGGCAGAGATTGCAGTGAGCTGAGATCGTGCCACTGCACTTCGGCCTGAGTGACAGAGTGAGACTCTGGTTCAATAAATAAATAAATAAAATAAAATAAAATAAAAATTTGCCTGCATTGTTTCACTCAGTGTGGTAAAGTTCTATAGGTATTGACAAATACATAAGGTCATGTATCTACCATTATAGTACAATACAGAAGAGTTTCACCACCCTAAACATCCTTTCTTCTTCATTATCACTCTCACCTTGAACTCCTGGCAATGACTAGTTTTTTTTCCCAGACAAGGGAGTACAGTTTTGAACTTCTGGGCTCACCAAACTTCTCACCTTGTCCTCCCAAAGTGCTGGATTATTTTTAGCTTGTTGTTTTGCTACATTTTCAGTTTTATAAAAAAGTTGCATAAATTGTTTAAAAATCCCATAAACCCTTAACCTCTATCTTCCAAATGTGAGTATTTTACCATCTTTATTATTAATTCTCCACTCCTCCACATACACATACATCTTTCTTTTGAAACATGTGAAACTTGTAGACATGGTGGTTTTCCCCCCAAATCCTCCAGTGAATATTTCCTGAAAACAAGGGCATTCTAAGTGAACTATTGTTAAAATGACTTATAGCATTTAATAAATTACATAGCAGTTAAAACAAATGAAATAGATCTGTGTGTGGTGGCTTTCACTGCCAACTGCAAAAAAAAATTGTAAAGTTGTAAAGTAGTATTATACCATTTTTTAAAATTAGGATTTACCAAAAAAAAATTATTTTTCCAGAGAACAGAATTATGGATGATTTTTACTTCTTCTGAAATCTGTTTCTGAAACTGTTTTTTTTTTAATTATTATACTTTATATCCTAGGATAAATGTGCAGAACATGCAGGTTTGTTACATAGGTATACATGTGCCATGGTGACTTGCTGTACCTATTAACTTGTCATCTAAATTAGGTATTTCACCTAACGCTATCCCTCCCCTATACCCCCACTCCCCAACAGGCCCCAGTGTGTTATGTTCCCCTCCCTGTGTCTATGTGTTCTCATTGTTCAACTCCCACTTATGAGTGAGAACATGTAGTGCTTGGTTTTCTGTTGCTGTGTTAGTTTGCTGAGACTGATGGTTTCCAGCTTCATCCATGTCCCTGCAAAGGGCATGAACTCATCCTTTTTTATGACTGCATAGTATTCCATGGTGTATATGTGCCACATTTTCTTTATCCAGTCTATCATTGATGGGCATTTGGATTGGTTTTAAGTCTTTGCTATTGTGAAGAGTGTGGCAATAAACATATGTGTGCATATGTCTTTATAGAAAAATGATTTATAATCCTTTGGGTATGTACCCAGTAGATTGCTGGGTTAAATGGTATTTCTAGTTCTAGATCCCTGAGAAATTGCCACACTGTCTTCCACAATGGTTGAACTAATTTACACTCCCATAAACAGTGTAAAAGAGTTCCTACATCCTCTCCGCATCTGTTGTTTCCTGACTTTTTAATCATCGCCATTCTAACTGACATGAGATGGTATCTCATTGTGGTTTTGATTTGCATTTCTCTGATGACCAGTGATGATGAACTTTTTTTCATGTTTGTTGGCCACATAAATGTCTTCTTTTGAGGTATGTCTGGTCATATCCTTCACCCACTTTTTGGTGGAGTTTTTTGTTTTCTTCTTGTAAATGTGTTTAAGTTCCATGTAGATTCTGGATATTAGCCCTTTGTCAGATGGGTAGATTGCAAAAATTTTCTCCCATTCTGTAGGTTTCCTGTTTACTCTGATGATAGTTTCTTTTTGCTGTGCAGAAGCCCTTTAGTTTAATTAGGTCTTATTTGTCAATTTTGGCTCTCATTGCCATTGCTTTTTTTGTTTTAGTCATGAAGTCTTTGCCAATGCCTATGTCCTGAATGGTACTGCCTAGGTTTTCTTCTAGGATTTTTATGGTTTTTGGTATTAGGTTTCAGTCTTTAATTCATCTTGAGTTAATTTTTGAATAAAGTGTAAGGAAGGGGTCTAGTTTCAGATTTCTGCATGTGGCTAGTCAGTTGTCCCAGCACCATTTATTAAATAGGGAATTATTTCCCCATTGCTTGTTTTTGTCAGGTATGTCAAAGATCAGAAAGCCGTAGATGTGTAGTGTTATTTCTGAGGCCTCGGTTCTGTTCCATTGGTCTATATATTTGTTTTTTTACCAGTACCATGCTGTTTTGGTTACTGTAGCCTTGTAGTATAGTTTGAAGTCAGGTAGCGTGATGCCTCCAGCTTTGTTCTTTTTGTTCAGGATTGTCTTCGCTATGTAGGCTCTTTTTGATTCCATATGCAATTTAAAGTAGTTTTTTCTAATTCTGTGAAGAAAGTCAATGGTAGCTTGATGGGGAGAGCATTAAATCTATAAATTACTTTGGGAAGTATGGCCATTATCACAACCTTCAGCAGTGGTTTGTAATTCTCCCTGAAGAGGTCCTTAACATCCCTTGAAAGTTGTATTCCTAGGTATTTTATTCTCTTTGTAGCAATTGTGAATGAGAGTTCACTCATGATTTGGCTCTCTGTTTGTCTATTATTGGTGTATAAGAATGCCAGTGATTTTTGCACATGGATTTTGTATCATGAGACTTTGCTGAATTTGCTTATCAGCTTAAGGAGATTTTGGGCTGAGACAACGGAGTTTTCTAAATAGACAATCATGTCATCAGAAAACAGAGACAATTTGACTTTCTCTCTTCCTATTTGAATAGCTTTTATTTCTTTCCCTTGCCTGATTGCCCTGGTCAGAACTTGCAACACTATGTTGAATAGGAGGAGTGAGAGAGGGCATCTTCTGCCAAGTTTTGGAATCAAGATGATGCTGGCCTAATAAAACGAGTTAGGGAGAATTCCCTCCTTTTCTGTTGTTTGGAATAGTTTCAGAAGGAACGGTTCCAGCCCTTTTTTGTACCTGTGGTAGAATTTGACTCTGAATTCATCTGCTTGTAGGATTTTTTAGGTTGTTAGGCTATTATTACCTCAATTTCAGAACTTTTTATTGGTCTATTCAGGGATTCCACTTCTTCTGGGTTTAGTCTTTGGAGGGTGTATGTGGACAGGAATATATCCATTTCTTCTAGATTTTCTAGTTTATTTGAATAGAGGTGTTTATAGTATTCTCTGATGGCAGTTTTTATTTCTGTTGGATCAGTGGTGATATCCCCTTTAACATATTTATTGTGTCTATTTGATTCTTCTCTCTTTTTTTCTTTATTAGTCTCACTAGTGGTCTATCTATGTGTTTAATCTTTTCAAAAAAAAAAAAAACAGCTCCTGGATTCGTTGATTATTTGAAGGGGTTTTCTCGTCTATATCTCCTTCAGTTCTGCTCTGATGTTAGTTATTACTTGTTTTCTGCTAGCTTTTGAATTTGTTTGCTCTGGCTTCTCCAGTTTTTTAAACTGTGATGTTAGGATATTGATTTTAGATCTTTCCCGATTTCTACTGTGGGCATTTAGTGCTATAAATTCCCCTCTTAACATGGCTTTAGTTGTGTCCCAGAGATTCTGGTACGTTGTGTCTTTGTTCTCAATGGTTTTAAATAATTAAAATATTTCTGCTTAATTTTGTTTTATACCCAGTAGTCATTCAGGAGCAGGATTTTCAGTTTGGATGTAGTTACGCCGTTTTGAGTGAGTTTCTTTTTATTATTATTATTATTATAATACTTTAAGTTCTAGGGTACATGTGCACAAAGTACAGGTTTGTTACAAATGTATACATGTGCCATGTTGGTGTGTTGTACCCATTAACTCATCATTTACATTACGTATATCTCCTAATGCTATCCCTCCCCTCTCCTCCCTCCCCACAATAGGCCCTGGTGTGTGATGTTCCCCCTCCTGTGTCCAAGGGATCTCGTTGATAAATTCCCAGTTATGAGTGAGAATATGCAGTGTTTGGTTTTCTGTTCTTGCAATAGTTTGCTGAGAATGATGGTTTCCAGCTGCATCCATGTCCCTACAAAGGACACAAACTCATCCTTTTTTATGGCTGCATAGTATTCCATGGTGTATATGTGCCACATTTTCTTCATCCAGTCTGTCACTGATGGACATTTGGGTTGATTCCAAGTCTTTGCTATTGTGAATAGTGCCACAGTAAACATATGTGTGCATGTGTCTTTATAGCAGCATGATTTATAATCCTTTGGGTATATCCCCAGTAATGGGATGGCTGGGTCAAATGGTATTTCTAGTTCTAGATCCTTGAGGAATCGTCACACTGTTTTCAACAATGGCTGAACTATTTTACAGTCCCATCAACAGTGTAAAAGTGTTCCTATTTCTCCACATCCTCTCCAGCACCAGTTGTTTCCTGACTTTTTAATGATTGCCATTCTAACTGGTGTGAGATGGTATCTCATTGTGGTTTTGACTTGCATTTCTCTGACGGCAAGTGATGATGAGCATTTTTTTATGTGTCTGTTGGCTGTATGAATGTCCTCTTTTGAGAAATGTCTGTTCATATCCTTTGCCCACTTTTTGATGGGGTTGTTTTTTTTTTTTTTTTCTTGTAAATTTGTTTGAGTTCTTTGTAGATTCTGGATATTAGCCCTTTGTCAGATGAGTAGATTGCAAAAATTTTCTCCCATTCTGTAGGTTGCCTGTTCACTCTGATGGTAGTTTCTTTTGCTGTGCAGAAGCTCTTTAGTTTACTTAGATCCCATTTGTCAATTTTGGCTTTTGTTGCCATTGCTTTTGGTGTTTTAGACATGAAGTCCTTGCCCATGCCTATGTCCCGAATGATATTACCTAGGTTTTCTTCTATGCTTTTTATGGTTTTAGGTCCAACATTGAAGTCTCTAATCCTTTTTGAATTAATTTTCGTATAAGGAGTAAGGAAAGGATCCAGTTTCAGCTTTCTACTTATGACTAGCCAATTTTCCCAGAACCATTTATTAAATAGGGAATCCTTTCCCCATTTCTTGTTTTTATCAGCTTTGTCAAAAATCAGATGGCTGTAGATGTGTGGTATTATTTCTAAGGGCTCTGTTCTGTTCCATTGGTCTATATCTCTGTTTTGGTACCAGTACCATGCTGTTTTGGTTACTGTAGCCTTGTAGTATAGTTTGAAGTCAGGTAGCATGATGCCTCCAGCTTTGTTCTTTTGGCTTAGGATTGTCTTGGTAATGTTAGGTCTTTTTTGGGTCCATATGAACTTTAGAGCAGATTTTTCCAATTCTGTGACTAAAGTCATTGGTAGCTTAATGGGGATGGCATTGAATATATAAATTACCTTGGGCAGTATGGCTATTGTTGCAGTTGCAGCCCAATCAGTGAGAACTGAAGCAGGGTGAGGCATCCCCTCATCTGGGAAGCTCAAGGGGGAAGGGAATTCCTTTTCCTAGCCAAGAGAACCTGAGACACACAACACATGGAAAATCGGGTAACTCACACCTTAATACTGTGCTTTACTAAGGGTCTTAGCAAATGGCACACCAAGAGATTATATCCCATGCCTGGCCCGGAGGGTCCCACGCCCACGGAGCCTCTCACATTGCTAGCACAGCAGCCTGAGATCTAACTGCAAGGCGGCAGTGAGGCTGGGGTAGGGGCATCCGCCAATGCCCAGGCTTAAGTAGGTAATCAAAGTCACTGGGAAACTCGAATTGGATGAAGCCCACCACAGCTCAAGGAGGCCTGCCTGCCTCTGTAGACTCCACCTCTGAGGACAGTGCATAGCTGAACAAAAAGCAGCAGAAACCTTTGCAGACGAAAATGTCCATGTCTGACAGCTTTGAAGAGAGCAGTGGTTCTCCCAGCATGGAGGTACAGATCTGAGAACGGACAGATTGTCTGCTCAAGTAGGTCCCTGCCCCTGAGTAGCTTAACTGGGAGACATCCCCCACTAGGTGCAGACTGACACCTCACACCTCACAAGGCTGGGTACACCTCTGAGATGAATCTTCCAAAGCAAGAATCAGACAGCTACTCTTGCTGTTCATCAATATTCTATCTTCTGCAGCCTCTGCTGCTGAAACCCAGGCAAACAGGGTCTGGAGTGGACATCAAGCAAACTCCAACAGACCTGCAACTGAGTTTCCTTACTGTTAGAAGGAAAACTAACAAACAGAAAGGACACCCACACGAAAACCCCATCAGTAAGTCACCATCATCAAAGACCAAAGGCAGATAAAACCACAAAGATGGGGAAAAAGCAGTGCAAAAAGCTGGAAATTCAAAAAATCAGAGTACATCTCCACTTCCAAAGGAACACAGCTCATCGCCAGCAACAGAACAAAGCTGGACAGAGAATGACTTTGATGAGCTGAGAGGAAGGCTTCAGTTGATCAAACTTCTCAGATCTAAAGGAGGAACTACGTACCCAGTAAAAAGAAACTAAAAACCTTGAAAACAGAATGGAAGAATGGATAACTAGAATAACCAATGCAGAGAAGTTCATAAACAAACTGCTAGAGATGAAAACCATGACATGAGAACTACGTAACAAATGTACAAGTTTCAGTAACCGACTCGATCAACTGGAAAAAAGCATATCAGTGATTGAAGATCAAATGGATGAAATGAAGTGAAAAGAGAAGTTCAGAGAAAAAAGAGTAAAAAGAAATGAACAAAGCCTGCAAGAAATATGGGATTGTGTGAAAAGACCAAATCTACATCTGATTGGGGTGCCTGAAAGTGACAGAATGTAAGCAAGTTGGAAAACACTCTGCAGGATATTATCCAGGAGGACTTCCCCAACCTAGCAAGGCAGGCCAACATACAAATTCAGGAATACACAGAACGCCACAAAGATACTCCTTGGGAAGAGCAACTCCAAGACACATAATTGTCAGATTCACCAAAGTTGAAATGAAGGAAAAAATGTTAAGGGCAGCCAGAGAGAAAGGTCGGGTTACCCACAGAGGGAAGCCCATCAGACTAACAGCAGATCTCTCGGCAGAAACTCTCCAAGCCAGAAGAGAGTGGGGGCCAATATTCAACATTCTTAAAGAAAAGAATTTTAAACCCAGAATTTCATATCCAGCCAAACTAAGTTTCATAAGTGAAGGAGAAATAAAATCCTTTACAGACAAACAAATGCTTAGAGATTTTGTCACCACCAGGCCCACCCTATGAGAGATCCTGAAGGAAGCACTAAACATGGAAAGGAACAACTGCTACCAGTCATTACAAAAACATGCTGAAATGTAAAGTCCATCGATGCTAGGAAGAAACTGCATCAACTAACGAGCAAAATAGCCAGCTAATATCATAATGACAGGATCAAGTTCACACATAACAATATTAACCTTAAATGTAAACAAACTAAATGGTCCAATTAAAAGACACAGACTGGCAAACTGGATAAAGAGTCAAGACCCATCAGTCTGCTGTATTCAGGAGACCCATCTCAGATGCAGAGACACACATAGGCTCAACATAAAGGGATGGGGGAAGATCTACCAAGCAAATGGAAAACAAAAAAAGGCAGGGGTTGCAATCCTAGTCTCTGATAAAACAGACTTTAAACCAACAAAGATCAAAGGAGACAAAGAAGGCCACTATATAATGGTAAAGGGATCAATTCAACAAGAAGAATTAACTATCCTAAACATATATGCACCTATTACAGGAGCACCCAGATTCATAAAGCAAGTTCTTACAGACTTACAAAGAGACTTAGACTCCCATACAATAATAATGGGAGACTTCAACACCCCATTGTCAACATTGGACAGATCAACGAGACAGAAAGTTAACAAGGATATCCAGGAATTGAACTCAACTCTGCACCAAGCGGACCTAATTGACATGTACAGATCTCTCCACCCCAAATCAACAGAATATACATTCTTCCCAGCACCACATCACACTCATTCCAAAATTGACCACATAGTTGGAAGTAAAGCAAAAACAAAAGGAAGAGCATACCATGCTCATGGATAGGAAGAATCAATATCATGAAAATGGTCATATGGAACCAAAAAAGAACCCGCATTGCCAAGACAATCTTAAGCCAAAAGAACAAAGCTGGAGGCATCACACTACCTGGCTTCAAACTATACGACAAGGATACAGTAACCAAAACAGAGACTTCAATGTTAGACCTAAAACCATAAAAACCATAGAAGAAAACCTAGGCAATACCATTCAGGACATAGGCATGGGCAAGGACTTCATGTCCAAAACACCAAAAGCAATGGCAATAAAAGCCAAAATTGACAAATGGGATCTAAGTCAACTAAAGAGCTTCTGCACAGCGAAAGAAACTACCATCAGAGTGAACAGGCAACCTACAGAATGGGAGAAAATTTTTGCAATCTACTCATCTGACAAAGGGCTAATATCCAGAACCTGCAAAGTATTCAAACAAATTTACAAAAAACAAACAACCCCATCAAAAAGTGGACAAAGGATATGAACAGACATTTCTCAAAAGAAGACATTCATACAGCCAACAGACACATGAAAAAATGCTCATCATCACTTGCCATCAGAGAAATGCAAATCAAAACCACAATGAGATACTATCTCACACCAGTTAGAATGGCAATCATTAAAAAGTCAGGAAACAACTGGTGCTGGAGAGGATGTGGAGAAATAGGAACACTTTTACACTGTTGGTGGGACTGTAAACTAGTTCAACCATTGTGGAAAACAGTGTGATGATTCCTCAAGGATCTAGAACTAGAAATACCATTTGACCCAGCCATCACATTACTGGGGATATACCCAAAGGATTATAAATCATGTTGCTATAAAGACACATGCACACTTATGTTTATTGTGGCACTATTCACAATAGCAAAGACTTAGAATCAACCTAAATGTCCATCAGTGACAGACTGGATTAAGAAAATGTGGCACATATGCACCATAGAATACTATGCAGCCATAAAAAAGGATGAGTTTGTGTCCTTTGTAGGGACATGGATGCAGCTGGAAACCATCATTCTCAGCAAACTATCACAGAAACAGAAAACCAAACACTGCATGTTCTCACTCATAGGTGGGAATTGATCAACGAGATCCCTTGGACACAGGAGGGGGAACATCACACACCGCAGCCTATTGTGGGGAGGGAGGAGAGGGGAGGGATAGCATTAGGAGATATACGTAATGTAAATGACGAGTTAATGGGTGCAGCACACCAACATGGCACATGTATACATTTGTAACAAACCTGCACATTGTGCACATGTACCCTAAAATTTAAAGTATAATTTTAAAAAAAGTCAGCACACTGAGTCTCCAGTGACCTTCCTGATAGGCAATATTTTACAGTGTTGTCACAGCTAATTGTTGGTGCAATTGTGTGTGTCCTGTGTGATTCCACTGAAAATGACTCTTGGAAGCCTATACCTGGTTTCCTCTGACTTTACCCCATCTCCCTTTTATTTGGTTGCTCTTGCTTTGTATCCTTTAACTGTAATAAATCATGAACATGGACTGGATTGAATCATGATGCTGAAACCTGTGAGTCCTCCTATAAAATCTTCTAACATGGAAGTGGTCCTGAGAACTTCCATCAAAACCACCATCCCGGAAACTTTCCTCATTCCTCTTCCCTGTTAATCCTAACATCCAATCCTTCAGAAACATTGTTCTAATTTCTTTCCCTATAAATTCATTTTGCCTCTTCTAGAACTTCTTATAGAATGTAATCATACAGGATTTACTCTTGTGTCTGACTTCTTTCAGTCAGCATAAGTGTTTTTTTAAGATCCGTATGTTGTCCACTATATCAAGAATTTGTTTCTTTTTCTTGCTAAATAGTATTCTTTTGTATAAATGTGTCATAGTTTGTTTATCTGTTCTTTTTTATTTCAATAGTTTTTGGGGAACATAATTTTGACTGTTGATTACATGGATAAGTTCTTTAACAGTAATTTCTGAGATTTTGATATGCCCATCACCCGAGCAGTGTACGCTGTATTCAGTGTGTAGTCTTTTATCCCTCACCCCACTCCTGCCCTTCCACCTGAGTCCCCAAAATCCATTATATCATTCATATGCCTTTGCATCCTCATAACTTAACTGCCACTTATAAGTGAAATCATAAGATATTTGGTTTTCCATCCCCGAGTTATGTTACTTAGAATAATGGTCTCCACCTGCATCCAGGTTGCTGTGAATGCCATTATTTCATTCCTTCTCATGGCTGAGTAGCAGGAAAAAGAGAGGGTGTACAGGGGAACTTCCCTTTATAAAACCATTAGATCTTGTCAGACTTATTCACTATCACAAGAACAGCACAGAAAAGACCTATCCCCATGATTCAATTACCTACCACTGGGTCCCCCCACAACATGTGGGGATTATGGGAGCTACAATTCAAAATGAGATTTGGGTGGTGACACAGCAAAACTGTATCATTCTGTCCCTGACCTCAAATCTCATGTTCTCACATTTCAAAACAGTTCATGCCTTCCCAACAGTCCCCGAAAGTCTTAACTTATTTCAGCATTAACTCAAACATCCATAGTCTGAAGTCTTATCTGAGACAAGGCAAGTCCCTTCTGCCTATGAGCCTGTAAAATCAGAAGCAAGTTAGTTACTTCCAAAATACAATGGCAGCATTGGGTAAATACAACCATTTTAAATGGGAGAAACTGGCCAAAATGAAGGGGCTACAGGTCTCATGCAACTCGGAAATTCAGTGGGGTAGTCAAATCTTAAAGCTCCAAAATGACCTTTAAATCCAGGGCATCCAGGGCATGCTGATGCAAGAGTTGGGCTCCCATGGTCTTGGGCGACTACACCCCTGTGGCTTTGCAGAGTACAACCCCTCACCCTGGCTGCTTTCACAAGCTGGCATTGCGTGTCTGTGACTTTTCCAAGCACACGATGCATGCTTTCAGTGAATCTACCACTCTGGGGTCTGAAGGACAGTGGACCTCTTCTCACAGTTCCACTTGGTAGTGCCCTAGGGGGGACCCTGTGTGGGAGCTCCCACCTCACATTTCCTTCCTGCACTGCCCTAGCAGAGGTTCTCCATGAGGGCTATGCCACTGCAGCATACCTCTGCCTAGACAGCCAGGAATTTCCACACATCCTCTGACATCTTGGCAGAAGTTCCCAAACCTCAATTTTTGACTTTTGTGCACCTACAGGTCCAACACCACATGTAAGCTGCCAAAGCTTGAGGCTTGCACCCTCTGAGCAACAGCCTGAGCTCTACATTTGTCCCTGTTAGCCACAGCTAGGACACAGAGCATCACATCCTGAGACTACACAAAGCAGCAAGGCCCTGGTCCTGGCTCAGTAAACCATTTTTTCCTCCTAGGCCTCCAGGCCTTTGATGGGAGGGGTTGCTTTGAAAGTCTCTGACATGCCCTGGAGACGTTTTTCTCATTGTCCTGGTGATTAACCTTTGGCTCCTTCTTATGCAAATTTCTGTAACTGGCTTGCATTTCTCCCCAGAAAAATGAAGTTTCCTCTTATATTGCATTGTCAGACTGCACATTTTCCAAACTTTTATGCTGTGCTTCCTCTTGAATGCTCTGCCACTTAGAAATTTGTTCTGCCAGATATCCTAAATCATCCCTCTATTTCAAAGTTCCACAGATCTCTAGGGCTGGGGCAAAATGCTGCCAGCCTCCTTGCATAGAAGAGTGACCTTTACTCCTGTTCCCAACAAGTTCCTCATCTCCATCTGAAACCACATCAGCCTGTACTTGATTGTACATATCACTATCAGCATTTTGGTCAGAGTCATTCGGCATGTCTCCAGGAAGTTCCAAACTTTCCCACATCTTCCTATCTTCTTCCGAGCCCTTGAAACTGTTTCGACCTCTGCCTGTTACCTAGTTCCAAAGTTGCTTCCACATTTTCTGGTATCTTTACAGTAGCATCCCACTACCCAGTGCCATTTTACTGCATTTGCCTGTTCTCATGCTGCTAATAAAGATGTACCTGGGACTGGTTAATTTATAAAGGAAAGAGGTTTAATTGATTCACAGTTCCACACGGCTGGGGAGGCCTCAAAATCATGGCAGAAGGTGAATGAGGAACAAAGATACGTCTTACATCATGGTAGGCACAAGAGAGGTTGTGCAGAGGAACTCCCCTTTATAAAACCATCAGATCTCATGAGACTTATTCACTATCATGAGAACAGCACAGGAAAGACCCACTGCCATGATTCAATTATCTCCCACAAAGTCCCTATCATGACATGTGGGAATCATGGCAACTACAATTCAAGATGAGATTTTGGTGGAGACATAGCCAAACCATATCAAATCATGATGCTATTTTGGTGGAAATTCCACTGACTCTGTAGATCGCTTTTGGCAGTATGGTCATTTTCACAATATTGATTCTACTCATCCATGAGCATGGGATGTGCTTCCATTTGTTTGTGTCATCTATGTTTTCTTTTAGCAGTTTTGTAGTTTTTCTCGTAGAGATCTTCCACCTCCTTGGTCAGGTATATATTTTTTTTGTTGTTGAGACGGAGTCTCGCTCTCTCGCCCAGGCTGGAGTGCAGTGGCACGATCTCGGCTCACTGCAAGCTCCGCCTCCCGGGTTCACGCCATTCTTCTGCCTCAGCCTCCCAAGTAGCTGGGACTACAGGCACCCACAACTGCGCCCAGCTAATTTTTTGTATTTTTAGTAGAGACGGGGTTTCACCGTGGTCTCGATCTCCTGACCTTGTGATCCGCCCGCCTCGGCCTCCCAAAGTGCTGGGATTACAGGCATGAGCCACCGCGCCCGGCGGTCAGGTATATTTCTAAGTATTTTATTTTTTGCAACTGTTGTAAAAGGGATTGACTTCTTGATTTGTTTATCAGCTTGGTTGTTGGGGCTATATAGTAATGCTACTGATTTGTGTACATTGGTTTTGTTCCTGAAACTGTACTGAATTCATTTATCAGGTCTAGGAGTCTTTTAGATAAGTCTTTAGGGTTTTTTAGGTATATGATCATATTATCAGTGAACAGTGACTTTCTCTTTACTGATTTGGATGCCCTTTCTTTTTTTTAATGTTCTTTTCCTTTTTTTTTTGAGACAGAGTCTCACTATATCACACAGGCTTGAGTGCAGTGGTGTGATGTTGGCTCACTGCAGCCTCCATCTCCCAGGTTCAAGTGATTCTCCTACCTCAGCCTCCCAATGAGTTGGGATTACAGGCACGTGCCACCACACCCAGCTAATTATTTTTGTATTCTTAGTAAAGATGGAGTTTCTCCATGTTGGCCAGGCTGGTCTTGAGCTCCTGACCTCAAATGATCCACCTGCCTTGGCCTCCCAAGATGCTGGGATTACAGTTGTGAGCCACCATGCCTGGCCTGAATGTCCTTTCTTTCTTTCTCTTCTTTGATTGCTTTGGCTGGGATCTCCGATACTATGTTAATAGAGGTGGTGAAAGTGGGGATTCTTGTCTTGTTCCAGTTCTCAGAAGGAATAATTTCAACTTTTCCCCATTGAGTATAATGTTGGCTGTGAGTTGGTCATAGATGGCTTTTATTACATTGAGGTATGTCCTTTCTGTGAAAATATTGTTGAGGGTTTTCATCACAAAGGGATGCTGGATTTCATCAAATGCTTTGTCTGCATCTATTGAAATAATAATTTTTGTTTATAATTCTGTTTATGTGATGTATCACATTTATTGACTTGCATATGTGAAACCACTGGGATAAAACCCACTTGATCGTGGTATATTGTGTTTTTGATATGCTGTTGAATTTGGTTAGCTAGTATTTTCTTGAGGATTTTTAAATGTATGTTCATCAGGGATATTGCTGTGTGGTTTTCTTTTTTGGTTTAACTCTGTCCTATTTTTGATATTAGGTTGATACTGGCTTCATATAATGGTTTACAGAGGATTCCTTCCTTCTCTATCTTTTGGAACACTGACAGTATTCCAAAAAAAGTCCTGGGCTTTTTGTTGTTATTGTTATTGTTGGCAATTTTTACAACTACTGTTTTAATCTGGCTATTTCTTATTGGTCTGTTCAGAGTTTCTATTTCTTCCTGATTCAATCTAGGAGGGTTGTATGTTTCCAGAAATATGTCTATCTCTTCTAGATTTTCTAGTTTGTCTGTGTAAAGGTGTTCATAATAGCCTTGAATGATCTTTTGTATTTCTGTGGTATTTGTTGTAATGTCTTCCATTTCATTTCTAATTGAGCTTACTTGGATCTTCCATTTTCTTTTCTTGGTTAATCTCACTGACAGTCTATCACGTTTGTTTATCTTCTCAAAAAACCAGCTTTCTGTTTTATTTATCTTTTGTATTTTTTGTTTATTTGTTTCAATTTCATTGACTATGCTCTGATCTTTGTTATTTGTTTTCCTCTTCTGGGGTTGGGTTTAGTTTGTTCTTGTTGCTCTGGTTCCTTGAGGTGTGACATTCAGTTGTCCATTAGTACTCTTCCAAACTTTTTGATGTAGGCGTTTAATACTATGAACTTTCCTCTAAGATTTACCTTTGCTGAATCCCTGAGGTTTTGATATATTGTGCCACCGTTATTTGGCTCATAGAAATTTTTAATTTCTATTTTGATTTCATTGTACCCTCAAAGCTCATTCAAGAGCATATTAGGTAATTTCCATGTATTTGTATAGTGTTGTGGGTTCCTTTTGTAGTTAATTTACAGTTTTATTTCACTGTGAATGAAGAGGATACTTGATATAATTTTCTTAAGTTTATTGAGACTTGTTTTGTGACCTATCATATGGTTTATTTTGGAGAATCTTCCATGTGCTGAAGAAAATACCATATGCTCTGCAGTTGTTGGATAAAATGCTCTGTAAATATCTGTTAAGTTCATTTGTTCTAAAGTAAAGTTTAAGTCCATTGTTTCTTTGTTGACTTTCTGCATTGATAACCTGTCTAGTGCTTCCAGTGGAGTGAAGTTCCCATCACTATTTTGTTGCCATGTATCTCATTTCTTAGGTCTAATAGTAATTGTTTTATAAATTTGGGATCTCCAGTGTTAGGTGCACATATATTTAGGATTGTGATATTTTCCTGTTGGACTAATCCTTTCGGGGTTTATTGTTCTTGTCTTTTTTTTTTTTTCTTTCTTTTTACTGTTGTTGCATCAAACAACAGTTGTCTGATATAAGAATAGTGACTCCTGTTCAATTTTGGTTTCCATTTGGGTAGAATATCTTTTTCTTCCCCTTTGTCTTAAGTTTATGAGTCCTTATGTGTTACGTGAGTCTCTTGAAGGCAGCAGATTCTTGATTGGTGGATTTTTATCCATTCTGCCATTCTGTATCTTTTCAGTGGACCATTTAGGCAATTTACATTCTGTGTAAGTATGGATATGTGAGGGGCTGTTCTATTAATCATGCTAGTTGTTGCCTTAATACTTTGGTTTATTTGCATTGTGATACTGTTTTGTAGGCCTTGTGAGATTTATGCTTTAAGGAGGTTCTATTTTGGTGTATATCAAGCTTTTGTTTCAACATTTAGGACTCCTTTTAGCATTTCTTGTAGTACTGGCTTAGTAATGGTGACTCTCTCAGCATTTCTTGGTCTGAAAAAGACTTTATCTCTTCTTCATGTATGAAGCTTAGTTTTGCTGAATACAAAATTTTTGGCTGGCAATTATTTTGTTTCAGGAGGCTAAAAATGGGACCCCAATCTCTTCTGGCTTGTAAGGTTTCTGTCAATAAACCTGCTGTTAAACTGATAGGTTTTGCTTTATAGGTTATCTGATGCTTTTGTCTGACAGTTCTTAAGATTCTTACCTCTGTCTTGACTTTAGATAATCTGATGACTATGCACCTAGGTGATGATCTTTTTGCAATTAATTTCTGAGGAGTTCTTTCAACTTCTTGTATTTGATGTCTAGGTCTCTAGCAAGGCCAAATAAGTTTCCTCAATTATTCCCTCAAATAAGTTTTCAAAACTTTTAGATTTCTCTTCTTCTTCAGGAACATCAATTATTCTTAGGTTTGGCCATTTTAATAATCCCAAATTTATTGGATACTTTGTTCATTTTTTTACTTGTCTTTGTCTGTTTGGGCTAATTCAAAAGCCTTGTCTTTGAGCTCTGAGGGTCTTTCTTCTACTTGTTCTACTTGTTCTAGTCTATTGTTGAAACTTTCACGCATTTTGTATTTCTCTATGTGTGTCTTTCATTTCCAGACACTCTGATTGTTTTTTCTTTATGCTATATATTTATCTGGAAAATTTTTCATCCAGATCCTGGTTGTTTTTGTTTTTTTAATTTCTTAAAGTTTGTTTTCACCTTTCTCTGGTATCTCCTTGAGTAGTTTAATAATCAACCTTCTGGGTTCTTTATGTGGCAATTCAGAGACTTATTTTTGCTTTAGATCAATTGCTGGGGAGCTTGTGTGATCATTTGAGAGTGTTATAGAACCCTGTTTTGTCATATTAACAGAATTACTTTTCTGGTTCCTTCTTATTTGGGTAGACTATTTCAGTGGAGATGTCTGAAACTCAAGGTCATCTCAGATTCTTTTGTTCTATCAGGTGATCCCTTGATGTGGTGCTCTCCCCCTTCCCCTAGAGATGATCCTTCCTAAGAACCAGACTGCAGTGAATATTGTTGCTCTTCTGGGTCTACCCACCCAGTGGGGCTGCCAGGCTCCAGGCTGGTGCTGGGGAATGTCTGCAAAGAGTCCTGTGATGTGATCCATCTTCAGGTCTTCTAGACATGGATATCAGCACCTGCACTGGTAGAGCTGGCAGGGAAGTGAAGTTAGACTCTGTAAAAGTCCTTGGTTGTAGATATGTTTAGTGTGCTGGCTATCTCCAATGCTGGTTATGCCAGAAGTGAAGTTGTCCTCTGGACCTCTGGTTAGCCAGGATGTTGCAGGAAGTAGAATTAGATATTATCTTATCCTTCCTAGGATCAGGGTTATCCTGTCATGAGTTGCTGCAATGATCTGAGTTGGTCGACTTCCAGGCAGGCAGTGGCACTTTCAAGAGACCACCAGAGTTTCTATCCATTGTGTTTGGTCATCAGGGTGGGCCAAGAAATACCATCAAGTGGAGTCAGGGTTAGGTGGGTTTGGGCTCAGACTCTCCTTGGGCAGGGCTTGCCATGGCCACTGTGGGGGATATGGGAGGTGGTTCTTGGGCCCAATGGGGTTATGTTCCAGAGGAGATCTTGGCTGCCTCTGCTGTGTCATATACTTTGTCAGGGAAGTGGGAAATAGACAATAGCAAGAGGCCTCACCGAGCTCCCATGCAGTTGGCAAGGCTGGTCTCACCCCCTCAGTGCCCTGCTCAGAACTTGCCCCAGGCCATAAACTTCCCTGCTGGGAAAGCAAGCCTGGCTTTTGGACCTAGGCCCTTCTTCTCTCCCCCCTCTGTTGGAAGAGGCTCCTGTGCTCCTGTACTCATATCTGACTCAGGTCCCACTCATCTCCCAGACTTGACTCAAGAAAATTTTTGACCAGTTAAAACCACTACCAATTTTAATTGGAAGCTTTCTTCACCACATGACCCTTCCCTAATTCTGCTGGCTGCCTACCTCAAGGGACCTTGTGAGGTATAGTCAGGGATGGCTTCCCTGAACTCGAGCTGGAGACTGGGAGTACCACCAAGGCACTTCCCACTGTGACTTCTACTATTATATTTCATATGATTCCCCAAATCCTTTTCTACTCTAGGTAAGGTTAAGTCCTTCTCCTATAATCTGGATTTTCAGACTCCCTAGTGGGAATGTGTGTTCAGAGGCAGGTTTTCCCTTCTCACACTTTGGAAACTCACAGTTTTGCAGAATTTGCAGTGCTGTGCTGCTTCTTTCAAAGGATCTTTGAATTCTCTGTTTTCCTGGTATGTTGCTGTGGTGGTTATAGCAGCAAAAGATTGTGGTGTGAGTCCTCACCTTCCGTTCTGTCCTTCCAAGGGGGAGCTGCACATTAGCCCTGTCTCCTATCTGCCATCTTGTTCCTGAGTGTCTTATCCATTCTTTTATTGATAGGCACCTGAGCTGTATTTAGATTGGAGTTGCCATGGAAAAAACTGCAATGAACATTCATATGTAAGACATTAATGGACATTTTAAATTTCTCTTAAGTACATGTCTAGTAGTTATATGTACTACTGGGATATAGTGTTGCACTATAGTGCTGGTGACTATTTCATTTTAAAAGAAACTTCCAGGCCTTTTCCAAAGTGATTGATTTTAAGATTTTACATTCTCTCAGGCAGTGTATGAGAGTATTGGTTGCTCCACTTCCTCATCAACATTTGATGTCATCAGTCTTTAATATTGTATTAGCCATTTTAGTGGGTGTGTAGTGGTATGCATGGTCTGGTTTCATTACAAAGGTCAAACATACTTATTAAAAATAAAACAATTCAGAAGTATCAAGTATAGTAAATATTTCTCATCTATAATTCTTACCACCAACCACCAACCCCTATCTCACAGCCCATATGGGACCACAGGGAAGTGTTGGGTCCTCATTCTTCAAAGCTTTTCTCAAAAGGGAAGTCCCTGTCCTAGCATCAGGGGGCTACCAGAGTTGTGTAGGGAATAGCTCCCTCTCCATGCCTCAGCCCAGCCTGGATTTCCCCCCACTACACTGGCCAATATAACCAATTTCTATGTGGGGTGATTTCTAGGGAGAAAAACTCTAGCTCCTAGCAACTGATTATACTGTGGAAGTCACAATTCCCAATTAGCAAAGTACCTCTTCAAAACTACTCATTTGACCCCGGGGAAAAAAATTACACCATTCAGGGGCTGGGATTCAGGTCTACATTCCTGAAGCATTGACAAGTTTGCACTAAACCTCCTAATGTTACAGGCCAGAAATGCTCTAGTCATTTATTTTATCTTCATCCCTTGCTAAACATGAAGAGGAAGACGCTGGGCCTCAGGTTCTGAATTAAACCTTCTCCCTCATTGTGGCAATCGTTTTTTGTTTTCTTCCTTCCCCAGGAGCCCTTTTTCTCCCTTCTGAATTTCGGCTAAATCTGTTCCTCTCACACAATCCCTAATGCATTGTCTTAGTTAAGACACTTTTGCCTTAACTATTTCAGTAGCCTCCTAGATGATCTCTCTGCCTTTGTCTCTCTCTCACATCCACCTTTCGTGTTGCTATATAAAACTATTCTGAAGAAAAGACCAAGCTGTTTTGCCCAGCATGAGAACTGTATATTTTTCTGCACCTCAGCCTTTGGGTTTTGTTGCTGCCTTAGCCTGGAAAACCCTTTCTTCTCTGGTTCCACCTGTCCAAATTTTCCACAGCTTTCACAGTGCTTTCTGTGTGGATTTATCTTTAATTTCCCAGTCTTTCTGCAAAAGCTGAAAATAAGCTCTCCATGTGAAGAATTCTGTACCATTATCTTGGGAAATCATGGGGTTATTTTCTACCTAGTAGTAAAGTGGTTAACAACAAAAACTCTGAGGTTGAACAGATTCAAATTTAAGTCCTAATTCTACCACTTATTAACTGTTGCATTAGGCAAATTAATTAAGCAATTGAGCTTCATTTTTCTTAATAATTAAAATGAGGAGGAAAACAAAAAATATCCCTGCCTCCATAAAGCTTTTGTGAAGATTCCATGATAAAATGCATGTAAAATATTAGGCATGGTTTTTGGCACATGGCAAGTGCTCAATAAATGCCCATTGTCATTATTCTCCTATTTGTCTAGAGCTCAGGTGGGAAATCTGCATACAGAAATGCAGGTGATTGTTGTAGAGGGGCTGTTGAAATCAGGAAGTGGATGATATCTCTCAAAGAATTTGTTGTAACATGCAAAAAGAAGAGAGCTGAGGTTGACACCTCAAGGTAGATCAGCTTCCAGAAAGCGGTCAGAGGTATAAGAATCTACAAAGAAGAATACAAAAGAGTGGCCATGGTAGGAGAAAGAACCTATACAGAGCATTGCAAGAAGCCAGGGAGTGTCATCAGTGCAAGAAGAGTTAATCATACAGTAGGCAAAGAAAGATCAAGTAGGATCAACTCAAGTCCATTGACTTCCATAATGTGAAAGTAATTTGAGTTTTCTCAGAGGTTCTTCATAGATTGGAAAACAAAGGTAAATTATAGTGATGGAGATGTGTATAAAGAAGTGGAGACAGTTGGCACAGACTATCTAGAAGTCTATGTAGAAGTTTGAATAAAATACAGAAGGAGAGAGGGTGGGATGTGAGAAACATAAAGTCTTAACAGGGGTGTCTCTTTTTGTTTCCTTTCCTTCTTTCTTTCTTTCCTTTTTTTTCCTAAAAGATGAGCACTAATTGAGCTTGTTCATAATCCAGGGTAAAGGTTGGAATTGGGGGAAAGAGGATGGATAAGTGATGGAATTAGTAGGGCTTGAGTGAGCAGAAAAAGGTGGGTCCACACAAAGATGGAGGGATTGGCTTTGGCTGGTCCAGAGATGAGAGGGAAGAGTATGTATGGATACAGGAAAATGTGTCTCATATGTCTTTGACTCTCCAAAACTTAGCAAGGCAGGGAGTGATATGCACTTGACATGCAGTAGGCCTCTGGGAAATGACAGAGTGACAAAGTACTAAGGAAAGTTGTTGAGAGACAAGCTGCCAGAATAGGAACTTTTTTTTTAATCACAAGAATTTCCCAATGCACAAATGATAAAGCCTGATATTGGGGCTGAGGAATGAGGGACATGAGGGGACAAAAAGCCAGAGTGTGAAGAGAGTTGTGTGTAGTATGCACGTGTGCACACGTATCAGAATTAGCAATGCACTGAAATGCCATTTACTACAACCTGGAAAACAGTAATTAAGTTGAATTAGGGTTAGTTCTGTTCTCCTGAAAGGCATCTCTTTCTTGTCATGGCTTAGTACCAAGGCGGCTGGAAATAAGTCTGGGATTGAACAATTAATGGCACCCCTTCTGACTGCCCCCTGTCTACTGTCCTCCACAATTGCAGCCTAATTTAGGTGAAATCTGCCTGGCAGTGTCCTAGGGGAAGCAGTGGTTGGATGACCTGTGCCAGTTCTCATTTTCCTATCTCCAGCTTCAGTTAGAGACCCAAACTGAGAGACAGATGAGAAACTATTTTTTTAGGAATAAAGGAGCTCATCTGTAATATGCTTCTGAAAGGCTTTCTCAGTCTCAGCAGCTCAGTACCTACTGGTAGAGGAGAGTGGTTTAGGCAGTTGAGGATACAGGATCCATTCTCTGGGAGCTCAGATTTAGTAGAGAATGAAGGCAGACAATCAGGGGAAACACTAATATATGTGCCTGTCAAGAGGGCAAAGGCTAGCTTGAACACTGGGTAGGGAGAATTAACCCCAGTGGCTTCTTATTGTAGCGTGTGACTTTGTCTCATCAAATTTCCTCCTCTCCTCATTGACTCTGAGCCAAGAAAAGATTCAAGCCTTCAAACTCCAAGTCTAGAGGAAGAGAATGAAATGTTATTAAGGACGTAGTTGTATCACATACTCTTCCAGGCATTTTTGGGATACAGTAGGATCAGACAGACCCAAATGTAAAGACACTTGACCTCTCCCAACCTCAATATTTTTGTCTCTAAGTTGATGACACTGAGTGTTGGTAGGAATATTTGATTTGTTTAGTTATTTATCAAACATTCAAATAATGCTTTTTATGTTCACATTATAAATATTAACTCATTTATTCTCCATAACAATCCAATAAGGTAAATTCTACTATTATCTCTATTTTACAAATTGGGGTACTGAGATTTCAGGAAGTTAGTGAGTTCACCAAAGGTCACATAGTTAGCAAATGGAATTTGCTGAGACATGAATCCAGACTATCTGGCTTTAGTATCCATGCTCTTAGCGATTATACTATGCTGCATCCCTTATGTAATTAAGTATATGAAAGCACTTAGGACAAAATCCACAACATTATGGGTATCCAATGAATGATGATTCTTTCCATCACTCTTTTTTTTATTTTTTATTTTTAAATTATTATTATTGTACTTTAAGTTCTAGGGTACATGTGCATAACGTGCAGGTTTGTTACATATGTATACTTGTGCTGCAACCCCACACAGCAGGTATTATCTAAATTTTACAGATGAGAAAAACAGGAGATCAGAGAAGTTTAATAACTTGCTCAAGAATGCACTGCTACTAAATAGAAGATCTGGGATTTGAACACAGAAACAATTGGCTCCTGAGTCAGTGTCATTTCCCTGTACCGTGCAATATGGAAATCACTGAAGTGCAAGAGATCCTAGACTACTGATGGGGAGTACTTGTTTAAGGATGGACTTCTCTTCCCAGCCATAAGCAGAACAGAATGTAGTAAAAAAGGGAAATTTTACTTAGTTTTCAGGAAGGGCCTGTGTCCTTTACAACCATTAAACAGGTTAAATGACTGGTGGCAGCTGAGCCTCAGAGTCTTCTCAATCTTCAGGAAAGGCACCATGACTCCTAGCTGTCTGCTTGCCCTTTATGGGAGACCCTATACAAGGACAACCCTTCACCCATTGCACCGTCTGATTTTGCACATTTGGAATTCTGAGTAAGTCTTTATCATCATCATCATCATCATCTTCATCATCATCATCATCATCATCATCATCATCATCCTTGGCTTCTCAGGAAGCTAATCATCATTACTAATATCTTCCGCATAACTACCACTAATTGAATACTTTTCAGGTACTCTTTTAGGTGCTTAACATGTATTAGCTAACTGAATCTTCACGACAATGCTATAAGAAAAGGACTATTTAGCTGTTGAGGGGGCGGAGCAAGATGGCCAAATAGGAACAGCTCCAGTCTCCAACTCCCAGCGCGAGTGACACAGAAGACAGGTGATTTCTGCATTTTCAACTGAGGTACTGGGTTTATCTCACTAGGGAGTGCCTGACAATCAGTGCTCGTCAGCTGCTGCAGCCCGACCAGCAAGAGCTGAAGCAGGGCGAGGCATCACCTCACCTGGGAAACACAAGGGGGAAGGGAATGCCTTTTCCTAGCCAGGGGAACTGAGACACACAACACCTGGAAAATCGGATAACTCCCACCCCAATACTGCGCTCTACCAAGGATCTTAGCAAACGGGCAAACCAGGAGACTATATCCCACACCTTGCCAGGAGGGTCCCACGTCCACGGAGCCTCCCTCATTGCTAGCACAGCAGTCGGTGATCTACCAGCAAGGCAGCAGCCAGGCTGGGGGAGGGGCGGCCGCCATTGCTGAGGCTTAAGTAGATAAACAAAGCGGCTGGGAAGCTTGAACTGGGTGGAGCTCATAGCAGCTCAAGGAGTCCTGCCTGTCTCTGTAGACTCCACCTCTGGGGACAGGGCACAGCTAAACAACAAAAACAACAACAACAACAAAAAGCAGCTGAAACCTCTGCAGACGAAAATGACTCTCTCTGACAGCTTTGAAGTGAGCAGTGGATCTCCCAACACAGAGGTTGAGATCTGAGAACAGACAGACTGTCTGCTAAAGTGGGTCCCTGACCCCTGAGTAGCCTAATTGGGAGACATCCCCCACTAGGAGCAGACCGACACCCCACACCTCACAGGGTGGAGTACACCCCCTGAGAGGAAGCTTCCATAGCAAGAATCAGACAGGTACACTCGCTGTTCAGCATTATTCTAACTTCTGCAGCCTCTGCTGCTGATACCCAGGCAAAGAGGTCTGGAGTGAACCTCAAGCAATCTCCAACAGACCTACAGCTGAGGTTCCTGACTGTTAGAAGGAAAACTAACAAACAGGAAGGACACCCACACCAAAATCCCATCAGTACATCACCATCATCAAAGACCAGAAGCAGATAAAACCACAAAGATGGGGAAAAAGCAGGTCAGAAAAGCTGGATATTCAAAAAATAAGAGTGCATCGCCCCTTGCAAAGGAATGCAGCTCATCACCAGCAATGGATCAAAGCTGGAAGGAGAATGACTTTGACGAGATGAGAGAAGAAGGATCCAGTCCATCAAACTTCTCAGAGCTAAAGGAGGAATTACGTACCCAGCGCAAAGAAATTAAAAATCTTGAAAATAAAGTGGAAGAATTGATTACTAGAATAATTAATGCAGAGAAGGCCATGAACGAATGGACAGAGATGAAAACCATGACACGAGAAATACGTGACAAATGCACAAGCTTCAGTAACCGACTCGATCAACTGGAAGAAAGAATATCAGCGATGGAGGATCAAATGAATGAAATGAAGCGAGAAGAGAAACCAAAAGAAAAAAGAAGAAAAAGAAATGAACAAAGCCTGCAAGAAGTATGGGATTATGTAAAAAAAACCAAATCTACGTCTGATTGGGGTGCCTGAAAGTGAGGGGGAAAATGGAACCAAGTTGGAAAACACTCTTCAGGATATCATCAAGGAGAACTTCCCCAACCTAGTAGGGCAGGCCAACATTCAAATCCAGGAAATACAGAGAACGCCACAAAGCTACTCCTCGAGAAGAGCAACTCCAAGACACATAATTGCCAGATTCACCAAAGTTGAAATGAAGGAAAAAATCTTAAGGGCAGCCAGAGAGAAAGGTCGGGTTACCCACAATGGGAAGCCCATCAGACTAATAGCAGATCTCTTGGCAGAAACTCTACAAGCGAGAAGAGAGTGGGGGCCAATATTTAACATTCTTAAAGAAAAGAATTTTCAACCCAGAATTTCATATCCAGCCACACTAAGTTTCATAAGTGAAGGAGAAATAAAATCCTTTACAGATAAGCAAATGCTTAGAGATTTTGTCACCACCAGGCCTGCCTTAAAAGAGACCCTGAAGGAAGCACTAAACATAGAAAGGAACAACCTGTACTAGCCATTGCAAAAACATGCCAAAATGTAAAGACTATCGAGGCTAGGAGGAAACTGCATGAACTAACGAGCAAAATAACCAGTTAATATCATCATGGCAGGATCAAGTTCACACATAACAATATTAACCTTAAATGTAAATGGACTAAATGCTCCAATTAAAAGACACAGACTGGCAAACTGGATAGAGTCAAGACCCATCAGTTTGCTGTATTCAGGAGACCCATCTCACATGCAGAGACATACATAGGCTCAAAATAAAGGGATGGAGGAAGATTTACCAAGCAAATGGAGAACAAAGAAAAGCAGGGGTTACAATATTAGTCTCTGATAAAACAGACTTTAAACCATCAAAGATCAAAAGAGACAAAGAAGGCCATTCCAGAATGGTAAAGGGATCAATTCAACAGGAAGAGCTAACTATCCTAAATATATATGCACCCAATACAGGAGCACCCAGATTCATAAAGCAAGTCCTTAGAGACTTACAAAGAGACTTAGACTCCCATACCATAATAATGGGAGACTTCAACACTCCACTGTCAACAATAGACAGATCAACGAGACAGAAAGTTAACAAGGATATCCAGGAATTGAGCTCATCTCTGTAGCAGGCAGACCTAATAGACATCTACAGAACTCTCCACCCCAAAGCAACAGAATATACATTCTTCTCAGCACCACATCACACTTATTCCAAAATTGACCACATAATTGGAAGTAAAGCACTCCTCAGCAAATGTACAAGAACAGAAATTTTAACAAACTGCCTCTCAGACCACAGTGCAATCAAACTAGAACTCAGGACTAAGAAACTCAATCAAAACCGCTCAACTACATGGAAACTGAACAACCTGCTCCTGAATGACTACTGGGTACATAACAAAATGAAGGCAGAAATAAAGATGTTCTTTGAAACCAATGAGAACAAAGATACAACATACCAGAATCTCTGGGACACATTTAAAGCAGTGTGTAGAGCGAAATTTATAGCACTAAACGCCCACAAGAGAAAGCAGGAAAGATCTAAAATTGACACTCTAACATCACAATTAAAAGAACTAGAGAAGCAAAAACAAACACATTCGAAAGCTAGCAGAAGGCAAGAAATAACTAAGATCAGAGCAGAACTGAAGGAGATAGAGACACAAAATACTCTCCAAAAAATCAATGAATCCAGGAGTTGGTTTTTTGAAAAGATCAATAAAATTGATAGACCACTAGCAAGACTAATAAAGAAGAAAAGAGAGAAGAATCAAATAGACGCAATAAAAAATGATAAAGGGGATATCACCACCGACCCCACAGCAATACAAACTACCATCAGAGAATACTATAAACACCTCTATGCAAATAAACTAGAAAATCTAGAAGAAATGGATAATTTCCTGGACACTTACACTCTCCCAAGACTAAACCAGGAAGAAGCTGAATATCTGCATAGACCAATAGTAGGCTCTGAAATAGAGGCAATAATTAACAGCCTACCAACCAAAAAAAGTCCAGGACCAGATGGATTCACAGCTGAATTCTACCAGAGGTACAAGGAGGAGCTGGTACCATTCCTTCTGAAACTATTCCAATCAATGGAAAAAGAGGGAATCCTCTCTAACTCATTTTATGAGGCCAACATCATCCTGATACCAAAGCCTGGCAGAGATACAACAAAAAAAGAGAATTTTAGACCAATATCCCTGATGAACATCGATGCAAATATCCTCAATAAAATACTGGCAAACCGGATCCAGCAGCACATCAAAAAGCTTATCCACCATGATCAAGTGGGCTTCATCCCTGGGATGCAAGGCTGGTTCAACATATGCAAGTCAATAAACGTAATCCAGCATATTAACAGAACCAAAGACAAGAACCACATGATTATCTCAATAGATGCAGAAAAGGCCTTTGACAAAATTCAACAGCCCTTCATGCTAAAAATGCTCAATAAATTCGGTATTGATGGAATGTATCTCAAAATAATAAGAGCTATTTATGACAAACCCACAGCCAATATCATACTGAATGGGCAAAAACTGGAAAAATTCCCTTTGAAAACTGGCACAAGACAGGGATGCCCTCTCTCACCACTCCTATTCAACATAGTGTTGAAAGTTCTGGTTAGGGCAATCAGGCAAGAGAAAGAAATCAAGGGTATTCAGTTAGGAAAAGAAGAAGTCAAATCGCCCCTCTTTGCAGATGACATGATTGTATATTTAGAAAACCCCATTGTCTCAGCCCAAAATCTCCTTAAGCTGATAAGCAACTTCAGCAAAGTCTCAGGATACAAAATTAATGTGCAAAAATCACAAGCACTCTTATACACCAGTAACAGACAAACAGAGAGCCAAATCATGAATGAACTTCCATTCACAATTGCTTCAAAGAGAATCAAACACCTAGGAATCCAACTTACAAGGGATGTAAAGGACCTCTTCAAGGAGAACTACAAACCACTGCTCAGTGAAATCAAAGAGGACACAAACAAATGGAAGAACATACCATGCTCATGGATAGGAAGAATCAATATTGTGAAAATGGCCATACTGTCCAAGGTAATTTATAGATTCAGTGCCATCCCCATCAAGCTACCAATGAGTTTCTTCACAGAATTGGAAAAAACTGCTTTAAAGTTCATATGGGACTAAAAAAGAGTCTGCTTTGCCAAGACAGTCCTAAGTCAAAAGAACAAAGCAGGAGGCATCACGCTACCTGACTTCAAACTATACTACAAGGTTACAGTAACCAAAACAGCATGGTACTGGTACCAAAAGAGATAAAGACCAATGGAAGAGAACAGAGTCCTCTGAAATAATACCACACATCTACAGCCATCTGATCTTTGACAAACCTGAGAGAAACAAGAAATGGGGAAAGGATTCCCTCTTTAACAAATGGTACTGGGAAAACTGGCTAGCCATAAGTAGAAAGCTGAAACTGGATCCTTTCCTTACTCCTTATATGAAAATTAATTCAATATGGATTAGAGACTTAAATGTTACACCTAATACCATAAAAACTCTAGAAGAAAACCTAGGTAATACCATTCAGGACATAGGCATGGGCAAGGATTTCATGCCTAAAACACCAAAAGTAACATCAACAAAAGCCAAAATTGACAAATGGGATCTAAGTAAACTAAAGAGCTTCTGCACAGCAAAAGAAACTACCACCAGAGTGAACAGGCAACCTACAGAATGGGAGAAAATTTTTGCAAGCTACTCATCTGCCAAAGGCTAATATCCAGAACCTACAAAGAACTCAAACAAATTTACTAGAAAAAAACAAACAAACCCATCAAAAAGTGGGCAAGGGATATGAACAGACACTTCTCAAAAGAAGACATTTATGCAGCCAAGAGACATATGAAAAAATTCTCATCATCACTTGCCATCAGAGAAATGCAAATCAAAACCAAAATGAGATACCATCTCACACCAGTTAGAATGGCAATCATTAAAAAGTCAGGAAACAACAGGTGCTGGAGAGGATGTGGAGAAATAGGAACACTTTTACACTGTTGGTGGGATTGTAAACTAGTTCAACCATTATGGAAAACAGTATGGCGATTCCTCAAGGATCTAGAACTAGAAGTACCATATGACCCAGCCATCCCATTACTGGGTATATACCCAAAGGATTATAAATCATGCTGCTATTAAGACACATGCACACGTATGTTTATTGTGGCACTATTCACAATAGCAAAGACTTGAAATCAACCCAAATGTCAATCAGTGACAGACAGGATTAAGAAAATGTGGCACATATACACCATGGAATACTATGCAGCCATAAAAAAGGATGAGTTTGTGTCCTTTGTAGGGACATGGATGCAGCTGGAAACCATCATTCTCAGCAAACTATCCCAAGAACAGAAAACCAAACACCGCATGTTCTCACTCATAGGTGGGAACTGAACAATGAGATCACTTGGACTCGGGAAGGGGAACATCACACACCAGGGCCTATTTTGGGGAGTCGGGAGGGGGGAGGGATTGCATTGGGAGTTATACCTGATGTAAAGGACGAGTTGATGGGTGCTGATGAGTTGATGGGTGCAGCACACCAACATGGCACAGGTATACATATTTAACAAACCTGCACGTTATCCACATGTACCCTAGAACTTAAAGTATAATAAAAAAAATAAAAAATAAAAAAATAAAAATAAAAAATTATAAAAATATATATATATAAAAGAAAAGCACTATTTGAGGCCCAGAGAGGTTAAGTAACTAACCTAACAGTACATAGACTTGAGTTAATAGTCTTCCCCACGTTGAGCTTGGAAGATGTTGATCATTGTAAATATGCTGAGAGTTGCTATGGAAAAGCTGAGAGCATAATGATAACAGGAAACTGGACTTTACAAGCAGGACTGTTAAAATCACCTGACCTCTCCCTGTGGAGTGAGGTCCTACCTTTAGTGCAAGAGTCAGCCAGCAAAGCCTCTGTAGCCAGACTGCCTCTCTAGATTCCTCCTCTCTGGTCAGGGCATCTCTAGAAAGAAAGCAGCAGCCTCAGTCAGAGGCTTAAAGATAAAACCCCCATCTCTCTGGGACAGAGCACCTGGGGGAAGGGGCTGCTGTGGGTGCAGCCTTCAGCAGATTTAAACGTTCCTGTTTGTTGGCTCTGAAGAGAGCAGTGGTTCTCCCAGCACAGCGCTTGAGCTTTGCTAAGGGACAGACTCCCTCCTCAAGTGGGTCCCTGACTCCTGTGCCTCTTGACAGGGAGACACCTCCCAGCAGGGGTTGACAGATACCTCATACAGGAGAGCTCCGGATGGCATGTGGCGGGTGCACCTCTGGGACAAGGCTTCCAGAAAAATGAACAGACAGTAATTTTTCCTGTTCTGCAGTCTATGCTGGTGATACCCAGGTAAACAGGGTCTGGAGTGGACTTCCAGAAAACTCCAATGGACCTGCAGCAGAAGGGCCTGACTCTTTGAAGAAAAACTAACTAACAAACAACAACAAAAAAGAGCATCAACATCAACAAAAAGGAGGTCCACGCAGAAATCACATGCGAAGGTCACCGACAACAAAGTCGAAAGGTAGATAAATCCACGAAGATGGGGAAAACCCAGTGCAAAAGGCTGAAAATTTCAAAAACCAGAATGCCTCTTCAACTCCAAAGGATCACAGCTCTTTGCAAGCAAGGGAACAAAACTGGATAAAGAATGAGTTGATGAATTGGCAGAAACAGGCTTCAGAAGGTGGGTAATAACAAACTCCTCTGAGATAAAAGAGCATGTTCTAACCAATGCAAGGAAGCTAAGAACCTTGAAAAAATTAGAGGAATTGCTAACTAGAACAACCACTTTAGAGAAGAACATAAATGACCTGATGGAGCTGAAAAACACAGCACAAGAACTTCATGAAGCATACACAGGTATCAATAGATGAATTGATCAAGTAGAAGAAAGGATATCAAAAGTGAAGATCAACTTAATTAAATAAATCATGAAGACAAGATTAGCAAAAAAAAGTATGAAGAGGAATAAACAAAACCTCCAAGAAATATGGGACTATGGAAAACGACCAAACCTACACGTGATTGGTGTACCTGAAAGTGATGGGAGAATGGAACCAGGTTGGAAAACACTCTTCAGGATATTATCCAGGAGAACTTCCTCATGCTAGCAAGACAGGCCAACATTCACATTCAGGAAATACAGAGAACAATTCAAAGATACTACTCAAGAAGAGCAACCCCAAGACATATAATAGATTCACCAAGATTGAAATGAAGAAAAAAATGTTAAGGGCAGCTAGAGAGAAAGGTTGGGTTAACCACAAAGGGAAGCCCATCAGACTAACAGTGGCTTTCTCTGCAGAAACCCTACAAGCCAGAAGAGAGTGGGGGCCAATATTCAACATCCTTAAAGAAAAGAATTTTCAACCCAGAATTTCATATCCAATGAAACTAAGCTTCATAAGCAAAGGAAAAATAAAATCCTTTACAGACAAGCAAATGCTGAGAGATTTTGTCACTACCAGGCCTGCCTTAAAGGAGATCCTGAAGGAAGCACTAAACCTGGAAAGGAACAACTAGTAGCAGCCGCTGCAAAAGGATACCAAATTGTAAAGACCATTGACACTATGAAGAAAGAGCATCACTAATGGGCAAAATAACCAGCTAGCAACATAATGACAGAATCAAATTCACACATAACAATATAAAACTTAAATGTAAATGAGCTAAATTCCCCAATTAAAAGACACAGACTGGCAAATTGGATAAACAGATAAGACCCATTGGTGTGCTGTATTCACCAGACCCATCTCACGTTCAAAGACACACATAGGCCCAAATAAAGGGATGGATGAAAATTTACCAAGCAAAGGGAGAAAGAGAGAGAGAGAGAAAAAAAGCAGGGGTTGAAATCCTAGTCTCGGTTAAAATAGACTTGAAACCAACAAAGATCAAAAGAGACAAATTAGGGCATTACATAATGGTAAAGGGATCAATTCAACAAGAAGAGCTAACTATTCTAAATATATATGTACCCAATACAAGAGCACCCAGATTCATAAAGCAAGTTCTTAGAGACCTGTAAAAAAACAGGCTCTCACACAATAATAGTGGGAGACTTTAGCACTGCACTATCAATATGAGACAGATCAACAAAACAGAAATCAAGAGACTATACATCCTTCTCAGCACCTCATCACACTTATTCTAAAATTGACCACATAGTTTGAAGTAAAACACTCCTCAGCAAATGCAAAAGAATGGAAATAATAAGAAACAGTATCTCAGACCACAGTGCAATCAGATTAGAACTCAGTATTAAGAAACTCACTCAAAACTGCACAACAACATGGAAATTGAACAACCTGCTCCTGAATGACTACTGGGTAAATAACTAAATTAAGGCAGAAATAAATAAGTTCTTTGAAACCAATGAGAACAAAGACACAACATACTAGAATCTCTGGGACACAGCTAAAGCACTGTTTAGAGGGAAATTTATAGCACTAAGTGCCCACAAGACAAATGAGGAAAGATCTAAAATTGATACCCTAACATCACAAGTAAAAGAACTAGAGAAGCAAGAGGAAACAAATTCAAAAGCTAGCAGAAGACAAGAGTTAACTAAGATCAGAGCAGACATGAAGAAGATAGAGACATGAAAAACCCTTCAAAAAAATCAAAGAAGCCAAGAGTTGGTTTTTTGAAAACATCAACAAAATATATAGATGGTTATCCAGATGAATAAAGAAGAAAAGAGAGAAGAATCAAATAGACGCAATAGAAAATGATAAAGGGGATATCACCACTGATACCATAGAAATACAAAGTACCATCAGAGAATACTATAAACACCTCTAAGCAAATAAACTAGAAAATCTAGAAGAAATGAATAAATTCCTGGACACATACACCCTCCCAACTCTAAACCAACAAGAAGTCGAATCCCTGAATATACCAAAAACATGATCTGAAATTGAGGCAGTAATTAATAGCCTACCAAGCAAAAAAAGTCCAGGACCAGAGGAATTCACAGCTGAATTCTACAAAAGCTACAAAGAGAAGCTGGTATCATTCCTTCTGAAACTATTCCACACAATAGAAAAAGAGGGACTTCTCCCTAACTCATTTTATGAGGCCAGAATCACCTTGATACCAAAACCTGGCAGAGACACACACAAAAAAGAAAATTTCAGGCCAATATCCCTGATGAACATTGATGCCAAAATCCTCAATAAAATACTGGCAAACCGAATCCAGCAGCACATCAAGAAGCTTATCCAACACCATCCAGTCAGCTTCATCACTGGGATCCAAGACTGGTTTAACATATGCAAATCAATAAACGTAATCAATCACATAAATAGAACCAATGACAAAAACCACATGATTATCTCAATAGATGCAGAAAAGGCATTTGATAAAATTCAGCACCCCTTCATGCTAAAAACTCTCAGTAAACTAGGTATTGATGGAACGTATCTCAAAATAGTAAGAGCAATTTATGACAAACCCACAGCCAACATCATACTGGATGGGTAAAGACTGAAAGCATTCCCTTTGAAAACCGGCACAAGACAAGAATGTCCTGTCTCACCAATGCTATTCAACACAATATGAGAAGTTCTACCCAGGGCAATCAGGCAAGAGAAAGAAATTAAGCATATTTAAATAGGAAGAGAGAAATTCAAATTGTCTCTGTTTGAAGATGACATGATTGTATATTTAGAAAACCCCATTGTCTCAGCGCAAAATCTCCTTAAGCTGATAAGAAACTTCAGCAAAGTCTCAGGATACAAAACCAATGTGCAAAAATCACAAGTATTCCTATGCATCCATAATAGACACAGAGAGACCCAAATAATGAATGAACACCCATCCACAATTGCTACAAAGAGAATAAAGTACCTAGCAATACAACTTATAAGGGATGTGAAGAACCTCTTCAAGGAGTACTACAAACCACTGCTAAAGGAAATAAGAGAGGACACAAACAAATGGAAAAATATTCCATGCTCATGGATAGGAAGAATCAATATCATGAAAATGGCCGTACTGCCCAAAGTAATTCATAGATTCAATGCTATCCCCATCAAGCTAACATTAACTTTTTTCACAAAATTAGAAAAAACTACTTTAAATTTTGTATGAAACCAAAAGAGAGCCCGCATAACCAAGACAATCCCAAGGAAAAAGAACACAGTTGTAGGCATCACACTACCTGACTTCAAACTATACTACAAGGCTACAGTAACCAAAACAGCATGGTAGTGTTACCAAAACAGATATATAGACCAAAGCAACAGAACAGAGGCCTCAGAAATAGCACCACACAGCTACAACCATCTGATCTTTGACAAACCTAATAAACAGAAGCAATGGGAAAAAGATTTCCTATTTAATAAATGTTTTGGGAAAACTGGCTAGCTATATGTAAAAAGCTGAAACTGGATCCCTTCCTTATACCTTATACAAAAATTAATTCAGGATGGATTCAAGACTTAAATGGAAGACCTAAAACCATAAAAACCATAGAAAAAAGTCTAGGCAATACCACTCAGGACATAAGCATGGGCAAATACTTCATGACTAAAAGACCAAAAGCATTGGCAAATAAACCCGAAATTGACAAATGGGACCTGATTAAACTAAAGAGCTTCTGCACAGCAAAATAAACTATCATCAGAGTAAACAGTCAACCTACAGAATGGGATAATATTTTTGCAATCTATCCATTCACAAAGGGCTAAAATCCAGAATCTAAAAAGAAGTTAAACAAATTTACAAGAAAAAAACAACCATCAAAAAGTGGGCAAAGGATATGAACAGACACTTCTCAAAAGAAGACATTTATGTAGCCAACAAACATATGAAGAAAAGCTCATCATCCCTGGTCATTAGAGAAATGCAAATCAAAACCACAATGAGATGCCATTTCATGCCAATTAGAATGGCGATCATTAATAAAATCAGGAAACAACAGATGCTGGAGAGGATGTGGAGAAATAGGAACACTTTTACACTGTTGGTGGGAGTGTAAATTAGTTCAACCACTGTTGAAGATAGTGTAGCAATTCCTCAAGGATATACAACCAGAAATACCATTTGACCCAGCAATCCCATGACTGGGTATATACCCAAATGATTATACATTATTCTACTATAAAGACACATGCACACAGATGTTTATTGCAATACTGTTCACAATAGCAAGACTTGGAACCAACCCAAATGCCCATCAATGATAGACTGGATAAAGAAAATGTGGCATATATGCACCATGGAATACTGTGCAGCCATAAAAAAGGATGAGTTCTTGTCCTTTGCAGGGACACAGATGAAGCTGGAAGCCATCATTCTCAGTAAACTAACAGAAGAACAGAAAGCCAAATGCCGCATGTTATCATTTATAAGTGGGAGTTGAACAATGAGAACACATGGACACAGAGAGGAAAACATCACAAACCAGGGCCTGTCATGGGGTGGGGGGCTATGGAAGCTATAGCATTAGGAGAAATACCTAATGTAGATGATGGGTACATGGGTCCAGCAAGCCACCATGGCATGTGTATTCCTATGTAACAAACCTGCATGTTCTGCACATGTGCCTCAGAACTTAAAGTATATATATATATACATATATATATAAAGGCAGCCACCTCTAGCACAAAACATGCATACAATTAACCTCTGCTGTGTAAGGCATATACAGAATGCTACAGTCTAAGTGATTCCCAGATTGGAAGGCTTAGGTTCTGGTTATGGCTTTGCTCATAATTTGCTATGTAATCTTTGTTGGGCAAGTTGGTTTCCTTATCTGGGCCTCATCTGTAAAACGTGTGTTAATAATACATTCTTTACCAACAGAACAAGGTGAGCATGAAATGGAAATGTTGAAGAAAGTGCTTTCGATGTAAAGCAAATATAAAGGATACCTTGTCTTACTTCTGTTACTCTTCTTATTCACCCTCCTTTTCCTTCTTGTCTCTCTCTCCCAACCCCCTTGTCTTCTTTTTCACTATATTTTTTGTTCCTTTTCTTCCTTTCTTTATTCTCTGTTAACCAGGTCTTGGGTTCACCTGCAGCACTGCACTTAGGCAAAAGAAACACAGATTTTCCAGGTTGACAGACTTGAGTCTGACCTGGCTTTGCCCCTTCCTACTTGTTTGTTAAGCAACAACTTTACCCTTTTTGAGTCAGTTTTATCATCTATAAAAAGGGACGCATATTACATTGGTACCAAAGTAAATGTGGTGTCTACCATTGAAAGTAGTGGCAAAAACCACAACAACTTTTGCATCAATCTAATGACACCTTCCTTAAAATACTGTTGTCAGAGAATGTGGTAGATTGTCTGTAAATATGGCTGGCAACAGCTCCTCCCATCAAAAGATGGAGTATTACCCCTTAAACCTGAGCTGGCCCTGTGACTCACTTTGACCAATAGAATGCAGAGGCAGTATTGCTATATGACTTCTGGTTTTATGCCACAAAAGGCCTTGCTGTTTATATGTGTTATGTGTCCATTTTTACAGATGATAAAACTGAGGCTCAAAAAGGGTAAAGTAATTGCCCAACAAGTAGGAAGTGGCAAAGCCAGGTCAGACTCAAGTCTGTCTACCTCAAAAGTCAGTGTTTCTTTTGCCTAAGTGCAGCGGAGCAGGTGAACCCAAGACTTGCTTAAGGGAGAATAAACAAATAAGAGAAGGAACAAAAATATAATGAAAAAAATAATACAAGGGGGTTAGGAGAGACAGAGAAGAAGGAAGCGAAGGGTAAGTCAGTCTGCTTTGGTTTTCACCCTCTTGGATGCCAGCTACCAGGGTAAAAAAGTCTGAATATTGAAGTGCAATGCCAAATGGAGAGAGGCCCTGGAGGATAAAAGACTACAAAGGTTGGAATGGGTATTAAGACATCCAGCCCACTCCTGTTCCAGCCACCCCAGGTGAGGTGCCAGATGAGAGTGCAGCCGTCTTGGATCTTACAGCCTTAGCCAAGCTGTCTGAGGCAAGACCACATAGAACAGAAATTAGCCGTTCCCAGCAAGTTCTGCTCAAACTGCAGAGTCATGAGCAAATAAATGATGGTTGTTTTAAGCCATTAAGTGTTTGTGTGATTTGTTTCAGGGCAATAGATAAATGAACCAGAAAGACTACAAGACAGTAGTGCCCTACCAAGTGGCTGGCAGGTGTAGGTGCTCAACACATGATTATTCTCTTCCCCTTCAAAAGCATCCCTAGGAAATGGCTTGCCTGGCTGTTGGTGCTAGGAGTTCAAAACCTCTTACCATTACTACAACATAATTGACAGACCTGGCCTCCTTTGTGCCAAGGATGCAGAGCTATGGCCATGCCTCCTGTGCTTTACAGGGACTCACTAAGGCCTATACAGGTTAAGGTGTACTCCAAGTTGTACAGATGAGTGTCCTCTCTTTGCCCAGAGTGAGCCTGAGCCACTTCAAAAGAAGGCCTGTAGCTATACAAAACCTGGGGTGATAAGGTAATGTCAGGGAAGATGAGTAGTATAATTTTTGACTAGTGTTCCAATCTACCTAAACCCAGAGGCACAGTGGATAAAAGGATGTTAATACTTACGAGTGCTTACTATGTGCCTCACTTTGTTTACTTTCCCATGAAATAAGTGCTAATATTTTCCCCATTTTCCACAAGAGGACACTGAGGCACAGAGAGGTTTTATTTAGCTGTTGAATTCCCCAACAAGCAGAGAGAGAGATTAGTGTACAGGATATTACTTAGGGAGCCCTTGGGATCAACACCTGTGGAAGGGAAGGGGCGGTAAAGAAGTAGGATTAGACAGAGGGAGATGCTTACCTGTGATGCAGTCTTAATGGCAAACTCAGCTTACTCTAAGGGAGCTCTGAAGCTGGGATATCCGTTCAAAGTTGTTCCCTATTGTATCCCTACAGGCAACAAGGCCTTTATATCCCTGAATCAGTCATTTGATACCCAGTTCTTGATTTCAGTTCCAAAGTTATTTCAACCACTCTCATCATCAAGCCATTCCAAAAGGGAGAAAGGTTTTCTTAAAAATGATCATGGAGAAGTAGAAAAAAAATGAGCTCTGGAGTCGGACAAAGGTGGCTCCAAATCCTGCAATTTCCTCTTACTAGTTGTTTAACTCTGAAAAAGCTTTTAAGTTTTTGGAGGTTCAATATCCTTTCTTTTAAAAAAAAAAATGGTGGTAAGAATACTTAGCTTGTAAGGTGTTTTGGAAATCAAATACAATCATTTATAGAGAGCAACTTGCATAGGGACCTGGCACAGAGTAGGTGCTAAGTAAATGGAAATTATTGTGATAATTAGGTAAATTATTGGCCTTGGTGCCTGGCTTTCTCATTTGTAAGGTAGAATGAATAAGAGCAAACAAGTGCTACCCAGAAAGGTAAATGACATTACATCTTTTGTATTATCCAATACACAGTAGATACTCAGAATTTACTCCAATGAATGCATGTTAAAAGGATTTGTACAGACACAACACTCTTACTTTCAAAGAGCAGAGGAACATTTTATATTATGAACACATACACACTGTGGCAATGTAAAACTACTTAAGGAAGGAAAAATATCCCCCTCCCCAGCCAGGGACTGAGACCTAGGGCTAAAATTTTTTGTCAGTCAGCCCCCATCCCCATCCCTTGTCTTCCAGTAACCTTACCAGGAAACCTGGCTTTGGTGGAAAGGAGAGCTGTGGGGCTTGGGGAGCCTGATGCCTTTTCTTTTGGGAGGAAAGGCCACCTGCACAATCCACAGGACAGGAGTGGCCAGCAGCTGTCCTGAGCTGAGGCTACAGAAGAAGTCAGATCCAAGAGAGTAAGGGATGAATGGAAGGAAAGTCTCACCCACCTTCATATGTAAAGTGATTGGCATTTACTCTAATCTAAATCTACTCCTCTCCTCCCTGCAATATACCATTGAGCATGTGCCAGAGTAATGGTTCTGAACAAAAGCCAACACAGATGTCAGCCTGGGGACCCTCTCAGCCTAAGGAAGCCCCTACAGCCCAGCCCTCAGCCCTAATGACTTAGGCAGTAGGTTACGCAGGAGATGTAGAGTTGGTCTGGCTCACTGATTTCACTGTGGAATCTTCTACTAGAATTTGCAAAGACTAGATATTGGGGAAAGGGTCACTGATCTTAAGATCCCAAGACACACAGCCTAGTACCTAGGAATTTTAGTATATCTGGGAGACAGAAGTGGAGCAAGCTAAAGAATTACAACAAGGCCTCCCAAATGATTGTGAAAAGGAGGGCTTGTCCAGGCTACCTTTGGGCCTTAAGGATGAGATGAAGGTAGGAGTAGGGGGATACATGCACCCAGCCTGTTGGAGAATCCAACATGAAGACTATTGTCCCTTCAGAACCTAAGGCAAAAGTACAAGGAGGGGAAATACTGGGTCCTTTACCTGAAATAAGATATGGGCCTCCTCTGCCCCTCAGACCCTACAGCTCCTTAGGCTCCAGGCCTCAGGCACAAGAGATAGAGAATCATATCTGAGCCTTTTGCCCTTCCCTTAGCTCCAAACAAGGGCAGGGGTTGAAATGTGAGTGAGAGAGAAGGGATCATCAGACATACTGTTTAGCACCTGAACCACATCTCTTCCTAAACCGGAAATCCCAAGAGCAGAAAGAAATAGGAGCAAAGTGAGAGAGGGGTTGTGCTTCCATCACATTAAATAGGAGACTTTGTGGGGTTGGGCAAGGGTTGTTTCACATCAGGACATCAATGACTCTGGTCAAGGTGAGGGGTTATAATTAGCAAAGCTTCATGTGCTCTCCCTTTCTTTATTCATCCTGCTTCCGTTTCGGCTTTTTGGGGTTCCGGGACCGACTCTTGGCCTTGCATAGAGGGCATATAGGTGCATTCCGGTGAATTTGCTGGTGACATGACAAGCAGGCCTGGTGAGGGACACAGGAAAAAGAAAGTTAGTGGTCAGATTCTTCCAGGCAACAGCTTAGACTTCTGATTTCCCAGGGGTCCAGAAAGCAAAGTGATTTCCCATCAGAAGGGAGCAATAATCAGTGAGTAGACTCATATATTCTTGGATACCATAGAAGATGGGAAGGACGATATAACCCAGTTCAGAGAAAGGTGTTGAGAAAAAGTATACAAAACTAGAAAGTAAGGCAAAATGAGAACTACACATCTATTCATCATTATACTGAAACGTTGTCTAACAGGCCCACTTAAGGACTATTTAATTTTCTAGAAAGGGGTCAACAAACATTTTCTGTAAAGGCCAAGATAGCAAATACTTTAGATTTTTTACATCATATGATGTTTGCTGCAACTACTCAATTCTGTTTTACATGAAAGAAGTGATAGACAATAGCTTGCATGCATGCTGTTTGCAATAGCTTGCAAACACAGACATGCATGTGGGCCAATAAAACTTTAACAAAAACAGAGAACAGATTAGATTTGACCTGTAGGCTGTAGTTTGATGACCCCTGCTCTAGAAGAATGTCTCTTTGTTTGACTATTTACCAATTGATTAGGACCCAGACTCTGTGATGTTACACTAATAAGCTGCAAATGGCTTTTGCCCAGTAGAGATGCAAATTACTTCTGTTTGGAAGAAACAGCAACTATAAAGGTTACAGTTGTATTGCCCTGTAGGATGTAAACCAGTTTTGTATCTAACTTTGCAAATTTGTTTCAGCTTTCCTCTCCTTTCTCGATGATATAGATATCTGTGCCTCAAATGCTGCTGGAACCAGCTTTATAATCCTGCTGGTTCCTTCATTTACGATACATGCTCATTACATATTTGTGTAAGAGTTGTTTCTAACTTTTAGAATTGCACTTCAGCAGGGCCTGAAAATATCCCTGCATTCTAACACCTCTGGGAACATGGGGCAACAAAACCTGTGGGTCCAACACAGCACACCCATGTCACCCCTTCCTCTGTGTCGCAAGCAAAGGCTATTAAAAGAAGGCCCAGCATAAACAAGGCCAAAGACCCAGAACTAGCCTTCCACGGCCCTTCCATTGGAGGATACTTTGCTTCCTCCACAACCCTTACCCAGCTCACTTACCTTCATAGGAGGGGGCTGCTGCCTGAAGGTGGCCGTCTGCCGAGTGTCCTGCTTCCTAGCCACTTGGAGCTGTTGGGCGGCAGCGGCTGCAGCGGCCAGGGACTCAGGGATGGGGGGCTCCTGAGGTTCCGTCTGCCATTCTGCTTTCTGCTTCTCAAAGTAACTTTGAAGATGAGAGACACTGGCTAGATCATTCTGAAAGCAACGAGAACCTTGCTCCTCTTAAAGACTCCATGCCATATAACCAAGGGTTGAGCTGTGGCTCATTCTAGAAGGTCCCCAAACCTTCCCAAGCACAAGGCTATTGTCCCTGGGTACAAGGCCCAATCTCTGATGAGAAGGATAATCCTCTTGGTCCTTAGCTCTGATAGACCAAGAAGACCAAGAAATCTTGAGCTAGCAAGGTCCTTTAAGGGTATTCAGTCCTATCTGCTATCTCATGCTGTTTTGAGTATTCCTATTAAGTGTCCTAAGGCCTCTGGTGACATATCTCTAGGAAAAGGAAGCTCACAAACTCCACAGACACCTTGCTCTACCTTTAGGAAATGGTTTCCTCTACCAGGCCAAATTCTGTCTCTCTGCAAGGCAAGCCTAGTTCTTAACTCTGAGCCTGGAGATGAAGTCCCAGGCTAGTCCCTGAAGACCAGGAAAGCTCAGTCTTTTGTGTTTTTAGAGGTTTCTAGATATCCCCTTCTAGACCCTGACTTGGGAAATGATCTCTTAAGAGTTATAGACATAGTCTTGTATTGTTAATATCACACAAAGAATTTAAAAAGCCACTTAGCAGTTGTTCTAATTCATCTAGTAATTCATCCAGTTTAATAATCCTCCTCCTGTTTTAACAAGCCGGCACAGAGACTTGCCCAAGATCACACGATGAGTCAGTCACTGAAAGGCCTGGAACTAAAACTAGGCACTCTGACTTTCAGGCTAGGCTTTGTATATGTATACATGCCCATGTATGTGTAGGTACATAGGTATGTATATGTGTCGGAGGGAGGGTATGTTGTAGAGACTGGGGGCAGGTAGCTTACTCCAAGGAAAGCTTCTCCTCTTCTTCACACAAATCAGGGAGCCTCTGCAGGCCCAGAGTCATGCGCAGGGCATCCACATGTTCTTTCAGTGGCTTATACTCATCATGCAGCCTCCTTGTAGACTCTAGCAGCTTGTTTAGGTCATTCTCAGATTGTTTGATAGTGTTTTCCATCTGGAACATAGAGTGGGACAGGCAAAGAGAAAAGATCCTAAGGTTCTCAAGGAGGCTCTATAGCTCAGTGAATAATAGAACAAGCTCCAGAGTTTGTTCAGTCTATATTCAAGTCCTTGATCTCCCATGTCCTCTCTATGTAACTCTAGTCAAGCCTCAGTTTCTTCATCTGTATAATGGTGATAATCTAGTGCTTAACTCATGCAATCTTGGTGAAGATTTAATGATAGAATTCATATAAAGCACTCAGTAAAGGGGCTACATTTAGTATTTACTACTAAATAAATGGTATTCTTCAAATACAGTATTTTAGAGTTGGAATGTCCTTCAGAGCTCATTTAGTCCACCTTACTCCCATTTTATAGAAAACTGAGGCTCAAAGAGAAAAAACGGACTTTCCTGGGGAAATACTTCTTAGTGGCAAATGCTGCATAAAGACTTAGGGCTTCCACCTCCCAGGCCAGCAGTCTTTCTCCTAGATCAGTGATTCTCAAAATGTGGCCAAGGGATCAGAAGCATCAGCATCACCTGGGGACTCAGAAATGCATATTCTTAGGCTCCACCTAAGACATACAAAGTTAGAAAATCGGGGGTGGAGTCTAACAACATGTGTCTTAGGCTCTCAAAGTGACTTTGATGCATGCTTAAGTTTGAGATCCACTGGCCTATATACTTAGCACTTCTGGCAAATATCTTCCTCATTTAACTGGCCCTGCATCATTGGTTAGCTGGCAGCCAAACTGTCAATACTTTACGAGATCTAGAATTCTGTGATCTCTAACACAGAAAATCCCAATTTCTTACTGTCCAAACCTCATTCATAATTCCTTTATGATCCTAGATCTGACAATATCAGAAAATGAGTATTGCCACAGAAATGAGTTTCCAAGAAATATAAACTTAGTTCCTTCGAAAGCAAATTTTAAAAATATATTCCTCATTGTTATAGGCGATAAGGGTTTGAAAAGACCTTACTGGTCAGTACTGCCAACCTCCTTCCTTGTGAAGGAATCATCAGTACAGCAGCTCATACAAGTGTCCATTAAGATGCTGCTTGAATAACTCCAAAAGAGGGGAGCTTACCACCTTAGCAGACAGTTCATATTCCATGTTCCAACAATTTCCAAAGGAGATACCAATGAGGAAGCCCCACTTTGGTAGCAAGTAGAAATGATTTGTTTGGTCTGATTGAAAGCTTGGAGTGCTTTAAACTACATTCCAGAGGCAGCTGCCTGCTCTGCTTTTCCCCAAGACCAGCTCTCAACTCCCAGAATCTCAGAATGAGAGCACATCAAACCAGTACATTTAGAGGGTACTGAGTCCCTCTTATAGTGCAGAGAGGGAAAATGAGGCCCAGAGAAAAGGGACTTGTCCAGTGATATACAGTCAGTTAGTGACAGAGCCAGGGCTGGACCTTAGAACTGCTGAATTCTTCCACTCCACCACAGCCTGCACTGATACCTGCTCCCCGAGCTTGGCCAAAGTCACATCTCAAGGAGAGGTCCTATCATTCACCACTACCACTTTCTCAAGGGCTTTAGAGATAGGCTCCAGGCAGCCACGTACCACATTAATGTCAGCATGGATCAGTCGGAGCTCCTCCACATGGGCCATCTTCTCCTGTAGCAGAAGGTCCATCTCCTGCTTGTATTCCTTCAGGTGCCTTTCCTCTGACTCAAGTGCCTCAAACTCAGCCTTCAAACGAGCCTTGATCTTCTCCATCTGCAGGGTCTTGTTCCTGCAATTTGCAAAAAGCAGGAAACAGGTCAGCAAAAGAAGGGAGAAAACAGAAATGGAGCCAGCATTTTCTTTCTAAGCCAGCTTTCCAAGCTTCCCCCTCTCCAGGCAGAGCCAACCTGAGGCCATCTCAAAAAAGAAGGCCAGGTGTAGTGGCTCATGCCAGCAATCTCAGCAATTTGGGAGACAGAGGCAGGAGGATCTCTTGAGCCCAGGAGTTTGAAATCAGCGTGGGCAACATAGTGAGACCTTATATCTACAAAAAGCAAGCAAGAAAGAATTAGCCATGCATGGTGGCACATGCCAGTAGTCTCAGCTACTCAGGAGGATAAGGCAGGAGGATTGCTTAAGCTATGATTGCACTACTCCACTCCAGCCTAGGTGACAGAGCAAGACCTTGTCTCAAGAAAAAGTTAGATGTTTTCCTCTAAGATAAAAGCTCAGTGGGTCTCGAATGGTGTTAATTTTGTTCCCTTATAGGGCATTTGCAAATATGGAGGGTGTTTTGGCTGTTAGATTGACTCAAGGAAATGTGTCACTGGCATTTAGTGGACATGGGCCAGAGATACTAAATAGCCTCTCAATGCACAGGAAATTTCTAAGCGCAAAGAACTCCCACCCAAGAAACCAAAAATGACCTCTTGAGAAACTCTAAGGAAGCACTGCCTAATAAACTTACTACAGTGATGGAAATGTTTTGTATCTGTGCTGTCCAGTATAATAGCCACTAGGCACATGTGGCTACTGAGCACTTGTAATGTGGCCAGTGCTACTGAGGAACTGAATTTTGAATTTTATTTAATTTTATTTACTCAAACTTAAAATTTAAACAGCCACATGTGGCTAATGGCTGTCATATTAAACAGCACAACTCTAGAGGGTGTGTTTATCAGTTCCAGAAAAAGAAGGGGACAGGATACTGTGGGTAATTTCTTTCTTAGAAAAACAAAAACCTGGTTTTGGTCATTAAATCCCAATTGTATACCCTCTGGGTCAGGAATCCTATACTTGGGAATATATTTTAAGGAGGTAATTCAAGGAAGCAAAAAGTTAATACACAGAGATGTACTTTCTGGGCTTTCAGCAAAATTAGGATATTTGACAGCCATTGAAGACTTGTGACATAGACAATGTTGGAGATAAGATACTCACTAAAAAAGTGTACACACTAAGATTACAATTTCAAAATTTACATGCATGTGACTAAATAAGAAGAAGGTCTGAAAGAAACACAGTCTCAAGGGCCTTTAATAAGAGCATTTGAAGCCTGCCTCTGGGAAAGGGCTACAAAGTTTTGAAAGGGGTCCGCTCTAAGGCATGTTGTTGTCTTCCCACTGGCTCCCTACCATGCTTCTCAGGATCTGCCTAGCCATTATCCCCTTACTTAGATTTTGAGTATCTTTTCTTCTCCCTCAGTAGCTGATCTTCCCCTCTGCCCCAGTCTATCCTACGGGTGATCCAACTCCACACACTGGACTCTGGCTTCTGACATCAGCCTGCTTGTCTTCAGTCTCTCTTTTTTCAGCATTGCCTGTGCCTCTTGCCTCACGAAGTAGTCTTCAATGGCACAGAACTACAGAAAGAACTGTTAGGTGGGTAGGATGGTGGGAGAAGTTTCTCTTTCTATACTAAGACAACATCTTTTCATGTTATTGTATTTTTTTTAACCTTAGAAATGGGTTAAAAGGTGGGTGTTACCCCATTTGTAGAGAAGGGAATTGAGTGAGGTTCAGGGTGGTAACTTGCCTAGTACCACAGAGCTAGTAAATTGGATGTTGGGATTTGAACCCAGGGCTCTTTAACACCGAAGGCTACATACCATCCACTACTCTATATTGCCTTTGAACAGGGTTACCAGGCTGAAGGGCATAAAAACATCAAAGGTTCTTATTATAGCTCATCAACTGTCTTGCAGAGGGATGATACTGATTTGTATTGGTTAACTCCTTATTTACTTATATCCCCATCTATCTAGACTTCTATTCTCCTCCTTTTCTAGGTTACATGAAGATAAATCTGAGCTTTGCCTACCCCCATAACCATTTTACAGATGGGAAAACTAAGATTCAGTGTAGTATAGTGTCTCACCCTAAGTATCACACAACCAGTTAGGGCAGTGCTGGGCCAAGAACCTATTTCTGCAGACAGAGTCATATCATAAAAGCATGCACTTTAGACTCAGACTTCGATTATAAATCCTGGTTCTGCCTCTGATTAACTATTTGCTTTTGGACAATAATAACAACTGTATTTTAACCATATTTATGAGCACTTATTATGTATTAATTATAGAGGGTTTCAATATATAATCACTCAATATTTATCGAATACTTATCATGTGCAGGCATTGTACTAGGTACTAGGGTACTGGGGATAGAGCAGAGAACAGGACAGTTTATAGACAGCAAGTTTCATCTAATGAAGAAAATTGAGTCTGAACACAGGGTTGCATGTAAACTCATATTAGTGGTAGGGAGGAGATGCAGAATGTGATAGAAGGACACAACAAAGGGACCTAACATAGTCTGAGGGACACTATAGAGTAAAGGGGACAATCAAGGGAGGCTACCCTGAGAACTGAGGATGTGAAATCTAAGCTGAGCGCAGGTGGGCACACAGGAGAACAGTCCAGACAAAAAGAATAGCATGAGTAATGGCCCCACAGAAGAAGAATATGGCACATTAAAGGAACTGAGTAAAGAGCAGTGTGGCTGAAGCACCTACTGCAAGAGGGCCTAGATAAAACTAGGGAGGTTGACGGGGCCTAAAACACAGCTTGGAGACTGGGACGAGTTGGGACTTTTATCCTCAGAGGAAGGGGGGATTTTAGAATTTTAAGTATCAGGAGAGTGACATCTGATCATCTCACTTCACTTCCCTCAGCCTTGGCTTCCTCATCAGCAACACAGGAATAATAATGGCACCTACTTTACACATTATGTGGTGAGGATTAAATGAGCTAAGACATGTAAAGTCACCAAGCAGAGTATGTGGCACATGGTGGGCAGTCAACAAATGATAGGGTCCTTCTTTCTCCAGTCTGTCCAACTCTTCCACCATGGATATCTCCTTCACCATAGTGGTTTCCACTACAGCAAATAGGGTTTGTGTGTGTGCACATGCATGAGTGGCCAGGTATATTGCTGGTTACTGAGATTAAAATAATAATAATTAGTGGGGGAATGGGAAGCGAACAAGGGTTGAAAAATTACCTATTGGGTACAATGTTCACTATTTGGGTGATGGGTACACTAGAAGCCCAAACCTCAATATTATGCAATATATTCATATAACAAATGTACACATGTAGCCCCTGAATCTAAAATTTAAACAAATATTAGCTAAAGTCACATAATAATGTCAACATAAATAACAGCATTTTATGAAGTTGACCCAAGCCTTCCCAATTTGTAATTAATTCGATTAAGATGAAAGTAACTACCACTAACTGAAAACAGGGGTAAGAAGGTCTCTCCCCTTGTCATTTAATAGAAATCAGCATAGTGCAGCTAGCCCTGCTTGGATGAGTCCCTTTTATCTAATCCTCCTTCCTCCCTCCATGCCTACTTCTGTTTACAGAAACCCATGTTGTTGGGCAAGAGACATGAATGCCAAAGTAAACCAAAGATTTTTCACCTCATATGTCCAGGGTCACAGTTAAGTGCTGACTTGGCATGGAAAATCAAAGGCACAAACCTTTCCTCAAAGCTACAGTGGCATTTCCTCTCTTTGGGGTGGAGGGCTGCCACCAGCAAGATGGTAGCTAAATCCTTTGGGTACAAGGTACATAGCTGCAATATCTGCCTCCATCCAAGGTGGTTGGGAGCCTTTGTCTATTGCCCACCGTGGCAAGAAATACCAAGGACCAAGACCCTGACTAAAGGGCAGAAAGACAAAAACTCCTTGTTAGGGGAGGGAAATGCGTTTACAAAGACAGGTTTCAGAAAGAGCCTCTATTTACTATTTGTAAAGTCAGTTTCTCTGAGGGAAGCCTGGCCCATGCTTTAGCGGAGGGACAGCAATGTCACTGCAGGCTTTGATGGTGCCGCTAATATCTTTCAGTAGTGGTGCATCAAGTACAAGGCAGTAACAACACTCTACCCTGGGGTGAAGACAATAAGGGGGTGTGCTGTGTGTAGACAATTAAAATACAAAAATGAAACCAACTAAAGTTGGTCTACTCTTTATTATCACCATGCAATGGCAATCTCAGACAACGTTTATTAAAGGACATCTAGACTGACTCTAATTTTTGGTAATTATGAATAAAGCCACTATGAATATCCATGTGCAAGTTTTAGGGTAACCATAAGTTTTCATCCAAGAGTACAATTGTTGGGTTATATGATAATTGCACATTTAGCTTTTCAATAAACTGTCCAACTGTTCCAGAGTGTATCATTTCACATGCCCACCAGCAAAATATGAGTGATCCAGTCCCTCCACCTGGCCAACTATTTTATTTTAACTATCAAAATAAATATGTAGTGATACTTCAAAGTGATCTTAATTTGCATTTCCCTAATGCCTATTGATGTTGAACACCTTTCCACATACTTATTTGCCATCCGTATATCCTTTTCTATGAAATGTCTGCTCATGTCTTTGGCTCATTTTCTAACTGGATCACCACTGACCCTTGAACAACATGTGTTTGTACTGCACAGATGCACTTGTACATGGATTTTTTTCAGCAAAATATGGATCAAAAATACAGTATTTGCAGGATGCAATACCTGCATATATGGAGGGCTGGCTTTTTGTATACTCAGGGCTGACTATAAGATTGAGTATGGATATGTGAGAATTTTGGTACAGGTAGAGGCCTAGGACCAATCCCCTATATACACTGAGGGACAACTGTATTTGTTTTCTCACTGTTGAGTTGTAATACTACTTTATATATTCTAGATTTGAGTACTTCGGCAGACATGTGTCTTGAAAATATTTTCTCCCACTCAGTAGCCTGCCTTTTTGTCACCTTGAAAGGGTCTTTGGAAGAGTATTTAAAAATTTTTTATAAAGTCCAATTTACCAAATTTTTCTTTCTTTTTTTATTATTATACTTTAAGTCCTGGGATACATGTGCAGAATGTGCAGGTTTGTTACATAGGTATACACACGCCATGGTGGTTTGCTGCAACCATCAACCCGTCATCTACATTAGGTATTTCTCCTAATGCTATCCCTACTGTAGCCCCCCACCCCCCGACAGGCCCTGGTGTGTGATGTTCCCCTCCCTGTGTCCATGTGTTCTCCTTGTTCAATTCCCACTTATGGGTGAGAACATGTAGTGTTTAGTCTACTTTTATTTATTTATTTATTTATTTTTTTATTATTATACTTTAAGTTCTAGGGTACATGTGCATAACGTGCAGGTTTGTTACATATGTATACGTGTGCCATGTTGCTGTGCCACACCTATCAACTCGTCAGCACCCATCAACTCGTCATTTACATCAGGTATAACTCCCAATGCAATCCCTCCCTCCTCCCCCCTCCCCATGATAGGGCCCAGTGTGTGATGTTCCCCTTCCTGAGTCCAAGTGATCTCATTGTTCAGTTCCCACCTATGAGTGAGAACATGCGGTGTTTGGTTTTCTGTTCTTGGGATAGTTTGCTAAGAATGATGGTTTCCAGCTGCATCCATGTCCCTACAAAGGACACAAACTCATCCTTTTTTAAGGCTGCATAGTATTCCATGGTGTATATGTGCCACATTTTCTTAATCCAGTCTGTCACTGATGGACATTTGGGTTGATTCCAAGTCTTTGCTATTGTGAATAGTGCCGCAATAAACATACGTGTGCATGTGTCTTTAGAGCAGCATGATTTATAATCCTTTGGGTATATACCCAGTAATGGGATGGCTGGGTCATATGGTACATCTAGTTCTAGATCCTTGAGGAATCGCCACACTGTTTTCCAAATGGTTGAACTAGTTTACAATCCCACCAACAGTGTAAAAGTGTTCCTATTTCTCCACATCCTCTCCAGCACCTGTTGTTTCCTGACTTTTTAATGATCGCCATTCTAACTGGTGTGAGATGGTATCTCATTGTGGTTTTGATTTGCATTTCTCTGATGGCCAGTGATGATGAGCATTTCTTCATGTGTCTGTTGGCTGTATGAATGTCTTCTTTTGAGAAATGTCTGTTCATATCCTTTGCCCACTTTTTGCTGGGGTTGTTTGTTTTTTTCTTGTAAATTTGTTTGAGTTCTTTGTAGGTTCTGGATATTAGCCCTTTGTCGGATGAGTAGATTGCAAAAATTTTCTCCCATTCTGTAGGTTGCCTGTTCACTCTGATGGTAGTTTCTTTTACTGTGCAGAAGCTCTTTAGTTTAATGAGATCCCATTTGTCAATTTTGGCTTTTGCTGCTGTTGCTTTTGGTGTTTTAGACATGAAGTCTTTGCCCATGCCTATGTCCTGATCCTGAATGGTACTACCTAGGTTTTCCTTTAGGGTTTTTATGGTATTAGGTCTAACATTTAAGTCTCTAATCCATCTTGAATTAATTTTCGTATAAGGAGTAAGGAAAGGATCCAGTTTCAGCTTTCTACTTATGGCTAGCCAATTTTCCCAGCACCATTTATTAAATAGGGAATCCTTTCCCCATTTCTTGTTTTTCTCAGGTTTGTCAAAGATCAGATGGCTGTAGATGTGTGGTATTATTTCTGAGGACTCTGTTCTGTTTCATTGGTCTATATCTCTTGTTTTGGTACCAGTACCATGCTGTTTTGGTTACTGTAGCCTTGTAGTATAGTTTGAAGTCAGGTAGCGTGATGCCTCCAGCTTGGTTCTTTTGACTTGGGATTGTCTTGGAGATGCGGGCTCTTTTTTGGTTCCATATGAACTTTAAAGCAGTTTTTTCCAATTCTGTAAAGAAACTCATTGGTAGCTTGATGGGGATGGCAATGAATCTATAAATAACCTTGGGCAGTATGGCCATTTTCACGATATTGATTCTTCCTATCCATGAGCATGGTATGTTCTTCCATTTGTTTGTGTCCTCTTTTATTTCACTGAGCAGTGGTTTGTAGTTCTCCTTGAAGAGGTCCTTTACATCCCTTGTAAGTTGGATTCCTAGGTATATTATTCTCTTTGAAGCAATTGTGAATGGAAGTTCATTCATGATTTGGCTCTCTGTTTGTCTGTTACTGGTGTATACGAATGCTTGTGATTTTTGCACATGAATTTTGTATCCTGAGACTTTGCTGAAGTTTGTTATCAGCTGAAGGAGATTTTGGGCTGAGACAATGGGGTTTTCTAAATATACAATCATGTCATCTGCAAAGAGGGACGATTTGACTTCTTCTTTTCCTAACTGAATACCCTTGATTTCTTTCTCTTGCCTGATTGTCCTAGCCAGAACTTCCAAAACTATGTTGAATAGGAGTGGTGAGAGAGGGCATCCCTGTCTTGTGCCAGTTTTCAAAGGGAATTTTTCCAGTTTTTGCCCATTCAGTATGATATTGGCTGTGGGTTTGTCATAACTAGCTCTTATTATTTTGAGGTACATTCCATCAATACCGAATTTATTGAGAGCTTTTAGCATGAAGGGCTGTTGAATTTTGTCAAAGGCCTTTTCTGCATCTATTGAGATAATCATGTGGTTTTTGTCTTTGGTTCTGTTTATATGCTGGATCACGTTTATTGATTTGCGTACGCTGAACCAGCCTTGCAAACCAGGGATGAAGCCCACTTGATCATGGCAGATAAGCTTTTTGATGTGCTGCTGAATCTGGTTTGCCAGTATTTTATTGAGGATTTTTGCATCAATGTTCATCAGGGATATTGGTCTAAAATTCTCTTCTTTTGTTGTGTCTCTGCCAGGCTTTGGTATCAGGATGATGTTGGCCTCATAAAATGAGTTAGGGAGGATTCCCTCTTTTTCTATTGATTGGAATAGTTTCAGAAGGAATGGTACCAGCTCCTCCTTGTACCTCTGGTAGAATTCAGCTCTGAATCCATCTGGTCCTGGACTTTTTTTCTTTGGTAGGCTATTAATTATTGCCTCAATTTCAGAGCCTGCTATTGGACTATTCAGGGATTCAACTTCTTCCTGGTTTAGTCTAGGAAGAGTGTAAGTGTCCAGGAAATTATCCATTTCTTCTAGATTTTCTAGTTTATTTGCATAGAGGTGTTTATAGTATTCTCTGATGGTAGTTTCTATTTCTGTGGGGTTGGTGGTGATATCCCCTTTATCATTTTTTATTGCGTCTATTTGATTCTTCTCTCTTTTCTTCTTTATTAGTCTTGCTAGCGGTCTGTCAATTTTGTTGATCTTTTCAAAAAACCAACTCCTGGATTCATTGATTTTTTGGAGAGTATTTTGTGTCTCTATCTCCTTCAGTTCTGCTCTGATCTTAGTTATTTCTTGCCTTCTGCTAGCTTTTGAATGCGTTTGCTCTTGCTTCTCTAGTTCTTTTAATTGTGATGTTAGAGTGTCAATTTTAGATCTTTCCTGCTTTCTCTTGTGGGCATTTAGTGCTATAAATTTCCCTCTACACACTGCTTTAAATGTGTCCCAGAGATTCTGGTATGTTGTATTTTTATTCTCATTGGTTTCAAAGAACATCTTTATTTCTGCCTTCATTTCGTTATGTACCCAGTAGTCATTCAGGAGCAGGTTGTTCAGTTTCCATGTAGTTGAGCGGTTTTGATTGAGTTTCTTAGTCCTGAGTTCTAGTTTGATTGCACTGTGGTCTGAGAGACAGTTCATTATAATTTCTGTTCTTGTACATTTGCTGAGGAGTGCTTTACTTCCAGTTATGTGGTCAATTTTGGAATAAGTGCAATGTGGTGCTGAGAAGAATGTATATTCTGTTGATTTGGGGTGGAGAGTTCTATAGATGTCTATTAGGTCTGCTTGCTGCAGAGATGAGTTCAATTCCTGGATATCCTTGTTAAATTTCTGTCTCGTTGATCTGTCTAATGTTGACCGTGGAGTGTTGAAGTCTCCCATTATTATGGTATGGGAGTCTAAGTCTCTTTGTAAGTCTCTAAGGACTTGCTTTATGAATCTGGGTGCTCCTGTATTGGTTGCATATATATTTAGGATAGTTAGCTCTTCCTGTTGAATTGATCCTTTTACCATTATGTAATGGGCTTCTTTGTCTCTTTTGATCTTTGATGGTTTAAAGTCTGTTTTATCAGAGACTAGTATTGCAACCCCTGCTTTTTTTTTGTTCTCCATTTGCTTGGTAAATCTTCCTCCATCCCTTTATTTTGAGCCTATGTATGTCTCTGCATGTGAGATGGGTCTCCTGAATACAGCAGACTGATGGGTCTTGACTCTTTATCCAGTTTGCCAGTCTGTGTCTTTTAATTGGACCATTTAGTCCATTTACATTTAAGGTTAAGATTGTTATGTGTGAACTTGATCCTGCCATTATGATATTAACTGGTTATTTTGCTCGTTAGTTGATGCAGTTTCTTCCTAGCCTCGATGGTCTTTACATTTTGGCATGTTTTTGCAATGGCTGGTACCGGTTGTTCCTTTCCATGTTTAGTGCTTCCTTCAGGGTCTCTTGTAAGGCAGGCCTAGTGGTGACAAAATCTCTAAGCATTTGCTTATCTGTAAAGGATTTTATTTCTCCTTCACTTATGAAACTTAGTTTGGCTGGATATGAAATTCTGGGTTGAAAATTCTTTTCTTTAAGAATGTTGAATATTGGCCCCCACTCTCTTCTGGCTTGTAGAGTTTCTGCCGAGAGGTCTGCTGTTAGTCTGATGGGCTTCCCTTTGTAGGTAACCCGACCTTTCTCTCTGGCTGCCCTTAAGATTTTTTCCTTCATTTCAACTTTGGTGAATCTGGCAATTATGTGTCTTGGAGTTGCTCTTCTCGAGGAGTATCTTTGTGGCGTTCTCTGTATTTCCTGGATTTGAACGTTGGCCTGCCCTACTAGGTTGGGGAAGTTCTCCTGGATGATATCCTGAAGAGTGTTTTCCAACTTGGTTCCATTTTCCCCCTCACTTTCAGGCACCCCAATCAGACGTAGATTTGGTCTTTTTACATAATCCCATACTTCTTGCAGGCTTTGTTCATTTCTTTTTCTTCTTTTTTCTTTTGGTTTCTCTTCTCACTTCATTTCAGAGAAGTTTGATGGACTGAAGTCTTCTTCTCTCATCTCGTCAAAGTCATTCTCCATCAAGCTTTGATCCGTTCCTGGCGATGAGCTGTGCTCCTTTGCCGGGGGAGATGCACTCTTATATTTTGATTTTCCAGCTTTTCTGCCCTGCTTTTTCCCCATCTTTGTGGTTTTATCTGCCTCTGGTTTTTGATGATGATGGTGACGTACTAATGGGGTTTTGGTGTAGGTGTCCTTCCTGTTTGATAGTTTTCCTTCTAACAGTCAGGACCCTCAGCTGTAGGTCTGTTGGAGATTGCTTGAGGTCCACTTCAGACCCTGTTTGCCTGGGTGTCGGCAGCACCCAGGCAAGTTTTCTGACTTTTTAATGATCACCATTTTAACTGGTGTGAGATGGTATCTCATTTGGTTTCCATTTGCATTTCTCTAATGACCAGTGATGGTGAGGTTTTTTCATATGTTTGGTGGCCGCTTAAGCGTCTTCTTTTGAGAAGTGTCTGTTCATATCCTTCACCCACTTTTTGATGGGGTTCTTTGTTTTATTCTTGTAAATTTAAGTTCCTTGTAGATTCTGGATATTAGACTTTTGTAAAATGGATAGATTGCAAAACTTTTCTCCCATTCTGTAGTTTGCCTGTTCACCCTGATGATAGTTTCTTTTGCTGTGCAGAAGCTCTTTGGTCTAATTACATCCCATTTGTCAATTTTGGCTTTTTTTTTGCCATTGCTTTTGGTGTTTTAGTCATTAAGTCTTTGCCCATGCCTAGGTCCTGAATGGTATTGCCTAGGTTTTCTTCTATGATTTTTATGGTTTTAGGTCTTACATTTAAATCTGTAATCCATCTTGAGTTAATTTTTGTATAATGTGTAAGGAAGGTGTCCCATTTCATTTTTCTGCATATGGCTAGCCAGTTTTCCCAACACCATTTATTAAATAGGGAATCCTTTCCACATCGCTTGGTTTTGTCAGGTTTGTCAAAGATCAGATGGCTGTAGATGTGTGGCATTATATCCGAGGCCTCTGTTCTGTTGCATTGGTCTATATATCTGTTTTGGTACTAGTACCATGCTGTTTTGGTTACTGTAGCCTTGTAGTAAGCATAGTGATGTTAAGCAGGTTTTTCATATGATTACTAGCCATTTGTATATCTTCTTTTGATAACTTATTATTCATGTCCTTTGCTTGCCTTCTTCTTCCTTCCTTTCTTCTTCTTCTTCTTCTTCTTCTTCTTCTTCTTCTTCTTCTTCTTCTTCTTCTTCTTCTTTCTTCTTTCTTCTTTTCTTCTTCTTCTTCCTCCTCCTCCTCCTTTTCTTCTTCTTCTTTTTTTTTTTCTTTGAGGCAGAGTCTCACTCTGTCACCCAGGCTGAAGTGCAGTGGCATGATCTTGGCTCACTGCAATCTCCACCTTTCAGGCTCAAGAACTTCTCATGCCTCAGCCTCCCAAATATCTGGGACCACAGGCATGAGCCACTGCACCCAGCTAATTTTTGTGTTTTCTTTTTAGTAGAGACAGGGTTTTGCCATATTGGCCAGGCTGGTCTCAAACTCCTGCTCAAGTGATCCACCTTCCTTGTACTCCCAAAGTTGTGGGATTACAGGCGTGAGTCACTGCACCTGCCCCTTTGCCCACTTTTTGATGGGATTTTCTTTTTTCTTATTTGTTTGAGTTCCTCATAGATTCTGGGTATTAGTCCTTTGTCAGATATATAGTTTGCAAATATTTTCTCCCACTCTATAGGCTGTCTGTTTACTCTGCTGATAATTTCACTGTACAGAAGATTTTTAGTTTAATTAGGTCCCACTTATTTATTTTTGTTTTAGTTGCATTTGCTTTTGGAGTCTTAGTCATGAATTCTTTTCCTAAGCCAATGTCCAGAAAAGTTTTCCAATGCTATCTTCTAGTATTTTTATGGTTTCAGTTCTTACATTTAAGTCTTTGATCCATTTTGAGTTAATTTTTGTATAACATGAGAGGTGAGGAGCTAGTTTCATTCTTCTACATGTGGCTTGCCAGTTTTCCCAGCACCATTTATTGAATAGGGTGTCCTTTCCCCACTTTATGTTTTTGTATGCTTTGCCAATACTTACAGAAGGCTGTAAGTATTTGGCCTTATTTCTGGGTTTTCTATTCTTTTTCATTGGTCTTCATGCCTATTTTTATACAATTACCATGCTGTTTTGGTAGCTTATAGCTTTGTAGTATAATTTGATGTTGAGAAATGTGATGCCTCCAGATTTGTTCCTTTTGGTTAGTCTTGCTTTAGCCATGTGGGCTCTCTTTTGGTTCCAATGAATTTTAGATTGCTTTTTTCTAGTTCTGTGAAGAATGATGATGGTATTTTGATTAGAATTGCATTGAATCTGTGGATTATTTTGGGCAGTATGGTCATTTTCATATTATTGATTCTACCCCCTCCATAAGCATGGAATACGTTGCCATTTGTTTGTGTCATCTATGATCTGTTTTAGGAGTGTTTTGTAGTTTTCCCTGTAGAGATCTTTCACCTCCTTGGTTAAGTATATTTCTAAATATTTTACTATTATTATTTTTGCAGCTGTTGTAAAAAAGGTTGACTTCTTGATTTGATTCTCAGCTTAGTCACTGTTAGTGTATAGCAGTGCTACTGATTTGTGTACATTGATGTTGTATCCTGAGACTTTACTGAATTCGTTTATCAGGTCAAGGAGCTTTTGGATTATTCTTTAGGGTATTCTAGGCATATGATTATATCATTGGCAAACAGTGACATTTTGACCTCCACTTTTCCAAATTTGGATGCTCTTTACTTCTTTCTCTTGTTGGATTACACTGGCTATGACTTCCAGTACTATGTTGAATAGAAGTGGTGAAAATGGGCATCCTTGTCTTGTTCCAGTTCTCAGGGGGAATGTTTTCAACTTTTCCCCATTCAGTATAATGTTGCCTGTGGGTATGTCATAGATGGCTTTTATTATCTTGAGGTATGTCTCTTCCATGTCAGTTTTTTTGAGTATTTTTATAAAAAAGCGATGTTCAATTTTATCAGATGCTTTTTCTGCATCTACTGAGATAATCATATGATTTTTTATTTTGATTCTGTTTATGTGGTGTATCACATTTATTGACTTGTGTATGTTAAATTATACCTGCATCCCTAGGATAAAACTGACTTGATCATGGTGTATTATCTTTTTGATATGCTGTTGGATTTGGGTAGCTAGTATTTTGCTGAGGATTTTTGAATCCATGTTCATCGGGGTATTGGTCTGTAGTGTTTTTGGTGGTGTTCTTTCCCGGTTTTGGTATTGGGGTGACACTGGCTTCATAGAATGATTTAATGAGGACTTCCTCTTTTTCTGTCTTTTGGAATGGTTTCAGTAGGATTGGTACCAATTCTTATTTGAATGTCTGATAGAATTCAGCTTTGAATCCATCTGGTTCTGAACTTTTTTTGTTGGCAATTTTAAAATTACAGTTTCAATCTCACTTTTTGTTATTGGTCTGTTCAGGGTTTCTCTTTCTTCCTGATTTAATCTAGGAAGCTTGTATATTTCCAGGAACTTGTCCATCTCCTCGACACGTTATAGTTTGTGTGTGAAAAGGTGTCCATAGTATACTTGGATAATCTTTTGTATTTCCATGGTATCAGTTGTAATACCTCCAGTCTCATTTCTGATTGAGTTCATTTGGATCTTTTCTTGGTTAATCTCGCTAACAGTCTATCAATTTTGTTTATCTTTTCAGAGAATCAGCTTTTTGTTTCATTTATCTTTTGTATTGTTTTTGTTTGTTCCAGTTTCATTGAGTTTTGCTCTGATCTTTGTTATTTCTTTCCTTCTGCTGGGTTTGAGTTTCATTTGTTCTTGTTTTCCTTGTTCCTTGAGGTGTGACATTGGTTTGTCCATTTGTGCTCTTTCAGACTATTTGATTTAGGCATTTCACACTATGAATTTTTGTCTTAGCACCACTTTTGCTATATCCCAGAGGTTTTGGTAAGCTGTGTAACTATTATCACTCATTTCAAATAATTTTTAAATTTCTATCTTGATTTCATTGTTAACCCAAAGCTCATTCAAGAGCAGATCACTTACTTTCCATGTATTTCTATAGTTTTGAGGGCTCTTTTTGAAGTTGACTTCCAGTTTTATTCCCCTGTGGTCTGAGAAAATGCTTGATATAATTTTGATTTTCTTAAATTTATAGAAACTTGTTTTGTGGCCTATGATATGGTCTGTCTTGGAGAATGTTCCATATACTGAAAAAAAATGCATATTCTGTAGTTGTTGGAAAGAATGTTCTGTAAATATTTGTTAAGTCTATTTGTTCTAGGGCATAGTTTAAGTCCATTGTTTCTTTGTTGACTTTTTGTCTTGATGATCTGTGTAGTGCTGTAAGTATAGTACTGAAGTCCTCCAATATTATTGTATTGCTGTTTATCTCATTTCTTATGTCTAGTACCAATTGTTTTATAAATTTAGGTGCTCCAGTGTTAGGTGCATATAATTTAGGATGGTAATATTTTCTTGTTTTGCAAATCCATTTATTATTATATAATGTCCTTGCTTGTCTTTTTTTTTTTTTTAAACTGTTGTTGCTTTAAAGTCTGTTTTGTCTGATGTAAGAATAGCTACTCCTGCTTCCTTTTGGTTTCCATTTGTGTGGAATATTTTTTACCACCCCTTTACCTTAGCTTACATGACTCCTTATGCATTAGGTGAGTCTCTTGAAAACAACAGATACTTGGTTGGTGGTTTATTTAATTCATTCTGCCATTACATATTTTTAAGTGTAGCATTGAGGCCCATTTACATTCTATGTTAGTATTGAAATGTGAGGTACTGTTTTACTCATCACGTAGCTGTTGCCTAAATGCTTTGGATTTTTTTCATTGTGTTATTGTTTTATAGGCCCTGTGAGATTTATGCTTTAAGGAGGTTATATTTTGGTGTATATCAAGGTTTTGTTTCAACATTTAGAACTCCTTTTAGCATTTATTGTAGTGCTTGTTTGGTGGTGGCAAATTCTCTCAGGATTTGTTTTTGAAGAAGACTTTATCTTCCTTTCATTTATGAAGTTTAGTTTTGCTAGATAGAAAATTTTAGGGTGACCATTACTTTGTTTCGGGGGGGGGGGGAAGGTAAGAGTCCAATCCCTTCTGGCTTGTAAAGTTTCTGCTGAGAAATCTGATGTTAATCTGATAGGTTTTGCTTTATAGGTTATCTTTTATCTCACAGCTCTTAAAATTATGTTTTTTTCATCTTGACTTTAGATAACCTGAAGACCCTGTGCTTTAATGACAATTGTTTTGGAATGAATTTCCCAGGAGTTCTTTTGACTTCTTCTATTTGGATGTCTAGACCTCTAGCAAGGCCAGGGAAGTTTTCCTCAATTATTCCCTCAAATAAGTTTTCCAAACTTTTAGACTTCTGTTCTTTCTTAGAATCACCAATTATTCTTAGGTTTGGTCATTTTACATGATCCCATATTTCTTGGAGACTTTGTTTGTTTATTTTATTCTTTTTTATTTGTATTTGTCTGTTTGGGTTATTTTGAAAGTCTTGTCTTCAAGCTCTGAAGTTCTTTCTTCTACTTGTTCTAGTTTATTGTTAAAATTTTCCACTGTATTTTGTATTTCCCTAAGTGTGCCTTTCATTTCCAGTAGCTCTCATTGTTTTTTCCTTTATAATATCTATTCCTCTGAAAAATTTTTAATTATATCCTGATTTTTTAAAATTTAAGTTGGTTTTCACCTTTCTCTGGTGTCTTCTTGAGTAGCTTAAAAATCAACCTTATGAATTCTTTATCTGGCACTTCAGAGATTTCTTCTTGGTTTGGATCCAATGCTGGGGAGCTAGTAGGATCTTTTCAGGATGATTTAGAACCCTGTCTTGTCATGTTACCAGAATTACTTTTCTGGTTCCTTCTCATTTGGGTAGACTAGTTCATCAAATTGTTCTTGAATTTATTTTTTATTGGACTGTGTTTCTTTTTAACTTCTTTTTTTCTTTCTTAAGGATCATACTTTAATGTTTATTTTAACCTAGTTTGATTCTTGGTGATTTTAGGATGAAAACTCTTTATGAGTTTCCTATTTATAGAGAATCTTTTCCAACTGGCTTCCCCAGATGATGGTTTTAGCAGTTAAGTTCTTGGTGTGTGGGCAAGTTCACCGTTTCTTATGGGGTCGGAATGGCAGGGATCTCTTAAAGCTTATTTCCTTCTCTCATGGTGTACACTTTGTTTATTTAATTTTCCCCCATTTTTATATTTGCTGAGTTGATGATTCAGGCTTCAGGTCAAGAGGAAAGGTATCCCTATATAGGTATCAGTTGTAGCTAAGGCAGGTAGGTAGACGTCATACATAATGGTAGGCTAAGTTCCCAGACTTGATGAGGGTGCTGGAGGAGCTCTCAATTAGATGTACTGGAGTTTTATCAGGGTGAAGAGTGGGAGCTACCTCAACTCCCCTGCCAGGTGAGCAGGAAAGCTATCCACCTCACAGCCTCACCCTTGTCCCAGTGTTTCGGCTATTCAGATCAGATGGACACCTCTGTTCCTATCAGCAGGAAGACCTGGGAGAGAAGGCCTGCTGTTCAGATTCTTTTGTTTCACAGAACAAAAGAATTTTGTTGTGGTGCTCTCTCCCTTCCCCTAGGACTCTTTTGTTGTGGTGCTCTCTCCCTTCCCCTAGGACTGTGGCTTCCTGAGAAACAGACTGCAGTGATTGGAAGATTCTCCTTAAACATTTGGAATATTCTCCAAAAATTTTTAACATTTTTACTCCATTGTAACATCTGGGCCTGAAGATTCGATTTTTGGAAATTGTTAAATTACACATTCAATTTCCTAAATAGTGACATAGGGTTATTCTAATTCTCTAATATATTGTGGGTGGACTGTGGTAGTGTTTGGATGAACTGGTCTATTTCATGTACTTTGTCCAATTTACACGTACACAGTTGCTCATAGTTGTTATTCTTTTGAAGCCTGTGGGGTCTGTAGCAATATCCTCTATTTCATTCCTGATATCAGAAAATTTGTGTCTTGATTGCTGGCAAAATGGCCAAACAGGAACAGCTCCGTCTGTAGCTCGCAGTGAGATCAAAACAGAAGGTGGGTGATTTCTGCATTTCCAACTGAGGTACACAGTTCGTCTCATTGGGACTGGTTGGAGAGTGGGTGCAGACCAAGAAGGGCGAGTCAAAGCAAGATGGGGCATTGCCTCAACCGGGAAGTGTAAGGGGTCGGGGAACTCCCAGTCAAGGGAAGCCATTAGGGACTGCATTGTGCACTATAGCTCAAATAATGTGCTTTTCCCACAGTCTTCACAATCCGCAGATCGGGAGATCCCCTTCCGTGCCTACACCACCAGGGCCCTGGGTTTCCAGCACAAAACTTGGTGGCCATTTGGGCAGACACCGAACTAGCTGCAGGGTTTTTTTTTGTTTTTTTTTCCCCCCATACCCTAAACACCAGCAAGAAAAAGACATTCACTCCCCTGGAGAGGGGCTGAAGCCAGGGAGCCAAGTAGTCTTGCTCAGTGGGTCCCAACCCCATGGAGCCCAGCAAACTAAGATCCACTGGCTTGAAATTCTCTCTGCCAGCACAGCAGCAGTCTGATACCGACTTGGGACACTCCACTTTGGTAGGGGGAGGGGCATCCACCACTGCTGAGGCTTGAGTAGGCGGTTTTCCCCTCAAAGTATAAAAAAGCCTCAGGGAAGTTCGAACAAGGCAGAGCCCATGGCAGCTCAGCAAGTTTGCTGTGACTAGACTGCCAGATTTCTCCTCTCTGGGCAGCGCATCTCTGAAAAAAAGGCGGAAGCCCCAGTCAGGGACTTATAGATAAAACCCGATCTCCCTGGGACAGAGCACCAGTGGGAAGGGACGGCGGTGGACACAGCTTCAGTAGACTTAAAAGTCCCTATGTGACAGCTCTGAAGAGAGCAGTGGACCTCCTAGCACAGTGTTCGAGCCCTGCTAAGGGACAGATGGCCTCCTCAAGTGAGTCCCTGACCCCCGTGTTTCCTGGGTGGGAGATACCTCTCAGTAGGGACCAACAGACACCTCATACAGGAGAGCTCTGGCTGGCATCTGGCAGGTGCCCCTTCAGGAGAAAACTTCCAGAGGAAAGAACAGGCAGCAATCTTTGCTGTTCTGCAGCTTCCGCTGGTGATACCCAGGCAAACAGGGTCTGGAGTGGACCTCCAGCAAATTCCAGCAGACCTGCAGCAGAGGGGCCTGACTGTTAGAAGAAAAACTAACAAACATAAAGGAAGAGCACATCCACTCAGAGACCCCATTCTAAGGTCACTAACATAAAGACCAAAGGTAAATAAATCTACAAAGATGGGGAAGAACCAGCACAAAAAGGCTGAAAACCAGAATGCTTCTTCTCTAAAGGATCACAACTCCTCACCAGTGAGGGAACAAAACCAGATGGAGAATGAGTTTGATGAACAGACAGAATTAGGCCACAGAAGGTGGGTAATAACAAACTCCTCTGAGCTAAAGAAGCATGTTCTAACACACTGCAAGGAAGCTAAGAACATTGAAAAAGGTTAGAGGAATTGCTAACTAGAATAACCAGTTTAGAGAAGAACACAAATGACCTGATGGAGATGAAAACCATAGCACAAGAACTTCGTGAAGTATACACAAGAATCAATAGCTGAATCGATCAGGCAGAAGAAAGGACATCAGAGATTGAAGATCAAATTAATGAAATAAAGCATGAAGACAAGATTAGAGAAACAAAGAATAAAGAGGAACGATCAAACCCTCCAAGAAATATGGGACTGTGTGAAAATACCAAACCTACATTTCATTGGTGTACCTGAAAGTGATGGGTAGAATGGAACCAAGAGGGAAAATACTCTTCAGGATATTATCCAGGAGAACTTCACCAACCTAGCAAGACAGGCCAACATTCAAATTCAGGAAATACAGAGAACACCTCAAAGATACTCCTTGAGAAGAGTAACCCCAAGACACATAATCATCAGATTCACCAAGGTTGAAACAAAGGAAAAAAATGTTAAGGGCAGCCAGAGAGAAAGGCCGGGTTACCCAAAAGGGAAGCCCATCAGACTAACAGCAGATCTCTCTGCAGAAACCCTAGAAGCCAGAAGAGAGTGCGGGCCAATATTCAACATTTTTAAAGAAAATAATTTAAAACCCAGAATTTCATATCCAGCTAAACTAAGCTTCTTAAGTGAAGGAGAAAAAAAAAATCCTTTACAGAAAAGCAAATGCTGAGAGATTCTGTTACCACCAGGCCTGCCTAACAAGAGCTCCTGAAGGAAGCACTAAACGTGGAAAGAAACAACAGGTACCAGCCACTGCAAAAACAACAAATTGTAAAGACCATCGACACAATGAAGAAACTGCAACAAATGGGAAAAATAACCAGTTAGCATCAAATTGACAGAATCATATTCACACATAACAATATTAACCTTAAATGTAAATGAGGTAAATGCCCCAGGTTGAAAGACACAGACTGGCAAAATGGATAGAGTCAAGATCCATCAGTGTGCTGTATTCAGGGGACCCATCTCACATGCAAAGACACACATAGGCTCAAAATAAAGGGACAGAGGAATATTTACCAAGAAAATGGAAAGAAAAAAAAAAAAGCAGGGGTTGCAATCCTAATCTCTGATAAAGCAGACTTGAAACCAATCTTTGTTGGTTGTGTTTGTTGGTCAAAAGAGACAAAGAAGGGCATTACATAATGGTAAAGGGATCAATGCAACAAAACGAGCTAACTCTTCTAAATAAATATGCACCCAATACAGGAACACCCAGATTCATAAAGCAAGTTCTTAGAGACCTGTAAAGAAACACAGACTCTCCCACACAATAATAGTGGGAGACTTTAACACCCCACTGTCAATATTAGACAGATCAATTAAACAGAGAATTAACAAGGATATTCAGGACTCGAACTCAGCTCTAGACCAAGCAGACGTAATAGATATCTACAGAACTCTCCACTTCAAATCAAAAGAATATATATTCTTTTCAGCATCTCATTGAACTTATTCTAAAATTTACCACATAATTAGAAGTAAAACACTCCTCAGCAAATGCAAAACAATGAAAATCATAACAAGCACTCTCTCAGAACACAGTGTAATTAAATTAGAACTTAGGGTTAAGAAATTCACTCAAAACCACACAACTACATGGAAACTGAACAATCTGCTCCTGAATGACTACTAGGTAAATAATGAAATGAAGGCAGAAATAAAGATGTTCTTTGAAACCAATGAGAACAAAGACACAATGTACCAGAATCTCTGGGACACAATTAAAGCAGTGTGTAGAGGGGCATTTATAGTACTAAATGCCCACAAGAGAAAGCAGAAAAGATCTAAAATCGACACCCTAACATCACAATGAAAGGAACTAGAGAAGCAAGAGCAAACAAATTCAAAAGCTAGCAGAAGACAAGAATTCACTAAGATCAGAACAGAACTGAAGGAGCTAGAGACATGAAAAGCTCTTCAAAAACTCAATGAATTCAGGAGCTGATTTTTGAAAAATATCATCAAAATAGATAGACTGCTAGCCAGACTAATGAAGAAGAAAAAACAGAAGAATTAAATGGACACAATTAAAAAATGACATAGGGCATATCACTACTGATCCCACAGAAATACAAACTACCATCATAGAATACTATGAACACCTCTACGCAAATAAACTAGAAAATCTAGAAGAAATGGATAAATTCCTGGACACATAACACCCCCCTCCCAAGTCTAAACTAGGAAGAAGTTGAATCCCTGAATAGACCAATAACAAGTTCTGAAATTGAGGCAGTAATCAATAGACTACCAACCAAAAAATGTCCAGGACCAGAAGGATTCACAGCCGAATTCTACCAGAGGTACAAAGAGCAGCTGATACCATTCCTTCTGAAACTATTCCAAACAATAGAAAAAGAGGGAATACTCTAACTCATTTTATGAGGTCAGCACCATCCAGGTACCAAAACCTGGCAGAGACACAACAAAATAGGGAAATTTCAGGCCAATATTCCTGATGAACATCAATGTGAAAATCCTCAATAAAATACTAGCAAACTGAACCCAGCAGCACATTAAAAAGATTATCCACCACGATCAAGTCGGCTTCATACCTCGGATGCAAGGTTAGTTCAACATATTCAAATCAATAGTTGCAATCCATCACATAAATAGAACCAATGACAAAAATCACATGATTATCTCACTAGATGCAGAAAAGGCCTTTGACATAATTCAACACCCCTTTATGCTAAAAACTCTCAATAAACTAGGTATCAATGAAATGTATCTCAAAATAATAAGAGCTATTTATGACAAACCCACAGCAAATATCATACTTAATGGGCAACAGCTGGAAGCATTCACTTTGAAAACTAGCACAAGACATGGATGCTCTCTCACCATTTCTATTCAACATAGTATTGGAACTTCTGGCTAGGGCAATCAGGCAAGTGAAAGAAATAAAGTGTATTCAAATAGGAAGAGAGGAAGTCAAATTGTCTCTGTTTGCAGATGACATGATCGTGTATTTACAAAACCCCATTGTCTCAGCTCAAAATCTCCTTAAGCTCATAAGCAACTTCAGCAAAGTCTCAGGATACAAAATCAATGTGCAAAAATCACAAGCATTACTATACACCAATAATAGACACACAGAGAGCCAAATTATGAGTAAACTCCCATTCACCATTGCTACTAAGAGAATAAAATACCTAGGAATACAACTTTCAAGGGATGTGAAGGATGTCTTCAAGGAGAAATACAAACCACTGCTCAAAGAAGTAAGAGAGGACACAAACAAATGGAAAAACATTCCATGCTTATGGATAGGAAGACTCAGTATCATACAAATTGCCATCCTGCCCAAAGTAATTTATAGATTCAATGCTATCCCCATCAAGCTACCATTGACTTGATTCATAGAATTGGAAAAAAAACTACTTTTAACTTCATATGGAACCAAAAAAGAGCCGCATAGCCAAAACACTCCTAAGCAAAAAGAACAAAGCTGGAGGCATTACGCTACCTGACTTCAAACTATACTATAAGGCAAGAGGAACCAAAACAGCATGGTACTGGTACCAAAATGGATACATAGACCAATGGAACAGAACAGAGGCCTCAGAAATAACACCACACATCTACAACCATCTGATCTTTGACAAACCTGACACAGACAAGCAATAGGAAAAGGATTCCCTATTTAATAAATAGTGTTGTCAAAACTGGCTAGCCAGATGCAGAAAACTGAAACTGGACCCCTTACTTACACCTTATACAAAAATTTACTCAAGATGGATGAAAGACTTAAATATAACACGTAAAATCATAAAAATCCTAGAAGAAAACCTAGGCAATACCATTCAGGACATAGTAATGGACACAGACTTCATGTCCAAAACACCAAAAATAATGGCACCAAAAGCCAAAATTGACAAATGGGATCTAACTAAACTAAAGAGCTTCTGCACCGCAAAAGAAACTATTGTCAGAGGGAAAAGGCAACCTAAAGAATGGGAGAAAATCTTTGCAATTATTATAAAAGCTTTCCTATTTCTCCACATCCTCTCCAGCTTCTGTTGTTCTCTGAGATTTTAATGATCAACATTGTAACTGCCATGAGATACTATCTCATTTTGGTTTTGACTTGCATTTCTCTAATGACCAATGATGATGAGCTTTTTTTCATATGTTTGTTGGCCAAATAAATGTCTTCTTTCGAGAAGTGTCTGTTCATATCCGTTGCCCAATTTAATGGGGTTTTTTTTTTTTTTCTAGTAAACTTGTTTAAGATCCATGTAGAATCTGGATATTAGATCTTTGTCAGATGGATAGACTGCAAAAATTTTCTCCCATTCTGTAGGTTGCTTGTTCACTCTGATGATAGTTTCTTTGTTGTGCAGAAGCTCTTTAGTTTAATGAGATCCCATCTGTCAATTTTGCTTTCATTGCAATTGCTTTTAGTGTTCTAGTCATGAAGTCTTTGCCCATGCCTATGTCCTAAATGGTATTGCCTGGGTTTTCTTTTAGTTTTTTTTTTTTTTTTTAATGATGATTTTAGGTCTTACATTTAAGTCTTTAATCCATCCTGAGTTAATTTTTGTATAAAGTGTAAGGAAGAGGTCCAGTTTTAGTTTTCTGCATATGGCTAGCCTGTTTTCCCGACACCATATATTAAATGGAGAATCCTTTCCCCATTGCTTGTTTTTGTCAGATTAGTGAAAGACCAGATGGTTGTAGACGTGTGGTGTTATTTCTGAGGCCTCTGTTCCGTTCCATTAGTCTATATATTTGTTTTGGTACCAGTACCATGGTGTTTTTGTTACCGTAGCCTTGCAGTATAATTTGAAGTCAGGTAGTGTGATGTCCGCAGCTTTGTTCTTTTTACTTAGGATGGTCTTGGCTATACAGGCTCTTTTTTCATTCCACATGAAATTTAAAGTAGTTTTTCCTAATTCTGTGAATAAGTTCAGTGGTAGCTTGATGGGAATAGCATTGAATCTATGAATTACTTTGGGCAGTATGGCCATTTTCATGATATTGATTCTTCCTATCCATGAGCATGGAATGTTTTTCCATTTGTTTGTGTCCTCTCTTACTTCCTTGAGCAGTGGTTTGTAGTTGTCCTTGAAGCAGTCCTTCACATCCCTTGTAAGTTGTATTCCTAGGTATTTTATTCTTTTAATAGCAATTGTGAATCAGAGTTCACTCATAATTTGGCTCTCCGTGTGTCTATTCTTGGTTTATAGGAATGCTTGTGATTTTTGCACATTGATTTTGTATCCTGGGACTTTGCTGAAGTTGCTTATGAGCTTAAGGAGCTTTGGGCTGAGACAATGGGGTTTCCTGAATATACCATCATGTCATTTGCAAACACAGAAAATTTGACTTCCTCTCTCCCTATTTGAATACCATTATTTCCTTCTCTTGCCTGGTTGCCCTGGCCAGAAGTTCCAATACTATGTTGACTAGGAGTGGTAAAAGAGGTCATTCTTGTCTTTCACTGAATTTCAAAGGGAATGCTTCCAGCTTTTGCCCATGCAGTATGATATTGGCTATCGGTTTGTCATAAATAGCTCTTATTATTTTGAGATGTGTTCCATCAATACCTAGTTTATGGAATGTTTTTAGCATGAAGAGATGTTGAATTTTATCAAAGGTCTTTTCTGCATCTATTGAAATAATCATGAGGTTTTTGTCATTGTTTCTAGTTATGTGATGGATTACGTTTATTGATTTGCATATGTTGAACTAGGCTTGCATCCCAGGGATGAAGTTGACCTGATCGTGGTGAATAAGCTTTTTGATGTGCTGCTGGATTCAGTTTGCCAGTATTTCTCTTTGATGTTAATCAGCAATATTGGCCTGAAATTTTCTTTGTTGTAGTTGTTGTGTCTCTCCCAGGATTTGGTATCACAGAATAATGCTGGCCTCACAAAATGAGTTAGGCAGGAGTCCCTCTTTTTCTACTGTTTGGAATAGTTTCAGAAGAAATTGTACCATCTTCTCTTTTTACCTCTGATAGAATTTGGCTGTGAATCCGCCTGGTCCTGGACTTTTTTGGTTGGTAGGCCATGAATTACTGCCTCAATTTCAGAACTTGTTATTGGTGTAATCAGGGATTCGACTTTTTTCTGGTTTAGTCTTGGGAGTGTGTTTGTGTCCAGAAATTTATCCATTTCTTTTAGATTTTTCTAGTTTATTTGCATAGAGGTGTTTTTAGCTCTGATGGTAGTTTTTATTTCTGTGGAGTCAGTGTCGATATCCCCTTTATCACTATTTATTGTGTCTTTTTGATTCCTCTCTTTTCTTGTGTATTAGTCTGGTCAGCCGTCTATTTTGTTAATCTTTTCAAAAACCAGTTCCTGGAGTCATTGATTTTTTTTTTAATTATACTTTAATTTCTGGGATACATGTGCAGAATGTGCAGGTTTGTGTCAAGGTGGTTTGCTGCACCCATCAACCTGTCATCTACATTACATATTTCTCCTAATGGTATCCCTCCCCTTGCCCCCCACTCCCCAACAGGCCCCAGTGTGTGATGTTTCCCTCCTTGTGCAACATTCTCATTGTTCAACTCCCACTTATGAGTGAGAATATGCAGTGTTTGGTTTTCTGTTCCTGTGTTAGTTTGCTGAGAATGATGGTTTTCAACTTCATCAATGTCCATGCAAGGAACATGAACTCCTTCTTTTTTTCTGGTTGCATAGTATTCCATGGTGTATAATGCCACATTTTCTTTATCCAGTCTATCATTGATGGGCATTTGCATTGGTACCAAGTTTTTACTATTGTGAATACTGCTGCAATAAGCATACATGTGCATGTGTCTTTATAGTACAATGATTTATAATCCTTTGGGTATATACCCAGTAACGGGATTGCTGGGTCAGATGGTATTTCTAGTTCTAGATCCTTGAAGAATCGCCACACTGTCTTTCAGAAGGGTTGAACTAATTTACACTCCCACCAACAGTGTAAAAGCATTCCTATTTCTCCACATCCTCTACTGCATCTTTTGTTTCCCGACTTTTTAATGATCACCATTTTAACTGGTGTGAGATGGTATCTCATTGTGGTTTTGATTTGCATTTCTCTAATGACCTGTGATGATGAGCTTTTCTTCATGTTTGTTGGCTACATAAATGTCTTCTTTTGAAGTTTTGTGGTTTTGAATGAGTTTCTTAATCCTGAGTTCTAATTTGATTGCACTGTGGTCAGAGAGACTGTTTGTTAGTATTTCTGTTCTTTTGTATTTGCTGAGTGTTTTACTTCCAATTATGTGGTTGATTTTAGAAAAAGTGCTATGTGGTGCTGAGAAGAATATATATTCTGTTGATTTGGAGTGAAGAGTTCTGTAGATGCCTATTAGGTCCACTTGGTCTAGAGCTGAGTTCAAGTCCTGAATATCCTTGTATTTTTTTCCATCTCATTGATCTGTCTAATATTGAGAGTGGGGTGTTAAAATTTCCCATTATTATTGTGTGGGAGTCTTAGTCTCTTTGTATCTCTCTAAGAACTTGCTTTATGAATTTTGGTGCTCCTGTATTGGGTGCATATATATTTAGGATAGGTAGCTCTTCTTGTTGCAGTGATCCCTTTTCCATCATGTAATGCTCTTCTTTGTCTTTCTTGACCTTTGTTGTTTAAGGTCTGTTTTATCAGAAACTACGATTGCACCCCATGCTTTTTTTGCTTTCCATTTGCTTAGTGAATATTCATCAATCCCTTTATTTTGAGCACATGTGTGTCTTTTTTTGCATATGAGATGGGTCTCCTTAATACAGCAGAGTGATGGATCTTGAGTCTTTTTATCCAATTTACCAGTCTGTTTCTTTTAATTGGGGAATTTAGCCCATTTACATTTAAGGTTAATGTTGTTATGAGTGAATCTGGTCCTGTAATCATGATGCTAGCTGGTTATTCTGCACAATAGTTGATGCAGTTTCTTCCTAATGTCATTGGTTTTTATATTTTGGTATGTTTTTGCAGTGGCTGGTACCAGATTTTCATTTCCATATTTAGTGCTTCCTTCAGGAGCTCTTGAATGGTAGGCCTGGTGGTGACAAAAATCTCTCAGTATTTTCTTGTCTGTAAAGGATTTTATTTCTCCTTTGCTTGTGAAGCTTATTTTAGCTGGATATGAAATTCCGGGTTGCAAATTTTTTCTTTTTTCTTTTTTCTTTTCTTTTTTTTTTTTTTTTATAAGGAGTCTCACTCTGTCACCCAGGCTGGAGTGCAGTGGCATGATCTCGGCTCACTGCAAGTTCTGCCTCCTGGGTTCATGCCATTCTCCTGCCTCAGCCTCCCAAGTAGCTGGGACTACAGGTGCCTGCCACTATGTCTGGCTAATTTGTTTGTTTGTTTTTTTTTTTTTTAAGTAGAGATGGGGTTCCACCATGTTAGCCAGGATGGTCTCGATCTCGCAAATTTTTTTTTTAAAGAATGTTGAATATTGACCACCACTCTCTTCTTGCTTCTAGGGTCTCTGCAGAGAGATCTGCTGTTAGTCTGATGGGCTTCTTTTGTTGGTAACCTGACCTTTTTCTCTGTCTGCCCTTAACATTTTTTCCTTTGTTTCAACCTTGGTGAATCTGACGCTTATGTGTCTTAGGGTCAGTCTTCTCAAGGAGTATCTTAGTGGTGTTCTCTGTACTTTGTGAATTTGAATGTTGACCTGTCTTGCTAGGTTGGGGAAGTTCTACAGGATAACATCCTGAAGAGTGTTTTCCAACTTGGTTCCATTCTCCTCATCACTTTTAGGTACACCAGTCAATCATAGGTTTTGTCTTTTCACATAGTCCTATATTTCTTGGAGGCTTTTTTTGTTCCTTTTCATTTTTTTTCCTCTAATCTTGTCATCATGTTTTATTTCTTTAAGTTGGTCTTCAATCTCTAATATCTTTTCTTCTGCTTGATTGATTCAGCTATTGATTCTTGTGCATGCTTCATGAAGTTCTCGTGCTGTGTTTTTCAGTTCCATCAGGTAATTTACATTTTTCTCTAAACTGGTTATTCCAGTTAGCAGTTCTTGTCACCTTTTATAAAATTTCTTAGCTTCCTTGCATTGGGTTATAACATGTTCCTCTAGCTCAGAGAAGTTTGTTAATACCCACCTTCTGAAGCCTACTTCTGTCAATTTGTCAAAATCTTTCTCCATCCAGTTTCGTGCCCTTGCTGGCAAGGAGTTGTGATACTTTGTAGGAGAGGTGGCATTGTAGTTTTTGGAATTTTCATCTTTTTTTTCACTGGTTTTCCCCCATCTTCATGGATTTATTTAACTTTGATCTTTGACTTTAATGACCTTTAAATGGGGTTTTTGTGTGGGCATCTTTTATGTTGATGTTGATGTTATTGCTTTGTTTTTGCTAGTTTTCCTTCTAACAGTGAGGTCCCTTTTCTGCAGTCTGCTGGAGTTTGCTGGTAGTCCACTCCAGATCCTGTTAGCCTGGGTATCACTGGTAGAGGCTGCAGAACAGCAAAGACTGCCACCTGCTCCTGCCTCTGGAAACTTCATCCCAGAGGGGCACCCGCCAGATGCCACCCTGACCTTTCCTGTATGAGGTGTCTGTTGACTCCTGTTGGGAGTTGTCTCTCGGTCAGGAGGCATGGGGGTCAGGGACCCACTTGACAAGGCAGTCCATCCCTTAGCATAGCTCTAGCACTGTGCTGGGAGGTCCTCCGCTCTCTTCAGAGCGGGTAGGCAGGAACATTTAAGTCTGCTGAAGCTGACCCAAGAGCCACCACTTCCCCCAGGTGCTCAGTCCCAGGGATGGGAGTTTTATTTATAAGCCCCTGACTGGGGCTGCTGCCTTTCTTTCAGAGATTCCCTGCCCAGGGAGGAGGAATCTAGAGAGGCAGTCTGGCCACAGTCGCTTTGCCGCGCTATGATGGTTTCTGCTAAGTCCGAACTTCCTGATGGCTTTGTTTACACCCTGTGGGGAAAACCACCTACTCAAGTCTCAGTAAGGGGGCAAGCCCCTCCCCCCACCAAGTTCGAGCATCCCAGGTCAACTTCAGACTACTGTGCTGGCAGTGAGAATTTCAAGCTGGTGGATCTTAGCTTGCTGGGCTCTGTGGGGGTAGGACCTGCTAAGTGAGACTACTTGGCTTTCTGGCTTCCACCTCCTTTCCAGAGGAGTGAACGGTTCTGTCTTGCTTGGGTTCCAGGTGCCACTGGGGTGCAAAAAGCAAACTCCTGCAGTTATCTCAGTGTCTGCCCAAATAGCTGCCCAGTTTTGTGCTTGAATCCCAGGGCCCTGGTGGTATAGGCCCATGAGGGAATCTCCTAGTCTGCAGGTTGCAAAAACTGTTGGAAAAGCATAGTATCTGGGGCAGATAGTGCAGCCTCACCGCTTCTCTTGGCTAGAACAGGGAGGTCCCTGGCCCTTTGCACTTCCTGGGTAAGGCGATGCCCCACCCTGATTCTGCTCGCCCTCTGTGGGCTGCACCCACTGTCTAAGCAGTCCCAATGAGATGAACCGGGTACCTCAGTTGGAAATGAAGAAGTCACCCACCTCCTGCTTTGGTCTTGGTGGGAAATGCAGATCAGAGCTGTTCCTATTCAGCCATCTTGGAAAAACCCCTTGGTTTTTAAATTTTTTTATTATTTTATTTTATTTTTTATTTTTTTTGAGACGGAGTCTCGCTCTGTCACCCAGGCTGGAGTGCGGTGGTGCGATCTCGGCTCACTGCAAGCTCCGCCTCCCGGATTCACGCCATTCTTCTGCCTCAGCCTCCCGAGTAGCTGGGACTACAGGCGCCCACCACCACGCCTGGCTAATTTTTTGTATGTTTAGTAGAGATGGGGTTTCACAGTGTTAGCCAGGATGGTCTCGAGCTCCTGGCTGACCTCGTGATCCACCCATGTCGGCCTCCCAAAGTGCTGGGATTACAGGCGTGAGCCACCGCGCCCGGCTCCTTGGTTGTTTTAAATACACACACACACACACACACACACACACACACACACACACACGTATATTTAAATATAAATTTCACTCGGGATCAATCCCTAGTTGTTCTATATATATTAAATATATATATTTAGATAGATAAATAGAGAGATAGATACTTAAAACAACCAGGGATTTATCCCAGGATTGGGATTTCACAGCACAGGTAATGTGCATGAAAAGTGTGTATGTTGTTTTAAATATGTAAATGTTTCATTCATTTCTTTGTTGCTTTTCTAGTCTCAATTTCATTGATTTCTCTGCTTACCTTTATTAGCTTCTGTTTTTTTGCTTGCTTTCATCTTATTTTTCTCTTTTTCCTAGAGTTTCTTGAAGTGGGAGCTTAGATTATTGTTTTAAGGCATCTCTTCTGTTATAACGTAAGCATTTAGCACTGTTAATTTTTTTTCATTACTGCTTTTACTGCATCTCACAATTTTTTATATTTTTCAGCTCACTCAGTTTAGTGTATTTATATTTTTCTTGAGACTCTATGAAATACACATCATTCAGATATATGTTGTTTAGTGTACAAGTGTGTGTAGATTTTTTTTTTCTGGCTTACTGGTTTTTAGTTTGATTTTATTAATGTCAGACAACACATTTCTGTATTTCTGTTCTTTTAAATTTGTTGGGGATTATTTCATATCCCAGGAAATGGTCTATTTTGGTATGTGTTCCATGAGCACTTGCAAAGAATGTGTATCCTGCTGCTGGGTGAAGTGTTCTATAAATGTCAGTGAGATTCTGCTGGTTGATGGTGATGGTTCTATATCCTTGATGATTTCTGGCTTGTTTTATCAAATGTTGATAGAGGTGTGTTAAAGACTCCAGCTATACTTAGACTGTATACTTAGGCTAAACTAAATTTATCTTTAAAAATGTCTTTCTTCCATAATAAATTAAACTTAGGTTATTGCAATGTTTTTACTTTATAAACTTTAAATTTAAAAAAAAACAATTTTACTCTGTTAAAGCAAACTAAATATGGCTGAGAAAGACTCAGTACTTCTACATTTGATACCTTGTGGATGAACCATAACCTAGTTTGAAGATTAAAAAGATTGAAAACCTAATTTAGGAGTATGTGTCTGTAACAATAGCTGAGCCTTGGCTAATCCCAGAAACTATACTTCAACCACTCACACACTGCTGAGTGTTCAAACTGTGAATAATGCAAACACCAAGCTGTGACCAATCCAGTTGTTTCTGTACCTCACTTCCAGTTTTTGTATGTCACTTCCCTTTTTTTTGTTTATAAATCTTCTTCCACGAAGTGGCTGTGCTGGCCTCCCTGAATCTTCTGTGATTCTGATTGCTATCTGATTCATTGTTCAGTTAAACTCCTTTAAATTTACTTTGGCTGAATTTTTTCTTTTAACAGATGGTGTCAGAAGTGGGATCTGAAGTAGAACTTCTAACGACCCCCAGGATCACTGAGTGAACAAGCAAGGTACATGCAAGGACCTATTTGTGTCGTTTGATCTCTCAGAGGAGCTGGAGATCTTGGTTATGTTCTCTCTTGGGTTTCAGAGCTTCATGAATTTGTGTTTTGAGCTCTTTGAGTTTCTTTGGGCGAATTTCTCATCCAAACTTGGTTTGTAAGTCACTACAGAAACTGTCCTTGGTCCAGGACTGGATTTGTTCCAGTGATTAACTGGCTTGGATCCAGTTAGAGGACTTTTACACCTGACTGGGTCAGAAAAAAACTGGCAGTAAATGGCAATATTGTAGACACTGAAAAAATTGGCTTCTACATATTCATGAGGATTTTTGTGTTCCACCCCTTTGTTTCACTTTTTTTTGTGCACACCTAGGTAGGAAAAGTCACTGGCTAAGTTCATCAAGGGAACCTGAGAGCAAAGTCAATATTTAATTTCTGAAGAACTGAGTTCCACTGGCTTACACATGCATAAATGTTAACCCGGGAAGCAGCGAAGTCTAACAGAAATGATGAAAGAGTCACACCTTATCTGTACTTCTGTCTGATTTCCTAGTATCCAAACCTACTACATAATTAAAATTACTTACTTGCCAGGTTTTTTTACCAAAAATAAAAATTCTGGAGAGTTACCATTATAACATGTATTTGAGACTACTGAAAAAACAGTTTTATTTGCAAGGTATATGAAGACAGTAAAGTATTTTTGGTAAAAGATTATAATAAGGCATGGGAATGTAAATGTTTGCCTAGATTAGAGGGCTAAAGGATTGTTTTAAATTAGATAAAATAAAGGTAAACGTTTGACCAAGCTGTAAAAGGTTTGTAACAATTAATATTGTAAAACAAATTTTGTATGTAAACATATTGACTAAATTTAAAGAGGTATTATTATTTGTTTTTTTCCATAAAATTGAACATTGAAATAAAAGCACAACAGGGTCTTCTTAGAGCACTAATTTGCTCTTCAACAAAAATTTGTAAAGGGTAATAAAAGGTTTGTGGGAATCTCACCTTATGATACTAATGATTAAGATTGAATCAATTTGTCTGTAAGATTTCTTAAGAATTAGGGTTAACATTCATGGTACCCTAATGCCAGGGTGAAATTTTGCTTTCTCTCTTGAACAAGACTTTCATGTAATAGTAAACGATAATAAAAGATTTTTGTTTGCCTTCTGAATAAACTACCAAAAAAGAAGGGAAAGACAAGAGACAGATTGTTTGGAAAGCTAAGTTTTCTGACTATTAATGAGTAATGGTTTTCACCTTTTTAAATTTTTTGAGTCATCATTTTGGCTAAATGAATGACTTACAGTACCTAGAATTCTATTTCATCATATCAAACTGCTTTAAATCTTTACCATATTTGATAGGCTTCCCAAAATCAAATTTCAGCTTCAAAATTATATTTCATGACCTCTAGCTTTGGAAGGCTCCAGAGGGCCCCTTAAGCACCCAAAGGAAAGGTAAACAGAATTATTTGACATATAAAGTTACATGGGAAGCACTGTCAAAAAATTAACTTTCTTCAGGTTATATTTTAGTGAACGATATTAATATATGTTCCAAAATTGTATGGGATTTCAAAATTTTTAGTATATCTGAGTGTATGCTATTCGTCATTATTATGGTTATTATGTTAAGTTATTGTAGACCACAGAAATAATCAAATTTTTCTTTCAATTGTGTTTTTAACTATAACCATTTGAAGTCATTTCTACAGTTAATTGCTTAATACGGATGCTGTTTCTGAAAAACTTCACAAGCATGCAAAATCCTAGAATATGGTGTGTTTTAGTAGGTTCATGAAAAGATGGGAAGGACCCTGAAAATCACTCTTGAATACAGGTTTCTAATAACTTTAAAATCATATCATTTGGACTGGATAAGAATTCCTGAAACTTTAATGAAAAGACTGACTGGTTTATAAAACTGCTAACCCAAGTAGAACAAAAATTGATTGAATAACAAGAAAATACTCTGCCAGATTTGAATGCTAAATCAGCCAATACTGAAATTGTTTAGGTATACAATTTGAATAAACTCCATGGTCTAAGTCAAATTACCTATGATAACCCACCAATTATCAGTGCTATGTACCTAATTTGGAGAAACAACTGGTATTCAAGAAAACATAAGTCTAATGTTAATTAAGCATGGACTCATGGAGAAGCAGGACAGCCACTTTGTCCTCCCTGAGTCCTCAAAGCTTTTGTTATTAAAGGTTCTGTATTCCATGACTCATCATGGAAAAGATAAAATGATCCAAATTAATTATGTATTAATGTGGTGTCTCCTAAATTCCTAAAATACTTTATGACCAATATTTGGTTTGTCACACCCATATTCCTGGGAAAACAATCAAAGCTTCAGGTGCATTTGGTTAGCTGATGGGCCATTTAAACATTGTATATAGGAATTTCATTCAACTATCATTTTCAATGCATGTTTTCTGGTTGTAAAAAAGTTTTCCCGTGCAAGAGCGTTGCTGTTATAACAGTAGATTATTATGCTACAGAGTATTTTCACCAGGTAAAGAAAGTTTTTATGGATCACTGACTGAGGACAATCAATCCCTTCACAATCTAGAATCCAAAAGTTGGATCTTCTGAGAACATCACAGAAAGGCTGTATTTGCCATCCACACTACAACAAAACTTCAAGACCTTGAATTTTAGGTTCATAATCTCACAACTGAGAAGGGTCTCTCCACACTCTTGGAACTGTACACCCAGTGGAGCCCTTAAAGTAAAGCTAACCAGGGAAGTTTCTCTCCAGAAGAAGATGGCATCTCTGATGTGAATAGCTTTTCCCAAGATCACAGATCAAGACTTCTCTAGTATCAAGAGATTCTTGTCTATTTTTTTTCCTTGCTTATGCCTCTATGAACAATAGAAGTGAAAAGAGGGTCTGTTGTGTGCACTTATGGGTTATACTTTTACTTGTGAAGGATTTTGCAGCCAGCCTTATACATGGACAACCTTATACTTCGATAGATAAAAGATGAAGGCTCAATGTAGATAAGAAGCTTTAACGGTACACATGTTGCCTCATAGTCAATCAGAAAGAGAACATTGGTTCACTCCTCTTAACCCACATCATGGGTTAAAGCGAACATTATGAGGAGGCCTTCACTCTTCTAGAGGGCATCATTTGTTAGATCTTTTTTCCATGGTTTGGAGTAAAAGAAGCAATGATTAAAAATGTATCCCTCCTGATAGGCTCTATAGCAGATTTTACTGTAAAGGCTATGGTTACACAACAGACTAAATTCTCTTATGAAAGTTATGCTAAATAATAGAATTGGCTCAATGGAAAAGTATCTGTGCAGCTGCTGGCACTTGTCACCTATGGATAAATACATCAAATGTAGATGATAAAAATTCAGTTGTAGGGGAATAATGGAAAGACTACTTAGCTAAGTGAGTAGACTCTATCTAGCCCATTCTTTAATCTATTTAATTTTAGGTAGTTTGATTTACGGGAACCCTGGGTAAGGAGCATACTACAAACTGTTGGTGTTATCCTCCCAATAGTCATAATAGTAGTCTCCCTTGTGTGCTGCATTCTCTCAAAAGTTTTAAATGTTTGCATGCAGCCATCTATAGAATATCAAATGGTCTCTCTTCAACTGGGATGAACAAGAGCTGAAAAATATATGCGACCATGAAGATATGGTAACTTATGAATTACATGCTGAGACCAGAAACCCAAAATGATGTTAAGTGAGAGTGGCACTAAGGCCCTAGGTTTTGGTCACACTCTCACCTAAGTGAGAACCTGACCCCAAAAGGGGAATTTTTAAACAAAATTACAGGAGGCCATTGTTTTGGACTGAGCTCTTGCATTAGGCCCTAACAGATCAAACCAAACAAACATGGAGTCGCTCATGCTAAATGTGACATAATCAAATTAAGATTTTAAGGAAACACATAGATCCTAGAACAGACCAGATTTTATTTTTCTCCTGCAAACAGGATGTTCCAGCATAAGGAGGTACCGTCTACTCCGTCCTTGTTCTCACCTTGTAAAACCCACTGTTCTACTGTTTTCCAGTGGGTTTCAAGACCAAATAAGTACATTTACAATGGTGATAGTGACATCAATGACTAAAGTTTTGGTCAACATCTCAAAATTGAGAAAGTAACCAAAAGGGAGGAATTGTTAAAGCAAACTAAATATGGCCTGAGAAGGTCTCTACTTCTACATTTGAGTCCTTGAGGACAAAGCATAACCTAACTTAATAGGTAGACAAGATTGAAAACATAACTTAGGAGTATGTGCCTATAACAATAGCTGAGTCTTGGCCAGTCCTAGCAGCCATAGTTCAACCACTCATACACTGCTGAGGGTTCCAACTGTGTTCAAATAGTGCAAGCGCTGAGTTGTAACCAATCCAGTTGTTTCCGTACCTCACTTCCGATTTCTGTATGTCACTTCCCTTTTTTTGTCTATAAATCTTCTTCCACCACATGGCTGTACTGGAGTCTCTCTGCAGCTGCAGTAATTCTAAGGGCTGCCCAAGTCATGAATCATTCATTGCTCAACTAAATTCCTTTAAATTTAATTTGGCTGAAGTTTTTCTTTTAACAACTCTTTGCAATAACATTTAGCTTGACACAAAAACATACTGTATAGGTGTACAAAAATATTTTATTTCTTTATATCCTTATTTCATAAGCGTTTTTTCTATGTTTGTATTTATTTATTTTTACTTTTTGGAGGTTTTGGTTAAACATAAAGATACAGGCTGGGCACAGCGGCTCAAGTGTGTAACCCCAGCATTTTGGGAGGCCAAGGCAGGAGGATCGCTTGAGGCCAGGAGTTCGAGACCAGCCTAGGCAACATAGGAAGATCCCGTCTCTATAAAAAATATATATATATATATAAATTAGCCAGGTGTGGTAGTGCATGCCTGTGGTCCTAGCTACTTGGGAGGCTGAGGTGGAAGGGTCGTTTGAGCCTGGGATGTCGAGACTGCAGTGAGCCATGATTGTGCCCCTGCACTCCAGCTCGGGTGAGAGAGTGACACCAGGTTTCAAAAATAAAAAAAAATAATAAAAATAAAGACAGAAACACACATATTAGCCTAGGCCTACACAGGGTTAGAATTGTCAATATCACTGTCTCCCAACTCTACATCTTGTCCCACTGGAAAGTCTTCAAGGGCAGTAACAGGCATGGAGCTATCATCCACTATGAAAACAATGCCTTCTTCTGGAATACCTCCTAAAAGTCCTGCCTGAACCTGTTTTACAGTTATTATTTTTTTAATAAGTAAGAGGAGTACACTCTAAAATAATGATAAAAAATATAGTATAGTAAATGCATAAGCAAGTAACATAGTCATTTGTTATCATTTTCAAGTATCATGCACTGTAGATAATTTTATATGCTAGACTTTTATATGACTGGCAGTGCAGTATCATCACAAACGTAATACATTGCACTATGATGTTACAGTGGGTACGTCACTAGGTGATAGGAGCTTTTCAGCACCATTGTAATCTTCAGGGACCACACTATGGTATATGTGGTCCATTGTTCACTGAAACATCATTATACAGCACATGCCTGTATATGTGTATATGTGTGTATATCTATGTGTGTGCATATATTTATGTACATATATGCGTATATATAAATTGTTATATTGGCCAATTTCCAAAATATGGTTTTCACACAGCAATCTCAAGTTAATATCCAGAATTCCTTGCTTCTATATATGGCTATCAACCACATTTTATCTGGTGACTCTTCCAGGGACAGATTCCCACTTTGCTTCCATCTCCCCACCTCCAAAACAACATTTAAATGAATAGCCTTGTACCCATCTCAGTAATTTTTTTTTTTTTGGTGGTGGTGGGGGGTGGTGATTTATCCCAGGAGTGGGATTTCAGGGGCCCAGGTAATGTGCATTTTTATTTTGACTAAGTAGTGCCAATTTGCTCAGCAGGATGGCTATAACAGTTCACAGTCTTACCAGCAGTTCATAAGGGCTCTTGTATCTGTGTTTGCATTCAGAAAGCTGGAGAATTAAGAAGGTGCTGGGGGTGACACCCAATTGGAGATCTGTAGGAGAATATACCCTGAGCTGATCTCATTTCTCTCTTAAACAACACAATACTTCCTGTCTCCCCAAATTCATTCTCCCCTCTTTCTATAGTAATAGACCCTCTGATTTTCAGTTGGGCATGTAGATTTCTGGAATAAGGACCATATTACCCCATACCTTTTGCAACTATTTGTGACCATATGACAACTTTCTGGCTAATTTTATGGAAGCAGAAATGATTTCTACAACTTCTGGATTGTGACTATAAATGGAAGAGCCATTCCCATTGCTATTTTCCTATTGGATAAAATCTGTACACAACAGTGGGCAATCTTGAATCATATAGATGAGGGCAATACCCTGTATACAGTGAAGCAACAATATAAAAATAGCCTAGGTCCCCAACATCAAACACCACCACAAACCACAAATACCTTGTTCCCAGATCAATAATGTGAGAGATAATTAAAACTGTCTTGTTTTAAACACTGTTATTTTAGGACTTTCTTGGATTAGCATTATTAACATCCTGGCTAATCAGTTATTTTATTTAATTGAATCTAGGATGCCTTTGAATGTAAGGTACACATTATTTTGTATGCTACTAAGAAAAAATGCTACCAATTACATTATAACAAATTGTTTTCTTATAATTCAAAATTTACATTTTATACAAATTGAAAGACCTAATGTAGACTTATTCAAGAGATTATTTTTATCAGAGTTTTCTGGTCTGAGTTCTTCTTCATATAAAATAGTTTTCTATTTTCATGGAGAATCATGGTGAAATCTTGTTGAGGACATTTTAAATGACAATTAACCTAAATACATGGTGGCAACTATGGACAGTACATGTTGGCAACCATGGACATAACTCAGTTTAAGAGAAGACAATATGAATAGTCATGGCAAAGTTCACATGTGCTCAGATATTGACAACAACCCCACAGCTGCATCCTGGCCAACAGCAGTCACATGTTTAAGCATGATTAAAACACCAATGGATTTTAAGACACACCCTGACTTTAGATTTTTTAATGTAAAATATGTGTCTTAAATGACAAAATCTGATCTTTTGAAACCATATTTGAGAAATAACCTTGACTTTCACTTCTAGTCAAGATAGAGTAACAGGGATCAGATTTACCCTCCCAGGCATAACTAAAAACAGAAAAAACTGACAAAATATAGGAAAAAATAGCACTTAAGTCACTGGACTTCAGGCAAGTAAGGTCAGCGATCTCTAAAAGATGGAAAGGCTTAGATGAGCCCTAAGATGGCCATATCTTCATGCCTAGATAAATATTCTAGGCTGCAGGGAAGGGAAACTCAGTCAGAGCCTGCTAGTTTCCTTCAATTGAAAAAAATGGAGCCATGACTCTAGGGAAGCCAAGGTATCAAAAATTTTCAGAAAAGGGTTTTGGAGAGTGTAGACCTATGTAGAAAGAGAACTCTATTGCAAAAGCACTGTTTTTATTTTTTTTTTAATGAAAAAAAGGATTATCTCAATTTTCAGAAGATCCACACCCACCAGTTATTCAGTTAAATACTGATCAGCACATGTGTATGAGAAAACTACATAAGGCCAGGAAAATAACCACCCAAAGGGGACAGTGATCAGAGCCTACATGGACCTGGGAAGAGTCACTATTTCCAACAGCCAAGGTAGAAGAACTTCACAATTCATAAAGCATTAAAGTACAAAGAAGGGTTTTGTAATAGCACTGGGGAAATGACTTCTAGACAAAACACTACTTTGGTTCCACTTAACTATGCTTAACAGTAAGACTTACAGGGATAAAACTGATACTAAGTATAGGAATACAAATACATGCAGCAACCAACAAGATAAAATTCACTATTTCTGGCATCCATTCACACTTTACTATTACCAGATGTAGAAATAGGCAGGAAAAATATAACCCTTAAGATGGATATTTGTGAATTTTCCAGTTTTCCTTCTACTGTTGAATTTCACTGTAGTCAGAAAAGATACTTGGTAGGATTTTGATCTTCTTACATTTGTTAAGATGTGCTCATTGTCCTAATGTGTTCTATCCTGGAGAATGTTCTGTGCACAGTCAGGAAGAGCATCTATTCTGTTGCTCTTGGGTTTAATGATTTATATGTCTGTAAGGTCCATTTGGTCTGTAGTGTTACTCAAGCCTGCTGTTTTTTATTGATTTTCTGTCTGACTGTTCCATTCATTATTAAAAGTGAGGTATTGAAGTCTCTTACTATTATTGTTTTTCTGTCTATTTCTACCATCAGTTTGTCAATGTTTCCTTATATATTTCAGTGTTCTGATATTGGGTGTATATATATTTATAATTGCTATATATTTCTGGTGAATTGATGTTTTATCATTATATAATGATCTTCTTTGTTTTTTAATGACAGTTACCTGTATTTTTAGCCAAATGAAGTTGTCCCATAATTTGCTCTTACTGTTTATTTTTAAAAATCTTTAACTCTATGTATTTTGTTTGGGATAATGTCTATTACTATTTCTGGAAGTTCACTAATCTTTTCTCCCTCTTTTTCTAAACTAAGAAATTTTTAAATCTTAGACATAATAGTTTTCATCTATAGACTTTTTATTTGAATCTTTTTTATCTTTACCATGTCTCTACTTGGTCAGTTTTTCCTCAAGCTTTTTGAACATATTAAATGTACTCATAATAACTTTTAAAGTCATTAGCTAATAATTCTATTAACCATGTGATTTATTGGTCAGTTTTGAAGGAAATAATGAAGAGAGAGCAGAAATAAGCGAAATAAAGAATCAATTTTTAAAAATTCAACTAAGAGGGGTTTTTTAAATTAAAAAAATTGACAAATCTTTAGCTAGACTAAGAGAAAATAGAAAATAATCAACTAATTGAAATCAGAGATGAAAGATGACACACTACAACTGATGCCAAGGAAGTAGAAAGGATCATAAGAGACTACTATGAAGAATCACATATCAACAAATTGGATAACATAAAAAATGGCTAAATTCCTAGAAACATACAATCTGGCAAGACTGAGCCCTGAATAAATAGAAAATCTGAGTAGACCTGTAGTTAGTAAGGAGATTGAAACAGTAATTAAAAACTTCCCAACAAAGAAAAGGCCAGGACCAGCTGGCTTCAATGGTGACTTCTGACAGACACTTAAAGAAGAGTTAATGCCAATCCTTTTCAAGCTTTTCCAAAAAAGTGAAGAGGCGACACTTCCAAACTCATTTTATGAGCCTAGCACTACCCTAATAATAAAGCTAGATGAAGATACTGCAAGAAAAGAAAACTAGAGGACACTATCTCTGATGAATATGCATGTAAAAATCCTCAACAAAAGACTAGCAAACTGATTTAACAGCACATTAAAAGTATCATACGACATGGCGAGTGGAATTTGTCCCTATCACGTGAGGATAGATCAGCAGGCAAAAATCAATTAATGTACTATATCACATCAACAAAATGAAAGATAACAGTCACATGATCATCTCAAGAAATGCAGAAAAAGCCTTTGACAAAATTCAACATTCTGTCCTGATAGAAACTCTCAACAATTAAAAATAGAAGGAAATTACCTCAACATAATAAAAGCCATATAAGAAAAGCCCACAGCTAAGTCATACTTAATGGTAAAACACTAAAAGATCAGCAAAAAGACAAGGATGTCCACTCTTGCCATTTCTATTCAACATAGATCCTAGAGACCTAACCAGAGCAATTAGACAAGAAAATGAAATAAAAGTCACCAAAATTGAGATGGAAATGATATGATTATTGCTGTTTTCAGTTGACATAATCTTATTTGTAGAAAACCCAAAAAATTCCAAAAAGACTGTTAGAACTAATAAATGAATTTAGTAAAGTTACAAGATGCAAAATCAACATACAAAATCAGTTGTGTTTCTGCACATTATCAACAAACTATCTGAAAAGGAAATTCAGACACAATCCCACTTATGATAGCACTAAAAAGAACAAAATACTTAGCAATAAATGAAACTATAACATATTGATGAAAGAAATTAAGGTAGACACAAACATATGGGAAGACATCCATGTTCATGGATTGGAAGACTTAACCATACCACTCAAGGCAATCTACAGATTCAATACAATCCTTATAAAAATACCAATGGCATTTTTTTTAACATCCATGTAAACTCCAAATAGCCAGAATAATCTTATTCCCTGATTTTATAATATATTACAAAGCTGCAGTAATTAAAACAGTATGGTACTGCCGTAAAAACAGACATAGAGGCCATGGGAAAACATAGCCCAGAAATGAATCCACCCACATACGGTCACTTGATCTTTGACAAAGTTTACAAGAATACACAATGCAAGAAATGAAAGTCCTTTCAATAAATGCTATGGGAAAAACTATGTCCACATGCAAATGTACAAAATTGGACCCTTACCTTATACCATACACAGAAATTAACTACAAATGTATTAAACACTGAATATAACTTCTGAAACTACAAAACTCCTACAAGAAGCCATAAGAGAAAAGCTTCAAGACTTTCCTTGTGGTAGTGATTTAATGGATATGACACCAAAAGCACAGGCAACAAAAGCAACAATGTCCAAGTAGGATCACATCAAATTAAAATGTTTCTGCACAGCAAAGAAAACAACAAACAGAGTAAAATGGCAACCTGCATAAAGGATGAAATATTTGCAAATCATATATCTGATAATGGATAAATTTGTATAAAATATAAGAAAATCCTACAAATCAATAGCACAAAAACGATTAACCTGATTGAACATTGGGCAAAGGAGTTCCATAAACATTATTCCAAAGAACATAAAAATGGCCAACAGGTATAAAAAGAGATGTTCAATGTTGCTTATCATCAGGGAAATATAAATCAAAACTATAATGAAATACCACCTTGCACTGGCTAGTATAGGTATTATTTTTTTAAAAAGTATATTGCCAAAAATGACAAGAAATTGAAGCCCATGTTCATTGTTGGTGGGAATGCAAAATAGTACAGCCACTATGGAAAATAGTATGAATGTTACTCGAAAAAATAAAATACAACTACCATATGATCCAACACTCCTAATTCTAGGTATTTGTCCAAAAGAATTGAAATCAGGATCTCAAAGAGATATCTACACTTCCATGTTTATCATGGCATTATTTACAATAGCCAAGATATGAAAACAACCTAAATAAATGAATTAACAATGTAGTATATTTATGCAATGGAATATTATTAAGCATTAAAAAGAAGGAAGTCCTACAATATGAGATAACATGGACATAATCCTAAGTGAAATAAGCTAATCACAGAAGGAGAAATACTGCATGATTCCACTTATATGAGGTATTTAAAGTAGTTAAATTCATAGAAGCAGAGAGTAGAATGGCAGTTGCCAGGAATTGAAGGAGGGGGAAACGTAGAGCTGCTATTCAATATGTATAAAGTTTCAGTTGTGCAAGATGATAACTGCAAGAGATCTGCAGTACAACATTATGCTTCTATTTAACAATACTGTATTATAAATATAAAAATTTGTTGAGGGTAGATCTCAAGTTCTGTGTTCTTGCCACAGTAAAATTAAATTAAATTAAATTAAATTAAATTAAATTAAAAATACAGATAACTGAAGACCAAGAAGAAAGAGGAAGATAAAAATATTTGAAGAATAAATGGCCAAAACTCTTTCAAATTTGATTAAAGCTATACACTCACTAATCCAATAGATTCATCAAACTCCAAGCATAAAATCCATAAAGAACGTGACACCAAGCTATATCATAATCAAATTGCTCAAAACCAGTAAAGCAGTCAGAAAAAAAGGACACATTACACAAAGAGTATCAAAGAATGATGGAAGCAAGATGACGGTGGTGTATCACTTTTAAAGTACTGACAAAATCCATGCCAATAAAGAATTATTTACCCAGGGAAAACAACTTTGAAAACAAAAGTAAAATGAGAACTTTTCACACAAGGAAAGATAAAATGCTATATCATCAACAAACCTGCACTACCATAAATGTTAAAGGGAGTCCTTCAAGCAAAAGGAAAATGATAGCAGAGGGAAATGTATCAAAACAAAGGAATACAGAGCACTGAAAATGGTAACTGCATAGAAAAATATCATGATTATTTTCTTCCTTAATTAAGTTACTTAAAAATATAATCAACAGTTTAAACCAAAAAGTACAAAAATGCAATAGCACAGAGGCCAGAAAGGGAGAAATATAGTGTTGTATGCTTCTTACATTATATGTGCAGTATTATGAGCTCAATTGAAGGTAGGTTGTGATAAGTTAAGGATGTATATTATAAACTCTAAAGCAGTCACTGAAATAATAAAACAGCATTATAGCTAACAAGTCATAAAATAAGTTAAATGGAATCATAAAAATGCAATCTTGTATCTTGGATTAGATCCTAGAACACAAATAGGACATTATTTCATTTCACACTGGTGAAATCTAACAAACTAATCTATAGATCCAACAAAATCCTATTAAAATCCCAGTATGGTTTTTGATAGAAATTGACAAGGGGAATCTAAAACTCATAGAAATTCAAAGTGCCTAGAATAGCCAAAATTATTTCTGAGGAAGAATAATGAAGTTGGAGAACTTACATGACCTGATTTCCATAATTATTAAAAAGATATTGTAATCAAATCAGCAAACTATTAGCATAAAGATACACAAATAAAGAAATGACGCAGATAGGTCAGAAATAAACCCGCAGATATAAGGACAAGTCTTTCAAACAAATGATAGTGAAACAACTGAACATCCAAATGCAAAAGAAAATCCTTAACCCATACCTTGCACCACACAAAAAATTTAAGTGAAAATGGATCACAGACCTAAACATGAAACCTAAAAATAAAAGTTCTGGAAGAAAATATAGGAGAAAATCTTTGTGAACATGACTTAGGCAAAGATTTCTCCTAAATGGCACAAGAACTCACAATCCATAAAACATACTGATAAGTTGGATTTCTTCATCAACATCAAAATTTTCTGGCTGAGTGCCGTGTCTCACACCTATAATCACAACACTTTAGGAAGCCATGGCAGGAGGATCAGTTGAGCCCAGGAGTTCATGACCAGCCTGGGCAACATAGTGAGACCCTGTCTCTACAAAATATTTAAGAAAAATTAGCCAGGCATGGTGGCACAAGCCTGTAGTCCAGTTATTGGGGAAGCTGAAGTGGGAGAACTTCTGGAGCCCAGGAAGTCAAGGCTTCAGTGAGCCGTGATGGCACTGCTCAACTCTAGCCTGGGTATACACACACACACACACACACACACACACACACATATATATACAAGTCTGTAATTCAAAAGACACTGTTAAGACAATGAAGAGATAAGTCCCAGACTGGGAGAACATGTTTGCAAATCAAGTTTCTGGTCAAAATGTGTTTACAGAAAATTTAAAGAATACTCAAAACTTACAATCAGTAACCAAACAGCCCAACTGAAAAATGAACAAAAAGTTTGTAGAGAAACTGGGACCCTCATACACTCCCTCTTGGGATGGAAACTAGGACATCCACTTTCAAAAACACTTGTATCTTAAAAAGTTATACATATACTTACAATATGAAACAGAAATCTCACTCCTGAGAATCTAAGCAGTAAAAATGAAAACATTTTTCCACACAAAGACTTGTATACAAATGTGCAGAGCAGCATTATTCATAAGAGCCAAAATGGTGGAAATAACTGAAATGCTCCTTAACATGTGATTGAACACCCAAAATGTGGGATATCCATGCAATGGGATACTATTTGTCAACAAGAAGGAATGAAATACTGTTACATGTTGCAATGTGAATGAATCTCAAAAACAATAAACTAAGTGACTGAAGGCAGACCCAAAAGGCCACATTTGTATAACTATTTATATGCAGCATCAAGAAAAAGCCACTCGATATAGACAGAAAATATATTACAGGTTTCCTGGGGCTGTGAATAAGAACAAAGATCAATTGAAACTGAACAAAGAGCCCATTTTGGAATGACGGAAATTTTCTAAAATATTATGGTGATGATTGCACAACTCTTTAAATTCATTAAAACATGATGAATTGTACACTTGAAATGGATGTTTCCTATAGTATATAAAATACAACTCAAATTATTCTGTAATGACCTTTTACTGTACCCAGAATTAAATCTAAACCTACAACTCCCAGTAAACATAACTCCTAAGCACGCTCATATTTTCCCAGAAAAATAAATGACTTGTCAAAAGGCTTACATAGAGGGAATGGATTTTTTTTAAGTTTGTTGATTAAGGCAGCCAGGAGAAATGAGAAGGAGCTTAATGGCTTAATAATAAATAAATAAATAAATAATTTGTTGCATTTGAGGTAGATTGTCTTTACTATGCTCTTCAGGATTTGCATCTAATTCCCAGCCTTCCATTCTCTGTCCAGCATTTGAGAAGTTTGAGCTAAGCTTAAATCTAAATAAAAGGCCCTTCCTCTCTCTAATGTGCACTGAGTGTCATGCCAGTCACTGCTTAGATGTACTCACAATACCAAATTCACTCTTTACAAACTTCCATCAATCAAGCAGACTTAAAGATTATATTAAGCAACCACCATTTATCCAGAAGTGTGCTGGTTCTTGTGGATGAATGATAAGATCCTTTCCTTCAAATAAAATAACTGATTGAGATCCAATATAGAAAACGGAACAAATCATAACTGTTATGGTTAAAGTGGAAGTGGGACCCCCAGAGTCATTAATCTGTCCTCGAATTCAACCATCACCTGACTCTATCACAGTGGCCCTTTATTACCCTCCCTAGAATTCCCTGGGCTATTTCAAAGTCATCCATGAAATCTATCCTCTTTATTTCAGAGGTGAATAAATAAAGGTCCAGGATGGGAAAGGGACTAGCACAAGGCACATAGTCATGGTTCTCTGAGTCCTCTAAAAAGTACAGATTTATGCATGAAGCAACTTGAAATCAGAGTATATACACGAGAGCTTTCTAGACAGTGGCACTATACCGTATTTCTCTCTTTAACCTCCACATCACCTATCATTCTGCTTTGGCCATAAGCGGGGCTCAATCATTACATTTGGAATGAAAACATACTGAATGCAAACAGGTGGTAAATCCAGGGGAGTGATTATAGCATCAGTAGCCTCAGAGAAGAAAAAACATTACCATGGGTGGCAAGGATTTCATTCATTTGGTTCACATTTATTAAGAATCTATAAGTGCCAGGAACTGAAAGCAGCCGTCTGTTAAGAAAGGCTTTATTTAATAATAGCTTTATTTAATAACAATAGCTATTATATTTGTGGTGCCTACTATGTTCCAGCAACTGTATTAGGCACTTTTTATGCTATCAAAATTTAATCTTCACAAGAACCATACCAGCAGGTATGTTTTGCTTCATTTTTACACATGAAGAATTTGAGGCTGAGAGAAGTGACTTGCCCAAGAACACTAATTCAGGAAGTGGAAAATCCAGTGTTGTAAATCTGATCACCTTTCCATCACACCAAGGAATTTTCATCATATGATGGATTTAAAGTCATAAAAACCAGGCCAGTAGGGTGAATTCTTGTCCTGGCTCAGTCATCAATTTTCAGGGTGAAATAGTGCACTTCATGGAATCTTTTGGCACCTTGGAAATTCTACCTGGAAAGTAAGACTCAGTGTAGCCTTGCATGGAATTGTTGGATGATTCAATGAGATGAAATCTGTGGAATGTTTGGCCCTACAAGTGAGGAAGGCATCCAGATCATTAAAGATGCAATTTTATGTATAAAAATGTCCTAATGAGATTCTTCCAAGAGGTTAAAGCACAGCTAGTATGCCTAGTGAACCACAGGAAAACCACAGGGTTTTTAGGGTACTTTAGGGTTTCCACAGTCACCAGGATGACAGTCTTAGGTAACTTTTGGACCAGTATTCCTGAGTTCCTGTCCTAGTCTGTCTGTTCTTCTGTAACACTATACCATGGACTGGGTAATTTGTAAAGAACAGAAATTTATTTCTCACAGGTCTGAAGGCTAGGAAGTTTAAGATCAATGTGCCAACAGATTTGGTGTCTGGTGAGGGGCTTGGTCTCTCCTTTCAAGATGGCACCTTGTTGCTGCATTTTCAGGAGGGAATGAATGTTTTGTCTTCATATGGTGGAATCACAGAAGTACAAAAAAGGGTCTAAACTCACTCCAAGTCATTTTCTAAGGCACTAATCCATTCTTAATGGCAAAGGCTTCATGACTTAATTACTTCCCGAAAGGTCTCTCCTCTTAATATCATCAAAATGGTAGGATTATGTTTCAACATATGACATTTGGGGTACATTCAAATCATAGCAGATTGCTAGGCCACAGGTTCTCCAGACAGACTCCTGAGCCAAGACTAAAACATTCAGCTGGATACCTTCTTTTCAATGATTTCTTTCTGGCAAATATGGAAGAGGACAGGTGCAAAGACGGAGAAGTTCTAGGGCCATGGATCATCCACTGCCAGGACAAACTTGGCAGGATCATCTGTCACCCAGCTTCAGAGGTTACTCAGCCCCAGTGCTTACTCAAAAAGCAGGGTAGAACAGCTGGGACCTATAGGCCTCGAAGATGGGAAAATTAAGTGAAAAGATACTGTTTACTGGAGATTGATGGAAAAGTGCTAGTATTTGTTAATAAGTTGAGGGGATGATAAGAAGTGGACAATTCCAGATTATATTGTATAGGTATAACTGGCCAGGTCTTACTAATGCAGTTGTTCTCCACATGTAGTCCCTGCACCACCACCGGCAGCATTGCCTGGGAACTTGTTAGAAATGTAAATTCTCAGGCCCCACTCCAGATCTACTGAATCACAGACCCTGGAAATGGGGCTCAGCAATCAATGATTTAACAGCCCTTTAGGTGGAGCCTCCTGCATGGTCAAGTTTAATAACCACTATGCTAATGGTATGGATGGAGAGGGTCACATAAAAAGAGGAATAAAGAATGGCTTCCAGATTTCAGCATAGTGAGGCATTTACTGAGATGGGGAAGACTGGGAAAGAAAAATGTTTAGGGGTGGGGCTGGAGTTAAAGGCCTGTTCGAGATGCCAGTGATACATGCAAGGGTGTAAGTTAAATGGGCAGTTAGATATGTGAGTCTGGAACTCAAGGGAGAGATCAGAGCTATTGACTTTGATTAGAAGATCCTTCCAACAGGTCTAATTTATTGTAAGTGATGGGCTACCACAGGATAGCCCAACCCTGATTATGGCCCAGATCAGGTGCTCAGTAAATGCCACTGAATGAACACAAAGGAGCTAGCTTTTCCTACTTACTCCAGTCTGGTGAGAATATTGCCTAAGCACTAAGCATTCTTCCATGCAATATTTATTTGCTCAACTGGAAACAAAGCTACTGTCAGCAAAGTAGGTTTCTTATAACAGTTCATTCTGAAAACTTTCTCACATCTCAATACCAAATGCCAATAACTTTTCACTCTCTCTCCTCTGGCCAGCATTGTTTGGCTTAACTTGCCCATCCACAAGTCCCAGAGGATCCAGTTATCCTGTGCCTTGCTCTTGAGTAAGCACTGGTTCTGAGTCAATCCCCAAGCCAGGTAACAGAGGAGCCTACCGAGGCTGCCACAGCAATGGTGGAAGGAAGGGAAGAAGGGAAGAAGGGAGGAAGAGAGGAAGGGAGGAAGGGAGGGAGGGTGAGAGGAAGGAAGGAAGGAAGGAAGGAACATATGAATTCAAAATTGCATCATTAGATGGGATAACTTGAGTGCTATAATAAATCTCCCTGTGGAGACTGTGGTAGGGGTATTGTAATTCATTTTAACTGGGGAACTTGAGAAGGTTTTGGAGAAGATGAGGCATTTCATACAGGTCTTCCTTGAAAAATGAGTAGGACTTAGATGCTTGGAATGGGAGAGTGGCATTCTAGAATGAGGAATCTGCAGACGCAAAGGTCTGGCGGAATGAAAATATATAAAACAGTTAGAACTTCTATATGGCTAAAGGATAGGGTGAATAAAAAGCAGTAGTAGCAGATAAGGTCAGAATGGTGGTTATGGGACAGATTTCTGGGGAGGCAGCATGAATGCCATGGAAACACTGATAGGCAAATGTGTGTTCAACAGAGACACAGTAAGAAATGACGTAAGTGAGAAATGAATTTCACCTCATGACACAATACACACATACACATATTTAAAACTAAACAAAACCTTCCTCAAAGTATACCTACTTCTTCATATGCAATGTAAGTTGATAATTTCCTTTTTAGTTTAAAAAAAGTTTTTTTAAAAGTGCTACTAGGGACCAACCAAATTATTTTTATGAGGTAATAATGGGACGCAGCCTGTATTTTTCAAAAAGATTGTCATACATAATGAAAAGTTAGTGAATATGTTTGAGAAATAAAATAACACCCGTGCTTTAGGAAGGTAGTTCTCATAGCTTCCTATGTGGATGACATTGCAGATACAGCAGAGACTGTATACAGGGAAGTAATTCTTCGGATGGAAATGGATACTGCATTACAAATATCCATGCCAGTTATAATGAAGGCTTGAAATGGAGCAGTAAACTGGGAGGTGGAGAGTGGGGCAGTACTGAGTAAGATATTCAGGATAGAAATAGTAGAATTTGCTAAGTGATTGCAGGTGAGTCATTAAAGAGAAATAGGAGTCAACATTGACTTTCAGATTGCCATCTGAGGTAACTGTGCAGGAAATGGTGGCATTAAACCAAAGGTTTAGGGGGAGGAGCTTGATTGCTGTAGGAAGAGATGTAGATATAAATCTGAGAGTTATCTGTGAAACTTCCAGGCGGACAAGCCCACTAGGCTGTCATATGTGTGGGCTAAAGCATGAATGTGGGTGGGGTATACAGGTTGGAGATTTGGAAGATAATATTTGAAGCCATGGAAGTACAGGAATTTACTCAAAAGAGTGTGTAGAAAGAAAAAAAGAAAAGAAGGACCCAGTCGAGAAACATTCATTTAAGAGTATCTACTTAACACAACATCTCCTTCCAAAATGGTTTTCCTTTTATTCAAGTGAGGAAAGCTCTTTGTGTATGGATATGTGTACATCAGGGTGTGAGTGTATGCAATACACATGAATGGATGGCATGTGCATTTTAAGGAAATATTGTTATGTACTTGGGGAGCTGGTGTAGGGCTCTGGTCCATTTAATGGTGCCTGTACTCACTGTCTCTGTTTTATTACTGTTATCCCCCTTTCCCTCTTTTCTATCATCCTTCTTTTGTTCCATTCTTGTCTCTCTTCTTCCACTTATCTACATGCTCCTTCATCACCATTTAAAAGTCCAAGGAAAACATGGGCAAAATAGATTAGTTTGGGTTTTGGGGGCTGAGGTTGGGAACATAATGTGGGAGTGTGATTGGGATTGGGCTGAAAGACAGGGGTGGGCATGTGTTCAGAGTTAGAAGCAGAAAATGGTCTGTGGTGGGAGAATCCACTTCTGATGTTTTTCCCACTGCAAATTCTGCCATTGGTGTGAGTGCTGAGTATTAATGTGTACATTTCTGGGCTCGTGTCTGAATGTGTGTAAGGCTCTTAGCTTGACTTCAATAGGTCATTAGATGATGCTGCCGTCATCATTCCTGCTTCTGTCCAGCAAACATTATTTTTTTTTAACAGAAATATGCTGCCATGCTTATACTTCAGGAGATTTAGGATTAGAGCAGTTAGGAAGGAAGGAAGAAAGGAAGATACGTATCAATTCAAAATTGCATCATTAGATGGGATAACTTGAGTGCTATAATAAATCTCCCTGTGGAGACTGTGGTAGGGGTATTGCAATTCATTTTAACTGGGGAACTTGAGAAGGTTTTGGAGAAGATGAGGCATTTCATATAGGTCATATAGGTCATATTCACAGTGAATATGAATAATGGTTAATCCGATAATTAGCATTTGTAAGGGCAGTTAATAACATTGAAATGCATATGCCATGTGAATAGGAGGATATATTATTTTTTCTTTCCTAGCTGTGTAACCATGGGAAGGTTGCCTAACCTATCTGATCCTCAATGTCCTTATCCATAAAATGGGGGTAATAATTCCTATCCCAGATTTTCTTTGGGAAGACTAAAGAGTAAATGAGCCAGGAGCTTTGAAATTAAAAGGTGCTTGACAAATGTTAGTTCCTTTCTTCAGTTTCTTTGACTCTTTGCTCCTTCCTTCTTTCTACCTCCCATACATGTTTACCTGTCCATATGTGAACGTGAAGTATATGTTTATAGTACTTTCTCCACTTTAAATTCTTAAACCAAGTGGCTTAACCTTTGTATATTACTGTAAAATTGTCAAAAGCAGGTTAATTGAAGTCCCTTTTGGAACACACACATTTATTTTTCATTAAGTAATATCCATCTCTGTCCCTAGGAATTTTCTTTGCTCTGAAGTCTGTATTATTTGATATTAAGATGGCCATTCCTGCTTTATTTTGATTAATGTTTGCATGGTATTTAGACCATTTGTTGTGAACATAATTATTGATACATTAAGGCTATGTCTGCCTTTTTATTTTTTGTTTTCTGTTCTCTGTAATTTTAGTTTCTCCATTTTCTTTGCCCTGCCTTCCTGTGGGTGACGAGCATTTTTAAAAAATTCATATTGATTTATTTATAATGTTTTGAGTACATTTCTTTGTATAGCATTTTCAGTGTTTTCTCTCAGTAATATATTATATATACATAACTTATTTAATAATCTTCTGACTTCACCACTTTACATGCTTGAATGAAGTGTAGAAGCATGTCCTCCCCTTTACATCTCTTTACATTCCCCAGTTTACAATATAAATGTGTTAAATATTTCCTCTACATATGCTGAGACCACATTAGGTAACATTATACATTTAGCTTCAATTATCAAACATAAGAAATTTCAAGAGGAAAGAGAAAGTCTGCTGTATTAACCATGTTTTTGCTTACTGTTTATTGTTTCTTTTCTGTTTTCAGAGCTTACTATCATCTTTTTTTAGGGTATATCTAAATTTCCTTAGTATTTCTTCATTGGAGAATGTCTTGATTATCCATTCAGTACTGAAGGATATTATTATTGGACATAGATTTCTGGGTTGTCACTTCTTTTCCTTCAGCATTTAAAAAATGCTAGGGCATCATCAGTTTCTGATGATAAATCTGTCATTCTAAAGTTTTTTTTCCTTTGTAGAATTGTTTCTCTTCAGCTGCTTTGAAGAAGTTTCCTTTTTCTTTCATTTTTCAGAGGTTGATTACAATGTGTCCTGGAGTGTATTTCTTTGTGTTGATTATGTTGGTGTTTGCTCCTCTTCTTGAATCTAAATGTTTATGTCTTTTGCAAATTTGGCAAGTTTTTAGTCATTATTTTTCCTGATACTTTTCCAACCCTGCCCTCTTTCTCCGGGGAATCTGTTGGCATAAATGTTAAAGCTTTTGTTATAGTTCCACAGTGATTTCTACTGTTTTATATTTGTAAGCTATTTTTTTTTCCCTCTGTCTTCTCCACCTTACTGTTGAACCTATCCATTGGGTTTTTTTGGGGTTTTTATGTTACTGTATTTTTCAGTTCTAAAAATGTCACTTTGTTCTTCTTTATGTTTTATATTTCTTTGTTGAGACTTTCTATTTATTTTCTGAGATTTTCTGCATTATCACTTGTTTCAAGTGTATTGTAACTGCTCACTGAAATGTTTTTATGACAGGTGCTTTAAGATCCTTATCAGATAATTCTAACATGGGTGTCATCTCAGTATTGGCATCTGTTTATTTTCTTTTCTCATTCAAGTGGATATCTTAGTATGGAAAGTGATTTTTTGATTAAAAGTTGGATACTCTGGATCTTATTTAAATCTTTTGTTTTAGCAGTTCTCTAACACTCTCCTGGATGGAAGAGGGACGGCAGAAGTCCAGTTTCTCCACTGTCTCTTGACATCCAGATTGGGGAGGGGCTGTTTGTTACTGCTGGTTAGAGGTGCAAGTTTGGCCTTTTCTCTGGGCCTATGCTGATTCCATCCTAGCTGGTTGAGGTAGAAACTCCTAGTTACCACTGGTAAGGGTAGAAGTTATGGTTCTCCATGTGGTCTTCACTGGGAAAGGTCTATTTTCACTGGGGATTAAAGTCCTTGCTCACAACTGGTCCTTTTCTGGGCATGGGGTGGTGGTTCCTTTGAAGCTTGGTGAGAGTGGAAGTCTAGGCTCTCCATTTGCAAGCCTAAGCTTCTGACTAGCTGCATTGTTATTATGACAGCTGGCATTCTACTGTACCAAAGTGTCACATTTTCTAGCTAACTTCTGATGCTTTTGCAAAAAAAAAAAAAAAAAAAAAAAATTGCAACATATTCCTTTCTCCTTTCCAGACTTTGCCTAGGACATAGTGGGAAAAGGAATACCTTTGCAGGCAGACCAACAAAATGTGGCACTTTCAAGCTGGGTGGCTGTGGGAAAATCACTCAAATTCTCCGGGCCTCTATTTCCCCAGCTGTAAAGGAGGAGTAGGAAGCTCACAGGACTCTTGCTGAATGAGCAAAATTAGGTCAAAGGGCCTGGCACACAGGGGCGGGAGGGGGCTCAATAAATGATAGTTCCCTTCCTTTACCTCTCCTGTAGAAAGAGAGATGCAACCCCCCAAGAGGAAGAAGAAACCAAGGTGTTTTACCTACCACCACTAATCACCACGTGTAGGTCTCATCCAGCACTCTAAGGGTTAAATCTCATGCCCAAAGTCTTATTTCTTAAAGAGACACACTTGACATCTTCCACCTTGGGTTCTCAGAAAACACTCCAGGGAGACAGCTTGACCCAGGCCACTCTCAGAGTGAGAGCAAAAGCCAAAGCAGGGGCTCACGCGGAGAAGGGGAGGTGAAGACAGACCTTGTGCCAGCCCACACAGCCCGGCGCTATTGTGTTCTGAGCAAGGACAATATCATCGCTTTGCCAAAAGCTGCTCCAGAAGCAACCGGGTGGCGGACTCCACTTCGGCAACTCCCATTTTGCCAGCCTGCCTGTCACCTCCAGCTCCTCAGAGCAGCTGTCGCGATCCCACCATCAGCGCAGCGACCGCGTCCCCAATCCCCATTGCTCCCATCCCCCTCCCAAGCGCGGGATAGGAAGGAAGAAAGTGGCGAGTGAGTGAAAGGAAAACGAGCGCGCGCCATTCTCCCAGCTCCGCCCGCTGAGATTCCTCTGCAACCCCCACTTGGCAGCCCCTGGCAGCAGCCACCAGCCCTGATGCGCTAGACTTGGCTCTCAAAAGCCTTTCCCAAACTCCAGGTTCTCAAGTTGAACAAGAGACTGGAAAAAAATCTTGACTCCTAAAGAGCAAGGAGCCAAAGACACCTTGGGGCACACAAGTACTTTTTAAAAACGTGACCAGGAATGCAGAGTCCTGACCCCCACCTCGAAAAATAAAACTGTCTTGGGACCAGCCCTGTGTTTCTTCCTCTTTGCTTTCTCAGCCACATCTGGCAAGAGGTCTCTCTCTCTCTCTCTCTCAACTCTCCTCAGCGCCCCTCCCATCCTCACCTCTCCTGCAAGTCTGTGGTGAATGGGCCCCTTTCCAGCTCCCCAGACAAGCAGCCCAACAATAGATAATTAGCCCTCTCCTGCAAGGAAGGGTTGGTTGGAGGGGGGCGGGGGGTTGAGGGGGACAACGTGCCACTTACCTGATCTCTTTAATGCTTTCCAATTTGCACATGATTTCTTGCTCATCTGCCATACTTTTCACTGTCAATTTCACGTCCCGAGAGATGTACAAATACACCAGCCAAAGGATACAATAGACACAATGTAGCCACCTCCTCCGGGCTTGGGGCTCTGAGCCTGTGCGGTAGGGGCTTGGAGAGGCCTGGGAGCTGTAGTCCACAGCTTCAGGGCCAGCCAGGCAGCCCGGGGGCCTGTAAGACTACAACTCCCAGAAGGCCAAGCGAGACATGCCTGTTTCCCTTCCTGCAGCCGCACTTTAAATCAATTTGTTATAGATAATTATGTCAAAGGTTGTGAAGAGTGCAAAGGAATGGGGATATTCATCTGGCCCGTGTGTGGGAAAATGGGGAAAAAAAAAAAACTCCTGAAGGCCATTGGAGAGATGAGAGACGTACCCATTCGCTCCCCTTCGGGGGTCCTTGCACCTACTCACCCGCAAAAGATTAGCGGTAGTTGCTAATTATGCCTTGCGGATGGAAACAAAGCCTGCAGGGAAAGTAGCTTCGGAGATGTTGAATGTGCTAGCTGCTGTCTGGGGACCAGTAACTTTGGCATTCAAATTAGGGTGGGGCGGGGGTGGGGAAGAGGAGGATGGGAGGAGGAAGATGCTCCAAAAGCTGGGGGAAAGGAGAGTGGGGAGGAGAACCTTGTTACTTCCAGCTACCCGTTCAACAAACAATTACTTAAGCTCAGACTTTGTCAGTCAATGGAAGAAGTACTGTAGGAGTCACTGGGCGAGGCAGATAAATAAAAGCAAATCCTTGCCTTTGAGGAACAGAAGAGGCTGAAAATTTACCTATTAATTACAGTACAGTGTGGTGTCAAACAAAATACAGGAATAGATAAGGTGTAACCTGTGCAGAGAAGATGTAAATAGGTCTCAAGAGTGACTAACGATTTGTCAGACCATAGAGGAAAATAGGCTTTCCAGGTGAGGATACAATAGAGAGAGAAAGGAAAGGATGAGTGGTTCAGAGTGCCTGAAATATAGGATTCTTATATGAGGTGTAGAGGTGGAAAAAAGAAATGGGAGATGTAGTATTTAGAAAAGGCAGGTAGGAGCCAGACTATGAAATATGTTAAATGTCAGACTAAAGGGTTTGGACTTAATCCTATAGGCAGACATTTATCTAATAAACTTTTAAATTTATTTATTTATTTATTTATTTATTTGACAGTCTCACTCTGTCGCCCAAGCTGGAGTGTAGTGGCACAGATCTCAGCCCACTACAACCTCCTTCTCCTGGGTTCAAGCAATTCTCTGGCCTCAGTCTCCCAAATAGCTGGGATTACAGGTGCCCATCCACCATGCCCAGATAATTTTTGTGTTTCTTAGTAGAGATGGAATTTCATCATGTTGGCCAGACAGGTCTTGAAATCCTGAGCTCAAGTGATCCACCCGCCTCAGCCTCCCAAAGTGCTGAGATTACAGGCATGAACCACCACGCATGACCCTAATAAGCATTTTTTAAGTGCTTACTCTGCACCAAATAATGTTTAATTATTGTATGTTTCAACGCACGGTAGTGATAAGGTTGGAGGAATATTTTAGGGAGAGACTCTGGAAGCAAAGTAGAGAATGATTAGAGGACATGAGTAACTGCCCAGGTAAGAGGCAGTTACTCAGAGTGCACAAATAGGCCTAGAGAGCTGGACTTCGGACAAAAGGAAGATGGTGACTCACTCCCAACTAAAGGTGAGTCAGAACTCTCCCTGAGTTTGTCCTTTCTTTTACTGAGCTTCAGTTTCCTCATCTGAAAAATGTACCTAGTGAGTCCACCTCAGAGGCTTGTTGTGAGGCCTATATGAGATCATTCCCATGATCATGCTGAATACAGGGCTTGGTATATTGTAGGAGCTTGAGAAGTTTGTGCAACATGAATCTCATGTCATTCTGGATGTCCACAGTGATTTTAAGCATTCTCCAGGGAAGAAATTAAAGCCCTTCTCTTCTTTGGATCAAAGATGTAATAACTTTCTTAACCATAAAATTCTCCCTAGTGTCTACATTTTCCTATCATCTTGAAGGTTGCTACCTTGTAGAGCCACTAGTTGGTATTTAAAGAACACTGAGTTGGTTAGTCACAAACCCTGTGGATCCAGAGCCGAGAACTGGCCCCAGCTCTGTCTCATAAGGGGAGGAGGTAAATGACAAGCCTGTGTAAGTGCCTAGCATATACTGGCTACTGTGCTGAGTCTGATATGTACAACCTATCATTTTATCCTCACAACCAATATGAAGGGGGCAAGTAGATTCATCCCCTTTTAGAAGGAGGAAAACTGACTCAGATAGGGAAAGTTGTTTTGCCAAGGCCACACAATAAGTTATGAAGCTAGAGCCTGTGCCCACTTTGGACCAAGTTACTTGCAGATTAATGAAGATAGCATGTCTGGAAAAAAAAATATAGCAACCAAAACTAAAATGGGGTCCTGAGTGTACGTATCTATGTCAAACATAAAGTGGTTTATAATGCGTTAATGCTGGCTTGGGGAGAAGTGGAGGGTTTGTAAGGGATGTGTGGGAAGCAATTTATGAACCGTCTTTGAGATTTTAAATCTAATGTCTCTCTCTTTTTCCACTATCCCCTTCACCCAAAGAATCCTTACCACTGACTATGTTCACACGTCTGGTAAAAGTCTGGATGTGGCTACGTATCTGTTTCAATTAAATATGTTAATGGGTTTAGAGTCTGATTTGGTAATAATTTGGGAACTATCTTGTCTTTCAAGCCTCACAGAAATCCTAGTTTATAGATGAGGAAACTGAGACCAAGAGAGGCAAAGGACTTGTCCGACGTCACCCAACTTGGCTGAAACAGAACCAAGACTCCTGACTCAAGGGCCTGTGCTCTTCCTATGGCCCCACGCGGCCTGTATGAAGCTGCTACTGCTACCATGGGGCCTGAATGCCTCTGTTACTTTTCAGCCAGAAGGTACACTCCAATATAGGGTGTCTGCAGAGGGCCAAGCATGTCCCATGCCTCCAATCTATGGACATTAAAGGAAGATAACAGTTAATCTAACAGAAGAGGCTGTGGGAAAACCTGGAGCTTGGAAGAAGGCTTGTGCTATTTGTAACAATTAAAATGTCCAAATACAGAAAGAGTAATATGCCTCTTAGCTTCTGTTGGTTTGCTTTTGGCTCTTTGACCTCTTTGAGAACAGATGTTTCACCTGTTCCTTGCTGAGTTTTAAGAATCCAGGCTAGCAATGAAAGGAAGGAAAATGTTGTAGAGAAAGTATGGGGAAGAGAAGGAAACCATAGCCTTCTGCCCCTTCTTCTGAAGCAGCACTTAAAACAGTATCTGCAAGCCAAGGTGGTGGCTTTTCCATAGTAAGTATTCAGTAGCTCTCAATTGATCAGAAGTTTGCAATGGCTGAAACAATATTTAAGATATGGGCTAGCAGTGAGTTCTAATGCATGATTTTATTAGAAGAACTGATTGATTTGAGGGGGTAGAAATAAAAAAAATTCTTAGTTTTATCAGGGCCAACATTATTCTTATTGCTAAGAAACAAGTAAGTCAGGCAGGGTATGTTGGGGTTAATACCATTAAAATGCAAGAAATTAGCAAAAAGGAAGTCAGTCAGTCTCTTGTTAACATGATCATACTTTCAGGGAATAGATCAAGACTTTAAAAATGGAGGCCAGAATATTGAATTCACAGATCTTTCTTTGTACTTCAACAGTGAACTGAACTAAGAGGAGGCAGAGATGCAACAACATCCTTGGTCCCAAATTGCCTTTGAAAAAGTAGTGCAAATTACTTATTAAATTTCTCATTATATTTCTTAATCAGCATTTCTAAGAGAAAAAAATGAGCCAAAAGTTTTCAGCCCAAAAATGTTTATTGTATACTTATGGTGTGTCAAGAACCATCAAGGTTTCAGTGAAGATTTCATAGCAGATATGACAGACATGGGCCTTGCCCTTACCAAGCTTACCATTTAGTGAGAGACCAGCTATTACAAAGATCATGCATACATATATAGCTATACCTAGCAATCAGGGCTTGAAATAAGTCTAGGTTCTGTGAGCACACACATAAGGGGAGAACCAACTTAGTCCTGAGAAGTGAGCAAGGAGTCAGGGAAAAGCTTCCTGAACAAAATTAGGCAGGAAGGGAGAGGAAGGGAGGGAAATAGCAGGAGGCATGGAGGATTAATTCATGCAAACAGCTAACAAATATTTACTGAACACTTACTACATGCCAGGCACTCTCCTAGGTTCCAGGGATATATAGTGCTTTGCAGGTATTAAGTTAGTTTAATCCTTGCAAAAATTTCACAGGAAATATATATTATTATCATCCTTATTTTACAGAAGAAGAAGTTGAGGCACAGAGAAGTTAAGTAACTTGCCCAGAGTAACACAGCTAGTAAGTGGCAGAATTGAGATTCAAATTTAGAGAGTCTGCCTCCAGAAGCCATGCTCTCACTTACTGTGTTCTATTAGTTACCCAGGATCCCAGTTCTCAGGAAGTTTACATTCTAGTACGAGGAGCCAGACAATAATGACAGAAAAGAAAAAGAAATAAACATAATAATATTAGGGGGAGATAAGCCCATGAAACACTAATTGAGGATAATAGGAGAGAATAGTGGCAGGAGGGGGAATGTTTTAGTTAGGATGTTCAGGGAAGCCTGCTGTTCAGAGATGACATTGTAGTGGAAACGTAAGGAGTTCGCCATACAATGATCTGGAGGAAGAGTACTCCAGGCAGAAGGAATAGCCAGTGCAATGGTCCTGAGTCAGAAAATGCTTAGCCTATGAAAAAAAAGTAGGTAGGGCTCTGGCTGATTAAGGGGAGCAGAAGTAGACTGAGGAGACAGTTTATGTCATTGAACTTTTATTCTAAAAACAGGGTATTGTAAACTATGGTGATGAGTTTGGATTTTATTCTAATTACAATAGGCAGATATTGAGGGTTTTAAGCAGGGGAGCAACATGATCTAGTTTTTAAACATCACTGACTGCTGTGAGAACAGATTTTATTGGGGCAAAAGTGGAAGTAGGAAAACCAGTGGGAAAACTATTACAGTTGTCCAGGAAAGAAATGATGGTGGCTTGAATTACAGTAGTAATAATAGATACGAAGAAAAATGGACTGATTGTAAACATATTATTGGGCACAGAAGTGATATGATTAGCTCATGGATGGGATGAAGAGGTACGGAGGGAAAGATAAGGCATCTAAAATGACTCCTGGATTTTTGGCTTCAGTAATAAGATCAGTGCCATTCACTGAGACAGGAAAGACTGGAAGAGAACCATACGATGTTAGGGCTGGAAGGCACTCATGTGGTATATGGAAAAACTGAAGAACAGAAATGGTAATTGACCTCCCTAGGTTAGGGAATTAGGAGCTGAGACAGGTAATCTCATTCTTCACACTCTCTCAGAAAATTTTCATGTTCTCCATCACTTCAGCCCTTCAGCTAGGGTGTTGAGGGGTGTGTTTGAAGCCTTAACTTTGAAGATTCCCCTAGGAGATGGGACTTGTGGATGATTAGCTAGAATTTGTATCTGCCTACATAGACTGTGCTAGGTGTTCTCAGGCAATGTTTCAGCTGAGATTCTTGCTGTTTTTGATGGCTTTATGTCATTGAACTTTCACTCCTGTATTCTTTCTCACCTACCCAATGTCACTGACCTAGATCCCCCAAATGCAAATTTCAGGGAACAAAGATCTGGCAGTGGGAGTAGGGGAGTCCCACTTTTTCCCTTTCCAAGTCTGAAAAACCCTAGTGTAAAAAATCCTATTATAAAAGCAGTCTAGTGTACATCTACTGCATTTTCTTAGTAAACTTTCATCCACACCCTCCCCCTTCTTCAATTCCCACCTCTTTGAGAGTGACCAAAACTGACTCTCTAGCTCCAATGACCTTCCATTTCTAACAGCCTCCTTTATATCACCAGAACTAAGTATGGGATTGAGTTTCCCAAAGGACTGAGTCTTACCAGGTTCCCTGTACATCTTTCCCAGGCTGGGGTACTTTAGAACTATTCACAGGGCCCTTGTCCCCCTCATAGAGCTGTTTAATGATTAAATGAAAATAGATAAGGTATGAGAAAGCACCTAGCACGTTGATTGAAATATAATGGGCATTCAGTACAGGTCAATATCCCTCATCCTTCTCATCACTTCCCCTAATTCTCAGAGTCATTTTGAGAACCCAAATTTGGAGATAATTCAGTGAATAGAAACAGGAGAGGACCATGAAAAACTACAAATAAGTTGTCTTGATTTAAGCTTGAGAAGATAATGATACAGGCTTCATTTAAAGATCTCAAAATGGACAGGGCAGCATTTGATGTGAAGGTTGTAGCCATTATTTCCCCTGAGTCTGGGGCAAAAATGGTTTCAATTATAGTAGAGGCTTTAGAGGGATGATAACTTGTAAAGCCACAATGACAGATAAGCAACCCCAAGGAAAAGATGGACAGATTCAACTGTATAAAAATGTACAATGAAAAGTGACACTCATAAAATAAAAATGAAACAGACTGGGAAAGTAAAAATAACTCATAAATCTTAGTATTACCCCACCCAGGGGTTGGTTGCATTGTAAACAATAGAACAAACCTTATGCCTATGAATGAAACATCTGGCATCTGCAAGTAAATGGATTGGGAAAGGAGTGGGAAGGCAGATGTTCTCTCCTGGGCCTTCAAAATCCCCTTGCATATATCACATATAATTTCCCAGCTTGACTTCCCAGATAGCGCTTCCTTTCCTAGCACAGGTGGCAGTATGCATAGTGGTGAGGCACCCAGACTCTTCAGTCAGGCTGCCTGAGTTCACCTCTGCTCTCTACTGTTTTTAGCTAACTGACTCAAGGGCAAATAACTTCCCCTCTATGGGTTTTGGTCTTGTCATATGGAAAATGGAAATGATAGTAATTGTGACTAACTCTTAGGGTTGTAATTAAATTAATATATGTAACTGGCTAAAACAGCATAATAAATACTATAAAAGTGTCTGCTATTATTAAGATGGATATTCTTCAATAAACTTTCTTGTTACCTCCTTGTTTTCCATCATTGGCAGCCTAGCTACCCTACCAGACAGGTTCCCATTATCCTCTAAATCACAAGACTTGAAAAGGATTGTGCTTATCTACTTGGAAATGAAAATACCAAATATGCATCATAGATATGGCCAATCTGTCACAAAATTGAGGATATAACAAATTTAAACATCTGACATTATTTAAAAATAGGAAAATCATGTTCCCAGTCCTATAAAATGATCATAAATTTACTATATACACTGATTACATAATCTACTCTTCCAATTAATAAGATAAATCATATATAGTATATGTTAGTACATAAAAAATATATCTCAACTTACATCATAAACTGGATCAAAAAACAACATGCGGCTCTACTGAATACTATTCAAACATTTAAGTTAAAAAAGTTTTGTCTTCTAAAAATTTAGATAAGCTTTTTGGGGAATAATTTGAATGATTTTGGGTTTCTTGAGGGAAAAAGAGTAATTGAAGAAACAAAGGAATTTAAGGAATTTCTTCCTGACCCAACATTTCACTTCAACATGTTTATTAGTACCCTCCTTGTTTTCTTTGTTGAAATTTTAGATTCAGGGGGTATATGTGCTTGTTTGTTACATGGATATTGTATGCATAATGGTGGGAGTTGAGCTTCTAGAATACCCATCACCAAAATATTGGACATTGTACCCAGTAGGTAATTTTTCAACCTGCACCTCCCTCCCATCCTCCATGGTTTTTGAGTCTCCAGAGTCTATTTTCTCCACCTTTATGTCCATGTATACCCTTTGTTTACCTTCCACTCAAGTGAGAACAGGTGATATTCTATTTTCTACTCCTGTCACTTAGGATAATGTAATCACCCAATGGTTTCATCTTGATCACTGCCCAGAAAAGGCAATGCATTGAGAACAGAAGGTTTTCGCAATAGAAAAAGAGTTCAATAAATGCAAAGCCAGCTAAACAAGAGGACAGGAGTTTATTATTACTCAAATCAGCCTCTGTAAAAATTTAGAGGCTAGGGATTTTTAAGAACAGTTTGGTGGGCAGAGGGCTAGGGAATGGGGAATGCTGTTTGGTTGGATTAAGGATGAACTCACAGGGAGTCAAAGCTTGTTTTCTTGCACTGAGTCAGTTCCTGGGAGTAGGGGCACAAGACCAGATGAGCCAGTTTACTTGTCTGGGTGGCCCAGCTGGTCCATCAGAATGCAGGGTCTGAAAAATACCTCAAACACCAATCCGAGGTTTTACAATAGTGATGTTATCTATAGGAGCAACTGGGGAGGCTAGCAATCTTGTGATCACTGGCTGCATGAATCCTGAGCCATTATTTCTTTTTTTTTTTTTTTTTTTTGAGACGGAGTCTCGCTCTCCCGCCCAGGCTGGAGTGCAGTGGCCGGATCTCAGCTCACTGCAGGCTCCGCCTCCCGGGTTCACGCAATTCTCCTGCCTCAGCCTCCCCAGTAGCTGGGACTACAGGCGCCCGCCACCTCGCCCGGCTAGTTTTTTTTTTGTATTTTTTAGTAGAGACGGGGTTTCACCGTGTCAGCCAGGATGGTCTCGATCTCCTGACCTCGTGATCCGCCCGCCTCGGCCTCCCAAAGTGCTGGGATTACAGGCTTGAGCCACCGCGCCCGGCCTGAGCCATTATTTCTTATCTTGTGGCTACTTTGTTAGTTTTACAAAAGAGGCCTGATCCCCAAGCAAGAAGGGGATTTGTTTTGGGAAGGGGCTGTTCCCATCTTTGTTTGCTAAACTACAAACTAAATTCCTCCCACAGTTAGCTTGGCATATGCCCAGGCATGGGCAAGGGCAACTTGGAGGTTAGAAGCAAGATGGAGCTGATCCCCAAGCAAGAAGGGGATTTGTTTTGGGAAGGGGCTGTTCCCATCTTTGTTTGCTAAACTACAAACTAAATTCCTCCCACAGTTAGCTTGGCATATGCCCAGGCATGGGCAAGGGCAACTTGGAAGTTAGAAGCAAGATGGAGTTGGCAGTTAGGTCAGATTTCTTTCACTGTTAGAGTTTTCATATGTCAGATTTTCCTCACTGTCACAATGTTCACAAAGCTGGTTTCAATAATGGCCTCCAACTCCATCCATGTTGCTGCAAAGAACATGATTTTGTTCTTTTTATGGCTACATAGTATTCCGCGGTGCATATACACCACATTTTCTTTATCCAATCAACTGTTGGTAGACACTTAGGTTGGTTCCATGACTTTGCTGTTGTAAATAGTGCTGCAATAAACATACGAGTACAGGGATCTTTTTTGTTATAATGACTTCTTTTCCTTTGGATAGATACCCAATAGTAGGACTGCTTGGTTGAATGGTAGTTCTGTTTTTAGTTCTTCGAGATATATCCATACTGTTTTCCATACAGGTTGAACTAATTTACATTCTCATCAACAGTGAACAACTGTTCCCTTTTTTTCTAACATCTGTTGTTTTTTGACTTTTTATTAAAAGTCATCTTGACTGATGTAAGATAGTATTTCAGAGTAGTTTTAATTTGCATTTCTCCAATTATTTCTGATGTTGAAAATTTCTTCATATGCTTGTTTGCTGTTTGTATGTCTTCTTTTGAGAAGACATGCCCTTTGCCTGCTGTCCTAGGGGCTGGAGATCCAGAGAAATAAGAACAGTTCCTGCTTTGAGGATGCTCATAGCTTATTTGGAGATGGGCCAGTAAATAAGTAATGACAATACAATGTGAGCTGTGTTATAATGGAGGAGTGAATAGTAAACTCTGGGATAACGTAAGAGGGATTAAGAAACTCTACCAGGGATAATCTGAGAGGGTTTCCCAGACAGGTGTTTTCAGAACTAGATCTGTGGCAGGCACCATTAGAAACCTTGAATCAATTTTCCTATGGCAAGCAGAGGCATGCTGGTTGCTAGAGCACACTCCTCTAAGCCATCACATTTTGAGTAGAGGCTAACTGAACATTTCTCCTCTTGACCCTCTTACTTCCTCAGCTTATTTAGCCCTATAAATGTTAGTGGGCATCAAAGCTGGAAAGGCCTCTCAGAAGACAGCTATATCCATGGTTTTCAAACTGGGTTTGGCAGAACCCTAAGATTTTAGAGTGAAGGGAAGCCACCCCTACTCCTTTTTAAACTAGAACTTAATTGGTATTATTTTCATATTTGGGGATTTTGTGGAAGATATTTTTCAATACAGTGATCTGTTGCTTAAAAAGTATTTGAAAAACAGTGATTTATTCCAATTTGTCCTTATTTTAAAGATAGAAAAACAGGATCAAAGTAAGCAAGGCTTGGCCAGAGATCAAAGAAATGCAACAACAAAACAAGTGCTATCCAGACAAACATGCTTATCCTTTACTTGTCAAAGACAGCTTTTTGGTCTATTAGTCCTCCAGTCCCAAGCTAGATGCTCTGCCTTCCATGTTTCAAGATGTGGCCTGGTATAGCTTTATTAGCAGTGGCAAGCCAGGTCAAGCTAAAAGGGGCCAGAATCTAAGGCCAGGCATTCCTCCCATCTCCCTGCTGCTACATAATGACGTTGGAGTTAGTGAGTGAGGAGAGAAGACTCAGGCTCCGGGTATAAAGCTGGACTACGGTATATTAAGTGGCAAGCCACAGTTCAGGGAGTCAGTGGAGTATGACGTAAATTAGTAGGGGCATCCCAACAGGTAGAAGATGCAGAACAAGGAAGGCTCCAAGGCAGTCCATGTTTTGAAGGTCCCAGTGGGCAGTTGGTTCCAAGATGGTGTGTCCATAGAAACAGGGGTTTCAGCTACCAGACTTCATGTAGTCTCTAAGATGGAAGTAATGGAGGAAGGTAGACAGATTGTCCAGTGAGAGAAAAGCAGGTCTTCATTTTAGAGGACCTGGTGACCTGGACAGCAAATTGGGGCATAAAGAACAAGGCAGGAGCCTAATGATAAACACTGGGACAAAATGTCAATTATCTCCAAATTGACATACAGGTTTAATGGCAACTGATATCAAAATCCAGAAATATTTTTGGTAGACACAGACAAGATAGTTCTAAAATTTATATAGAAAGGCAAGGGAACTGAAATAGCTAAAAACAATTTTGAAAGAGAATAAAGTGGAATAAATCATTCTACCTGATGTCAACATTTATTAGACAGCTACAGTAATCAAGGCTGTGTAGTATTGGTGGTGGAATAGACATATGGATCAATGGAACAGAATACAGGACCCAGACATAGACTCACACATATATGCCAAACTGGTTTACTATTTTTTTTCTTTTTCTTTTTTTTTTTTTTCCACAAAGGTGAAAGGAAGATCTTTTCAACAAATGATGGTGGAGAAAGTGAATATCTGTTAGGAAAAAAAATTTTTACTCGAAAGACCTCACATCTTATGCAACAATTAACTCAAAATGGATGACGGATTTAAATGTAAAATGTAAACCTATCAAACTTTTAGGAAAAAAAAAAAGGAGAAAACCTTTTGGATCTTGGACTAAGCAAAGGATTCTTAATTTGACACCAAAAGCATAATCCATAAAAGGAAAAGCTGATAAAATGGACTTTATCAAAATTGAAATTTTTTTCTGTGTGAAAGAAGATGAAGAGACAAGCTATACACTAGGAAAAAATATTTGAAAACTACATATTCAACAAAAGACTAGTATCTAAAATATATTAAGAACCCTCAAAGTTCAACAGTAAAAACTTAACACAATTTAAATAATTGTCAAAAGATATGAAGAAACATTTCACTAAAGAGGTTATACAGATGGTAAATACATGAAAATTTCTTCAATGTCATTAGCCATTTGGGAAATGCGAATTAAGACCATAACACAATATCGCTATAACCTATCAGAAAGGCCAAAATAAAAAATGGTGACAGTACCAAATGCTGGCAAAGATACAGAGAAACAGAGTCACTCATACATTGCAGGTGAGCATGCACAATGGTACCACCATTATGGACAATGGTTTGTCAATTTTGTATTTTTTAAAAAGAAACACACAACTACCACATGACCTAGTAATTGCAATCCTGAACATTTATCCCAGAAAAAAGTGAAAATTTATGTTTATAACAAACCTATACATATTTATAGTAGTTTATTTATAATAGCCCCAAAATGGAAACAACCCATATGTTTTTCAACAGGGGAATGTTTAAACAAATTGGTATATCCATACCATGGAATACTCCTCAACAACAAATATTGATACATCTGTGGGTAAATCTCCAGAGAATTATGCTGAGTAAAAAAAGTCAATCCCCAAAGGTTACACACGATATGATTCTATTCATGTAACATTCTGGGAATGACAAAATCATAGAATTGGGAAACAGATTTGTGGTTACCAGAGGTTACAGAGGGAATGGTAGTGGGAGGGAAGTAGGTGTGGCTATAAAAGGGCAATATGAGGGTTCATTGTGGTGGTGGAAACGTTCTGTATCTTGATTATATTAATGTCAATATCTTCTCTGTTGTATTGTACTATAGTTCTGCAAGGGGTTACTTTGGGAAAAACACAGTAAAATTTACATGAGATCTATCCGTATCATTTTTCTGCAACTGCATGTGAATCTATAATAAAAACAAAAAGTTAATTAAGAAAAAATATTGTTTATCTTGATTACTGAGATTTTCAGCATTCCCTTAAAATTATGCTCAAGGCAACTACCTCCACTCACCTCACTCTAGTTTCAGCCCTCTTCCTTCTCTTTCTGTGTCTCCAGGGCCTAGTATAGACCCAGCCCTCAGTGAATTAATGCTGTACAGATGGGGAATGAATGACTTCCCCTCAGATGAATTATTCCCAGTCATACTATGCTCACAGAGAGAAACAATATGCCTTCTCTCTTCCTCCCCAATTTCTTTCTTCCCCCTCTGGTGTTAATGATCAACTTTCAACATTTTTGAGGCTGTCTGATTTCAGTTTGCGAGCCCAAATATATCAGCAATCTTCTACCTTTTTCAGAGGCACATAGGGGCAAAGACTACACTGAAAGGATCCTAGACCAGGTGTTGAAAATCCTAGTATTCAATGTAGGCTTAACAACTGATTGGATGTGGGACCTTGGACAAGGCACTTTACTTCTTGGAGCCTCAGTTTCTCATCTGCAAAAATGGGAAAATAATAATGCCTTCCTGCGAAGAAAGTATCATTACCTGGAAAATTCAGAGTAGCTGAAAGATTTGAATATTCACTTTACATCTCCCTATCTCTGTGAAATGAAGATGAAAGAGGGAAGGTATGGGAAGATGTAATGGTGATTGTATAAGAGCTTACTTAGGGGTTGTGGTGCTACATTGTCACTATTATCTCCACTGGACCTTCAAGATCATCCCAGTGGTCAATACAGGTTAAGCATAGGACTTAACAGTTGTTGAATGGCTCAAATTTCTTCCTATTTTTTAAGAATCCTGACATATTACAAAGTGGAGGGGTGCAGTGGTGTGGGCCTGTAAATCCAGCTACTCGGGAAGCTGAGGCAGGAGACGTGCTTGAGCCTAGAAGTTCAAGACCAGGCTGAGAAACATAGTGTGACTCTGTCTCAAAATAAAACAAACAAAACTATTCCCACAGCTTGCCAGGAGTAAAAGAAAAAAAGTAGAAACATTGGCAGTTCCTCAAAAAGTTAAACATAGAATTACCCACATGACTCATTAATTCTACTCCTAGGTATATACCCAAGAGAAATAAAAACATATATCCACACAAAAACTTGTATGTGAATGTTTATAGCAGCATTAACCTTAAGAGCCCAAAAAGTAGAAATGAACCCAAATACCCATCGATTGATGAGTGGATAAATAAGGTTTGGTCTGTCTTTAAAATGAAACATTATTCATCCATAAAACAAATGAAGTATTGATCACATGCTAAAGCAAATGAACCTTGAAAATATGATGTTAAGTAAAAGTCAGACACAAAGGACTATATGTTGTATGATTCCATTCATGTGAAATATACAGTATAGGCAAGTACATAGAGACAGAGAGTAAATTAATGGTTGCCAGGGGCTGCCGGGAGGAAAAAATGGGGGAGTGACTTCTTAATGGTTATGGGGTATGAAAATGTTCAAGAATTAGATAGTCATGATGGTTCCAAAACATTGAAAATGTACTAAATTATACACTTAAAACATAACTGTATATTTTTATTGGTGAAACTTATGGTGAGTTATATCTTGATAAAAATGTCAAACCATGCCTTATTTCATTGACAATATAAACTCTTCAGTCTCAACTTAAGACCTTTCATAAATGAGACATTCAGAGCAAATGAGTGTTCCTGTTCCCCTTCCCCTCCTGACTCCAATCTCTGATAGGCTCAGATTGAACATCCCTCAATCTATGTCATCTACATATCTGCTAAGATTGTAGCTGTATCCACTAATGCCCACATCGAGGCTCAGATATGCTCCAGTTTATAAGCTCATCAGCAAGACTTATAATAACCTCTGCCCACTGCCTTGTGGGGTTCAGAATTTATTCACATTCTCAAACTTGGGTTTGGGTGATCCCTCACAATAGCTGAATTCCCCAAGCTTCCTTTATCCCAAGCATACCCACAGTTCAGTGATCTCAGGGATCAGACCTGGTCATGTTGGTACGTCATTCCCTAACTCTAACTTGCCTGCTCTGTCTCATGGTATGCCCAGTTTTCAGGGCTACATTTCTGCTTTTTTCCATCTTTTGTGCTGATGGTTTACTGTGGTCGATACCGCCAAGTTCCATTCCCTCTTTTCCTCCCACACATACCAAGCACTATCAAGGCTCATCATTCCCCACCCTGCTTTCAGTGTCTGCCAAAACCCTTATTTAAGACAGATCTGATCCTCGCACCTCCTGGATTCAGACCATGTTCTGGAGCAGAATCTTCCAAAATCCCAGGTGCTACCTCCTTGGTGATTCCTGAGTATTTCACAGGAATCTGGATCCTTGGCTGCCTGACACACCTACTAGAAAGCTTAACTTAGTGATGTCACATCAGGTATTGGACCCTGGTCCTGGGCCACTTAACTGCACTCTCATTAGTCAACTTCTGCAAGCAAGGCTGTTGCATCCTCCACATAGAGTTGCAAGATTTATCAAATAAAGATACAAGATGCCCAGTTAAATTCGAATTTCAGATAAACAACAAATACGTTTTTCGTGCAAGTATGTGCCATGCAACATTTCAGACATATTAGGTTTTTTTGTATATAAAGTTCAAATTTAACAGGCATCTTGTATTTTATTTGACAACATTCCTCCAGTGGAGATGGCATCAGCTTAGCCACCTCTTCCCTTCAAGCTCCCTGTCTTGGTGTTATCACCCTGCCATTCATGTGTTGTCTGATTTATTGACAACACATGATTCTTAATTCCAGGTTTCCTAGTTGCTATTACCTGAATCTTTGTGTTCCCCTAAAAAAAAATTATGTTAAAATCCTAACACCCAAGGCGATGGTATTAGTAGCTAGGTCCTTTCTGAGGTGATTAGGTCAGTGTTCTTATAAAAGGGGACAGAGAGAGGCTCCTTCCCCCTCTGCCATGTAAAGTTACAGTGAGAAGAGAGCCATCTATGAGGAAGCAGTCCCTCACTAGACATGGAATATGTTAGTCCCTCGATCTTGGATTTCTCAGCCTCCAGAACTGCAAAAACCAAATTTCTATTGTTAATGAGGCACCCAGCTTATGGTATTTTGTTATAACAGTGCAAATGGAATAAGACCCTACTTATTGCTAAGGGTCTTCCTCTACCCTACTCCCCCAGAGCCTCCCCCCCTCTTCATTTTAAACCTGCCGACTCTTTTTTTCAGAATAATAATAAGAAATGTTTGAGCACTTATGTGCAAACACTCTGCTTGGTGCTTTACCTGCAGTCTTTCATTTCATCTTCAAGGCAGTTATTAGTTCAACTCTCGTTTTACAGATGAGAAAACTCAGATACAAATAGATGAAGTAAATTTGCTCAAAACCACTTACTAAATGGCAGAGTCAAGATCCTACTTATGTGTATTTTCATGTGTCTAAGATAATTACTTCCCACTTAAAAGGTCTATATCAGAATTTTAAAATGTTTGTGTCTCCACTTAAAAAAATGCCTCAAGTATTTTATTTTGCCAGTTATGGAAATATAACTTCACTTTTGCATGATGATTCATCATTAAATAATAAGTAACCTTCATTGAGTGATTAATATAGCCTAGGCACTGTTAACCCTTTACAGGTATTAATTACTATGATTCTCACAACAATGTTATGAATTAGGCTCTATTATTATTTTCATTTTTAAAGCGGCAGAAACAGACTCACAGAGAGGTAATGTAACTAGTCAAGGTCACCAAGTTCATAAGTGACACAGCAAGGGTCAAAGCCAGGCAATCTGACTACAGAGCTCATGTGTTGACCACTATGCAATACTTCGTATAAACAAGTCAAATAAAACGTTATTATATCTATGTTGTTCAAATTAGGATATTCTTAGGGATCCATGAAAAGTTTTGCTTTATATTATTCAAGTTTCAGAAACCCTGCACTCTTTTTTTACTTCCAATTTGTTCCTGTTAACTTTATCATTTCCAGCCTATGAACTTCATGGTTGAAAGGCAGGTTCAGGAATTCATTTCACAATCATGAATTATTATCTGTGATATACTTTTTGTGCTCTGCTTGGCTTTTTTATTTACTGAAGCAATATTGTGGTGTTAAAGCAACAGAATTTCAACAAATACTTATGGTAGATTCTTTAACAGTTTAAAGGTGACCCAGTAGTAGGTGAAAATATTAGAATCTTAATCCTATTCCCTTATTTGTCTCTCACCTTCTTCCACAAAAAGAATTTCATGCAGTTTACAGAGATACAAACATTGCAAAACAAACAAAAAACAAAGAAAATGAAAGAGTAAAGAGGGACAAATGGGAAATAAAAGCATAAAGTAAGATACATACAGAAGTAGAACTAGAAAACAAAATCTTACATAACTGCTAGTGGTAGCCACAAATCTATCTCAGAGCTTCTTAACAGCCAAAGTCGTAAGGAAATTACAAAATCAGTCATGCTTTTCTAGGATTCATGGGGAAAAAAGTAAATCAGTTTCACACAATCCCCTTGTCATTAAAAAACAGAATGGACTTTCTAGGTAATATCAGGAAAATGGCAGAGTAAACGGCTCCATTCCCATTCCTCTACAGGAATATTTAAAAAGAAGCAGAAACTATCAGAATCAACTTTATCAGCCTCTCAAAAAGAGTGGTTTATAGTAGCTCAGAACATGCCAAATCAAGAAAAAGGCAACTTTAAAATGGTAGGACATCTTGTGATGTTTTTACTTGCCTTTGCCCCACTGCCTCTCAAGCTTAGCAGTGGTCTTTTGTTTTGTTTTGTTGAGATGGGGTCTCACTCTGTCATCCAGGCTGGAGTGCAGTCCATGTCTCACCGCATCTTATGCCTCCTGGGCTAAAGTGATCCTCCCACCTCAGCCTCCCCAGTAGTTGGGACCACAGGCATGTGCCACCACGCCTGGCTAATTTTTGTATTTTCGGTAGAGACGGGGTTTCACCATATTGCCCAGGCTGGTATCAAACTCCTGAGCTCAAGCCATCCACCTGCCTTGGCCTCCCAAAGTGCTGGGATTACAGGCGTGAGCCACTACATCAGGCCTTAGGTACACTTAGCTACATCTTGAAGATGGTAGCTACACTCTCAGAGTGGAATCCTGGTCCCTGGTTCTGGAAGAAGCATAGCAGACCTCACATGCCAAGTATTTTCTAACTGTCTGGGGGCTGCCTGAAGGAATGATGCAAGGTACTCTTTTCTGTTTTACCTACCTTGGAATCCACTCAGACCAGAAAACTAGTGAGCATTGCTTAAAAATATTGTAAAGCAAGGCAAATAAACAACATGAAGATGCTTGGGGCAATAGATTACTCATGAAATATGCAATAGGTCTGGGAGAAAAATCTGGGGGAGTTTGCTTGGGAAATCAGGACATTCAAAGTATCTGTGTACATGAAATAATTTAGAAAGCCACAGTTACGCCCAGGACAAGATGCATACTCAGAAAAGACCTGATAAGAGCACAGATTTCCACCTTGGGCTGATCCCTAGGCTCAGTGTTTAAAGGCTAAGATCAGGCTAAGTGATGATGGAGTGGCCCAGGATAGAGAAAATTTGTAAAGACAGAAATAGGTGAATTTTTTGTTTGTTTGTTTTAGCTCCTGGAATTCAAGGAAATATGTGAAAACCATAGGTGAACACAAGCTATGAAACATAAACTTCAGTAACCACAGACAAGAAATACAGTATCTGCAAAAATAGGAAAAGTAATGAAACAGGCTATTACAGTGTTTAAAAAAAAAAAAAACAGCTAACTCTGAGAAAGAGAAATAATCAGATTTCCAGAGTTACCACGTTATAATATTCAAATGTCCAGTTTTCAACAAAAAAGCACAAGGCATAAAAATAAACAGGAAAAGAAGGCTTATTCAAAAAGAAAATAAACAGACAGAAACCATTCCTGAGGAAGCACAGATGTTGAGCAAGCACAGATGTCGAGCTTACCAACAAAGACTTTAACACAACTGTCATAAATATGCTAAAAGAGCTAAAGGAAACCATGAGCAACGAACTAAAGGAAATCAGTAAACAATGTATGAACAAAATGAAAATATTCATATAGGAATATTAATTTTACAAAGGAACCAAACAGATTTTTAAGCTGAAAAGTACAATAACTGAAATAAAAACAATTCACTACAGGGGTTCACTAGCAAATCTGAGCAGGCAGAAGTCAGATTCAGCAAACCTGAATATAGGACAACTGGAAGTACCCAGTCCTAAGAACCACAAAGAGAAGATAATAGAGAAAAGTGAATAGAGCCTAAGGGACTTGTGGTATACCATTAAGTGAACCAACATACAAATTTGGGAATCCCAGAATGAGAAAAGAGAGAGAGAGAGAAATGGTAGAAATAATATTTCAAGAAATAATGACTGAATACTTCCAAAATTTGATGAAAGGCATGATTGTATACATCCCATAAGCTCAACAAATTCCAAGTATGATAAATTCAAAGTGATACAAACTGACACATACTGTAATCAAAGTATTGAAAGCCAAAGACAAAGAGATAATTTTGAAAGCAACAAGAGAAAAGCAACTCATTCTGTATATGGGATCCTCAATAAAATTAACAGCTGATTCTCATCAGAAACCATGGAGGTCAAAAGGCAGTGGGAAAACATATTTAAAGTGCTAAAAGAAAAAATTGTTAATCAAGAATTTTATAGAGGGGGGAGGGATTGCATTGGGAGTTATACCTGATGTAAATGATGAGTTGATGGGTGCAGCACACCAACATGGCACAAGTATACATATGTAACAAACCTGCACGTTATGCACATGTACCCTACAACTTAAAGTATAATAATAATAAATAAATTAAAAAAAAATAAAATCTGTTTTATCAGAGAAAAAAAAAAAAGAATTTTATATTTGACAAAACTATCCTTTAAGGATGATGGTGCCATCAAGACACACCCAGACGAACAAAAGGTAAGGGAATTCATTAACACTGGACCACCCCTATGAGAAAACATACAGGAAGTCCTTCAGGTTGAAATAAAAGAAAACTAGATAGTAACTCAAAACCATATGAAGAAATAAAGATTTCTTGTAAAGGTAACCAAACGGGAAAATCTAACAGCCAGTAATATCGTATTTTTGGTTTCTAACACTGATTTTTATTTTCTACCTGATTTAAGAGATAAAATCATAAAAACAATTATAAATGTCTTACTGGTCACACAATATACATAGAAGTAATTTGTGACAACAATATAAAGTGTGGGGCAAAGATATATAGTGGCATTTTTTTTTTGAGACAAGGTCTTGACCTGTTGCCTAGGTTGGAGTGCAGTGGTACAATCACAGCTCATTGCAGTCTCGACCACCTAGGTGCAGGTGTTCTTCCCACCTCAGCCTTCTGAGTAGCTGGGACTACAGGCATGGCAGGACTACACCACCAACAAAGAATATATATATATATATTTGTTGTAGACATAGGGGTTTCACCATATTGCTCAGGCTGGTCTCAAACTCCAGGGTTCAAGCAATCTGCCCACCTCAGCCTTCCAAAATGCTGCGATTACAGGTGTGAGCAACTGTGCCTAGCCAAGTAGCAATTTTTGTAGGCTATTAAAGTTAAATCAGTATCAATTCAAACTAAATTGTTATAAATTTAGGGTGATAAATGTAATCTACATGGTAACCATAAAATATCTAAAAGTATAAACAAGAGGGAATGAGAAGGCAATAGAAACAGTGCATGCAAAAAAAGTCAACTAAATACACAGAAAAGACAGTAATGGAGGAAATGAGGGACAAAAAAAGATATAAGACATACAGAAAGCAAATAGCAAAATGGCAGAAGTAAACACAAAATATAAATAAACTCTCAATGAAAAGGCAGAGATGGACAGAATGTATTTACAAACATGATTCAATTATATGCTGTCTACAAGAGAATTCCTTTAGATCCAAAGATGCAACCACACTGAAAATGAAAAGATGGAAAATATATTCCATCCAAATAATATCCAGAAGAGAGCTGGTGTGGCTATACTAATGTCAGACAAAATAGACAAAAATACTTCTATTATAAGAGACAAACTAGGACATTATACATTGAGAAAAAGGTCAGAAATATATTCCAATTATAAATATATCAAACAATAGAACCTCAAAACATATGAAGCAAACACCAACAGACTGACTAAATTGGTGGCCTAACATATCATCTATCCTCAAAAAGATATGCACTTGAGAAAAATGTGTATGCTATTGTTGTTGTGTACTGTTCTGCATATGTTAGATCTAGTTTATTGTAAAAGTTCTCTATATCCTTACTTATCTTCTGTCTGATTGTTCTACGAATTATTGAGAGTGGGATATTAAAGTCTCTAACTATTATTATAGAATCACTATTTTCTTCCTTCAATTTTATCAGTTTTTACTTCATATATTTTGATGATCCATCAAGTGTATAAATTGCATAATTTTATATTGGCTATATCAAATGCTTTATTAATATATAATATTTTTCTTTGTCTGTTATAATCACTTTTAAATCAATTTGTCTGATATTAGCATAACCAATCCTGATCCCTTTGAGTTACTATTTGCATTTAATATGAAAATATTCCATCCTTTCATTTTTGATTTGTGTCTTTGGATTGAAAGTGAGTCTCTTGTAGACAGCATACAGTTGGATTATGTGGGTTTGTTTTTTTTTTTTTTTAAATCTATTCTGCCAATCGTTGTCCTTTGATTAAAGAGTTGAATCTGTTTGCATTCAAAGTAATTACTGGGGTGGCTGGCAAGATGGCCGAACAGGAACATCTCCAGTCTGCAGCTCCCAGGGAGATCAATGTAGAAGGTGGGTCATTTCTGCATTTCGAACTGAGGTACACAGCTCATCTCACTGGGACAGATTAGACACTGTGTGCAGCCCACTACAGAGGGCGAGCTGAAGCAGGATGGGGTGTCACCTCACCCGGGAAGCACAAAGGGTTGGGGAACTCCCTCTCCTAGCCAAGGGAAGCCCTGAGGGACTGTGCCTTGAAGAATGGTGCATTCTGGCACAGATACTATGCTTTGCCCATGATCTTCACAACCTGTAGACCAGGAGATTCCCTTGGGTGCCTATGCCACCAGGGCCCTGGGTTTTAAGCATAATGCTGGGCGGCCATTTGGGCAGACACTGAGCTAGCTGCAGGAGCTTTCTTTTCATACCCCAGTGGCTCTTGGAATGCCAGTGAGACAAAACCATTCACTCCCCTGGAAAGGGGGCTGAAGCCAGGAAGCCAAGTGGTCTAGCTCAGGAGATCCCACCCCCATGGAGTCCAGCAAGTTAAGATCCACTGGCTTGAAATTCTCACTACCAGCACAGCAGTCTGAAGTCGACCTGGGACACTCGAGCTTAGTAGGGGAGAGGCGTCCACCATTACTGAGGCTTGAGTAGGCAGTTATCCCCTCACAGTGTAAAGAGATTCGCCAGCATGTTCGAACTGGGTGGAGTCCACCGCAGCTTGACAAAGCCTCAGTAGTAAGACTGCCCCTCTAGATTCCTCCTGTCTGGGCAAGGCATTTCAGAAAGAAAGGCAGCAGCCCCAGTCAGGGGCTTATAGATAAAATCCCCATCTCCCTGGGACAGAGCACCTGGTGGAAGGGGCAGTTGTGGGCACAGCTTCAGCAGACTTAAATGTTCCTGCCTGCCAGCTCTGAAGACAGCAGTGCATCTCCAAGCACAGCACATGAGCTCTGCTTAAGGGACAGACTGCTTCCTAAAGTGGGTCTCTAACCCACACGCCTCCTGATTAGGAGAAACCTCCCAGCTCACTTCATACAGGAGAGCTCGGGCATCTGGCAGGTGCCCCTCTAGGAAGAAGCTTCCAGAGGAAGGAACACATAGCAGTCTTTGCTGTTCTGCAGCCTCCGCTGGTGACACCCAGACAAACAGGGTCTGGAGTGGATCTCCAGCAAACTCCAGCAGAGGGCCTGACTGTTAGAAGGAAAACTAACAAAAAGAAAGGAATAGCATCAACATCAACAAAAAAAGAATGTCTAGACAGAAACCCCATCAGAAGGTCACCAACATCAAAGACCAAAGGTAGATAAATCCACGAAGATGAGGAAACACCAGCGCAAAAAGGCTGAAAATCCCAAAACCCAGGATGCCTCTTCTCCTCCAAAGAATCACAACTCCTCTCCAGCAAGGAAACCAAACCAAACAAGAATGAGTCTGATGAATTGAGAGAAGTAGGCTTCAGAAGGTGGGTAATAACAAACTCCTCCAAGCTAAAGGAGCATGCTCTAACCTAATACAAGAGAGCTGAAAACCTTGGGAGAAAGGTTAGACGAATTGCTAACTAGAATAACCAGTTTAGAGAAGAACATAAATGACCTAATGGAGATGAAAAACACAGCACAAGAACTTTGTGAAACATACACAAGTATCAATAGCCAAATTGATCAACAGAAGAAAGTATATCAGAGACTGAAGATCAACTCAATGAAATAAAGCACAAAGACAAGATTAGAGAAAAAAATAATGAAAAGGAACGGACAAAACCTCCAAGAAATATGGGACTATGTGAAAAGACCAAAATACATTTGATTGGTGTACCTGAAAGTGACAGGGAAAATGGAACCAAGCTGGAAAACACTCTTCAGGATATTATCTAGGAGACCTTCCCCAACCTAGCAAGACAGGCCAACATTCAACTTCCAGAAAAAAAAGAGAACACCACTAAGATACTCCTTAAGAAGAGCAACCACAAGACACATAATTATCAGATTAACCAAGGTTGAAACAAAGGAAAAAATGTTAAGGGCAGCCACAGAGAAAGGTCAGGTTACCCACAAAGGGAAGCCCATCATACTAACAGCAGATTTTTTCTGCAGAAATCCTAGAAGCTAGAAGATTATAGGGTTATTGTGGGGGGGCGGGGGCGGTCAATATCCAACATTCTTAAAGAAAATAATTTTCAACCCAGAATTTCATATCCAGCCAAACTAAGCATCATAAGCAAAAGGGAAGTAAAATCCTTTACAGACAAGCAATGCTGAGAGATTTTGTCACCACTGGGCCTGCCTTACAAGAGATCCTGAAGGAAGTACTAAACATGGAAAGGGAAAAGTTACCAATCACTGCAAAAACATTCCAAATTGTAAAGACCATCAACACTATGAAGAAACTGCATCAACTAATGGGCAAATTTGACAGAACCAAATTCACACATAACAATATTAACCTTAAATGTAAATGGGCTAAATGCCCCAATTAAAAGAAACAGAATGGCAAATTGGATAAAAAGTTAAGCTTATTGATGTGCTGTATTCAGGAGACCCATCTTATGTGCAAAGACATGTATAGACTCAAAATAAAGGGATGGAGGAATATTTACCAAGCAAATTGAAAGCAAAAAAAAAAAAAAAAAAAAAAAAAAAGCTGGGGTTGCAATCCTAGTCTCTGATACAACAAATTTTAAAACAACAAATATCAAAAAAGACAAAGAAGGGCATTACATAATGGTAAAGTGATCAATAAAACAAGAAGAGCTAACTATCCTAAATATATATGCACCCAATACAGGACCACCCAATTTCATAAAGCAAGTTCTTAGAAACCTAAAAAGAGACTTAGACTCCCACACAATAATAGTGGGAGACTTTAACACCCCACTGTCAATATTAGACAGAGCAAAGAGCCAGATAATTAACAAGAATATTCAGGACTTGAACTTAGCTCTAGACCAAGTGGAACTAATAGACATCTAAAGAACTCTCCACCCCAATTCAACAGAATATACATTCTTCTCAGCACCACACCACACGTATTCTAAAATTGACTACATAACTGGAAGTAAAACACTCCTGAGCAAATGCAAAAGAAAGGAAATCATAACAAACAGTCCCTCAGACTGCAGTGCAATCAAATTAGAACTCAGGATTAAAAAACTCACTCAAAACTGCACAACTACATGGAAAGTGAACAACCTGCTCCTGAATTACTACTGCGTAAATAACAAAATTAAGGCAGAAATAAATAAGTTATTTGAAACGAATGAGGACAAAGACAACATACCAGATTCTCTAGGACAAAACTAAAGCAATGTTTAGAGGGAAATTTATAGCACTAAATGTCCACATCAGACAGTGGGAAAGATCTAAAATCAAACACTAACATTACAATTAAAACAACTAGAAAAGCAAGAGCAAACAAATTCAAATGCTATCATAAGACAAGAAATAACTAAGATCAGAGCATAAGTGAAAGAGATAGAGACACGAAAAACCCTTCAAAAAATCAATGAATGAAGAAAAGATTAACAGAATAGATAGACTGCTAACCAGAGTAATAAAGAAGAAAAAAGAGAGAAGAATGAAATAGACATGATAAAAATGTTAAAGGGGGGCCGGGTGCAGTGGCTCATGCCTGTAATCCCAGCACTTTGGGAGGCCGAGATGGGCAAATCCCGAGGTCAGGAGATCGAGACCATCCTGGCTAACATGGTGAAACCTCGTCTTTACTAAAAATACAAAAAATTAGCCAGGCAAGGTGGTGGGTGGCTGTAGTCCCAGCTACTTTGAAGGCTGAGGCAGGAGAATGCTGTGAACCTGGGAGGTGGAGATTGCAGTGAGCCAAGATCGTGCCACTGCACTCTGGCCTGGGTGACAGAGCAAGACTCCATCTCAAAAAAAAAAAAAAAAAAAAAAAAAAAGAAAGAAAGAAAAAAATTATAAAGGGATATCACCACCAATTCCACAGAAATACAAACTAACATCAGAGAATACTATAAACACCTCTACGTAAATAAACTAGAAAATCTAGAAGAAATGAATAAATTCCTGGACACATACACACTTCCAAGACTAAATCAGGAAGAAGTTGAATCCCTGAATAGACCAATAACAAGTTCTGAAATTGAGGCAGTAATTAGTAGTTTACCAACCAAAAAAAAAAAAAAAAAAAAAAAAAGGCCCAGGATGGATTCATAGCCTAATTCTACCAGAAGTACAAAGAGGAACTGGTACCATTCTTTCTGAATCTATTCCAAACAACAGAAATAGAGGGACTCCTCTATAACTCATATATGAGGCCAGCATCATCCTGATACCACAACCTGGCAGAGACACAAGAATAAAAGAAAATGTCAGGCCAATATCCCTGATGAACATTGATGCGAAAAACCTCAATAAAATACTGACAAACTGAATCTGGAAGCACATCAAAAAGCTTATCCACCACAATCAAATCAGCTTCATCCCTGGGATGCAAGGACAGTTCAACATACGCAAATCAATAAACTTAATCCATCACATAAACAGAACCAATGACAACAACCACATAATTAACTCAATAGATGCACAAAAGGCCTTTGATAAAATTCAACACGGCTTCACGCTAAAAACTCCCAATAGTGTAGGTATTGACGGAACACATCTCAGAATAATAAGATCTATTTACAACAAATCCACAGCCAATATTGTACTAAATGGGCAAAGGCTGGAAGTATTCCCTTTGAAACCTGGCACAATACACGAATATCCTCTCTCACCACTCCTAGTCAACGTAGTATTAGAAGTTCTGGCCAGGGCAATCAGGCAAGAGAAAGAAACAAAGGGTGTTCAAATAGGAAGAGAGGAAGTAAAATTGTCTCTGTTTGCAGATGACATGATTGTATATTTAGAAAACCCCATCATCTCAGCCCCAAATCTCCTTAAGCTGATAAGCAACTTCAGCAAAGACTCTGAATACAAAATTAATGTGCAAAAATCACAAGTATTCCTATACAACAATAGACACACAGAGAGCCAAATCATGAGTGAACTCCCATTCACAATTGCTACAAAGAGATTAAAATACCTAGGAATACAACTTCAAAGGGATATGAAGGGCCTCTTCAAAGAGAACTACAAACCACTTATCAGGGAAATAAGAGAGGATACAAACAAATGGAAAAATATTCCAGGCTCATGGATAGGAAGAATCAATATTGTAAAAATGGCCATACTGCCCAAAGTTACTGATAGATCCAATGCTACCCCCATCAACCTACCACTGACTTTCTTCAAAGAATTGGAAAAAACTACTTTAAATTTCATATGGAACCAAAAAAGAGCCCTCAGACCCAAGACAATCATGAGCGAAAAGAACAAAGCTGGAGGCATCACACTATCTGACTTCAAACTATACTACAAGTCTACAATAACCAAAACAGCATGGTACTGGTACCAAAACAGATATATAGACCAATGGAACAGAACAGGGGACTCAGAAATAATGCCACACATCTATAACCATCTGATCTTTGACAAACCTGACACAAACAAGCAATGGGAAAATGATTCCCTATTTAATAAACAGTCTTGGGAAATCTGGCTAGCCATATGCAGAAAACTGAAAATGGACCCCTTCCTTACACCTTATACAAAAACTATTACTCAAGATGGATTAAAGACTCAAGCATAAGACCTAAAACCATAAAAACCGTAGAAGAAAACCTAGGCAATACCATTCAGGACATAGGCACGGGCAAAGACTACATGACTAAAACACCAAAAGCAATGGCAACAAAAGCCAAAATTGACAAATGGTATCTAATTACACTAAAGAACTTCTGCACAGCAAAGGAAACTATCATCAGAGTGAATAGGCAACCTACAGAATGGGAGAATATTTTTGCAATCTGTCCATCTGGCAAAGGGCTAATATCCAGAATCTACAAGGAATGTAAACACATTCAGAAGAAAAAAGAGAAAAAAAAAAAAAAAAAAAAAAACCAAGCAACCCTATTAAAAAGTGGGTGAAGGATATGAACAGAAACTTCTCAAAGGAAGACATTTATGCAGCCAAAAAACATATGGAAAGAAAACTCATCCTCACTAGTCTTCAGAGAAATGCAAATCAAAACCACAATGAGATACCATCTCACACAAGTTAGAATGGCAATCATTAAAAAGTCAGGAAACAACAGATGCTGTAGAGGATGTGGAGAAATAGGAACGCTTTTACAGTGTTGATGCAAGTGTCAATTAGTTCAACTATTGTGGAAGACAGTGTGGTGATTCCTCAAGGATCTAGAAGTAGAAATACCATTTCACCCAGCAATTCCATTACTGGGTATATACCCAAAGCATTAAAAATAATCATATTATAAAGACACATGCACATGTATGCTTATTGCAGCACTATTTACAATAGCATAGACTTGGAACCAACCCAAATGCCCATCAATGAAAGACTGAATAAAGAAAATGTGGCACATATACAACATGGAATACTATGCAGCCATTAGAAAGAATGAGTTTATGTCCTTTGCAGGGACACTGATGAAGCTGGAAACCATCATTCTCAGCAAACTAACACAGGAACACTCATAAGTGGGAGTTGAACAACGAGAACACATGGACACAGGGAGGGGAACATCATGCAGAGAGGCCTGTTGGGCGATGAAGGGCAAGGGGAGGGACAGCATTAGGAGAAATTCCTAATGTAGATGACAGGTTGATGGGTGCAGCAAACCACCATTGCACCTGTATACCTATGTAACAAACGTGCACGTTCTGCACATGTATCCCATAACTTAAAGTATAATAATAATAAAAAAGTTAAAAAAGTAATTACTGATAAGAATGGATGTACTTTACCATTTTGCTTTGTGATTTTTTTATACGGCTTTTTTTATCCCTCATTTCCTGCATTACTGTTTTCTTTTTTAGTTAATTTGGGAGTGAAATGTTTTGATTTGTTTTTCATTCTCTTTAATGTATAGTCTGTTGCTATTTTCTTTGTGGTTTCCATGAAGATTACATTTAACGTCCTAAAGTTATAACACTCTAATTTGGTTTACAGAAGCTTAACTTCAATAACATACAAAAACTCAGCTCCTTTTCAGTTCTGTTTACACCCATTTGGGCTGTTGATATCATGAAATTCTATCATTATACATCGTGTGCTGCAAAACATAAACTAATAATTGTATTACATGCATTACTCTTTTTAAATTATATAGAAACCAAAAATGCTAGCTTTTAGATTGATAATTGTTTTTCTCTTTTATCCATTAAAACATTAGAAAACAAAAAGCAGTTACAAAATGCTACAGTAATATTAGCTTTTAAAATTGTCCATGTATTTATATTTCTTGAGATTTTATTTTTTCATATGGCTTCAAGTTACTGTCTATGGTCCTTTCATTTCGTTGTGCAGGATTCCCTTGAACATTTGTTGAAGGGCAGGTCTAGTGGTAACGAACTCCCTCAGCTTCTGTTTGTCTGCAAATGTCTCAATTTCTTTCTCACTTTTTCATGAAAAATTTTGCTAGATATAGGATTCTTAGTTTTTTTTTCTTTTAGTCCTATAAATATATCAGTTCACTATCTTCTGGCCTAACTGTCCTAAATATGTATGCATAACTATCCTAAATATATATGCACCCAATACAGGAGCACCCAGTTTCATAAAGCAAGTTCTTAGAAACCTAAAAAGAGACTTGGACTCCCACACAATAATAGTGGGAGACTTTAACACCCCACTGTCAATATTAGACAGAGCAAAGAGCCAGATAATTAACAAGAATATTCAGGACTTGAACTCAGCTCTAGACCAAGTGGAACTAATAGACATCTAAAGAACTCTCCACCCCAATTCAACAGAATATACATTCTTCTCAGCACCAGTGTTTCTGATGAGAAATCTGCTGTAATGTTATTGAGGAGTCCACGTATGTGATCAGTTGCTTCTCTCTTGCTGCTTTCAAAATTTTTTGTTATTATAATATGTATTGCTGTGGGTCTCTCTCAGTTCATCTTACTTGGAGTTCACAGACCTTCTTGGGTGTTTATATTCATGTTTTTCATCAAATTTGGGGATTTCCACCACTATTTCTTTCAATATTCTCTCTGCCCATTTTTCTTGCTTTTCTCCTTCTTGTATTCCCACAAGCATATAATGGCCAGGTTGATGGCTGATGTTCTATAGGTCCCTTAGGCTCTATTCATTTTTTTTCAATCTGTTTTCTCTCTGTTAATCAGACTTAACAATTTCTATTGCCTTATTCATGTTTGTCAATTCTTTCCTCTGCCTCTTCAAACCTGCCCTTGAATTCCTCTAGTGAATTTTTCATTTCAGTTGTACTTTACAACTTCAGAATTTCTTTTTGATTTTGTTTCAGATTTTCTCTTCTCATGGATATTTCTATTTTGTTCAAACATTGTTTACTGTTTTTCTCCACATCTTCCTTTAGTTCTTTGAGTATCTTTAAGACAACTGTTTTTTTTTTTTTTTTTTTTTTTTTTTTGAGACCGAGTCTCACGCTGTTGCCCAGGCTGGAGTGCAGTGGCGCGATCTCGGCTCACTGCAAGCTCCGCCTCCTGGGTTCACGCCATTCTCCTGCCTCAGCCTCCTGAGTAGCTAGGACTACAGGTGCCCGCCACCGCGCCCGGCTAATTTTTTGTATTTTTAGTAGAGACGGGGTTTCACTGTGGTCTCAATCTGCTGACCTTGTGATCCGCCCGCCTCGGCCTCCCAAAGTGCTGGGATTACAGGCTTGAGCCACCGCGCCCGGCCTAAAGTCTTTGTCTGATATACCTGCCACCAGATCTTTCTGAGGGACAGTTTCTGTTTATTTATTCATTTCCTTTAAAAGGGCCATACTTTTCTCTTTCTTTGTATGCCTTGTGATTTATCATTGAAAACTGGACAGTAGAATCTAGTAATGTTGGTAACTCTGAAAAGAAGACTGCCTCCCTTACCTAGGGTTTTCTAGCTTTTGTTACTGTTTTTATTTATTGCTTTGAAGTTTTTATTGCTGTAGACTGTCTCTATGCCAAGTATCAGCCTGAAGTGTAAATCTAAAGTCTTCTTGGGTAATTTCTGAGCCTTTCCCTGGGCAGGCACAGTCATTTTCTAATTTTCCCCATATATACAGTTGTTTTTGAATGTCCCAGTCTTTAATATCTGGCTCTGAAGAGGGGAAAAAGAGAAAAGTAAAAGGGGGAAAAAACTTCAAACTTCAAACTTCTTGGAAGTCACTGCAGCCAGAGGAGAAGGGACTTGTAATAATTGGGGAGGTGCAACAATAATGGCTTCTGGCTTTTTTGTATCTCTGTGATCAGAAGAATCAATCACTCTTCAATAAATGGTGCTGGGAAAATGGGATATTCATATGCAGAAGAATGAAACTAGACCCCTATCTCTCACCATATACAAGAATCAAAATCAAATTTCATGGGATTAAATATTTAAATACAAGACCTGAAACTATGAAAATACTAGAAGAAAACCTTGGAGAAACACTCCATAACATTGGTTAGGGCAAACTTTTCTTGAGTAAGGCCCCAAAAACTCAGGTGACCAAAACAAAAATGGACAAACAGGATCACATCAAGCTAAAAAGCTTCTGCACAGCAATGGAAACAATCAACAAAGTGAAGAGACAGCACATAGAATAGGATAAAATATTTGCAAAGTACCATCTGATAAGGGATTAATAACCAGAATATATAAGGAGTTCAAAAAACTTAACAGGAAAACAACAACAAATAATCTGATTAAAAGATAGGCGAAATAAGTGAAAAGAATTTTCAGAAGACACGAACAGCCAACAGATACAAAAAAAAAGCTCAACATCACTATTTATCAGAGAAATGGAAATCAAAACTACAATGAGATTTTGTCTCATCCCAGTTAAAATGCCTTTTATCTGAAAGATAGGCAATAATGGATGTTGGTGAGGATATGAAGAAAGGAGAACCCCTGCACACAGTTGGTAGAAATTTAAATTAGTACAGCCACTATGGAGAACAATATGCAAGTTCTTCAAACAATTAAAAATAGAACTACTATACGATCGGGCAATCCCAATGCTGAGTACATCCAATACAAAGGAAATCCATATATCAAAGAGATAGCTGCCCTCCCATGTTTACTGGAGCACTATTCACAATAGACAAGCTATGGAATCAATCTAAGTGTCTATCAACAGATGAATGGATAAAGAAAATGCAGTAAAGACACACAATGAAATATTATTCAACCATAAAAAAGAATGAAATCATGTTATTTCCAACAATCTGGATGGAACTGGGGCCATTATGTTAAGTGAAGTAAGTCAGGCATAAAATGATAAACATCACATTTTCTCACTAATATGTGGGAGGTAAAAATATTGAACTCATGGAGATAGAGTAGAATGATGGTTACCAGAGGCTTGGAAGGGTAGTGGGGAGGCTGGGATAAAGATGGGATTGTTAATGAGTACAAAAATACAGTTAAACAGAAGGAATAAGATCTAGTGTTTGGTAGCACAATAGGGTCACTATTGTTAAAAATAATTTATTATATATCTCAATATAGCCAAAAGAGTAGAATTAGAATGTTCCTAAAACAGAGAGATGATAAATGTTTGAGGTGATGGACACCGCAATTGCCCTGATTTGACCATTACACATTTTACGATAGTATTAAAACATTACATGTACTCCATAAATATGTACAACTATTATGTATCCACAATAAGTTACAATATTTTATTATTTTTAAAAAAAAATTATTGGCAATACAAGCAAAGTTCTCCAATATTTGGAAGACAAGGTCCTTTTTGTGCCCTGCAGACTCCCACAAGCTCTTTGCAAGCTACTTCAGGAACACAGGGCACAGCTGCCTGCCACACAGATGAGTGCAGGGAGAATGGGTAGCTGCTACTGTGCTAAGACCTGAAATTGACCCAAATTAACTGCACCTTACTGTCCAAGCCTTCCCTCAGAAGTTGCAAGCCTTCAATAGACTCCAGAGTTTGAAAATAGTTACTATCAGGCAGACTCTGCCAGTGCAACTGCTGTCTAGGTGGGCAGACAGATTCGTGATGGTTTCCACTCCACCATCGTCCCAGAATCCTCTATTCTGTGCCAACTATCTTTTCAAGGATGTTTGTATAGCAAACAATCTTGGAAAATAGAGATAAGTGTCTTCATTCAGAGGATAGAAGGTTTGCTTATTCTTCAGTATAATAAAGGTAATGTTTCCCTGCAAAGCAAAAGTCAGGCAGGTTTGTTTACTGTGTATTATGAAAGATTCAGGTTCCCTAAGTTCAGTGTTCCTCAGCATGGCACAAATCCACTACATGTGCATCCGTACACCTGGACCTTTTTAAATTACTCCTGTGAGATTTGGGTGGCAAGGGTAACCAACATAAATGTGATGTTTATGGTACTTGCTGTGCTGTAAGTAATAAAATCCTTTGTCTTTGACCCAGGAGTGTCATGTCTTCAGTCAGCACTAATGAAACTATGTCAGCCTAACTTGTTATCTTGCACATAGGGTAAAATCTCATACTCTTCAGAGTTCCTGACACTACATAACCTAAGTAGGAATGCCTGGAGCAGTCACATTTAATGCCAGAATTTGTGAAGACAAAGGAACATATTGAGAATTATTGAACTCACCTTCTTGAATAAAGACAATATGACGTTTTACTATCTATTAGCCTAAACTAATGTATAAAACAACCATAAAAAGGATGCATCAACTTCCATGTGCCCATCAGTCACAAATTAGGATAAACCTTTAGTTTCTCTTTTGGTCTTTTTAAAATTTCTCTTCACTCTGGTTCTGTTGGTCTCCACAATGGAATTGTCTGTCTTCTTTTTTATGAATATCTTTTTATTAATTTTTAGTGTATTTGAGCCTTATTGTCAAGTATTCTTGGAGATTTGAATTTTTTTTATTATACTTTAAGTTCTAGGGTACATGTGCACAACGTGCAGGTTTGTTACATATGTATACATGAGCCATGTTGGTGTGCTGCACCCATTAACTCGTCATTTACATTAGGTATATCTCCTAATGCTATCCCTCCCCCTTACCCCCTCCCCACAATAGGATGTCCCCCTTCCTGTGTCCAAGTGATCTCATTGTTCAATTCCTATCTATGAGTGAGAACATGTGGTATTTGGTTTTCTGTTCTTGCGATAGTTTGCTGAGAATGATGGTTTCCAGCTGCATCCATGTCCCTACAAAGGACACAAACTCATCCTTTTTTATGGCTGCATAGTATTCCATGGTGTATATGTGCCACATTTTCTTAATGGGTTGATTCCATTTGAAGGTCCTTATTGTTTGTGTTTCTGCTCATATGTGTAATGGACATCTTATTTTCAATCTGCACACTGAGATGTGCAAAAATTGTAACTTTACTTACAATCAAACTTAGTACTACATCAAGTCCCCTTCCTGTCCAGTGACAGAAAACTTAACCTAGTAAAGTCCAGATATACTGAGTCACATTTTCTCAGTTATACTCAAATAATTCAGGACTTTCAAATCTTTTTTTTTCTTTGGGATTGACTTAAATTCCCATAAGGAATATTTCCAATCTTTCTTGGGATTCCACTCCTATTGAAGCTATCTCATAGTAGGGGAAAGGTGGGATTAGGGGATGGAGTACTTTGTAAAAGAGCCACAAATTACTTTGTATTCCTCCCCAAATCTCTCCGCTTACTGGAGCTTAGAGGAGCTTTACCTTTTAGACTGAGTATGTCAATAAGATTTTTTCCAAAATATTTCTTAAGCCACATAAAATACTTTAATTAGGGAAAAGACCACATGTTCCTTTATTGACATATTTTAGAATATGTATTTATTTAAACATATTCAGTAAAACATAATTTAAAGCCAATGTGATGAACTTATTGTTGATAGGACATGGAGAGATTATTTAAAATAAATACATAATTTATTTTCATAGTTACTATTTTCAAACTGTTACTTCAATTATTGAAAGTAGTATTTGATTATACCTGCATAAACTCAGAGAAATTAAAAAATTTAGATAACCTCTTTGGTGAATTAGTTTTTTCAGCTTAAATGCTGAGGCTTTCAGAATAAATGAGATTTTAGTTGGATCTTGAGAGTTGGTAGCCGAGAAACAGAATAAACAGTCTTTTTCTTCTAAGCTTTAGTTAAATTTTTCACACACACACAAGAAAAACAAAAACAAAAACAAAACACTTCATCATGCCAAGCGTAAGGCAAAGAACTTTTCTACAAATGTTGATACTTTTGTTCCTCACTATAATTCTGTGATAGGTATTATTATCCTTATATTACTGTTGAGGAAGCCGAGGCTCAAAAAGGTGAGTGACTTGTTTCAGGGTCACTTAGCTAAGTGGCTAAGGCTAGATTTGGGTCTGTCTGACTCCAAAGCCCATATTCTTTCCACTGTGTTACACCATGTTCCCCCTTTGCTCAATACATTTTCTTGGCTCAATTCTTATCTGATTCTGGTCTGTGAGAGAATTAGCTGGATTTAGAGAGGCCCTGGGTGAGGGAGAGTCTGGAACCCAATTTCAATATTTGTATAAGGTATGGTGGCAGTGAAGTTCTTCTGCCAGGATTCAATTTACAGTCTTTTTTGACAATCAGATTATGGTGATAAACCAAGAAAATTACAACCCCATAGATCTTGGACACAAATTGAGATGAACATCAACAAATATTTTGTGGAAGTGAACGAGTTCCCTGTTGAGTCTATCTGCAGTGACTGGGGCCAATAATGGCCAGATGCAGGAGATAAAGTATATCATCTTTTTTGTTGTTGTTGCTGTTATTAGATGGAGTCGCACTCTGTCGCCAGGTTGGAGTGTAGTGGTACGATCTCGGCTCACTGCAACCTCCGCCTCCTGGGTACAAGCGATTCTCTTGCCTCAGCCTCCCAAGTAGCTGGGACTACAAGCACATGCCACCACACCCAGCTAATTTTTGTATTTTTAGTAGAGACAGGGTTTCACCACGTTGGCCAGGATGGTCTCGATCTCTTGACCTTGTGATCCGCCCGCCTCAGCCTCCCAAAGTGCTGGGATTACAGGCATGAAGGTATGCCATCTTTGAGTGACCTACATTAATGTAGCTGTTTGGTAGACTTCAGTCTAGGTAGCTCTACAGCTATGAAAGCCATAAAGAAATTTAGTACATTAGCCTGTAATCCTAGCTACCTGGGAGGCTGAGGCAGGAGAATCGCTTGAACCCAGGAGGCAGAGGTTGCAGTGAGACAAGATTGCGCCATTGCACTCAAGCCTGGGTGACAGAGGAAGATTCCATCTCAAAAAAAAAAAAAAAAAGAAAGAAAGAAAAGAGAAAAGAAAAAAAGAAAGAAGTCTAGTACATTGCAATCTTTAAGTCACATGCTTAAAAAAAATAACTCAAGTATTCATGCAAGGCATGTTTGGTTGCCAGTTACAGAAATTAGCTCAAGTAATTGAGGGTTATTGTAATGATACAGTAGAGAATCTTGTGTAACACACTTAGAAGAATGCAGTTATGTCTCAGAGAACTGGAAAATCTTTCCATCTCTTGCTCTCATTCACTCTCTCTTGTACTACATAATCTTACTTCTTCTTTCAAAACATCTGCTCAACAATCATATTTTTAAATTTATCCTCTGCTCACTATCTGAGTATGCTTAGCTAATCATAGCTGTCCAAAAATGTAAGTCCCAGTTCTCTACATGACTACATCAGGTAGGCATGGTTTCAGCAGCAATAAACAATTCCAACTACAGTGGCTTAAACAAGGGTTTTTCTCATTCAATAAGTATAAATGCAGGGGGTTATGGATGTTGATAGATTAGCTCAATGATAGCAGGACCAACATTTCAGTGACCTTCTCCATGTGCTTGCAAGGTGGTTACTTCACTTCTGGCCATGATATCCGCATTCGTGGCAGGAAAAATAAAGGAAGAGATAGAAAGAAATTCTATCTGTTTCTGTCCCTTTTTATTGGGAAAGAAAAGCATTTTCAGAAATGCCCATCAAATTTTCCCTTACATTTCATTGGCTAGAAATAGCCTTATGGCCACCGCAAGGTGCATGCAAAGGGAGCAGGGGAAGTGAACTAGGCACATGGTGGACCTGAAAAAAAATCTCAGGTGTGCTAGCAATGAAGAATATGAAAATGGATACTGTGTTGGCAGTTACAAGTCTCCGATACAAGGACCTGCCAGGTCAAATCACTGCAGCAAGTGACATAGTCTCTGTGTGATCTAATCCAAGTCAGTGTCTAATCTCCAACCCAGGGCAATCAGGAAACAGTGAGAAGGGTTACCTTGTTAGGGCTTTGCCAGGGATAGCTATTCTAGGGAGTGTAGAAGTATTCATGTAATAGGTAAACTTCTAAAGTGGCCTCCAGTGATCTCTGCCTTCTAGTATCCATTTCTCTGTGTAACCCCCTCCTATTAGGGGTGGCCTAGACTTAATGACTTGCTTCTGATGAACAGAATATAGCAAAACTCATGGGATGTCCTTTCCTAGATTAGGTTACAAAAGTTTGCAACTTCCTTCTTGCTAGCAGACTCTCTTCATTGATTTTTTTAGCTTGCAGGCCTTGATAAAACATGCTGCCATGTTGAAGAGGCTCTTGTGACAAGGAACTAATGGCAGTCTCTCTTCAATAGGTAGCAAGGAACTGAGGCCCCTCAGTCCAACAATCCACAAATAACTGAACCCTGCCAACGACCATGTGGACTTGAAAGTAGATTACACCAAAATTGAGTCTTGAGATGACTAGAGCCCAGCCAACACCTTACTAGAGCCCAGCCCAACCTGTGAAAGATCCTGAAGCAGAGGACTCAATCAAGCTGTGCTTGGATTCTTGACCCACAGAAACAGTGAGATAATAAATGTCAGTTGTTCTAAGCTGCTAGATTTTAGGGGTAATTTGTTATGCAGCAAAACAATTACAGGAAAGAAATGATGGCCATCTCCAGAACATCCATTTAAACATTCTGCCATGGGCCAACAACTCATGATTCAGATATTTTCTCTTCTGCTCTCTCTTCTCACAGCTGTCTGCTTGTGTAGAAAAAAAAGTTTTCTAATAATCAGGTTAGAGCAATCCAAAATTGGAAGTAAATCTTTCATAGGTGAATGAGTTCCCCATCTTTGAAGGTATTCAAGCAGAATCTGACTATCTGTTAGAGATTTTTGTGGAAAGGATTCAGGCCTCATATGAGTGGATGGACTAGAAGGATGCTTTCTAATTCTTTTTACATGATAGAAAATAATACTTGTATGTATAGCACACTGGAGGTAAAAAAACAAGGCTGCCTGTGGCTTGAGTGACTAGTTTCCGTAGGTCCTACACAACCATTTTGAGGGCAAAAGGGATTCCTCTGCACACTTATAATTCACACCAGTGTACCTTGGTCCACTGATTTGGAAACCCAAGATGAGATGATTTCAGGCTTTTGTATACTTAGATTCTCTGGAGCTATGGTTCCCATGGTGTCATTCCAAGAACAGCATGGTCAGCATAACCTGGGCACTTTTAGAATGCAAACTCTCAGCCTTTCCCTAAACCTACTAAGTCAGAAACTATGGGAGCAATTCATGGGAGGAACAGTGGGAGCCCAGCAATTCATATTTCACCAAGTTCTACAGAAAAAACTGGGTTTAAGTCTTCATATTTGCACTTTTTGTCTGTAATCTGTGGGAAAGTCACTTTGCCTCTCTGGAACCCAGTTATATAATCCATAAAATTGGCTGAATAAACTATCTCCAAAGAATAAATGCTATATTTATAAAGTGTGTAGTGTAGTGCTCAACACATAATAGTTATTCAGTAAATGTTAGTTCTAGTCCCATCAAAAAAACTGAACTGAATTTATTTTAAAGAGCACTTATGAACATATTCAGTAGCTTGAAAATTGCACAAAATGATACAGAAAGCAAAAATCACCTACAATTTCATATAATTCTCAGCATTATGTGTCTATTATTCCAGTCTTGTCTCTGTACCCAGTTATACTTAGAATAAATGAACTGCCTAAACAACTTCTAATTGTGAGTAATGGCTGTACACTGCCAATTCTTGATTATCCATTTGGCTAATCATTGGTGGCAAATTAAAATCCCAAGCTGGTTTCCCTCTGTCACACGGTGTGTATCTGTACGGCCTTCCCCTGCCATCAATTAATATTTGCTTGAGAATAAAAATTCATTTCCATATCAGCCTAAGGGAAACAAAATGCCAAGAAATCAGAGCCAGTGTTCCAGAGCATGCTAGAAATAGGACTCAGATTACCTGGCACATTATTTCTCTCCATAAAAGCAGAGCTTTGAAAATTGGCCCGTTAAGCACCTAGTAGGTTTTAGGCATCTCGTTTAATAAAACACTGAATCAGACACACTCTTAATGGACAGTCTATTACTAAAGGAGTTAAAATAGGTATATTGAGAATTTCAATATAGGTCAGGTCTATTCAATTGAACTCAACAAGTATTTATAGATTATCTATGTTCCATGCAATGATGGGTATGATGGTACCTCGCTCCTCAAGGGGATCACCACTTGGTAAGGACAAGAAACACATATAATCCAAATGTTGGCTGGGTTAGCCTTACTCCTCAGAGATCTTGGAATAATTGGTTTAGGCCTCTCTCATTCCATGATATGTGAACTCCTGACTTTCCTCAAGATTCTATGATAATCCGTGGGGCTTATACACTCTTTTCTCAGGTTCTTTTCTCTGCCTCCTGCATCTACACATGCTATACATATTTCACTCTAATACAATATACATATGGACCTCAACCCTTCACTAGTTTACACAAGAAATCTATTCACAATAATACTTTCATGAGTTCTAGACTTTGTTAAAGATTTGGAGGTAAAGAGAAAGCTCAGAGGAGGAGCCACGTGTCCTTCCATCATCTTCTTTCTCCTCTTCCCATCTCTTCTCTTAGTCCTCTCCCTCCAAGATTGCTCCCATAGTTCCAAGCACATTCCCCTCTATTATGCAGAACACTTTTATCCTCCCCAATTCCTTCCTACTAGCTTGCTTACCTCAATACATGAAGATATATAGCCAAAAAAGCTCATTTTTAAAATGAATTACTCTCCTTGCAAGGCAGGGAGTAGGTTTATAGGTTTATATTTAGGTTTATATTTAGCAAATTTATTTTTGCATTATATCTATAAATAAATATATTAACGTGGCAGACCCTGTTAATTGCCTTCCTAATACCCATTCCCCTTTTATTCCTTGACAAAAGAGACTTAAATTTGTTCTGGGCATCAGTGTGGCCAGCTTCAGGTGAGATACTAACTTGTCTAGCTTCCTTCAAGTCAGGGTAGCCATGCACCCCGTTTTGACCAATGATCTTAAGTGGGAATCAGCTGAGGAAGCTTATGGAAAAGCTCTTGCTTTTCTGATAAAAGAGACAGATGCAGCTGATGCTGCTTCTTTACCCTAGGGAAATTACTGACTGGCCTGCCTGAAATAATGTACTTATCCCCTGGTCCAATCAACTATGTTTAGGGCGTATGATCATGTTGTAATAATATAACAACTCTTGTTGCAACCATGTAGGTTGTAGGATGGACAAAAAAGATGACAGCAGACTTTTAAGAGAGAGTTTTGGAGTAGATAATCCCATAAGTACCTGCTAGCATAAAGTTAGAAGATGAATAGTACTGGGAATGTGAAGAGATTTTGTTGGTTTTGGCTAGAATAACCAAGAATGCTCAGATTCTGCCTTACTCTTCATTCTCAATTGTTCCCTGAGAACAGAACAATTAAAAAATTGGGAACAGAGCATCATGTTATTATTAGTTGGACCAGGGCCCAATATGTCTAATACAGAGTTCTGGGAAACCTGATTTGAAGTACATGGCTAGAGTTCTAAGAGAGTCTAGTATTTCCCTAACTCAGGATGAATAAAAATATTACCTTTCTATCAACTGCATATAGCTAAAAAGAAAGAACTTTGATGATCCCAGCAAAATGGAAGGAGCAGCTGGGACCAAGGATTTGCCCACCTGCCTGGTCTGTAGTCCAGTGTTCCCATTCTTTGGCCTACAAGTAAATGTGATCCAGGCATGTCTTGCATTATGATCTATTGGGTTGATGTTCCCTTCCGTTCAGAAAGAGGGAAGAAAATAGGAAAATATGTGGAAACCGTCTGCTAGAGTTATTTCTGATGTGAAAAAAGGCATCAGGACACCTCTCCCCTTAGATTATTCTGCATTTTTTCTCTCACCTCTTTGGGCTTAATAGTCAAGATGATGGTCAGCCATAACCATCCCCCTTGTGAGGGAAGACCCATGGACTATCAGAAAAGAAGTTCTACCCCTCCTTTTCTAGCACCATTTCCCTGACACTCATCAATTATTTTGTTTATCCTCCCAGGACCAAAGCTGCACAGCAGTTCAAACATTTACCTGCTATTTTATTTCACATATCAAATTATGCATATCTACAGTTCTCAAACCTGGTTCAATGAGTACTGCATGGTAGTATAGTCCAAATAATGCAACATCAGCACAGCAATATCAGAATGTCTACATTTGAACAATATGAAACCACTCTAAGTATTAAGTTTCAGGAAAGTTAAAGTTTCATGCTGAAATCTATGTACTATGTAGAAATTGAACTCCCAAAGAAATTAAAGCCAAAAATAACTTTCTCCCCAATTTATTATTTTGCTATATCTCAGCCAGAGGAGGTTTCACTCAGATTCCTAGGTGGAGTCTATTTTCCTTCAGCAGTTGCCTGCTTGGCTGTATTTCACTAGGGTTGTAACTCCTCTGAAGTTGCAATGATACAAATTCAAGTCTCCCTTGGATACCACTTTTCTTAAGTTCCAGTTCCACACTCATGAAATGTAGGATCAAGTGCTTATGACAATCTTAAGCAAAAATAACATTATCATATTGCTGTTACCAAGCCTGTTGTTCAGATAACAAGGATAGAGGGTGAAACAGAAAAAAATCGGGGATTTAACTTCATCTGTATGCCTGTCAATTTGTGCTAATTGTGCAGTGTCTATAACCCATTAAATAAAATTCAACTGAGAATTCTACCACTGAACCACCAATGCCAGTATCTAAAGAGCTTCTGCATAGCAAAAGAAAACATCGATAGACAACTCACAGAATGGGATAAAATATTCAAAAACTATGCATCTGACAAGGGTCTAATATTCAGAATCTATAAGGAACTTAAATCAAAAAGCAAAAACTAAATAACTCCATTAAAAAGTAGGCAAAAGACATGAACAGACACTTCTCAAAAGACGACATACAAGCTGCCAACAAACATGAAAAAATGTTCATTGGTTGCTGGCAAGATGGCCGAATAGGAACAGCTCCTGTCTGCAGCTCCCAGCAAGATTGATGCAGAAGGTGGGCGATTTCTGCATTTCCAACTGAGGCACCCTGTTCATCTCATTGTGACTGGTTGGACCGTGGGTGCAGCCCATGGAGGGCGAGACAAAGCAGAGTGGGGCGTCGCTTCACCTGGGAAGCGCAAAGGGTTGGGGGATTTCCTTCCCCTAGACAAGAGAAGCCGTGAGATACTGGACTTTGAGGAATGGTGCACTCTGGCCCAGATACTGCGCTTTTCCCACAGTCTTCACAACCAGCAGACCAAGAAATTCCCTCCAGTGCCTACGTCACCAAGATCCTGGGTTTCAAGCATGAAACTGGGCAGCCATTTTAGCAGACACGGGGCTAGCTGCAGGAGCTTTTTTTTTTTTTTTTTTTCCCATACTCCAGTGGCACCTGGAATGCCAGCAAGACAGAACCGTTCACTCCCCTGGAAAAGGTGCTGAAGCCAGGGAGTGAAGTAGTCTGGTTCGGGGGGTCCCATCCCCACAAAGCTGAGCAAGCTAAGATCCACTGGCTTGAAATTCTCACTGCCAGCACAGCAGTCTAAGGTCGACCTGGGACATTCAAGCTTAGTTGGGGGAGGGGCGTCTGCCATTGCTGAGGCTTGAGTAGGCAGTTTTCCCCTCAGAGTATAAGCAAAGCCATCAGGAAGTTTGAACTGGATGGAGCCCACGTTAGCTCAGCAAGGCCACTGTGGCCAGAAGGCCTCTCTAGATTCCTCCTCTCTGGGCAGGGCATCTCTGAAAAAAAAGGTAGCACCAGTCAGGGGCTTATAGATAAAATCCCATCTAACTGGGACAGAGGACCCAGGTGAGGGGCGGCTGTGGGTGCAGCTTCAGCAGACTTAAATGTCCCTGCCTGACAGCTATGAAGAGAGAAGCAGATCACTCAGGACAGCGTTCAAGTTCTGATAAGGAACAGACTGCCTCCTCAAATGGGTCCCTGACCCCCATGTATCCTGACTGGGAGACACCTCTCAGCAGGGGCCAACAGACACCTCATACAGGAGAGCCCTGGCTGGCATCTGTCAGGTGCCCCTCTGGGACAAAGCTTCGAGAGGAAGGAACAAGCAGCGATCTTTGCTGTTCTGTAGCCTCTGCTGGAGATACCTAGGAAAACAGGGTCTGGAGTGGACCTCCAGCAGGCTCCAGCAGACCTGCAGCAGAGGGGCCTGACTGTTAGAAGGAAAACTAACAAACCGAAAGGAATAGTATCAACATCAACAAAAAGGATGTCCACTCAGAGACCCAATCCAAAGGTCACCAACATCAAAGACCAAAGGCAGATAAATCCACGAAGATGGGGAGACTAGGGTAAAAAAGCTAAAAATTCCAAAAACCAGAATGCCTCTTCTCCTCCAAAGGATCACAACTCCTCGCCAGCAAGGGAACAAAATTGGACAGAGAATGAGTTTGACAAATTGACAGAAGTAGGCTTCAGAAGGTGGGTAATAACAATCTCCTCTGAGCTAAAGGAGCATGTTCTAACCCAATGCAAGGAAGCTAAGAACCTTGAGAAAAGGTTAGATGAATGGCTAACTAGAATAACCAGTTTAGAAAAGAACATAAATGACCTGATGGAGATGAAAAACACAGCACAAGAACTTCGTGAAACATACACAAGTACCAATAGCTGAATCGATTAAGCGGAAGAAGGGATATCAGAGATTGAAGACCAACTCAATGAAATAAAGCATGAAGACAAGATTAGAGAAAAAAGAGTGAAAAGAAAAGAACAAAGTCTCCAAGAAATATGGGACTATGTGAAAAGACCAAATCTATGTTTGATTGTTGTACCCTTGAAAGTGACGGGGAGAATGGAAAAAAGTTGGAAAACACTCTTCAGGATATTATCCAGGGGAACTTCCACAACCTAGCAAGGCAGGCCAACATTCAAATTTGGGAAATACAGAGAACACAACAAAGATACTCCTTGAGAAGAGCAACCCCAAGACACATAATCGTCAGATTCACTAAGGTTAAAATGAAAGAAAAGATGTTAAGGGCAGCAATAGAGAAAGGTCGGGTCACCCACAAAGGGAAGCCCATCAGACTACAGCAGATTTCTCGGCAGAAACCCTAGAAGCCAGAAGAGAGTGGGGGCCAATATTCAACATTATTAAAGAAAAGAATTTTCAACCCAGAATTTCATATCCAGTCAAACTAAGCTTCATAAGGAAAGGAGAAATAAAATCCTTTACAGACAAGCAAATGCTGAGAGATTTTGTCACCACCAGGCCTGCCTTACAAGGGCTCCTGAAGAAAGCAATAAACATGGAAAGGAACGACCAAAACCAGCCACTGCAAAAACATACCAAATAGTAAAGACCATTGACGCTCTGAAGAAACTGCATCAACTAATGGGTAAAATAACCAGCTACCATCATAATGACAGGATCGAATTCACAGATAACAATATTAACCTTAAAAGTAAACAAGATAAATGACCCAATTAAGACACAGACTGGCAAACTGGATAAAGCGTCAAGTCCCATCTGTGTGCTGTACTCAGGAGCCCTATCTTACCTGCAAAGACATACATAGGCTCAAAATAAAGGGATGGAGGAATATTTACCAAGCAAATGGAAAGCAAAAATAAAGCAGGGGTTGCAATCCTAGTCTCTAAGAGACTTTAAACCAACAAAGCTCAAAAGAGAAAAGAAGGGCATAACAGAATGATAAGGGATCAATGCAACAAGAAGAGCTAACTATCCTAAATATATATGCACCCCATACAAGAGCACCCAGATTCATAAAGCAAGTTCTTAGAGACCTACAAAGAGACTTAGATTCCCACACAATAATATTGGGAGATTTTAACACCCCGCTGTCAATATTAGACAGATCAATGAGACAGAAAATTAACAAGAATATCCAGAACTTGAACTCAGCTCTGGACCAAGTGGACCTAACAGACATCTACAGAACGCTCCACCCAAAATCGACAGAATAAACATTCTTCTTAGCACCATATCACACTTATTCTAAAATTGACCACTTAATTGGAAGTAAAACATTCCTCAGCAAATGCAAAAGAATGGAAATAATAACAGTTTCCCAATCCATAGTACAATCAAATTAGAACTCAGGATTAAGAAACTCACTCAAAACTGCACAACCATATGGAAACTGAACAACCTGCTCCTGAATGACTACTGGGTAAATAACAAAATTAAGGCAGAAATGAAGATGTTATTTGAAAATAATGAGAACAAAGACACAATGTACCAGAATCTCTGGGACACAATTAAAGCAGTGTGTCATGGGAAATTTATAGCACTAAATACCCACAAGGGAAAGCAGGAAAGATCTAAAATCAACACCCTAACATCACAATGAAAAGAACTTGAGAAGCAAGTGCAAACAAATTCAAAAGCTAGCAGAAGACAAGAAATAACTAAGATCAGAGTAGAACTGAAGGAGACAGAGACTCGAAAAACCCTTCAAAAAAATCAATGAATCCAGGCCGGGCGCGGTGGCTCAAGCCTGTAATCCCAGCACTTTGGGAGGCCGAGGCGGGCGGATCACAAGGTCAGGAGATCGAGACCACAGTGAAACCCCGTCTCTACTAAAAATACAAAAAATTAGCCGGGCGCGGTGGCGGGCGCCTGTAGTCCCAGCTACTCAGGAGGCTGAGGCAGGAGAATGGCGGGAACCCGGGAGGCGGAGCTTGCAGTGAGCCGAGATCGCGCCACTGCACTTCAGCCTGGGCAACAGCGTGAGACTCCGTCTCAAAAAAAAAAAAAAAAAAAAAAAAAAAAAAAAAAAAAATCAATGAATCCAGGAGCTGGGTTTTTGAAAAGATTAACAAAATAGACCACCAGCCAGAATAATAAAGAAGAAAAGAGAGAAGAATCAAATAGCTGCAATATAAAATGTTAAAGGGGATATCACCACCAATTCCATAGAAATACAAACTACCATCAGAGAATATTATAAACACCTCTACGCAAATAAACTAGAAAATCTAGAAGAAATGGATAAATTTCTGGACACATACACCCTCCCAACTCTAAACCAACAAGAAGTCAAATCCCTGAATATACCAAAAACAAGATCTGAAATTGAGGCAGTAATTAATAGCCTACCAAGCAAAAAAGTCCAGGACAAGAGGGATTCACAGCTAAATTCTACCAGAGGTACAAAGAGAAGCTTGTACCATTCCTTCTGAAACTATTCCAAACAATAGAAAAAGAGGGAATCCTCCCTAATTCATTTTGTGAGGCCAGCATCATCCTGATACCAAAACCTGGCAGAGACACAACAGCAAAAGAAACTTTCAGGCCAATATCCGTGATGAACATCAATGCGAAAATCCTCAATAAAATATTGGCAAACCAAATCCATCAAAAAGCTTATCCACCACGATCAAGGAGCTCATCAAAAAGCTTATCCACCATGATCAAGTTGGCTTCATCCCTGGGATGCAAGACTGGTTCAACATACGCAAATCAATAAACGTAACCCATCATATAAACAGAACCAATGACAAAAACCACATGATTATCTCAAAAGATGCAGAAAAGGCCTTTGACAAAATTCAACACCCCTTCATGCTAAAAACTCTCAATAAAGTAGGTATTGATGGAACGCATCTAAAAATAATAAGAATTCTTTATGACAAACCCACAGCCAATATCATACTGAAAGGGTGAAAACTGAAAGCAAAGTCTCAGGATACAAAATCATTGTGCAAAAATCACAAGCCTTCCTATACACCAATAACAGACAAACAGAAAGCCAAATCATGAGTGAACTCCCATTCACAATTGCTACAAAGACAGTAAAATACCTAGTAATACAACTTAAAAGGGATGTGAGGGACGTCTTCAAGGAGAATTACAAGCCACTGCTCAAGGAAATAAGAAAGGACACAAAGAAATGGAAAAACATTCTATGCTCATGGACAGGAAGAAACAAAATGGACAAAATGCCCAAGGTAATTTATAGATTCAATGCCATCCCCATCAAGCTACCAATGACTTTCTTCATTGCTTCTTTTTATCAGGTTTGTCAAAGATCAGATGGTTGTAGATGTGTGGTGCTATTTCTGAGGCCTCTGTTCTGTTCTATTGATCTATATATCTGTTTTGGTACCAGTACCATCCTGTTTTGGTTACTGTAGCCTTGTAGTATAGTTTGAAGTCAGGTAGCATGATGCCTCCAGCTTTGTTCTTTTTGCTTAGGATTGTCTTGGCTATGAGGGCTCTTTTTTTGGTTCCATATGAAATTTAAAGTAGTTTTTTTCCAATTCTGTGAAGAAAGTCAATGGTAGTCCTGAGATTTTGCTGAAGCTGCTTATCACCTTAAGGAGATTTTGGGCTGAGATGATGGGGTTTTCTAAATATACAATCATGACATCAGCAAAGAGACAATTTGACTTCCTTTTTTCCTAATTGAATACCCTTTATTTCTTTCTATTGCCTGATTGTCCTGGCCAGAACTTCCAATACTGTGTTAAATAGGAGTGATGAGCGAGGGCATCCTTGTGTTGTGCTGGTTTTCAAAGGGAATGCTTTCAGTTTTTCTCAAAAGAAGACGTATATGCAGTCAACAAATATATGAATAAAAGCTCATCACTGGTCATCAGAGAAATGCAAATCAAAACCACAATGAGATACCATCTCATGCCAGTTAGAGTGGCAATGATTAAAAAGTCAGGAAACAAGAGATTCTGGTGAGGATGTGCAGAAATAGGAACACTTTTACACTGTTGGTGGGAGTGTAAATTAATTCGACTATTGTGGAAGACTGTATGGCGATTCCTCAAGGATCTACAACTAGAAATACCACTTGACCCAGTAATCCCATTACTGGGTATATACCGAAAGGATTATAAATCATTCTACTATAAAGACACTTGCACACATATGTTTATTGTGGCACTGTTCACAACAGCAAAGACTTGGAACCAACCCAAATGCCCATCAATGATAGATAGACTGGATAAAGAAAATGTGGCACATATACACCATGGAATACTATGCAGCCATAAAAAACGATGAGTTCATGTCCTTTGAAGGCACACAGATGAATTTGTAAACAATCATTCTCAGCAAACTAACACAAGAACAGGAAACCAACCACCACCTGTTCTTATACATAAGTGGGGGTTAAACAATGAGAACACATGGACACAGCGTTGGAAACAGAACACACCGGGGCCTGTCGGGGGTTGGGGGGTGGGGGCTAGGGGAGGGATAGCATTAGGAGAAATACCTAATGTAGATGATGGGTTGATGGGTGCAGCAAACCACCATGGCATGTCTATACGTATGTAACAAACCTGCATGTTCTGCACATGTACCCCAGAACTTAAAGTATAATAAAAAAAAAATGTTTACCATCACTGGTCATCAGAGAGATGCAAGTCAAAACCACCATGAGATACCATCTCACACCAGTCGGAATGGCTACTATTAAAAAGTCAAAAAACAACAGATGCTGTTGAGGCTGTAGAGAAAAGGGAACACTTATACACTGTTGGTTGGAATGTAAATTATTAACAGTTCAGCCCCTGTGGAAAGCAGCTTGAAGATGTCTCAAAGAACTTAAAGTGGAGCTACCATTTGACCCAGCAATCACATTCCTGGGTATATACCTAAAAGAATATAGATCATTATACAAAAAAACAAAAACAAAAACAAAAACAAAACCCAAACCACATGCACTTGTATGTTAATCGCCACACTATTCACAATACCAAAGACATGGAATCAACCCAGGTGCTCATCACTGGTAGATGAGATCAATTAAATGTGGTATATATACACCATGGAATACCACACAGCCATAAAAAATTGACACCATGTCCTTTGCGGCAACATGGATGGAGCTGGAGGCCATAACCTAAGCGAATTAATGCAGAAACAGAAAACCACATATTCTCACTTGTAAGTTGCCGCTAAACATTGAGTAGACATGAATGTAATCATGAGAATAATATACACTGTGACCTGCTAGAGAGGGGAGAAAATGAGTGGGGCTTGGGTTGAAGAACTACCTATTGAGTATTATGCTCATTACTTTGGTACAATATATCCATATAACAACCCTACACATGTACTCCCTGTATCTAAAATAAAAGCTGAAAATAAAATACAATAAAATTCAACTGAGAGAAATTGCCTGTGGAGAGGGCGGTTGAGCTGCCATATTTATTTTCTAAAAACTTCATGAAATTCCAAATCCATGTTTTTTTCATTGGTCTGTTTTTTGTTTTTTTTGTTTTGTTTTGTTTTTTTTTTTTTTTTTTTTTTTTTTTTTGGTCACGGTCTTTCTCTGTCACCCAAGCTGTAGTGCAGTGGCACAATTACAGCTCACGGCAGCCTCCACCTCCTAGGTGCAAACCATCCTCCCACCGCAGCCTCCCAAATAGCTGGGACCACAGGTGATCACCATGTCTGGCTAGTTTTTTAAAATATTTGGTAGAGACGAGGTCTCAATATAGTGCCCAGGCTCCAAATCTTTACTAGTTCTGTGCTGCTACTATTGGCACTTATCAAACATCCATAATCGCATTGCTTTCCTTCAGATTTTGAATTCTCCGGACTTTGGTTGTCTAAATGGTAATATAAACATTTCTCCTACCATTTACATTCCTGCCACAAAAAGATGTGATCTCTCTGGAGAAATATATCACTCCTCAGCTCCGGGTGAGAGAGTGGGATTGGGGAAAGCAAGATGCCATCCCTCCAACCAATGCCCCAAAATATGCAAACCAAAATCATTTTTTATCCATAGAGACCATAAGGAGAATTTTGCTTTCTCCATGTGGAACTCTGCCTTCTAATCTAGTTTAAGTGGAGCTCTCCTCTTCAGTCTACATTCCCCAAGGATCTCCAATTTCAGGAGAGAATCTCTTTCCCTCCAAATACCAGCTGCAACTCTGATTACTAAACATAGGATGCTGCACAAAATATTTTCTGTATAGAGCTATGGGAAAATGTGATTAAAAAGTGGCTCACTTGAACCCTTAATGAGGTTCCCTAATGGCATTCCTGTCCCCAAGCTCAAATCCAAATGTTAGTGTTCTCTGACCCAGCCACGTAACACATAAATCTGAATTGATGCCAGTCTTCTTAGATACAGAAAGAGAATATTGCTGAAACTGCCTCAAGATAGGCCCTGGCCCTCTTACAGTATCCACCCACAGGGAAAGAGGAGGAATAGGAATGGAAGGACCACGAATGGGTATGAGACCTATTTGCAAATATCGACCCTACCCTTTATTAAATCTGATCTAATCAGTGTCATGCCATCTGACCTATAATATAAATATTTCCCTTTGGGGAGGAAAGAATGAAGGAAGTAAGGGCAGAGTAGAAATATAGGTACCTTCCGGATACAGGTAAAGGGCCATTATAAATATAAATTATTCAGGCAAAACGGTTGTGGAAATAACTACTGTTTTGCAGGCAAAGGGAAAAGAATAAGCAAAGATACAGAAGAGCTAAGCAGCTTAATATGGGAGAGCAGAATGTTTGCACAGTTACTCAATTCAAACTAGCTTGAGCAACAAAAGGAATTTAGCACAAGGATAGAGGAGTGTCTTATGGAACCCAAAAACAAGAAGGCAGGTGGGCTTCAAGGACTAAGCTGCAGCTAGGAACTCAACTGCTATCTGGACTCTCTACCTCTCTCATTGCTGCATCTCTCTATGTTTCTGCTTCATCTTTTATAGCAGACCAGCATTTTCTTTTTCCCCAGACCATATGGTAGAAAAACGGCTGCTGCCAACAGCTATGAAGTTTATACTGCTCAGCGTAAGAAAGCAACCAGACCAGGATGAAATATCTTAATCTAGATTCCAGATTCCCAAGGAAGGACTATAGTAGTTCCAGATTGGTTGGTTAACTGTGGCCAATGGGTCACATAACATTAAAAACTTCTACAGTAACATTAGGATGGAAGTGGTGGAAAGAGAAGCTCCAAGAAGGGGGATGCTCAGCAAAGAACTGCAAGGAGTATTAGATTCCTGAGCATGAAGTAGAATGTAGAGAATGGTAGGGGATATGACTGGAAAAGAGACAGATTATGAAAAGTAATATGGAGTTTGAAGTGTAATCAATAAGGAATGGGGAATAGATCTGAAACGTTTTTAAGCAGGGAGAGAATGTGATAAGGTTTGCATTTTTAGATAACTTATTCAAGAAGCAGTGCAGAAGATGGTTTGGAAGAGAGGTAAGAACGAAGGTAAGGAGCCTGATTAGGAAGTTGCTGAAATATTCCTGAAAAAAATTAGAAGGAAATAAATAAATTAGGGCAAAATTGGTGATGGTGCAGGTGTAAAGGAATGATGAATGAATATGAGAGCTATTTAGGAGATCGAATCAGCAAGGCTTATTAACTTAATTAGATGTAGGAGGTTAGAAAAGAGACTCTGAGGTGACCTTTATGTTTTTTGTTTAGGAGACAAGGTAAAATACACCTACCCAGAGAGGGACAATAGGACTGTTGGGGGCCTGCCAAACTTGGAAGTGCATCCACTCTTGGGATTAGATCATACTTTGCTTTGTTTGGTATCAGTGAGACAGAAATTTCAGCATACCAAGAGAGAGCGAGCTCAGGCAAAGGGTTTCACGTGTCCTTTATTCACTATTGAATATAATGCCAAACGAGGTACCAATCAACCTTCTGTTTGAAGTGGGCATCTTCAGTTGCCTGAATTGTCTTGATTCCAGAAGATGACATTCCTTATGCAGGAATTGAAGGCATACTACAAAGGAGATTTTCCTAAAGCAGAGATCTGAGCATCTGGAAGAGCTGAAGAACTACCAAATGGCTATTCCAAGAGGCAGATAAAGTGTTTTTATCCCTCCCTCCCTCCTTTTTCTTTCCTTTCAATAGGCAGAAATCTGGGTGAAGTGCAGTTATAATTTCCTTTTGTCCTATTTCAGACACAAAAAGATATATACCTCCTTAATCTATGTATATACATTGATATAGATCTATATCTGTCTAGCCAGCTATCTAGCTAGCTAGTTAGCTGCTACAATCTAGTGGAATTTCCAAAGGGCCTTTAAGAAGAGGATATAGAAATTCATCCATTCATTTATTCGACAAAGATTTATTGAGAGCCTACTATGTGGCAGGTACCATTCTAAGCATTAGAGATACAGCAGTGAACAAAGTAGGCAAGAATCCCTGTCTTCATGAAGTTTCAATTCTAGTGATTCAACTTATTCTTCCTTGGTGCATATATGCAGCTTATTTTTCAGGAAAAGGTACAGAAGTCTTGGCTTGACTCACATAAAATGATCATAATCCAGTCATTTCATCTGTTTCTGTGAGAAGGTGAAATCATTATGTGACAATACCAGGGTCTCCCTTTGGGGATTTTTTTTTTTTTTTTTTTTTTTGAGACAGAGTGCAGTAGTGCCATCCCGGCTCACTGCAACCTCTGCCTCCTGGGTTCAAGTGATTCTCATGCCTCAGCCTCCCAAATAGCTGGGACCACAGATGTGAGCCACTATGCCTGGCTAATTTTTGTATTTTTAGTAGAGACAGGGTTTCACCATGTCAGCCAGGCTGGTCTTGAACTCCTGATCCGCCTGCCTCAGCCTCCCAAAGTGCTGAGATTACAGGCATGAGTCACTGTGCCAGGCCTCTCTTTGGGGAAATTTTTTGGGGAATCTACCCCCAAAAAGACAAATAACCCATTAGCATGGGAAAATATATTCAAGCATGGACAGGTTGAATTTGAACTGCTTGGGTGGCGTCCAAGTCAGGATGTTGAGTGGACAGTTGGACCAGTTTATCTAGATCTCAGGACGGCGGTCTGAGCTAGTAATATATATTTTAAAGTCATCCATGTGCAGGTAATAGAGCATGGAGAGTAGAACAAAAGAAATAGGCCAAAAGTGGAACTATGGGAGGGGGAAAACTAACATTTAATGGGTAGGTTGAAGGAGAAGAGTCCATGAAAGTTACATAAATAAAAAAGATAAAGAGGAAGGAAAAGAACAGAGAGTATATGTCTGGAATCAAGTGGAGTCGAAACTTTCAAGCAGACCCAAATGATAAATACTATCATATGTAGCAGTGAGGTCCAATAACAAACACTGAAAAGTGTCCATTGCATAGGGAAATTTGTCAGTAACTGGTGTTCTTAACAAAATAGCTTTTAGTGGAGAGGTAGAGGTTAAATCCCTATTACAGTGGTTGGAAAGTGAATGGGAAGTGAAGAAATAGAGGCAGTGAATGTAAGATAACCCTTCTCTGGGTGAGAAGGAAACATGATAGGGTAACAGGAGACACTTCTAGGAAACTGAAGGAGGCTCCAGGATCACAGGAGAGTATGTCTTTTAAGAACGGAAGAGTCTTGAGTATGTTTACAGGCTGAGGAGAATAATGTAGTTGAGAGGGAGAGTTGTAAAGTACGTGAGATAGAAAGAAAAAGTGGGTAAGACCTGTACGGTGCTAGACGAGACAAAGATCAGGAGCTCAAATAGGAAATTTAGTCTATGTGAGACTGGAGGAATAAAGGTATAACATGGGAGCAGATGCAGATTGTAGGTGAGAAAAATTCCTGTTACCTGCAATTTTTTTAAGGAACATAGGTAATAAAGTCACCAGTTGGGTGGCAGATTTGCTGAGTGAAGGATGAGGTCATCTGTCATAGTAGAGAATGGTTAAAGTTTGGAGAAATAGCTGAGGGGAACTGGAGAAGGACTGACCATGAAAAAGGATTGCGAAGTAGTTCGGAGATGAGAAACTAAATCTGTGGCAACATCAATTTGCATTAAAAGGTCATAGTGATTTTCTTCAGAGAAGCTTGAATAGAAACAGTGAACAAAAGATGAAGATCTATAGCATACAGACACAAAGGGTTCAAGGGTCTGAAATTCTGGGAATTACTTCAATTCTGGAGACTCTTTTTTTTTTATTTTTTTGAGTCAGGGTCTGGCTGTCTTGCCCAGGATGGAGTGCACTGGAGCAACTGCAGTTCACTGCAACCTCTGTCTCCTGGGCTTATGTCGTCCTCCCACCTCAGCCTGCTGAGTAGCTAGGACTACAGGCACATGTCACCACACCCAGCTAATTTTTGTATTTTTTTTTTTTGTAGAGACTGGGTTTCTCTGCGTTGCCCAGGCTGGTCTCGAGCTCAAGCAATCCACCTGCCTTGACCTCCCAAAGTGCTGGGATTACAGGAGTGAGCCACTGTGTCTAGCTGACCTTTTATGTTATATGTCAAGATGAAATCATTCAAGGAACTTTCTCAGAAACTTCACTCAAAGTCTATTTCCAATCTCATACCCTCCCCCACAAATACATCTGTCAATTTGATTTCATTTATGTAAATTATTTATTAACTTGTCTTCCTGCATCATTAGATTATAAGCTCTTTGGGGCTGAAGCACTGTTTAATATTTCGGCTAGACTCCTAAACAAGTAATAGTACCTTGCCTCTGACAAAGACTCTCTCCTTGACCAAATTTGAGTTAGGCTCTTGTGAGACCTTCTTCTCAACTAAGCTCTGACCTTGGGCTCTGTCCTTGGCTTGCTTAGTTCAGTTTCAGCAAGAATCCTGCTGAGTCAGTTTAGTGGAAATTCCCTACCCTTGGTATCTGATCATTCTGGATATCTGATTAGATATCTCATCTCCCACCCCTGATATCTTATTACCCTGGTCTGCCTTTAGCAAGATTTCCATCAAGTTGGTTTAGCAAGAATACCCCTAGAATTAATGTTTCCTCTTAGTAATTTTCCATTAACTGATGCCTCCACTCTGCTCCTTGTTTATAAATTCCCACTTATAAATGTTACTCCCCCCTTGTTGGACTCAGAGTTAAGCCTCATCTCTCTCCTCTACTGTAAAACTCCATAACAATAATCCTCCTTGAATTAAGTCTTTCTTACCATCTTTAACAAGTATCATGAAAAAAATTTTCTTTAACACCATATTTAGCAATCAGATATAGACCTTTTCCAAACTTTGGCGTGGCATACAAGGCATTTCACAATCTTTGCTCAGTCTACTTCTCTATATTCAACTCCATTACAACTTTACACTTCCCAGCCCATAAACACAGATAAAATAAGCATAAGTCACACTTTTCTACTTTTGCTGAATACGTCAGGCACTTTCAAATTTTCTGGGCTTTTGAATATACCTTTTACTTTGCATGGGATATTTTTATCCCCTTTTGGCAAATTCCCACTCATCTATTGACACCTTCTTCTATGACTTTATTTATTCAAGGAAGATCTACTCTTGATTTACTAAGTGCATCTACTGTGCCAGCACAGAGTTCTGTTTTTGAAGAACTCACTGATTTGTAATTGTAAAGGTAAATGAAGGTGAATAAGGAAAAAAAAAAAAAAAAGAAATGAAAAGCAGGTGAATAAGGAGAAAGAGATTATTTTCTCCCCCTTAGTTCTTAATGTATCGCCTTGGGAGGCAGAGTGAACCTTTATCCTTTCTCTAACTTTTGGAATGTAGATAAATCTCTCCAGAGACCACAGAGAGACTACGCACACATATGTCCAAGGTCAAGGTCACATTTCTCTTTGAAATGTAAAGACATGTCTTCAAAGTTAATGTAGGAGCCCACTTCAAGGTGTAACCATTTGTCTTTCAGGAAGATGAGAGGTATCTTTGGGGAGGTAAGAAAAGTTTTATTATTCTGTTGGAAGAATTCAATTAACTAAACAAATAGCTGCCTCAATTCTCAAGTGGACTTTGTATCTGTTGTAATATATAAGTTGTGTAGAATTTCATTTTGAATTTGCAGTCTCTTGAAGGCTACTTATATGCGTGTACTCTGTTGTGCTTACTCAATAATAAATCAGCTTTCTTTTTTTTTTCCATGTTGACATAGAGAGTTCTGTTTGTTGTAGGAGTTTTTACCTTTCTATCGTAGTAAGGCAGATGCACTGATGTGGGCAAAGGAGATGAGATTTTATCTTGAAACCCCAGGAAAGATACTGAAGGAGTTTAAGTACAGCAGTGACACAGTTCTGTATCTAGAAAGGAACACAGAAGAATTAAAGATGATCAGCAGGATTTTATATACGTATTCCTCTATTCACTGTTAAAAAATGTGTGATAGAATGTGATTAGTTCAATAAGTGAACAGAGAATGTAGGTTTTATGTGGCAAAATACAGGCTTTAGAAGATATAAGCAAATTTTGTAAAAAGTCTTTCCCCGTGAGTTACTGATGGTCATTAGAAAAGGCTGAACACTACGGAATTGTTTTCCTTTGAACCTGAAAGGCATGTCTGTTCCATATGGAAGGAAAGGTATGAGCTGTGTGAGAACTCTATCCAAGCTCATTGCTACATTTATACTTGTAATATATATTCCCTATGTTATGGTCCTCCACATTGGTTACAGCTTGTTGATGATCTCCAATCTGATACTTCTATTTAATTAGTTCTAGAGTGATTCACTCTTTTCCCCTTTCCAAATGTTCTTCTCTTTCTTCAGTCCTTTTTGGCTGATCTGTATAAAGTTTCATTTTAGTGTGACAGTCCATTTGAGCTCTCCTCTAGTGTTTCTTTTCTCTCTCTCTCTCTCTCTTTCTTTTTGGGACGGAGTCTCATTGTGTCACCCAGGATGGAGTGCAATGGTGCCATCTCGGCTTACTGCAACCTCCACCTCCCAGGTTCAAGTGATTCTACTGTCTCCGCTTCCCAAGTAGCTGGGATTACAGGCAAGTGCCACCACGCCTGGCTAATTTTTTTATTTTTAGTAGAGGAGGGGTTTCACCATGTTGGCCAGGCTAGTCTTGAACTCCTGACCTCAGGTGATCTGCCCACCTCGGCCTCCCAAAGTGTTGAGATGACAGGCGTGAGCCACCGCGCCCAGCCTGAGCTGAGATTCTTAACCTGTCTGAATCTGTTTCCTTATCAGTAAAATGGGGATAATTATAATACCTATAGAGTAGTTATGAGGATTAAATGGAAAAGTGCATGTAAAGCCCTTAACATATATAACTTACTGTGGCTCAGAGTAAGCACTTAGCAAAAATTGGAGTTATTTTTCAATAGATTCATTATCTATAATAAAGGAGAAAGTACAGATTTCCTAGCTTAACATTCAAAGTCCTCTAAGTTTCATTTTAGTGTGACAGTCCATTTGAGCTCTTGCCTCTATTTTTCTAGCCCTAGCTCCTTCCACGCCTCCTTAGGCACCCAGCTACAGATCAGTTTTTACCTTTTCTGAGACACATCTAGATCTATAAAGTGATTAGACATCTTTCCCAAAGGTTCACCTGGGTAAGAAATCTGCATAAACCCTCCAGTTAATGAACATGTAAATATCCAGTGATTCTTCCAAAACTACACTTTTTAATTTTAAAATATTGACACTGAGAATTGACATGTAGGCAATGGCTATGTACAAACTTGTGTGATATTCTAGGGACTTATTTACTTGATGTTTTTGAGATTAGGTTTAGAGTTTCTGTATTAAACTTAATACAATGTGTAAACATATTTACAAAATGTGCCCTGCTGGATGTTTATTTGGTAAAATATTTAAACATTTTAGAAAGTGTAAAAATAGCTACGCCATGTGTAAAAACTCTAAGAAGTCCTACGATAAGTGCCAGTGAAACATTAGTGGAGGGCCTGTAATCCCAGCTCTTTGGGAGGTGGAGGCGGGCTGATCACTTGAGGTCAAGAGTTTGAGACCAGCCTGGCCAACATGGTGAAACCCTGTCTCTACTAAAAATACAAAAATTAGCCAGGTGTGGTGGCTTGCACCCGTAGTCCCAGCTACTCGGGAGGCTGAGGCAGGAGAATCACTTGAACCCGGGAGGAGGAGGTTGCAGTTAGCCGAGATGGCGCCACTGCACACCAGCCTGGGCGACAGGGTGAGACTCTGTCTCAAAAAAAAAATATAAATAAATAAAAATAAAAATAAAAAATAAATAAATAAATAAATAAATAAATAAATAAAATCCTAGCTCAAGGAAACAGAGCTACTTGGTGGTGGAGCAGAAATTCAAATTTGGCTGTAATTTCAAAGCCCATTCTCTAAGCCAGAAGGAAGTGAGATTAGCTTTTCATTTGATCACTGGTACAAGTATGAGAACAAATTGCAGAAAGACAAATCTAAAGGCAAAAAAACCAGAGTATGCTGTTGCAGTAGTAAATAACTGTTAGGCCCTATTAAGGGAGGTGACCCTTAACCACCTGAGTTATGCAGACCAGTGACATATCAGAGAAGTTATTTAGAAAATTACCCTGGCAGCCCTTGTGAAGGATGAATTGGAGGAGCCAAGACAAATAAGTAGGCAAATAAAATAAAAGGCAAATAAAAGACAAATAAAAGGCAGCGAGACAAGTAGTGAGGTTGTTGGTACTGTCACTCTTAATTAACCGCAGAGGTGCCTGTCGAGGGGCTGAGAGACTGTCGTATCCCAAGTCCTCGGGCCTCTCGAATTGCAGAGCATCCTGGACCTCTCCTCACCCACCCTTACCTTCACGTCGCTCCTTCTAGGCCTTAGGAAGTGGGGTTTTGAGCACTTTCTAGGTCGCAGGCCTGCTGGCCTGAGCTCCGACAGCGGCGCCAGCGGTGGCAGCAGTCGCCGACAGGGGTGGGGCGCATGCGCACAGTTGCTAGGCAACGGCGGTCGGGCGCCGCGGCGGTAACCGCGCCGGGGCTGTGTGTGTAGGCAGCGGCGCCAGAGGAGGAGGAGCAGGAGGATGCAGATGCGACCGCGGCCCCAAGAGGGAGCCGCCGCTGCTCTGTGGCCAGGGGGGCCCAGGGACGGGAATCAGGCCTGGGGGTCGCGTTGCTGAGGGGACTGGGAACGGCGGTCACTCCAGAGGCTCAGGCCTTGTACCCCAGGAGGGTCCGGGCCGCTGGGCGAGCGCCTGCCCCCCATCGCCTCCCTTTGTCCCTCCACGTCGATGGTGGTGAAGTTGGCGGCGCCACGGAGCGCAAGGCACCAAGCTGTCTCCCTTGCACCCAGCTTCTCTCTGGCCCCGGCTCTTGGACACCTGCGCCGCCGCCTTCTCTCGCCCGCCGAGCCCACCCCCGGCGGCGGGCGGGGGAGGGGCTCCCCCCTGCAGGGGCTGCGTCGAGCAGGGCGACGACCGGGACCATAGGAGAGTAGGGGTGAGTAGTGGCACCGCACTCGCTCGGTTCTAGGGCGCCTTTCCGGCCTCCGGGGCCCCGGGAGGCGAGCGAATCGCTGCTTTCGCCTGCAGAAGCTTCTGACGCCTCTCCCACATCTGCTCGCGGCTCTCTATTCCCTTCGAGGTAGTTTTCCTTCTCATAGCCACCACTTTTTGGTCTCAACCCTGGCGTCCAGGAATGCGGGGTGGGTGCTTAAGGCCTGGCTTTGCTTCTTAGATGCCATAGATGCTGATAATTCTACGTACAGTCACGCAGTCTGGTTCCTGATTCGTGGACAGACTCTCCCAGTGCTGAGCTCGCCCCTTTCCCCTTGCTTTGGCTCTCGCTCTCAGGAGGCTCAGCCTGACCGCGGGCTTCTCAGGAGCCCATTCCCCGGGCTGCTGCCACTCCATGCCTCAAGGCTTGAACAGATAGCTGGAGTGGCCCCTTACTTTTCAGTGTTGTTGCTACTCGTGTGCTGAGAGCTCCCGAAAGCCTTGTGCCTGGCTTCTGACTCCTGACATGTACGTTAGGAAGATAGTACTTATATTAAATAATAAAAACAATAAAACAAACACACACTCCACTAGACTTCTAAAATGCCATCAAACTTGAGAAGTAGGCAGAATGACTGATTGATAATAAGGGAAACTGGTTTTACAAACTACTTTTCATCGAGAATGGCATACTTCTTTTTTATTATAAATATGATGATGAAACCTAAAATATCCCAAATAAAAGCGAGGATGGGTTGTGATATATCTGTTCTTCCTGAGGTAGCCTGCAGTTGAAGATAATTCTGTGAGCAGACAATAAAAGATGGGTTCTTTTCCCTCCCTATTGGTTTTTAAGCCATTTCAGGTTTCTTTTATCTGATAAGACGTGGCGAGAAAGAAGCGTAATAATGGAAAAGCTAAATTTTCCTTTCTTTGTAAACGCTTTTGAGCTAAAGATTTTTTAAAAGGATATATAGATGCCATTTATGATTAAATGTATTGGATGAATCTGTCAAGACTGCAAACTTTGTTAGTTTGGGGTAAAATGCTTTGCTTTGGGAGCTTTCATGTTGTTTGAGGTTCTTTGGGGGTATAGTTTGAATTAAAGCACAATATAATTCTAGTACCCCTGCAAAATAATCTTGGACCTCGGAGAGTATTGTTTGTTTTGTGCGTTAGCAAGCTGACATGCTTCTAGTTGCTAGAGTCCAAAGACAATTTTTTTTTTTGTTTTGTTTTGGAAAAGCTTTTGATGAATTTAAGTCTGAATTATTTGGAATAATAGTGTATCATATGAATACTTGCTCTTCACCTTCACATACTTAGAGAACCTGGCAGTAATTTGAATCCAATCTAGTATTCCATTGAAATGAGTATGGCTATGAAGGTGCCACATACTCTAAAAGCATTTACCTAGGGTGTCATAAACACATTATAAAATAAAATTGATGGCTTATTTTGCAAATGCTATCAAAACACTTGATCAGTGAACTCTTTTTTTTTTTTTAAAGTGACTTTTAACAAGTTTTTATTTTCTAGCTTCTAATGAATGCCTACTACTATACCAGGTATTGTGGAGAATAGAAGAGAAATAGCAGTTTACCAGTTGGGTAAATTGCTTACCCATTAGAAAAAGGAAAATACATATATGAGACATCATGGTCAACAATTGGAACATAGAGTCATGTTGAATAAGGACTAAAAGAGTTACGAGTAAAGGGAGATTACTGTAGGCTGGATTTGTCTGAGAAAGCTTTGTAGAGAAAGTCATACTTGATTTGGCTCTTAATAGAAGTATACGCTTTCTTAGAAGGGGGAAGAGTTCAGCATAGCATGAGCTAAGGCACTTGATTTTCTAATCCTTGTGCATATTTTCTCCTAGATAAACCTAAAGGAGAAGAGGACTGTCAGTGGCAATTAACTTCTTTGTAGTGGGCATATTTTCTATGATAAACTATATACTAAATTAACAAATTAAATATAATTTCACAGATATAAATGCTATAGAAATCAGGCTTTAAAATAATCATCCTATTACCTGAGGCAATTGAGAATGTTTTCTAAGCAGATGTAGGTAGAGTGTTAAGTTCACATGTTTTTGTAACCTGTATATTTTTTTACTGTCCACTAAGAGACGGTTATATTCTGAGTGTTTCATACAACACTGGTCTGATTAGTACAGCCTTAAATTATTAATATGCTCCAAAGACTATTTCTTGATAAATTAAATTAGGGAAATTTTATATGCAGCATTCATTTTGATCCATTAGTATATGGTAACTTAGTTTTTAGTACTATATTTAGTACTGCTATTGCTTTCATTTTCTGAAAACAAAGGGAGGGGTACATCAGAATCCCACAAATTGATGTCTGTCAAAGTTCTAATATCATGTTATTAATAATGTATGTATTAATAATTGACAACTAACATCAATGTTTAAACTGCAATTACAAACCTCTGCAAAGCTTATTTTGGTACATTTCTAATATCCTTCTGCTATATTGAAAATTAGTCAGATGACTAATTGTCTCCTAGGTTTTAGTCAGCCATTGTAAGTTGGCATTTACACATAGAAAAATAACAAAATATGGAGTTATTCCATCCATAGAGAGGTATGTCTCCTAACATAAATTCACATATTAGAATTCCAAATATAAAGAATTCACAGATTTACTCTCAGGAGCAATATACTCAAACTTGAAATTTTTGAGGATTTATACACCTTCTGTACCTTTTATTTGGTATCTTTTGCTGCCAGCAATAGTCTTCTCTGATTAAAGTTGACTTTAATTCACAGTAGCAAATAGTTTCTAGGCTCAACAAATATAATTGTTATTTTGAATATCCTCTACTTAGAATATCAGCTATTAAATAAACAGGTTATTAGAGAACAGAATGGCCTATATGGACACAGTCAGCAAACAGCTATGATTATTGTTGGAAATTAACCAGTTAACAGATAACAAAATGTATTCAGAAGGCATTGGAGTAAATCATTTTTGCTAAGTTAGTATTGTACATTTCTGGTCTTATGACAGTATCAAAGGGATGATCTTTGGAAAGAGGAGGGAAACTGCCAAGAAATTAAAATTACCTTGTATGTCAAATTGTAAGTACTGTGGTGATTTAAGGCAGGTACATACTTTCGTTAAATTGCTAGGGCTCAGTGGTGGCAGCATGTAAAATAGGGTAAAGAACTGTCAGTTTCTGTTAAGTAAAATAGGCTCATTCTCAATATTTTTACCTAATGACTGAGTCTGGAGGTAGCACAGTATTACATTAAGTACCACTGATGCATCCAGAAGTTATAATTTTCCTTAAGTATGTGGTTTTAAAAGAATTATATTCTAAAGTATGATCTTTATTATATCATTGGACTAAAAGTTTTCCCAGCTGAGCACACATCTCTCAATTGTATGATGGAAGTTTGTGAGATAAATGACTTTTTCCCAGCGATTATTTTTAAGAGCAAGTTTTCCTGGAACATAACATTTTTTACTAAGTGAAAGATACCTATAGCCACTTCAATGTAGGAAAAAAAAGTGGAGACTAGAATTCCTTCTTAAAGTGTGCTATCCACAAAGAAAATACAACAAAAACCTTCATATATAAGTTGTAAACTAATATCCGCAGGAACTGTCTCATACACAGTTATCATTCTCTCAATATCATATCTTATGAATTGTTAATCCCCTTTAGACTCTTGGTATCTAAAAGTTCCCCTGTAGTCTGACTCATTCTTCTTTTCCTATTGACAAGTGCACCACTGGGATTTGACAGAAAGATTAACTCTGTTACTGATAGTATTCTACTGTAATAAGTTTTTTGTAACAATTTTTAAAATGCAATAAATATTAACTGAAACCTGAAATTGAATTTTGACACGATTAATAATGTGAAAATGGATATATTTCTAAAATAATATTCACTTAAAGCCATTGTACAGTAAGTTTTAATATCACTATAACCTTTCACTGCCTCAAATTACATAACTCCTCATTATGCTCACTTTTCTGTACCTCACTTCTACTTTTCCTAACTACTGTGGATATTGGTTTGTTCTCACTGTCACTCTTCACCTGCTTCTTTGGCCCTTAAATTAGTTTCACAAAAGATATCTATCTTTTTATAAAGTTATTTAGGAAAGATTTTCTGTGATTGTCTAAAAAGCCAAACCCAGACTGGATAAACTGCATTTAAAACTGGGTGATTTGACTGGAAGTGGTATTGAGAGGAAGAATTGCCCAGGTTCGTTTAAAATACTGTGACTAAATCAGGCAATTTTTGAATCACTAGGTTTTTATTTCAAAAATAATTTATTTTCTTTACCCTAGGAAGTAAAAAGTCAGAAGAGATTGGGTCCTTCTGGAATAAAAGTAGGGATCCTTTCATTTGGATTGTTTCAGATTTCCTCATTGCGTTTTTACCATCTAAACTTTACGTAGTTATACTTAGGAACTTTTTCATTTTAGAATAAAGAAGAATATCTTCTCTATTCTTCCAGACTGTCTTATTACTACTGCTTTGTATTTATGTAGCATCTTTTATCAGATGAATTCAAATAGTTATTTTTTATTATGTGACATTTCTTACCATCTTTTTGGGATTAATTTTATTTTTCTTTCAAATTGAATACTAGTTGACATATTGGGGTGTGACCTAAGTAATAAGTTTGATTCCACAGGTCGTATATAAGCCAGTCTCATTACTTTTAAGTTGCTTCTTGTCCTTTTCAGGGCTGGGTGTATATTATATACTAATATATGTAATGGTTCTTGCTGAGTTTAATCTTTAAACGTGCACATAGATCCTTATATTCTATTTCTCTTCCTGCATACTTTTAGGACTATCATTATTAACTTTTTCTTTTTTTTGCTTATTATCAATAGATTTAATCTTGGATTATGTAGTTGTTGCTGCCAAATTGGTTCAGATACCTGTGAGTCTGTAGAAACAAGGAAAAAAGATAGGGGTATGAGAAAAATGAGTCTTAGATTTTATATGTTTCAAATTTTTCTTAATTTGCAATAATTTAGGGAGAACAAGTCTAAAATGGGCGAAGTTTTGAATTTTAGAATTTTTTTATGAACTGTAGTTTTTATGGTTTTCTTGTACATATATTAACCAGGATTAGATCAAGATCCCTTAGGGATCTTGATTTAATAAATATATGAGAGTGATTTATAGTTAGTGTATCGTTAGTGTATCAATGGATTACATGTAAAGAGATATTTCTAAAGTACTTAAAGGTGCTTGGAAGCATTGTTTAGTTTTTTTGTTTTGTTTTGGGAGGGGGAAGTTGAGACAGGGTGTCACTCTGTTCCCCAGGCTGGAGTGCAGTGCCATGATTTCGGCTCATGGCAACTTCCGCCTCCCTGGCTCAAGAGATCCTCCCACCTCAGCCTCCTGAGCAGCTGGAATTACAGGTGTGTGCCACCACGCCCGGCTAGTTTTTCTATTTTCAGTAGAGACCGGGTTTCACTATGTTGCCTAGACCGATTTTGAACTCCTGAGCTCAAGTGATCCACCCACCTCGGCCTCCAAAAGTGCTGGGATTACAGACGTGAGCCATCGTGCCTGGCCACATTTGTTCTTTTAAGTAGTTTTAATATCCTTTCTACTATCTTGTTTTTAAATTTGTTTAGTAAATTCTTTATGCAAAAGTAACCCTAAAGTCACTTTAATTTCAGCTCCTTTCTGAATTATTACAAATTCTGAATCAGTGGGGTCCAGATTACAGTACAACAAAATTTCATTATTTCAGGCCCCACTAACCAAAAACTTGTTATAGGCTAGATATATATATAGTAGTCATGCTAAAAATGAATTACACTCTACAGGAGAAGCAGCCAGAGTCCTACAAGAGGTTAGGCAGTATTGGAGCTTCTTTACTGGGTATCTGCATATGATACTGAATTAAAATAAGTTACAAGAATGGAGGAACATCTAAGTTTTGTGTATTTAAAAAATCTTCTAAGTGCTGTATTGCTAATCAGAGCCATTAATTGTATTGGGCTGTTTACAAGAAAAGGGATTTGAACATCACTTAGTGTAAGCAAAATTGAGGCAGGCTGTGGTAAACTGCTTTCAGATGTTTTAAAAACTGTAGTACCAATATTATCTGCATGTAAATTCTGTGCACTTACAAACTCTTCCTATGAATTCATCAGAGTAAGAAAGTAAAGTGTGCATTAAAAGTTACACTTAGTAGTCTTTGTTGATGGTGTTGCTGCAGCTCTTAAAGTAGTAAAACTTCAGGATCTTCTTCTTCCCTATTTCTGAAATAATAATCATATAATGAGTGCATGCATATTGGTACTGGTTTGTTCTATTTATGTTATGATGCAAGAAGCACTAAGATCCAGCATTTCTGATGTTCTGAGATGAAATTCTTCTGACAATAAACTGGAACTTCGGGTCTGGCTAACTTGTTAAAGTTACAAGGTTAACTTGTTAAAGACTTGAACTATGAATGTCTTCTTTTGAGAAATGGCTGTTCATATCCTTTGCCCACTTTTTGATGGGGTTGTTTGTTTTTTTCTTGTAAATTTGTTTGAGTTCTTTGTAGGTTTTGGATATTAGCCCTTTGTCAGCTGAGTAGATTGCAAAAATTTTCTCCCATTCTGTAGGTTGCCTGTTCACTGGGATGGTAGTTTCTTTTGCTGTGCAGAAGCTCTTTAGTTTAATTAGATCTACACAGACACATGAAAAAATGCTCATCATCACTGGCCATCAGAGAAATGCAAATCAAAACCACAATGAGATACCATCTCACACCAGTTAGAATGGCGATCATTAAAAAGTCAGGAAACAACAGGTGCTGGAGAGGATGTGGAGAAATAGGAACACTTTTACACTGTTGGTGGGATTGTAAACTAGTTCAACCATTATGGAAAACAGTATGGCGATTCCTCAAGGATCTAGAACTAGATGTACCATACGACCCAGCCATCCCATTACTGGGTATATACCCAAAGGATTATAAATTATGCTGCTATAAAGACACATGGACACATATGTTTATTGCAGCACTATTCACAATAGCAAAGACTTGGAATCAACCCAAATGTCCATCAGTGACAGATTGGATTAAGAAAATGTGGCACATATACACCATGGAATACTATGCAGCCATCAAAAAGGATGAGTTTGCGTCCTTTGTAGGGACATGGATGCAGCTGGAAACCATCATTCTTAGCAAACTATCACAAGAACAGAAAACCAAACACCGCATGTTCTCACTCATAGGTGGGAACTGAACAATGAGATCACTTGGACTCAGGAAGGGGAACATCACACACCGGGGCCTATCACGGGGAGGGGGGAGGGGGGAGGGATTGCATTGGGAGTTATACCTGATGTAAATGACGAGTTGATGGGTGCAGCACACCAACATGGCACAAGTATACATATGTAACAAACCTGCACGTTATGCACATGTACCCTACAACTTAAAGTATAATAATAATAAATAAATTAAAAAAAAAAGAGTTGAGTGAGACAAAAAAAAAAAAAAAAAAAAAAAGAAGACTTGAACTAGGGTGAAGCAGTCCATAGAGCACAACTACACCTAATACTAGAGTTGCTAGAGGCATGTTATTTACTATTTATGCTCTTTTTTTTTTCATCGATAAACCATTTTTTTTTCTTTTTTATTATACTTTAAGTTCTAGGGTACATGTGCACAATGTGCAGGTTTGTTACATATGTATACTTGTGCCATGTTGGTGTGCTGCGCCCATCAACTCGTCAACACCCATCAACTCGTCATTTACATCAGGTATAACTCCCAATGCCATCCCTCCCCCATCCTCCTTCCCCATAATAGGCCCCAGTGTGTGATGTTCCCCTTCCCAAGTCCAAGTAATCTCATTGTTCAATTCCCACCTATGAGTGAGAACATGCAGTGTTTGGTTTTCTGTTCTTGCGATAGTTTGCTGAGAATGATGGTTTCCAGCTGCATCCATGTCCCTACAAGGACACGAACTCATCCTTTTATGCCTACATAGTATTCCATGGTGTATATGTGCCACATTTTCTTAATCCAATCTGTCACTGATGGACATTTGGGTTGATTCCAAGTCTTTGCTATTGTGAATAGTGCCGCAATAAACATACGTGTGCATGTGTCTTTATAGCAGCATGATTTATAATCCTTTGGGTATATCCCCAATAATGGGATGCCTGGGTCATATGGTATTTCTAGTTCTAGATCCTTGAGGAATTGCCATACTGTTTTCCACCATGGTTGAACCAGTTTACAGTCCCACCAACAGTGTAAGAGTGTTCCTATTTCTCCACATCCTCTCCAGCACCAGTTGTTTCCTGACTTTTTAATGATTGCCATTCTGACTGGTGTGAGATGGTATCTCATTGTGGTTTTGATTTGCATTTCTCTGATGGCCAGTGATGACGAGCATTTTTTCATGTGCCTGTTGGCTGTATGCATGTCTTCTTTTGAGAAGTGTCTATTCATATCCTTTGCCCACTTTTTGATGGGGTGGTTTTTTTCTCGTAAATTTGTTTGAGTTCTTTGTAGGTTCTGGATATTAGCCCTTTGTCAGATGAGTAGATTGCAAAAATTTTCTCCCATTCTGTAGGTTGCCTGTTCACTCTGATGGTAGTTTCTTTTGCTGTGCAGAAGCTCTTTAGTTTAATGAGATCCCATTTGTCAATTTTGGCTTTTGTTGCCATTGCTTTTGATGTTTTAGACATGAAGTCCTTGCCCATGCCTATGTCCTGAATGGTATTACCTAGGTTTTCTTCTAGGGTTTTTATGGTTTTAGGTCTAACATTTAAGTCTCCAATCCATCTTGAATTAATTTTCATATAAGGAGTAAGGAAAGGACCCAGTTTCAGCTTTCTACTTATGGCTAGCCAATTTTCCCAGCACCATTTATTAAATGGGGAATCCTTTCCCCATTTTTTGTTTTTCTCAGGTTTGTCAAAGATCAGATGACTGTAGATGTGTGGTATTATTTCTGAGGACTCTGTTCTGTTCCATTGGTCTATATCTCTGTTTTGGTACCAGTACCATGCTGTTTTGGTTACTGTAGCCTTGTAGTATAGTTTGAAGTCAGGTAGCGTGATGCCTTCAGCTTTATTCTTTTGGCTTAGGATTGTCTTGGCAATGCGTGCTCTTTTTTAGTTCCATATGAACTTTAAAGCAGTTTTTTCCAATTCTGTGAAGAAAGTCATTGGTAGCTTGATGGGAATGGCATTGAATCTATAAATTACCTTGGGCAGTATGGCCATTTTCATGATATTGATTCTTCCTATCCATGAGCATAGAATGTTCTTCCATTTGTTTGTGTCCTCTTTTATTCCATTGAGCAGTGGTTTGTAGTTCTCCTTGAAGAGGTCCTTTAGATCCCTTGTAAGTTGGATTCCCAGGTATTTTATTCTCTTTGAAGCAATTGTGAATGGAAGTTCATTCATGATTTGGCTCTCTGTTTGTCTGTTACTGGTATATAAGAATGCTTGTGATTTTTGCACATCCATTTTGTATCCTGAGACTTTGCTGAAGTTGCTTATCAGCGTCAGGAGATTTTGGGTTGAGACGATGGGGTTTTCTAAATTATACAATCATGTCATCTGCAAACAGAGACAATTTGACTTCTTCTTTTCCTAAATGAATACACTTTATTTCTTTCTCTTGTCTGATTGCCCTGGCCAGTGCTTCCAACACTATGTTGAATAGGAGTGGTGAGAGTTTTCGGCATGAAGGGCTGTTGAATTTGTCAAAGGCATTTTCTGCATCTATTGAGATAATCATGTGGTTTTTGTCTTTGGTTCTGTTTATATGCTGGATTACGTTTATTGATTTGCATATGTTGAACCAGCCTTGCATCCCAGGGATGAAGCCCACTTGATCATGGTGGATAAGCTTTTTGTTGCGCTGCTGGATTCAGTTTGCCAGTATTTTATTGAACATTTTTACATGGATGTTCATCAGGGATATTGATCTAAAATTCTCTTTTCTTGTGGTGTGTCTGCCAGGCTTTGGTATCAGGATGATGTTGGCCTCATAAAATGAGTTAGGGAGGATTCCCTCTTTTTCTATTGATTGGAATAGTTTCAGAAGGAATGGTACCAGCTCCTTCTTGTACCTCCAGTAGAATTTGGCTGTGAATCCGTCTGGTCCTGGACTTTTTTTGGTTGGTAGGCTATTAATTATTGCCTCAATTTCAGAGCCTGCTATTGGTCTATTCGGGGATTCAACTTCTTCCTGGTTTAGTCTTGGGAGAGTGTAAGTGTCTAGGAAATTATCCATTTCTTCTAGGTTTTCTAGTTTTTTTGCTTAGAGGTGTTTATAGTATTCTCTGATGGTAGTTTGTATTTCTGTGGGGTCGGTGGTGATATCCCCTTTAGCATTTTTTATTGCGTCTATTTGATTCGTCTCTCTTTTCTTCTTTTTTTAAATTTTATTTATTTATTTATTTTCTCTTCTTTTTATTTATTTATTTATTATTATTATTATACTTTAAGTTCTAGGGTACATGTGCATAATATGCAGGTTTGTTACATATGTATACTTGTGCCATGTTTGTGTGCTGCACCCCTCAACTCGTCAGCACCCATCAACTCGTCATTTACATCAGGTATAACTCCCAATGCAATCCCTCCCCCCTCCCCCCTCCCCATGATAGGCCCCGGTGTGTGATGTTCCCCTTCCCGAGTCCAAGTGATCTCATTGTTCAGTTCCCACCTATGAGTGAGAACATGCGGTTTTTGGTTTTCTGTTCTTGTGATAGTTTGCTAAGAATGATGGTTTACAGCTGTATCCATGTCCCTACAAAGGACATAAACTCATCCTTTTTTATGGCTGCATAGTATTCCATGGTGTATATATGCCACATTTTCTTAATCCAATCTGTCACTGATGGACATTTGGGTTGATTCCAACTCTTTGCTATTGTGAATAGTGCCGCAATAAACGTACGTGTGCATGTGTCTTTATAGCAGCATGATTTATAGTCCTTTGGGTATATACCCAGTAATGGGATGGCTGGGTCATATGGTGCATCTATTAGTCTTGCTAGCAGTCTATCAATTTTGTTGATCATTTCAAAAAACCAGCTCCTGGATTCATTGATTTTTTGAGGGTTTTTTGTGTCTCTATCTCCTTCAGTTCTGCTCTGATCTTAGTTATTTCTTGCCTTCTGCTAGCTTTTGAATGTGTTTGTTCTTGCTTCTCTAGTTCTTTTAATTGTGATGTTAGGATGTCAATTTTAGATCTTTCCTGCTTTCTTTTGTGGGCATTTAGTGCTATAAATTTCCCTCTACACACTGCTTTAAATGTGTCTGAGAGATTCTGGAACGTTGTATCTTTTTTCTCATTGGTTTCTAAGAGCATCTTTATTTCTACCTTCTTTTCGTTATGTACCCAGTAGTCATTCAGGAGTAGTTTTTTCAGTTTCCATGTAGTTGAGCAGTTTTGATTGATTTTCTTAGTCCTGAGTTCTAGTTTGATTGCACTGTGGTCTGAGAGACAGTTTATTATAATTTCTGCTCTTGTACATTTGCTGAGGAGTGCTTTACTTCCAACTGTGTCGTCAATTTTGGAATGAGTGCGATGTGGTGTTGAGAAGAATGTATATTCTGTTGATTTGGGGTGGAGAGTTCTGTAGATGTCTATTAGGTCTGCTTGCTGCAGAGATGAGTTCAATTCCTGGATATCCTTGTTAACTTTCTGTCTCGTTGATCTGTCCTATGTTGACAGTCGGGTGTTGAAGTCTCCCATTATTATTGTATGGGAGTCTAAGTCTCTTTGTAGGTCTGTAAGGACTTGCTTTATGAATCTGGGTGCTCCTGTATTGGGTACATATATATTTAGGATAGTTAGCTCTTTCTGTTGAATTGATCCCTTTACCATTATGTAATGGGCTTCTTTGTCTCTTTTGATCTTTGATGATTTAAAGTCTGTTTTATCAGAGACTAGGATTGCAACCCCTGCTTTTTATTTATTTTCCATTTGCTTGGTAGATCTTCCTCCATCCCTTTATTTTGAGCCTATGTGTGTCTCTGCATCTGAGATGGGTCTCCTGAATACAGCAAACTGATGGGTCTTGACTCTTTATCCGATTTGCCAGTCTGTGTACATAATAAATGTGTACCTCAAACTAGCTTAAAGTAAAGAAGCATTTATGTTAAGTATAAGAGGAAAAAGAAAGAGCAGAAAGTGTAGTCTAGGTACATGAGAGACTCCAACTAAGTTGAGGAGCTGTCCATAGCTAATGGAATTTTCCTCCCTCTTTCTCTTCTCCTTCACCACCCCTGGGGCTGTAGGGTCATCTGTTTATCTCTGTTTCTTTCAGTGTATGTACTTCATTATTCTCACTTCCTCAGCACACAGCCAAACCTGGTTTATTCAAGAGATCCCAAGTTTACATATTCTGAATTCAGGCAATCAGAAGAGACTCAGTATCTTCGAATTCCAATTCCCAATTCTGATTGACACAGGTTGGGCTATATGTCCAGCCAGGATCTGATTATCCATGGCTAGAGGGGCAAGATCATGTCATATAAATATGGTTATAAATATGGTTATTAAGCCCCAACCCTAAGTGAAGGGACATACAATTCCCAGAGAAGGGAAGATTGTGGGCTAAACAGAATCTCAGGTAGTGTCTACCACGAAGTTTAAACTGTGGTGCATGGAATAAACTATATGAAGACACATGTATGTTTCTTAAAAAAAAGCAAAATAGAGCACATTTGCCATATGTTTTTCTTCATTCATAGAACAATAATGAACATTAGAGATCATATTATGTACCCTCCTCATTTTAAGGAGAAGCAAATTGAGGCCTAGAGATAATTAATAAAAATATAAAAACTTATCTAAGCTTTTATATATAAATTTATATATATATAATTATATACATTAACACAAAATATTAATAGAAAACTGTGAGTATAATCTGAACCTTGTGGTTTCTAGTTTTTCCTAGATACTGGCATCTCATTAACCAGAGTATCTGATAAAATGTTAACACACTTTAAAGAAGTCTCATAAAATATGCAGCAATGTTTGATAGATATTTTTGTCTAAGCAAAGTAAATAAAGAGGTGAAGCAAAACCATTTCCCCATATCAATACGGTGAAACCGAAATAATATCAGAAGCCCATACATAATATCTGATTTTTCAAAAATAAAATCTTAAAAGATATATAAAAACAAAAGATTTGAATAACAAATAATTAATTTGATTATATAATATGAATTTGCTACACTTAAAGAAGCAATGATATAAATATGATATCTTGGCTACTGGGAAACCTAGATTGTAATCAAATCAGTTTTTCCCTTTTGATCTATATATTCATTCAACATTTATTGAGTGTTGCTACATGCACAGCCCTGTTTTAGGCACTAGGGAAACAGTGGTAAACAGAACAAAGTCCCTACATTCATGAGGTTTGCAATTTAGAGGATGATACATACAGTGAATAAACAAATAATACCTAATATATAACAGCAGATAATGATAAGAGCTATAAGGCTGATAAAACAAGATAAGGAAATAACGAGCAATAGATGATGCTATTCTAGATACAGTGGTCAAGAAAGGGTATCTGATGAGGTGACATTAAGCAAAGACCTGAATGAAGCAAGGGCGTAGGACATGTGAATATCTGGAAGAAGAACATTTCAGACAGAAAGAATAGAATATGCAAAAGCCCTGAGGTGGGAGCCTGCTTGGTATGTTCAATGAATAGCAAGGAGGCTAATGTATCCAGAATGTAGAGAGTGTGTGAGACAGTGGGATAAAATAAGGCCAGAGATGTATTCAGAGGCCAAAACATATAGACTTTTGTAGGATAAAATAGGAATTTGGGATTTTATTCCATGTGATGGGAAGGCATTGAAAAATCGAGAGAGGGTGATTTGATTTGATTTATATGTAAAGAGAGAATATTAACTTGATTCGATTTACATGTAAAGAAAATATTCTGGCTTCCACATGGAAAGAGCAAGAGAATAAGCAGGGAGACCAATTAAAGAGGATGTTACAGTAACCCAGGTGAGAGAAAATGGTTGGATTAGGGTAGTAGTAGTGGGAAAGTGAAAATTAGTCAGATTATGAAGATACACACACACACACAAATATGTACAGTCACAGCTCACAGATATTGCAGGTTCAGTTTCAGACGACCACAATAAAGTGAATATCACAATAAAGCGAGTCATGCACATTTTCGGTTTCCTAGTACATATAAAAGTTATATTTATGGCCAGGAGTGGTAGCTCACACCTGTAATTCCAGCACTTTGGGACGCTGAGGTGGGAGGATTGCTTGAGCTCAGGAGTTTGATACCAGGGTGGGCATCATAGCAAGACCTCATCCCTACTTAAAAGTTATGTTTATACTATACAACAGTCTCTTAAGTATGCAATAGCACTATGTCTAAAAAGTCTTAATTATTTTAATTAAGAAATACTTTCTTACTAAATAAAATGCCAAGAATCACTTGAGCTGTCGGTGAGTTGTAATCCTTTTGCTGGTGGAGGATTTTTCCTTGTTGTAGGTAGCTGCTGACTGATCAGGGTGGTGGTTCCTGAAGGTGGGAGTGACTACATCATTTTATTAAAATAAGACAAAAAAGGAAGTTTGTTGCATCAATAGACTTTGTTTCACAAGAGGTTTATCTGTAGCATCTGATGCTGCTTGACAACATTTTACTCACTGTAGAACTTCTTTCAAAATTAGAGTCAGTCCTATCAAATCCTACTGCTACTTTATCAACCAAGTTGATGTAATATTCTTAATTCTTTGTAGTTGCTTCCATAGTGTTCCTAGCATTTTCTCCAGCAGTAGATTCCATCTCAAGGAACCACTTTTTTTCCTCATTCATAAGAAGCAACTCCTCATCCATTATCGTTTTATCATGAGATTGAAGCAATTCAATTACACCTTTTGTCTCCCCTTCTAATTCTAGTTCTTTTGCTATTTCTACCAAATCTAGTTACTTATTCTGGTGTAGTCTTGCACCTGTCAAAATAATCCATGGGGATTGGAATCCACTTCTTTCAAATTCCTGTTAATGTTGATATTTTGAACTCCTTCCATGAAGCAAAATGTTCTTAATGGCATCTAGAATGATAGATTGTTTCCAGGTTTTCAAGACCCAGCAGAGGAATCAGTATCTCTGGCAGCTGTAGATTTATGAAATGTATTTCTTAAATAGTAAAACTTGAAAATCCAAATTACTCCTTGATTCATGGACTGCAGAAGGGATGTTATGTTATCAAGCATGAAAACAACATTAATCTCTTTGTACACATCGATCAGAGCTCTTGGGTGACTAGGTATATTTTCAGTGAGCAGCAATATGTTGAGAGAAATATTTTCTCTGGAACAGTAGGTCTCAACAGTGGGCTTAAAATATTCAGTAAACCATGCTATAAACAGATGTGCTGTCATCCAGGCTTTATTGTTCCATTTATAAAGCACAGGCAGAGTAGATTTAACATAATTATTATGGGCCCTAGGATTTTTGGAATGACAAATGAGCATTAGCTTCAATTTAAAATCAACATCTACGTTAGGCTGTAACAGGAGATAAAGTCTGTCCTTTGAAGCTTTGAAGCCAGACATTGACTTCTCTCTAACTGTGAAAGTCCTAGATGGCATCTTCTTCCGATAGAAGGCTGTTTTATCTACGTTGTAAGTCTATTGTTTAATGTAGCTACTTTCATCCATTATCTTAATTAGATCTTCTGGATAACTTGCTGCAGCTTCTTCAGCACCACTTGATGCCTCACCTTGCACTTTTATGTTATGGATACAGCTTCTTGCCTCAAACCTCATGAATCAACTTCTGCTAGCTTCCAACTTTTTTTCTACAGCTTCTTCGCCTGCCTCAGGCTTCATAGAATTAAAGAGAGTTAGGGCCTTCCTCTGTGTTAAGCTTTGGTTCAAGGAAATGTGGATGGTTTGGTTTTTCATCCAGACCACTAAAACTGTCTTCTTAACAGCCATAGGTTGTTTTGCTTTTTTATTATTCATGTGTTCAGTGGAGTAGCACTTTTAATTTCCTTTAATAACTTTTCCTTTACATTCACAGTTTGGCTAGCTGTTTGGCACAAGAGACCTAGTTTTTGGCCTATCTTGGCTTTTGATATGCCTTCTTCACTAAGCGTAATCATTTCTGGCCTTTGATTTAAAGTGAGGGATGTGCTATTCTTCCTTTCACCTGAACACTTAAAAGGTCATTGTAGGGTTATTAATTATCGTAATGTCAATATTGTTATGTCTCACAGAATAGGGATGCCCGAGGGGAGGGAGAGAGATGGGGGAATGGCCAATCAGTTTAGCAGTCAGAACATGCACACATTTATTGATTATGTTTGCCATCTTATATGGGCACTGTTTGTGGTGCCCCCAAACAATTACAATAGTAACATCAGAGATCACTGATCACAGATCACCATAACAGATAAAATTATAATGGAAAAGTTTGAAATATTGTGAGAGTTAACAAAATGTAAGAGAGACATGAAGTGAGCACATGCTTCTGTAAAAATTGTGCCAATAGATTTGCTCAATGCAGGGTTGCCACAAAACTTCAGTTTGAAAACAAAAAACAAAAAACACAGTATCTGCAAATTGTAATAGAATGAGGTACCCCTGCATATTATTTTTGAAATGAAGATTCATAGAAAGTTGCAATAAATGTATAGGAGATCCTGTTCATAGCTCACCTAAACCACTTCAATGTCATGTTGCATAACTACAGTATGATACAGAAACCAGGAAACTAATGTTTATCTTATTCAGTTTTCCTTACTTTTGTAAGCACTCTGTATGTGTGTGTGTGTGTGTGTGTGTGTGTGTATAGCTCTACTCATCTTCTCACATGTGTAGTTTCTAACAATCATCACCACTCCAAAGGCTCTTTCAGGATAACACTTTATAAAGACACACTCATCTCCTTTTCCTCCTTCTCATACATCTGATCTCTAATTTGTTCTGTCTCTGTAATTCTGCTCTTTCATGAATATTATATAATGTCCCTCTTTCTCCCTAGTAATTTAAAGTCTTCTTTATCTTACGTTAGTATATGTACTGGTGTTTTAAAAAATTCATATTTCAATGATATATCTTTTTCCATCCATTTACTTTCAACCTACCCATTTTGTTATATTTGAAGTGAATTTCTTGTAGACTGCATATAGCTGGGCTAAGCTTTTTTTTAAAAAAAGACTACTCTGCCAGTGTCTATCTTTTAATTGGTATATTTAGACTAGTTTATATTAAAATAATTACTCATATGTTAGGGCTAAGTCTTTAATTTTTAAAATTCTGGTAAAAAATAACATGATATCTACCCTCTTAAGAAAATTTTGAGTGTACAGCACAGTATTATAAATTATATGTACATTAATGTCCAGAAGATATCTAAAACTTTGTATCTTGCATTATTAAAACTCTATACTCATTGAACAGCATCTCTGCTTTTCCCCTTTTCCCTGGGTTCTATCAGTTTGATTACTTTTGTATACCTCCTGCAACTGAAATAATGTAGTATTTGTCCTTCTGTGACTAGTTTATTTCACTTAGCATAAAGTCCTCAGTGTTCTTTCATGTTGTATACCTGGATTGTACGACTGGATGTGACAGGATCTTCTTCTTTTTAAAAGCTGAATAATATTCTATTATGCACATATGCCACATTTTCTATATCTATTCATCCACCGATGGACATTTAGGTTGTTTACATGTCCTGGCTATTGTAAATAATGCTACAATGAAGATAGGTGTGCAAATATCTCTTCTAGATACTGTTTTCAATTCTTTTGGATAAATACGCAGTGGTGGGGTTGCAGGATCATATGGTAGTTATATTTTTAATTTTTCGAGGAACCTCCATACTATTTTCCAAAGTGGCTACACCGTTATATAGTCCCAACAATAGTGCACAAAAGTTCCATTTTCCAATAACACTTGTTATTTTGTTTTTAAAGTAAATGTTATTATACATAAGTGAGGGGTGTATGTGTGTGTGTGTGTGTGTGTGTGTATATATATATATATATAAAATGTTGTTATGAGATACACATATATAGTAAAAATATTGCTATAGTGAAACAAATCAACATATTGGGTCATCTCATATAGTTACCTGTTTTCCCTCCTGTGGCAAGAGCAGCTATAATCTGTCATTTGGCAAAAATCATGAATACAGTGCACTACCGTTAGCTATAGATGTCATCTTTGTAAGACCTAATGTACGACACTAGTTATTTTCTGGTTTTTGTTTTGCTTTGTTTTAATCATGGCCATTTATTAGGCATGAGGTGATTACTCATTTTGGTTTTGATTTGCATTTCCTTGATGATTAGTGATGTTGAGCATCTTTTCATATACTTGTTAGCCATTTGTATGTCTTCTTTGGAGAAATATCAAGTCCTTTGCTCATATTATAATCAGTTCTTTTTTTCTATTGAGTTGTACGAGTTCCCTTTACAGTTTGGATATTAACTCCTTATCAGTTGTGTAGGTTTTCAAATATTTTCTCTCATTCAGTGGGTTTCCTTTAACTCTATTGATGTGTTCCTTTGCTGTGCAGAAGGTTTTTAGTTTGATTTGGTCTCACTTGTCTATTTTTCCTCTTGTTGCCTGTGCTTTTGGTGTCTTATCCAAAAAATCATTCCCAAGACTGATGTTATGAAGCAATTTCCTTATGTTTTCTTCTAGGAGTTTTATAGTTTCAGGTATTACAGTTAAGTCTTTAATCCGTATTGAGTTGATTTTTGTATATTGTATAAGATAAGGGTTCAGTTTCATTCTTTTGCATGTAGATATCCAGTTTTTCCGCCACCATCTGTTAAAGAGACTATCATTTTCCTATTATGTAGTCTTGGCACCATTGTTGAATATCATTTGACTGCATGTGTGTGCGTTTGTTTTCGGGTTCACTATTCGAAATTGGTCTATATGTTTGCCTTTATGTCAGTTTCATACTGGTTGTTTTTTTAATTTTTCAACAGAAATTTACTTATTATACAGCAAATAAAAACTTAAAGTGCATGATGGTTTACTGATTTCGTACAGAGTTTAAGGTGGAGAATTAAAATGTAATTAGACAAAGCACTGATAACATCAAACAATTGGAGGAAACATTAAGATTTTTAATAAATGTTGAGATATATCCTATTGGAAAAATATTTCTGGAATTATAGCAAAAGTCACTATAGAATATGACACAATATAAAAATACTATGAACTAAACACTGCTTAGTTGTAGACAACCAAGTACAAATTTTAAAGTAGGCATTAATGAAAAAAATCATTAGTCACATATTATGTTTGCCCAGTGATATCATTTAATATTTCTTTATTTTATTTTTTATTATTATTATTATACTTTAAGATCTAGGATACATGTGCATAACGTGCAGGTTTGTTACATATGTATACTTGTGCCATGTTGGTGTACTGCACCCTGTAGCTTTGTAATATGTTTTAAAATCTTGGAGTGTGATGTCTCCAGCTTTGTTGGTCTTTCTCAATATTGTTTTGGCTATTGGGAGTCTTTTGTGGATCTATGTGAATTTTAGGATTGTTTTCTATTTTTGTAAAAAATGCCATTGGGATTTTGATGGGGATCGCATTGAATCTGTAGATCACTTTGGATAGTATGGACATTTTAACATTATTAAAGTCTTCCAATCCATTAATACAGATGTATTCAACTTATTTGTGTCTTCTTTAGTTTCTTCCAACAATGTTTTGTAGTTTTGTAGATGTAAACTTCGGTTGTTAATTGAGATCTTTCTTTCTTTCTTTCTTTCTTTCTTTCTTTCTTTCTTTCTTTCTTTCTTTCTTTCTTTCTTCTTTCTTTTTAACGTAGATTTTTATCTCTATTAAATTCCTTTAGTACTGCTTTTGCTGCATCTCATAAGTTTTGGTATGCTGTGTTTTCATTTTTGTTTGTTTGAAGATATTTTGAAATTTTTATTAAGATTTCCTGTTTGATCTATTGGTTATTCAAAAATGTGTTTCTTAATGTACATATTTTGAATTTTCCAACTTTCTTTAAGCTGTTATAAAAGTCCTTTGTCACCTTGGTTAAGTTTATTTCTAAGTATTTTATTCTTTTGATGCCATGGAAAATACAATTGTTTTCCTAATTTTTTTGGATTGCTCATTGCTAGTCAATGGAAGTGCAACTGCTTTTTATTTGTCGATTTTGTAATTCTTCAACTTTATTGAATTTGTTTATTAATTCTAACAGGTATTTTTGTGGAGTCTTTAGGATTTTTTTATATATGAGATCACTTCATCTGCTAAAAGAGATAATTTTTCTACTTTCTTTCCTATTGGATGTTTTCATTTATTTTTCTTAGCTGATTGCTCTGGAGAGGATTTCCAATGCTTTGTTGAATAGAAGTGGTGACAACAGGCATCCTTGCCTTGTTCCTGATCTTAAAGGGAAAGCTTTCAGTTTTTTATCATGAAGTATGATATTAGGTGCAGACTTTTCATATATGATTTTGTTGACCATATATGGTTTTGTCGAAAATTGTTGAGGCAATTTTCTTTTGTTCTTAGTTTGTTTAGAGTTTGTCATAAAAGAGTGTTGAATTTTGTCAAACAATATTTCTGTGTCTATTGAGATGACCATGGAATTTGTATTCTTCACTTTCTTAATGTAATGTATCATTTTAAGTGATTTTTTATATGATTAGCCATCTTGGATTCACAAGGATAAATCTCACTTGGCCATGATTTAATAATCTTTTTAATATGCTGTTGGATTTGACTTGCTAGTATTTTGTTGAAGATTTGTGTATCTATGCTTATCAAATATATTGGCTTACTGATTTATTTTCTTGTTGTGTCTTTGTCTGGATTTGTTAATAGGGTAATGCTGTCTTCATAAAAGAGTTTAGAAGTATGCCTTCCCCTTCAATTTTTTTGGAAGATTTTAAGAAGGATTGTCTGTGGGAGGTGGGGTTATTAACTGATTTAATCTTCTTTACTAGTTACAAGTATGTTCAGATTTTCTTTTTCTTCATGATTCAGCATTGGTAGGTTATAGATTTCTAGGAATTTATGCCTTTTTTCCAGGTTATTCAATTTGTGGACAAATTGGTCATATTGGTTTATTTTAATCTTGTTAATTTCTGTGGCATCAGTTTTTATGTTTCCTCTTTCATTTCTGATTGTTTTGAGTCTTCTCTTTTTTCTTAGTCTAGCTAAAGATTTGTCAATATTTTTTATCTTTAAAAAAAGCAGCTTTTAATTTTATTGATCTTTTCTATATTTTTTTCTCTATCTCTGCTCTGGTTTTCATCATTCCTTTCCTTCTGCTCACTTTAGTCTTAGTTTGCTCTTCTTTTTCTAGTGCCTTCAGATGTAAAGTTAAGTTGTTAATTGAGATCTTTCTTTCTTTTTTAGGTGGAAGAAATATGGATATGCTGTATTCTGTTTGAAAGGATTCATCATGAACCAGAAAAAATCAATGAAAGGGGACATTTCACCTAGATTAAATTTTGCAATTTTTAAAAAGCATATGAGCAAAGAAACTATCCTTCAAACATCCAAATAAGGAAGAATAGATTACCTAACAATAGGAACAAATTAAAAATAATTGATTCAGCCTAAGGCTTTTTTTTTTTTCCCAGCAAAGAAGTAGTTTAATAATTGCAGGGCCAGCCAAGTAGGGAGAAAGGGAAAAAATTTCTCAAACCCATCTCTCTGAGAATTTGGAGGCTAGAGTTTTTGAGGACACTTTGGCAGGCAGGGGATAGGAAACTTTTTAAAAAATGATTGATTGGGGATGAAATCACAGGGGTGCCTGAAACTGTCTTGGCTTAGCTGAGTCAGTTCCTGGGAGGGGGGTGTCTTAGGACCAGGTGGCATCTCTTGGTCGGCTCTTGGTCTGCTGCTGAATCTGAAAAATATGTCAAAGACCAGTTTTTTAAGTTTCATAATAGTGATGTTATCTATAGGAGTAGTTGGAGAAGTGTAAAACTTGTGACCCCAGTTATATGACTCGGCAGCTGTAAGCAAATTATAGAAAAACACATAAAGCAATGGCAGGTAATTGTTTAACTATGTCTACCGTTTAACAAAATTCAAGGCCCCACCATAATTCTTTTTCTAATTATTATTATTTTTAAAAATGTTTGTGGATACATAGTAGATATTTATATATTTGGGGTACATGATATGTTTTGATACAGACATCCAATGTGAAAAAGCACATCATGGAGAATAGGGTATATATCCACTCAATAATTTATTCTTTGAGTTATAAGCAATACAATTCCACTCTTTAAGCTATTTTAAAATGTACAATTAAGTTATTGATTATAGTCACCCTATTGTGCTATCAAATAGTAGGTCTTCCTTGTTCTTTTTATTTTTTTTGTACCCATTAACCATACCCACCTCCCCCTAGCACCCTACTTCCCAGCCTCAATTGTTTTGATTTTCAGATCCCACAAATAGGTGAGAAAATGTGATGTTTGTCTTTCTGTGCCTGGCTTATTTCTCTTAATATAATGATCTCCAGTTCCATCTATGTCATTGCAGATGACTGGATTTCATTCTTTTTTATGGTTGAATAGTACTCCGTTGTGTATATATGCCACATTTTCTTTATCCATTAATCTGTTAATGGACAAATAGGTTGCTCCCAAATCTTAGCCATTGTTAACAGTACTGCAACCACCATAAAAGTGCAGATATCTCTTTGACATACCAATTTCATTTATTTTGTATATATACTCAACAATAGAATTGCTGTTATATTTGCTATCTCAATTTTTAGGTTTTTGAGGAATCTCCAAATTGTTCTCCATAGTGGTTGTTAATTTACTTTCCTACCAGCAGTATGTAAGGGTTCACTTTTCTCTACATCCTCACCAACATTTGTTATTGCCTGTCTTTTGAATATAAGCCATTTTAACTGGAGTAAGATAATACTTCCTTATAGATTTGATTTGCATTTCTCTGATGATCAATGACATTGAGCCCCTTTTAACAATTTAGAAATATTCCCTCCTGCTCTGTTGTTCACATGCCTGTTTGCCATTTGTGTGTCTTCTTTTGAGAAGTGTCTATTTAAATATTTTGCCCAATTTTGATCGGATTATTAAATTATTTTCTATAGAGTTGTTTGAGCGCCTTATATATTATGCTTATTAATCCCTTATCAGATGTGTGCTTTGCATGTATTTTCTCCCATCCTGTGGATTGTCTCTTCTCTTTGTTGGTTGTATCTTCTGCTGCTCAGAAGCTTTTTAACTTGATGTGATCCCATTTGTTCATTTTTGCTTTGGCTGCCTGCACTTTTGGGGTATTGATCAAAAAATCTTTGCCCGGACCAATATCCTGGAGATTTTCCTCAACGTTTTCTTGTAGTAGTTTTATATTTTGAGGTCTTAGATTTAAGTCTTTCATCAATTTCAATTTGATTTTTGTATGTGGCAAGAGCAGAGGTCTAGTTTCATTTTTCTGCATATGTATATCCAGTTTTCCCAGCACCTTTTTTGGAAGAGACTGTCTTACCCAGTGTATGTTCTTAGCACCTTTGTTGAAAATGAGTTTAGTGTAGGATTGGGGATTTGATTCTGGGTTCTCTGTTCTGTTCCATTGGTCTGTGTGTCTGTTTTTATGCCAGTACCATGGGGTTTTGGTTACTATGGCTCTGTAGTATTATATAATTTGAAGTCACATAATGTGATTCCTCTAGGTTTCTGATTTTTACATAGAATAGCTTTGCGTATTCTGAGTCTTTTATCATGCCATATAAATTTTAGGATTGATTTTTCTATTTATGTGAAGAATGCCATTGGTAGTTTGATAGGGATTGCATTGAATATGTAGACTACTGTTAGTATGGGCGTTTTAACAATATTGATTCTTCCAATCTATAAGCATGGAATATTTTTTCATTTTTTGGTGTCCTCTTCAATTTCTTTCATCAGTGTTTTATAGTCTTCATTACAGCCATCTTTCACTTCTTTGGTTAATTCTCGTCATTTAATTTTATGCATGGTGATTGTAAATGGGATTACTTTTTAAATTTCTTTTTCAGATTGTTCACTGTTGACATATAGAAATGCTACTTAGTGTTGTTATGTTGATTTTGTATCCTGCAACTTTACTGAATTTATCATTTCTAGTAGTTTTCTTGTGGAATTTTAAGGATTTTTTAAATATAAGATGATATCATCTGCAAACAAGGATGATTTAACTTCTTCCATTCTAGTTTGGATGCACTTTATATATTTCTCCTGTCTCATTGTTCCAGCTGGGAATTCCAGTATTGTGTTGAATAATAGTGATGGCAGTGGGCATCCCTGTTGTGTTCCAGATCTTAGAGGAAAGGCTTTCAGTGTGAAACTAGCTGTAGGTCTGCTGTTTTTGCCTTTAATTATGTTGAAGTTTTATGTTCCTTCTATCGCCAGTTGTTTTAGGGTTTTCAAGATGAAGGGATGTTGAAATTTATCACATGCTTTTTTCCACATCAATTGAAATGATCATATGATTTTTATGTTTCATTCTGTTGATATGATGTATTGCATTGATTGATTTGCATATGTTGAACCATCCTTGCATCACAGAGATAACTCCCACTTGCTCATGCTGAATGATCTTTCTAATGTATTGTTGATTTCAGTTTGCTAGTATTTTGTTGAGGATTATTGCACCAGTATTCATCAGATATATTCACCTGTAGTTTTCTCTTTTTTTTAATCTATCTTTGTCTGGCTTTGGCTTCAGGGCAATACTGGCCTCATCAAATGAGTTTGGAAGCCTTCGTTTCTCCTCTGTTTTTTGGAATAGTTTGTGTAGGACTGGTTATTTGTTCTTCTTTCAATGTTTGGTAGAAATCAACAGTGAAGCCATCAGGTCCCAGGCATTTCTTTACTGGTAGACTTGTTACTATAGCTTCATTTTCATTACTTGTTATTGGTTTGTTCAGGTTTTGGATTTCTTCCTGTGTCAATCTTGGTAGGTTGTATATATCTAGGGATTTGTCCATTTACTATAGATTTTCCAATTATTTGACATATAGTTGCTCTTTGTAGCCACTAATGATCCTTTGAATTTTTGCAATATCAGTTGTAATGTATCTTTTTTCTTTTCTGATTTTTTTTATTTTTATTCTTATTTTTATTTTTGTATTAGTTCTGGGATACATGTGCAGAACGTGCAGGTTTGTTACATAGGTATACATGTGCCATGGTGGTTTCCTGCACCCATCAACTCGTCATCTAGGTTTTAAGCACCACATGCATTAGATATTTCTCCTAATGCTATCCCTCCTTTTGTCCGACATTCCCCAACAGGCCCTGGTGTATGATGTTACCCTCCCTGTGTCCATGTGTTCTTGTTGTTCAACTCCCACTTATGAGTGAGAACATGCAGTGTATTGTTTTCTGTTCCTGTGTCAGTTTGCTGAGAATGATGGTTTCCAGTTTCATCCATGTTTCTGCAAAGGACATGAACTCATTCTTTTTTATGGCTGCATAGTATTCCATGGTGTATATGTGACACATTTTCTCTTTATCCAGTCTATCACTGATGGGCATTTGGGTTGATTCCAAGTCTATGCTGTTGTAAATAGTGCTGCAATAAACATACATGTGCCTGTGTCTTTATAGTAGAATGATTTATAATCCTTTGAGTATATACCCAGTAATGGGATTGCTGGGTCAAGTGATATTTCTGTTTCTAGATCCCTGAGGAATCGCCACACTGTATTTCACAATGGTTGAAGTAATTTACACTCTCACCAACAGTGTAAAAGCATTCTTATTTCTCCACATGATGTCCAGAATCTATTGTTTCCTAACTCTTTAATGATCGCCATTCTAACTGGCATGAGATGGTATCTCATTGTAGTTTTGATTTGCATTTCTCTAATGACCAGTGATGATGAGCTTTTCTTCATATGTTTGTTGGCTGCATAAATGTCTTCTTTTGAGAAGTATCTGTTCATATCCTTTGTCCACTTTTTGATGGGGTGTTTTTTTCTTGTAAATTTGTTTAAGTTCCTTGTAGATTCTGGATATGAGAGTTTTGTCAGATGGATAGATTGCAAAAATTTTCTCCCACTCTGCAGGTTGCCTGTTCACTCTGATAATAGTTTCTTTGCTGAGCAGAAACTCTTTAGTTTAATTAGATCCCATTTGTCAATTTTGGCTTTTGTTGCCATTGCCTTTGGTGTTTTGTCCATGAAGCCTTTGCCCATGCCCGTGACCTGAATGGTACTGCCTAGGTTTTCTTCTAGGGTTTTTATGGTTTTAGGTTTTAGGTTTAAGTCTTTAATCCATCTTGAGGTAATTTTTATTTAAGGTGTAAGGAAAGGTTTCAGTTTCAATTTTCTGCATATGGCTAGCCAGTTTTCTCCGGAACCATTTATTAAATAGGGAATCTTTTCCCCATTGCTTGTTTTTGTCAGGTTTGTCAACGTCAGATGGTTGTAGATGTGTGGTGTTATTTCTGAGGCCCCTGTTCTGTACTATTGGTCTATATATCTGTTTTAGTACCAGTACCATGCTGTTTGGTTACTGTAGCCTTGTAGTATAGTTTGATGTCAAGTAGTGTGATACCTCCAGCTTTGTTCTTTTTGCTTAGGATTGTCTTGGCTATACGAGCTCTTTTTTGGATCCATATGAAATTTAAAATATTTTTTGTAATTCTGTGAAGAAAGTCAATTGTGCCTTGATGGGAATAACATTGACTCTATAAATTACTTTGGGCAGTGTGGCCATTTTCACGATACTGATTCTTCCTATTCATGAGCATGGAATGTTTTTCCTTTTGTTAGTGTCCTCTCTTATTTCCTTGAGCAGTGATTTGTAGTTCTCCTTGAAGAAGTCCTTCCCGTCCCTTGTAGGTTGTATTCCTAGGCATTTTATTCTCTTTGTAGCAATTGTGAATGGGAATTCACTTATGATTCGGCTCTCTGTTTGTCTTTTATTTGTATATAGAAATGCTTGTGATTTTTGCACACTGATTTTGTATCCTGAGGCTTTGTTGAAGTTGCTTATCAGCTTACGGTGTTTTTGGACTGAGACCAAGGGGTTTTCTAAATATACAATCATATCATCTTCAAACAGAGACAATTTGACTTTTTTCTCTCTATTTGAATATCTTTTATTTCTTTCTCTTGCCTGATTGCCCTGGTCAGAACTTCCAACAATATGTTGAATAGGAGTGGTGAGAGAGGGCATCCTTGTCTTGTGCCAGTTTTCAAAGGGAATGTTTCTAGCTTTTGCCCATTCAGTATGATATTGGCTGTGAGTTTGTCATAAGTAGCTCTTATTATTTTGAGATATGTTCCATCAGTACCTAGGTTATTGAGTGTTTTTAGCATGAAGGCCTGTTGCATTTTATTGAAGGCCATTTGTGCGTCTATTGAGATAATCATGAGGTTTTTGTCATTTTTTCTGTTTATGTGATGGATTATGTTTACTGATTTGCATATGTTGAACCAGCCTTGCATCCTGGGGATGAAGCCAACTTGGTCGTGTTAGGTAAGCTTTTTGATGTGCTGCTGGGTTCAGTTTGCCAGTATTTTAGTGAGGATTTTCACATCGATGTTCATCAAGGATATTGGCCTGAAATTTTCTTTTTGTGTTTTTTTACCAGCTTTTGGTATCAGGATGATGTTGGCTTCGCACAATGAGTTATGGAGGAGTCCCTGTTTTTCTATTGTTTTGAGAAGTTTCAGAAGGAATGGCACCATCTCTTCTTTGTACCTCTGGTAGAAATTGACTGTGAATCCCTCTGGACCTGGGCTTTTTTTGGTTGGTAGGCTATTAATTGCTGCCTCAATTTCAGAACTTGTTTTTGGTCTACTCAGGGATTCGACTTCTTCCTGGTTTAGTCTTGGTAGGATGTATGTGTCTAGGAATTTATCCATTTATTCTAGATTTTCTAGTTTATTTGCATAGAGGTGTTTATAGTGTTCTCTGATGGTAGTTTGTATGTCTGTGGGATCTTTGGTGATATCCTTTTTATCATTTTTTATTATGTCTATTTGATTCTTCTTTCTTTTCTTCTTTATTATTCTGGCTAGCAGTCTATCTATTTTGTTAATCTTTTCAAAAAACCAGCTTCTGGATTTACTGAGTTTTTGAAGGGTTTTTCATGTCTCTGTATCCTTCAGTTCTGCTCCGATCTTAGTTATTTCTTGTCTTCTGCTAGCTTTTGAATTTGTTTGCTTTTGCTTCTCTAGTTCTTTTAATTGTGATGTTAGGGTGTTGATTTTAGATCTTTCCCAGTTTCTGATGTGAGTATTTAGTGCTATAAGTTTCCCTCTAAACACTTCTTTAGCTGAGTCCCACAGATTCTGGTATGTTGTGTCTTTTTTCTCATTGTTTTCAAAGTACTTATTTATTTCTGCCTTAATTTCGTTATTTACCCAGTAGTCATTCAGAAGCAGATTGTTCAGTTTCCATGTAGTTGTGTGGTCTTGAGTGCGTTTCTTAATCTTGAGTTCTAATTTGATTGCACTATGGTCTGAGAAACTTTTTGTTATGTTTTCCATTCCTTTACATTTGCTGAGGAGTGTTTTACTTCCAATTGTGTGGTCAATTTTTGAAGAAGTGCTATGAGGTACTGAGAAGAACGTATATTCTGTTGAATTGGGGTGGAGAGTCTGTAGATGTCTATTAGGTCGACTTGGTCCAGACCTCAGTTCAAGTTCGAAATCTCCTTGTTAATTTTCTGTCTCGTTGATCTGTGTGATATTGACAGTGTGCTGTTAAAGTCTCCCACTATTATTGTTTGTCTCTTTTTCATTCTCTTAGAACTTCCTTTATGAATCTGGGTGCTCCTCTATTGGGTGCATATATATTTAGGATAGCTCTTCTTGTATTGATCCCTTTACCATTATGTATTGCCCTTCTTTGTCTTTTTTCATCTTTGTTAGTTTAAAGTCTGTTTTACAAAGACTAGGATTGCAACTCCTACTTTTTTGTTTTTCTTTCCGTCTGCTTGATAAATATTTCTCCATCCCTTTATTTTCAGCCTATGTGTGTCTTTGCACATGAGATGGGTCTCCTGAATACTGCACACTGATGGCTTTTGACTCTTTATCCAATTTGCCAGTCTGTATCTTTTAATTGGAGCATTTAGCCGCTTTACATTTAAGGTCAATATTGTTATGTTTGAATTTGATCCTGTCATTATGATGCTAGCTAGTTATTTTACCCGTTAATTGATGCTGTTTCTTCATAGTGTTGATAGTCTTTATAATTTAGTATGTTTTTGCAGTGAATGGTACCAGTTTTTCCTTTCCATATTTAGTGCTTCCTTCAGGATCTCTTGTAAGGCAGGCCTGGTCGTGACAAAATCTCTCAGCATTTGCTTGTCTGGAAAGGATTTTATTTCTCTACTGCTTATAAAGCTTAGTTTGGTTGAATATGAAATTCTGGGTTGAAAATTCTTTTCTTCTAGAATGTTGAATATTGGCCCCCACTCTCTTCTGGCTTGTAGGGTTTCTGCAGAGAGATCCACTATTAGTCTGATGGGCTTCCCTTTGTAGGTAACCTGACCTATCTCTCTCTCTGCCCTTAACAATTGTTCTTTTGTTTCAGCCTTGGTGAATCGGACGATTATGTGTCTTGAGTTTGCTCTTCTCGACGAGTGTCTTAGTGGTGTTCTCTGTATTTCCTGAATTGAATGTTCGCCTGTCTTGCCAGGTTAGGGCAGTTCTCCTGGATAATATCTTGAAGTGTATTTTTCAACTTGGTTCTATTCTCTTTGTCAGCTTTAGGTACACCAATCAATCATAGGTTTGATCTTTTTACATAGTTCCATATTTCCTGGAGGCTTTGTTTGTTCTTTTTTATTATTTTTTCTCTAATCTTGTCTTCCTTCTTTATTTCATTAAATTCATCTTCAATCTCTGATATCCCTTCTTCTGCTTGATCAGTTTGGCTATTGATACCTGTGTATGCTTCACACAGTCCTTCTGGTGTGTTTTTTCAGCTCCATCAGGTCTTTTATGTTCTCTAAACTGGTTATTCAAGTTAGCAGCTCCTGTAACCTTTTTCAAGGTTCTTAGCTTCCTTGCATTGAGTTGGAACATGCTCCTCACCTTGGAGGAGTTTGTTATTACCCACCTTCTCAATCCTACTTCTGTCAATTCATCAAACAAATTCTCCGTCCAGTTTTGTTCTCTTGCTGGTAAGGAGTTGTGATCCTTTGGAGGAGAATAGGCATTCTGGTTTTTGGAATTTTTAGCATTTTTGCACTGTTTTTTCCTCATCTTAGTGGATTTATCTACCTTTGATCTTTGATGCTGATGACCTTTGGATGGGTTTTTTATGGGTGTTCTTTTTATTGATGTTGATGTTATTGCTCTCTATTTGTTAGTTTTCCTTCTAACAATCAGGCTCCTCTTCTCCAGGTCTGCTGAAGTTTGCTGGAAGTCCACTCCAGACCCTGTTTCCCTGGGTATCACCATCGAGGCTGTAGAACAGCAAAGATTGCTGCCTATTCTTTCCTCTGGAAGCTTCGTCCCAGAGGTGCACCCACCAGATGCCAATCTGAGCTCTTCTGTATGAGGCGTTTGTCGACCCCTGCTGGGAGGTATCTCCTAGTCAGGAGGCATGGGGGTCAGTGACCCACTTGAGGTGGCAGTCTGTCCCTTAGCAGAGCTCAAGTGCTGTGCTGGGAGATGCACTGCTCTCTTTAGAGCTGGCAGGCAGGAACATTTAAGTCTGCTGAAGCTGCACCCAGTCGCCCCTTCCCTCATGTGCTCTGTCCCAGGGTGATGGGAGTTTTATCTATAAGCCCCTGACTGGGGCTGCTGCCTTTCTTTCAGAGATGACCTGCACAGTGTGCAGGAATCTAGAGAGGCAGTCTGGCTACAGCCGCTTTGCTGCCCTGCGGTGGGCTCCACCCAGTCTGAACTTCCTGGTGGCTCTGTTTACACTGTGAGGGGAAAACCACCTACTCCATCCTCAGTAATGGCAGATGCCCCTCCCCCAACCGAACTCCATTGTTCCAGGTTGACTTCAGACTGCTCTGCTGGCAGCAAGAATTTCAAGCTAGTGGATCATAGCTTGCTTGGCTCTGTGGGGGTGCAACCCACTGAGCAAGACCACTTGGCTCCCTGGCTTCAGCCCCCTTTCCAGAGTGAATTGTTCTGTCTCGCTGGGGTTCCAGGGGACACTGTGTTAAAAAAGAAACTTCTGCAGCTAACTCAGTGTCTGCCCAAACAGCCGCCCCATTTTGTGCTTGAAACCCAGGTTTCTGGTGGTGTAGGCACCCGAGGCAATCTCCTGGTCTGCAGGTTGTGAAAACCGTGGGAAAAGTGTAGTATCTGGGCTGGATAGCACCATTCTTCACAGCCCAGTCTCTCACAGCTTCCGTTTCCTAGGGAGGGAGTTCACCAGCACTTGAGCTTCCTAGGTGAGGTGAGGCCCTACCCTACTTCTGTTCACCCTCTGTGGGCTGCACCCACTGTCTAACCAGTCCCAATGAGATGAACCATGTACCTCAGTTGGAATGAAGAAATCACCCTCCTTCTGCGTTGGTCTCGCTGGGAGCTGCAGACCGCAGCTGTTCCTATTCTGCCGTCTTGCCAGATCCCATTTCTGATTTTATTTATTTGCATTTTCACTCTTTTTTTCTTAGTCTGGCTAAAGGTTTTTCAATTTTGTTTAATTTTTCAAAGAATCAACTTTTTGTTTCATTGATCTTTTTTATTATTTCAATTGCATTCATTTCTACTCTGATCTTCATTGTTTCCTTTCTTCTACTAATTGGCATTTGGTTTGCACTTGCTTTTGTAGTTCTTTATGATGCATCATTGGAATATTCATTTGAAGTTTATTCTCTTTTTTGATGTAAGCATTTGTACTATGAACTTCCCTCTTGGTATTACTTTTGCTGTATCCCTTAAGTTTTGGTATGTTATGTTCCATTATCATTTGTTTCAAGACATTTTTCATTTTTTTCTTAATTTCTTCATTGACCACTGGTCATTCAGTGGCCTTGTTTAATTTCCATTTATTTGTGTAATTTCCAAAATTTCTCTTGTTATTGATTTCTAGTTCTCCACTGTGATCAGAGAAGATGCTTGATATTACTTTGTGTATGTGTGTGTGTGTGTGTGTGTGTGTGTGTGTCTTTTAAGACTTGTTTTGTGAACAGATCAGTGTGTCTTGTTTTTTTTTTTTTTTTTAACTCATTCAGCTAGGTTATTTCTTTTAATTGGAGAGTTTTGTCCCTTTACATTCAATGTTATTACTGATAAGTAAGAACTCCTGCCATTTTGTTGTTTTCTGGTTGTTTTCTGGTCTTCTCTTGCTTCTTTGCTTCCTGTCTTCCTTTAGGGGAGGTTCTTTTCTCTGGTGATATGACTTACTTTGTTGCTTTTTATTTTTTGTGTATCCATTGTATGATTTTTGGTTTGAGGTTACCATGAGGCTTGGAAATATTATTGTATAATTCATTATTTTAACCTTATACTTCTTAACACTCTGCATAAAAAAAAAACAAACAAGCAAAAAGGAAACTAACAAAAACTCTATGTCTTAACTTTGTCCCCTTGCTTTTTAACTTTATGCTGCTTCTATTGATATCTTATTGTACTGTCTGTCTTAAAAGTTGTTGAAGTTATTACTTTAAATTGGTTCATCGTTCATTCTTTCCACTTAGTATAAGAGTAGTTTGTACACCACAGTGACAGTGTCTGTGTTTTTCTGTATACTTAATATTACCAGCGAATTTTGTACCTTCAGGTGACTATTTATTGCTAATTAGCATCTTTTTCTTTCTAGTTGAAGTATTCCCTTTAACATTTCTTGGAGAATGTCTTGTGTTGATGAAACCTCTCATCTTTTGTTTTTCTGGGAAAGTATTCTTTTCTTCTTTATGCTTGAAGGATATTTTGGCCAGATATACTATTCTAAGATAAACTTTTTTTTTCCTTAAGTATTTTAAATATATCTTGCTACTCTCTCCTGACCTGTAAGGTTTCCCCTGAGAAGTCTGCTGTCAGATGTATTGGAGCGCCATTGTATATTATTTGTTTCTTTTCTCTTGTGCTTTTAGGAATTTTTCTTTATCTTTTACCTTTGGGAGTTTGATTATTAAATGCCTTGAGATAGTCTTCTTTGGGTTAAATCTGCGTGGTGTTGCATAAACTTCTTGTATTTGGATGACAATATCTTTTTTTTAGGTTTGGGAGGTTCTCTGTTATTATCCCTATGAATCAACTTTCTTCCCCTGTCTTTTTTTCTACCTCCTCTTTAAGACCAATAACTCTTAGATTTATTCCTTTGAGGATATTTTCTAGATCTTGTAGGCGTGTTTCATCATTTTTTATTCTTTTTTCTTTTGTGTCCTCTCAATGTGTATTTTAAAATAACCTGTGTCCAAGCTTACTAATTCTTTCTTCTAATCACTAATCCTTCAGTTCTGCTACTGAAGAACTTTGATGCTTTCTTCAGTATGCCAATTGCATTTTACAGCTCCAGAATTTCCATTTGATTAACCTTAATTATTTCAATCTCTGTTAAATATATCTGATAGAATTCTGAATTCCTTCTCTGTGTTATCTTGATTTTCTTTGAGTTTCCTGAAGGCCCTGGGGTTCTGAAGTCAACAGGTGGCAAAGCAAGCCAGGCCTGTGTCCTCCTGCTTTAATGAGAGTTTTTAACATAAAGCGATATTGAATTTTATTGAAAGCCTTTTCTTCATCTATTCAGATAAGCATATGATGTTTGTCCTTAGTTCTTTTTATGTGATGAATTGCATGAATTGATTTACACGTGTTGAACCAACCTTGTATCCCAGGGATGAAGCCTACTTGATCATGATGGATTCACTTTTTGATGTGCTGCTGGATTCAGAATACAGTTTGCCTGTATTGTGTTGAAGATTTTTGCATCTATGTTCATGAAGGATATTGGCCTGAAGTTTTATTTTTTGTGTCTCTGCCAGGTTTTGGCATCAGGATGATGCTGGCCTCATATAATGAGTTGGGGATGAGTCTCACGTTCTTAATTTTTGGAACAGCTTTTGTGGGAGTGGTGCAGTTTTTTTTTTTTTTTTTGTACATCTCATAGAACTCGACTGTGAATTAGCTTTCTGTTTGTTTGTTTGTTTGTAGGCTATTTATTACTAATTAAATTTCAGAGCTCATTGGTCTTTCAGGGATTCAATGTCTTTTTTATTTTCAGTCTTGTGAGTTTGTATGTGTTCAGTAATTTATCGTTTTCTTCTAGAGTGTCTAGTTTATGTGCATAGAGTTGTTCATAGTAGCCTCTGATGGATATTTTTATTTCTGTGAGGTCAGTGGTAAAGTTCCCTTTGCCATTTCTGATTGCATTTATTTGGATCTTTTCTTTTTTTCTTTATTAATGTAGCTACTGGTTGGTCTAGTTTCTTCAACCTTTGGGATCATCGATGTTTTGTATGTTTTTTTGTGCCTCAATCTCCTTTATTTCATCTCTGATTTTGGTTATTTCTTGTCTTCTGCTAGCTTTGCAATTGGTTTTCTCTTGCATCTGTAATTCTTGTAATTGTGATGTTAGGTTGTTAATTTGAGATCTTTTTAACTTTTTGATGTGGTGTTTAGTGCTATAAATTTCCTTCTTAACACTGCCTTAGCTGTGTCCCAGAGATTCTGGCTTGTTGTGTCTTTGTTCTCATCAGTTTCAAAGAATTTCTTGATGTCTTCTTTAATTTGATTATTTACCCAAGAGTGGTTCAGGAGTCACTTGTCTAAGTTCTATATAATCGTATGATTTTGAGCAATTTCCTTTGCCTTGATTTCTATTTTTATTGCATTGTGGTCCAAGAGTGTGGTTGGTTTGATTGCTGTATTTTTTTTTTTTTTGAGTTTGCTGAGGGTTGTCTTATGTCCAATTGCATGGTTGATTTTAAAGTATGTATCATGTGGCAATGAAAAGAATGTATACTCTGTTGTCTTTTGGTAGAGAGTTCTGTAAATGTGTTTTAGGTCCATTTGGTCAAGTGTTGAGTTCAAGTCCTGAATTTTTTTGTGATTTTTTTAACCTCAATGATTTTTTTTCATATTGGCAGTGGGGTGTTGAAGTGTCCCACTATTATTGGGTGTGAAACAAAGTCTCTTCATAGGTTTCAAGGAACTTGCTTTATGAGTGTGAATGCACCTGTGTTGAGTGCATGTAGATTTAGGATAGTTAGATCTTCTTGTTAAATTGGACCCTTTACCATTATATAATGCCTTTCTTTGTCCTTTTTGATCTTTGTTGATTTGAAATCTGTTTTCTCTGAAATTAGAATTGCAACCTCTGCTTTTTTTTTTCTGTTTTTCATTTTCTTGGTAGATTTTTCTCCATCCTTTATTTTGAGCCTATGGGTGTCATTGTATGGAAGATGGATCTCTTGAAAACAGCATACCATTGGGCCTTTCTTCTTTATCCAGCCTGCCTGTGCCTTTTAGTTGAGGAATTTAGCCCATTTCCATTCAAGGTTGATATTGTTATGTGTGGATTTTCTCCTGTCATTATGTTAGCTAGTTATTATATAGACTTGTTTTTGTGGTTGCTTTTTGTTGTCACTGGTCTATGTACTTAAATGTGTTCTTCAAGTGGCTTGTAATGATCTTTCCTTTTGATTTGTAGTGTTTCCTTCAGGAGCTCTTGTAAGGCAGGTCTGGTGGTAACAAATTTCCTAAGCCTTTGCTTTTCTGGAAAGGATCTTTTTCTTGTTTGCATATAAAGCTTAGTTTTGCTGGATATGAAAATTTTGACTGACATTTCTTTTCTTTAAGAATGTTGAATATTGGCTCCCAATTTTCTTCTGGCTTGTAGGGTTCCTGCTGAGAGGTCCACTGTTAGTCTGATGGGCTTCTCTTTGTATGTGACCTGACCTTTCTCTCTAGCTGCCTTTAACATTTTTTCCTTTATCTTGACCTTGGAGAATCTCATGGGTATGTGTCTTGATGATGATCTTCTTGTGAATTATCTTGTGTGGGATCTCTGCATTTCCTGAATTTGAATATTGGCCTCCCTAGCTAAGTTGGTAAAGTTCTCATGGATGATATCTTGAAATATAATTTCCCAGTTGCTTCCATTCTCTTCATCTCAGGGACACCGATGGGTTATGGATTTGGTCTCTTTACATAATCTCGTATTTCTCATAAGTTTTGTTCATTCATTTTCATTCTTTTTTCTTTATTCTTTTCTGACTATCTTATTTCAGAAAGGCAGTCTTCAAGCTCTGATTCTTTCTTCCTCTTGGTCCATTCTGCTATTAATTCTTGTGATTGCATTATGAAATTCTTGTAGCGTGTGTTTTCAGCTCTATCAGATTAGTTATATTGTTTTTTATGCTGGCTATTTTGCCTGTCAGTTTCTGTAACATTCCAGTCCACATTTCTTTTTTTTTTTTTCCTTTATTATTATTATTATCATTATTATTATTATTATTATACTTTAAGTTCTAGGGTACATGTGCATAACGTGCAGGTTTGTTACATATGTATACTTGTGCCATGTTGCTGTGCTGCACCCGTCAACTCGTCAGCACCCAACAACTCGTCATTTACATCAGGTATAACTCCCAATGCAATCCCTCCCCCCTTCCCCCTCCCCATGTCCACATTTCTAATGTTGTTTCTGTAATTTCAGCCATCTCGGCCTGGTTCAGAAACCTTGCTAGAAGGCTACTGTGATAATTTGTAGGAAAGAAAGCACTCTGACTTTTTGAGCTGTCAGGTTTCTTGTGCTGGTTCTTTCTCATCTTTATGGGCTGATGTTCCTTTATTCTTTGAGGTTGCTGTCCTGTGGATGAATTGTTTTTCTCTTATCCTATTTGATGACCTTGATAGTTTGTGGTATTTGGTGGGTACAGTCAACTTGCTTTGTTTCTGAAGATATTAGGGGGCAGGGCTCATTCTGATGGGTGGTGGCAGCCAAAGAATTTCATGGGGTTGTGGCAGTGAGATCTGTTCTTGTTCACATGTCCTAGCAGCAGTGGCAGCAGCAACATGCTTGTTGGCTACCACAGGGCATTAGCAGGTGCCAGGGTGCAGGCCTCCATATGGGTGTTTGCAGAGGCAGAGGAGGTAGCATGGCTTGGGCACTGGGGGGACCCCTACTTGTTATAGTGCACCTCGTCATGCCAGTGTTGTTGTCAGCACAGAGGTGGGGTGTTGGCAGAAGCAATACTGTGTGTGCCCCCTGTGCACATTCACACAGGTAGAGGTGGCCTCTCAGGGTGGCAGAGTGTCATTTGTTTTCTAAGCCTAGTTTTACTCCAATGGCAGTGTTAGCCCAGAGGCAAGATGCTGATAGGAGTGGTGCTAACAGGCTCTGTGCCTGCAAAGACTCTGACTGCAATGGCCATATGGTTGGGGGATGGGAGGAATAATGCAATCACACTGGCAGCAGTGGCAGTGCAAGGTATACGTACACAAACACACACATACACACACACGCACACGCACACACACACACACACACAATGGTGGGACAGAGAAGGCAAAGTCTGTCCATGCACATGCATAGTGGCAAAGCAATGGCAGGGGGGGAGGTGTCCATGCTCTCGTGGGAAGCTGCAGTGGAGTGTGGGAGGGGACAGGCTGTTATGTGTTGGTGGGGGTCACTCTGCTGGAACTCTTTTCTGGTCAGGCATGGTTCACCAGTGCAAGAGCTACAATGTAGGCCCCCAGGGCACCTGAAATCACACTGCAAGCAAGTCCAGCCAGGCTGAGGCCCTGGGAGAGGCCAGCAGACCAAGGGGTGTTCAGATTGGACCAGTTTTGTGTAATGGGCAAGAAAATTCTATAGAGTTCAGGTATGGACAGTTCCCCTAGGACTAAAGTTTCCTATGGAAGCAAGTTGAGCCTAGGAAGATGGCCATCCCTGGCTGCACTTCACTATAGACATTCCCACATCAAACCCTCTGGGCTCTACACCAGCTGGAGTGCTGCCCCTACCACTCCTCTAATGGCTTTCCCTGTCAACTCAAGTGTCCATGGTGGGAGGGAGTCTCCTCCTGCCAGAATTCCAGAAGCCCATTTTAGAGCATGTTGCTTCTTGCCAGTTCAACTCACCCATTCTCCCAGAGTTGTCAGAGGCCAAGAACAAGTCCTGCTGCACTGTCGCCCTGTGCAGGGTTTCCAGCTTCCTCCTCCTTCAGCCAAGCTTCTGGTCTTTCCTCCATCCACTCTTAGTGCCATACCTCTGAAGATCTGTTAGGAGTGCACCAGTTGTCCCAGTCCCTCAGTGGCAGCTGGTTCACCTGGATGCATCTAGTCAGCCATCTTGCCTAGCTTCTACAGTATTATAATATTTTGTTTTGTCCATATGTTTACTTTTAGCAGTAGAGGTTATACTTTCATTTGTCTTTGTGCTGTTTTCTATTATCCTTTCATATCAGCTTCAAAGGACTCACTTTAGCATTTTTTCATAAGGCACATCTAGTGGTGATGAACTCTCTCTGCTTTTGTTTATATGGGAAATCATTTCTCTTTCTATTTAGAAAGACAGTTTTTCTGGATATAATATTGTTAGTTAATAGGTTTTTTTTAATTACTTCAAATCTATCACATCATTCTTTTCTAACCTGCAAGGTTTCTGCTGATAAATCTACTGATAGTTTTATGGGACTGTCTTATATGTCATGAGTCACTTCTTCTTTAAAAATTTTCTCTTTGTCTTTGACATTTGACAATTTAGCCATAATGTTGTCAGTTTGAAGTCCTTTGGTTTCCTATTAGTTGGGTTCTGTTGGGCTTCTTGAGTCTAGATGTCCATATTGTTTCCCAGATTTTGGATATTTAGGCCATTGTTTCTTTAAATAAATGTTTGTCCCTTTATGTCTCTTCTTTTTCTTTTAATATCATAATGCATATATTGATCCACTTGATTGTGTCCCATAAGTCCTTTTAGACTTTCTGCACTTCTTTTTTATTATTTTTGTTTCTCTGACTAATAATTTCAAATTACCTGTATTCAAGTTTGTGACTTCCTTCTTCTGGTTGATCAAGTGTAATGTTCAAACTGTCTAGTGAATTTTTCAGTTCACTTATTGTATTCTTTAGCACGTAATTTTCTGTTGGGCTCCTTTTATGTTTTCAGTTGATTTGTTATTTTCATTTTATTTATGTATCATATTCTGAGCTTGTTGAGCATCTTTATGATGGATATTTGAATTGTTTGTCAAATAATTCATATATCTCCTTTACTTTAGGGTCAGTTCCTGGAGACTTATTTTGTTGTTTTGGCTTTGTGCCATGTTTTCTTGTTTCCTTGTTTGCTTTGTACCTTTATGTTGGATCCATGCATTTAAGAAAATGACCACCTCTCCAAATCTTTATAGGCTGGCTTTGTGCAAGGAAAGACCTTCACAAATCAGCCTAATTAGAGGGTCCTTTCAGACATTTTATGTGTATATTTCTTCTCTGGACTTGTATATGCAAATTTTTAATTAAAGAGATTTATTAGTTCACATCTCCCTTTAGTTCTTAGTTTCCCCCAGGCTTCTAGAGTGTACTGAACCATATCAGTGCTTTTTATCTAGTAAAATAAATTAAAGTCTGTTTTAAAGTAAAACAAGTTTCTTGGTCAGACCCCAAAAAGCTATAATGTTGAACACACACTTTACTCTTCTGTCTCCCCTCCCTGAAGGAGAAGCCTTTGAGCTGTGTTAACATCTGTCTTCTCTACTGCATGTCCTGTGGAATAGCAGCAAATCACTTACATCTCTTTTGTTTTCAGCATCCCCCAGAGATCTAGAGTATGCCAGCCCTGTCCACCTTCTCAGAGCGATGAGACAGAAACCCATTTCTCGAGCAGTCCCCCCAAAAAGACAGAATGTGGGACACATGCCACAACTTTTTCCCTTCCTAGAGAGAAGCTGAGAGTTGGGAGTTTCACCCTCTCGTTCTATGCTGAGCTGGGAGGAGGGAGTATGGTGAGTGAGTGCTTTTTGTCTAAACTTTTGCCCTTGTTCTCAGTAGCCTTCAACCTAGCACACTTTTTCACGAGTCTCCAGATACAGGGAAGACAGAAATTATTTCCTCAGCCTTCCCCTGAAAAAGTCTTCATATTGGACATAGGTTTCAGCCTTCTTCTTTTTCTCTCTAGGAAGAAGCCAAGAATTGGGAGTTTTCTGCTGATCATGCTATACTGAGCTGGGCAGAGAGACCATGGCGAGTGAGTACCATTAATTTTCCTACCAGCTTCAGTGTGGCTGGTTTTAGCTTGTCTGTGATGCAGGAGCCTTTTAACTAGTTTTTGGATTTCTCTTGAAGGGAATTGACCTGTGTATATTTTTGCTTGTTGAATTGGTGTCTCCTTTGGGGGAAGAAGTTTTCTGACTTTCTATTTTACCATATTCCTGACATCACCAGTCTCTATTTTATTATTTGTTTTCTTTTTGTTACTTTTGTTTCTTCTTCTCTTTTTTCCCTTCCTTCCTTCCTTCGTTCCTTCCTTCCTTCCTTCCTTCTTTCCTTCCTTCCTTCCTTCCTCCTTTCTTCCTTTCCTCCTTTCCTCCTCTCCTCCTTCCTTCCCTTCCTTCTTTCCTTCCTTCCTTCTTTCCTTCTTTTCTTTTCTCTTTTCTTTTCTTTTCTTTCTTTCTTTCTTTCTTTCTTTCTTTCTTTCTTTCTTTCTTTCTTTCTTTCTTTCTCATTCTTTCTTTCTTTCTTTCTTTCTTTCTTTCTCTTTCTTTCTTTCTTTCTTTTCTTTCTTTTCTTTCTTTCTTCTCTCTCTTTTTTCAGCATCTTGCTCTGTCACCTAGGCTACTGGAGTGCAGTGGCGTGATCAGAGCTCACTGCAGCCTTGAACTCCTGGCCTCCTGTGGCCCTGTAGCTAAGACTACAGGCATGTGCCACCATGCCTGGCTGATTTTTGTTTCATTTTTGTAGGTATCAGGTCTCAACATGTTGCCCAGGCTGGTCTCAAACTCCTGGCCTCAAGCAATTCTTCCACCTCAATCTTCCAAAGAACTGGGATTACAGGAATGAGCCACCATGCCTGGCTTGTTACCCCTGTTTCTTGTTATTATTTAACTACTATTTCTTTTTTTTTTTTTTTTTTTTTGAGACTGAGTCTGGCTCTGTCGCCCAGGCTGGAGTGCAGTGGCCGGATCTCAGCTCACTGCAAGCTCTGCCTCCCGGGTTTACGCCATTCTCCTGCCTCAGCCTCCCGAGTAGCTGGGACCACAGGCGCCCGCCACTTCGCCCGGCTAGTTTTTTGTATTTTTTAGTAGAGATGGGGTTTCACCGTGTTAGCCAGGATGGTCTCGATCTCCTGACCTCGTGATCCGCCCGTCTCGGCCTCCCAAAGTGCTGGGATTACAGGCTTGAGCCACCGCACCCGGCCTATTTAACTACTATTTCAGCCCCACATTCTTTCTCATCTCCTACTGGGATTCTGATAACAACAGACAGTGGTCCTGTCTTTTGTTATTGTTCCACAGATCCCTGAGGCTCTCTTCTTTTTGTTTCTTTTTCATGATACTTTCTCTTTGTTTGGATTGAATAAGTTTTGTTGATATGTCTTTAACTTCACTGATTCTGTTCCTTACCTCTAATCTAGTATTGAGTCCATTTGATGAGTTTTAAATTTTATTTTGGCTATTTGTATTTTTTAATTTTATAATTTACATTTGGTTCTTTTTAAAAAATAAATAACTCCTTTATCTTTGTTGAGATATTCTGTTTGCATTTGTTTAAAGATATTTTTAATTACTTGTTGAAGCATTTTTATGAGAGCGGTTTTAATTTTCTTACCAGTTGACTCCAACTTCAGAATAATATTGCTATTAATATCAGTTAATTATGTTTTCTCAGTCAAATTGTAGTTTTCCTTGTTCTTTGCATAAGGAATGATTTTCCATTTTATCATGGATATTTTGGTTACTATTTTAGGAATTTCTTGATTCTTAAATCTATTTTAGCAAGCAGTGATCCTGTTTAGGTTTAGAATATAGGTTCTGACCTATTTTTGTGGGTTTTAGGTCTAATGACAATTTAGTTTTCAGAACCATTCTGATGTATTTTGTCTTTCTGATGGTGCTTCAGTTTCCATTTATTCCCTATTAGTGCCATCTGCCATGGCACAAAGCACTCTGCTGGGCCACCTGGTGTCATTGAGCCACGTTATCCTGTAGGGGTTGAGTCAGAAGCTACGGGGACTGAGTCTTCTTGTGCCAATTAATAGAGGACTAAGAGATGATGGTGCCCTGGGTTTGGAATGGAAATTGGGTGGACCAGCCCTTCTCTGCTTCCACTGCAGGTAGACCAGCCTGCAAGCACTGCAGGTGTTTAGCCTGCAAGCACTACAGGTGTTGAGCACTACAGGTGTTGGGTTGGACTGCTGGAGCTTCACTGCTACTCCTGTGAGCTGTCAGTGTCCTAGTTGTGTATCAGGAGTTAAGATGGCCCATCAGGGTTCTGAAACTACTTATGTGGGCAGATCAGTTCACCTGCTGATGACCTCGTTGTGGGTGGAAGCTGGATTTTCCAGGAGCTTTGCAGCTGCCTCTCTGTGCAAATCAGGTTATTCTCAGGTACTTTGGTTGTAGAACAGGAGTTGGGGCTGTCCGCTAGGTCTCTGTTGGGCTTTTTATCAGAACATAGATCAGAGAAAGCAAGGTTAAGTTTGTTTTTGTTTTTGTTTTTGTTGTTTATGCCTGTTGGCTGTTCTGGATTGCAGGTGTCCCCAGTGCCTAGTCTGAGATATTTAGGAGGTAAAAAGAAAACTCAGGGAAATCATAGCATTCTTATTCCTCAAATCTTTAGGTTGCTAACTCATATAGTTTCTTACCATATTTCAGAGTCCTTTTATTTTTTCTGTTCAGTAATTTCCGGAGTATTTACTTGAATTTAGAGGATGGTAGCATGGAAAAGTAAGTTTACAATATCTTGTTCCAGAGTTTCTGGATATATATTAATGGTGAAACTAACAAGATTTGGTGATGGATTGCATTTTGGATGTGAGTGAAAGAGACTCAAGGGTCGTTCCAAGGATTTTATCCTAAGCAACAAAGTTAGTGGTGGCAGCATCTACCAAGAAGGGAGACAATGGAGAAAGACCAGGTTTGGTAGGACTAGGGCTGGGAATTAAGAGTTTGTTAAGTTTGAGATATGTGAGTGATAATGTTTATTACAAAGTTGGATTTACAAATATGTATTTCAAGGATGGAGATATAAATTTGGAAATCATCAGATTATAAGTTGTAAATATAGCTGTGAGACTCAGTACAATGACTTAGTGAATAAGTATAGATAGAGAATGAGTCCAAGGACCAGCTCTGGCACATTCCAACATTTCAAGTTCAGGAAGGAAAAGAATCGAGTGAAAGAGATGAGAATGAGTAGCTAGTAAGGTAGGAGGAACATAAGAAGAAATTATTGTCATGAAATCCAAGGGAAGTATTTCCAGAATGAGGGCAAAATCAATTGTCACAAATGTTGCTGAGCGATCAAACTAAATGTGATTTGAGGATTGACTATAGGATTTGACAATATGGAGATTATCAGTGACCTTAGTGAGAGAGATTTCAGTTGGAGGCTTGAAATCAAAGATTGATTGAAGTGTGACAAGAGAGTGACAATACATGGTATGGAGACACAGAGAATAGACAACTCTTTGGAGGAATTTTCTTTTGTTTTAATTTTTAATTTTTGTGGGCACATAGTAGGTATATATAGTAATGAGGTACATGAGATATTTTGATATAGACATGTAAGACATAATAGTCACAACATGGAAAATGGGTCATCCATACCCTCAAGCATTTATCCTTTGTGTTAAAACAATCCAATTATACTTTTTTAGTTAATTTAAAATGTACAATTAAATTATTATTCATTATAGTCACCATTTTTTGCTATCAAATATTAGGGCTCATTCATTCTTTCTTTCTAACTTTTGTATCGATGAATCATCCCCACTTTCCCCAAAAACCCCTACTACCCTTCTTAGCCTCTGATAACCATCCTTCTACTCTATATCTCTACAAGTTCAATTGTTTTGAATTTTAGATCCCACAAATAAGTGAAAACGTGTGATGTTTCTCTTTTTCTTCCTGGCTTATTTCACTTTACATAATGACTGTGTCATGTGATTTGAATGCCAACTCAGTGGCAGTACAAGAGAACACTAGATGGACATCTAAGGTTTTTTACTTCAGTCCCTGACACCGGGATGGCACCTCTGGACTCACCTGGGACTTGAGGGACCTCACTGCCCTGAAGGGAAGGATGCAGGCCTGGCCTGGATTGCTTTGCCACCTTCTGATTAAAGAGCTGCAGGGCTTGGAGTGAACATAGGCAGTAACCAAGGAGTGGTTACATCAGGCCTTGGGTGAGACCTAGTGCTGTACTGGACTCAGGTCTGACCCAGCACAGTCATAGTGGTGGTGGCCACAGGGGTGCTTGTGTCACTCTACTCCCACCTATAAGTGGCTCAGAGCACAGAAAGAGACTCTGTGTAGAGGAAAGAAAGGGAAAAGAACAAGCATCTGCCTGGTAATCCAAAGAATTTTTCTGGGTCTTGTCCAAGACCATCAAAGCGGTACCTCTGTAAGTCTGCAAGAACCACTGTGTTACTGGGCTTGGGTTGCCCACAAAAGCAGATACAGATTAGAACACAACACATAAGTACTTTCAAATACCTGGAAAGCCTTCCCAAGAAGGAAAAGAACAAACAAACTCAGACAATGAAGACTACAATAAATACTTAACTCTTCAATACCCAGACACCAAAGAACATATACTAACATCAACACTATCCAGGAAAGCATGACCTCACCAGGTGAACTAAATAAGCCACCAGGGGCTAATCCCAATAAACAGAGATACATGCTCTTTCAGACAGAGAATTCAAAATAGCTGTGTTGAGGAAACTCAAAGAAATTGAAGATAACACAGAGTTGGAATGCGGATTTCTCTCAGATATATTTAACAAAGCAATTAAAATAATTTTTAAAAATTAAGCAGAAACTCTGGAGCTCAAAAATTCAGTTGACATACTAAAGAATGCATCAGAGTCTCACAACAGCACAACTGACCAAGCAGAAGGAAAAGTAATGAGCTTGAAGACAGGCTATTTGAAAGTACATATTTAGAGGAGACAAAAGAAAAAAAATGAATCACACCTATGGGATCTAAAAAATATCCTCTAAGGGCCAAATCTAGTGACCTTAACGAAGAGGTAGAGAAAGAAAGAGATAGGGGTAGAAAGTTTATTCAAAGAGATAATAACAGACAAGTCTCAAACCTAGAAAAAGATATTAATATCCAAGTACAAGAAGTTTATAGAACACCAAGAAGATTTAACTGAAAGAAGACTAACTTGAGGTATTTAATAATCAAGCTCCCAAAGGTCAAGGATAAAGAAAAAATCCTAAAAGCAGCAAGAGAAAAGAAACAATTAACATACAATGGAATGTAAAAATATGTGACAGCAGACATTTCAGTGGAAACCTTACAGGCCAGGAGAGAGGGCATGTATTAAAAGTGCAGAAGGGAAAAAACTCTCACCCTAGAATAGTATATCTGGTGAAAATATCCTTCAAACCTGGAGAAACAAAGGCTTTGCCAGACAAATAAAAGCTAAGGGATTTAATCAATAACAGACCTATCCTAGAAGAAATGCTAAAGGGAGTAATTCAACTAGAAAGAAAAAGATGTTAATAAGCAATAAGTAATCACCTGAAGGTACAAAACTCACTGGTAATAGTAAGTACACAGAAAAACACAGAATATTATAACATGTCACTGTGGTGTGTAAACTACTCATATCTTAAGTAGAGAGACTAAATGATGAGTCAATCATAAATAATAACGAAAAACTTTTAAGATGTAGACAGTATAATATCAATAAAACAGTAAAAAGTTAAAAAGCAGGGGACAAAGTTAAGTAATAGAGTTTCTATTAATTTTCTTTTTACTTTTTTTTAATGCAAAGACCATTAAGTAGTTATCAGGTTAGAATAATGGATTATAAGATAGTTTTGCAATCCTAATGGTAAACCTTGAACTATAAAACATATGGATACAAAAAAATAAAAATTAAATAAACTAAATTATATCACCAGAGAAACTCACCTTCAGTAAAGAAAGACGGGGGGGGGGGGGGGGGGGCGGGGGCAAAATGGCCGAATAGGAACAGCTCCAGTCTCCAACTCCCAGCGCGAGCGACACAGAAGACCAGTGATTTCTGCATTTTCAACTGAGGTACTGGGGTCATCTCACTAGGGAGTGCTGGACAATCGGTGCTGGTCAGCTGCTGCAGCCCGACCAGCGAGAGCTGAAGCAGGGCGAGGCATCGCCTCACCTGGGAAGCGCAAGGGAGAAGGGATTCCCTTTTCCTAGCCAGGGGAACTGAGACACACAACACCTGGAAAATCGGGTAACTCCCACCCCAATACTGCGCTTTAAGCAAATGAGCACACCAGGAGATTATACCCCACACCTGGCCAGGAGGGTCCCACACCCACGGAGCCTCCCTCATTTCTAGCACAGCAGTCTGCGATATCGCGGCAAGGCAGCAGTGAGGCTGGGGGAGGGGCACCCGCCATTGCTGAGGCTTAAGTAGCTAAACAAAGACACTGGGAAGCTCAAACTGGGTGGAGCTCACAGCAGCTCAAGGAAACCTGCCTGTTTCTGTAGACTCCACCTCTGGGGACAGGGCACAGCTAAACAACAACAACAACAACAAACAGCAGCAGAAACCTATGCAGACGCAAAGGACTCTGCCTGACAGCTTTGAAGAGAGCAGTGGATCTCCCAACACGGAGGTTGAGATCTGAGAAGAGACAGACTGCCTGCTCAAGTGGGTCCCAGAGCCCTGAGTAGCCTAACTGGAGGACATCCACCGCTAGGGGCAGTCTGACACCCCACACCTCACAGGGTGGAGTACACCCCTGAGAGGAAGCTTCCAAAACAAGAATCAGGTACACTTGCTGTTCAGCAATATTCTAACTTCTGCAGCCTCTGCTGCTGATACCCAGGCAAACAGGGTCTGGAGTGGACCTCAGGCAATCTCCAACAGACCTACAGCTGAGGGTCCTGACTGTTAGAAGGAAAACTATCAAACAGGAAGGACACCTACACCAAAATCCCATCAGTATGTCACCATCATCAAAGACCAGAGGCAGATAAAACCACAAAGATGGGGAAAAAGCAGGGCAGAAAAGCTGGAAATTCCAAAAATAAGAGCGCATCTCCCCCTGCAAAGGATTGCAGCTCATCGCCAGAAACGGATCAAAGCTGGACAGAGAATGACTTTGACGAGATGAGAGAAGAAGGCTTCAGTCCATCAAACTTCTCAGAGCTAAAGGAGGAATTATGTACCCAGCGCAAAGAAACTAAAAATCTTGAAAAAAGAGTGGAAGAATTGATAGCTAGAGTAATTAATGCAGAGAAGGTCATAAATGAAATGACAGAGATGAAAACCATGACACGAGAAATACGTGACAAATGCACAAGCTGCAGTAACCGACTCGATCAACTGGAAGAAAGAGTATCAGCGATTGAGGATCAAATGAATGAAATGAAGCGAGAAGAGAAACCAAAAGAAAAAAGAAGAAAAAGAAATGAACAAAGTCTGCAAGAATATGGGATTATGTAAAAAGACCAAATCTACATCTGATTGGGGTGCCTGAAAGTGAGGGGGAAAATGGAACCAAGTTGGAAAACACTCTTCAGGATATCATCCAGGAGAACTTCCCCAACCTAGTAGGGCAGGCCAACATTCAAATCCAGGAAATACAGAGAACGCCACAAAGATACTCCTTGAGAAGAGCAACTCCAAGACACATAATCGCCAGATTCACCACAGTTGAAATGAAGGAAAAAATCTTAAGGGCAGCCAGAGAGAAAGGTCGGGTTACCCACAAAGGGAAGCCCATCAGACTAACAGCAGATCTCTCGGCAGAAACTCTACAAGCCAGAAGAGAGTGGGGGCCAATATTCAACATTCTTAAAGAAAAGAATTTTAAACCCAGAATTTCATATCCAGCCAAACTAAGTTTCATAAGTGGAGGAGAAATACAATCCTTTACAGATAAGCAAATGCTTAGAGATTTTGTCACCACCAGGCCTGCCTTACAGGAGACCCTGAAGGAAGAACTAAACATGGAAAGGAACAACCGGTAGCAGCCATTGCAAAAACATGCCAAAATGTAAAGACCATCGAGGCTAGGAAGAAACTACATCAACTAACGAGCAAAATAACCAGTTAATATCATAATGGCAGGATCAAGTTCACACATAACAATATTAACCTTAAATGTAAATGGGCTAAATGTTCCAATTAAAAGACACAGACTGGCAAACTGGATAAAGAGTCAAGACCCATCAGTCTACTGTATTCAGGAGACCCATCTCACATGCAGAGACATACATAGGCTCAAAATAAAGGGATGGAGGACGGTCTACCAAGCAACTAGAGAACAAAAAAAAGCAGGAGTTGCAATCCTGGTCTCTGATAAAACAGACTTTAAACCACCAAAGATGAAAAGAGACAAAGAAGGCCATTACATAATGGTAAAGGGATCAATTCAACAGGAAGAGCTAACTATCCTAAATATATATGCACCCAATACAGGAGCACCCAGATTCATAAAGCAAGTCCTTAGAGACTTACAAAGAGACTTAGACTCCCATACAATAATAATGGGAGACTTCAATACTCCACTGTCAACATTAGACAGATCAACGAGACAGAAAGTTAACAAGGATATCCAGGAAATGAACTCATCTCTGCACCAAGCAGACCTAATAGACATCTATAGAACTCTCCACCCCAAATCAACAGAATATACATTCTTCTCAGCACAACATCGCACTTATTCCAAAATTGACCACATAATTGGAAGTAAAGCACTCCTCAGCAAATGTACAAGAACAGAAATTATAACAAACTGTCTCTCAGACCACAGTGCAATCAAACTAGAACTCAGGACTACGAAACTCAATCCAAACCACTCAACTACATGGAAACTGAACAACCTGCTCCTGAATGACTACTGGGTACATAACGAAATGAAGGCAGAAATAAAGATGTTCTTTGAAACCAATGAGAACAAAGATACAACATACCAGAATCTCTGGGACACATTTAAAGCAGTGTGTAGAGGGAAATTTATAGCACTAAATGCCCACAAGAGAAAGCAGGAAAGATCTAAAATTGACACTCTAACATCACAATGAAAAGAACTAGAGAAGCAAGAGCAAACACATTCAAAAGCTAGCAGAAGGCAAGAAATAACTAAGATCAGAGCAGAACTGAAGGAGATAGAGACACAAAATACTCTCCAAAAAATCAATGAATCCAGGAGTTGGTTTTTTGAAAAGATCAACAAAATTGACAGACCACTAGCAAGATTAATAAAGAAGAAAAGAGAGAAGAATCAAATAGACGCAATAAAAAATGATAAAGGGGATATCACCACCGACCCCACAGAAATACAAACTACCATCAGAGAATACTATAAACACCTCTACACAAATAAACTGGAAAATCTAGAAGAAATGGATAATTTCCTGGACACTTACACTCTTCCAAGACTAAACCAGGAAGAAGTTGAATCCCTGAATAGACCAATAGCAGGCTCTGAAATTGAGGCAATAATTAATAGCCTACCATCCAAAAAAAGTCCAGGACCAGATGGATTCACAGCTGAATTCTACCAGAGGTACAAGGAGGAGCTGGTACCATTCCTTCTGAAACTATTCCAATCAATAGAAAAAGAGAGAATCCTCCCTAACTCATTTTATGAGGCCACCATCATCTGGATACCAAAGCCTGGCAGAGACACAACAAAAGAAGAGAATTTTAGACCAATATCCCTGATAAACATCGATGCAAAAATCCTCAATAAAATACTAGCACACCGGATTCAGCAGCACATCAAAAAGCTTATCCACCATGATCAAGTGGGCTTCATCCCTGGGATGCAAGGCTGGTTCAACATTCGCAAATCAATAAACGTAATCCAGCATATAAACAGAACCAAAGACAAGAACCACATGATTATCTCAATAGATGCAGAAAAGGCCTTTGACAAAATTCAACAGCCCTTCATGCTAAAAAAACTCTCAATAAATTCAGTATTGATGGAACGTACCTCAAAATAATAAGAGCTATTTATGACAAACTCACAGCCAATATCATACTGAATGGGCAAAAACTGGAAAAATTCCCTTTGAAAACTGGTACAAGACAGGGATGCCCTCTCTCACCACTCCTATTCAACATAGTGTTGGAAGTTCTGGCTAGGGCAATCAGGCAAGAGAAAGAAATCAAGGGTATTCAGTTAGGAAAAGAAGAAGTCAAATTGTCCCTCTTTGCAGATGACATGATTGTATATTTAGAAAGCCCCATTGTCTCAGCCCAAAATCTCCTTAAGCTGATAAGCAACTTCAGTAAAGTCTCAGGATACAAAATTAATGTGCAAAAATCACAAGCATTCTTATACACCGGTAACAGACAGAGAGTCAAATCATGAATGAACTTCCATTCACAATTGCTTCAAAGAGAATAAAATACCTAGGAATCCAACTTACAAGGGATGTAAAGGACCTCTTCAAGGAGAACTACAAACCACTGCTCAGTGAAATAAAAGAGAACACAAACAAATGGAAGAACATACCATACTCATGGATAGGAAGAATCAATATCGTGAAAATGGCCAGACTGCCCAAGGTTATTTATAGATTCATTGCCATCCCCATCAAGCTACCAATGAGTTTCTTCACAGAATTGGAAAAAACTGCTTTTAAGTTCATATGGAACCAAAAAAGAGCCCGCATCTCCAAGACAATCCTAAGTCAAAAGAACAAAGCTGGAGGCATCACGCTACCTGACTTCAAACTCTACTACAAGGCTACAGTAACCAAAACAGCATGGTACTGGTACCAAAACAGAGATATAGACCAATGGAACAGAACAGAGTCCTCAGAAATAATACCACACATCTACAGCCATCTGATCTTTGACAAACCTGAGAGAAACAAGAAATGGGGAAAGGATTCCCTATTTAATAAATGGTGCTGGGAAAATTGGCTAGCCATAAGTAGAAAGCTGAAACTGGATCCTTTCCTTACTCCTTATACGAAAATTAATTCAAGATGGATTAGAGACTTAAATGTTAGACCTAATACCATAAAAACCCTAGAAGAAAACCTAGGTAGTACCATTCAGGACATAGGCATGGGCAAGGACTTCATGTCTAAAACACCAAAAGCAATGGCAGCAAAAGCCAAAATTGACAAATGGGATCTAATTAAACTGAAGAGCTTCTTCACAGCAAAAGAAACTACCATCAGAGTGAACAGGCAACCTACAGAATGGGAGAAAATTTTTGCAATCAACTCATCTGACAAAGGGCTAATATCCAGAACCTACAAAGAACTCAATCAAATTTACAAGAAAAAAAACAACCCCATCAAAAAGTGGGCAAAGGAAATGAGCAGACATTTTTCAAAAGAAGACATTCATACAGCCAACAGACACATGAAAAAATGCTCATCATCAATAGCCATCAGAGAAATGTAAATCAAAACCACAATGAGATACCATCTCACACCAGTTAGAATGGCAATCATTAAAAAGTCAGGAAACAACTGGTGCTGGAGAGGATGTGGAGAAATAAGAACACTTTTACACTGTTTGTGGGATTGTAAACTAGTTCAACCATTATGGAAAACAGTATGGCGATTCCTCAAGGATCTAGAGCTAGAAGTACCATATGACCCAGCCATCCCATTACTGGGTATATACCCAAAGGATTATAAATCATGCTGCTATAAAGACACATGCACACGTATGTTTATTGCGGCACTATTCACAATAGCAAAGACTTGGAATCAACCCAAATGTCCATCAGTGATGGACTGGATTAAGAAAATGTGGCACATATACACCATGGAATACTATGCAGCCATCAAAAAGGATGAGTTTATGTCCTTTGTAGGGACATGGATGCAGCTGGAAACCATCATTCTTAACAAACTATCACAAGAACAGAAAACCAAATGCCGCATGTTCTCACTCATAGGTGGGAACTGAACAATGAGATCACTTGGTCTCGGGAAGGGGAACATCACACACTGGGGCCTATCACGGGGACGGGGGGAGGGATTGCATTGGGAGTTATACCTGATGTAAATGACGAGTTGATGGGTGCTGACGAGTTGATTTGTACAGCACACCAACATGACACAAGCATACATATGTAACAAACCTGCACGTTATGCACATGTACCCTAGAACTTAAAGTATAATAAAAATAATAAAAATCAAAAAAAAAAAAAGAAAAAGAAAGCAAGAAAAGGAAGAAGAAAGGGAAGATCAGAGAACAAACAGAAAACAAATATCAAACTGACATGAGTAATTTCTTATTTATCAATAATAACATCAAATGTAAATGGACTAAACTCCTGAATCAAAAGATGTAGAGCGACTGATTGGATGAATAAAGAAGATCCATTGATCGGTTGCCTACATGAAACACACATTACCTATAAAGACACACATAGTCCGAAATTGAAGGGATGGAAAAAGGTATTCAGTGCCAATGGAAACAAAAAAAAGAGTCGGAATAGCTATACTTACATCAGACAAAATAGATTTGAAGACAAAAACTATAGGAAGAAACACAGATCACTATAAAATGATAAAGGGGTCAATTCTACAATATGATGTAAAATTTAAAGTGTATTTGCACCCAACACTGGAGTATTCGGGTGTATAAAGAAAATGTTATTGGTGCTAAAGAGAGGGATGGACCTCAATACAATAATAGCTAGAGACTTCAACACCCCAATTCCAGCATTGGACAGATTTTCCAGACAGAAAACCAACAAAAATAATCAGACTTAATCTAAACTGTAGGCCAAATGGATCAATAGATATTTATAGAACATGTCATCCAATGGCTGCAGAATACAGATTCTTTTTCTCAGCACATGGATCATTCTCAAGGATAGACCATAAGTAATGTCACAAAACAAGTCTCAAAAAATTGAAATATTAGCAAACATCTTCTCTAACCACCATGGAATAAAACTAGTAATGAATAAGAAGAGGAATTTTGGAAACTATACAAATTACACAGAAATTAAACAGTGTGCTCCTGAATGACCAGTGGTCAATGAAGAAATTAAGAAAGAAATTGAAAAATGTGTTAAAAGAAATGAAAGTGGAAACACAACATGCCAAAACCTGTGTGATACAGCAAAAGCAGTCCTAATGGGGAGTATATATCTATAAGTGTGTGCATCAAAAAGGAGGAAAACTTTGGAATAAATAATCTAGTGATTCATCTTAAAGGACTAGAAAAGCAAGTACAAACCAAACCCAAAATTAGTAAAATAAAATTGATAATAAAGATCAGAGTAGAAATAAATCGAATTGAAATGAAGAAAATAATACAAAAGACCTAGGAAACAAAAAGTTACTTTTTTGAAAAGTTAAGCAAAATTTACAAACGTTTAGCCAAACTAAGAAAAGTAGAGAAGATACTAATAAAGTTAGAAGTGAAAAAGGATACATTACAACTGATACTGCAGAAATTCAGAGGATCATTAGTGGCTATGATGAGCTATATATGTCAGTAAAATGGAAAATTTAGGAGAAATGGACAGTTTCCTAGGCACATACAACTTATCCAGCTTGAACAAGAAAGATATCCAAAACCTGAACAGATCAATAACAAGTAATGAGATCAAAGCTGTAATAACAAGTCTACCGATAAAGAAAAGCCTGGGGCCTGATGACTTCACTGATGAATTCTACCCAACCTTTAAAGAATGAAAAGCAATCCTACTCAAACTATTCCAAAAATTGGAGGAAGTGGGGGGACTTCCACAATCATTCTATGAGGTCAGTATTACCCTAACAAAACCCGGTAAAGACGTATCAAAAAAAACAAAAAGAAAACTGGAGGTCAATATTGTTGATGAGTTTTGGTGCAAAAATCCTCAACAAACTCTAACAAACTGAATTCAACAATATATTAGAAAGATCATTCATCATGACCAAATTGGGTTTATCTCTGGGATGTAAGAATAGTACAAAATACACATATCAATCAGTGACGTACATCATATCAACAGAATGAAGGATAAAAAACATATGGTCATTTCGATTGATGCAGAAAAATCATGTGATAAAATTCAACATCACTTCATGATGGAAACCTGCAAAAGAACAGGGGATAGAAGGAACTTATCTCAAGATAATGAAAGCCATATATGACAGACTCACAGCTGGTTTCATACTAAATGGGGAAAAACTGAAAGCTTTTCCTCTAGATTCTGGAACACAACAAGGATGCCCACTGTCACCACTGTTATTCAACATATTACTGGAATTCTTAGCTGGAGCAATGAGACAAGAGAAAGATATAAAGGGCATCTACATTGGAATGGAAGAAATCAAATTATCTTTGTTTGCAGATGATATGATCTTATATTTATAAAAACCTTAAAATTCCACAAGAAATCTACTAGAAATGGTGAAAAATTCAGTAAAGTTTCAGGATACAAAATCAACATAACAACATTCAGTAGCATTTCTATATGCCAGCGATGAACAATCTGAAAAAGAAATTGAAAGAGTAATCCCATTTACAATAGCCACACATAAAATTAAACACCTCAAATTAACCAAAGAAGTGAAAGATTGCTATAATGAAAACTATAACACTGATGAAAGAAATTGAAGAGGACACCAAAATATGGAAAAAGTATTCCATGCTCATAGATTGGAAGAATCAATATTGTTAAAATGTCTACACCACTCCCAGTACTCTACAGATTCAATGCAATCCCTATCAAAATACCAACGACATTCTTCACATAAATAGAAAAAAAAAATCCTAAACTTTATGTGGCATGAAAAAAGACCCAGAATATGCAAAGCTATTCTAAGCAAAAAGCAGAAAACTAGAGGAATCACATTACTTGACTTCAAATTATATTATACTACAGAACCATAGTAACCAAAACACTGTGGTACTGGAATAAAAACAGATACACAGACCAATGGAACAGAATAGAGAACCCAGAATTAAATCCACAGTCTTACACTGAACTCATTTTCAACAAAGATGCTAAGAACATACACTGGGGAAAAGCCAGTCTCTTCCATTAATGGTGCTGGAAAAACTGGATATCCATATGCAGAAGAATGAAACTAGACCCCTACTCTTGCCGTATACAAAAATCAAATTGAAATGGATGAAAGACTTAAATCTAAGACCTCAAAATATGAAATTATTACAAGAAAACATTGGAGAAAATCTGCAGGAAAATGATCTGGGCAATGATTTTTTGAGCAGTACCCCACAAGCACAGGTAGCCAAAGCGAAAATGAACATATGGGATCACATCAAGTTAAAAAGCTTCTGCACTGCAAAGGGTACAACCAATAAAGTGAAGAGACAATCCACAGAATGAGAGAAAATATTTGCAAATTATGAATCTGACAAGGGATTAATAAGCAGAATATATAAGGAGCTCAAACAACTCTATAGGAAAAATAATCTGATAAAAAATGGGCAAAATATTTTAATAGGCATTTCTTAAAAAAAGACATACAAATGGCAAACAGGCATATGAGAAGGTGCTCAACATCATTGGTCATCAGAGAAACACAAATAAAAACTGCAATGAGATGCCATCTCACCCCAGTTAAGATGGCTTATATTTAAATGACAGAGAATAACTAATGGTCGTGAGGATGTGAAGAACCCTTGTACACTGTTTGTGGCAACGTAACTTATTACAACCACTATGCAGAATAGTTTGGATGTTCCTCACAAAACTGAAAATTGAGCTACCATATGATCCAGCAGCCCCATTGCTGGGTATATACCCAAAGAATAGAAGTCTGTATATTTAAGTGATAGTTGCACTCTCATGTTTCTTGCAGCACTTTTCACAATAACTAAGAGTTGGAAGCAACCTAAGTGTCCATCAACAGATGAAGGGATAAAGAAAACTGGTACTTATACACATAAAAAGAATGATATCCTCTTATTTGCAACAAGGTAGATGGAACTAGAGATCATTATGTTACATGAAATAAGCCAATCACAGAATGACAAACATCACATGTTCTCACTTGTTTGTGGAATCTAAAAATTAAAACAATTGAACTCATGGACATAGTTGAAGGATAGTTACCAGAGGCTGACAGAGGTAGTGAGAGGATGGGAGTGGGAAGGTAGAGATAAGTGATGGATACAAAAAAATAGTTAGAAAGAATGAATAAGACCTACTATTTATTAGCACAACAGGGTGATTGTAGTGAATAATAACTTAAGTGTAAATTTAAAAATAACTAAAAGAGTATAATTGTACTGTTTGTAACACAAAGAATAAATACTTGAGGAGATGGATGCCCTATTCTCTTTGATGTGATTACTTGACATTGCATGCCTGTTTCAAAACATCTCATTTACCCCATAAACATATACACCTACTATGTACTCACAAAAATTAAAAATAAAAAAAATCAAAAATGTGAAACCAAATCAACATGGTTTTGTGGTATTTTGTTTTTATTCTTAAGATTCAGAGGCTGGGTGTAGTGGCTCACACCCCAGTTTGTGTGGCTGAGATTGAAGGATTACTTGAGGCCAGGGGTTGAAGACCAGCCTGGGCAACATGGTGAGACCCCCATCTATACAAAAAATAAAAAATTAGCCAGGCCTGGTTTGAAGCACTTGTAGTCCCAGCTACTCGGAAGTATAAGATGGGAGGATCGCTTGAGCACAGGTGTTCGAGGTTATAGTAAGCTATGATTGTGCCATTGCACTTCAGTATGGGCTATACCCTGTCTCAAAAAAAGAAAAAAAAAAGATTTTGAAAGAATCACATATTTAGGGAAACGTTGGACATCTAGTACAAAGAACTTTTTAAATCTACCATTTGAGAGTCAGTTGCTGACCTGATTCATTATCACCCTTGAATATTTTAATACATATTTCCCACAAACAAGGACATTCTCCAACATGATCACAGAGCATGCAGCAAAGTAACAATGATATCAGATATTAGATATTAGATAACATTCTAATCCTCAGATTTAATTCACATTCTACCAATTGTGTTAATAATTTTTTTTTTTTTGGAACATAGATCACTTCAAAATCATGTGTTACATTTACCTGTCATGTCTTTTTAGTATCCTTCAGTTGGTACAGTTTCCTACTCTTTCTTTGCCTTCTATGACCTTGGCTCTTTTGAAGATTACACACACTATATTTACATCTGTATTTATTTTTATCTATAAATATTAAAAACCATGAATTCTAAAGCCAGTCCTATATCACAGGGTTTGTTCTTGTTTTCTCTTTTTCTTTGTAACAATAAGAAACCTGACTTCTATTTTCCTTAATATATTTACTTGTTTGAGAAATTTCCTTGTAACCAATCTTTCATTTCCACCAGGATGCAGATAATCTCCTTGTCTTGTTCAGGAATTGACCTCTCATTCCAGCACACCCTTTCCACACAGTTACCATTTTCACTGCTGTGGTCTGAATGTTTGTGCCCCCCACAGAAATCCATATGTTGAAACCTAATTACTGATGTGAGGCTGTTAGGAGTTGGGGCTTTTAGGAGGTTATTAGGTTATAAGCACAGAGTTTTCACGAATGTTGTTAGTTATTGCCATTATAAAAGATCCAAGATAACTTCTTTGCTCCTTCAGCTATGTGAGGTTACCGAGAAAAGAAGGTTGTCTGTGAGCCAGGAAGTGGCCATCATCAGGCACTGAATTTGTGGGTGCCTCGATCTTGAACTTTCCTGTCTCCAGAACTGTGAGAAATAAATTTATGTTGTTTATAAGCTACCCAATTTATGGTATTTTGTTATAGCAGCCCAAACAGACTAAGACATTCTTCATTCTTTGACTCTGATAACTCATGCCAGGCTTCGCCTCCACAAGGATAGGGTCCTAAGCTTGTTTCAGCTCTGATACCCAATGCTGGGCTGGCCTCCAACATGGATACCCACCTTACTCTGCTTGGGCTCTAATATCCCAAGCTAGAGCACCCTGAGCATGGATACCTCCCTTATCCTGCTGGGGTTCTGATGCACTGGCTGTCCCTGTAAGTGGGCACCCTCTCTAACACACCCAGTCTCTGAGTCTTCTTTTTAGATCTGCTCTCTGAATCTAATGGATGCCTTCATCATTACATTTAGCTCCGACATCCACAATAGGTGCGTTCCCCTCATCATCAATGCCCTTCTCACCTCCCTTGGGCTCTGGCATACCAGGATGCCCTCTAGGTGAATGCCCTCCTCATCCTGTTAGGGCACTGACACCCTATGCTAAGCTAACACAGGCACACCCCCTACTGTGGACATCTTTCTTGCTTTTGCTTTATTCTACCTAATGGCTTTAGTACTGAATTGTTTGAAAAAGAAGAAGGATTGATTGAATTTAACTAAAGTTGGCAGTTTGCCAAGGCAGTATGACAAAGCCAGAGACTGGCAAGGGAGTTGAAGATATGTACAAGGGATAATTAAGGTGATGGATTTTAGAATCTAAACTGAATGAAGACATGAGAGGACATAGGGGCGATCGAGAGTCAAAGGTGACAAGATGAACAGAATAGATGTGCAATCAAAGAATTTTAGGAATGCTCCTATTCTAGAAAGCCAGTAAAGAAAAGGGTAATAGAAAGTAGTATGCATGAAAATGAGACTTTGGAAGTGATATCATTACAGATAAAGGTCTAGGATCTGACCTAGGACAGGGTAGCTAAGCTAAGGTGGAGGAAGATTAGTTGAAGGTCAATAAAGGAACTGAGAGTACAGAAAACTATTGTTTGTGTCAGTAGAAAACTTCAGAAATACTTGGGGCAACAGGTAAATACTACTCTTAGCTCAAAATATTTCATACCGTGAGTTGAAACCCATTGGTTGGAGTCATGAAATCAATTTCATGTGTTATGGTCAGTAATTTTTAAAAGTTGAAATAGGAATAGAAAATATCAGAGTGCATTGGTACATAGTAAGGAGAAGTACTATTTAGTAATTTTGCACTTAGTAATGATGTAAAATGTATTGGCTATTATGGGTCCTGTTTAAAACTATTTGGAGACTATTGCCTTAATGTAATCTGTGGCCTCCAGATATATCGTTGAGATGGTGACGGTGATAATGTTTACATTAGCCTGTGTAAGATTCCCAGCCTGCTGGATAAAATTAACATTCATAAAATCTTTCAAGTTACCGCTGAATCTTGTAATCTCTCTTTAAAAATCATCTATGATAGTGACTCTCAAAAGGGTGATAAGACTGCCTTTTTGGGTGGAGTAAGAGTTCCTCTGGGGGGACTTCTGTAAACTACCCAGACCTACTTTCCACCATGGTTGCAATAGTGGGGTTTTCTTTAGTGCCAGCAGTGATTTGTACTCAACTCTATCTAGATACTAGAACATTTTCAGCAGTGGATGGATGCCCTTACATTCACTCACCACTCACTCATTGAGTCACCCAGAGCAACTTGTAGTTCTGCAAGCTCCATGGATGGTAAAAATACTGCATAAAAGGTTAAAAATGGTACTTCTCTATAGGATACTTACCATGTGTTCTTTTTCAGCTTCTGCTTAATCATTTCTATTAATGGGAGACACATAACCTGACAAAGCAGATTCAGAATGACCTATTGAACTCCTTCAAATTGGTAATTTTCAGCCCTTAGTCTTGGTCTTGCTTTCTATAATGACACAGACTAATTCTAATTCCTCTTCTACCTGATAATTCTTCAGTTATTTAAGGACTTTTTTTTCACTTTCTGAAATTGCTCTTCCATTTCCTGCTATGTTAATAAAGCAATATAGCTAAGTTGTGGGCTCTAGAGCTGGATTACCTGGGTTTGAACCTGGCCTTGAAGTTTACTATTGTATGTGATTCTGAGCAAGTTACTTAATTTGTGCCTTGGTTCTTCTGGAAAATAGGGACAATTAACACATAGTATCTACATCATAGAGTTATTGAAATAATTAAATTAGCTAATATAAGTAATATATTTAGAACAGTGCCTGACATATTTACCATAAATATTAGTTATTTTTATGGATCTAACTTTTTAGTTCTTTCATGATCATAGTTATTTCCCCCTAGAAATGCATCAGTTTTTCATTGTTTCTTTTTAAATTGTGGTAACAAACTTCTGTCTTGTGTTACTTAATGTTGGGAATATATTCTAAAAAATGCATTATTAGGCAATTTTGTCATTGTGTGAGCATCATAGAACGTACTTACACAAACCTAGATGGTATAGCCTACTACACACCTAGGCTATATGGTATAGCCTATTGCTCCTAGGCTACAAATCTGTACAGCATGTTACTGTTCTGAATACTATAGGCAATTGTAATACAATGGTATTTGTGTATCTAAACATAGAAAAGAGACAATAAAAGTATAGTATAAAACATTTAAAATGGTACTTCTCTATAGGATACCTACCATGAATGGAGCTTGCAGAACTAGAAGTGGCTCTAGGTGAGTCAATGAGTTAGTGGTGAATGAATGTGAAGGTCTGAAACATTACTGTACACTACTGTAAGTTTTATAAAACACTGTACACGTAAGCTATACTAAATGTATTAAAAATATTTTTCTTCAATAAAAACTAATTTTAGCTTAGTATAACATTTTTACTTCATAAACTTTTAATTTTCTTAACCTTTTTGACTGTTTTGTAATAACATTTAACTTGAAATAAAAACACATATACAGCTGTACAAAATATTTCCTTTTTATATTCTTATTATATAAGCTTTTAAAAATTATTTATATTTTACTTTTTAAACTTTTTTTGTAAAAGCTAAGACACAAACACGTACATTAGCCTAGGCCTATTCAAGGTCAAGATAATCAGTTTCACTGTCTTCACCCTCTACATCTTTTCCCACTGGAAGGTTTTCAGGGACAACAATACACATGGAGCTGTCGTCTCCTATGATAACAATGCCTTCTTCTGGAATGCCTTCTGAAAGACCTCCCTGAGGCTGTTTTTCAGTTAACTTTTAAAAATAAGTAGATGGGGTATACTATAAATCAGTGACAAAAAGTATAATATAATAAATACATAAACTAGTAACAGTCATTTATTATCATTATCAAGTATGTACTATATGTAATTGTATGTGCTATATACTTTTATATGCATGGCAGTACAGTAGGTTTGTTTACACCAGCATCACCAGAAACATGTGAGTAATGCCTTGTGCTACAATGTTGCAGTGGCTATGATGGTACCAGGGGATAGGAATTTTTAAGCTCCCTTATAATTTTATGGGACCACCTTTGTGTATGGGGTCCATCATTGACTGAAACATTGTTGTGTGGTACATAGCTGTATAATATTCTAAGTATGATATAGCTAGGCCTCTTGTATAATATTCTAAGTGTGATATAGCTAGGCCTCTTGTCTCTGCACCCTCTACTTCTTTTGATAAATACATGTAGTATTTTTTTTGTGTGTGTAATCAAGTCACACTGATGATCACATTGATTGCATCTACTAATCTTGTTTTTAAATAATCTGCTGTTTATCTAGGGTTCTTCCCTACTCTGAACTTGAAACAGTTTTTTTTTTTTTTGAAACAGTTTATTTTTTAACCTAGATGGTGACTTTACTTTTATACCTTGTGGTTGGCTCTGGACGATATCCAGCCCTACTCCCTGGAACCTGTGAATGTTACCTTATGTAGTAGAAAGGACTCTGCAGGTGTCCCTTTTAAATAAAGGATCTTGAGATGGGGAGATTATCCTTAGACAATCTGACTGGGCCCTGTTATAATTTGGATATGTAGCCCTACCTATATCTCATATTGAATTGTAATTCCCAGTATTGGAGGTGGGGCCTGGTGGAAGTGATTGGATCATGGGAGCGGATTTTTTATGAATGTTTTAGCACTATCCCTTTGTTGCTGTCTTTGCGTTAGTGAGTTTTCATGAGATCTGGTTGTTTAAAAAGTGTATAGCATCTCCCTGCCTCTCTCTCTTGCTCCTGATTTTGCCATGTGAAGTAGCTTCTCCCATTTCACACTATGATTATAAGCTTTCTGAGACTTTCTGAGAATCAGATGCCTCTCTGCTTCCTGTACAACCTGCACAACTGTGAGCCAATGAAACCTATTTTCTTTATAAATTATCCACTCTTAGGTGTTTCTTTATAGCAATGCAAGAATGGACTAATACAGCTCTAATGGTGTTATACATGTCCTTATAAGAGGGAGACAGAAGGAGATGTGTGATCAAAGATGAAGGCAATGTGGTGACTAAAACAAGATATGATACTGATGGCTTTGAAGATGGAGGAAGGGGCAAAGGAATGCAAGGAATGCAGCTCTAGCAGTCAGGAAAGTCAAGAGTCTCTGGAAAGAGTGTGGCCCTATTGACACATTGATTTTGGCCAAGTGAAATTGATTTTCAGTTTCTGACTTCCAGAACAGTAGAATAAGTGTTTGTTGTTTCAAACCACCAAGTTTGTGGTGATTTGTTTCAGCAGCCATAGAAAATTAATACATGCCTATTATGCTTCATTTTGTTATTTTTAGCCTATTATTCTAGCCTGTCAAGATTATTTGGTTGTTAAATAAACCTTTTGTATTTTTAGATGTTGAGTACTAGCTATGGATGAGGTGTGATGTAACATGTTACTTAGAGTGTCTCTACTCCTCTTGATGATACTTTATGTGAATATTATTAACCTCATTTTATAGATGAGAAAACTGAGGTTCAGAGTAAGTGGTTTGTCCAAGATCATACAAAAAAAATCTTACCTGTGTTCAAATACCAGTTTGTAGTTAGGAAGGTTTTGCATATGTGGAGACAAGGGTTATATGAGAATTATCTGTATTTTCTGCTCAATTTTGCTATGAACCTAAAATTGCTAAAAAATTAAAGTTTATTAATTAAAATAAAACAGGGTGATATGGTTTGGATCTGTGTCCTCACCCAAATCTAATGCTCAAATGTAATCCCCAGTGTTGGAAATGGGGCCTGGTGGGAGGTGATTAGATCATGGGGGTGAATCCTTTGTAACTGGTTCAGCACCATCCCTTTGGTGCCATTATCATGATAGAGCTTTCATGAGATCTTGTTTAAAAGTGTGTAGCACCTCATTTCTCACTGTCTCTTCATCTTCCTCTGGCCTTGTGAGGTGCCAGCTCCCCCCTTTGCCTTGCATCATGATTTTAAGTTTCTTGAGGTTTCCTGAGAAGTGAGCAGATGCCGGCATTATGCTTCCTGTACAGCCTGTGGAACCATAAGCTAATTAAATATCTTTTCTTTATAAATTACCCAGTGTCGTGCATTTCTTTATACCAATGAGATAATGGACTAATACAGAAAATTGACACAGAGAAGTGGGGCATTGTTATAGAGATACCAGAAAATGTGGAAGCAATTTGGAACCTGGTAATGGGCAAAGGTTGGAAGTGTGTGGAGGGCTCAGAAGAAGACAGGAAGATGAGGGAAAATTTGGAAATCTCTAAAGATTGGTTAAATGGTTGTATTCACAATGCTGACAATGAAGGCCAGGCTCAGGAGGTCTCACATGGAAATGAGGAACTTATTGGAAACTGAAGCAAAGGTCACTTTTGTTATGTATTAGCAAAGAGGAAGGCTGCATCATGCACAGATCTAGGAATCTGGAAATTTGAGCTTGAGAATGATGATTTAGGGTATCTGGCAGAAGGAAATTCTAAGCAGCAAGACATTTAAGATGTTGACAGACTGCTTCTAACAGCCTATGCTCATATGTGTGAGCAAACAAATGACAGAAAACTGGAACTTATATTTAAAAGGGAAGCAGAGTGTAAAAGTTTGGAAAATGTACAGCCTGACCATGTGATAAAAAAGGAAAACACATTTTCTGGGGAGGAATTCATGGCAGTTGCAGAAATTCGCATAAGTAAAAATGAGGCAAGTGCTGATAACCAAGACAATGCAAAAAAGGCCTCCAAGGCTTCAGAGACCTTTGTGGCAGCCCCTTCCATCATAGACCCAGAAACCTAGGAGGCAAGAATGGTTTCATGAGCCAGGCCCAGTGCCCTTCTGCCCTGCGCAGCCTTGGGACACTGCTCTCTGCATTCCAGAAGCTCTAGCTCCAGCTGTGTCTCAAAAGGGCCCAGCTGCAGCTTGGGTCACTGCTCACGAGGGTGTAAGCTGTAATTCTTGGGTGGCTTTCACGTGATGTTAGGCCTGTGGGTGCACAAAATCCAAGAGTTGAGGCTTGGAAGCCTCCATCTAGATTTCAGAAGATGTATGGAAAAGCCTGGATGTCTAGGCAGAAGCCTGATGCAGGAGCAAAGCCCTCATGGAGAACCTCTGCTAGGGCAGTGCAGAGGGGAAATGTGGGGTTGGAGTACCTATACAGAGTTCCCACTGGGTCACTGCCTAGGGAAGCTGTGAGAAGAGGGCCACTGTCCTCCAGACTCTAGAATGGTAGATCCACCAACGGGTTGCACCTTGTGCCTGGAAAAGCTGCAGACACTCAACACCAACCCTGAGAGCAGCTGTGTGGAGTGAACCCTGCAAAGCCACAGTGGCAGGGCTGTGCAAGGCCTTGAGAGCCCACCCTTTACATCAGCATGCCCTGGATGTCAGAAATGGAGTCAAAGTAGATTATTTTGGAGCTTTAAAATTTAATGACTGCCCTGCTGGGTTTTGGACTTGCATGTGGCTGTAGCCCCTACTTTTTGGGCTGATTTCTTTCTTTTGGAATAGGATTATATTTACCCAATGCTTATACCCCCATTGTATCTTTAAGTAACTAATTTGCTTTTGATTTTACAGACTCATAGGTGGGAGGGACTAGCCTTTTGTCTCAGATGAGACTTTGGATTTTGGACTTCTGAGCTAATGCTTGAATGAGTTAATACTTTGTCAACTGTTGATAAAGGATGATTGTATTTTGCAATGTGAGCACAGGTGATTTGGGAGGGGCCAGGGTGGAACGGTATGGTTTGGACCATAACTTGATATTTGGATCCAAATATCATGTTGAATTTTAATCCCCAGTGTTGGAGGTGGGGCCTGGTGAGAGGTGATTGGATCATGAGAGTGGATTATTCATGAATGGCGTAGCACCTTTCCTTTGGTGCTGTTCTCATGCCAGAGTTCTCATGAGATCTGGTTGTTTGAAAATATGTGGTATCTTACTCTTTCTCCTGCTCCAGCCATTGGAGGTTCCCACTCCCCCTTTGCCTTCCACCATGATTGCAACTTTCCTGAGGCCTCCCAAGAAGCCCAGCAGATGTCAGCATTATGCTTCCTATGTGGACTGTGGAACTATTATGAGCCAATTAAGCCTCTGTTTTTTAAAATAAATTACCAAGTTTCAGGCATTTCTTTATAGCAATTCGAGTACTGACTAATACATTGGGGATGAAGATAATGAAAAATGAAACAAGTTTGTACAACTGCAAAGCCTATAGAGGAAGCAGTGGTTAACTCCAAGTTTGTATGATTACAAAACCCATTATTCTTTTCAGCGTACAAAGGGCTCTCAGAGTGTGGTCCAAGGACCCCTGGAGTTCATGAGACTTTCAGGGGACCCAGGAGGTCAAAACTGTTTTTAATATAGGGCCTACGAAGTTATGATTTGGATTTTAAAAAAAATGTTTGATAGTTTCACTCTTGGGGGAAAAACAACTGTATCTGAGCACAAATTACAGCAGTGGTACTAAACTGTACTAGTATTTATTGTATTCTTCAGTACCACACACTCACAGTAAAATTAAAAAGTCAATTTTCATTAAAAATGTCCTTGATGAAACAATTAAAATTGTTGTAATTGTATTATATTTTGATCTGGAGTACATAGTCATTTAATATTTTTGTGAAAAAATGGGAAGTACACATAAAACATGTTTCATCATGAAGTATGGTGGTTGCCTTGAGGAAAAAACTTGTGTTTGAGTTGCAAGCCAATGTAGCCATTTTACTTATGGAATTGAACCCAAAGGAACAATTAACAGAAAAATAGTTATTCAGACTTAGGCATTTTGCAGACATTTTTCTCAAAAATGAATGAAATGAAATGAGTTTGTCTTGTCAAGACAAACTGGGAATATTTATTACCAGTGATAAAATTAGAGCTTTCAAATGAAAATTACAATTTTGGGAAACTTCTGTCTATCACTGTGAGCTTGACAGCTTCAAATACTTAAAAGCTGTTCTGATGAAATCATTGGTGATATTAAGTCAAATGTTTTTATTTTGTTAGATTACAAAATGGATCAGTATTAGGAGAATCTACATAGTTCAGTGGATCAATACAGATGACCAAACCATGATGTTACAGAATCATGAGTTTAAAAGATGCATTCAAAGTATAAAACAGAGACTTCTGATTTATGGCCTGGCATGTAAAGAACTTGGAAGTTGTAATTCGATCCTGACAACAGATAAAAAGGACTGTAGAACTCTTCCCCTTCCTCTACACCTTACAACCACATCACTAAAGGCCTATTTACTGCAGTTTCTTTTAAACTGTGCATTATGCCCACCTTTCAACAAAAGATTACAAGGCATATTAAAAGACAAAAAAATACAGTTTGAAGAGACAAAGCAAGCATCAGCACCATAGTTAGATATGGCAGAAATATTATAATTATCAAATCAGCAATTAAAAATAACTATGATTGTGAATAGTGTTGCAATAAACATACAAATGTGTGTATCTTTGTAATAGAATGATTTATGTTACTTGGGCACAGGGAGGGAAACAAAACACACTGTGGCCTGTTGGGAGTTGGGTTGGGGGGAGGGAGAGCATTAGAAAAATAGCTAATGCATGCTGGGCTTAATACTTAGGTGATGGGTTAACAGATACAGCTAACCACTATGGCAAACGTTTACCTATGTAACAAACCTGCACATCCTGCACATGTACCCCAGAACTAAAAATAAAAACAAATTAAAAAACGATGATTAATACACTAAGGGTTCTAATGGAAAAATAGACAACATATAAGAATAGATGAGTAATGTAAGCAGAGACATGGAAACTCTAAGAATCAAAAAGAAATACTGGATAGAAAAAAATATTGTAACAGAAATGAAGAATGCTTTTAATGGGCCTATTAATAGACTGAGTATGGTTGAGAAAAGACATTCTGAGCTTGAGGATATATCAGTAGAAAACTGCAAAACTGAAAAGCAAAAAGAAGGAAGACTGAAGAAAATGGAACAGAGAATCATTTTTTGGCCTCTTGGCTAAGAAAGATCAAGTTAAAATGGAGTAGACTATCTAAGAATTTTGCCACAACTGCACAAGTGAGACATTGAAGAGATTTGTAAAAGTATGAAACAGTACCACTTTTCTCACTTTTTTTTGTAAAAAATAATCATTTTTATATTAATGTAAAGGGCCTATTGTTATTGAAAATATATTAATAATTAAAAATTGCTCTATTATAATATGGTTACTATTGATAGAATTCACATAAACAAAAGTTCTTTGGAGTCTTGTAAATTTTTCAAGAGTGTAAAGGGACCCTGAGACCAAAAAGATTGAGAAATATTATACTATACCATGTTACCTTATTCATCCCACTATCCATCCAACCCAGACTTGGCAATCATGCCTCCTTTGTCCATAAATTGTTAAAATTTTTTAGAAGAAAAGGACAAAAGTGGAGCCTTTACTGATTTGTTCCTAGATACATTTCTCCAAGTTGACATTAATTCATTAATCTTATCCTTTCTTTGTAACCTACTAGTTACAAGTTCATCTAACTTTGGGGTATCTTGAAAAATATGTCAAATCTTAAACTGAACAAGATAGAGCATATCTCTGGTGTGTGTTAGCTCTTTCAGTCTAATCAACCAAAAGAGGTTAATTTGGCATTACTAGTTTTATTGGGTTCATGCTGGCTACTACCAATTTCCTTTCTAGGTTATTCATGAATCATCTATAATGGTAATTTACTCTAGAATTTTTTGGGGCTTTCATGTTACTTTTGATATTTTATAGTTTATATAGTTATTGGTTTTTCCCTTTCCTCCATTTTAGAAAAGCCAGAAAATGTTATATACAGTGTTCAGGTATCTCTTCTACTTTCTAACTCCTATCAGCCATTTTATGTGTACAAGTTTATAATGTATCTGGTCCTGGAAATGATATTATTTTAGAATAGCTGAATATTCCTTTACTCTGTCCTCATATATCCTAATGTACTTCAGTTCTCTCATGACCATATTTGTTCACTTTCTAGTTTGATAATCATTTTCATAGAGAAAATGAAACAAATAGAGGTTGAATAGGTCTGTTTTTTCATCTGATAACATGATAGTGTTTTTTAAAAAGAGTGAGCCCGTTACTTACATGGGACTTTTTGGTCTGATTCTACTTTTAATAAACCATTTTGCATTGTTATTAGCATCTTTGTAACCCTTATGCCACTCTGGGCTTTAGTCTTAATACAATTCTTAGAGTTATTGCCCTGTGACTTTTGTGTTCTCATCCTTTGTCAAATGTTCCTTCTTCCATTTTGATATATCATTCTTTCAAATCTGACTTCATTAAAGAGCTGCTTAAGGGCTGTTTGATGTGTCAAATGTCTTGTTTAAACACCATTTTGTTTTTTATCAGGATCCTTTAAAATTATTTTGGGAAAATTTTGCTTTTGAAAAATGCCTTTCTTAAACCAGCTCTTAGAATGTGTGTGCATCTCATTTATTAAGCACCTGTTATGAATGAGGGACAAAGTTCAAACTTTTATTTATTTATTTATTTTTTTTTGGTTAATATCTCTTTTTTTTAATTTGTTTATTATTATTATACTTTAAGTTCTAGGGTACATGTGCATAACGTGCAGGTTTGTTACATATGTATACTTGTGCCATGTTGGTGTGCTGCACCCATCAACTCGTCAGCACCCATCAACTCGTCATTTACATCAGGTATAACTCCCAATGCAATCCCTCCCCCCTACCCCCTCCCCATGATAGGCCCAGGTGAGTGATGTTCCCCTTCCCGAGTCCAAGTGATCTCATTGTTCAGTTCCCACCTATGAGTGAGAACATGCGGTGTTTGGTTTACTGTTCTTGTGATAGTTTGCTAAGAATGATGGTTTCCAGCTGCATCCATGTCCCTACAAAGGACACAAACTCATCCTTTTTGATGGCTGCATAGTATTCCATGGTGTATATGTGCCACATTTTCTTAATCCAATCTGTCACTGATGGACATTTGGGTTGATTCCAAGTCTTTGCTATTGTGAATAGTGCCGCAATAAACATACGTGTGCATGTGTCTTTATAGCAGCATAATTTATAATCCTTTGGGTATATACCCAGTAATGGGATGGCTGGGTCATATGGTACATCTAGTTCTAGATCCTTGAGGAATCGCCATACTGTTTTCCATAATGGTTGAACTAGTTTACAATCCCACCAACAGTGTAAAAGTGTTCCTATTTCTCCACATCCTCTCCAGCACCTGTTGTTTCCTGACTTTTGAATGATCGCCATTCTAACTGGTGTGAGATGGTATCTCATTGTGGTTTTGATTTGCATTTCTCTGATGGCCAGTGATGATGAGCATTTTTTCATGTGTCTGTTGGCTGTATGAATGTCTTCTTTTGAGAAATGTCTGTTCATATCCTTTGCCCACTTTTTGATGGGGTTGTTTGATTTTTTCTTGTAAATTTGTTTGAGTTCTTTGTAGGTTCTGGATATTAGCCCTTTGTCAGATGAGTAGATTGCAAAAATTTTCTCCCATTCTGTAGGTTGCCTGTTCACTCCGATGTTAGTTTCTTTTGCTGTGCAGAAGATCTTTAATTTAATGAGATCCCATTTGTCAATTTTGGCTTTTGCTGCCGTTGCTTTTGGTGTTTTAGACATGAAGTCTTTGCCCATGCATATGTCCTGAATGGTACTACCTAGGTTTTCCTCTAGGATTTTTATGGTATTAGGTGTAAGATTTAAGTCTCTAATCCATCTTGAATTAATTTTCGTATAAGGAGTAAGGAAAGGATCCAGTTTCAGCTTTCTACTTATGGCTAGCCAATTTTCCCAGCACCATTTATTAAATAGGGAATCCTTTCCCCATTTCTTGTTTTTGTCAGGTTTGTCAAAGATCAGATGGCTGTAGATGTGTGGTATTATTTCTGAGGACTCTGTTCTGTTCCATTGGTCTATATCTCTGTTTTGGTACCAGTATCATGCTGTTTTGGTTACTGTAGCCTTGTAGTAGAGTTTGAAGTCAGGTAGCGTGATGCCTCCAGCTTTGTTCTTTTGACTTAGGATTGTCTTGGAGATGCGGGCTCTTTTTTGGTTCCATATGAACTTTAAAGCAGTTTTTTCCAATTCTGTGAAGAAACTCATTGGTAGCTTGATGGGGATGGCATTGAATCTATAAATTACCTTGGGCAGTATGGCCATTTTCACGATATTGATTCTTCCTATCCATGAGCATGGTATGTTCCTCCATTTGTTTGTGTCCTCTTTTATTTCACTGAGCAGTGGTTTGTAGTTCTCCTTGAAGAGGTCCTTTACATCCCTTGTAAGTTGGATTCCTAGGCATTTGATTCTCCTTGAAGCAATTGTGAATGGAAGTTCATTCCTGATTTGGCTCTCTGTTTGTCTGTTACTGGTGTATAAGAATGCTTGTGATTTTTGCACATTAATTTTGTATCCTGAGACTTTGCTGAAGTTGCTTATCAGCTTAAGGAGATTTAGGGCTGAGACAATGGGGTTTTCTAAATATACAATCATGTCATCTGCAAAGAGGGACAATTTGACTTCTTCTTTTCCTAACTGAATACCCTTGATTTCTTTTTCTTGCCTAATTGCCCTAGCCAGAACTTCCAACACTATGTTGAATCGGAGTGGTGAGAGAGGGCATCCCTGTCTTGTGCCAGTTTTCAAAGGGAATTTTTCCAGTTTTTGCCCATTCAGTATGATATTGGCTGTGGGTTTGTCATAAATAGCTCTTATTATTTTGAGGTACGTTCCATCAATACCGAATTTATTGAGCGTTTTTAGCATGAAGGGCTGTTGAATTTTGTCAAAAGCCTTTTCTGCATCTATTGAGATAATCATGTGGTTCTTGTCTTTGGTTCTGTTTATATGCTGGATTATGTTTATTGATTTGCAAATGTTGAACCAGCCTTGCATCCCAGGGTTGAAGCCCACTTGATCATGGTGGATAAGCTTTTTGATGTGTTGCTGAATCCGGTTTGCCAGTATTTTATTGAGGATTTTTGCACCGATGTTCATCAGGGATAGTGGTCTAAAATTCTCTTTTTTTCTTGTGTCTCTGCCAGGCTTCGGTATCAGGATGATGTTGGCCTCATAAAATGAGTTAGGGAGGATTCCCTCTTTTTCTATTGATTGGAATAGTTTCAGAAGGAATGGTACCAACTCCTCCTTGTACCTGTGGTAGAATTCAGCTGTGAATCCATCTGGTCCTGGACTTTTTTTGGTTGGTAGGCTATTAATTATTGCCTCAATTTCAGAGCCTGCTATTGGTCTATTCAGGGATTCAACTTCTTCCTGGTTTAGTCTTGGAAGAGTGTAAGTGTCCAGGAAATTATCCATTTCTTCTAGATTTTCCAGTTTATTTGCGTAGAGGTGTTTATAGTATTCTCTGATGGTAGTTTGTATTTCTGTGGGGTCGGTGGTGATATCCCCTTTATCATTTTTAATTGCGTCGATTTGATTCTTCTCTCTTTTCTTCTTTATTAGTCTTGCTAGTGGTCTGTCAATTTTGTTGATCTTTTCAAAAAACCAACTCCTGGATTCATTGATTTTTTGGAGGGTTTTTTGTGTCTCTATCTCCTTCAGTTCTGCTCTGATCTTAGTTATTTCTTGCCTTCTGCTAGCTTTTGAATGTGTTTGCTCTTGCTTCTCTAGTTCTTTTCATTGTGATGTTAGAGTGTCAATTTTAGATCTTTCCTGCTTTCTCTTGTGGGCATTTAGTGCTATAAATTTCCCTCTACACACTGCTTTAAATGTGTCCCAGAGATTCTGGTATGTTGTATCTTTGTTCTCATTGGTTTCAAAGAACATCTTTATTTCTGCCTTCATTTCGTTGTGTACCCAGTAGTCATTCAGGAGCAGGTTGTTCAGTTTCCATGTAGTTGAGCGGTTTGGATTGAGTTTCTTAGTCCTGAGTTCTAGTTTGATTGCACTGTGGTCTGAGAGACAGTTTGTTATAATTTCTGTTCTTGTACATTTGCTGAGGAGTGCTTTACTTCCAATTACGTGGTCAATTTTGGAGTAAGTATGATGTGGTGCTGACAAGAATGTATATTCTGTTGATTTGGGGTGGAGAGTTCTATAGATGTCTATTAGGTCTGCTTGGTGCAGAGATGAGTTCAATTCTTGGATATCCTTGTTAACTTTCTGTCTCGTTGATCTGTCTAATGTTGACAGTGGAGTGTTGAAGTCTCCCATTATTATTGTATGGGAGTCTAAGTCTCTTTGTAAGTCTCTAAGGACTTGCTTTATGAATCTGGGTGCTCCTGTATTGGGTGCATATATATTTAGGATAGTTAGCTCTTCCTGTTGAATTGATCCCTTTACCATTATGTAATGGCCTTCTTTGTCTCTTTTGATCTTTGATGGTTTAAAGTCTGTTTTATCAGAGACTAGTATTGCAACCCCTGCTTTTTTTTGTTCTCCATTTGCTGGGTAAGTCTTCCTCCATCCCTTTATTTTGAGCCTATGTATGTCTCTGCATGTGAGATGGGTCTCCTGAATACAGCAGACTGATGAGTCTTGACTCTTTATCCAGTTTGCCAGTCTATGTCTTTTAATTGGAGCATTTAGTCCATTTACATTTAAGGTTAAGATTGTTATGTGTGAACTTGATCCTGCCATTATGATATTAACTGGTTATTTTGCTCGTTAGTTGATGCAGTTTCTTCCTAGCCTCGATGGTCTTTACATTTTGGCATGTTTTTGCAATGGCTGGTACCGGTTGTTCCTTTCCATGTTGAGTGCTTCCTTCAGGGTCTCTTGTAAGGTAGGCCTCGTGGTGGCAAAATCTCTAAGCATTTGCTTATCTGTAAAGGATTTTATTTCTCCTTCACTTATGAAACTTAGTTTGGCTGGATATGAAATTCTGGGTTTAAAATTCTTTAAGAATGTTGAATATTGGCCCCCACTCTCTTCTGGCTTGTCGAGTTTCTGCCGAGAGATCTGCTGTTAGTCTGATGGGCTTCCCTTTGTAGGTAACCCGACCTTTCTCTCTGGCTGCCCTTAAGATTTTTTCCTTCATTTCAACTTTGGTGAATCTGGCAATTATGTGTCTTGGAGTTGCTCTTCTCGAGGAGTATCTTTGTGGCGTTCTCTGTATTTCCTGGATTTGAATGTTGGCCTGCCCTACTAGGTTGGGGAAGTTCTCCTGGATGATATCCTGAAGAGTGTTTTCCAACTTGGTTCCACTTTCCCCCTCACTTTCAGGCACCCCAATCAGACGTAGATTTGGTCTTTTTACATAATCCCATACTTCTTGCAGGCTTTGTTCATTTCTTTTTCTTCTTTTTTCTTTTGGTTTCTCTTCTCGCTTCATTTCATTCATTTGATCCTCCATCGCTGATACTCTTTCTTCCAGTTGATCGAGTCGGTTACTGCAGCTTGTGCATTTGTCACGTATTTCTCGTGTCATGGTTTTCATCTCTTTCATTTCGTTTATGACCTTCTCTGCATTAATTACTCCAGCCATCAATTCTTCCACTTTTTTTTCAAGATTTTTAGTTTCTTTGCGCTGGGTACGTAATTCCTCCTTTAGCTCTGAGAAGTTTGATGGACTGAAGCCTTCTTCTCTCATCTCGTCAAAGTCATTCTCCGTCCAGCTTTGATCCGTTGCTGGCGATGAGCTGCGCTCCTTTGCCGGGGGAGATGCGCTCTTATTTTTTGAATTTCCAGCTTTTCTGCCCTGCTTTTTCCCCATCTTTGTGGTTTTATCTGCCTCTGGTCTTTGATGATGGTGATGTACTGATGGGATTTTGTTGTAGGTGTCCTTCCTGTTTGATAGTTTTCCTTCTAACAGTCAGGACCCTCATCTGTAGGTCTGTTGGAGATTGCTTGAGGTCCACTCCAGACCCTGTTTGCCTGGGTATCAGCAGCAGAGGCTGCAGAAGATAGAATATTTCTGAACAGCGAGTGTACCTGTCTGATTCTTGCTTTGGAAGCTTCCTCTCAGGGGTGTACTCCACCCTGTGAGGTGTGGGGTGTCAGACTGCCCCTAGTGGGGGATGTCTCCCAGTTAGGCTACTCAGGGGTCAGGGACCCACTTGAGCAGGGAATCTGCCCCTTCTCAGATCTCAACTTCCGTGTTGGGAGATCCACTGCTCTCTTCAAAGCTGTCAGACAGAGTCGTTTGCGTCTGCAGAGGTTTCTGCTGGTTTTGTTATTTTTACTGTGCCCTGTCCCCAGAGGTGGAGTCTACAGAGACAGGCAGGTTTCCTTGAGCTGCTGTGAGCTCCACCCATTTCGAGCTTCCCAGTGGCTTTGTTTACCTACTTAAGCCTCAGCAATGGCAGGCGCCCCTCCCCCAGCCTCGTTGCTGCCTTGCCGGTAGATCACAGACTGCTGTGCTAGCAATGAGGGAGGCTCCGTGGGCGTGGGACCCTCCCGGCCAGGTGTGGGATATGATCTCCTGGTGTGCCTGTTTGCTTAAAGCGCAGTATTGGGGTGGGAGTTACCCGATTTTCCAGGTGTTGTGTGTCTCAGTTCCCCTGGCTAGGAAAAGGGATTCCCTTCCCCCTTGCTCTTCCCAGGTGAGGCAATGCCTCGCCCTGCTTCAGCTGTCGCTGGTTGGGCTGCAGCAGCTGACCAGCACCGATCGTCCGGCACTCCCCAGTGAGATGAACCCAGTACCTCAGTTGAAAATGCAGAAATCACCGGTCTTCTGTGTCGCTCGCGCTGGGAGTTGGAGACTGGAGCTGTTCCTATTCGGCCATCTTGCTCCTTGGTTCCAAACTTTTAAACTGTGACCCATAGTTATAAATGTATTTTCCAGTCATGTCCTAGTACACACGCGTGCATGCGCGCGCGCGTGCACACACACACACACACACACACACAAACTGGAACAGAAGTTTAGAAAATAATTTTATTGTGTCAAAGAACAATCAAGAGATATTAATAGAAACCAGAAAGTAATTTGAACACGGAAAGTTATTATAAGGAATTAACAACTATAACAAAAGACTGGAGTAGTGGGAGACTGACTGATAGGGGATAAAGAGAATTCCAAAGAATACAGGAATAGGGGGATCTGGCAAGGTGGTGGAATATGAATTGCTCCAGTCTGCAGCTCCCAGCGAAACCAATGCAGGAGGCAGGTAGTTTCTGCATTTCCAACTGACGTGCCCTGTTCATCTCATTGGGACTGAATAGGCAGTGGGTGCAGCCCATGGAGGGCGAGCAGAAGCAGGGTAGGGTGTCACCTCACCTGGGAAGTGCAAGGGGCCAGAGACCTCCCTTCTCCAGGCAAGGGAAGCCATGAGGGACTGTGCTATCTGGCCCAGATACTACACTTCTACCACAGTTTTTGCAATCCACAGACCAGGAGATTCCCTCATGTGCCTACACCACCAGGGCCCTGGGTTTCAAGCACAAAATGGGACGGCTGTTTGGGCAGCGATAGAGCTAGCTGCAGTTTTTTTTTTTTTTTTCCTACCCCAGTGGTGCCTGGAACCCCAGCAAGACAGAATTGTTCACTCCCCTGAAAAGAGGGCTGAAGCCAGGGAGCTAAGTGGTCTCACTCAGCGGGTCCCATTCCCACAGAGCTCAGCAAGCTAAGAACCACTGGCTTGAAATTCTTGTTGTCAGCAGAGCAGTCTGAAGTCCACCTGGGATGATTGAGCATGGTGGGGGAGTGGTGTCCACCATTACTGAGACTTGAGTAGGTGGCTTTCCCCTAACCCTGGTAAGGACTGGGCGGAACTAAACACAGGCAAAGCAACTGTGGCCAGACTGCCTCATTAGATTCCTATTGACTGGGCAGGACATCTCTGAAAGAAAGGCAGCAACCCCAGTTAGGGGCTTATAAATAACACTCCCATCTCCCTGGTACAGAGCACCTGGGGGAAGGGGCGACTGTGGGTGTAGCTTCAGCGGACTTAAATGTTCCTTCCTGCCAGCTCTGAAGAGAGGAGCAGATCTTGACAAGGGGAGTTCTCCCACCACAGTGCTCAAGCTCTGCTAAGGGACAGACTGCCTTCTCAAGTGGGTCCCTGACCTCCGTGCCTCCTAACTGGTAGAAACCTCCCAGTGGGTTCACAGACACCTCATACAGGAGAGCTCTGGCTGGTACCAGGCCCGTGCCACTCTGGGACAAAGCTTCCAGAGGAAGGAGTAGGCAGCAATCTTTGCTGTTCTGCAGCCTCTGCTGGTGATATCCAGGCAAATAGGGTCTGGTGTGGCCCTCCAGCATACTGCAACAGACCTGCAGAAGAGGTTCCTGACTGTTGGAAGAAAAACTAACCAACAGAAAGCAATAATTTCATCATCAACAAAAAGGACCCCCCCCCCACATACACACACACACACAGAAACCCCATCCAAAGGTCATCAGCACAAACTGGACAGAGAATGAGTTTGACAAATTGACAGAAGTAGGCTTCAGAAAGTCAGTAATAACAAACTCCTCTGAGCAAAAGGTGGATGTTCTAACCCAATGCAAGGAAGCTAAGAACCTCCACAAACGGTTACAGGAACTGTTAACTAGAATAACCAGTTTAGAGAAGAACATAAATGACCCGATGAAGCTGAAAAACACAGTACAAGAACTTCGTGAAGGATACACAAGTGTCAATAGCCGAATTGATCAAGTGGAAGAAAGGATATCAGAGGTTGAAATCAGCTTAATGAAATAATGCATGAAGACAAGATTAGAGAAAAAAGAATGAAAAGGAATGAACAAAGCCTCCAAGAAATATGGGACTATGTGAAAAGACCAAACCTACGATTGATTGGGGTCACTGAAAGTGATGGGGAGAATGGAACCAAGTCATTAAATGTACTTTGGGATATTATTTAGGAGAACTTCCACAACCTAGCAAGACGGGCCAACATTCAAATTCAGGAAATACAGGGAACACCACTAAGATACTCATCCAGAAGAGCTGATTGCACCAATTAAAAGACACAGAGTGGCAAGTTGGATAAAGAGTCAAGACCCATCAGTGTGCTGTATTCAGGAGACCCATTTCACATGCAAAAACACACATAGGCTCAAAATAAAGGGATGGAGGAATATTTACCAAGTAAAGGTAAAGCAAAAAAAAAAGAAAAAAAGCAGGGCTTGCAATCCTAGTCTTTGATAAAACAGACTAAACCAACAAAGATAAAAAAAGACAAGGACATTACATGATGGTAAAGGGATCAATGCAACAAGAAGAGCTAACTATCCTAAATATATATGCACCCAATGGAGGAGCACCCAGATTCATAAAACATAAAACAAATTCATAGAGACCTACAAAGAGACTTAGACTCCCACACAATAATAATGGGAGACTATAACACCCCACTGTCAACATTAGATCAACAAGACAGAAAATTAACAAGGCTATTCAGGAATTGAACTCAGCCCTAGACCAAGCAGACCTAATAGACATCTACAAAACTCTCCACCCCAAATCAACAGAATATATATTCTTCTCAGAACCTCATACTACTTACTCTAAAATCGACCACATAATTGGAAGTAAAACACTCCTCAGCAAATTCAAAAGAATGGAAATTATAACAAACAGTATCTCAGACCACAGAGCAATCAAATTAGGACTCAGGATTAAGAAACTCACTCAAAATGGCACATCTACATGGAAACTGAATGACCTGCTCCTGAATGACTACTGGGTACATAATGAAACTAAGGCAGAAATAAAGATGTTATTTGAAACCAATGAGAAAAAAGATACAATGTACCAGAATTTCTGGGATACAGCTAAAGCAGTGTTTAGAGGGAAATTTATAGCACCAAATGCCCACATCAGAAAGCGGGAAAAATCTAAAATCAACACCCTAACATCGCATTAAAATAAGTAGAGAAGCAAGAGCAAACAAATTCAAAGGCTAGCAGAAGACAATAAATAACTAAGATCAGAGCAGAACTGAAGGAGATAGAGACAAGAAAACTCATTCAAAAAAAAAAAAAAAATCAATGAATCCAGGAGCTCGTTTTCTGAAAAGACTAACAAAATAGATAGACCACTAGCTAGACTAATAAAGAAGAAAAGAGAGAAGAATCAAATAGACACAATAAAAAATGATAAAGGGGACATCACCACTGATCACACAGAAATACAAACTACCATCAGAGAATACTATAAACACCTCTATGCAAATACATTAGAAAATCTAGAAGAAATGGATAAATTCCTGGACACATACACCCTCCCACGACTAAACCAAAAAGAAGTCGAATCCCTGAATAGACCAATAACAAGTTCTGGAATTGAGGCAGTAATTAACACCCTACCAACCAAAAAAGCCATGACCAGATGGATGTACAGCCTAATTCTTCCAGAAGTACTAATAGGAACTGGTACCCTTCTAATACTATTCCAAACAATAGAAAAAGAGGGACTTATCCCTAACTCATTTTATGAGGCCAGCATCATCCTGATTCCAAAACCTGGCAGAGACACAACAAGAAAAGAAAGCTTTAGGCCAATATCCCTGATGAACATTGAGGCAAATATCTTAAATAAAATACTGGCAAACTGAACCCAGCAGCACATCAAAAAGATTATTCACCATGATCAAGTTAGCTTCATCCCTGGGATGCAAAGCTGGTTCAACATATGCAAATCAATAAATGTAATCCATCACATAAACAGAACCAGTGAGAAAAACTATATGATAATACGTGCAAAAAAAGGCCTTTGATAAAATTCAACACATCTTTATGCTAAAAACTCTCCATAAACTAGGTATTGATGGTACATATCTCAAAATAGTAAGAGCTGTTTATGACAAACCCATAGCCAATATCATACCAAATAGACAAAAGCTGGAAGCATTCCCTTTGAAAACTGGCACAAGACAAGGATACCCTCTCTCCCCACTCCTATTCATCATAGTATTGGAAGTTCTGGCCAGAGCAATCAGGCAAGAGAAAGAAATAAAGGGTATTCAAATATGAGGAGACGAAGTCAAATTGTCTCTGTTTGAAGATGACATGATTGTATATTTTAAAAAGCCTATCATCTCAGCCCAAATACTCCTTAAGCTGTTAAGCAACTTCAGCAAAGTCTCAGGATACATTTCTTTTTCTTCTTTTTTCTTTTGGTTTCTCTTCTCGCTTCATTTCATTCATTTGATCCTCAATCGCAGATACTCTTTCTTCCAGTTGATCGAGTCTGTTACTGAAGCTTGTGCATTTGTCACGTATTTCTCGTGTCATGGTTTTCATCTCTTTCATTTCGTTTATGACCTTCTCTGCATTAATTACTGCAGCCATCAATTCTTCCACTTTTTTTTCAAGATTTTTAGTTTCTTTGCGCTGGGTACGTAATTCCTCCTTTAGCTCTGAGAAATTTGATGGACTGAAGCCTTCTTCTCTCATCTCGTCAAAGTCATTCTCCGTCCAGCTTTGATCCGTTTCTGGCGATGAGCTGCGCTCCTTTGCCGGGGGAGATGTGCTCTTATTTTTTGAATTTCCAGCTTTTCTGCCCTTCTTTTTCCCCATCTTTGTGGTTTTATCTGCCTCTGGTCTTTGATAATGGTGATGTACTGATGGGGTTTTGGTGTAGGTGTCCTTCCTGTTTGATAGTTTTTCTTCTAACAGTCAGGACCCTCATCTGTAGGTCTGTTGGAGATTGCTTGAGGTCCACTCCAGACCCTGTTTGCCTGGGTATCAGCAGCAGAAGCTGCAGAAGATAGAATATTTCTGAACAGCGAGTGTACCGGTCTGATTCTTGCTTTGGAAGCTTCCTCTCAGGGGTGTACTCCACCCTGTGAGGTGTGGGGTGTCAGACTGCCCCTAGTGGGGGATGTCTCCCAGTTCGGCTACTCAGGGGTCAGGGACCCACTTGAGCAGGCAGTCTGTCCCTTCTCAGATCTCAACCTCTGTGTTGGGAGATCCACTGCTCTCTTCAAAGCTGTCAGACAGAGTCGTTTGCGTCTGCAGAGGTTTCTGTTGGTTTTGTTATTTTTACTGTGCCCTGTCCCCAGAGGTGGAGTCTACAGAGACAGGCAGGTTTCCTTGAGCTGCTGTGAGCTCCACCCAGTTCGAGCTTCCCAGCAGCTTTGTTTACCTACTTAAGCCTCAGCAATGGCAGGCGCCCCTCCCCCAGCCTCGCTGCTGCCTTGCGGGTAGATCACAGACTGCTGTGCTAGCAATGAGGGAGGCTCCGTGGGTGTGGGACCCTTCTGGCCAGGTGTGGGATATGATCTCCTGGTGTGCCTGTTTGCTTAAAGCGCAGTATTGGGGTGGGAGTTACCCGATTTTCCAGGTGTTGTGTGTCTCAGTTCCCCTGGCTAGGAAAAGGGATTCCCTTCCCCCTTGCTCTTCCCAGGTGAGGCAATGCCTCGCCCTGCTTCAGCTGTCGCTGGTTGGGCTGCAGCAGCTGACCAGCACCGATCGTCCGGCACTCCCCAGTGAGATGAACCCAGTACCTCAGTTGAAAATGCAGAAATCACCGGTCTTCTGTGTCGCTCGCGCTGGGAGTTGGAGACTGGAGCTGTTCCTATTCGGCCATCTTGCTCCGCCCCCCGGAAAATTGAAGTCTCAGGATACAAAAATCAATGTGCAAAAATTACAAGTATTTCTATACACTAATAATAGACAAATAGAAAGCTAAATCATGAGTGAACTCCCATTCACAATTGCTACAAAGAGGATAATATACCTAGGAATACAACTTACAAGGCACGTGAAAGACCTCTTCAAGGAGAACTAAAACCACTTCTCAAGGAAGTAAGAGAGGACACAAACAAATGGAAAAACATTCCATTTTCATGGATAGGAAGAATCAGTATCATGAAAATGGCCATACTACCTAAAGTATTTGTAGATTCAATGCTATTCCCATCAAGCTACCATTTACTTTCTTCACAGAATTAGAAAAAAACTACTTTAAATTTCATATGGAACCAAAAAAGAGCCTGTATAGCCAAGATAATCCTAAGGAAAAAGAACAAAGCTGAAGGTATCATGCTACCTGACTTCAAACTATACTAAAGGCTACAGTAACCAATATGGCATAATACTGGTACCAAAATAGATATATAGACCAATGGAACAGGACAGAGGACTCAGAAATAACACCATATATCTACAACCATCCGATTTTTGACAACCCTGACAAAAACAAGCAATGGGGAACTGATTTTCTATTTAATAAATGGTGCTGGGAAAACTGACTAGCCATATGCAGAAAACAGAAACTGGACCTCTTCCTTACACCTTATGCAAAAAGTAATGCAAGGTGGATTATAGACTTAAATCGTAAACCCATGAAAACCCTAGGAGAAAACCTAGGCAATACCATTCAGGACACAGGCTTGGGCAAAGACTTCATGACTAAAATACCAAAAGCAACTACAACAAAAGCCAAAATTGACAAATGGAATCTAATTAAGCTAAAGAGCTTCTGCTCAGCAAAAGAAACTGTCGTCAGAGTGAACAGACAACCTACAGAATGGGAGAAAATTTTTGCAATGTAATCATCTGCAAAGGTCTGATATCCAAAATCTACAATGAACTCAAACAAATTTGCAAGAAAAAAATCAAACCCATCAAAAAGTGGGTGAAGGATATGAACAGACACTTGTCAAAAGAAGACATTTATGTGGCCAACAAACATATGAAAAAAGCTCATTATTACTGGTCATTAGAGAAATGCAAATCAAACTAAAAGGAGATACCATCTCACGCCATTTAGAATGGTGATCTTTAAAAGTCTGGAAACAACAGATGCTGGGGAGGATGTAGAGAAATAGGAAATGTACACTGTTGGTGGGAGTGTAAGTTAGTTCAACCCTTGTGGAAAACAGTGTGGTGAGTCCTTGGGGATCTAGAACCAGAAATACCATTTGACCCAGCAATCCCATTACTGGGTATATACCCAAAGGATTATAAATCACTCTACTATAAAGACACATGCACACATATATTTATTGCAGTAGTTTGTACAATAGGAAAGAGTTGGAGCCAACCCAAATGCCCATCAATGATAGACTGGATAAAGAAAATGTTGCACATATACACCATGGAATACTATGCAGCCATAAAAAAGAATGAGTTCATGTCCTTTGCAGGAACACAGATGAAGCTGGAAACCGTCATCCTCAGCAAACTAACACTGGAACAGAAAACCAAACACCACAAATTTTTAGTCATAGGTGGGAGTTGAACAATGAGAACACATGGACACTGGGAGGGGAACATCTCACACCGGGGCCTGTCAGGTGGTGGGGGACAAGAGGAGGTAGGGAATTAGGACAAATACCTAGTGCTTGTGGGGCTTAAAACCTAAATGACTGTTTGATAGGTGCAGCAAACCACCATGGCACATGTAAATCTATTTAACCAACCTGCACATGCAGCAGATGTATCCCAGAACTCAAAGTTAAATTTTAAAAAAGAATACAGGAATAGCAGACATAGGGAGCAGTTACTACTCTTAATCCTGGGATAGAGTGCCCAGTGAAGGAAGAAACCTAGAAGATCGTCTTTCCCTTGGCCCAGGACTGAGATCTAGACCTTGTTGGAAAGGTCATGGTCATGATTCACTGTTTGGTAGAGAAATTAGCTGAGATGCTACACTGAAATGACTCACAGAGAATCTGGGGAAATTTGTTTTCTGAAATCCTACGGGGAATTATTCATGAAGAGGTACCCTGCCTTGGAACCTACTTCAGAGGTGCCTGAGGAAGTAGTAGGGGTAGCCATTCATGTGGAGGTGTCATGCAAGCAGCATTTTTTTGGGAAACTGCTTGGGTGGTGATAGGGAAGCATTTTATGGGAAGAAGCCACACTGATGGCACTCTATGCCTAAAGGATTGCCAGAGAGAAGCTTCCCATGGGGTGATGCTGCACATTGCTGTTCACCATTTACTGGATGAGTCTGCTAAGAAGGGCTTTTGGAACTGAAGGCAGTAAATTGATAACCGGAATTTTATTCTTATTATGTGCAGTGCTCTCTGATATCTTTTATTCTGTTTTATTTTTTAAAACAATGCTAGTGTGACACACTTAATTGCTTTAATTGGTCGTGGCCTGTAGTTTAGAAAATAATGAAGTAAAATATATAGAGAGATATAAGCAATGGTTCTTGACTTTGGGGAGCATTAAAACCCAATATGCCAAGATAATATTTTCATAAAGAAATGAAATATAAGGTAATGTAGATCAAGGGTTGCACAAATGCTATGGTCTCATGGGCATCCACTAATCATTAATAGCTTTGAAAGGTATAAATTAGATAAGTAGATAAGTTGGTATATATAGTAACGAATTAGATAAGTAGAGAGGAGTGTGGGGGGCATCGTGCTTGGACTTAAGCAAGTGTATGAATTGCCATTACAGAATTGTAAATATGGACATGATTTGGTCAGACTAGCATTTCATTTATTTGTTTTAACTTACCTTTTATGTATATTGCTCTGTGGGTAGTTTAGAGGATGAATTTGAAGAAGACAACATCAGAGGAAGGGAGATTGTGTAGGAGGTATTATAGTTCTTAAAATGCCTAAAATCGAGTATAAGTAATCGTGATAGAGAGGGAAAAAAGACTAAGAATAATATGGGTAAAGCCATTTCGTATTTGTTCTTGTTTTAATAAGAAGAAAAGGAAGGAGGTAGTTAAGAGCCCCAAGTTTTTGGTTGCAGAGACTGGAGAGATAATGAGGAAAGAACACATGGGAAGGACCAAGTAAGACAGGAAGATGACACATTCAGTTTAGTGAATAATAGTAATTATAATTTAAGCTAACATGAACTGATCACTTACCACACTGCAGTCAGTGTCTTAAGCAGTATATATGTATTAATTAATGTGATACTCATAACAATCCTATAAGGTAGGTACAATTATTAGTATTCCAATTTTCATATAAGATTATGTAACTTTTCCAGGGTCACACAGCACAAGTTGAAGCCGAGATTCAAACTCAGTCTGGTTCCAGAGCCTGTGAAGTGCCTATGGAAGATATTCACGTGGAGATGGATACTCAAATGAATGTAGGTTGAGATGGGAGATCTAGATATGGAAGCCATTAGTAAGTTGGTTGATAGTTTAAAAAAGAAGAGGTGAATGAGATCACCTGGGAAGTATATTAAAGAGTGCAAAAAGTTAGGAGGCGGCCAGATTAGGAAGGACCTTGAATGACAAATTTGCATTTTTAGCTCTTGAAAGTGGAGTGCTGCTAGAACTTTTTAACTCAAAAGGAGATGAGGCAGGGATGTGCAAATATGGCTGTAAATGTAGGCAAAAGCTTTGTGGGGCAGAGAATAAAAGGAAAAAGACCAGTTAGTGGATTTTGGTCATCAGTTATGAGACAATAAAGACCTAGGTCAGTGTTAACAAAGAGGCTACAGAAAAAAAGGGGTCTCTAGTCATCTGGTGGGCAGCATTTGAGTACAGTCATGTATCACTTAACTGTAGGGATTCTTTCTGAGAAATGAATTGTTAGGCAATTTTGTCATTATGCGAATATCATAGAGTATACTTACACAAATCTAGATGGTATACCTTGATATGGTTTAGCTCTGTGTCCCCACCTAAATCTCACCTTGAATTGTAGTCCCATATCCCCATGTGTCATGGGATGGACCCGGTGCTCAGAGATAATTTAATCATGGGAGCAGTTACCCTCATGCTATTCTCGTGATATTGAGTGAGTTCCCACGAGATCTGATGGTTTTATAAGGGGCTTTCCCCCTACTGCTCGGCACTTTTCCCTTTTGCTGCCATGTGAAGGACACGTTTGCTTCCTTCCACCATGATTGTAAGTTTCCTGAGGCCTCCCCAGCCCTGCGAAACTGTGAGTCAAACCTCTTTCCTAGTCTCGAGCAGTTCTATATAGCAGCATTAGAATGGACTAATACAAGTCTATTATACAACCAGACTATATGATATAGCCTCATGTTCCTAGGCTACAAACTTCTCCAGCTGTTACTATAGTAAATACTGCAGGCAATTGTAACCCAAAGACAAGTGTTTATGTATCTAAACATAGAAAATGGAGAGTAAAAATATGGTGTAAAAGATTAAAAATGGTACACCTGTGTTTGACACTTCCAGTGAATGGAGCTTGTAGAACTGGAAGTTGCTCTGGGTACATCAGTGAGTGAGTGGTGATTGAATGTGAAAACCTAGGACATTGCTATACATACTGTAGACTTTATAAACACTGTATGCTTAGGCTACAGAAAATTTATTTTTAAATTTTTATTTAATAATAAACCTTCACTTACTATAACTTTTAACTTCGTGAATTTTGAAAAGGTTTTAACTTTTAAATTTATTTATAATAACACTTAGCTTAAAACACAAACACATTGTATAGCTATACAATATGTATTCTTTATATCCTTATTCTATAAGCTTTTCAATTTTAATTTAATTTCATTTCTTTTAACTTTTAAAACTTTTTGTCAAAAGTAAGACACACACACATTAGTGTAGGCCAACACAGGACCAGGATCATCAATATCATTCTCTTCTACTTCCACAACTTGTGCCACTAGAAGATCTCCAGGGGCGGTAACATGCATGAAGCTGTCACCTACTATGATAACAATGCCTTCTGGAATACCTCCTGGAGGGCTTGCCTGAGGCTGTTTTACAGTTAACTTAAAAAAAAATAAAAACTAAGTAGAAAGTGTACACTCTAAAATAACAATAAAAAGTATGGTGAAGTAAATACATAAACCAGTAACATAGTTGTTTATTATCATTGTCAAGTATTATTTACTGTATATAATTGCATATGCTCTATGTTTGTGTGACTGGCAGCATAGTATGTTTGTTTACACCAGCATCACCACAAACATATGAGTAATGCCTTATGCTACAATGTTATAATGGTTGCAGAGTCACTAGGTGATGGGAATTTTTCAGCTCTATTATAATCTTATGGGACCACCAACATATATGTGATCCGTTGTTGACCAAAACATCGTTATGTGATGCTGACTGTACATATCTTCAAGGTTTTCTGGGTTTGCCCCAGCTTTTGCCTGAAACTTCTAGTTTCACCATGGTGCCAGTACTTCAAGGTTAATTCAGGTACTAGTACAATTCAACACAAACTACCTCCTTCAGTATATTCCTAGAGTACATAATGACTAAAATATTCTTTTTAGCCACCAGATTATTGTTGCTTTCATCATTATATTTTACTTTGGGGACAGCTTTACTGAGATATAATTTATACATCATACAATGCACCTGCTTAAAGTGTACAATTTGGTGGCTTTTAATGTTTTCAAAGTTATGATTCCATTATGACAATTCATGTTAGAACATTTTCATTACCCCAAAAAGAAATACTGCATCTCTTAGCCATCATCCCCTAATCAACGCATTTCCTCCAGCCCAAGGCAACCACTAATCTACTTTCTGTTTTAACAGATTTGTCTATTCTGAGCATTTCATCTAAATGTAATCATAACATTTGTGGTATTTTGTGACTAGTTTCTTCCACTTTGTATGTTTTCCAGGTCTATGCATGTAGTAGCCTGTATCAGTACTTCATTCATTTTAATGCCCAAACAATATTCCATTTATAGATATACTACATGTAGTTTATTGATTCACTAGTTAATGAACATTTGGGTTGTTTCTGTCTTTTGGTTGTTATGAATAATGCTGCTATGAACATTTTTGTACAAGTCTTTTTGTTGACATATGGTTTCAGTTCACTTGGGTATGCACCCAGGGAGTGGAATTGGTGGGTCATGTGCTAACTTTATATTTAATTTACTGAGAAACTGTCAGATTGTTTTGCAAAGCAGATGTACCATTTTATATTCCCTCCAGCAAATGTATAAGGGTTCTAATTTCTCCACATCTTCATCAACACTTGTTATTATCATTTTGTTAATAGCCATCCTAGTGGGCATTACGTATATCTCATGGTTTTGATTTGCATTTCTCTAATGAATAATGATGCTGAGCATCTTTTCCTGTGCGTATTGGACTACTTTGTATTTTAGCCCATCTGACAGGTGTGCAGTGATATCTCATTTGTGTTTTTAATTTGCATTTCCTTAGTGGCTAGTGATGTTGATCATCTTTTTATGTGCCTGTTTGCCATCTGTATATCCTCTTTGCTAAAATGTATTTTCATGCCTTTTGCTTGCTTTCTAATTTGATTTATTTTTACTCTTGAGTTTTGAGAGCACAGTCTAGATACTGGTCCTTTATTGGATATGCAGTTAAATATTTTCTTCTAACCTGTAGTTTGTCTTTCATCTTCTTAACAGAGTATTTCACGGAACAAAAACTTTATGTTGATAAAATTCAGTCTATCGATTTTTCCTTTATGAATTGTGCTTTTGGTGTCAAGTCTAAAAATTCTGCCTAGCCCTAGATCCTATGTATTTTCTTCTGCTTTTTTTTTTTTTTTTTTTGCTAAAAGTTTTATAGTTTGTTGTATTATATTTAAGTCTTTGATCCATTTTTAGTAACTTTGGTAAAAGACATGAGAATCAGATAGAGGTTTATTACCTATGGATGCAGAATTGCTCCAGCATTCCATTTTTGAAAAGGCAACTTGAATTTGCACCTCTGTCAAGTATTAGGCATATTATGTGGGTCTGTTTCTCTTCCACTAGCCTGTCTATTCCAGCATTAATTCCACACAATCTTGATTACTGTGACTATATAACTGTTCAAATCAAGAAGAATGTTTCTTTCCACTTTCTTTTCAAAATTGTTGTAACTGTTTTAGTTTCTTTATCTTTCCATATATATTTTAGAATAATCTTGTCTATATCTACCAAATATCTTGCTAGGGTTTTTGTAGGAATTGTCTTAAGTCTGTATATTTATTTAGGGAAAATCGACTTATTTCTATTTTAAGTATTCCAATCCATGCATTCATACCTCTGCATCTATTTAGATCTTCCCTAATACTTTTTCATCAGCATTATGTAGTTTTCAACATACAGATCCTCTCTATATTTTGTTATATTTATACCTAAGTATTTCAGCCTTTGGCCAAATGTAAATTATAAATGGTATTGTATTTTTAATTTTGTTGTTCACATGGTCATTGCTAATATTTACAGATACACTTGATTTTATGTTGATCTTGTATCCTGAGACCTTGCTGAATTCACTTATTAGTTCTGGGAGTGTTTTGTGGGTGCCTTGGGATTTTCTACATAGACAAGTATATCATCTACTAATAGGGATACTATTATTTCTTCCTTTCCAATTTTATATTGTTATATATAACAGTATATAACAATATATACTGTTATATGTAATTATATATACTGTTATATCCTTATCTTGCCTTATTGCAGTGTCTGGAATTACTAGAACTATGTCAATTAGGAGTAGTAAGAGCATACATCCTTGCCTTGTTCCCAATTGTAGGGAGAAAACATTCAGCTTTTCACCATCAAGTATAATGCTAGCTGTAGGCATTTTGTAGATGTTCTTTATCAAGTTGAGGAAGTTCTCATGTATTCCTGGTTTTCAGAGAGTCTGTATCATGTAAATGTGTTGAATTTTAGCAAATGCTTTTTCTGCACTGAAGGAGATACACACACACACACACACACACACACACACACATATATACTTTGTCTTATTGTGCTTCACTTTATTGCAATTTGCAAGTATTGCAATTTTTTAAACAAATTGAAGGGTTTTGGCAGCTCTGTGTCAAGCAAGTCCATGGGTGCCATTTTTCCAGCAGCATGTGTCACATTTTGATAATTCTCACAATATTTCAACCTTTTTCGTTGTCATTATATCTATTATGGTGATTTGTGATCAGTGATCTTTGATGCTATATTCTAATTGTTTTGAGGTGCCACAAACCATGCCCATGTAAGATGGCAAACTAAATCAATAAATGTGTGTGTTCTGATTAATCCATGGACTGGCCATTAACCCCCTTCCCCTCCCATTTCCTGTCTCTTTCCCTCTCGTCTTGTCTCCCTATTTTCTGAGACACAATGGCCTCTAAATATTCAAGTGAAAGGAAGAGTAGCATATTTCTCACTTTAGATCAAAGGCCAGAAATGATTACACTTAGTGAAGAGGGCATTTTGAAAGCCAAGATAGTCTGAAAACAGGTTGCTTGCACCAAACAGCCAAGTTGTGAAAAGGAAAAGTTCTTAAAAGAAATTAAAAATGCTACTCCAGTAAACACATAAAGGACACGAAAGTAAAACTGTCTTATTAGCGGTAGGAAGAAACTTCTAATGGTCTGGATATTAGATCAAATAAGCCACAAAATTCCCTTAAGCCATAGCCTAATTCGGAGCAAGACCCTAACTGTCTTCAATTATATGAGGGCTGAGAGAGGTGAAGAAGCTGCAGAATAAAAATTGGAAGCTACCAAAAGTTGGTTCATGAGGTTTAAGGAAAGAAGCTGTCTTCATAACATAAAAATACAAGGTGAAGCAGCAAGTGCTGATGGAAAAGCTGCAGCAAGTACTCCACAAGAACTAGCTAAGATAGTTGAGGAAGGTGGTTACAACAGACAGCAGATTTTGAATGTTGATAAAACACCGTTCTATTGGAAGGAGCTGCCATCTAGGAGAAGTCAATGTCTGGCTTCAAAGCACAGGCTGACTCTTGTTAGGGGCTGATGCAGATGGTGACTTTAAGTTGAAGCCAATGCTCATTTAGCATTCTAAAATCCTAGGACCATTAAAATTATGCTAAATCTACTCAGTCTAAGCTCTATCGATGGAACTATAAAGCCTGGATGACAGCATACCTGTTTAGAGCATGGTTTATTGAATATTTTAAGCCCACTGTTGAGACCTACTGCTCAGAAGGACTCATAAAATATTACTACTTATTGACAGTGCGTCTAGTGACCCAAGAGCTCTGATGGAGATGTACGAGTAGATTAATGTTGTTTTCATTCTTGGTAACAGAATATCCCCTCTACAGCCTGTGGATCAACGAGTAATTTTGACTTTCAAGTCTTATTTAAGAAATACATTTCATAAGGCTCTAGCTGCCAGAAATAATGATTCCTCTGATGGATCTTGGAAAAATAAATTGAAAACCTTCTGGAAATGATTCACTGTTATAGATGCCATTAAGAACATTTGTACTTCAGGGGAGGAAGTCAAAATATCAACATTAACAGGAATTTGGAATATGTTGATTCCAACCCTTATGGATGACACTGGGGGGTTAAAGGCTTCTGTGGAGGAAGCCACTGTTGATGTGATGAAGATAGCAAGACAAGTAGAATTAGAAGTGGAGCCTGAAGATGTGACAGAATTGCTGGAATTTCATGATACAACTATAACGGATGAAGAGTTGTTTCTTATGGCTGAGCAAAAAAAAAGTGGTTTCTTGAGAGGATTCTACTCCTGGTGAAGATGCTATGAACATTGTTGAAATGACAACAAAAATTTTAGAATATTACGTAAACCTAGTTGATTAAGCAGTGGCAAGATTTGAGAGGATTGACTCTAGTTTTGAGAGAAGTTCTCCTGTGGGTAAAATTCTGTCAGGCCAGGTGTGTTGGCTCATGCCTGTAATCCCAGTGATTTGGGAGGCCAAGGTGGGAGGATCACTTGAGGCCAGGAGTTTGAGGTTGCAGTGAGCCATGATTACACCACTGTCCTCCAACCTGGGTGAGAGAATGAGACCTTGTTTTAAAAAAAAATGCTATCTAACAGCATTGCATGCTAGAGAGAAATCTTGCATGAGAATCCATTGATGTTGCAAACTTCATTGTTGTCTTATTTTAAGAAAACGCCACAGCACTCCAACCTTCAGGAACCACCACCCTGATCAGTCAGCAGCCATCAACATCGAGGAAAGACCCTCCACTAGCAAAAACATTCCAACTCAATGAAGGCTCAGATAGCATTTTTAACAATGAAGTATTTTTAAATTAAGGTATGTACATTTCTAGACATAATGCTGTTGCACACTTAAGAGACTGAAGTGTAGTATAAACATAACTTTTTTATGCACTGGGAAACCGAAAAATTTTTGTGACTCACTTTATTGTGATATTTGCTTTAGGCAGTTGTGTGGAACTGAAACAGCAGTATCTGAGATATGCTTGTATATATATATTTTTCATCTTTAACCTGTTAATATGGTGAAGTACATTGATTTCTGTATGTTTGAATATTGAGCAAATCTTATACCACTGGAATGAAGCCCACTTGGTCATGATACATGTTAAAATTTTCTGCTGAATTTTATTTGCTAGTAGTGTGCTAAATATTTTTGTATTTTGTTCATGAGGGATATTGGTCTGCAGTTTTCTTGTACTGTTTTATTTTCTAAATTTGATATCAGTGAAATAGTAGCTTCATAAAATGAATTGGAAAGAGTTCTTTACATTCTGGAAAAGATTATAAGGAATTGGTTATAATTCTTTTAATACTTGGTAGACTGATTTGGTGAAACAATCTGTGATTGGAGATTTCTTTTTGGGAGTTTTAAAATTATGAATGTAATTTTCTCTAGGGTTCTAGAGCTATTCTAATAATATATTTCATATTGAATTTCTTGTGAGAGTTTGTATTTTTTAAATAAACAGTTTATTTTACCTAAGTTGTCAGATATCTGTGTGAAGAGCTCATCATAGTATTACCATATTATTGTTTTCATGTCTGGAGGTTTTATAGTCACATCCCCTGTTTCATTCTTGATACTAATAAATTGTGGTTTTATTTTTTTCTTTGTCCATCTTGATTGAGATTTACTAATTTTATTGATATTTTCAGAGAACCAGATATTTAATTGATTTTTCTCTAATATTAAAATAATTTCTTCAAGTTCATTGATTTATCTGATTTTATTTACTATTATCTTTCTTTCACTTGTTTTGGGGTTATGTTCTGTTTCTAGGTTCTAGAGGTGGAAACTCAGATTATGAACTTGAGACTTTTATTCTTTTATGGCTTATTCAATTAGTGCTATTAATTTCTCTTTCAGCACTGCATTAATTGTGTCTCAGGATTTATTTTACTTTCCACAGATGTTTACAATGTATTTTTTACCTTACAAAGTTTTTAAATTTTGGGGGGTACATAGTGGGTTTATATATTTAGAGAGTACATGAGATTTTTAATTTTTATTATTTTTCTGTTTCCATAGGTTTTTTGGAACAGGTGGTATATGATTACATGAATAAGTTCTTTAGTAATGATTTCTGAGATTTTGGCGCACCCATCATCTGAGTCGGGTAAATTGTACCCAATGTGTAGTATTTTATCCCTTGCCATCCCCCACCCTTTTCCCCGAGTCCGCAAAATCCAATGTATTATTCTTATACCTTTGCATCCTCATAGTTTAGCTCCTACATATGAGTGAAAACATAATGATATTTGGTTTTCCATTCCTGAGTTACTTCACTTAAAATAATAGTCTCCACTTCCATGCAGGTTGCTGTGAATGCCATTATTTCATTCATTTTTATTGCTGAGTAGTATTCCATTGTATATATTTACCACATTTTCTTTATCCATTCATTGATTGTTGGGCATTTGGGCTGGTTCCATATTTTTGCAATTGCAAAACATGCATGTGCTGTAAACATGCGTGTGCAAGTATATTTTTTGTATAATGCCTTGTTTTCCTCTGGGTAGATACCTAGTAGTGGGATTAATGAATCAAACAGTAGACCTACTTTTAGTTCTTTAAGGAATCTCCCCCCACTGTTTTCCATAGTGGTTGTACCAGTTTACATTCCCACCTGTGGTATAAAAGTATTCCCATTTCAATGCATTGATGCCAACATGTATTTTTTATTTTTTTTATTTTTTGATAATGGCCATTCCTGCAGGAGTGATATGGTATCACATTGTGATTTCGATTTGCATTTCCCTGATTGTTATTGATGTTGAGCATTTTTCTATATGCTTTTTGGCCATTTGTATATCTTCTTTTGAGAATTGTCTCTTCATGTCCTTTCCCTACTTTTTTGATGGGATTTTTTTTTTTCTTGTTCATTTGAGTTCCTTTTAGATTCTTGATATTAGCCCTTGTCAGATGTATTGATTGTGAAGATTTTCTCCCACTCTGTGGGTTGTCTGTTAACACTGCTGATTATTTCTTGTACTGTGCAGAAGCTTTTTAGTTTAAGTAGGTCCCATCTATTTATCTTTGTTTTTGTTGCATTTGCTTTTGGGTTCTTGGTCATGAAGTGTTTGCCTAAGCCAATTTCTAGAAGGGTTTTTCTGATGTTATCTTCTAGAATCTTTATAGTTACAGGTCTTAAATTTAAGTCTTGGAGCCATCTTGAGTTGATTTTTGTATAAGGTGAGAGATGAGATCCAGTTTGATTCTTCAACATATAGTGTGCCAATTATCCCAGCAACATTTGTTGAATAGGGTGTCCTTTCTTTATGTTTTTGTTTTCTTTGTCTAAGATCAGTTGGATGTAAGTATTTGGGTTTATTTATGGGTTCTCTGTTCTGTTCTATTGGTCTATGTGCCTATTTTTATACCAGTACCATGCTGTTTTGGTGACTGTGGCCTTATAGTATAGTTTGAAGTCAGATAATGTGTTGCCTCCAGATTTGTTCTTTTTGCTAAGTCTTGCTTTGGCTATGCAGTCTCTTTTTTGGTTCCATTTGAATTTTAGAATGCTTTTTTCTTTCTTTTAAATTATACTTCAAGTTCTAGGGTACATGTGTACACTGTGCAGGTTTGTTACATAGGTATGCATGTGCCATGTTGGTGTGCTGCACCCATTAACTTGTCATTTACATTAGGTATATCTCCTAATGCTCTCCCTCCCCCTCCCCCCACCCCACGACCCCAGTGTGTGATGTTACCCTGCCTGTGTCCAAGTGTTCTCATTATTCAATTCCAACCTATGAGTGAGAACATGCAGTGTTTGGATTTCTGTTATGATGACAGTTTGCTCAGAATGATGGTTTCCAGCTTCATCCATGTCCCTACAAAGGACATGAACTCATCCTTTTTTATGGCTGCATAGTATTCCATGGTGTATATGTGCCACATTTTCTTAATCCAGTCTATCATTGATGGACATTTGGGTTGGTTCCAAGTCTTTGCTATTGTGAATAGTGCCACAATAAATATACATGTGCATGTGTCTTTATACAAGCACGATTTGTAATCCTTTGGGTATATACCCAGTAATGGGATGGCTGGGTCAAATGGTATTTCTAGTTCTAGATCCTAGATGAATTGCCACACTGTCTTCCACAATGGTTGAACTAGTTTACAGTCCCCCCAACAGTGTAAAAGTGTTCCTGTTTTTCCACGTTCTCTACAGTATCTGTTGTTTCCTGACTTTTTAATGATCACCATTCTAACTGGCGTGAGATGGTATCTCATTGTGGTTTTGATTTGCATTTCTCTGATGACCAGTGATGATGAGCATTTTTTCATATGTCTGTTGGCTGCATAAATGTCCCCTATTGAGAAATGTCTGTTCACATTCTTTGCCCACTTTTTGATGGGGTTGTTTGATTTTTTTCTTGTAAATTTGCTTCATCTTTGATCTTTTGGCTTAGGATTGTCTTGGCAATGTGGGCTCTCTTTTAGTTCCATATGAACTTTAAAGTATTTCTTTCCAATTCTGTGAAGAAAGTCATTGTTAGCTTGATGGGAATGGCATTGAATCTATAAATTACCTTGATTCTTCCTATCCATGAGCATGGAATGTTCTTCTATTTGTTTGTGTCCTCTTTTATTTTGTTGAGCAGTGGTTTGTAGTTCTCCTTGAAGAAGTCCCTCACATCCCTTGTAAGTTGGATTTCTAGGTATTTTATTCTCTTTGAAGCAATTGTGAATGGGAGTTCACTCATGATTTGGCTCTCTGTTTGTCTGTTATTGGTGTATAGGAATGGTTGTGATTTTTGCACATTGATTTTGTACCCTGAGACTTTGCTGAAGTTGCTTATCAGCTTAAGGAGATTTTGGGTTGAAGCGATGGGATTTTCTATATATACAGTCATGTCATCTGAAAACAGGGACAATTTGACTTCCTCTTTTCCTAATTGAATACCCTTTATTTCTTTCTCCTGCCTGATTGCCCTGGCCAGAACTTCCAACACTATGTTGAATAGGAGTGGTAAGAGAAGATATCCCTGTCTTGTGCCAGTTTTCAAAGAGAATGCTTCCAGTTTTTGCCCATTCAGTATGATATTGGCTGTGAGTTTGTCATACATAGCTCTTAGTATTTTGAGATGCGTCCCATCAATACCTAGTTTATTGAGAGTTTTTAGCATGAAGGCTGTTGAATTTTGTCAAAGGCTTTTTCTGCATCTATTGAGATAATCATGTGGTTTTTGTCTTTGGTTCTGTTTATATGATGGATTACATTTATTGATTTGCGTGTGTTGAACCAGTCTTGCATCCCAGGGATGAAGCCCACTTGATCATGGTGGATAAGCTCTTTGATGTGCTGCCGGATTTGGTTTTCCAGTCTTTTATTGATGATTTTTGCATTGATGTTCATCAGGGATATTGGTCTAAAATTCTCTTTTTTTGTTGTATCTCTGCCAGGCTTTGGTATCAGGATGATGCTAGCCTCATAAAATGAGTTAGGTAGGATTCCTTCTTTTGCTACTGATTGGAATAGGATGGTTTTTTCTAGTTCTGTGAAGAACGATGGTGGTATTTTGATTCGAATTGCATTGAATTTGTAGAATGCTTTTGGCAATATGGTCATTTTCACATTATTGATTCTACCCATCCATGAGCATAGGATGTGTTTCCATTTGTTTTTGTCATCTATGATTTCTTTCAGCAGTGTAATATAGTTTCCTCGTGGAGGTCTTTCATGTTCTTAGTTAGGTATATTCCTAGTTTTGTTTGCTTGTTTGTTTGTTTGTTTTGCAACTTTTGTGAAAGGGCTTGAATTATAGATTTAATGTTCAGTTTGTTCGCTGTTGTTGTATAGCAGAGCTACTCATTTGTGTAAATTAATTTTTTATACTGAATCTTCACTGAATTCATTCATTAGTGCTAGGAGCTTTTTGGATGAGTTTTTAGGGTTTTCTAAGTGTATGATTATATCATCAGCAAGCAGTGACAGTTTGACTTCCTCTTTACTGATTTGGATGCCCTTTATTTCTTTCTCTTGTCTGATTTCTCTGGCTAGACTTCCAATAGTGTGTTGAATAGAAGTATAGAAATGGTAAAAGTAGGAATCATGTCTTGTTCCAGTTCTCAGTGGGTATGCTTTCATCTTTTCCTGTTCATTATAATGTTGGCTGTAGGTTTGTCATAGATGGTTTTTATTACATTAAGGTATGTCCATTCTATGCCAGTTTTCCTGGAAGTTTTCATTGTAAAGGGTTGCTGGAATTTTTTAATTCTTTCTTTCTGTCTATTGAGATGATTATGTGATTTCTGTTTTTGATTCTGTTTATTGGGTGTATCACATTTATTGACTTACATATGTTAAACCATCCCTGCATCTCTGGTATAAAACCCACTTGATTATGGTATATTATCTTTTTGATCTGCTGTTGGATTCAGTTTGCTGGTATTTTGTTGAGGATTCTGCATCTATGTTTGTCAGGGATATTGGTCTGTAATTTTCTTTTTCTATGTTATTTCCTGGTTTGGGCATTAGGGTGATACTGGCTTCCTAGAATGATTTAGGGAGGATTCCCTCTTTCTCTGTGTTTTGGAATAGTGTCAATAGGATTGTTATCAGTTCTTCTTTGAATATCTCATAGAATTCAGCTATGAATTTTTCTGGTCCTGGACTTATTTTTTATTGGCAGTTTTTAAATTACCATTTCAATCTTGCTGCTTGTTATTGGCCTGTTTAGAGATTCTGTATCTTCTTAGTTTAATCTAGGATGGTTGTATATTTTCAGGAATTTATCCATATCCTCTAGATTTTCTAATATATGCGTGTAAAAGTGTTCATAGTAGCCTTCAGTAATGTTTTATATTTCTGTGTTATCAGTTTTAATATCTCCCATTTCATTTCTTATTGACCTTGTTTGGATCTTCTCTCTTCTTTTCTTGGTTAATCTCACTAATGGTCTGTCAATTTTTCTTATCAAAGAACCAGCTTTTTGTTTCATTTATCGTTTGTAATTTTTTCATTTTAATTTCATTTATTTCTGCTCTGATCTTCATTCTTTCTTTTCTTCTGCTGGCTTTGGGTTTGGATTTTTCTTTTCTCTCCAATTCTTTGAGGTGTGATCTTAGATTGTTTATTTGTGGTCTTTCAGAGTTTTTTGATGTAGGCATTTAACGCTATGAACTTTCCTCGTAGGACCACTTTTGCTGTAACTCAGAGGTTTTCATAAGTTGTGTCACTATTATCATTCAGTTCAAAGAATTTTAAAATTTTCTTCTTGATTTCATTGTTAACCCAATGATTGTTCAGAAGCAGGTTATTTCATTTCCATGTATTTGCTGTATTTGCATGGTTTTGGAAGTTCCTTTTGGAGTTGATTTGCAATTTTATTCCACTGTCGTCTGAGAGAGTTCTTGATACAATTTTGATTTTCTTAATGTACTGAGACTTATTTATGGACTATCATATATTATATCTTGGAGAATGTTCCAAGTGCTGATGAATAGAATGTATAATTGTCTGTTAAGTCCATTTGTTGTAGGGTATAGTTTAAATCCATTATTTTTTGTTGATTTTCTGTCTTGATGACCTGTCTAGTGCTGTAAATGGATTATTAAAGTCCCCCATTATTATTGTGTTGCCATCTATCTCATTTCTTAGTTATAATAGTAATTGTTTTATGAATTTGGGAGCTCCAGTGTTAAGTGCATATATATTTAGAATCTTCCTGTTGGGTGAGACCTTTTTTTTTATCATTATATAATTTCCTTCTTTGTCTTAGTAAACTGCTGTTGCTTTAAAGTTTATTTTGTCTAATATAAGAATAGGTAATCCTGCTCATTTTTGGTGTCCATTTGCATGGAATATCTTTTTTCATCCCTTTATCTTAAGTTTGTGTGAATTCTTACGTGTTAGGGGAGTTTTCTGAAAATAGCAGAAACTTGCTTGGTGAATTTTTATCTATTCCGCTATTCTGTATCTTTTAAGTGGAATATTCAGGCCGTTTACATTCAAAGTTAGTATTGAGATATGACGTACTATTCTATTAATTGTGCTATTTGTTGCCTGAATACCTTGTTTTTTGTTTTTTTGGTTTTTTTTTTTTCTTTTTTTTTTAATTCAGAACTTCTAAGGAGGTTCTGTTTTGGTAGATTTTGAGGATTTATTTCAAGATCTAGAGTTCCTTTTAGTGGTTTTTATTTAGTGGGGGCTTCGTAGTGGCATGTTGCCTCAGCATTTGTGTGTCTGGAAGGTACTGTATCTTTTTTTCATTTATGAGGTTTAGTTTTTCTGGATACAAAATTCTTGGCTGATAATTGTTTTGTTCCAGTAGGCTAAAGATAGGACCCAAATCCCTTCTAGTTTGTATGATTTCTGCTGAGAAATCTGCTACTAATCTGATAGGTTCTCTTTAATAGGTTACCTGACGCTTTTGTCTCATAGCTCTTGCGATTCTTTCCTTCATCTTAACTTTAGATAACCTGACGCCTCTGTGCCTAGGCAATGATCTTTTTGTGATGAATTTCCCAGATGTTCTTTGAGCTTCTTGTATTTGGATGTCTAGATCTCTAGCAAGACTGTGGAAGTTTTTCTTGATTATTCCCTCAAATAGTTTTTTTCCAAACTTTTTGATTTCTCTTCTTTCTTGGGAACCCCAATTATTTTTAGATTTGAACGTTTAACATAGTCCAAAACTTCCTGGAGATTTCGTTCAATTTTTTTTTTTTTACTCTTTTTTTCTTTGTGTTTGATGGATTAGGTTAGTTCAAAAGCCTTGTCTTCAAGCTCTGAAGCTCTTTCTTCTGCTTGTTCAATCCATTGCTGAGACTTTCCAACATATTTTTCATTTAATCAAAGTGTGTCTTTGATTTCCAGAAATCAAGATTGTGATTGTTTTTTATTTATGCTATCTATTTCGCTGAAGAATTTTTCTTTTATATTTTGTATAATGCTTTTGTTTAAGTTGGACTTCATCTTTTTCTGGTGCCTTCTTTATTAGCTTAATATTTGACCTTCTGAATTCTTTTTCTGGCAATTCAGAGATTTAATCTTGTTTTGGATCCATTGCTGGTGAGCTGGTATGATCTTTTGGGGCTGTTAAAGAACCTTGATATGTCGTATTAGTCAGAATGGATTTTTTGGTCCCTTCTCATTTGGGTAGACTATGTCAGAGGGAAGATTTGGAATTAAGGGCTGCTGCTCAGATTCTTTTGTCCCACAGGTGCTCCCTTGGTGTGGTGTTCTCCCCCTTCCCCTAGGACAGGGGCTTCCTTAAAAACGAATTGTAGTGATTGCTTTTGCTCTTCTGGGTCTAGTCATGCAGCAAAGCTGCCGAACTCCAGGCTAGTACTGGGAAATGTCTGCAAAGAATGCTGTGACATGATTCATCTTCAGGTCTTGCAGCTGTGGATACCAGCACCTGCTCTAGTGGAGGTAGCAGGAGAGTGAAGAGGACTCTGTGATGGTTCTTGGTTTTTTGCTTAGTGCATTGGTTTTGTGTTGGTTGGCCTCCAGCCAGGAGTTGCCAGTCTTATAGGGAGGATGCAAACTTGCCCTAGGGACACCTGGTTTAAGTATTCAGGTTTTTCAGGTGGTGGGTAGGGCTACAGAGCTCCTAAGAGATTATGATCTTTGTCCTTGGCTACCAGGGTAGGTAGAGAAAGACCACCAGGTTGTGGCAGGGATAGGTATGTCTCAGCTCAGCCTCTTCTTGGGGTTGGCTTTCTGTGGCTGCTGTGGGGGATGGGGATATGGTTCCCAGTCCACTGAAGTTATATTCCCCGGGAGATTATGGCTGCCTCTGCTGAGTCATACAGTTGTCAGGAAGTGGGGGAAGGCTGGCAGTCACAGGCCTCACCCTGCTCCCACACAGTCTGCATTCCCAAAGGCCAGTCGCACTTTCATTGTTTTCCCCACCAATGGCACAGTCTATTTCCAGGTAGCCAGTTTACCAAGACTGAGAACTTGCCCCAGACCACGAACCTCCTTGTTGAAAAAGCAAGGAGACTCACAGTTTTTCTGGCATTTTAGAGAGCCTGTAGCAGTGACCTAGTTCCTTCAAAGGGTCTGTGGTTTCTTGGCTTTCCTGGTATGCTTCTGTGGTAGTTCTTGGATGAAAGTTCACAATGTCAGTCTCTACATGCTGCTTTGTCTATCTGAGTAGGAGCTGCAAGCTAGTTCTGCCACCTATCTGACATCTTAATCCAAGTCCAGAGATGTTTTGATACAGGCATGCAATGTGTAATAATCACATCATAGAGAATGGGGTAGTATCTTAGGAATTTTGATGTTATATATATTTTTTTCACTCAGTTCAATGTATTTTATTTCTTCTGAGATTTTCTTCTTGACCTATGGAATATGAAGACTGTTTTTTAATGTCAATGTGTTTGTAGGTTTTTGTATTATCTTTCTGTTATCAATTTCTAGATTGATTCCATTGTGGTTAGAAAACACACTTGGTATGATTTCAATTCTTTTAAATATTTTGAAGTTAGTTTGTGTTCCAGATATGTTCTATATTGACATATATTTTGTTGGTACATTGAAAGAATGTGTATTCTGTTTTGGAGTGGATTACTCTAAATAAATATTGATTAATTCCTGTTGGTTTGTAGTGCTCTTGCATTCTCCTATATCCTTGTTTATTTTATAATTGTTCTATCACTTGTTAAGAGAGGGGTGTTGAATTCTCCAACTAAAATTGTAAGATTTGTCTATTTTTCTTTTCAATTCTGTCAGTGTTCACTTCACACATTCTAAAGCTATATTATTTGGTGCATTGACAATTATGGTTGCTGAGTCTTATTAGTGAATTGACCTTTTATAATAACATAATTTTCTTCTTTGTCTCTCGTATTTTCTTTACTCTGTTATCTACTTCAGCTAATATCAATATAGGCACTCCTGATTTCCATTGGTTAAGGTTTGCATGTTGTATCTTTTTCTGTCTTTCACATTCAGCTTGTTTATTATGTTTGAAGTGATTATCTTGTAGGTGGCATATTGTTAGGTCATGTTTTTTAGTCTACTCTATTAATCTCTCTTTTACTTGGTGTATTTATTTTATTTCCATTTAATGTAATTATTGACATGTTAGGGCTTATAAGCCTGCCCTTTTATTGTTTGCTTCAGAGTATTCTTTGTTTCTTTTTTTTTGCTCACCGTTTCTTGCCTTCTTGTGGGGTACTTGAACATTTTTTAGAGTTTCGTTTTGATATATCTATAGTGTTTTTTGAGTGTATCTCTTTGTATTTCAATTTTGATGGTTCTGTTATGTGTGTATTTATATATATACACTAGAATATATATGTCACGTGGGTCTGTGTGAAGAGACCACCAAACAGGCTTTGTGTGAGCAACAAGGCTGTTTATTTCACCTGGGTGCATGCGGGCTGAGTCCAAAAAAAGAGTCAGTGAAGGGAGTTAGGGGTGGGGCAGTTTTATAGCATTTGGGTAGGTAATGGAAAATTACAGTCAAAGGGATTGTTCTCTGACAGGCAGGGGCGGGGGGTCACAAGGTGCTCAATGGGGGAGCTTCTGAGCCAGAAGAAATTTTGCAAAGTAGTGTCATCGGTTAAGGCAGGAACCAGCCATTTTTACTTCTTTTGTGATTCTTCACTTGCTTCAGGCCATCTGGATGTATATGTGCAGGTCACAGGGGATATGATGGCTTAGCTTGGGCTCAGAGGCCTGCCATTCCTGTCTTCTTATATTAATAAGAAAAATAACATAAAATAGTGTTGAAGTGTTGGGGCCACGAAAATTTGGGGGGGGGGGTGGTATGGAGAGATAATGGGCAATGTTTCTCAGAGCTACTTCGAGCGGGATTATGGGTGGTGTGGGAACCTAGAGTGGGAGAGGTTAAGCTGAAGGAAGATTTTGTGGTAAGGGGTGATATTGTGGGGTCATTAGAAGGAACATTTGTCATATAGAATTATTGCTGATGGCCTGGATACGGTTTTGTATGAATTGAGAAACTAAACAGAAGACAGAAGGTCTGAATAAGATGAGAGAAACAGGTGTTAAAGGACCCAGGTATTAAAGGTATTAAGAGGACCCAGGACATTTAATTAGAGAGTGTCCAAGGGGGTTTAGTGTGATTATTTGCTTGGTTGGCGAGTTTTTGGGCTCTATCCTTGACAGAGTCCTCTTTTATTAAGTTGGAGGCTGAGCTTGGTGAGGTGTGTTTTTAAAAGACCATTAGTCAGTTTTACCTTTCGTGAAGATTGAAGACAGTAAGGGGTATGAAGGTTTTACCGAATTCCAAGAGCCTGAGAAACTGCTTGGTTGATTTGACTATTAAAGGTCAGTCAATTGTTGAACTATATAGAGGTAGGAAGGCCAAACCTAGGAATTATGTCTGACAGAAGGGAAGAAATGACTGCGATGGCCTTTTCAGACCCTGTGGGAAAGGCCTCTACCCATCCAGTGAAAGTGTCTACCTAGACCAAGAGGTATTTTAGTGTCCCGACTCGGGACATGTGAGTAAAGTCAATTTGCCAGTCCTGGGCAGGGACAAATCCCCGAGCTTGATGTGTATGGAAGGGAGGGGGCCTGAACAATCTCTGAGGAGTAGTAGAATAGCAGATGGAATACAAAGAAGTGATTTCCTTGAGGATAGATTTCCACAATGGAAAGGAAATGAGAGATTCTAAGAGGCAGGCCTAGTGGCTTGTAACCTACATGGAAGAGGTTATGAAATGACGACAGAATAGAATGGGCCTTTGAGGCTGGAAGGAGATATTTTCCTTGGTCCAGAAACCATTTGCTGTGTGTGGGAGGAGATTGATAAGTGGAAGTTTCAGCAGGGGAGTAGGTGGGAGTGACCAATTAGAAGGAGAAAAACTGCCATAAGGGATAGAAGTTGGAATTCTAGCTGCTTTTTTAGCTACCTTATCAGCATAATTGTTGTCCTGAGTGATGGGATCTGATGCCTTTTGATGGCCCTTGCAGTGAATGACTCCAGCTTCCTTTGGAAGTAAAGCGGCCTTAAGGAGTTTTTATTAAAGAGACGTTAATGATGGAGGACCCTTGCATAGTGAGGAAACCTCTTTCAGCCCATATAACAGCATGGTGGTGCAGGATATGGAAGGCATATTTAGAGTCGGTATAAATATTGACTTGTAATCCTCTTGTAAGAGTGTGGACTCGAGTTAAGGCAATGAGTTCGGCTTGCTGAGAGGTAGTGGAATGGGGCAGAGCGGTACTTCAATGATAGATGTGGAAGACACTATAGCATTGCCTGCCTTTGCTGGTGAGGGGCAATTAGGTGTGGTGGAACTGCCATGAATAAACCAAGTGTGATCAGGGTGAGGAACAGGAAAGAAGGAAATATGGGGAAATGGAGTGAATGCCAGGTAGATCAGAGAGATACAGTCATGGGGATGGGGGCCAGCCCAAAATAGTAAGGTTACGTTGTTTGGACAGAAAGGCTACAGGGCGCAGTCCCAGGTCTTATGTAAGAATTTTGACTTCACAGCCTCGTACTTTGGCTGTGTGTAGTGAAATGGGTTGGGATGAGTTAGAGTTAATGTGGGAGCAGCTTCTAGGGCCATTTTTAAGGAATGGAAAGAGGGGTGGCAAAAGGATGTAGGATCTATGGGATCAGCTAGGTTTGCTTTTGTGAGTTTATGAAATGATTTAGTCAGGATGGTAAAACAAGGTATCCAAAGGCAGAAGTACCTAACCATGCCTAGGAAGGAAAGGAGTTGTTTTGTAGAAGGGGTTGGGGTTTGGGAGATTAGCCGGACACAATCAGCAGGGAGAGCACATGTGTTTTCATGAAGAATTATACCAAGGTAGGTAATGGATGGAGAAGAAATTTGAGCTTTGGAGGGGGATACCTGATATTCCTTGGAGAATAAATGTTGAAGGAGCAGGAGGATGTCTTGTTGAGAAGATTCAAAGGAGGGGCTACAAAGTAGGAGTCATCAGTATATTGAATAAGGTGAGAAGTGGTGGGGTGGAAAGAAAGTAAATCATGAGAAAGAGCTTGGCTGAAGTAATGAGGGCTGTCCCTGAAGTCTTGCGGCAGTACAGCCCAGGTAAGCTGCTGGGACTGATGGGTGTCAGGGTCACTCCAGGTAAAAGCAAAGAGAGGCTGGGATGAGGGGTGTAAGGGAATAGTGAAAAATGCATCTTTAAGATCAAGAATGGGCCGGGCGCGGTGGCTCACGCCTGTAATCCCAGCACTTTGGGAGGCCGAGGTGGGTGGATCACAAGGTCAGGAGATCGAGACCATCCTGGCTAACATGGTGAAACCCCGTCTCTACTAAAAATACAAAAAATTAGCCGGGCGCGGTTGTGGGCGCCTGTAGTCCCAGCTACTCGGGAGGCTGAGGCAGGAGAATGGTGTGAACCCGGGAGGTGGAGCTTGCAGTGAGCCAAGATCGCGCCACTGCACTCCAGCCTGGGCGACAGAGCCAGACTCCGTCTCAAAAAAAAAAAAAAAAAAAAAAAAATCAAGAATGGAATAGTGAGTTGTGGAGGAAGGTATTGAGGACAAAAGAGTGTACGGGTTGGGCACCACAGGGTGGATAGGCCAAACAATTTGGTTGATAAGGTGCAGATCCTGAACTAACCTATAAGACTTACCCGGTTTTTGAACAGGTAAAATGGGAGAATTATAAGGAGAGTTTATAGGTTTTATAAGCCCAAGCTGTAGCAGGTGAGTATAACAGGCTTTAATCCCCTTAAAGCCTGTTGTGGGATGGGATACTGGCGTTGAGTGGAGTAAAGGTGATTAGGTTTTAATGGGATGGTAAGGGGTACATGATCAGCCCTAAGGAGGGAGTAGAGGTGTCTCATACTTGTGGATTAAGGTGGAGAGATACAAGGGGAGGATGCGAAGGAGGCTTTGAACTGGGGAAAAGGGTGGCAATGAGGTGTGGCTGTAGCCTAGGAATACTTAGGGAAGCAGATAATTTAGCTAAAATGTCTCAGCCTAATAAGAGAACTGGACAGGTGGGGATAGCTAAAAAGGAGTGCATAAAAGAATATTGTCCAAGTTGGCGTCAAAGTTGGGGAGGTTTAGAAGCCTGGCTGTCAATACCCACAACAGTTATGGAGACAAGGGAAACAGGCCCTTGAAAAGAAGGTAATGTGGAGTGGATAGCCTCCGTATGGATTAAGAAGGGAACGGACTTACCCTCCACTGTAAGAGTTACCCAACTCTTACCCACTGTAAGAGTTACCCAAAGTTGTCTGTGATGGTCTAGGAGGCTTCCGAGGTAATTGGGCAGCGTCAGTCTTTAGCCGATAAGCTGAGAAGATCTGGGAAGGAGCCAGTCAGAGAGACTTGGGCCAGAGTTCCAGGGGCTCTGGGAGTGGCTGCTGGGTGAATTGGACAGTCCAATTTCCAGTGGGGTCCCACACAGATGGGACATCACTTAAGAGGAATTCCAGGCTGCAGGCATTCCTTGGTCCAGTGGCCAGATTTCTGGCACTTGAAGTAAGATCCTGGGGGAGGCAGTCCTGGAGGAACTCCTGGCCACTGTGGTTCAGGCATTTGGAAGTTCTTGTGTGCTGGAGATGTGGCTGGGGTATGTCTCACAGTGGAGGCAAGGAATTGCAACTCAGAAATACGTTGCTACTTGGCTGCCTCTACTCTATTATTGTACACCTTGAAGGTGAGGCTAATTAAGTCCTGTTGTGGGGCTTGAGGGCTGGAATTTAATTTTTGGAGCTTTTTCTAATGTCGGGAGCCGATTGGATAATAAAATGCATATTGAGAATAAGACAGCCTTCTGGCCCTTCTGGGTCTAGGGCAGTAAAGCGTCTAAGGGTTGTTGTCAAACGGGCCATGAACTGGGTTGAGTTTTTATATTTGATGAAGAAGAACCTAAATGCTATCTGATTTGGGGGAGGTGGGATAAAGAAAAAGGAATATTAACCTTGGCTATGCCTTCAGCTCTAGCCACATCTTTAAGAGGAAATTGTTGGGCAGGTCGGGGAGGGCTAGTCGTGGAAAGAAACTGTAATCCGGATTGGGTGTGAGGAGGGGAGGTGATAAAAGGATTATAGGGTGGGGGAGCAGAGGCTGAGGAAGAATTGGGACCTGGCTTGGCCTAGTGAGGAGTAGCCTGGGGAGGAGGGGAGAGGTCAGATGAGTCTGTAGAAAAGGAGGATTCAAAGGACTCAGATCTTGGGGTGGAGACTGAAGGAACAGACAAGAGAGAAGGAAGAAAGATTTGGGATGAGTCGCATTGGAAGCAGAGACGAGGGAGGGACCAATGTGTAAAAGAATGCTTGTACGTCAGGCACCTCAGACCCATTTGCCCTTTTTTTTTTTCCAACAGAAATCATCCAGGTCTTGTAAAATGGAGAAATCAAAAGTGCCATTTTCTGGCTATTTAGAATCATTATTGAGTTTATATTGGGGCCAAATGGTGTTGCAGAAGAAAATAAGACGCTTAAGTTTTAGGCCAGGTGAGAGTTGAAGAGGTCTTAAGTTTTTGAGAACACAGACTAAGGGAAAAGAAGGGGGAATGGAGGGTGGAAGGTTGCCCATAGTGAAGGAGGCAAGCCCCGAGAAAAAAGAGGGTAGAGACACAGAGAAGGGGGGTGGTGAGCAGCCCTGAGCTGCAATGTGGGTTAGCAGCCAAAACAGGCATCCATGCAATTGACTTGCCACCACGGGAACATGGGTGAATGACCAAGGCAGGCGTCCCTGTGGTGATCAGACACCAATGGAGTCTGGGTGAATAATCAGTCATGCGTCCCTGCAGTGATTAAACACCAACAGAAGACTGTCTTCCCGAGTCCATGACCGGTGCCGGAGTTTTGGGTCCACAGATAGAATGTGTCTCCTTTGTCTCTACTAGAGAGGAAAAAGAACTGGAATTGGAAGGACAGGGAGATTGAAGGGTAGCAAGAGAGGCTGGAGAAGAGAGTGAAAAGACTGCTTACCCAATTTGAAATTCATGAGATGTTCCTTGGGCTGGTTGGTTTGAGGACCCGAGGTCGTAGGTGGATCTCCTCACGGAGTGAGGGTGAGGACAGGGGACCAGTCTCCCAAAGGAGTCCTCCTGTCCCGAGTCTTTGGCACCAAATGTCACGGGTGTCCATGTGAAGAGACCACCAAACAGGCTTTGTGTGAGCAACAAGACTGTTTATTTTACCTGGGTGCAGGCGGGCTGAGTCCGAAAAAAGAGTCAGTGAAGGGAGTTAGGGGTGGGGCAGTTTTATAGGATTTGGGTAGGTAATGGAAAATTACAGTCAAAGAGGTTGTCCTCTGGCAAGCAGGGGCGGGGATCACAAGGTGCTCAGTGGGGGAGCTTCTGAGCCAGGAGAAGAAATTTCACAAGGTATTGTCATCAGTTCAGGCAGGAACCAGCCATTTTTACTTCTTTTGTGATTCTTCACTTGCTTCAGGCCATCTGGATGTATATGCGCAGGTCACAGGGTAGGTATATGATGGCTTAGCTTGGGCTCAGAGGCCTGACAATATATATATATAATGAAGTATATATACACACACATATGTAAAAACAGTCTACCAGTGTTATCATTTTTTCCTAGTGAAGTGTATAAAGCCTACCAACTTTTATGTTAATTAACTTTCCCACATTTATAGTTTTCTTCCCTCTATGTAAATTTAGAAGCACATCAGACAGTGTTGTAATTTTTGCTTAAACTCTCAAACATAATCTGGAAAACTCAATAGAGAAATCTATTTACTCATATTTTTTGTTACTAGGTTTTTAAAAATTTTTTTTCCTGAAAGTCCAAATTTTATTTTTTTAAATTTCTTTTCTGTTTAGAGGACTTCTTCATCCATTCTTTTGGACTTACCTTAAATAAGGTGTTCTTTTTCTTTGGTTGCTTTCAGGATTTTTTGTCTTAAGTTTTACATGTTTAATTATAATATATATAATAATGGATATATTTGAACATCTTTTTTCTGGGTTTTCTTCACCTTCTTGAATCTGTAATTTTGTAACACTGGCTAAATTTGGGATGTTTACAGCCAGTTATTTCTTATAGTACTTTTTCAGTCCCAGCCTTTTTCTTCTCTCCTTTTGGGACTTCAACGATACAATATTGGTTAAATATATATATTTTTTTAGCCACGCATGTCTCTGACGCTGTATTTGTTTGTTTTCTTTTCTTTTTTTTTTTTTTGAGTATTTTTTTCTCCCTTCCAGTTTGCTGATTTTTTTATTTCATCATCCTCTTCATTCTGTTGAGCATATCCATTGGCCTTCTTATTTCAGCTATTTTTCAGTTCTAAAATCTCCATTTGGTTCTTCATTATATCTTCTGTTTCTTTGCTGAAGTTGTCTATTTTCATTTGTTTCAAGTGTTTTCATAGTTGTTTACTATTATATATATTTTATTGTTCTATTATATCAGCTTTCAAACATTTGTCAGATTATTGGAATTTCTCTATTTTCTGAGTGTTGTCATCTATTAATTGTCTTTTAAAATTCTGGTTGAGACCTTTCTGGTCTTAATATGACGAATGATTTTCAATTGAAACCTCAGAATATTTGCTTTATGTGATGAGACTTTGGGCCTTGGTTAAGTGTTCTGTTTTTTAAACTGGCTTTCACTGATACTACAACAGCTAATGGGAGAAATGCCTCATTACTTGTAGATGGAGGTAATAGTCCAGGTTTCTCACTGAGCCTCTGTTGACAGAGGACCAATGGGGAGGGCCATTCATGACTTCTGGGTAGGGATGAGAGTTTTGTATCCCCATATGGCCTTTACTGATACTGTGTGTGTTTGGTGTGAGAGTTTTATTACTGGCTGATAAGATGAAAGTCTTGGCTTCCTACTTGGCCTTCTGAGACACTATGTTGATGGGATTGTTAAGGCTACTTGTTATAGCCTTGCAAGAGTGGCTATCTAGGCTCCCCATTCAATTTTTGCTTGCATGGTTTGGGGTAATCTCACATTTTTTTCTTTGGTGTTTTGCTAAAAGATTTTGTTCTGCTAGACTGCCCTTTTTATGGTCCTTTGGCTAGAGAGAGCAGGCTTTTATTGAGATTTTTATTGTCTGTCCCAGTGGCATTTCTGGAATGCTGGCTTCTTCATTTTCAAGTTTGAGATATGAGACAAAATGAGAACCCAGAGGAACTCATTGCTGTGTTATCCCTCAACTCGTGAAGTCCCTAGCTAGGCTGCCTTCTTTTCTTCACCTTTCAGTCTTCTTATTTTTGTTTTATATATAATGTTCAAGAGTTTTGTTTGTACTTAGCAGGAGAAATAGGAAAAAGAATGTCTATTTCATCTTCCTGGAAGCAGAAAGTGGACCATGTGATTTAAAGATTCATTATTTCTCTAAAGTTCTATATTAAACAATCTAAAGTGCATGTGATTGTATTTATAGCCTCACAGCTGATATTTTATAAATTCATCTGGAAAAAATACTACTTAAAAAACTCACTTTAAGGAAATATAATTTAATAAAACAACTTTACGTTATTTACCATTTAGATTATTTCCACTAGGACTATTTCAAATTTAGCAAACTTTTATTTAATTATACCTTCTACTAATATAAATTGAAAGTATTTTAGAAGCTTTTATAATGTTAAAAAAGCTAATCAGTTTTTACATAAGATTTTTCAATTTAAAATCTTAGCATATCTGTTTAATAAAGACACAAATAATTTATTTTGATTTTAAATTTAGGGATGCCAATATTCACTTGTGTGTCAAAGCAATATTTAAGCTTTGTGAAAACAGTTTGGATTATGAGTAAAGAAAAAAATTAATAAAATTTCAGTGTTACTTGTTTGAGATAACACTTTCTGATGCTTATATTTGCTATCTCTGACCTTGATATGGTTTTGAATAGTTCGTTATGATGAAATTCTATTTTTGAGGCTGAGAATATAGAAACAAGTAATCTAGAATAAAATATAACTCTCTGTTTAATGCAATTTAAGCCACTCATAAGTAAACTATAGATAACTTAATTTTATATCACATGAGGAAAAATTATAAAAACAGTGGGTCAAGATCTGAATTATCTTTTTATTTCCAAATGTAAAAATTTGTTTGAACTAGATTTGTGTCATTTTTCAGTGTCATATTTATTTTTTAAATTAAAAGTGGATTCTCACATTTAAATATTTTGGAGTTAGTTTTTAATTTAAGAAAAAATATGTGAAATAATTTTAAATATCTGAAAGTTCAAAACAGTAAGATTTATTGTTTCTACTTAATATTTATTGACCATAGTCACATTTTTTTTTTTCTTTTTGAGACAGAGTTTCGCTCTATCGTCCAGGCTGTAGGGCAGTGGCATGATCTCGACTCACTGCAACCTTCACCTAGTGGGTTCAAGTGATTCTTCTGCCTCAGCCCCCCGAGTAGCTGGGATTACAGGCATGCACCACCATGCCCAGCTAGTTTTTGTATTTTTAGTAGAGACGGGGTTTCACCATGTTGGCCATGCTGGTCTTGAACTCCTGACCTCAGGCGATCCTCCCGCCTTTGCCTCCCAAAGTCCTGGTACTACAGGCATGAGCCACTGTACCTGATCCATAGTCACATAATTCTTAGGGGAGTTTTATATATTGGTTCCAAGCATACTTTGGTTTATCCCTAGATCACATTCTTGGGAAAATGCTAAATATTTTTTACTTCAATAGAACATGCTGAAAAAGAATTGTGAAAGATAATGAATTTACTGAGAAGGTGACTTAGAGCTTCTTTGGTCCACAGGACTGGATTAATTTTAAATGTATTTTGTGTTTGGCATCCTCTTTTCAGAGTTCTTTTTTTTTCTTTTTGAAAAAAAGAAGATTATTATTATTTCTTTTTTTTTTTTTTTTTTTTTTTTTTTTTTTTTTTTTTTTTGAGACGGAGTCTCGCTCTGTCACCCGAGCTGGAGTGCAGTGGCCGGATCTCAGCTCACTGCAAGCTCCGCCTCCCGGGTTTACGCCATTCTCCTGCCTCAGCCTCCCAAGTAGCTGGGACTACAGGCGCCCGCCACCTCGCCCGGCTAGTTTTTTTTTGTATTTTTTAGTAGAGACGGGGTTTCACCGTGTTAGCCAGGATGGTCTCGATCTCCTGACCTCGTGATCCGCCCGTCTCGGCCTCCCAAAGTGCTGGGATTACAGGCTTGAGCCACCGCGCCCGGCCGATTATTATTATTTCATCTATCTTTTAAATTTTTAACATTTTTGTTTTAAATTTTATTTTAACAAATATTGTACATATTTATTTTATAAAGCATAATGTTTTGAAGTATATATACATTTTTGAATAGCTTAATCAAGGTAATTGACATATGCTTTACCTCGCATATCATTTTTTTGTTGTGAGAACATGTAAAATCTACTCTCAGCAGTTTTTAATAATACAACACATTGCTGCTAACTCTAGTCACCAAATTGTATAATAGATCTCTTGAACATATTTCTATCTAACTGGAATTTGATATCCTTTCACTACATCTCCTCACTCCCTTTCTCCTCCACCCCAACCCTTTCCAACCACCATTTTACTCTCTGATTTTATGATTTCAACTTTTTTAGATTCTACCTGTGAGATTGTGTGGAATTCGTCTTTTTTGCCTGGCTTATTTTATTTAACATTGTGTCCTCCAGGTTCATTCATATTGCCACAAATGACAGGATTTTCTACTTTTAAAAGGCTGAATACAATTTTATTGTGTATATATACCACATTTTCTTATTCCATTCATCCATTGATGAACACTTATGTTTATTTCATATTTTGACTATGTTGAATAGTACTGCATGAATATGGGAGTGTAAAACCTCTTTGAGATACTGATTTTATTTATTTCTATTTTTTGCACATATACCCAGTAGGATTGCTAAATTATGTGGTCATTTTATTTTTAATTTTTCGAGGAACCTCCATACAGTTTTTCATGATGGCTGCATTAATTTATTTCCCTCCAACAGTGCACAAAGGTTTCCTTTTTTTCTACATACTTTCTACCACTTAATATCTTTAATCTTTTTGATAATAGCCATTGTAACAGGTGTGAGATGATATCTCATTATGGTTTTAATTTGCCTTTCCCTGACGATTAGTGATGTAGAGCACCTCTTCATGTACCTGTTGGCCATCTGAATGTCTTCCTTTGAGAAATGTCTACTGAGATGCTTTGCCCATTTTTAAATTGGATTCTTTGTTTGTTTTTTTACCATTGAGTAGTTTGAGTTTCTTATATATTGTGGATATTATCCCCTCATCAGGTGTATGGTTTACAAATGTTTTATCCCGTTTCATAGGTTGTCTTTTCACTATGTTGATTGTTTACTTGGCTGTGCAGAAGCTTTTTAGTTTGACATAGTTTCATTTGTCTGCTTTGTTTCTGTTGACTATGCTTTTGGTATCATATTCAAGCAATCATTGCCAACACCAATGTCAAGAAACTAGTCTTCTATGTTATCTTCCATTACTTTTAGAGTCTTCTGTCTTATCATTAAATCTTTAATCCATTTGAGTTGATTTCTTCATATTGTGTGAAATAAGAGTGTAGTTTTATCCTTCTGCATATGGATATGCAATTTTTCCCACACCATTTATGGAGGAGACTTTCCTTTTTCCATTATACATTCCTGGTAACTTTATGGGAAATTATTTGACTATAAGTGTTTGGATTTATTTCTAGATTATTTTTCTGTGTTGGCCTATATGTCTGTTTTAATGCCAGTAGCATGCTGTTTTGGTTGCTATAGCTTTGAGGTTTACTTTGAGGTCAGGTAGTGTGATGCCTCCAGCTTTGTGATTTTTGCTTAAGATTCGTTTGGGTGTTTGGTACCTTTTGTGGTCCGTTATGGGTTTTAGGATTCCTTTTAATATTTCTGTGAAAAAATGTCATTGGAATTTTGATAGGGATTACATTGAATATATAGATTGCTTTGAGTAGTATGGACATTTTAACAATATTAATGATTTCAATCTATGAACACAGGATAGCTTTTCATTTATTCATTTGTATCATTTTCAGTTTGTTATCAGTGTTTTATAGTTATCAGTGTAGAGGTATTTGACCTTCTTGGTTACATTTATTCCTAAGCATTTTACTTTTTGTGTAACTATTTTAAATTGAAATGTTTTCTAGATTTATTTTTCCCAATAGTTTGTTGTTACTATATAGGAATGCAATTAATTTTTGAACATGGATTTTGTATCCTGTAAATTTACTGAAATATTAGTTCTAAAAGTATTTTTTGTTGGAATTTTTAGGTTTCTCTCTATATAAGACCATGTTGTCTGTAAATAGGGACAGTTTAGCTTCTTTCTTTCCAATTTGGATGTGTTTTATTTATTTTTCTTGCTTAATTGCTCTGACAAGAACTTCCAGTGCTATGTTGAATAAAAGTGTTGACAGTAGGCATTCTTGTCTTGTTTTTGATCTTAGAAGAAAACTTTCATCTTTTTACTGTTGAGTAGAGTATGATGTTAGCTGTAGGTTTTTCATATATGGCCTTTATTGTTTTGTGGTACCTCCCTTCTATACCTAAATTGATGAAAGTTTTTATTACAAAGGGATGTTGAATTTTGTTGAATGCTTTTTCTGCATCTATTTAGATGATCAACTGGTTTTTGTCTTTTTGCCTGTCACTGTGGTATATCACATTTATAAATTTGTGTGTATTGAACTATCCTTGCACTTCTGTGATAAATCACACTTGATCTTGATGAATAAACCTTCTAATGGGCTGCTGAATTCATCTTGCTAGTATTCTGTTGAGGACTTTTAATATCTATGTTCATCAGAGATTTTGACCTTAATTTTCTTTTCTATTATTTTCCTGTTGTGTCCACTGTAGTGTCCACTGGCTTTGGTATTATGTCTTCAATTTTTTGGAAGAGTTTGAGAAGGATTAATACTAGTTTCTCTCTAAATATCTGGTAGAATTTAGCAGTAAAGGCATCAGTTCTTGGGCTTTCCTTTGATTGGATAAATTTTATTAGTGATTTAATCTCCTTACTTGTTATTGATCTGTTCAGATTTTATGTTTCTTCCTTATTCAGTCTTGTTAGGTTGTATGTGTCTAGGAATTTAGCTATGTTTCTAGGTTGTCTAATTTTTTGATACATAGTTGTTCTTAGTGGTCACTTATGATCCTTTACAGTTTTATCATATTGTTTGTAATGTCTTCTCTTCTATTTCTGATTTTGAGGATTCTCTTTGATTATCTGTTAGTTTAACTAAAGGTTGTTGATTCTGTTTTATGTTTTCAAAAACCCAACTCTTACATACATTGATTTTTTTTCTTTTACTGTTTTCTAGTCTCTTTTTCATTTATTTCTTTTCTAATCTTTATTATCTTCTAGCTCCTTGAGGTGTAAAGTTATGTTGTTTATTTAAGATCTTTCTTCCTTTTAATGTAGGCATTAATTACTAAAAGCTTTTTTCTTAGAACTGTTTTTGCTGAATTTTGTAAGGGTGGTATGTTGCATGTCAATTTTCATTTGTCTCAAGATTTTAAAAGATTTCCGTTTTCATTTCTTCTTTGATGCATTTTTGTTCAGGAGCATGTTGTTTACTTTTTTATTTTTTATTTAATTGATAATTTATTAATATAAATCACAATAGCATTTTTGAAGACATACTACACATACACGGACTCCTTAATTTACCCTCATTAATAGTGTTATTATAATAAGGGTTCTATTTATTTCCATTCAATAGCTACATATGCCCTTTTTGGCTTTTTTTCTATTTTATTATTATTATTATTATTATTTTAATTTTTTATTTCCATAGGTTATTGGGGAACAAGTGGTGTTTCGTTTCATGAGTAAGTTCTTTAGTGATGATTTGTGAGATTTTGGTGCACCCATCACCAGAAGAGTATACATTGCACCCTATTTGTAGTCTCTTATCCCCCTTCCCACCATTTTCCCCTACGTCCCCAAAATCCATTGTGTCATTCTTATGCCATTACATCCTCACAGCTTAACTCCCACATATGAATGAAAACATACGATGTTTGGTTTTCCATTCCTGAGTTACTTCACTTAGAATAATAGTCCCCAATCTCATCCAGGTCTTTGTGAATGCCATTAATTCATTCATTTTCATGGTCACGTAGTAGTCCACTGTATATCTACACCACAGTTTCTTTATCCACTTGATTGATAGGCATTTGGGTTGGATTCTTGTTTTTGCAATTGTGAATTGTGCTGCTGTAAACATGCGTTTGCAACCAACTTTTATTGTATAATGATTTCTTTTCCTCTGGGCAGATATCCAGAAGTGGGATTGCTGAATCAAGTAGTAGTCCTACTTTTAGTTTTTAAAGGAATCTCCACAATTTTCCATAGTGATTGTACTAGTTTATATTCCCACCAGCAGTGAAGTATTCCCTGTTCACCACATCCATGCCAAAATCTACTATTTTTTTATTATAGCCATTCTTGCAGGAGTAAGTTGGTATAACATGCTGGTTTTGATTTGAATTTCCATGATCATTAGTGATGTTGAGCATTTTTTATATGCTTGGTGGCTATTTGTATATCTTCTTTTGAGAATTTTATATTCATGTCCTTAGCCCACTTTTTGATGGGATTGTTTGTTTTTCTTGTTAATTTGAGTTCATGGTAGATTCTGGATATCATTTCTTTGTCAAATATATGGGTTATTAAAAACCTTTTCCCACTCCATGGGTTGTCTGTTTACTCTGCTGACTGTTCCTTTTGCTGTGCAAAAGTTCTTTAACTAATTCCTGGCAATTTTTCTTTGTTTTTATTACATCTGCTTTTGGGTTCTTGGTCATGAAATTCTTGCCTAAACCAATGTCTTGAAGGGTTTTTCCAATGCTATCTTCCAGAATTTTTAGTTTCAGGTCTTAGATTTAAGTCCTTAATCCATCTTGAGTTGATTTATGTATGAGGTGAGAGATGAAGATCCAGTTTCATTCTCTTAAATGTGGTTAGCCAATTATCCCAGCAACATTTCTTGAAAAGGGTGTTTCTTCCCTACTTTAGGTTTTTGTTCACTTTGTCAAAGATCTGTTGGCTGTAACTATTTGTCTTTATTTCTGGGTTCTATGCTTCTGTTTCATTGGTCTATGTGCCTATTTTTATACCAGTACCATGCTGTTTTGGTGACTATGGTCTTATAGTACAGTTTGAAATCAGGTAATGTGATGCCTCCAGATTTGTTCTTTTTTACTTAATCTTGCTTTGGCTACATGGGCTCTTTTTTTGTTCCAAAAGAATTTTAGAATTTTTTTTTTCTAATTATGTGAAGAATAATGATGGTATTTTGATGGGAATTGTGTTGAATTTGTAGATTGCTTTTGGCAGTATGGATATTTTCACAATATTGATTCTACCTATCCATGAGCATAGAATGTGTTTCTATTTGTTTGTGTCATCTGTGGTTTCTTTCAACAGTGTTTTGTAGTTTTCCTTATAGAGCTCTTTCACGTTCTTGGTTAGGTATCTTCCTAAGTTTTGTTTGTTTGTTTGTTTGTTTGTTTTTTGCAGCTGTTGTAAAGGGGCTTGAGTTCTTTATTTGATTCTCCTCTTGGTCACTGTTGATATACAACAGAGCTACTGATTTGTGTACATGAATTTTGTATGCAGAAACTTTGCTGAATTATTTTATCAGTTCTAGGAGCTTTCTGGAGTAGTCTTTAGGGTTTTCTAGGTAAATAATCATATCATCAGCCAACAGTTACAGTTTGACTTCCTCTTTACTAATTCGGATGTTCTTTGTTTCTTTCTCTTGTCTGATTTCTATGACTAAAACGTCCAGTACTATGTTGAAGATAAGTGGTGACAATGGGCATCCTTATTTTGTTCCAGTTCTCAAAGGGAATGCTTTCAATTTTTCCCCATTCAGTATGATGTTGACTGTGGATATGTCATAGATGGCTTTTATTATATTGAGGTATGTTCCTTGCTTGCCGATATTATTGAGAGTTTTAATCATAAAGGGATGCTGGATTTTGTCAAATGCTTTTTCTGCCTCTATTGAGATGATCAAGTGATTTTTTTAATATTGTTTATGTGGTGTATCACATTTATTGACTTGTGTATGTTAAACCGTCCTTTCATCTCTGGTATGAAACCCACTTGATCATGGTGAATTCTCTTTTTTTTATATATATATATATGTCACCCAGGTTGGAGTGCACCAGTGTGATCCCGGCTCACTGCAACTTCCACCTCCCAGGTTCCAGTGATTCTTCTGCCTCACCCTCCTGAATAGCTGGGACTAGAGGCGAGCACCACCATGCCCAGCTAATTTTTTTTTTTTTAATTTTTAGTAGTGATGGGGTTTTGCCATGTTGTCCAGACTGGTCTGGAACTCCTGACTATGAGTAATCTGCGTGTCTTGGCCTCCCAAAGTGCTGGGATTACAGGCGTGAGCCACTGCACCTGGTCTTGACTTATCTGTTTTATATGTTTTTGGATTTCGTTAGCTAGTATTTTTGTTAAGGATTTTAGCATCTATGTTCATTTGGCATATTGGTCTTTAGTTCTTTTTGAGATTATGTCCTTTTCTGATTTTCATATTAGGGTGATACAGGCTTAATGGAATGATTCGGGTAAGGTTCCCTCTTTATTTTGTGGAATAGTGTCAGTAGGATTGGTACCAATTTTTCTTTGAATGTCTGGTAGAATTATGCTGTGAATCAGTCTGGTCTTGGAATTTTTTTGTTGGTAATGTTTTAATTGCAATTTCAATCTCACTGTTTTTTATTGGTCTGTTCAAGGTATCTGATTCTTCCTGATTTAAGCTAGGACAGTTGTATCTTTCAAAGAATTTATCCATCTCTTCTAGGTTTTCTAGTTTATCTACATGACGGTGTTCATGGTAACCTTGAATGATCTTTTGTATTTCTGTGGTGTCACGTGTAATATCTCCTGTTTCATTGCTTATTGAGCTTATTTCAATTTTCTGTCTTCTTTTCTTGGTTAATCTTGCTCATGATCTACCAATGTTATTTATCTTTTCAAAGAGCCAGCTTTTTGTTTTATTTATCTTTTGTATTGTTTTTATGGTTTCAATTTTATTTACTTCTGCTCTGATCTTGGTTATTTCCTTTCTTCTGCTGGTTTTGGGTTTGGTGTGTTCTTGTTTCTCTAATTCCTTGATGTGTGATCTTAGATTGTCTGTTTGTGCTCTTTCAGACTTTTGGATGTAGGTGTTCTGGGCTATGAACTTTTCTCTTAGCACTGCCTTTGCTGTGCCCCAGAGGTTTTGATTGGTTGTGTCACTATGGTCATTCAGTTGAATAATTTTTTAAAATTTCCATCTTGATTTCATTTTTGACCGAATGATCATTCAAGAGCAGGTTATTTAATTTCCATGTATTTGTATGGTTTTGGAGGTTCCTTTTGGGGCTTCCAGTTTTATTCCACTGTGGTCTGACAGAGTGCTTGATATAATTTTGATTTTCTTAAAGGTATGAGGTTTGTTTTGTGGCCTATCATTTGGTCTATCTTGGAAAAAGTTCCATGCACTATTAAATAGAATGTATATTCTGCAGTTGTTGGATAGAATGTTCCGTATTTGTCAGTAAAATCCATTTGTTCCAGGGTATAGTTTAAATCCATTATTTCTTTGTTGGCTTTCTGTCTTGATGACCTCTCTAGTGCTGTCAGTGGAGTATTGATGTCCCTCACTATTATTATGTTGCTGTCTATCTAATTTCTTACATCTACTATTAATCATTTTATAAATGTGGGAACTCCAGTGTTAGGTGCATATGTAGTTAGGATTAGGATTGTGGTATTTTCCTGTTGGACAAGGCCTTTTATCATTGTATAATGTCCCTCTTCTTTTTTTTTTTTTTTTTTAACTGCTGTTGCTTTAAAGTTTGTTGTGTCTGATATAAGAATAGCTACTCCTGCTCACTTTTGGTGTCCATTTGCATCATGTCTTTTTCCACCCCTTTACCTTAAGTTTATGTGAGTCGGTATGTGTTAGATGAGTCTCTTGTAGGCAGCATATAATTGGTTGGTGAATCCTTATCCATTCTGCAATTCTGTATCTTTTAATTTGAGCATTGAGGTCATTTACATTGCATATTAGTATTGAGATGTGAAGTATCATTTTATTCATCATGCTATTTGTTGCCTCTATACCTTCTTTTTTTTGTTTTTTGTTTTTGTTTTTTAACTTGTGTTTCTGTTTTATAGGTCCTGTGAGATTTATGCTTTAAAGAGGTTCTGTTTTCATGTGTTTCCAGGATTGACTTCAATATTTAGAGCTCCTTTTGGCAGTTCTTGTAGTGCTGGTTTGGTAGTGTTGAATTCTCTTAGCATTTGTTTGTCTGAAAAAGACTGTATCTTTCCTTCATTTATGAAGCTTAGTTTCACTGGATGCAAAATCCTTGGCTGATAATTGTTTTACTTGAGGAGGCTGAAGAGAGGGTCCCAATGCCTCTTAGCTTGTAAGGTTTCTGCTGAGAAATCTGATGTTAATCAGATATTTTTTCCTTTATAGGTTACCTTATGCTTTTGTCTCATAGCTCTTAGGATTCTTTCCTTTGTCTTAACTTTTAATAACCTGATGACAATGCCTAGATGATTATCTTCTCTGATGAATTTCCCAGGTGTTCTTTGTGCTTCCTGTATTTTGATGTCTAGGTCTCTAGCAAGTCCAGGGAAGTTTTCCTCGATTATTCCCCCAAATATGTTTTCCAAACTTTTAGGTTTCTCTTCTTCTTCAGGAATATCAATTATTTTTAGGTTTGGTTGTTTAACATAATACTAGGATTTTTGGTGTCTTTGTTCATATTTTCTTATTCTTTTTTCTTTGTCTTTGTTGGATTTGGTTAATTCAAAGACCTTGTCTTCAAGCTCTGAAGTGCTTTATTTTACATGTATAATTCTATTGCTGAGACTTTCCAGAACATTTTGCATTTCTATGTGTGTCCATTGTTTCCTGACGTTTTGATTGTTGTTTTATTTATGCTGTTTTCTTGAATATTTCTCCCTTCACTTGGAATTTCTTACATTGGGCTTCACCTTTGTCTGATGCCTCCCTAATTCACTTAATAACTAACCTTCTGAATTCTTTTTCATGTAAATCTGGGATTTCTTCTTGGTTTGGGGCCATTGCTGATGAGCTAGTGTGATTTTTGCGGGTGTTAAAGAACCTTGTTTTGTCATATTACCTGAGTTGGTTTTCTGGTTTCTTCTCATTTAGGTAGTCTCTGTCAGAGGGAAGGTCTAGGGCCGAAGGCTGTTGTTCAGATTCTTTTGTCTCATGGGGTGTTCCCTTTTTGAAGTACTCTCCTCCTTTTTGTATTGATGTGGCTTCCTGGGAGCCAAGCTGTAGGGATTATTATCTCTCCCCTGGATCTAGCTACCCAGCAAGTCTACCAGGCTCCAGACTGGTACTGGGGATTTTCTTCACAGAGTCCTGTGATGTGAACCATCTGTGAGTCTGCCAGCCACAGATACAAGCACAGTATTTGGGATGTCTCCTAGGTCCTGCAGGAACAATTTGCTTCTTTCAGCAGGGGTCTGTGGGTCCTCTCAGGTTTTCTGATTTATTCTTGCAGTTGTTCTGGAGCAAAAGTACATGATGCAAGCTTCCACATGCCACTCTGTCCATCCAAGTTGAAGCTGAAATCTAGTCTGTCTGCCATCTGCCACGATTCCTCCTTTCACATGTTGTTTACTTTTTATGTATTTGTGAACTTTCCAAAATTCCTCCTGTTATGGAATTTGAGTTTTATACTATTGTGGTTGGAAAGATGCTTGATATGATCTGCACATTTGAAGAAGTGGCATTTTATTCCAGTTTTTACATACTGACTTTGGGAAAGCCCTTCACCAGTCAGCTCATCTAGAGATTCTAGGCAGGCTGTCTGGCATAGTCTGCTGGCAGGCTTGCTGCTGGAGTCCTCAGGAAGGCTGATCTGGTACCTTGGTCAGAAGTTGGATGGGCCCAGTACCTGAGTATGTGGAATTGGATCTTGAGCCTGGATCCATTAGCATGTACCTGTTGATTGGGTGTGAGAGGTTGGGCTCAGAGCTTGGGTCTATGAGGGTGGGCCTGGAGCCTGTGTCCTTAGGAGCCAGCCTGAAGCCTGAGTCTATAGGGGCTGACCTGGTTCTTTGGTGGTCCTTGAGCAAGAGTCTGCAAAAGTCAGGTAGGTCTTGGGATTGACCTGGCACCTGGGTCCACTGGGACAGGCCTGGAGCTTGAGTCCATGTTTGTTGGCCTAGTTCTAGGGTGGGTCTAAAGCCTGAGTCCATGGAGGCAGTGCTGAGTTTTGTGTCTATGGGAATTGGCCTAGAGCCTGAGTCATCAGGGATAATCCTAGACCCTGGATCTACTGGAGTATCCCTGAACCCAAGGTCTACTGGAGTCTGGGGCCATGGAGATTGTCCTGGAGCCTGGAGTTTGCCTGGCGCTGGAGAAAGCATGGAGCCTGGGTCTGCGGGGGCTGATCTGGAGCCTGGGTTCATGGGCTGGCCTTGAGCATGTGACTATGGGGACTGGCCTGGAGCCTGAGTGTCCTGAGGGGGAGCTTGCAGGCTGGGTATTTACCTGGAGACTAGGTTTTCAAGGCCTTGGTAATGAAGCCATGTAGGTTGGCCTGGAACCTGGGTCTCTGGAGGCTGGTCAAGCACTGGGGTCTAATGGGACGAGCCTGGACCCTAAGTCTGCTGAAGCATGGGGCTACAGGGGCCAGCCTGGAGGATAGGGCCACAGGGACTGGCCTGGCATTGGGCAGTCCAGGGACTTATATCCACAGGTGCCAGCCTAGTTCCTGAGACCAGGAGTGCCAATCTGGTGCTAAGGTGGGCCTGAAGTGTGAGGCTATATGGGCTGACCTGGCTCTGGGCTGACCTGGCTCTGGGCTGATCTGAAATCTTGGACAGGCCTGGAGCCTGTGACTGTGAGGGATGGCATAACGCTCAGTGGGCCTGGAGACTATTTTCAGAGCCAGCCTGGAGGCTGGGTTCATGGGGGCTGGCCTGAAGCCTGGGGCGGCTGTGAGATCAGCTTAGTACTGCTGGTGGTCCAGAGCCCACAGCTTCTGGGGCCAGTCTGGTCCTGGAGCATGCCTAGACCCTAAGTCTCTGGAGGCAAGCCTAGTGTTGGCATTCATCTGGAGACCAGGTTGGGCTTGGAGGCTCAGTATATGGGTACCCGTCTGGAGTCTGAGTAGTCTAGCCTGCACAGCACTGGGCTTTGTTAGGGCAGACCCATTGCTGAGGTCCAAGGCAAAGTCTAGTGCTCATTTCCCTCTTCTTCTCCCAAGCAGAGGGTATCTCTCCCTGTGCACTATGCTGCTTGGGGTTTGGGGAGGGGTGACATGGATAATGCATAACTGTCTTTACTGTCCTTTTATTGCATCTTTTCTTATTTCTGTGCTACACCCAGATGTTGTAATGTCTCATCTGGTTTTTTTAGTTCTTGTGAAGATGTTTTAGTGTGTGGATAGTTATTCACATTGATGTTACTGTGTGGGGATAAGCACTGGAGAATTTTATTCCACCATCTTCCTGATACCTGGACGTGTCAGTGCTCTTTCTCTTCTTCTTCGTGTCTCCTCTATCTCTCTCTTTTTTTTTTTTTTGTCTCCTTTTATGTTTCCACAAATCCATGCTAGTGTTAACTGGTTAATAGAAGTTTTAGTTGTTTGGGTTTAAAGTGTGTTTCTCTGTGTTTTTTTGGTTAGGACTTGTGAAGGAGAGACTATCTGGCCCCATTGCTCTCATTTCCCACCCTATCCATCCCTGTCTCAGGCCCCCAATGTATCTAAAACCTCAGGAGCCTTAAGCTTGGAGGAAAGATGCATCAAGGGTTCCCTATGAGACATCTACCTGTGCTTTACCAAGCCCACGTAATCTCCAGTCCTGTGAGAAAGCAACTGCTTTTCTGAGCACCAGCTGGGCTGCATCCTCACCTGGTCTCTGCCTCTAAAGAATGTGTGCTGTTGAGTTTTTTGATTTTTCTGTGCCCAGGTTTCTTTGTCAGTTATATAAAAATGTGAATAACAGTTTTCTAGCTCTTGAGGTTGCTATTAGGTTAAAATTACATAGCAGATAGTTATTTAACATTCCTTTAGGATAAAAGCACTTTTAAAAGTAAAGTATTATGGGCCGGGTGTGGTGGCTCACGCCTGTAAACCCAATACTTTGGGAGGCCAAGACGGGCGGATCACGAGGTCAGATCGGGACCATCCTGGCCAAGTGAAACCCCGTCTCTACTAAAAATACAAAAAAAAAAAAAAAATTAGCCATGCATGGTGGTGGACACCTGTAGTCCCAGCTACTCGGGAGGCTGAGGCAGGAGAATGGCTGAACCCAGGAGGTGGAGCTTGCAGTGAGCCAAGATCGCACCAGTGCACTGCAGCCTGGGCCACAGAGTGAGATTCCATCTCAAATAATAATAATAATAATAATGATAATAATAATAATAAATAAAAAGAAAAGTATTATGGGCATCTCCAGTAACTACCCTTATATAATGCTACTTATAGTAATGTTTATGTCTTACTAATAAAATCACTTAACAATTTACCACACATTGTCCAAGTAAAAATCAATAGAAAGCCAGTAAACTGATTGAGTTCATTAAGTATCTGACTTTATTAAAAACTATTACCATAACAACTTAAATATCTATGAACATATTCTTTCTTCATTTGAAACCCCAGTGTCATGTTTTATTTTTATTTTACTCTACTACCTCTAATTAGTTGAGAACTCTTTTGAATTTTCACTTTGTCGTATCTCCTTTCCCTTTTCCTATTGCTACAGTTCTATTATATGTTATTATTACTTCCTTTTTGCACTGTGGCTACTGAACTTAAAGGTGGCAGGAATCTTCAAGGAGATTTCATAATGAAGCGATATGAACATTACTCATTTAGTGCTAGAAATAAATATTTTTTCAGCACCTACATCAAATGAACCCACTCCTTCTGGACCTTCACATTTGCTGAAACAAAGACTGAACATTTCAGTTTTTCTTAAAATTCTATTTTAAGTTCTGGGATACATATACAGAACATTCGGGGTTTTTTTAAACATATATATATATATATATACACTTTAAGTTCTAGGGTACATGTGCACAACATGCAGGTTTGTTACATATGTATACATGTGCCATGTTGGTGTGATGCACCCATTAACTAATCATTTATATTAGGTATATCTCCTAATGCTAACCCTCCCCCTTCCGCCCTCCCCACAAGAGACCCTGGTGTGTGATATTCCCCCTCCTGTGTCCAAGTGATCTCATTGTTCATTTCCCACCTATGAGTGAGAACATGCAGTGTTTGGTTTTCTGTTCTTCTGATAGTTTGCTGAGAATGATGGTTTCCAGTGGCATCCATGTCCCTACAAAGGACACAAACTCATCCTTTTTTATGGCTGCATAGTATTCCATGGTGTATATGTGCCACATTTTCTTATTCCAGTCTGTCACTGATGGACATTTGGGTTGATTCCAAGTCTTTGCTATTGTGAATAGTGCCGCAATAAACATACGTGTGCATGTGTCTTTATGGCAGCATGATTTGTAATCCTTTGGGTATATACCCAGTAATGGGATGGCTGGGTCAAATGGTATTTCTAGTTCCAGACCCTTGAGGAATCAACACACTGTTTTCCACAATGATTGAACTAGTATACAGTCCCACCAACAGTGTAAAAGTGTTCCTATTTCTCCACATCCTCTCCAACACCTGTCGTTTCCTGACTTTTTAATGATTGCCATTCTAACTGGTGTGAGATGGTATCTCATTGTGGTTTTGATTTGCATTTCTCTGATGTCAAGTGATGATGAGCATTTTTTCATGTGTCTGTTGGCTGTATGAATGTCCTCTTTTGAGAAATGTCTGTTCATATTCTTTGCCCACTTTTTTAGATAAAACTAATAACTCCGTAGAACAGAGCACCTGGGTGAAGGGGCAGTTAGGGGTGCAACTTCTGCAAACTTAAACGTTCCTGCCTGCCAGCTCTGAAGAGAGCAGTGGATCTCCCAACACAGCACTCAAGCTCTGCTAAGGGACAGACTGCTTTCTGAAGAGGGTCCCTGACACAATACAAAATGATGGAGAGGATAACACCACTGATCCCACAGAAATACCAACTAACATTAGAGAATACTATAAACACCTTTATGCACACAAACTAGAAAATCTAAAAGAAATGGATAAATTCCTGAACACATGCACCCTCCCAAGACTAAAGCAGGAAGATGTCAAATCCCCAAATAGACCAATAACAAGTTCTGAAATTGAGACAGGAGCTAATAGCCTACCAACAAAAAAAGACCAGGATGAGACAGTCAAATTCTACCAGGGACACAAAGAGGAAATGGTACCATTTCTTCTGAAACTACTCCAAACAATAGAAAAGGAGGGACTCCTCCATAACTCATTGTATGAGGCCAGCATCATCCTGATACCAAAATCTGGCAAAGAAACAACAAAAAAGGAAAATTTCAGGCCAATATCCCTGATCAACATTGATGCAAAAATCCTCAGTAAAATACAGGCAAACCAAATCCAGCAGCACATTGAAAAGCTTATCCACCACATTCAAGTCGGCTTTATTGCTGGGACACAAGAATGGTTCAACATACACAAATCAGTAAACGTAATCCATCACATAAACAGAACCAATGAGAAAAACTTCATGATTATCTCAATAGATGCAGAAAAGGCCTTCGATAAAGTTGAGCACCTCTTTATGTTAAAAGCTCTCCAGAAACTAGTTATTGATGGTACATATCTCAAAATAATGAGAGCTATTTATGACAAACACACAGCCAATATCATACTGAATGGGCAAAATCTGGAAGCATTCCCTTTGAAAATAGACAAAAGAGAAGTATGCCCTCTCTCACAACTCCTATTCAGCACAGTATTGGAACTTCTGGCCAGGGCAATCAGGCGAGTGAAAGAAAGAAAAGGTATTCAAATAGGAAGAGAAGAAGTCAAATTGTCTCTGTTTGCAGATGACATGATTGTATTTTTAGAAAACCCCATCATCTCAGCCCAAAAACTCCTTAGGCTGATAAGCAACTACAGCAAAGTCTCAGGATACAAAATCAATGTGCAAACATCACCAGCATTCCTATACACCAATAATAGACAAACAGCCAAACCGTGAGTGAATGCCAATCACAACTGCGACAAACTGAATAAAATACCTAGGAATACAACTTAAAAGGAATATAAAGGGCCTCTTCAAGGAGAACTACAAACCACTTCTCAAGGAAATGAGAGAGGACACAAACAAATGGAAAAACATTCCATGCTCATGGATAGGACGAATCAATATTGTGAAAATGGCCATACTGCCCAAAGTAATTTACAGATTCAATGCTATCGCCATCAAACTACCATTGACTTTCTTCACAGAAAAAACTAAGTTTCATATGGAACCAAAAAATAGCCTGTATACCCAAGACAATCCTAAGAAAAAGAACAAAGCTGGGGATATCATGCTACCTGACTTCAAACTATACTACAAGGCTACAGTAACCAAAACAGCATGATACTGGTACCAAAGCAGATACATAGACCAAGGAAACAGAACAGAGGCCTCAGAAATAATGCCATACATCTACAACCATCTGATCTTTGACAAACTTGACAAATACAAGCAATGGGGAAAGTATTCCCTATTTAATAAACAGTGTTGGAAAAACTGGCTTGCCGTATGCAGCAAACTGAAACTGTATGCCTTCCTTACACCTTATACGAAGATTAACTCAAGATGGATTAAAGACCTAAATGTAAGGTGTAAAACCATAAAAACTCTAGAGGAAAACCTAGACAATACCATTCAGGACCTACGTGTGGGCAAAGACTTCATGACTAAAACACCAAAAGCAATGACAACAAAAGCCAAAATTGACAAATGGGATCTAATTAAACTAAAGAGCTTCTGCACAGCAAAAGAAACTATTATCAGATTGAACAGGCCACCTACAGAATGAGAGAATATATTTGCAATCTATCCATCTGACAAAGAGCTAATATCCAGAATCTACAAGGAACTTAATCAAATTTAGAAGAAAAAAACAGACTTTATCAAAAAAGCAGGCGAAGGATGTGAACAGACAATTCTCAAGACATTTATGTGGCCAAGAAACATATGAAGAAAAGCTCATCAACCCTGGTCATTAGAGAAATGCAAATCAAAATTGCAGTGAGATACCATCTCATGCCAGTTAGAATGGCAATCATTAAAAAGTCAGGAAACAGCAGATGCTAGAGAGGATTTGGAGAAATTGGAACACTGTTGCACTGTTGTTGGGAGTGTAAATTGGTTCAACCATTGTGAAAGACAGTGTGCGATTCCTCAAAAATATAGAACCAGAAATACCATTTGACCAGCAATCCCATTACTGGGTATATACCCAAAGGATTGTAAAGTATTCTACCATAAAGACACATGCACATGTATGTTTATTGCAGCACTATTTACAATAGCAAATACTTGGAACCAACCCAAATACCCATCAATGATAGACAGTATAAAGAAAATGTGGCATATATACACCATGCAATACTATGCAACTGTAAACAAGATGAGTTCCTGCCCTTTGAATGGACATGGATGAAGCTGGAAACCATCATTCTCAGCAGACTAAAACAGCAACAGAAAACCAAACACCACACATTCTCACTCATAAGTGGGAGTTGAACAATGAGAACACATGGACACAGAGAAGGGAACATCACCCATTGGGGCCTGTTGGGGTGTTGGGGGTAAGGGGAAGGATAGCATTAGGAGAGATACGTAATGTAGATGATGGGTTGATGGGTGTAGCACACCACCATGGCACGTGTATACCTATGTAACAAACCTGCATGTTCTGCACATGTATCTCATACCTTAAAGTTATTTTTAAAAATCTAAAAAAAAAAGCGCTAGAGAAGCAAGTGCAAAAAATTCAAAAGCTAGCAGAAGACACGAAATAACTAAGATCGGAGCTGAACTGAAGGAGACAGAGACACAAAAAAACCCTTTGAAAAATGAATGAATTTAGGAGCTGGTTTTTTGAAAAGACTAACAAAATAGGTAGACCACCAGCTAGACTAATGAAGAAGAAAAGGGAGAAGAATGAAATAGACACAATAAAAAAATGATAAAGAGGATATGACCTCTGATCCCACAGAAATACAAACTATCATCAGAGAATACTATAAAAAACCTCTATGCAAATAAACTATGCAAATTGCTACAAAGAAAATCTAGGAGAAATGGATAAATTTCTGGACATGTACTTACTCTCAAGACTAAACCAAGAAGAAGTCGATTATCTGAATAGAACAATAACAATTTCTGAAATCGAGACATTAATTGTCTGTCTACCAGAAAAAGCCCAGGACCAGATGACTTCACAGACGTATTCTTCAAGAGGTCTAAAGAGGAGCTGGTATTATTCATTCTGAGACATTTTAAACAATAGAAAAAGAGGGACTTCTCCTTAACTTATTTTATGAGGCCAGCATCATCCTGATACCAAAACCTGGCAGTGACACAACAAAAAAGGGAAATTTCAGGCCAATATCCCTGATTAATATTGATGCCAAAATCCTCAATAAAATACTGGCAAACCAAATCCAACAGCACATCAAAAAGCTTATCCACCATGATCAAGTTGGCTTCATCTCTGAGATGCAATGCTGGTTCAACATTTGCAAATAAATAAACATAATCTGTCACATAAACAGAACCAATGACAAAAACCACATAATTATCTCAATAGATGCAGGAAAAGCCTTTGATAAAATTCAACACCTCTTTATGCTAAAAACTCTCAATAAACTAGGTATTGATGGAACATATCTCAAAATAATAAGAGGTATTTATGTCAGATCCATAGCCAATATCATACTGGATGGACAAAATCTGGAAGCCTTCCTTTTGAAAACTGGCACAAGACAATAGGAAGAGAGGAATTCAAATTGTCTCTGTTTGAAGATGACATGATTGTATATTTAGAAAACCCCATCGTCTTAGCCACAAATCTCCTTAAGCTGATAAGCAACTTCAGCAGAGTCTCAGGATACAAAATCAATGTGCAGAAATCACAAGCATTTCTATACACCAATAATAGACAAACAGAGAGTCAAATCATGAGTGAACTCCCATTCAGAATTGCTACAAAGAGCATAAAATACCTAGGAATACAACTTAGAAGTTACATGTAGAACCTCTTCGAGCAGAACAGCACCACACTCCTCAAGGAAATAAGAGAGGACCCAAAGAAATTAAAAAAAAAAATTAGGAAGAATCAATATCATGAAAATGGTCATAGTGATCAAAGTAATTTATAGATTCAATGCTATTTCCATCAAGCTACCATTGACTTTCTTTCTCTTTTTCTTTTCTCCATTGCACTTTTATTTGAATGTAATGTTTGGGAAAATTATTCAAAAGGGCCAATATTTCCCAATTTAATCTGAAGTCATAACAAAACAAGCAACAAAACAGTGTTTGGGATTTCAGTTTCTCACCCTTATCATCAAGACTCACTGCCTCCCATCATCAATATTTATTGAGCATTTACAGTATACTAGGCACAACAGAACATACAGAAAACATTGTCCCTGCTGTTGAGGAGCTTACATTCTAAAAGAAAAAATACACCTCTTTTAACATGGCATTTTTGTTTGGTGTTTTCTGCAAAGTACTGAGGAAATATTTTGTAAAGTGAGTTTTGGGTATAACTTAGCCCCATCATTGTTTAGAAAATAGAGGAAGAAGAAAGAGGAAGGATTTTAAAGGCAGACAATGACAGCCCACTCAGGATAGGTAGGGTTTTAAAGGGAGATAAACACAATCTCATTAACTACGGAGAGATTTGCTGCAGTAAATAGGATGAGGGAAATAGTCTGTGGGATGCAAGCGAAGGAAGCAGGGTGCCTTAGACATTGAGTGGAGTCAGAAAGATCATGCGGCCTTTTTCCAAGTACATGGCCACTAAGTAGGAATGGTTGATGACAAGACAGAAGGCTAAAAAGGAAAAGTAATCTTGTGCACCTGACAAATAGAAAGAATAAAGGATCAAATTCAAAGGCAGGCTATAAGAGTATCAAGAAATTCTTAAAAACCAAAAGTGATTTGGAAGCACAAAACTTATAGTTAATGCTACCCAGTGTCATAATGGGCAAAGATCACTGTGGCTTCCTTTTAAGTTAGAAAATGTCATATACCAAAATTTTAAATCGAACATAGTACATTTTTTTTCCCAATCAATCTCCCCCTCTCCCAGAAAAAATAGGAACTCATTGTTTTTCAGGGTTGGGAGGAAGAGAGGGGATCATGGGACATGGAAACAGTAGTTATATTAGTAGTATTTTTGTTGTTATGATAAATTTTGTGTTTAAACTTGGAAAAGCCCATTAGCTGCCAAGAGGGAATAAGGAATAAAGTTTTAAAAATGTACAATTTCCTTTAGAGAAGCTTCAGAACCAAAAGACTAATTTACATGAAAAGCTGTAGAGAAAGTAGTTGAAAAATCCATTCATAAAACTTTTATTCCACTTATATGAATTTAATACATGTGTTCTTAACAATTATGCTTAGATTCATGAAAATTTCATAAGACATTAAACAAAGCTAGCCATCATCTCAAGTTATTTCCCTGTTAACTATTTTTACAGCACTTGCATGTTAGGCAAGTACCAAAAAAAAAAAAAAAAAAAAAAAAATCACAAAAGCAAAAAACCTAAAAAAGTTAAACACATGGGTTTTTATTTTACTGCTGTGCTTGATATACATGAAGTAATGAATACCAAGCAATTCATTTTTACTGCATCTTTACTTTTACATTTGTTCTTAGGTTGCCTAAAACATTTAAATACAAATAAAATGAATGAAAGCTATCATTGACTTTCTTCTCAGAATTACCAGAAACTACTTCAAATTTCATATGGAACCAAAAAAAAAAAAAAAAAAAAGCCCATGGAGCCAAGACAATCTTAAGCAAAAAGAACAAAACTGGAGACACCACGCTACCTGACTTCAAACTGTACTACAAACCTACAGTAACCAAAACAGCATGGTACTGGTACCAAAACAGACATATAGAGCAATGGAATATAATAGAGGCCTCAGAAATAACACCACACATCTACAATGATTTGGTCTTTGAGAAACCTGACAAAAACAAACAATGGGAAAAGGATTTTCTATTTAATAAGTGGTGCTGGGAAAACTGGCTAACCATATGCTGAAAACTGAAACTGGACCCCCTTTTTACACCTTATGCAAAAAATTAACTCAAGATGGATTAAATAGTTAAATATCAATCCTAAAATTATGAAATCCCTAGAAGAAAACCTAGGCAATACCATTCAGGACATATGAATGTGCAAAGACTTCAGGACTAAAACACCAAAAGCAATGGCAACAAAAGCCAAAATTGACAAATGGAATCTGATTAAACTAAAGAGCTTCTGCACAGCAAAAAGCTATCATCAGAGTGAACAGGTAACCTACAGAATGGGAGAAAGTTTTTGCAATCTAGCCATCCGAAAAAGGTCTATTATCGAGTATCTACAATAAACGTGAACAAATTTATGAGAAAAAAAAAACTCATCAAAAAGTGGGCAAAGGATATGAACAGACACTTCTCAAAAGAAGACATTTATGCTGCCAACAAACATATGAAAAAAGCTTACCATTGCTGGTCATTAGAGAAATGCAAATCAAAACCACAATGAGATACCATCTCACAGCAGTTAGAGTGGTGATCATTCAAAAGTTAGGAAACAACAGATGCTGGAGAGGATGTGAAAAAATAAGAATGCTTCTACACGTTGGTGGGAGTGTAAATTACTTCAACCATTGTGGAAGACAGTGTGGTGATTCCTCAAGGATCTAGAACCAGAAATACCATATGACCCAGCAATCTCATTACTGTGTATATACCCAAAGGATTATAAATCATTCTACTATAATGACATATGTTCATGTATGTTTATTATAGCACTGTATACAATAGCAAAGACTTGAAACCAACCCAAATGCCCATCTATGATAGACTGGATAAAGAAACTATGGCACATGTATACCATGGAATGCTATGCAACCATCAAAAAGAATGAGTTCATGTCTTTTGCCTGGACATGGATGAAGCTGGAAGTCATCATTCTCAGCAAAGTAAAACAGGAACAGAAAGCCAAACACTGCACATTCTCACTCATAAGTCGGAGTTGAACAATGAGAATACATGGACACAGGAAGGGGAACATCACACACTGGTGCCTGTCGGGAGGTGGGGGCAAGGGGAGGGAGAGCATTAGGACAAATACCTAATGCATGTGTGGCTTAAAACCTAGATGATGGATTGATAGGTGTAGCAAACCACCATAGCACATGTTTACCTATATAATGAACCTGCACTTTCTGCACATGTATCCCAGAGCTTAAAGTGAATTAATTAAAAAATAAATAAATAAAAATAAAATGGCGGTGCTTGTCCAAGATCATGATGCTCCTGCTCTGTCAGTACCATTCTGTACATAGGCCATGACAAAGATTTCATGATGAAGACACCGAAAGCAACTGTAACAAAAAAATTAAGAAATATGACCCAGTTAAACTAAAGAGCTTCTGCACAGCAAAGAAACTATCAATAGATAGACAACCCACAGAATTGAAGAAAATATTTGCAATGTGTGCATTCACAAGGGCCTAATATCCAGAATATTTAAGGAACTTTATCAGTTTCACAAACAAAAAAGACAAAAAACGCTATTTAAAAGTTTGCAAATGACATGGACAGACACATTTTAAAAAGAAACATAAATGCAGCCAACAAGTATATGAAAAATTGCTCAATATCACCAATTATTAGAGAATGCAAATCTAAAGCACAATGAGATATCATCTCATACCAGCCAGAATGGATATTATTAAAAAGTCAAAATGAACAGTTGCTGGCTAGGTTGTGAAGAAAAGGGAACACTTATACACTGCTGATGGGAGTTTAAATTAGTTGAGCCATTGTGGCATGCAGTTTGGCAATTTTTCAAAGAACTTATAACGGAATTGCCATTTGCCCCAGAGATTCCATTACTGTGTTTGTACCCAAAGGAATGTAAACCAGTCTACTCTAAAGACACATGCACACATATGTTCATCACAGTATTATTCACAATGGCAAAGACATATAATCAAGCTAGATGCCCATCAATGGTAGACTGAATAAAGAAAATAAAATGTAATTCTATGCAGCCATAAAAAAGAATGAAATCATGTCTTTTTCATCAACATGGATGGAGTTGGGTACTATTATTCTAAGCAAACTAACACAGGAACAGAAAAGCAAATACCACATGTTTTCACTTATGTGTGGAAACTAAACATTGAGCACATATGGACACAAAGAAGAGAACAACAGACACTGGGGTCTATTTGAGGTTGGAGGGTGGGAGGGGGGTGAGGATTGAAAAATTACTTAATTGGATACTATGCTCATCATCTGAGTACACCAAACCCCAGTTACACGCAATTTACCTACATAACAAACCTACACATGTACCCTTGATCCTGAAATAAATGTTAAGAATATTATACATATATGAAGAAAACAGTCTTATGGTTGTGGAATCAAAATTACACTTGGAGAAGTTATTGTTATTGGTGAGATACTTATCTTTTCCTGATGGAAATAAAGGTAGTAAAGGTTAATATATTTTTATAGTTACAGGTTTGGTTGTTTATTATCTGTCTTCCCAAATAGAATATATAAGGGACTTATCCCTATTGTTCATTGTTGAATCCTCGTGTCTGGATCATACTTAATATATAGTAAATGCATACGTTCTTTAGTTCAAGGAATATTTATAGATAAGTTGGAAATTAGAAAGGAAATAATTTGGGGAAGTTTTTACCTGATGCCCTTTATTATGTTGGCAAAGTAGAAAAGAGACATTCTGTGGGTAAATGAGGGTGGTGTATAGGATAATTTTTTAAAGTCAACTCTGAGAAGAATTGAAATAGGAAGTAAATGGACTGCCCAGCATATTTGGAATTCCAGGTGAGGTTGAACTTTTTCAGTTTTGAACTCCTATTGATACTATATATGTAAAGCACACAACATATTAACATATGGTAAGTATCAGATAAATGTTAGTTGCCTTCCTCTTCCTTTTCCTGATACCATGTGGCATTTTAGACTTTAACTTGTTTGAAGTATGTTATCTCAATATTTCTACATTTTTTATATCTTGATAGCAGAGTCCATGTCTTGTATTTATTTTGTTTTCTCAACCCCCTTTCCTCTTTTGATAGAATAATTATGACAATAGCAATATTAGCAAACTCATGTATAGTATACCATGTTGTATTTTACAGAGTCCTTTTGTAGATCATCTCATTTGATCTTTAGAGCAACATAGCTGTGGGTTTCACAGCAAGATGGAAGAGCAGAACTCGACATCCTGCTAGATAATAGATCTCAATACATACCACCTGACTGAATCTGTGAGATATTGCAGAAGGTGGATTTTGTAATGGATGGAATTTGTAAACTAGTAAAAAGGGCAGTCAGAGATTGGTGGATACTAGGACCTTTTGAACAGTAATATGTTAATCGAGAATAGAAACCTTTGGGAAAGGGATTAAATTAGAGAGGGATTATTAAACGTATGTATAATTTGGAACTGTTGAAGTGTACTTGAGTTGTAAAAAGTGCTGCACTACAAATCACATCTAAAAAGAGATCTTACTAGAGAAACATGGTATACATGTATACAACATGGTATGCAACAGACTACTTCATTAGTAATATGTAAAGCTGAAAGTCTAAGGAGTATAATCCTGAACTGTAGCCCATCAGCAGTAGATTTTAACATAATATTCATTTCTCATGTTTTACTTTGTTTTTAATTGACACCTAATAATTGTACATATTTATGAGGTACTGAGTGATGTTTTGATACATATATACATTGTGTATATTATTTTTTTCATTTATACAGAAAATGTCCCAGTTAAGCTTAATGAAATCTACATAGACTTTTTCTCAGGTTTTGAAGAGCTTCAATTTTGTCCAGATCTCCATGCTCTTCACTGTACTAAGGTTTTTTTTTTTTTTTTTTTTTTTTCCAGTTTCAGCTAGTTTCTCAACAGCTGTAAACCATAGCTAGGACAATCACAATATATTTTAAACTTAAAAGGTTTTTCAGTGGTTCCATCATGCCACAATGGATATGGATGGTATACAATCTGTTCAACTATTTCTTCACTTGTATAAATAGTGACTAACCATACAGCTTGTTTGTGTATCTTCAAATCTGCCTTTATTAAGACAAGGTCAAAATAGCCAAGAAATAATGACTAGAGGAAAGCAACAAGAATGGAACTTGTATGTGGTCCTGACAGATAGCTGTGATTTTTGACATTGTTCTTGCAGTTTTCTTCTAAATATTCGTTTTTGCTTTAGTAAGCAGGCTAGGGAAAACTGAAAGTGCATCTACAATCTGATTCTGTTGGTCTGTTCTACAGACAGTGTTTCCTGTGTCTCTTTAGACTAGTTGCATAGCTGGTAATTCAGTAGCTCCTAAAACCTTTATGACCTGTGGCAAAACTCTTGTTTTTAAAACAATTTAAGTTGGTTCATTTGCACCATCAGTGAGGTAGGAAATAGTCTGCAAATATCCGTAAATACTTCAAGATCAATATGATACAGAAGATAAACTAAAGTAGAGAGAATTTGCTTAACAGCATCTAATAGTAGAGTTGGATTTTTATGACAACAAAAATTGGAAAGTGTCCAGGTAAAATTATATAAATAACCACACGCCAAAGATGATACATCAGAAACTGCAAGCAGAATTAATCAAGTATCTATTGCACCATTGTTGATAACCAAATCTTGAAAGATTTCCTAAAGCTCATATAGCTTATTTACTGATGTGTGAATGGTAAGATGCCAACAGAGCAATGAATGCTCTTCATCTACCACAGCTTTAGTCTATTGCGATTTCCCAAAATCTATATTAGCAAGTGCACCTAAACAAATTAAAGTTTAATAGTACTACAGAGAAAGACATGCATTTTGGAATCAAACCAATCTGGATTATGTTTATGGAGGGTTGTTTTTCCATAGAAAATAATTTTCTAGCACCTTTGGTAGCTTGTAGTTAGAGTACCAAATTATTACTCTTTGTGTCTTTCACAGTGACACCAACAGAACAATTTACAAAGCACTAGTTGCTATGGTTTTTCTGTGATAGAAAAGTAGCAGGTGCTGGGTGCAGTGGCTCACACCTGTAATCCCAGCACTTTGGGAGGCCGAGGTGGGCAGATCACTTGAGGTTAGGAGTTCAAGACCAACCTGGCCCACATGGTAAAACCCCATCTCTACAAAAAAATACAAAATTAGTCAGGCATGGTGGTGGACACCTGTAATCCCAGCTCCTTGGGAGGCAGAGGCAGGAGAATCCCTTGAACCCGGGAGGCCGAGGTTGCAGGGTGCCAAGATCTCACCACTGTACTCCAGCCTGGGCCACAGAGCAAGACTCTTGTCTCCAGAAAAAAAAAAAAAAAAAAGAGTGGCAGGAAAAGAGCTTATATTTCTTTTGTTTTAAATTTAAATACGTTTTTGTGGAATAGGTCGTGTTTAGTTACATGAATAAGTTCTTTAGTGGTGATTTCTGAGATTTTGGTGCACCCATCACCCAAACTGTACACTGTACCCAATATGTATTCTTTTACCCCTCACCGCCCTCCGCCCTTTTCCCCAAGTCCCTGAAGTCCAGTGTATTATTCTTATGCCTTTGCATCCTCATAGCTTAGCTCCCACATATGAATGAGAATATACGATATTTGGTTTTTCGTTCCTGAGTTACTTAACTTAGAATAATAGTCTCCAATTCAATGCAGGTTGCTGCGAATGCCATTATTTCATTCCTTTTTATTGCTGAGTAGTAGTCCATGGTATATATATACCACGTTTTCTTTATCACTCATAACACTCATTGATTGGTGAGCATTTGGGCTGGTTCCATATTTTTGCACTTGCAAATTGTGCTGCTATAAATGTGTGTGCAAGTATCTTTTTCATATAATGCCTTCTTTTTCTCTGGGTAGATACCTAGTAGTGGGATTGCTGGATCAAATGGTAGATCTTTTAGTTCTTTAAGGAATCTCCCCACTGTTTTTCATTTTTTAGCATCCCACCTATCTTTCTTAGCTTTCCTCAGTTTCATATTAACTTCTATACTCTATTGTATCATTTCTCTTCTTTCTCTTTGTTCTTCCACCTGTAAAGGTGGACAGCTGGTGAATTGTCCTTCACATTGGTGGATGTATTTTTAGACCATTGAGAAAAAGTTAGAAGATAGTGTGGATCTGGCTCAGGTTCTATGGGTAACAGGGTCAGGGCTCACAGGCCTCAGGTCAGCACTTTCTAGATGGCTGAAAAAATTATACTTTAAAATTCTAAACTATAAATGCTTTCAGAGCTAATCTTTTGATTTTCTAATGATGTATGGAAAATGGTAAGAGACTCTACCATGGTTGGAAAATATATTTCTAATTCAGAGGACATTACTGAAGAGAGAAAAATATCTACCAATTGGAAAAAGTGATTTGGACAGTATTTAGTCAAGTGTATGGTAGAATGACTTTGCAATTATTAATGGCAAAAACCGCAATTACTTTTGCACCAGCCTAAATATTTTTATTGATTTTACTTTTTACTTTTTCTGGTACATAGTAGGGATACATATATGGAGTACATGAGATGTTTTGATACAGATATACAATGCATAATAATCTCATTAGAGTATATGGGGTATCTGTGATCTCAAGCATTCATTATTTCTTTGTGTTATAAACCATCTAATTATACTTTTAGTTATTTTTAAATATAAACTATTGTTGACTGTAGCCACCCTGTTGTGCTATCCAATACTAGATGTTACTCATTTTATCTAATTATTATTTTCCATGCATTAACCATTCCCACCCTTACCCTCCAACCACTATCTTTCTCAGCCTTTGGTAATCATCATTCTACTCTTCATCTACGTGAGTTCACTTGTTTTAATTTTTAGCTCTCAGAAATATGTGAGAACATGCATAGTTTGTCTTTTGGTACCTGGCTTTTTTCACTTAACATAATGACCTCCAGTTTCAGCCATATTGTTGCAGATGATAAGATTTCATTCATTTTTATGGCTGAATATTATTCCATTGTGTATATGAACCACATTTTAAAAAATCTATTCATGTGTTGATAGACGCTTAGGTTGCTTCCACATTTTGGCTATTGTGAATAGTGTTGCAGTAAACACAGGAGTGCAGCTATCTTTTCAATATACTGATTTCCTTTCTTTGGTCTATATACCTAGCAGTGAAATTGCTGGATCATGTGGTTGCTCAATTTTTTTTTTTTTTTTTTTGAGGAGGCTTCAAACTGTTATTCATAGCGATTTTACTAATTTACATTCTCACTAACAGTGTACAAAGTTTCCCTTTCCTCCATGTTGTTGCTGGTATTTGTTATTGCCTGTCTTTTGGATATAAGCCATTTTAACGGGTGAGATTATGTCTTATTATAGTTTTGATTTGCATTTCTCTGATGATCAGTGATATTGAGCACCTTTTCACATGCCTGTTTGCCATTTGCATGTCTTCTTGTGAGAAATGTCAGTTACATTTATTCTTAGGTATATTATTTTATTTGTAGCTACTGTAAATGAGATTATTTATTGGTTTCTTTTTTAGATTGTTATTTGGCATGTAGAAATACTACTGATTTTTGTATGTTGATTTTATATGCTGCAATGTTGCTGAATTTTTATATTAGTTCTAAAAGTCTTTAAGTTTTTTCAGATATAAGATCATATAATCAAACAAGGATAATTTGACTTCTTCCATTCCAATTTGGATACCATTTATTTCTTTTTGTTGCCTGATTACTCTAACTGGGACATTCAATACCATTTTGAATAACAGTGGGGTAAGTGGGAATCTTTGTCATGTTTTAGATCTTAGATAAACGGCTTGCAGTTTTTCCTCAATGTGATAGTAGCTGTGGGTCAGTGGTATATGGCTTTTATTTTGTTGAGGTATGCTTCTTCTATACCCAGTTTTTTGGGTTTTTTTTTTAGGAGGGATGTTGAATATTATCAAATGCTTTATCAGCATCAGTTGAATTTATCATATGATTTTTGTCCTTCATTCTTTTGATACGATGGATTACACTGGCCGATTTGTATATGTTGAACCATTCCTCCCTCCCTAGGATAAATCCCACTTGGTCATGATGAATGATTTTTTTTAAATGTTTTCTGTTTCGCTAATATTTTGTTGAGGGTTTTCACATATATATATTTATGTATATATTTTTATATATTTGTGTGTATATATACAAATATTTATATATTTATATATGTAATATATATGTAATAAATATATATAATAAACACATTTATATAAATATATTTATATATAAAAATATATAATATATATAAATATATTTATATTGGTACCTGGATTTTTTCACTTAACATAATGACCTCCAATTCCAGCCATATTGCTGCAGATGATAAGATTTCATTCATTTTTATGACTGAATATTATTCCATTGTGTATATGAACCACATTTTAAAAAATATTTTCATGTGTTGATGGACACTTATATTTTTTGAGATGGAGTCTTCCTCTGTCACCAGGCTGGAGTGCAGTGGTGTGATCTCAATTCAGTTCAAGCGATTTTCCTGCCTCAGCCTCCTGAGTAGCTGGGACTACAGGTGTGTGCCACCACACCCAGCTAATTTTTGTATTTTTAGTAGAGACAGGATTTCACCCTGTTGGCCAAGATGATCTCAAGCTCTTGACCTCGTGATCTACTCGCCTCAGCCTCCCATTGTGCTGGGATTATAGCTGTAAGCCACCACGCCTGGTCTTTTGCATCAATATTAATCAGTGATATTGACCTGCAGAGTTTTTTTTTTTTTTTCTCGTTCTTTCTTTTAATGTGTCTTTGTCTGGTTTTGTTATCAGGGTAATTCTGGCCTCATAGAATGAGTATGGAAGTCTTCCTTCCTCAATATTTTGGAGTAGTTTGAGGAGGGTTGATATTAGTTCTTTAAATGTTTGGTAAGATTCAGCAGTGAAGCCAATTTGCTGGAAGATGTTTTATCCTGTCTTTGATCTCATTACTTGTTATTAGTCTGTTCCAGTTTTGAATTTTTTCATGGTTCTGTCTTGGCTGGTTGTATGTGTTTAGGAATTAATCCCTTGCTTCTAAATTTTCCAATTTATTGGCACATAGTTGCTCACTGTAGCCTCTAATAATCCTTTTTCTTTCTGCAGTATTGGCTGTAATGTTTTCTTTTTACCTCTAATTTTATTTATTTGAGGTTTCTCTCTTTTTTCTTGTTCTAGCTAAAGGTATGTCAATTTTGTTTGTCTTTTCAGAAAACCAACTTTTCCTTTCATGAATCTTTTGTGTTGTTGGTTTTTCTTTCATTTTCATTTCCTTTATTTCTGCTCCAATTTTTATTATTTCTCCTACTAATTTGGGGTTTCGATTGGTCTTGCTTTTCTGGTTTTTTAAGATGAATCATTAAGTGATTTATTTGAAATTTTTCTACTTTTTTGATGTAGGAATTTTTACCTATAAGCTTTCCTCTTAGTGTTGCTTTCTCTATATCTCATTGTATTAGTCTGTTCTCACATTGCTATAGGATATACCTGAGACCGGGAAATTTATAAAGAAAAGAAGTTTAATTGGCTCATGGCTCCACAAGCTGTATAAGTACCATAGTGGCTTCTGCTTCTGAGGCAGCCTCAGGGAGCTTTCAATCATGGCAGAAGGCAAAGGGGGAACCAACACTTCATATGGCTGGAGCAAGAGGAAGAAGGGTGGAGATGTCACATATTTTTAAACAACCAGATATCACGAGAGCAGTGTCACAGGGGTCATGTACCCCCATAATCCTATCAACTCCCACCAGGCCCCACCTCCAACACTGGGAATTATAATGTGACATGAGATTTCGGCAGAGACAGAGATCCAAATCATATCACCCATGGATTTTGATGTGTCACATTTCCATTATAATTTGTTTCAAGAAATCTTTTAATTATCTTCTTAATTTCTTTATTGACTCACTGGTCATTCAGGGGAATATTTTGCTTAATTTCTGTGTTTGCATAGTTTCCAAACTCGTCTAGTAATTAATTTCTAGTTATTGGGTGAACCCCACCCCCGATATTCAATGTGGGTTCTTTTCTATTTCCGTAAGTGTTGGCTTGTCTGAGAAATAAAGGGAAAGAGTACAACAGAGAGAGATTTTAAAGCTAGGTGTCTAGGGGAGACATCACATGTCAGCAGGTTCCATGATGCTCCTGAGCTGTAAAACCAACAAGTTTTTATTAGTGATTTTCAAAATGGGAGGGAGTGTACAAATAGGGTGTGGATCACAGAGATCACATGCTTCACAAGGTAATAAAATATCAAAAAGCAAATGGAGGCAGGGCAAGATCACAGGACCACAGGATGGGGCAAAATTAAAATTGCTAATTAAGTTTTGGGCACGCATTGTCATTGATAACATCTTATCAGGAGACAGGGTTTGAGAGCAGACAGCCGGTCTGACCAAAATTTATTAGGCGGGAATGTCCTCGTCCTAATAAGCTTGGGAGTGCTATGGGAGACTGGGGCTTATTTCATCCTTTTGTCTACAACCATAAAAGACAGCCATCCCCAAAGTGGCCATTTTAGAGGCCTCCCCTCAGGGACGCATTCTCTTTCTCAGGGATATTCCTTGCTGAGAAAAAGAATTCAGCAACATTTTTCCTATTTGCTTTTGAAAAAAGAGAAATATGGCTCAGTTCTACCCAGCTCACTGGCAGTCGGAGTTTAAGGTTATCTCCCTTGTTCCCCAAACATTGCTGTCATCCTGTTCATTTTTAAGGTGCCCAGATTTCATATTGTTCAAACACACATGCTGCACAATTTGTGCAGTTAATGCAATCATCACAGGGTCCTGAGGCAACATCTATCCTCCTCAGCTTACGAAAATGACGGGATTAAGAGATTAAAGTAAAGACAGGCATAGGAAATCACAAGGGTATTGATTGGGGAAGTGATAAGTGTCCATGAAATCTTCACAATTTATGTTCAGAGATTGCAGTAAAGAGAGGTGTAAGAAATTATAAAAGTATTAATTTGGGGAACTAATAAATGTCCATGAAATCTTCACAATTTATGTTCTTCTGACATGGCTTCAGCTGGTCCCTCCATTCGGGGTCCCTGACTTCCTGCAACACTAGTTTTATTCTTTTGTGGTCACAAGATAGTTGTAATTTCAAATTTTGTGAATGTTTTAAGACTTGGTTTTGACCTAATATATGGTCTATCCTTAAGAATTATCCATGTGCTGAGGAGAATAATGTCTATTCTGCAGCCTTGTAATGAAATGTTCTGTAAATATCTGTTAGGTCTTTTTGGTAGATAGCACAGATTAACTCCAATGTTAGTTGATTTTTGGTCTGAGTGATCTGTCCAGTGCTGAACTTCGGTTGTTGAAGTTTCCAGTTATTATTGTATTGTGGCCTGTCACTTTAGCCCTAATAACTTATTGCTTTATATATCTGGGTACTCCAGTGTTGGATGCATATATATTTAAAATTGTGATATCTTCTTGCTCAACAAATCCTTCATCATTATATAGTGACCATATTTATCTCTTTTTTTTATAGTTTTTGTTTTGAAATTTATTTTGTCTTCAATAATTGTAGCTACTGCTGCTCTTTTTTTGTTTCTCTTTGTATGGAATATCTTTTTCCTTTATTTTCAGTCTAGTGTGCCTTTAAAGATGCAGTCCATTTGTTATAGTGAACAGATCATTGGGTCTTTTTTTCCTAAATTCATTCAGCTACTCTCTTTTTAATGGAGAGTTTAATCAAGTTCCATTTGCTGTTATTATTGATGAGTTAGGGTTTACTTTTGCTATTTTGTTATTTGTTTTCTGGTTGATTTGTGGTCTTCTTTCTTTCCTTTCTTCCTGCCTGTCTCCTTTTCAGTGGAGGTGATTTTCTTTAGTGTTATGCTTTAATTTCTTACTTTTTACAGTTTGCGTATCTGTTGTGGGTTTTTTGATTTGAGGTAACTATGAAGCTTGCAAATACCTGTAACCCGTTATTTTAAATTGATGATAAATTGGCACTGATTGTATAAACAAACAAGAAAAGAGAACACTAATAAAAACTCTACACTTTAACTTCATACCCTGCTTTTTAACTTTTTGTTGTTTCTCTGTCTATCTTATTGTACTATCTATGTCTTGAAAAGTTATTGTATTTTGTTAGGATTTGATCAGACTGGTGGGGAAAATATTAAAGATAGTTATAGTAATAGTCAAAAACTCTCTTGGAATGCCTGAGAGTTTGCATAGCTTCAGATTGCTTGGCTGAAGGCAGCTAGGGTCTCTTTGCAGGAGCCAGAAAAATTAGGTTGCAAGCACAAAGGAATGTGGGAAGTTTATGTTACTAACCTGTTTACTTATATAGGTTTAAGACTAACACCTTTGTCCTACTGGGAGTTACTTTACTGCCTCCTACTCAGGGAGTTGACAGAAGTTTATTGCCCCCAAATGGTGTTTGCTTTAAGCCTGCCTTTAATCTTTACCCTATAGTGGTGTTTACTCACAACTTTTGTTAATTAGTCTTACTGAATAAATGCAAGCCTCACTTTTTGATGAGGGCCAAGTCGAACTGTTTACAGAACTCAGCTTGGAGCCTGTAAGTGGCTGGGATCCTCAGCTAGAGTGGCAGAACAGAATATCTGTGTGTCAGTGTACTTTATTCATCCATCGCTGAATCAGGGGCCTGCAGGAACAGACCACCCCCTCCCACCACAGGTAGTGTCCCCGCCAAAGGAGTGCTGCCTCAGCTGGTGCCCCATGTGAGGACAGCCAGGGGTCTGCAGAAACACTCCCCCTGCAGTTGGAGCCCCCTGTGAGGCAAGCTGCAAAGGAAGTGTGAGGACCACCCTCCTGAGGAAAGCTATGAAGGAAGCGTGAAGGAGATGCGACCCCCCAAAAAATGAGGGTGAAAAGAGGAACTACGTGGTCAAGTCAGTGAGTAATCAGTAAGTCATTGGTGCCTATTCGAGGTTACCAAATTCTGGGGGGAAGTCGGGTCAAGCTGAGGTTTTATCATGGGACAACAGTTATCCGCTCAACAGAAACAGTATATAAAAGTGTTGAAACAGTTGCTTAAGGCTAGCAGAGTATCAGTTTCACAGGCTCAATTATAATGCCAACTGTTGTAACCCAAAGCCCATGTTTCCCAGAAGAAGGACCACCGGACGTAGAACTCTGGGAACAATGGGGAGAAATCTTAAACAACATCAGGCACAAAGGCAACAGGTCCCAGTAACACCTTTAATGTTATGGGCTTTAATTAGAGCAGCCCTGGCTCCGTTACACACACAAGAGCCTAAAAAGGGAGATGAGGAGAAAACATCACCTGCCTTATCACCTCCTCTTTCCTCAGCCCTAATATCACCGGGCCAAAATAGCAAAGAGGAAATGGAGGTTTTACCTGAGCCGCCTCCTCCAATAGACAGGAAAAAAGACAGGATAAGCTACAGCTATCAGTCCCTTTCTTAAGCAGGCAGAATTAAAAGGAGAGGTCTTAGCCCACCTGGTAATGAAAGATCATCAAAGCGATTAGGTACCTAAAGGGTTAAAAAAAAAGGCATTAGAAGCCAAAGCCAAAGCAGAACAAGATTAAGTTAAAAAAGAAAGGCTTGGCAGCAGGGACTTTAATAGAAACCTAGCCAGCAAGTGCCCCCAGGAACTCCGCCCACAGGGCAGCAGCGGCAACAAAGAGCCTACTGGGGAAAGGCAAAAGGCATGTGACAAAGTCTGCCCCAGCAGGGCATGCACTACAACCCTAGTCGGCAACAGCCACCCTGCTGCTGGGAGAGGGAGCCAGCACAGGCAAAAAATGGCACAGGAAAAAAACTGGGCCTTTTTACAAACCTAAAACAGCCGCCACCCAGGGAACCGCCTGCTCAAGCTCTCTAGCTCTGCAGGCAGCCCAAGGCGAAATCTCCTGTGCTCCTTGTTTACAAGCGACATCCCAGATTATAATTCTCTGTTAAAATTAAGTAAAATGTAAAAATTTGAAAGATCTCTTTCTTTTTTTTTCTTTTTTTTAATTTTATTTTTTATTATTATTATACTTTAAGTTCTAGGGTACATGTGCATAACGTGCAGGTTTGTTACATATGTATACTTGTGTCATGTTACTGTGCTGCACCCATCAACTCGTCAGCACCCATCAACTCGTCATTTACATCAGGTATAACTCCCAATGCAATCCCTCCCCCTTCCCCCCTCCCCATGATAGGCCCCGGTGTGTGATGTTCCCCTTCCCGAGTCCAAGTGATCTCATTGTTAGTGAGAACATGAGGCGTTTGGTTTTCTGTTCTTGTGATAGTTTGCTAAGAATGATGGTTTCCAGCTGCATCCATGTCCCTACAAAGGACACAAACTCATCCTTTTTGATGGCTGCATAGTATTCCATGGTGTATATGTGCCACATTTTCTTAATGCAGTCTGTCACTGATGGACATTTGGGTTGATTCCAAGTCTTTGCTATTGTGAATAGTGCCGCAATAAACATACGTGTGCATGTGTCTTTATAGCAGCATGATTTATAATCCTTTGGGTATTTACTCAGTAATGGGATGGCTGGGTCATATGGTACATCTAGTTCTAGATCCTTGAGGAATCGCCATACTGTTTTCCATAATGGTTGAACTAGTTTACAATCCCACCAACAGTGTAAAAGTGTTCCTATTTCTCCACATCCTCTCCAGCACCTGTTGTTTCCTGACTTTTTAATGATCGCCATTCTAACTGGTGTGAGATGGTATCTCATTGTGGTTTTGATTTGCATTTCTCTGATGGCCAGTGATGATGAGCATTTTTTCATGTGTCTGTTGGCTGTATGAATGTCTTCTTTTGAGAAATGTCTGTTCATATCCTTTGCCCACTTTTTGATGGGGCTGTTTGTTTTTTTCTTGTAAATTTGTTTGAGTTCTTTGTAGGTTCTGGATATTAGCCCTTTGTCAGCTGAGTAGATTGCAAAAATTTTCTCCCATTCTGTAGGTTGCCTGTTCACTCTGATGGTAGTTTCTTTTGCTGTGCAGAAGCTCTTTAGTTTAATGAGATCCCATTTGTCAATTTTGGCTTTTGCTGCCGTTGCTTTTGGTGTTTTAGACATGAAGTCTTTGCCCATGCCTATGTCCGGAATGGTACTACCTAGGTTTTCCTCTAGGGTATTTATGGTATTAGGTCTAACATTTAAGTCTCTAATCCATCTTGAATTAATTTTCGTATAAGGAGTAAGGAAAGGATCCAGTTTCAGCTTTCTACTTATGGCTAGCCAATTTTCCCAGCACCATTTATTAAATAGGGAATCCTTTCCCCATTTCTTGTTTCTCTCAGGTTTGTCAAAGATCAGATGACTGTAGATGTGTGGTATTATTTCTGAGGACTCTGTTCTGTTCCATTGGTCTATATCTCTGTTTTGGTACCAGTACCATGCTGTTTTGGTTACTGTAGCCTTGTAGTATAGTTTGAAGTCAGGTAGCGTGATGCCTCCAGCTTTGTTCTTTTGACTTAGGATTGTCTTGGAGATGCGGGCTCTTTTTTGGTTCCATATGAACTTTAAAGCAGTTTTTTCCAATTCTGTGAAGAAACTCATTGGTAGCTTGATGGGGATGGCATTGAATCTATAAATAACCTTGGGCAGTATGGCCATTTTCACGACATTGATTCTTCCTATCCATGAGCATGGTATGTTCTTCCATTTGTTTGTTTCCCTCTTTTATTTCACTGAGCAGTGGTTTGTAGTTCTCCTTGAAGAGGTCCTTTACATCCTTTGTAAGTTGGATTCCTAGGTATTTTATTCTCTTTGAAGCTATTGTGAATGGAAGTTCATTCATGATTTGGCTCTCTGTCTGTTACTGGTGTATAAGAATGCTTGTGATTTTTGCACATTAATTTTGTATCCTGAGACTTTGCTGAAGTTGCTTATCATCTTAAGGAGATTTTGGGCTGAGACAATGGGGTTTTCTAAATATACAATCATGTCATCTGCAAAGAGGGACAATTTGACTTCTTCTTTTCCTAACTGAATACCCTTGATTTCTGAAAGACCTCTTTCTAATAATGGCCACTGTTGTTTTCTGTGTCCAAATTCAATTTAAGTAAAACATAACTTCTAAAGGGAGAGACATTACAAAAGGCCAATGAGTTAGTTAAGGACTAATTGAAAGCAAACTTCGCTCCCCAGTAAAAAAAGTTTCCTAATTACAGGATTATTAATTTTATGGGTGATATTCTACTAACAGCCCTTGGAATTTACCTATATACATCATTCCCAAAAAGTCTAGTAAATGTTTTACCTACAAAAATATTTTACTCTCCCATACCTAATGCTTTAACACTGTTTACTGATGGGTCTGGTAAACATGGGAAAGCGACAGTCTGGTGGAGACCACACAATGCAATCACTCAATCTGGGTTTACTAGCACTCAGAGAGCTGAAATTGGGGCTCTGATTCTGGCCTCGGGAACTTTTTCCCCTCAGCCCATAAATATGGTTAGTGACTCTGCATACTCTGTTTATTTACTGCAAAACCTTGAGACAGCACTGATTTAGTCCAATCTGGAGCCAGCCCTGTTTACTCTTTTTCTCCAAGTTCAGCAATTTCTAGATCAACGTACACATCCATTTTTACTACACACTTTCGATCCCACAGCTCTCTGCCTGTCCCATTGGCTTATGGCAATGATCAAGCCGACCTTCAGGTTATGACATCACTGCTAGACCAAGCCACCCAATTGCATCAATTTTTCCACCAAAATTGGAGAAACTTATCTAAAGAATTTCAACTTACCAAGAGGCTGGCAAAACAAATTATCCTACAATGCCCCCCCTTGCCAGCTCACATGCACAGTATTTATTATATTTTATTGGATTATCTGACTTCCAACTCAAGACATGGATAGTTTACGCATTATATTTACAGTTTTATAGCATTCTGTGTTTTTCTGTGTACTTACTGTTACCAATAAGTTTTTGTACCTTCAGATGATATCTTTATTGCTGATTAATATCTTTTTCTTTCAGATTGAAGGACATCCTTTAATATTTCTTTTAGGATCTTATAGGATAGGTCCAGTGTTGATGAAATGCCTCGATGTTTTTGTGTGTGGGAAAGTCTTCATTTCTTCTTCTTCTTTTAAGAATATTTTTGGTGCATATACTATTCTGTGATAAAAGTTTTTTTGGTACAGATTTTTAAATATGTCATGCCACTCTCTCCTGGCCTTTAAGGTTTCTACTGAAAAGTCTGCGGCCAAATGTGCTTTTGGGATCCTTTCATTATGTTTGACCTCCATGTGTTTGAAAATCAAATGTCTTGAGGTTGTCTTCTTTGGATTAAATTTGCTTGCTGTTCTATAACCTTCTTGAACTTGGATATTGATTTCTTTCTCTAGGTTTGGGAAGTTCTCGTTATTATCCCTTTAATAAAGTTTCTGCACCAATCTCTCTCTCTACCTCCTCTTTAAGACCAATAACTGTGTTTTTTCTTTTTGGGACAGTCTCACTCTGTTGCCCAGAATGGAGTACAATGGCATGATCTCAGCTCACTACAACCTCAGCCACCCAGGTTCAAGTGATTCTTATGCCTCAGCCTCCCGAGCAGCTGAGATTACAAGCATGCATCACCTCACCAGATAAGTTTTGTATTTTTAGTAGAGATGCAGTTTGGCCATGTTGACCAGGCTGGTCTTGAACTTTTGGCCTCACGTGCCCACCTTGGCCCCCCGAAGATAAGACCAATAAATTTTAGATTTGTCCTTAAAAGGTTATTTTCTAAATCTTGTAGGCATACTTAATTGTTTTTCTTTTGTCTCCTCTGACTGTGTATTTTCAAGTAGCCTGCGTTCAAGTTCAGTAATTCTTTCTTCTGCTTGATCAGTTCTGCTGTTAAGAGACTATGATGCATTCTTCAGTATTTCAACTGCATTTTTCTTGTACAGAATTTCTCTTTGATTATTTTAAATATTTCAATCTCTTCATTAAATTTATCTGATAGAATTCTGAATTCCTTTTCTGTGTTATCTTGAATTTCATTGGGTTTCCTCAAGGCAGGTATTTTTTTTTTCTTCACTTTTATATTAAGCTCAGGGGTACATGTGCAGAATGTGCAGGTTTGTTACACATGTGCCATGCTGGTTTGCTGCACAGATCATCCCATCACCTAAGTATTAAGCCCATCGTCCATCAGCTATTCTTTCTGATGCTCTCCCTAACCCCACCTCCCCCAACAGGTCCTGGTCTGTGTTGTTCTCCACTATGTGTCCTTGTGTTCTCATGATTCAGCCCCCTCTTATAAGTGGGAACATGCAGTGTCTGGTTTTCTGTACCTGCATTTGTTTGCTGAGGATAATAGTTCCCAACTCCATCCATGTCGCTGCAAAAACATGATCTCATTTTTTTTTTTTTTTGTAACTGCAGTATACCATGGTGTATATGAACCACATTTTCTTTATCCAGTCTATCATTGATGGACATTTAGGTTGATTCCATGTATTTGATATTGTGAATAGTGCTGCAATGAACATATGTGTGCATGTATCTTTATAATAGAGTGATTTATATTTCTCTGGGTATATACCAACTAATGGCATTTCTGGGTCAAATTTCAAATGGTATTTCTGCCTGTAGGTCTTCGGGGAATCACCACACTGTCTTCTACAATGATTGAACTAATATACACTCCTACTAATGTTGTAAAAGCATTCCCTTCTCCACAACCTCACTGGTATCTGTTATTTTTTGACTTTTTAATAATAGCCATTCTGACTGGTGTGAGATGGTATCTCATTGTGGTTTTGATTTCCATTTCTCTAATGATCAGTGATGTTGAGGTTCTTTTCCATATGTTTCTTGGCCGCATGTATGTCTTCTTTTGAGAAGTGTCTGTGCATGTCCTTTGCCCACATTTTAATGGGTTTGTTTTCTTCTTGTAAATTTGTTTAAGTTCCTTGTAGACTCTGGATATTAGACCTTCATCAGATGGACAGATTGCAAAAATTTTCTCTTCTGTAGGTTGTCTGTTCACTCTGATGATAGTTTCCTCTTTTTTTTTTTTTTTTTTTTTTTGACACGGAGTATCACCGTGTCACCCAGGCTGGAGTGTAGTGGCACCGTCTCAGCTCACTGCAACCTCCACCTCGCAGGTTCAAGCGATTCTCCTACCTCAGCCTCCCGAGTAGCTGGAACTACAGGTGCACACCACCACACCAGGCTAATTTTTTTTTTTTTTTTGTATATTTAGTAGAGTTGAGGTTTCACCATATTGGCCAGTCTGGTCTCGAACACCTGGTCTCAGTGGATCTCCCCACCTCAGCCTCCCAAAGTGCTGGGTTTACAGGCATGAGCCACTGTACCTGGCCTCTGATTATAGTTTCTTTTGCTGTGCAGAAGCTCTTTCGTTTGATTAGACACCATTTTTCGATTTTTGTTTTTGTTGCAATTGCTTTTAGTGTTTTTGTCATGAAATCTTTGTTATGTGTGTGTTGAACCAACCTTGCATCCCAAGGAGGAAGCCGATTTGATCGTGGTGGATAAGCATTTCGATGTGATGCTGGATTCGGTTTGCCAGTATTTTACTGAGGATTTTTGCATTGATGTTTATCAAGGATATTGGACTTAAGTTTCTCTTTTTGTTGTATGTCTGCCAGGTTTTGGTATCAGGATGATGCTGGCCTCATAGAATGAGTAAGGGAGGAGTCCCTTTGTTTCAATGTTTTGAAATAGTTTCAGAAGAAATAGTACCAGCTCTTCTTTGTACCTCTGGAAGAATTCAGCTGTGAATCCATGTGGTCCTGGGCTTTTTTTTTTTTTTTTTTTTTTTTTGGTTCATAGGCTATTCATTGCCACCTCAATTTCTGAACTCAGTATTGGTATATTTAGGGATTCAATCTGTTCCCTGTTCAGTCTTGAGAAGGTGGGTATGTCTAGGAATTTATCCATTTCTTCTAGATTTTCTAGTTTATGTGTATAGAGATGTCTATAATATTCTCCGATGGTTGTTTGTTTTTTGGTGGGGTCAGTGGTGCTATCCCCCTTATCATTTTCGTTTGTGTTTATTTGATTCTTTTTTCTTGTATTCTTTATTAGTCTAGCTAGTGGTCTATTTTATTGTTTTTTTCATAAAACAGCTTCTTTATTCATTGATTATTAAAAGGTTTTTTGTGCCTCTATTTTTCTTTTTCAGTTCAGTTCTATTCTTGTTTTTTTTGTTTTGTTTTGTTTTTTGTTTTTGTCTTCTGCTAGCTTTGGGGTTTGTTTCAACAGCTATTTTGAATTGTCTATCTGAAAGATCACATATCTCTCTCTCTCCAGGATTGGTTCCTGGTGCCTTAGTTTGCTTGTTAAGGTCCTTGATATGGTTTAGCACTGTCCTCCCCCCACCCCCAAATCTCATCTTGAATTGTAGTTCCCATAATCTCCACATGTTGTGGGAGGGAACCAGTGACAGGTAATTGAATAATGGGGTTGATTTTCTCCATGCTATTCTCATGACATCAAGTTCTCAGGAGGTCTGATGCTTTCATAAAGGGCTTCTCCCTTCGCTCAGCTCTTATTCTTCTCCTTTTGCTGCCCTGTGAAGAGGTGCCTTCCACCACGATTACAAGTTTCCTGAGACCTCCTTAGCCATGCAGAACTGTGAGTCAATTAAACTTCTTTCCTTTATAAATTACCCAGTCTTGGGTATGACTTTATTAGCAGTGTGAAAACAAACTAACAGTCTTTTTATCCTGGGTGGTCTTGAAGCTTGTGAATGTTCATCAGTCTCTGGGCTTTGAAGAGTTAGAAATTTATTTTTGTCTTCACTGTCTAGTATTGTTTGTACCTGTCCTTAGGAAGGCTTTTCTCAAATTCAAAGGCATTTGGTTGTTGTGATCTAAGGTTTTGGTCAATGCAGCATAAGTGGGCACTCAAATCCCAGTAATGTTGTGGCTTTGTAGACTCAGAGTACAGCCTTGGTGGTCTTGGATAATAACCGGAAGATGTGTCTGGGTTACCAGGAAGATACTCTTGTTCTCTTCCCTTTCTTTAAAAACAGAAACAAAAAAATGGAGTCTATCTCTTTGTTCTGAGCTTTCTGGAGCTTGGGCAGGGGTGACACAAGCACTCCTGTAGTCAATACCACTGAGACTGCACTGGTTCAGACCTGAAGCCAGCACAGCATTGGGTTTTACCTAAAGCCTGTGGTAGCCACTGCCTGGCTACCACCTATGTTCATGCAAGGCCCTAGGACTCTACAATCAAGTTGGTGAAGCCAGCTAGCCTTGTGTCCTTACTTTCCAGGTGGCAAGTCCCCCACAGCCCTGGGAAGGTCTAGCGCTGTAGTCCAGGAGCTTGGGCCTGGAGTTAAAAACCTTAGGAATCTACCTGGTTCTCTGTTCTACTGTGACTGAGCAGGCACCCAAGCCACAAAACAAAGTCCTTCCCACTCTCCCCTTTTTTTCCAATCAGAGGAATCTCTGTGGCCACCACTGCCCCAGGACCATGACAAGTTCTGCCTGGCTACTGCCAATGTTCACTCAAGGCCCTAGTGCTCTTCAGCCAGCTTTTGTTGAATTCTGCCAAGCCTAGAACTTTCTCTTCAGGGCAGTGAGCTCCCCTCTGTCCCAGGGCATGCCAGAAATGCCATACAGGAGCCAAGGCTTAAAACTGAGGACTCTAGGAGCTGCTTACAACTCTTCCTCCTCTGGTACCTAAGGTGTGAGACAAAGTCCCGTTTACTTTTTCCTCTCCTTTTCCAAAACAGATGGAATCTCTTTCCATAGCCACCACAGCTCGGAATGTTCTGTGTTACACCTGAAGCCAGCACACCTTAAGTTATAGCCAAGGCCCATGCAAGTACTGCCTGGTTATTACTGCTGAACGTTCAGCGCCCAAGGGCTCTTTAGTCAGCGGGTAATGAATTCTGCCAGGATTGGGTCCTTTTCCTCAAGGTGGTACATTCCTTTCTGGCCCAGAGTGGGTCTAGAAGTGTCATCATGGAGTTGGGGCCTGGAATGGGAGCCTCAAGACTCTACCTGCTACCCTATCCTACTGTAGCTGAGCTAGTATCCAAGTTGCAAGACAAAGTCCTCTTTACTGTCCCTTCTCCTCCTCTCAAACAGAAGGAAGGATTCCCTCCTGGAGCTGCAAACTGCACTGCTTGGAGCTGCGGGATTGGTGTGGCAAGCACTTTCTTGGTCACCCTGGCTAGTGTTTTAATAGGTCGCATGCTCTGCAAGCGCACTGGCACTAAGCCCAGCACAGCACCAGGACTTGCCCAGGAATTCTAGTCTTTGTCTTTCACGTGTTTTGAGGACCACAGAGCACTGTAGCCTGTCATGGTGGGGCTTTCCTGAACTGAGGTTCCAAATGCTGGGATGAGTGATGCTCCTCTAGCTAGGGATGTTATAAATGGTTCTTCCTTGTGTTCCAGCTTTGTTGTCTCATGTTGTTTTCCACTGTTACAGGCCAAAACTGACTTCGAATGCAGAGTCCCACAATCATTGTGTTCTCTCTCCCTCAAATGCACATTCTCTCTCTATCCCCTGTGGCTGCTGCCAGGATATGAAGGAGCAGTGGTGTTGTCAATTCAGAACTGTATTTTCTACCCTCTTCAGTGCCTTTTTAAGGAATATGAAGCTAAAAACAGGTATTGAATTTATTCATCTGATTTTTGGTTCTCATGAAGGTGCTTTTCTATGTGGATACTTGTTCAATTTTGTGTTCCTGATGGGAGGCTGATTGGTGGATCCTTCTATTCAGCCGTCTAGCTCTGCCTCTTTCATCTGAATTATTTTACTCTTAAATGGGTAAATTAGAGGTTTGGGGAGAGCGAGTTTAGATTTAACTAGAATTATGTGCTTTATTTTTTGCTCCTACTAAAATGCCTGTCATTTTTCAAAAGTATAGTATTATCAATGATTAGTATCTATTATAAAATAATCATAATTATTGACAGAAAAAAAATCACATTTTCATTCTTCCTAGACTTTAGCTTAAAATACCTATAAAGACACAACACAAACTCATATCAACAAACTGTGGATGTTCTTTTCCCTGGCTTGTAAACAAAGTGAAAATTAAGATGGGTAGGCAACATGTAATTAAGATTTATTTTCAAAGTGGCAGCCTTACCTTTTGAGAGAAATTTTCCTAGTTATAAAAGTAGCTCAATTTCTAAACTGAACATGCATCATCAATGTTAACAAAATTAGCTCTTAAAAACCTCACATATTTTGGAAATAACTCTTTTCTTTCTTTATTTCTTAATTGTGTTTCAATGGATTGTCTATATATTTGAATTTAAGAAACTCAGTAAGCTGTTATCTGCTGCTCATTTCCTACTCCTTTTCTCTGCAACTTTTATATGCAAGCTTTTGGGAAGGAGCAAAATCTCATTTTAAAGACAATTTAGTGTTAGTATTTCACAGTTGTTATTCAAAACTACTATTCTTCCAGCCTTGGAACTGCAGTAATCCATTATCTGCCTAGCTTAATTGCAAAATAACTCGTTACATGTAAATATATGTATTGTAGGAATGGTAACTTTTCAGTTCGTGAGAGAAAATATTTTCAATTTTGATGAGTACTTATAGAATCTTTGATTTCACAATAGAAAATACCAAATGTATTTTGACTTTTTTTTTGTTCAGCCAGATTATCCTTAACATTCTTTAACTCTACTTTCCAGTTTCTCCCTTCTTTCATAGCTGTCACTTGTCACTGTCATTAAACCCAATTCTGGTTTGTTTAGCTAAATCTAGCACTTACCAGCAAAAGAAGTAACCAAAATTTTAAAGAGTTTTATGTTAATAAAAGTGAATAGATTTGAATGACAGTCAGAGGGCTCCTTGGTGCACAACATAAATAGAATTAAAAACAAAAATCACATGACCATCTCAATAGATGCAGGAAAAGTATTTGACAAAATCCAGCATCCCTTATGATTAAAACCCTCAGCAAAATCAGCATAGAATCAACATACCTTAATGTAATAAAAGCCATATATGACAAATCCACAGCCAACATGCTACTGAATGGGAAAAGTTGAAAGCATTCCCCCTGAAAACTGGAACAAGACAAGGATGCCTACTCTCACCATTCCTCTTCAACATAGTACTGAAAATTCTAGCCAGAGCAAGTGAAAGTAATAAAGAGCATCCAAGTTGGTAAGGAGGAAGTCAAACTGTCACTGTTTGCTGGTAGTATAATTATATACCTAGAAAACCCTAAAGACTCATCTAAAAAGCTCCTAGAACTGATAAATGAATTCAGCAAAGTTTCCGCTTACAAAATTAATGTACACACATCAGTAACTCTGCTCTACACCAACAGCGACCAAGTTGAGAATCAAATCAAGAACTCAACCCCTTTCACAATAGCTGCAAAAAAAGTAAAATACTTAGGAATAACCTAAGCATGTGAAAGACCCGTACATGGAAAACTACAAAACACTGCTGAAAGAAACCATAGACAACACAAACAAATGGAAACACCATGCTCATGGATGGCTAGAATCAATATTGAGAAAATAACCATACTGCCAAAAGCAGTCTAAATTCAATGCAATTTGAATCAAGATACCACCATTATTCTTCACAAAGCTAGAAAACAATCATCCTAAAATTCGTATGGAACCAAAAAAGAACCCGCATAGCCAAAGCAAGACTAAGCAAAAAGAACAAATCTGGAGGTATCACAGTACCTGACTTTAAACTATAGTATAAGGCCATAGTCACCAAAACAGCATGGTACTGGCATAAAAATAGGCACATAAAACAATGGAACAGAATAGAGAACCCAGAAATAAAGCCTAACACTTACGGCAAACTGATCTTTGACAAAGCAACAAAAACATAAAGTAGGGAAAGGACACCCTATTCAACAAATGGTGCTTGAATAATTGGCAAGCCACATGTAGAAGAATGAAACTGGATCCTCATCTCTCACCTTATACAAAAATCAATTCAAGATGGATTAAGGATTTAAATGTAAGACCTGAAACTATAAAGATTCTAGAAGATAATATCAGAAAAATCCTTCTAGACATTGGCTTAGGCAAAGACTTCATGACCAAGAACCCAAAATCAAATACAACAAAAGCAAAGATAAATAGATAGGACTTAATTAAACTAAAAAGCTTCTGCACAGCAACAGAAACAATCATCAGGGTAAACAACCCACAAGAGTAGGAGAAAATCTTTGCAATCTGTACATCTGACAAAGGACTGATATCTAGAATCTATAAGGAACTCAAACAAATTAACAAGAAAAACACAATCCCATCAAAAAGTGGGCTACGGGCATGAAGAGACAATTTGCAAAAGAAGATATAGCAGTGGCCAACAAACGTATGAAGAAGTACTCAACAACACTAATTATCAGGGAAATGCAAATCAAAACCACAATATGATACCACCTTACTCCTGCAAGAGTGGCCATAATCAAAAAATTTTAAAAAAGGATGTTGGTGTGGATGTGGTGAAAAGGGAACGCTTTTACACTGCTGGTGGAAATGAAAACTAATACAGCCATTATCGAAATCAGTATGGAGATTACATCAAGAACTAAAAGTAGAACTATCATTTGATCCAGCAATCTCACTACTGGGTATCTACTTAGAAAAAAAGAAGTCATTATACAAAAAAGGTACATGCACACACATGTTTATAGCAGCACATATATGTGTGTGTGTATATATATATGTGTGTGTGTGTATATATATGTGTGTATAGATATATTTTATACACATATATATATACACACACACACCATGGTCTACTACTCACCCATAAAAAGGAATAAAATAATGGCATTTGAAGCCACCCAGATGGAATTGGGGACTATTATTCTAAGTGAAGTAACTCTGAAATGGAAAACCAAACATCATATGTTCTCACTGATATGTGGCAGCGAAGCTATGAGGATGCAAAGGCATAAGAATGATAACAATGGACTTAGAGGGCTCAAGGGAAGAAGTGGGAAGGGAGTGAGGGATAAAAGACTATACATTGGGTACAGTGTACACTGCTCAGGTGATGGGTGCACCAAAATCGTAGAAATTACCAGTAAAGAACTTTTGAGAAGTGTTTGTTCATATCCTTTGCCCACTTTTTGATAGAGTTGTTTGTCTTTTTTCTTGTAAATTTGTTTCTTTGTAGATTCTGGGTGTTAGCCCTTTGTCAGATGGATAGATTGCAAAAATTTTCTCCCATTCCATAGGTTGCCTGTTCACTCTGATGATAGTTTCTTTTGCTGTAAGAATTTACTTATGTAACCAAAAACCACCTGTTTTCCAAAAACCTATGGGAATAAAAAATAACAATAATAAAATAATAAACCAAAGAGTTCCTTGGTAATAATAATAATAATAGTTGCCATTTACTGAGCACTTACTATGTTCTAGGCACCATGCTAAATTCTTTAATATACATTATATTGTTTAATCTTCACAACAGCCCTATCAGTTAGGTGGTACTATTTCCATCTTAGAACTGGAGAAACTAAATTCCAGAAAGGTTAATTAACTTGCTCAAAGTCATACATCTAGTAATTGATAGAGTTGGGTGCCAAACACAGATTGGCCAAACAACTTAAAATGATAATTATGCCTGTAATTATATATATATTTCTCTTAACATCTTTCTGTCTCCCTTAGTTAGACTGTCAGCTCTATGAGAACATTGACTATATCTGGTTTGCTCAACATCATATCTCCAGCTTCTAGCACAGTGCCTGGAATGTAATAAATAGTCTGTAAATATTTTATTAACTAATAAATGATAATAAAGTCCAACCAGTTTGTTCACTTAATTATTCTTAGTTCATGGCACTTACCATCATTGGTCTGTGTAAGGGGCATAATTTGTTTTTGTTTTTGTTGGTTTTTGAATTTTTTCACTTTTATTTTTTATCCATTCCCTATTCTCTTCTCTACCTCCCCATATTATACCCTTCTGATGTATGATATATTCTTATGTGTGAATCCTTGTAAATTGTTTATTTTTTCTGTGCATATATTATAAAATTTATATGAATGATATTATATATATAATTATTGCTTTTTATTCAGCACTTAAAAGAAACTATCAGTGTGTCCATGAATATACCAAGTCTATTGTTTGGCTTGCTGCCTAATATTTTTTATACTCTATCTACCACATTTTATTTATTCACTCCTTTAGTAATGGGCACCTAATTTACTTCTAACTCTCCAACACCACAAATATTATTGCAATTAAAATTCTCATACGTGTTCCAATACTCTGTGAAAATTTCTCATAACGGGATCACTTGGCCCATAGGGTATACAGGTTGAGTATCTCTTATCTAAAGTGCTTGGGACAAGAAGCGTTTCTGATCTCAGAATTTGGGGATTTTGAAATATTTTCACTATACATGGTTGATAGAGTTTGAATGTTTGTCCCCTCCAAATCTCATGTTGAAATGTGATCTCAATGTTGGAGATGAAGCCTGGTGGGAGGCTCCACCTTTCTAGTTTTTTCTAGTCAGGTAACTATGAAGTGGTAATATTGTTTTTGTGTATATTTCTCAAATTACTGATGAATTTCAGCACATTATCTTGTGTTTTTAGTTTTAATGATTACTTACTTTTTGAAATACCTGCAGCTCTTCATCTTTATTACTGATTTCTACGCACGCATTAAATATACAGGCAAACCTTGGAGATATTGCAGATTTGGTTTCAGACCACTGTATTAAAGCTAATGTCACTATAAAGTAAATCATTTGGAGGCAACAAGGTAAAAAAATATATATACACACACACACACACACACATATATATATATAACAAGTCACATGAATATTGTGATTTTCCAGTACAAATAAAAGTTATGTTTACACAATATGGTATTCTCTTAGTGTGAAATAGCATTGTGTCTAAAAAATGTACATATCTCATTTCAAAGGTAATTTGTTGCTAAAAATGCTAATGATCATCTCAGTCTTCAGTGAGTTGTAATATTTTTACTGGTGGAGGGTCCTGCCTCAGTGTTAATGGCTGCTGACTGATCAGGGTGACTGATAAGGGTGGCGGTTGCTCAACATTAGGGTGGCTGTGGCAATTTCTTAAAATAAAACAACAATTAAGTTTGCCACATCAATGGGTTTTTCCTTTCATGTAAAATTTCTCTGTAGCATGTGATGCTGTTTGACAGCATTTTACCCACAGTCAAACTTCTTTCAAAATTGGAGTCAGTCCTCTAAAATTTTGCTGCTTCTTTATGAACCGAGTTTCTGTTGTATAAATTTATGTAAAATTCTAAACTTTTGTGTCATTTCCACAATTTTCACATCATCTTTACCAGGAGTAGATTCCACTTCAAAAACTTCTTCATTTTCTCAGTCATAGGAAACAACTTTTCATCCATTTTACCATGAGATTGCAGCAATTCAGTCACATCTTCAGTCTCCACTTCTACTTCCAGTTCTCTTGGTATTTCTACCACATCTTCAGTGACTTCCTCCACTGAAGTCTTGAACACCTCAAAGTCATCCATAAAGTTTGGAATCAACTCACCTAAATCTCTGTTAATGTTGATATTTTTACCTCCTCTCCTGAATCATGAATGTTCTTTATGGCATTTGGGATGGTGATTTTTTTCCACAGGGTTTCAGTTTAATTTGTGCAGATGCAACTGAGGAATCACTATCTCTGGCAGCTATAGCTGTACAAAATAAATATCTTAAATAATAAACTTGAAAGTTAAAAATATTTCTTGATTCTCGAGTTGCAGAATGGATGTTGTGTTAATAGGCATGAAAACAACATTAATCTCCTTATAGCTCCCCATCAGAGCTCTTGAGTGACTAGGTGCATTGTCAATGAGCAGTAATATTTTGAAAAGAATTCTTTTTTCTGATGAGTAGGTCCCAACAATGGGCTTGATATATTCAGTAAACCATGCTATTAGCAGATGTACTGTCATCCAGGCTATGTTGGTCCATTTACAAAGCACATGTGGAGTAAATTTGGCATAATTCTTAATGGCCTTAGAGATTTTGGAATGGTAAATGAGCATTGGCTTCAACTTAAAGTCATCAGCTGCATTAGGCCCTAACAAGAGTCATCCTGAAGCTTTAAAGCTTTAAAGTCAGGCGCTGACTTCTGTCTAGCTGTGGATGTCCTAGATGGCAGCTTATTCAAATAGAAGACTGTTTCGACTACACTTTCAGTGTAGCCACCATCATCTATTATCTTATCTAGATCTGGGAAACTTGCAGCTTCTCCATTAGCATGTGCTGCTTTACCTTGCACTTTAATCTTATGGAGATGGCTGCTTTAATTCAACCTCATGAATCAACTTCTGCTTGCTTTTAACTTTTCTTCTGAAGATTCCTTACCTCTCTGAGCCTTCATAGAGGTGGAGAGAGTTGGGGCCTTGCCCTGTATTGGACTTTGGCTTAAGGGAATTTTGTTGTTCATTTGATCTTCAATCCAGACCACTAAAACTTTCTCACTATCATCAACAAGGCTGCTTCAATTTTTTATCATCTGCATATTCACTGGAGTAACATTTTAATTTCTTTCAATATATTTTGTTTTGCATTCACAGCTGCTAACTGTTTGGCAGAACAGGCCTAGCTTTCAGCCTGTCTTAGCTTTCGACATGCCTTCTTCACTAAGTGTAATCGTCTCTAGCCTTTTATTTAAAGTGAAAGATGTGCTACTGTCTCTTACTTGAACACTTAGAGGCTGTTATAGGGTTATCAATTATTTTAATTGCAATATATTTTTGTCTAAGGGAATAGGGAAGCCTGATGAGAAGAAGAGAGATGTGGAAATGGCCGGTCATTATATAGCCCAACAATTAGTGATTAAGCTTGCTACATATGGGTGTGGTTTGTAGGACCCATATAATTGTTATATCATCAAAGAACACTGATCGAGGAAGAAGGCAGAGCAGCATGGCCAAATAAAATCCTCCAGCAGTTGTCTCCCCATAGGAACACCGAATTAAACAACTATATATGCAAAAGAAAGCACCTTCATATGAACCCAAAGCCAGACAAGTGGTCACAGTATCTGGTTTCAACATAACAACAAGGAAAGGGTTATTGGAAAGGGTAGGAAGGACAATCTTACATTGCCTATATCACCTCTCCCCCAGTCCTAGGCAGTAAAGCACTGAGAGAGTATATGTGTGCTTGAGGGAGAGACAGCAAAGTGAGTGTGGGACTTCACAGTGGAATTCAGCATAGCCCTGTCACAGAACTCAACACTGGGCAGAAGTTTGATGGTGTCCACGGAGGGAGCATTTATAACAGCCCTTGGGCAGAGGGGAACCTTCCACCCCGGAGGAAGGAATTTGAGTCCTGACTGGCTATACCACTGGCTGACTAAAGTGTCCTGGGGCTCTAAATAAGTTTGAGTGTCAGTCAGGCTACAGAGAATGTAGTCCTTGGAAAAGCCCTGGTACAGCATTGGTCTCTGAGGCAGTGGGCTTGAGATACAACCCAGTGCAACACCTGCTGCAGTAACCACATGAATGCCCACTTCATTCTTTCCCCACCACCAGGCAGTGCAGTGCAGGGAGAGACTCTCAGCCTGAGGAAAGGAGAAGGAAGAGATCAGAAGACTTTTTCTTACCACCTGAGTACTAGCTCAGTCACACTAAAAATATCAGAGGGATTCCTTAATCCCCATATTCCAGGTCTTTTCCTTTGGATGGCATTTCTAGACCCACCCCAGACCATAAGAGAATATGCTGCCTTGGTGGGATGGATATAGTTCAGGGAGTGTTTACCACTTGCCGATTAAAATAGCTTTGGGGCTTGAATTAGTGGCAGTTAGGCAGTAGCAGCCACAGGCCTTAGGCTGGTGCCCGTACTGGGCTGGTCCAGGAGGTCATAGGCTTCAGGAGCAACCCAGAGCAGTACCAACTGTTGTGGCCACAGGAGTGCTTATATTGCTTCTCCCCCAACTCCAGGCAGCCCAGCACTGAGAGAGACTGCTCCTTGGGGGAAGGATGGAAAAAAGCAAAACTTTGTCTGGGAACCCAGGGAATTCTTCTTTATCATTTCCAAATCCACCAAGCCTGCATATCCAGGAATCTGCATGAGTCGTAGTGTTTCTGGGCTTAGGAGGGTTCTCCTAGTACTGAAATGGCTGTGGGAACCACAAGTGTAGGTTAACAACACTCATTGTCCTTTGAATTTTTTGGAAACCCCTCTCAAGAAGTACGGGTACAAAGAAGCCCAAACTGTGAAGATTGGAATAAATACCTGACTCTTCAGTTCCCAGACATCTATGTACATCCACAAGAACCAAGAATATGTGGGAAACAGACCTCAGCAAACAGACTAAATAAGGCACCAGTGACCAATCCTGTAGTGATGGAGATATGTGACTTCTCGGACATGGAATCTGAAATAGTTTTCTCCAGGAAGTTTGACAAACATCAAGATAACACAGACGAGGAAATCAGAATTCAATCAGATAAATTTAACAAAGATATTAAAATAATTTTAACAAGCAGAAATTCTGAAGATGTAAAATTCAATTAACAAATTGAAAAATGCATCATTGTCTTCCAACAGCAAAGTTAATTTAAAGATGAAATAATTACTGAGCTGTAAGATAGGCTGTATGAAAATACACAGAAAGAAAAGAAAAATGGAAAAGGAATAGAAAGAATAAAGCATGCCTACAAGACCTAGAAAAAGCCCAAAGGGGAAAACTTAAGAGCTATTGGCCTTAAAGAGGATGTGGAGAAGTGATGGGGGTAGAAACTTTATTCAAATAAATAATAACAGAGAACTACTCAAAGCTAGAGAAACGTATGAAGACCTAGATACCAGAAAGTCAAGGAACACCAAGAAGATTCAACACAAATAAGACTAACTCAAGACTATATCAAGTGTTCAGTGTAATCATCAAACTTTCTAATTTCAAATAATTCTAAAAGCAGCAAAAGAAAAGCAAATAACATATAAAGGGACTCTGTTACATCTTACGTCTCAGAAGAAACCTTATGTGCCAGGAGGGAATGATGTGATGTATTCTAAGTACTGAAGGAAAAGAAGGAAGAAGGTGGCAGATAAGAGGCAGGACTAACTTGCAGCTCCCTCTTAGATGGACAGAGCAGCATGTGGAGATCTACATCATGAACTTTTGCTCCAGGCATTACCGCAGGAACATACAAGGAAAGCCAAGATAATTCATAGACCCTTTGAAGGAAGTGGATTGCCACTGCAGGCTACATGGGACAGCTGAGGAACTGTGAGTCAGCTTGCTTTCTCAGCTAGGAGGCTTGTAGCCTGGAGAAAGTTCTTAACCCTGCTCACTGGCTGCCAGGAAATAAACTTGGTGCTGTTCACAGGGTAGGGTGGGAATGAGACAGGACTTTTCGGCTATAGGCTGCGTGGGAGCTGGGTGAGGCCTGTGACTCCTGGCTTTCCCCCGTTTTCTCTAGTGACCTGTGTGACACAGCAGAGGCAGACACAATCTTCCTGGGAACATAACTTCATTGCCCCAGGAACCACATGCCCATCCCACACAGCAGCTGCAACAAGCCCTGTCCAAGCAGAGTCTGATCTGAGACACACTTAATCCTGCTCCCACCTGATGGTCTTTCTCTACCCACCCTGGTAGCAAAAGAAAAAGGACATAATCTCTTGGGAGCTCGATGGCCCCACCTGCCACATGATTCTTTCTATACTACTGCAGCTGATGCACTCTTGAAAGGACCACCTCCTGGCTGGAAGACAATCAACACAAAAACAGTACACTTAACAAAAATGAAACCAAGGCCCCTCACAGAGTCCACTTCACTTCATTGCCACCTCCAACAGAGCAGGTGCTGGTATCCATGACTTGAAGACAGATCATATTACAAAACTCTTTGCCACTTTCCAGTAGCAGCCTGGAGACTAGTAGCTCTGCTGGGTGGCTAGATCCAGAAGACAAATAACAGTCACTGCAGTTTGGCTCTCAAGAAGCTCCATCTCTAGGGGAAACGGTAAAGCACCTTATCAGGGAACTTGCCTTGGGACAAAAGAATCTGAACAGCAGCACTTGAGCCCCAGATCTTCCCTCTGACGTAGTCTACGCAAATGAGAAGGAACCAGAAAAATACTTCTGGTAATATGACAAAACAAGGTTCTTTAACTCCCCCAAAAGATTACACTAGCTCACCAACAATGTATCCAAACCAAGATAAAATGTCTGAATTGCCAGAAAAATAATTCGGAAGGTCAACTATTAAGCTAATAAAAGAGGCACCAAAGAAAAGTGAAGTCCAACTTCAAGAAATCAAAAAATGATACAGGATATGAATGGGAAAAAGTCCAGTGAAATAGATAGCATACATTAAAAAAATCGCAACTTCTGGAAATGGACACACAGAGAATTGCAAAATGCACTGTAACCTCTCAGAAATATAATTGAAGAAGTAGAATAAGGAACTTCAGAGCTCAAAGGCAAGGCTTTTGAATTAACCCAGTCCAACAAAGACAAAAAGAATTTTTAAAAATGTAAAAAGCCTCCAAGAAGTTGGGGATTTTGTTAAATGACAAACCTAAGAATAATTGGTGCTCCAGAGGAAGAAAATAAGTGTAAAAGTTTGGAAAATATATTTGAGGAAATAATAAAGGAAAACTTCTGCAGCCTTGCTAGTGATCTAGATATCCAAATACAAGAAGTGTACACATACACACACACACACACACACACACACACACACACAACACCTGGGAAATTGTTTTGCAAAAAGATCATCACTTAGGCACATAGTCATCAGCTTATCTAAATTCAAGATGAAGGAAATTATTTTAACAGTTGTGAAGCAAATGCATCAGGTAACCTATATAGAAAAACCCATAAAATTAACAGCAGATCTCTCAGCAGAAACCCTACAAGCTGAAAGGGATTGGGTTCCTATCTTTAGCCTCCTGAAACAAAACAATTATTAGCCAAGAATTTTGTATCCAGGAAAACTAAATTTCATAAATGAAGGAAAGATATAGTCCTTTTCAAACAAATGCTGAGAGAATTCACCATTATGAAGCCAGCACTGCAGAACCTGCTAAAGGGAGCTCTAAATTTGGAAACAGATCATCAAAATACACCAAAACAGAATTTCCTTAAAGCATAAATTTCACAGTACCTATAAAACAACAACACAATGAAAAAAACACAAGGTATTGAGACAACAAATAGCATAATGAATAGAATAGGACCTCATATCTCTTTTTTTTTTTTCTGAGATGGAGTCTCTCTCTGCCGCCCAGGCTGGAGTGCAGTGGCCGGATCTCAGCTCACTGCAAGCTCCACCTCCTGGGTTCATGCCATTCTCCTGCCTCAGCCTCCCGAGTAGCTGGGACTACAGGCGCCTGCCACCTCGCCATGGAAAAACTACAAAACATTATTGAAAGAAGTCAGATGACACAAAGAAATGGAAACATCCCATGCTCATGGATGACTAGAATCAATATTGTGAAAATGACCATACTGCCAAAAGCAGTCTACAAATTCAATGCAATTCACATCAAAATACCAGCATCATTCTTTACAGAACTAGAAAAAAATCATCTTAAAATCCATATGGAACCAAAAAAGAGCCCACATAGCCAAAGCAAGACTAAGCAAAAAGAACAAATCTGGAGACATCACATTACCAGACTTCAAACTATAGTATAAGGTTATAGTCACCAAAACAGCATGGTACTGGTATAAAAATAGGCACATAGATCAATGGAACAGAATAGAGAACCCAGAAATAAAACCAAATACTTACAGCCAACTGATCTTTGACAAAGCAAACATAAACATAAAGTAGGGAAAGGACACCCTATTCAACAAATGGTGTTGGATAATTGGCAAGCCACAGGTAGAAGAATGAAACTGAATCCTAATCTCTCACCTTATACAAATATCAACTTGGCCGGGTGCGGTGGCTCATGCCTGTAATCTTAACACTTTGGGAGGCCAAGGCAGGCGGATCATGAGGTTGGGAGTTCAAGACCAGGCTGAGGAATATGGTGAAACCCCGTCTCTACTAAAATTACAAATGTCAGCCAGGCGTGGTGGCACATGCCTGTATTCCTAGCTATTCGGGAGGCTGAGGCAGGAGAATCACTTGAACCCAGGAGGTATAGGTTGCAGTGAGCTGAGATCGTGCCACTGTGCTCCAGCCTGTGTGACAGAGGGAGACCCCATCTCAAAAAAAAAAAAAAAAAAGATCAACTCAAGATGGCTCAAGGAATTAAATGTAAGATCTGAATCTATAAAAATTCTGGGAGATAACATCAGAAAAACCCTTTTAGGCATTGGCTTAGGCAAAGACTTCATGACCAAGAACCCAAAAGTAAATACAACAAAAAGATATCAGAGCAACCAGCCCCTGATATTTCACATAGGTTCTTTTCTATTTCCCTATGTGTCAGCCAGTCTGAGAAATAAAGGGAAAGAGTATGAAAGAGAGAAATTTTAAAGCTGGGTGTCTGGTGGAGACATCACATGTTGGCAGGTTCCGTGATGCCCCCCAAGCCATAAAACCAGCAAGTTTTTATTAGTGATTTTCAAAAGGGGAGGGAGTGTACAAATAGGGTGTGGGTCACAGACATCACATGCTTTACAAGGTAATAAAATATCACAAGGCAAATGGAGGCAGAGCAAGATCACAGGACCGGGGTGAAATTAAAATTGCTAATGAAGTTTCAGACACGCATTGTCATTGATAACATCTTATCAGGAGACAGGGTTTGAGAGCAGACAACCAGTCTGAAAAAAATTTATTAGGCAGGAATTTCCTCGTCCTAATAAGCCTGGGTGCGCTATGGGAGACCGGGGCTTATTTCATCCCTTATCTACAACCGTAAAAGACATACGTCCCCAAAGTGGCCATTTTAGAGACTTCCACTTGGGAACGCATTCTCTTTATCAGGGATGTTCCTTGCTGAGAAAAAGAATTCAGCAATATTTCTCCTATTTGCTTTTGAAAGAAGAGAAATATGGCTCTGCTCTGCTCGGCTCTGATGCAGCCACACCTAATGGTTATCTCCCTTGTTCCCTGAACATTACTGTTATCCTGTTCTTTTTTCAAGGTGCCCAGATTTCATATTGTTTAAACAATTTGTGCAGATAATGCAATCGTCATAGAGTCCTGAGGCAACATACATCCTCCTCATTTTATGAAGATGATGGGATTAAGAGATTAATGTAAAGACAGGCATAGGAAATCACAAGAGTATTGACTGGGGAAGTGATAAGTGTCCATGAAATCTTCGCAATTTATGTTCAGAGATTGCAGTAAAGACAGGCATAAGAAATTATAAAAGTATTAATTTGTGGAACTAATAAATGTCCATGAAATCTTCACAATGTATGTTCTTCTGCCATGGCTTCAGCCAGTCCCTCCGTTCAGAGTCCCTGACTTCCCGCAACACAAACATAAACAGATGGGACTTAATTAAAGTGAAAAGCTTCTGCACAGGAAAAGAAATAATCAGCAAAGTTAACAGACAACCCACAGAGTGGGAGAAAGTTTTTGTAGTCTATACATCTAACAATTAATGCTCAGACTCTAGAAAGAACTCAAACAAATTAGCAAGAAGTAAACAAACAATACTATCAAAAAGTGGGCTAAAGACATGAAGAGACAATTTTCAAAAGGAGATATAGAAATGGGCAACAAACATATGAAGAAATGCTCAACATCACTAATGATCAGGGAAATTCAAATCAAAACCACAATGTGATACCACCGTATTCCTTCAAGATCGGCCTTAATCACAAAATCAAAAAAATAGTAAATGTTATTGTGACATGGATATGATGATGAGGGAACACTTCTACACTACTGATGGGAATGTAAATTCGTACAACCACTGTAGAAAACAGTGTGGAGATTCCTTAAAGAACTAAAAGTAGATCTACCATTTGATCCAGCAATCCCACTCCTGGGTATCTACCCAGAGGAAAAGAAGTCATTATATGAAAAAGATACTTGCACATGCATATTTATAGCAGAACATTTCACAATTGTAAAAATATGGAACCAGACCAAATGCCCATCAATCAACGAAGGCGTAAAGAAACTGTGGTATTTATATACAATGGAATGTTAGCCATAAAAAGGAATGAAATAGTAGAATTCACAGCATCCTGGATGGAATTCCAGATTATTATTTTAAGTGAAGTAACTCAGGAATGGAAAACCAAACATCATATGTTCTCATAAGTGGGAGCTAAACTGTGAGGATGCAAAGACATAGGAATGATACAATTGCCTTTGGGTACTCGGGAAAGAGTCAGAAGGTAGTAAGGGATAAAAAGCTATGAGTTGGGTGCAGTCTACACTGCTTGGGTGATGAGTGCCCCCAAATCTCCAGAATCACCAGTAAAGAACTTATTCATATAAACAAACATCACCTTTCCCCTTCCCCCCCCAAAAAAAATTGAAATTTTTAAAAGCATGGAAAAAAAATTCTAGCCCAAATATTATATTCAGCAGTTATTCTTTAAACATGAAAGAGAAGTAAAGATTTCCACAGACAAGCAAAACCTATGGATTTATATCAACATCAGACCTTTATTATAGGAAATGCTTAAGGGAATTCTTTAGTCTGAAAGAAAAGAATGCTAATGAACATCAAAAATTTGTCTGAAAGTATAAACTCACTATCAAAAGTAACTACACAGGCCAAGATAGACTACTTTAATGCTGTAATTTTGGTGCGTCAACCACTTCTATCTTTAGTATGAAGACTTAAGGATAAACCTATTCAAGATAATAACTATAACAATTTGTTAAAAGGTAGGCAATTATTGGTGGAACCAGCCCCCAATATTTAAACGTCTTTTCTATTTTCCCTAAGTGTTGACTGATCTGAGAAATAGAAGGAGTACAAAGAGAGAAGTTTTACAGAAATTTTATGGTGGTGCCATCATATATTGGTAGGACCATGATGGTGACCCCATGCCACAAAACCAGCAAGTTTTTATTAGGGATTTCAAAAGGGGAGGGAGTGTACGAATAAGGAGTGGGTCACAGAGATCACGTGCTTCAAAGGGCAATAAAAGATCACAAGGCAAAGGCAGAGCAAGATCACAAGGCAAGGGCAAAATTAGAATTACTGATGAGGGTCCATGTCCCACTGGGCACACATTGTCTTGATAAACAGCTTAACAGGAAACAGGGTTTGAGAGCAGACAACCGGTCTGACTAGAATTTACCAGGCTGGAATTTCCCAATCCTACTAAGCCTGAGGACACTTCAGGAGACCAGGGCATATCTCAGTCCTTTTCTCAACCGCATAAGACAGACACTCCCAGAGCTACCCCGGGAATGCATTTCTTCCCCAGGGTCTCAATTATTAATATTCCTTGATGGGAAAAGAATTCAGTGATATCTTTCCTACTTGCACATCCGTCTATAGGTTTTCTGCAGGAAGAAAAATATGGCTATATTCTGCCTGACCCCACAGGCAGTCAGACCTTATGGCTATCTTTCCTTGTTCCCTGAAAATTGCTGTTATTCTGTTCTTTTTCAGGGTGCACTGATTTCATATTGTTCAAACACCCATGTTTTACAATGAGATTTCATATTGTTCAAACACACATGTTTTACAAACAATTTTTAGAGTTAACGTAATCATCACAGGGTCCCAAGGTGACATACATCCTCAGCTTATGAAGATGATGGGATTAAGAGATTAAAGTAAGACAGGAGGCCGGGTGTGGTGGCTTACGCCTGTAATCCCAGCACTTTGAGAGGCCGAGGCAGGTGGATCACGAGGTCAGGAGATCGAAACCATCCTGGCTAACATGGTGAAACCCCATCTCTACTAAAAATTAAAAAAAAAAAAAAATTAGCCGGGCATGGTGGCAGGCACCTGTAGTTCCAGCTACATGGGAGGCTGAGGTAGGAGAATAGCATGAACCCAAGAGGCAGAGTTTGCAGTGAGCCGAGATCGTGCCACTGCACTCCAGCTTGGGTGACAGAGCAAGACTCCATCTCAAAAATAATAATAATAATATAATAATAATAAAGTAAGACAGGTGTAAGAAATTATAAAAATTTTGAATTTTGGTAACTAATAAATCTCCATGAAATTTTCACAATTTTTGTTCTTCTGCCACGGCTTCAGCCAGTCCCTCCATTCGGGGTCCCTGACTTCCCGCAACAGGCAATGTAAAAAGATAAAGAACACAAAGTCAGAAGGTGGGATGGATGGAATTAAAGTGCAGGGTTTTTAGTATTTTCATTGCTTGTTATTTTGCTTTTCATTGTGATCAAAGTTTTAAAATAATTGCTTATAATGTGTTATTTGCAAGCCTTATGGTGCTCACAAAGCAAAAATTGTAATAAGTTCACAGGTAATGAAAAGCAATAAATTAAAACATGCTACCAGAGAAAATCACTTATACATAAAGGAGGACAAGAAGGAAGGAAGAAAGGGCTAACAAAACAACACTAAAACAAATAACAAAATAGCGGTCATAAGTCCTTACATATCAATATTAACATTGAATGTAAATGGACTGAATTATCCAACCAAAAGACATAGAGTGGCTGAATGGATGGGAAAAAAAAAAAGACTCAACTATATGTTGTCTACCAGAAACTTACTTCACCTGTAAAGATGTACATAGTCTGAAATTTAAGGATGGAAAAACATATTCCCTGCAAGTGGAAACCAAAAAGGAGGAGTAGCTATACTTATATCAGATAATATAGTTTTTATGCCAAAAATATTAAAAAAGACAAGGATGTGATTTATATAATTATAATAGGGTCAAGTTATCAAGAAGCTATAACAATTGTAAATATTTATGTGCCCAACAGTAGAGCATACAGATGTTTAAAGCTAATATTATCAATGCTAAAGAGAGATATACACCCCAATACAGTTACAGTGGGGGACATTGAAACTCCTTTTTCAGTACTGGATAGATAATGTAGACAAACAATTAACAAAGAAACATTGGACTTAATCTGGTGTATAGACCAAATGGGCCAAATAGACATTTACAGAACCGCTACAGAATACACACTTGTCTCCTCAGTATATGAAACATTCTCAAGGATAGACTATATGTTAGGCCACAAAGCAAGTCTTAAGTAATTCAGAAAAATTAAAATCATATTAAAGATCTTCTCTGACTACAATGGAATAAAACTTCAAATCAATAATAAGATTATTCATCATCATGAAGTGGAATTCATTTCAGGGTTTCAAAGATGGTTCAGCATATGCAAATCAATAAGTATGATACATCACATCAACAAAATAAGGGACAAAAACCATATGGTCATTTCAATATATGCCAAATAAATACTTGATAAAATTCAACATTTCTTCGTGATAAAAACTCTTTAAAGAACTTGGTACAGAAGGAGCGTACCTCAATATGATAAAGTCAATATATTACAAACCACAACTATTATCATCCTGAATGGGGAAAAACTGAAATCCTTTTCTTTAAGATCTGGAGCAAGACAAGGATGCCCATTTTCACCACTATTATTCAACATAGTATTGAAAGTCCTAGCCACAGCAGTTAGGCAAGAGAAATAAACACAAGGTATTTAATTTGGAAAGGAGGATGTCAAATTATTTTTGTTTTCAGATGGTATAATTTCATATTTAGCAAAATCTAAGGACTCTACCAAAAGAATAATTTAAAAAGCCTATTTGAACTAACAAAGAAAATCAGTAAAGTTGCAGGATATAAAATCAGTAGCATTTATTAAGTTCCAGGATACATGTTCAGAATGTGCAGCTTTGTTACATAGGTAAACGTGTGCCATGGTGGTTTGCAGCACAGATCAACCCATCATCTTTGGTATTAAGCCCAGTATCCATTAGCTATTTTATTCTGTTGCTCTTTCTCCCCCTAACACTTCTCCAGACAGGCCCCAGTGTGTGTTGTTTCCTCCCCATGTGTTCTTATCGTTCAGCTCCCACTTATAACTGAGAACATGTAGTGTTTTGTTTTCTGTTACTGCATTAGTTTGCTGAGGATAATGGCTTCCAGCTCCATCCATGTCCCTGCAAAGGACATGACCTTGTTCCTTTTTTTGGCTACATAGTATTTTTTTGGTGTATATGTATTACATTTTCTTTATCCAGTCGATTATTAATAGCTATTTGGGTTGATTTCATGTCTTTGTTTTTGTGAGTAATGCTGCAGTGAACATACGCATGCATGTACCTTTATAAATATAAATTATATATAGAATAAATTATATTCCTTTGGGTATATACCCAGTAATGGGATTGCTGCATCAAATGGTATTTCTGCTTCCAGATCTTTGAGGAATTGCCATTTTGTCTTCCACAGTGGTTGAATTAATTTACACTCCAACCAACAGTGTAAACACGTTCCTTTTTTCTCTATGACCTCACCAACATCTGTTGTTTTTTGACTTTTTAATAATTGCCATTTTGACGGGCATGAGATGGTACCACATTGTGGTTTTGATTCGCATTTCTTCAATGGTCATGTTACAGGATTCCTTTGGTGCGATTTCACCAGCTGGAAATCTCTCCAGCCACTGCCATCTCTGCCTGGGCCTCCCTCAGGGCCTGCTGGGCTCACTTTGCCCACTCAGCCTGGCAGGCTGAGTTTGGCTTGCATCCCAGCCTGGATTGCTTGCCTGCTGTGGCTCTGCACTCAGCCCACAGCTAGCCTGGGCATGCTGCAAGTAGGTTCCGACTTGGGCACCTGTATCTATATCAAGGGAACGTGGTGGTGCCCCAAAACTCGAAGATGCCAGCAATCGCGGTGCTTCAAGGGGTGTTACAGCTCTTGCTCTGGGAATCCTGAGGTCTGAGCTTCCACGAGATGTCACAGCTCTTTACTTCCATAGCTCAGCAAGTGGGACCGTGTTACCTCAGTTTTTACTTCCACCGTTCGGCAGTTTCTGGGTTCTTGTTTCATGACCAAGTGGAATAAAGTACATGGACACCAGAGAGTTAGTAACACAGAGCAGAATTTTATTGAGCAACAGAAGGAAAGCTCTCAGCTCTGAGAGGGAACCTGAAAGCAGGCAGTGGTCTTTGAAGCTGAGTCTGGCATTTTTATGGGCTTAGAATGGGGGAATGCCTGCTGATTGGTTTATGGTTGGGCTTTGGGAAAAACACCATTTTATTTTGTAAAAGGTATCTATCAGAAGGAAATAAACAAGAGAGAGAAGCTAAGACAGGGATAGAAGTTCTCACTCTGGTTGTGGACTCTATCCAGAACCGGCAGCACGGATTTCAGGCTTTCAACTCTCTTGGCTTGAAGATTGAATTTCACCAGGGACCTGTTCCTGTCTGCGTTGGAATTTATCTGTTTCCTGTGGCTATCAGCCACCGATGTTTAGCTTTTTTTCATATGTTTCTTGGCCACATGAGTGTTTTATTTTGAGAAGGATTTGTCCATGTTCTTTACCCACTTTTAAATGGGATTGTTTGTTTTGTTCTTTTATATTTGTTTACATTCCTTTTAAAATCTAGATATTAGACTGTTGTCAGATGGACAGATAGCAAAAATTTTCTCTTACTCTGTAGGTTGTCTATTCACTGTGGTGATATTTTCTTTTGCTGTGCAGAAGCTCTTTCACTTAAATAGGTCCTATTTGTCGATTTTTCCTTTTTTCCAATTGCTTTTGGCATTTTTATCATGAAATCTTTGCCCATGCCTATTTCCTGAATGGTATTTCCTAGATTTTCTTCTGGGATTTTATAGTTTTGTATTTTACATTTAAGTCTTTACTCCATCTTGAGTTAATTTTTGTATAAGATGTTAGGAAGGCTTCCAGTTTCAATTTTCTGCATATGGCTAGCCAGTTCTCCCAACACCATTTATTAAATAGGGGTCCGTCTTCCCATTGCTTGTTTTCATCAGATTTGTCATAGATCAGATGGTTGTAGGTGTGTGGTTTTATTTCTGAGTTCTCTATTATCTTCCATTAGTCTATGTGTCTGTTTTTGTACCAGTACCATGTTGTTTTGCTTACTGTAGCCTTGGAGTATAGTTTGATGTTGGGTAGCATGATGTGTCCGACTTTGTTCTTTTTGCTTAGAATTGCTTTGGCTATTTTGGGCTCTTTTGTGGTTCCGTATGAATTTTGAAATAGTTTCTTCTAATTCTGTGAAGAGTATCAATGGTATTTTAATGGGAATAGCATTGGATCTATAAATTACTGTGCACAGTATGGCCATTTTCATAATATCAATTATTCCTGTCCATGAGCATGGAATGTTTTTCCATTTGTTTGTGTCCTCTCTGATTTCCTTAAGCACTGGTTTGTAGTTTGTTTGTTTGTTTGTTTGTTTTGAAGAGGTCCTTCACCTCTCCTGTTAGCTGTATTTCTAGGAAATTGATTTTTTGTAGCATTTGTGAATGGGAGTTCATTTGTGATTTCACTCTCTGCTTGCCTGTTGGTGTGTAGAAATGCTAGCGATTTTTGCACATTCATTTTGTATTCTGAGACTTTGCTGAAGTTGCTTATCAGCTTAAGATGCCTTGGGTCTGAGATGATGGGATTCATTAGATATAGGATTATGTCATCTGCAAACAGAGATAGTTTGACTTCCTGTCTTTATAGTTGAATGCCTTTTTTTTTTTCTCTTGCCTGATTTTCCTGTCCAGAACTTCCAATTCTGTATTGAATATGAGTTGCAAGATGGGCATACTTGTCTTGTGTCCTTTTTTAAGGGGAATGCATTTAGCTTTTGTCCATTCAGTGTGATACTGGCTGTGGGTTTCTCATATATGGCTGTTATTATTTTGAGGAATGTTTCTTTAGTACCTAGTTTATTGAGAGTTTTTAACATGAAGTGATGTTGAATTTTATTGAGGCCTTTTCTGTATCTATTGAGATAATCATGTGTTTTTTGTTTTTAGTTCTGTTTATCTGATGAATTACATTTGTTGATCAGTGCATGTTGAACCATCCTTGCATACTGGGGATGGAGCCAACTTGATTGTGGAGGATAAGCATTTTGCTGTGCTGCGTGATTCAGTTCATCAGCATTTTATTGAGGATTTTTGCATCGATGTTCATCAGGAATGTTGGCCCGAAGTTTTCTTTTATCTCTTTCAGGTTTTGGTATGAGGGTGACGTTAGCCTCATCAAATGCGTTATGGAAGAGTCCCTCCTCAATCTTTTGGAATAGATTCAGTAGAAATGTTACCAGCTCTTCTTTGTACCTCTGAAACAATTTAGTTGTAAATCTGTCTGGACCTTAGCTTTTTTGTTGGTTGGTAGGCTACTTATTACTTTATCAATTTCAGAACTTGTTATTGGTTTATTTAGGGATTCAGTGTTTTTCTCATTCAGTCTTGAGAGGTGTATGTGTCCAGAAATTTATCCATTTCTTCTATACTTTCTATGTTATGTGTATAGAGGTGTTTGTGGTATTCCCTGATGGTTGGTTGTATTTCTGTGGAGTCAGTGATGATATCCCGTTTATCATTTTTGCTTGTGGCTATTTGATTCTTCTCTCTTTTCTTCTTTATTAGTCTAGCTAACATATCAATTTTTTTTTTTCAAAAAACCAGCACCGGATTCAATGAGTTTTGTGAAGTTTTGTTTGTGTCTGCATCTCCTTCTATTCCACTCTGATCTTGGTTATGTTTTGTCTTCTGCTAACTTTGGGGTTTGTTTGCTCTTAATTTTCTAGTTCTTTTAGTTGTAATGTTAGGTTGTTAATTTGAGATTCTATAGCTTTTTAGTTTCGGCATTTAGTGCTATAAATTTCCCTCTTAACACTGCTTTAAATGTATCTCATTCTGGCACGTTGTCTCCTTGTTCTCATTAGTTTCAGAGAACTTCTTGATGTCTGCCTTAATTTCATTACTTACCCAGGAGTGATTCAGGAGCAGGTTTTTCAATCTTCATGTAGTTGTTTGGTTTTCCATGAATTTCTTCATCTTTAGGTCTAATTTGATTGTGCTGTGGTCTGAAAGAGTTTCTTATGATTTCAGGGTTTTTAAATTTTGCTGAGGAGTGTTTTATTTTTTATTATTGGTATCAATTTTAGATTAAGTGCCATGTGGCAATGAGAAGAATGTGCATTCTGTTGTTTTTGGGTGAAGAGTTCTGTAGATGGGTCTACTTGATCCAGAGGTGAGTTCAGATCCTGAATATCTTTAATTTTCTTTTTCAGTGGTCTAATATTGTTAGTGGGGTGTTTAAGTCTCTCATTATTATTGTGTGTGAGTCTAAGTCTCTTTGTAGGTCTCTAAAACCTTGCTTTATGAATCTTGGTGCTACCATATTGGGTGCATATGTATTTAGGATAGTTAGGTCTTATTTAATTGACCCCATTTACCATTATGTAATGCCCTTATCTGTCTTTTTTGGTCTGTTGGTTTAAAGTCTGTTTCTTCAGCAACTAGGATTGCAACCCCTGCCCTTTTCTTTTTTCCATTTGCTTGATATTTTTTCCTCCATCCCTTTATTTTGAGTTTATTTGCACATGTGTTTATCTGCACATGTGATAGTTCTTTTGAAGACAGCATACTGATGGGTCTTGACTCTTTATCCAGCTTGTCATTCTATGTTATTTAATTAGGGCATTTCTCCCATTTACATTTAAGGTTAATATTTTTATGTATGAATTTGATCATGTTAAGATGGTAGCTGTTTATTTTGCAGACTTGTTTATGTGGTTTCTTGATAGTGTCACTAGTCTGTGTACTTCAGTGTGTTTCTGTAGTGGTCGATAGCAATTTTTCTTTTTTCTTATTTAGTGCTTTTTTTGGCACTCTTGCAGGCTTGCCTGGTGGTGACAAATTTTCTTAGCATTTGCTTGTCTTAAGGGGATCTTATTTCTCTTTCACTTGTGAAGCTTAGTTTGGCCCAATATGAATTTCTGGGTTGGAAATTTTTTTCTTTAAGAATGTTGAATATTGGCCCCCAATCTCTTCTTGCTTGCAGGGTTTCCACCGAGAGCTCTGCTGTTATTCTGATGGGTTTCCCTTTGCAGGTGACCTGGCATTTCTCTCACTTCCCTTAACATCTGTTATTTTATTTCAATCTTGAAGAATCTATTAATTATGTGTCTTGGGGTTGATTTTCTTGTGGAGTTTCTGACTGGGGTTCTCTCAATTTCCTAAATTTGAATGTTGGCCCCTCTTGTTAGGTTTGGGAAGTTTTCCTGGATGATATCCTGAAGTATGTTTTCCAAGTTTGTTCCATTCTTCCCATCTCTTTCATGTACCCCAATCAGTGATAGGTTCAGTCTTTTTACATAGTCCCATAATTTTGGTGGTTTAGTTCGTTTTTTGATTTTTTTTCTCTTTTTGTTTTGTCTGTCCAATTTCAGAAAGATAGTCTTCAAGCTCTGAGATTATTTTCTTTGCTTGGTCTATTTTGCTATTGATACTTGTTATGGCATTGTCAATTTCTCATATGTTTTTCAGCTCCATGAGGTCTTTTACATGCCTGTGTAGAGTTGCTATTCTGGTTTTCAGCTCCTGTGTATTTTTCATGATTCTTAGTGTTTTTGCATTGGGCTTGAAGATGCTTCTTTAGCTCGGCAAAGTTTGTTATTACTTACCTTCTGAATCCTACTTCTGTCACTTCAGCCACCTCAGTCTCAGCCCAGTTGTGAGCCCTTACTTGAGAGCTGTTGTGGTCATTTGGAGGATAAGAGGCACTCTGGATCTTTTTATTTTTCAACATTTTTGCACTGATTCTTTTTCATCCCTGTGGACTTATTTATCTTTGGTTTTTGAGACTGCTGACCTGTGAATGGGATATTTGTGGGGGGGTTTGTTAATAATGTTTTTGTTGTTGCTTTCATTTGTTTGTTTTTAACAAGCCACTTTCCCATATGGCTCCTGTGTTTTGTAGGGTGATCATTCCAGACCCTAGTTGCATTGGTTTCCCCTTACCTGGTGAAGGATGCTTCTTTCTCTGGGAGCTCTGTCCCAGGGGAGGTACTGACCTGTTGTTGCCCAGACAATCCTGTAGGAGGTGTCTGGAGACCCCTGTTGGGAGTTCTCACCCAGTCAGGAGATACAGGATCAGAGACCCACTTAAAGAAGCAGACTGGCTGGTTTGGGGTAGAGTAGGTATGCTGCATTGGGTGTAACTCTTCCTTGTTCAGACCTGCTGGACTCTCCAGAGCCAGCAGTCTGGAAAGGCTGAGTTGACTGAACTGCAGAGTTGTCAGCCACCCCTCCTTCTGGGGGCTTTTATTTAGGGAGAGATCAAAGTTCTGTTTGTATAACCCTGGCTGGAGTTGCTGAAATTCCCACAGGGAGGCCCTGCCCAGTGAGGAGGGATGGATTGGGGTCCCACTTAAAGAAGCAATCTAGTCATAATTTGGAACAGCAGCTCTGCTGCAGTGTGTGTTTGGGGGCAGAGGGGCGACTCCTTCTCATGAGGACCACCTGGACTCCCTAGAGCCAGCAGGCTAGACCTGCTTAGTTGACTGAACCACAAAAATGGCAGCTGCCCCCCTTTCTGGGGGCTTCATCCCTGGAAGAGATCAGAGTTCTGTTTGTATAATCCTGGCTGGAGTTGCTGAAATTCCCACAGGGAGGTCACCCCTGAGTGAGGAGGAATTGATTGGAGTTCCACTTTAAAAAATAGTCTGGCCATGATCTGGCACAGCAGCTGTGCTGCATTATGTGGGATTTCTCTTCAGGCAGACTGCCTGGACCCCCTAGATCCAGCAGGCTAGAATGGCTGATTCAACCTAACCGCAGAAATGGCAGCCATCCTTCTCACCAGAAATTCGTTTGTGTCAGGCAGTCTCCAGCCTCTTGTGTTGGCTGGCTGGAATTCCAATCCAGTGGGTCTTAACTTGTGAGGTGCCATGGAGGTAGGGCCTACAAAACAACACTGCTTGGCTCCGTGCATTAAGCCCTTTTTCCGGTAGAGTATACGGATGGATCTCCTACTTTGCCGGCATTCCTGGGGCGAGAGTCAGTAAAACTCCTGGGTTTCTGTGAGCCTGAACTACTGTTCTGCCAAGATTCTGCAAACCTTTTTGGACCCAAGGCCTTGGTGGAGTGGGCTCACGAAGGGATCTCCTTATCCGTGGCTTGCAAAAATTTGTGGAAGAACTGTGGTTTCCCGAGTAAGGTTACACAATCACCACTTTCCTTGGCTATGGGTAGGGGTTACTTTTGGTCGGTGCCACTCCTGGGTGGGCTATCACCCCATCCTGCTTTTTTTCATTCTCTGTGGTTTTAGCCGTTCACCTAGTCAATCCCAATGCAAGGACCTGGATATTTCAGTTGAAGGTGCTGAATTTACTTGAAGTTTTCATTCTTCTCTGTGAGAGCCACAGACCCCAACTGCTTCTAATTTGCCATTTTGGCTTGTTTCCCCAAGTCAGTAGCATTTCATAAACCAATAGTGAACAGTCAGAAAAAAACAAGAAATTAATTTCATTTACAATAGCTACAAATAAAGTACCCAGAAATAAACGTAATCATAGAAATGAGAGATCTCTATAATGAAAAGTATAAAACAATGAACAAAATTAAAGAGGACACAAAAATGGAAATATTCTGGGTTAATAGATTGGAAGTATCAATGTTGTTTTTAATATGTCCATTGCCATCCAAAGTGATCTACAAATTTAATGCAGTTTCTGTCAAAATACCAGTGACATTTTTTGAAAATATTAAAAGATCCTGAAATTTATATGGAACCACAAGGACCCAAAATATCCAGACCAATCCTGAGCGAGCAAAAAGAACAAAGCTGGAAGCATCATATTACTTAATTTCAAATTATACTACAAAGGTATAGTAGCCAAAACGACATGGTGCTGTCATAAAAGCATATGCATAGACTTATGGAATAGTTTATGCAAACCCAGAAATAAATCCACACATTTGAAGTCAACTCATTTTTGACAAAGGTTTCAAGAACATATTTGAGAAAGGACCATTTCTTCAATACATGTTTCTGGAAAACCTAGATGTCCACATGCAGAAGAAAGAAAATACTCTCCTGTCTCTTGCCATACATGAAAATCAAGTCACAATGGATAAAAGACTTAAATGTAAAACCAGGAACTATAAAATTTCTAGAAGAAAACATTGGGGAAATTTCCCAGTCTGTTAGTCTGGGCAAAGATGTTTTGAGTAAGAACCAAAAAGCACAGGCAATCACATTATAAATGGACAATTGGTATCACATCAAGGTATTAAGTTTCTGTGCAGCAATGGAAACAATCAACGAACAGAAGAGATAACACATAGAATTGGAGAAAATATATGCAAACTATACAACTGACAATGGATTAATAACCAGAATATGGAAGAAACTCAAACAACTCAATAGGAAAAACAATAAATGTTCTGTTTTATAAATGGGTAAAAGATCTGAATACACATTTGTCAAAAGAAGACATAGAAATGACCAAGAAGTATATGAAAAATGTTCAACATCACTATTTATCAGAGAAATGCAAATGAAAACCACAATGAGATATTGTCTTACTCCAGTTAGAATGTCTTTTATCAAGAAGACAAAAAAATAATAAGAGATGCTGGTGAGGATGCAGACAAATGGGGAACTTTGTACATTCTTTGTGGGAATGTAAATTAGTATAGCCACTATGGAAAACAATATAGAAGGTCATCAAAAAACTAAAAATAGAATTATTATATAATTCAGCAATCCTCAAATGGGAATATATTTAAGAGGATGAAAATCAGTATATTGAAGAGATATCTGCGCTTCCATGTTTATTGCAGCACTATTCACAATATCCAAGATATGGAATCAACCTAAGTGTCTATCAATGGATAAATGGGTAAAGAAAATGTGGCAAAAATACACAATGGAATATTATTCAGCAATAAAAATAATGAAGGTTTTTTATTTGCAGCAACATAGATGGAATTAGAGGACATTATATTAAACGAAGTTAGCCATGAACAGAAAGTCAGATACTACTTATTGTTGCTCATATGTGGGAGCTAATATAAAATTAAACTCATTGAGATAGAGAGCAGAATAATGCTTACCATAGGCTGGAAAAAGTAGTGGGAAGGAGTTATAAAGAAAAATTTGTTAATGAGTACAAAAATATAGTTAGAGATTAAAAGATCTAGTTCCCAGTAGCACAATAGCATGACTATAGTTAACAATAATTTATTACCTATTTCAAAATAACTAGAAGAGTGGAATGGTACTATTCCTAACACAAATGATATATGTTTAAGATGATAGCTATCACAGTTATCCTGATTTGATCATTATACATTGTATACTTGTATCAAAATATCAAATATACCCCCAAAATATTTATGCCTATTATGTATCTTTAAAAGTTAAAAGTTAAAAAAAATGGGGGGCGGAGCAAGATGGCCGAATAGGAACATCTCCAGTCTCCAACTCCCAGCGCGAGCGACACAGAAGGCCAGTGGTTTCTGCATTTTCAACTGAGGTACTGGGTTCATCTCACTAGGGAGTGCCGGACAATCGGTGCTGGTCGGCTGCTGCAGCCCGACCAGCGAGAGCTGAAGCAGGGCGAGACATCACCTCACCTGGGAAGCACAAGGGGAAAGGGAATCCCTTTTCCTAGCCAGGGAAACTAAGACACACAACACCTGGAAAATCGGGTAACTCCCACCCCAATACTGCGCTTTAAGCAAACAGGCACACCAGGAGATTATATCCCACACCTGACCAGGAGGGTCCCACGCCCACGGAGCCTCCCTCATTGCTAGCACAGCAGTCTGTGATCTCGCGGCAAGGCAGAAGCGAGGTTGGGGTAGGGGCGCCCGCCATTGCTGAGGCTTAAGTAGGTAAACAAAGCCGCTGGGAAGCTCAAACTGGGTGGAGCTCACAGCAGCTCAAGGAAACCTGCCTGTCTCTGTAGACTCCACCTCCGGGGACAGGGCACAGCTAAACAACAACAAAAGCAGCAGAAACCTCTACAGACGCAAACGACTCTGTCTGACAGCTTTGAAGAGAGCAGTGGATCTCCCAACACGGAGGTTGAGATCTGAGAAGGGACAGACTGACTGCTCAAGTGGATCCCTGACCCCTGAGTAGCCGAACTGGGAGACATTCCCCACTAGGGGCAGTCTGACACCCTACACCTCACATGGTGGAGTACACCCCTGAGAGGAAGCCTCCAAAGCAAGAATCAGACAGGGACACTCGCTGTTCAGAAATATTCTATCTTCTGCAGCCTCTGCTTCTGACACCCAGGCAAACAGGGTCTGGAGTGGACCTCAAGCAATCTCCAACAGACCTACAGCTGAAGGTCCTGACTGTTAGAAGGAAAACTATCAAACAGGAAGGACACCTACACCAAAACCCCATCAGTACATCACCATCATCAAAGACCAGAGGCAGATAAAACCACAAAGATGGGGAAAAAGCAGGGCAGAAAAGCTGGAAATTCAAGAAATAAGAGCGCATCTCCCCCTGCAAAGGAGCACAGCTCATCGCCAGCAACGGATCAAAGCTTGACGGAGAATGACTTTGGCGAGATGAGAAAAGAAGGCTTCAGTCCATCAAACTTCTCAGAGCTAAAGGAGGAATTACGTACCCAGCACAAAGAACTAAAAATCTTGAAAAAAAAAGTGGAAGAATTGATGACTAGAGTAATTAATGCAGAGAAGGTCATAAACGAAATGAAAGAGATGAAAACCATGACACGAGAAATATGTGACAAATGCACAAGCTTCAGTAACCGACTCGATCAACTTGAAGAAAGAGTATCAGCAATTGAGGATCAAATGAACGAAATGAAGTGAGAAGAGAAACCAAAAGAAAAAAGAAAAAAAAGAAATGAACAAAGCCTGCAAGAAGTATGGGATTATGTAAAAAGACCAAATCTACGTCTGATTGGGGTGCCTGAAAGTGAGGGAGAAGATGGAACCAAGTTGGAAAACACTCTTCAGGATATCATCCAGGAGAACTTCCCCAACCTAGTAGGGCAGGCCAACATTCAAATCCAGGAAATACAGAGAATGCCACAAAGATACTCCTCGAGAAGAGCAACTCCAAAACACATAATTGCCAGATTCACCAAAGTTGAAATGAAGGAAAAAATCTTAAGGGCAGCCAGAGAGAAAGGTCGGGTTACCCACAAAGGGAAGCCCATCAGACTAACAGCAGATCTCTCGGCAGAAACTCTCCAAGCCAGAAGAGAGTGGGGGCCAATATTCAACATTCTTAAAGAAAAGAATTTTAAACCCAGAATTTCATATCCAGCCAAACTAAGTTTCATAAGTGAAGGAGAAATAAAATCCTTTACAGATAAGCAAATCCTTAGAGATTTTGTCACCACTAGGCCTGTCTTACAAGTGACCCTGAAGGAAGCACTAAACATGGAAAGGAACAACCGGTACCAGCCATTGCAAAAACATGACAAAATGTAAAGACCATTTAAGCTAGGAAGAAACTGCATCAGCTAACAAGCAAAATAACCAGTTAATATCATAATGGCAGGATCAAGTTCACACATAACAATATTAACCTTAAATGTAAATGGACTAAATGTTCCAATTAAAAGACACAGACGGGCAAACTGGATAAAGAGTCAAGACCCATCACTCTGCTGTATTCAGGAGACCCATCTCACACGCAGAGACATACATAGGCTCAAAATAAAGGGATGGAGGAAGATTTACCAAGCAAATCGAGAACAAAAAAAAAGCAGGGGTTGCAATCCTAGTCTCTCATAAAACAGAGGTTAAACCATCAAAGATCAAAAGAGACAAAGGCCATTACATAATGTAAAGGGATCAATTCAACAGGAAGAGCTAACTATCCTAAATATATATGCACCCAATACAGGAGCGCCCAGATTCATAAAGCAAGTCCTTAGAGACTTACAAAGAGACTTAGACTCCCATACAATAATAATGGGAGACCAACACTCCACTGTCAACATTAGACAGATCAACGAGACAGAAAGTTAACAAGGATATCCAGGAATTGAACTCATCTCTGCAGCAAGCAGACCTAATAGACATCTATAGAACTCTCCACCCCAAATCAACAGAATATACATTCTTCTCAGCACCACATCGCACTTATTCCAAAATTGACCACATAATTGGAAGTAAAGCACTCTTCAGCAAATGTACAAGACCAGAAATTATAACAAACTGTCTCTCAGACCACAGTGCAATCAAACTAGAACTCAGGACCAAGAAACTCAATCAAAACCGCTCAACTACATGGAAACTGAACAACCTGCTCCTGAATGACTACTGGGTACATAACGAAATGAAGGCAGAAATAAAGATGTTCTTTGAAACCAATAAGAACAAAGATACAACATACCAGAATCTCTGGGACACATTTAAAGCAGTGTGTAGAGAGAAATTTATAGCACTACACACCCACAAGAGAAAGCAGGAAAGATCTAAAATTGACACTCTAACATCTCAATTAAAAGAACTAGAGAAGCAAGAGCAAACACATTCGAAAGCTAGCAGAAGGCAAGAAATAACTAAGATCAGAGCAGAACTGAAGGAGACAGAGACACAAAAAACCCTCCAAAAAATCAATGAATCCAGGCGGTTGGTTTCTTGAAAAGATCAACAAAATTGATAGACCGCTAGCAAGACTAATGAAGAAGAAAAGAGAGAAGAATCAAATAGATGCAATAAAAAATGATAAAGGGGATATCATCGATGATCACACAGAAATACAAACTACCATCAGAGAATACTATAAACACCTCTACGCAAATAAACTAGAAAATCTAGAAGAAATGGATAATTTCCTGGACACTTACACTCTCCCAAGACTAAACCAGGAAGAAGTTGAATCCCTGAATAGTCCAATAGCAGGCTCTGAAATTGAGGCAATAATTAATAGCCTACCAACCAAAAAAAGTCCAGGACCAGATGGATTCACAGCTGAATTCTACCAGAGGTACAAGGAGGAGTTGGTACCATTCCTTCTGAAACTCTTCCAATCAATAGAAAAAGAGGGAATCCTCCCTAACTCATTTTATGAGGCCAATATCATCCTGATACCAAAGCCTGGCAGAGACACAACAAAAAAAGAGAATTTTAGAGCAATATCCCTGATGAACAATGATGCAAAAATCCTCAATAAAATACTGGCAAACCGGATTCAGCAACACATCAAAAAGCTTATCCACCATGATCAAGTGGGCTTCATCCCTGGGATGCAAGGCTGGTTCAACATTCGCAAATCAATAAACATAATCCAGCATATAAACAGAACCAAAGACAAGAACCACATGATTATCTCAATAGATGCAGAAAAGGGTTTTGACAAAATTCAACAGCCCTTCATGCTAAAAACACTCAACAAATTCGGTATTCATGGAACGTACCTCAAAATAATAAGAGCTATTTATGACAAACCCACAGCCCATATCATACTGAATGGGCAAAAACTGGAAAAATTCCCTTTGAAAACTGGCACAAGACAGGGATGCCCTCTCTCACCACTCCTATTCAACATAGTGTTGGAAGTTCTGGCTTGGGCAATCAGGCAAGAGAAAGAAATCAAGGGTATTCAGTTAGGAAAAGAAGAAGTCAAATTGTCCCTCTTTGCAGATGACATGATTGTATATTTAGAAAATCCCATTGTCTCAGCCCAAAATCTCCGTAAGCTGATGAACAACTTCAGCAAAGTCTCAGAATACAAAATTAATGTGCAAAAATCACAAGCATTCTTATACACCAGTAACAGAGAAACAGAGAGCCAAATCATGAATGAACTTCCATTCACAATTGCTTCAAAGAGAATCAAATACCTAGGAATCCAACTTACAAGGGATGTAAAGGACCTCTTCAAGGAGAACTACAAACCACTGCTCAGTGAAATAAAATAGGACACAAACAAATGGAAGAGCATACCATGCTCATGGATAGGAAGAATCAATATTGTGAAAATGGCCATACTGCCCAAGGTCATTTATAGATTCAATGCCATCCCCATCAAGCTACCAATGAGTTTCTTCACAGAATTGGAAAAAACTGCTTTAAAGTTCATATGGAACCAAAAAAGAGCCCGCATCTCCAGGACAATCCTAAGTCAAAAGAACAAAGCTGGAGGCATCACGCTACCTGACTTCAAACTCTACTACAAGGCTACAGTAACCAAAACAGCATGGTACTGGTACCAAAACAGAGATGTAGACCAATGGAACAGAACAGAGTCCTCAGAAATAATACCACACATCTACAGTCATCTGATCTTTGACAAATCTGAGAGAAACAAGAAATGGGGAAAGGATTCCCTATTTAATAAATGGTGCTGGGAAAATTGGCTAGCCATAAGTAGAAAGCTGAAACTGGATCCTTTCCGTACTCCTTATACGAAAATTAATTCAAGATGGATTAGAGACTTAAATGTTAGACCTAATACCATAAAAACCCTAGAAGAAAACCTAGGTAGTACCATTCAGGACATAGGCATGGGCAAAGACTTCATGTCTAAAACACCAAAAGCAACGGCAGCAAAAGCTAAAATTGACAAATGGGATCTCATTAAACTAAAGAGCTTCTGCACAGCAAAAGAAACTACCATCAGAGTGAACAGGCAACCTACAGAATGGGAGAAAATTTTTGCAATCTACTCATCTGACAAAGGGCTAATATCCGGAACCTACAAAGAACTCAAACAAATTTACAAGAAAAAACCAAACAGCCCCATCAAAAAGTGGGCAAAGGATATGAACAGACATTTCTCAAAAGAAGACATTCATACAGCCAACAGACACATGAAAAAATGCTCATCATCACTGGCCATCAGAGAAATGCAAATCAAAACCACAATGAGATACCATCTCACACCAGTTAGAATGGTGATCATTAAAATTCAGGAAACAACAGGTGCTGGAAAGGATGTGGAGAAATAGGAACACTTTTACACTGTTGGTGGGATTGTAAACTAGTTCAACCATTATGGAAAACAGTATGGCGATTCCTCAAGGATCTAGAACTAGATGTACCATATGACCCAGCCATCCCATTACTGGGTATATACCCAAAGGATTATAAATCATGCTGCTATAGAGACACATGCACATGTATGTTTATTGCGGCACTATTCACAATAGCAAAGACTTGGAATCAACCCAAATGTCCATCAGTGACAGACTGGATTAAGAAAATGTGACACATATACACCATGGAATACTATGCAGCCATAAAAAAGGATGAGTTTGTGTCCTTTGTAGGGATATGGATGCAGCTGGATACCATCATTCTTAGCAAACTATCACAAGAACAGAAAACCAAACACCGCATGTTCTCACTCATAGGTGGGAACTGAACAATGAGATCACTTGGACTCGGGAAGGGGAACATCACACACCGGGCCGTATCATGGGGAGGGGGGTGGGGGGAGGGATTGCACTGGGAGTTATACCTGATGTAAATGACGAGTTGATGGGTGCTGACGAGTTGATGGGTGCAGCACACCAACATGGCACAAGTATACATATGTAACAAACTTGCACTTTATGCACATGTACCCTAGAACTTAAAGTATAATAATAATAAATAAATTTTAAAAAAAAAAGGAAAAAGAAAATGTGGCACATATACAGCATGGAATACTATGCAGCCATAAAAAAGGATGAGTTTGTGTCCTTTGTAGGGACATGGATGCAGCTAGAAACCATCATTCTTAGCAAACTATCACAAGAACAGAAAACCAAACACCGCATGTTCTCACTCATAGGTGGGAACTGAACAATGAGATCACTTGGACTCGGGAAGGGGAACATCACACACTGGGGCCTATCATGGGGAGGGGGGAGGGGGGAGAGGGGAGGGATTGCATTGGGAGTTATACCTGATGTAAATGACGAGTTGATGGGTGCTGACGAGTTGATGGGTGCAGCACAGCAACATGGCACAAGTATACATATGTAACAAACCTGCACGTTATGCACATGTACCCTAGAACTTAAAGTATAATAATAATAAAAAATATAAAATATAAAATATAAAAAAAGTTAAAAAAAATAAAAAAAATCCACATAACGGTAATCAAAGATCACCATTACAGATGTAATAATAATGAAAAAGTTTGAAATATCATAAGAATTGCCAAAACATAACACAGAAACATAAAGTGAGCATATGCTCTTGGGAAAATGAATCCAATGGAGTTGCTCATCACAGGGTTGCCACAATTCTTCATTAGTTAAAAAATGCTGGGTGTGGTGGCTCACATCTGTAATTCCAGTACTTTGAGAGGCTGAGGCAGAAGGATTGCTTGAGCTCTGGAGTTTGAGACCAGCCCGGGTAATATAGTGAGGTTCTGTTTGTACAAGATAAAAAAATAGCCAGGTGTGGTGGTGTGCACCTGTGGTGTGCACCTGTGGTCTTGAGAGGCTGAAGCAGGAGAATTGCTTGAGCCTGGGAAATTGAGGCTGCAGTGAACCATGACTGCACTGCTGCACACTAGACTCCGTGAGAGAACAATACCTTGCCAAAAAGAAAGAAAGAAAGAAAAAAACACAAATTATTTAAAGTGCAATAAAGCAAATTATGATGATAAAACAAGGTATGTCTGTATTGTATATTATTGTTTCTAATACTTATTTTGTATATTTGATTAAGAAATGACAACAAAGCCCAAAATTTTCAGTGTTTTACCGTGATACCTGATATGGTTACAAAGCTCAGTCTTTAGGATAGCTATCTTAGGGTCTTCGTTTGAAGTTTTTTATCTCTTTACTATTGGTTACAGTTGCCTGAAATATGACATCTTGATAGGTAGAGAAGATTCAGATAATCACAATCAGAAATTATAAGAGGGACATTAAAACTGACCCTCCCCTGAAATACATACAATCATAAGACAATATTATGAACCCCTCTATCTATATAAACTCAACAATCTATAAGAAATGGATAAATTTCTGAACACATACAACCTCCTAAGACTAAACCAGGGAGAAACTGAGTTCCTGAACAGACCAGTAAAAAGTTCTGAAATTGACGCAGTAAAAAATAGCCTACCAACCAAAAGAAGCCTAGGACCATTCCTACTGAAATTATTCCAAGAAAGTAAGGAGGAGGGATTCCTCCCTAACTCATTCTATGAGGCCAATATCATCCTGACACCAAAATCTGACAGAGATACAGTAACAGAAAAACTGCAGGCCAATATCCTTGATGAACATCAATGCAAAAATCCTGTAAAAAATAACTGGCAAACCGAATCCAGCAGCACATTAAAAAGCTTATTCACCGTGATCAAGTAGGCTTCATTCCTAGAATGCAAGATTGGGTCTACATACGCAAATCAACAAGTCTGGTTCATCATACAAACATAACTAAAGGCAAAAACCACATGATTATCTCAATAGATGCAGAAAAGGCTTTTGATAAAATTCAACATACATTCATGTTAAAAAAAAAATCTCAATAAATTAAGCGTCAAATGACCATACCTCAAAATAATAAGACCCATGTATGACCAACCCCTAGTCAGCATCATACTCAATGGGCAAAAGCTGGAAGCAGTCCCCTTGAAAACTGGCACAAGACAAGGATGCCCTCTCTCACCACTCCTGTTCAACATAGTATTGGAAGTTCTGGCCAGGGCAGTCAGATAAGAGACATGTATACAAATGTAACAAACCTGCACGCTGTGCACATGTACCCTAGAACTTAAAGTATAATAATAATAAAAAAAAAGAAATAAAGGGTATGCAAACAGGAAGAGAGGAAGTCAAACTGTCCCTTTTTGCAGGTGACATGATTCTATATTTAGAAATCTTCATGGCCTTAGCCCAAAAGGTACTTAAGCTGATAAACAACTTTAGCAAAGTCTCAGGATACAAAATTAATGTGCAAAAATCACTAGCATTCCTAAACACCAATAATAGTCAGCCCAAGATCCAAATCATGAACGAACTTCAATTCACAATTGCCACAGAAAGAATGAAATAGGGAGGTGAAAGATCTCTACAGGAGAACCACAAATCACTGCTGAAGGAAATCATAGATGGCACAAAAAAATAGGAAAACGTCTAATGCTCATAGATAGGAAGAATCAATATTGTTACAATGGCTATGCTTCCCAAAGCAATTCATTGATTCAATGCTATTTTTATTAAACCATCATTGACATTCTTCACAGAACTAGAGAAAACTAATTTAAAATTCTTTTAATACCAAAAGAGAACCTAAATAGCCAAGGCAATTCTAAGCAAAAAGAACAAAGCTGGAGGCATAATGCTACCTGACTTCAATCTATACTACAATCTATACTACAATGCTACAGCAACCAAAACAGTATGGTGCTGTTACAAAAAAAAAGACATGTAGACCAATGGAATAGAATAGAGAACCCAGAAATAAGATTGCACACCTGCAACTTTTCAATCTTCAACAAACCTGACAAAAGCAATGGAGAAAAGATTCCTTATTCAATAAATAGTGCTGGGGAACTGGCTAGCAATATGCAGAAGATTGAAATTGGACCCCTTCCTTACACCATATACAAAAATTAAGATGGATTAAAGACATAAATGTAAAACCCAAAACTGTAACAACCCTGGAAGACAATCTAGGCAATATCATTCAGAACATACACACGGGCAAACATTTCATGACGAAGACACTAAAAGCAATTGCAACAAAAACAAAAATTGACAAATGGGACCTAGTTAAACTAAAGAGCTTCTGCACAGCAAAATAAACTATCAACAGAGTGAACAGACAACCTACGGAATGGGAGAAAATGTTTCCAAATTATACATTTGACAAAGATCTAATATCCAGCATCTATAAGGAACTTAAACACACTTACAAGCAAATAACAAACAACCCTATTAAAAAGTGGGCAAAGAACACATGAAAAAAGACGTACTTGTGACCATCAATCATATGAAAAAAAGCTCAACATCACTGATCATTAGAGAAATGCAAATCAAAACCACATTGAAGGCCATGTAACAACAATCAGAATGGCTATTATTAAAAAGTCAAACAATTACAGAGACTGGTGAGGTTGTGGAAAAAAAGGAATGCTTATACAATGTTGGCAGGAGTATAAATTAGTTCTGCAATTCTGGAAGACAGTGTGGTGATTTTTCAAAGACCTAAAGACAGAAATACCATTTGACTTAGCAATTCCATTACTGGGTTATATACCCAAAGGAATATAAATCAGCCTACTATAAAGACAAATGCACACATATGTTCATTGCAGCACTATTTACAATAGCAAAGACGTGGAATCAACCTAAATGCCTCTCAATGGGATACTGGATTAAGAATATGTGGTTCATATTCACAATGGAATACTATGAAGCTGTAAAAAAGAATGAGATAATTTCCCTTGCAGGGAAATGGATGGATTTGGAAGCCATTATTTTCAGCAAACTAATGAAGGAACAGAAAAGCGAACACTGCATGTTCTCACTTATAAGTGAGGGCAGAATTATGAGAACACATGGTTGGGAACAACACAGACTGGGGTCTGTTGCTGGGGTGGAGAGAGAGAGAGAGCATCAGGAAGAATAGCTAATGGATGCTGGGCTCAGTGTCTAGGTGATGGGATGATCTGTGCAGCAAACCTGCATGACATATGTTTACCTATGTAACAAATCTGCACTTGTAGCCTTGAAATTATAATAAAGGTTTAGTGTACTTTTATTGTTACCTATTTGAAATTGTTAACATGCCTTAAAAACTTACAATAAAAGACAAGCTTGAAAATATGTTTGAAAATTGACAAAATTGTTTTGGAATTCTGTTTGGAAGATCAAATAGGCAAGATTAGCCAAAAAAAAAAAAAAAAAAAAAATTTTTTTGAGGTGGAGTCTCGCTCTGTCACCCAGTCTGGAGTGCTGTGACATGATCTCAGCTCACTGCAACCTCTCAGTTTCGAGCAATTCTCCTGCCTCAGCTTCCTGAGTAGCTGGGACCACAGGCGCACCACCACGCCCAGCTAATTTTTGTATTTCTTTAAGTAGAGACGGGATTTCACCATGTTGGCCTGGCTGGTCTCGAACTCCTGACTTCAGGTGACCTTAGCCTCCCAAAGTGCTGGGATTACAGGCCTGAGCCACCACGCCCAGCCAGAACATTTTTTAGAAAGGAATATTTGGGAGAGCTTCCTTCATCAGGTAATAAAGTGACTTTTCAGACTAAAATACTCAAAAAAATGTAGTCTTGGAATAAGAACTGATATATTGCTCAATGGATAGAATATTTAGCCCAGATAGAAACCCTAGCATATTAAATCAGCAAATATTTATTCAGTGCTTACTATGCTGAATTACTGGGTATATACCCAAAGGATTATGTATCATGCTGCTATAAAGACACATGCACACGTATGTTTATTGCAGCACTATTCACAATAGCAAAGACTTGGAACCAACCCAAATGTCCATCAATGATAGATTGGATTAAGAAAATGTGGCACGTATACACCATGGAATACTATGCAGCCATAAAAAAGGATGAGTTCATGTCCTTTGCAGGGACATGGATGAAGCTGGAAACCATCATTCTCAGCAAACTATTGCAAGGGCAAAAAACCAAACACCGCATGTTCTCACTCATAGGTAGGAATTGAACAATGAGAACACTTGGACATAGGTAGGGGAACATCACACACTGGGGCCTGTTGTGGTGTAGGGGGAGTGGGGAGGGATAGCATTAGGAGATATACATAATGTAAATGACAAAGTTAACGGGTACAGCATACCAAATGGCACATGTATGCATGTGTAACAAACCTGCACGTTGTGCACATGTACCTTATAACTTAAAGTGCAATAAAAAAAAAAAAATTAAGGCACTATGGACGCAGCAGTGAGTATAACAAGATCTCTGCTCTCATGGAGCCTACATCTCATGGCATGTCAAACTGTCAAATGGTAGTTCTACTTTTAGTTCTTTGAGGAATCTCCACTCTGTTTTCCGTAGTGGTAGTACTAGTTTACATTCCCACCAACAGTGTAGAAGTGTTCCCTGTTCACCGCACCCATGCCAACATCTACTATTTTTTATTTTTTTTATTTTTTTATTATGGCCATTCGTGTAGGAGTAAGGTGGTATCACATTGTGGTTTTGATTTACATTTCCCAGATCATTAGTGATGTTAAGCATTCTTTTATGTTTGTTGGCCATTTGTATGTCTTCTTTTGAAAATTGCCTATTCATGTCGTTAGCCAACTTTTTGATGGGATTGTTTGTTTCTTTCCTGTTGATTTGTTTGATTTCATTGTAGATTCTGGATATGAGTTTTTTGTCAGATGGAAAGATTGTGAAGGCTTTTTTCTCACCCTGTGGGTTTTCTGTTTACTCTGCTGATTGTTCCTTTTGCAGTGCAGAAGCTCTTTAGATTCATTAAGTCCCAGCTTTGTGTTTATTGCATTTGCTTTTGGTTTCTTGATTATAAAATCCTTGCCTAAGCCAACATCTATAAGGGGTTTTTCAATGTTATCTTCTATAATTTTTATAGTTTCATATCTTACATTAAAGTCCTTAAGCCATCTTGAGTTGATTTTTGTATAAGGTTAGAGATGAGGATCCAGTTTTATTCTACATGTGGCTAGACAATTATCCTAGCACCATTTGTTGAAAATGGTGTCCTATCCCCACTTTATGTTTTTATTTGCTTTGTCAAAGATCAGTTGGCTTTACTTTTGGGTTCTCCAATTTGTTCCATTGGTCTGTTTGTCTACTTTTATACAGTACCATGCTGTTTTGGTGACTATGACCTTATAGTATACTTTGAAATCAGGTTATGTGATGCTTGCCGTTTTGTTCTTTCTGCTTAGTCTTGCTTTGGTTATGTCATTTTTGGTTCCATATTAATTTTAGATTTTTTTCTAAGTCTGTGAAGAATGACGGTGGTGTTTTGATGGGAATTGTGTGCTGAAACTACTTTTGGCAGTATCGTCATTTTCACAATATTGATTCTAGCCATCCATGAGCATGGGATGTGTTTCATTTGTTTGTGTTGTCTATGATTTCTTTCGTCAGTGTTTTATAGTTTTCCTTATAGAGGTCTTTCATGTTCTTGGGTAGGTATATTCCTAAGGTCTGTTATGGTTGTTATTTGTTTGTTTGTTTTTGTTTGTTTTGTTTTGTTTGTTCGTTTTTGCAGCTATTGTAAAAGGAGTTGAGTTCTTGACTTGACTCTCCACTTGGTTGCTGTTGATGTATAGAAGAGCTACTGATTTGTGTACATTTGTCTAATTTTTGTATGAAGAAACTTTGCTGAATTCTTTTGTCAGTACTAGGAGCTTTCTGGAGGAGTCTTTAGGGTTTTCTAGGTAAATGATTATATCATCAGCAAACAGCAACAGATTGGCTTCCTCTTTACTGGTTTGGATGTCCTTTATTTCTTTCTCTTGTAGGATTGCTCTGGCTAGGACGTTCAGTACTATGTTGAAGAGGAGTGGTGAGAGTGGGCATCTTTGTCTTGTTCCATTTCTCAGAGGGAATGGTTTCAACTTTTCCTCATTCAGTATTATGTTGGCTGTGGGTTTCTCATGGACAGCTTTTATTATATTGAGGTATGTCTTTTCTATGCTGATTTTGCTGAGAGTTTTAATCATACAAAGATGCTGGATTTTGTCAGATACCTCTTCTGCTTCTACTGATGATCATGTGAGTTTTCTTTTTAATTCTGTTTGTGTGGTGTATCACATTTATTGACTTGCACATGTTAAACTATCCCTACATTTCTGGTATGAAACCCATTTGATCATAATGAATTATGTTTTTGATATGTTGTTGGATTTATTTTGTTTTGTTTAGTTTTGTTTTTGTTAGTGTTGATATATACTTTTTTATTACTATTCTACTTTAAGTCCTGGGATACATGTGCAGAACATGAAGGTTTGTTACATAGGTAAACATGTGTCATGGTGGTTTGCTGCACCCATCAACCCGTCATCTACATTAGGAATTTCTCCTAATACTATTGCTTCCCTTCCCCCCACCCCCTGACAGGCCCTGGTGTGTGATGCTCCCCTCCCTGTGTCCATGTGTTCTCATTGTTCAACTCCCACTTATGAGTGAGAACATGCATTGTTTGGTTTTCTGTTCTTGTGTTAGTTTGCTGAGGATAACGATTTCCAGCTTCATCCATGTTCCTGCAAAGGACACGAACTCATTCTTTTTATGGCTGCATAGTATTCCATGGTGTATATGTGCCACATTTTATTTATCCAGTCTAACATTGGTGGGCATTTGAGTTGGTTCCAAGTCTATGCTATTGTGAATAGTGTTGTAGTAAATGTACATGTGCGTATGTCTTTCTAGTAGAATGGTGTATAATCCTTTGGGTATATACCCAGTAATGGGATTGCTGGGTCAAATGGTATTTCTAGTTCCAGATTCTTGAAGAATTGCCATACTGTCTTCCATAATGGTTGAACTAATTATACTCCCACCAACGGTATAAAAGCATTCCTATTTCTCCACATCCTCGCCAGCGTCTATTGTTTCCTGACTTCTTAATGAACACCATTCTAACTGGTGTGAGATGCTCTCTCGTTGTGGTTTTGATTTGCATTTCTCTAATGACCAGCGATAATGAGCTTTTTTTCCATATGTTTTTTGGCCACATAAATGTGTGTTTTTGAGAAATATATGTTCATATATTTCACCCATTTTTGAAGGAGTTGTTTGTTTTCTTCTTGTACATTTGGTTAAGTTTCTTTTTTTGCTTTTTTATTTATTCATTTATTTATTTTTTTAATTATTATAATTTAAGTTGTATGTGCACAATGTACAGGTTTGTTACATGTGCATACATATGCCATATTGGTGTACTGCACCGTTAACTTGTCATTTATATTAGATATATCTCCTAATGCTATCCCTCCCCACCTCCCCCCACCCCACAACAGGCCCCAGTATGTGATGTTCCCCACCCTGTGTCCAAGTGTTCTCATTATTCTATTCCCACCTATGAGTGAGAACATGTCATGTCTGGTTTTCTGTCCTTGCAATAGTTTGCTCAGAATGATGGTTTGCAGCCTCATCCATGTCCCTACAAAGGACATGAACTCATCCTTTTTTATGGCTGCATAGTATTCCATGGTGTATATGTGCCACATTTTCTTAATCCAGTCAATCATTGATGGACATTTGGGTTGGTTCCAAGTCTTTGCTATTGTGAATAGTGCTGCAATAAACATACGTGTGCATGTGTCTTTATAACAGCATGATTTATAATCCCTTGGGTATATGCCCTGTAATGGGATAGTTGGGTCAAATGGTATTTCTAGTTCTAGATCCTTGAGGAATCGCTGCACTGTCTTCCACAATGGCAATCCCACCAACAGTGTAAAAGTGTTCGTATTTCTCCACATCCTCTCCAGCCTCTGTTGTTTCCTGACTTTTTAATGATTGCTATTCTAACTGCTGTGAGCTGGTATCTCATTGTGGTTTTGATTTGCATTTCTCTGATGGCCAGTGATGATGAGCATTTTTTTCATGTGTCTGTTGTCTGCATACATGTCTTTTTTTGAGAAGTGTCTGTTCATATCCTTCGCCAACTTTTTGATGGGGTTGTTTGATTTTTTCTTGTAACTTTGTTTAAGTTCTTTGTAGATTTTGGATATTAGCCCTTTGTCAGACGGGTAGATTGTAAAAATTTTCTCCCCTTCTATAGGTTACCTGTTCACTCTGATGGTAATTTCTTTTGCTGTGCAAAATCTCTTTAATTAGATCCCATTTGTCAATTTTGGTTTTTGTTGCCATTGCTTTTGGTGTTTTATTCATGAAGTCCTTGCCCATGCCTATGGCCTAAATGGTATTGCCTAGGTTTTCTTCTTGGGTTTTTATGGTTTCAGGTCTAACATTTAAGTCTCTAATCCATCTTGAATGAATTTCTATATATAAGGTGTAAGGAAGGGATCCTGTTTCAGCTTTCTACGTGTGGCTAGCCAGTTTTCCCAGCACCATTTATTACATATGAAATCCCTTCCCCATTTCTTGTTTCAGTCAGGTTTCTCAAAGATCAGATGGCTGTAGATGTGTGGTATTATTTCCGGGGGTTCTATTCTGTTCCATTGGTCTTTATATCTCTTTTGGTAACAGTACCATGCTGTTTTGGTTACTATGGCGTTGTAGTATAGTTTGAAGTCAGGTAGTGTGATTCCTCCAGCTTTGTTCTTTTTGCTTAGGATTGTCTTGGCAATGCAGGCTCTTTTTTGGTTCCATATGAAGTTTAAAGTAGCTTTCTCTGAATTCTTTGAAGAAAGTCATTGGTAGCTTGATGGTGATGGCATTGAATCTATTAATTACCTTGGGCAATATGGCCTTTTTCACAATATTGATTATTCCTATCCATGAGCATGGAATATTCTTCCATTTGTTCGTGTCCTCTTTTATTTCATTGAGCAGTGGTTTGTAGTTCTCCTTGAAGAGATCCTTCACATCCCTTGTAAGATGTGTTCCTAGGTATATTATTCTCACTGAAGCTATTGTGAATGGGAGTTCACTCATGATTTGGCTTCTGTTTGTCTGTTATTGGTGTATAGGAGTGCTTGTGATTTTTGCACATTGATTTTGCGTCCTGAGACTTTGCTGAAGTTGCCTATCAGCTTCAAGATATTTTGGGCTGAGACAATGGGGTTTTCTTAATATACAATCATGTCATCTGCAAACAGAGACAATTTGACTTCTTCTTTTCCTAATTGAATACGCTTTATTTCTTTTGCTTGCCTGATTACCCTGGCCAGAACTTCTAGCACTATGTTGAATAGGAGTGGTGAGAAAGGGCATCCCTCTCTTGTGCCAGTTATCAAAGGGAATGCTTCCAGTTTGTGCATGTTCAGTATGATATTGGATGTGAGTTTGTCATAAATAGCTCTTATTATTTTGTGATCCGTCCCATCAATACCTAGTTTATTGAGAGTTTTTAGCATGAAGGGCCATTGAATTTTGTCAAAGACTTTTTCTGCATCTATTGAGATAATCATGTGGTTTTTGTCTTTGGTTCTGTTTATATGATGGATTACATTTATTGATTTGCGTATGTTGAACCAGCCTTGCCTCCCAGGGATGAAGCCATCCTCATCATAGTGGATAAGGTTTTTGATGTGCTGTTGGATTCGGTTTGCCAGTATTTTATTGAGGATTTTTGCATCGACATTCATCAGGGGTATTGGTCTAAAATTCTCTTTTTTTGTTGTGTCTCTGCCAGGCTTTGGTATCAGGATGATGTTGGCCTCGTAAAATGAGTTAGGGAGGATTCTCTCTTTTTCTATTGATAGGAATAGTTTCAGAAGGAATTATACCAGCTCCTCCTTGTACCTCTGGTAGAATTCAGCTGTGAATCCATCTGGTACTGAACTTTTTTTTGTTGGTAGCCTATTAATTATTGCCTGAATTTCAGTGCCTGTTATTGGTCTATTCAAGGATTCACCTTCTTCCTTGTTTAGTCTTTGGAGGGTGTTTGTGATCAGGAATTTACCCACTTCTTCTAGATTTTCTAGTTTATTTGCATAGAGGTGTTTGTGCTATTCCCTGATGGTAGTTTGTATTTCTGTGTGATCATCGATGATATCCCCTTTATCATTTTTTATTGTGTCTATTTGATTCTTCTCTCTTTTCTTCTGTATCAGTCATGCTAGCTATCTATCAATTTTCTTAATCTTGTCAAAAAACCAGCTTCTGGATTCATTCATGTTTTGGAGGTTTTTTAGTGTCTCTGTCTTCTTCAGTTCTGCTCTGATCTTAGTTATTTCTTGCCTCATGCTAGCTTTTGAATGTGTTTGCTCTTGCTTCTCTAGTTCTTTTAATTGTGATGTTAGGGTATCAATTTTAGATCTTTCCTGCTTTCTCTTGTGGGCATGTAGTCCTATAAATTTCCCTCTACACACTGCTTTAAATGTATCCCGGAGATTCTGGTATGTTGTGTCTTCATTCTCATTGGTTTCAAATAACTTCTTTATTTCTGTCTTCTTTTCCTTACGTACCCAGTAGTCATTCAGGACAGGTTGTTCAGTTTCCATGTAACTGAGCGGTTTTGAGTGAGTTTCTTAATCCTGAGTTCTAGTTTGATTGCACTGTGGTCTGAGAGACAGTTTGTTATAATGTCTCTTCCTTTACAATTGCTGAGGAATGCTTTACTTCCAACTAGGTGGTCAATTTTGGAATAAGTGTGATATGGTGCTGGGAAGAATGTATGTTCTGTTGATTTGGGGTGGAGAGTTCTGTAGATGTCTATTAGGTCCACTTGGTGCAGAGCTGAGTTCAATTCCTGGATATCCTTGTTAACTTTCTGTCTTGTTGATTTGTTAAATGTTGACAGTGGGGTGTTAAAGTCTTTCATTATCATTGTGTGGGAGTCTAAGTCTTTCTGTAGGTCTCTCAGGACTTGCTTTATGAATCTGGTTGCTCCTGTGTTGGGGGCATGTATATTTAGGATAGTTAGCTCTTCCTGATGAATTGATCCCTTTACCATTATGTAATGGCCTTCTTTGTCTATTTTGATCTTTATTGGCTTAAAGTCTGTTTTTTCAGAGACTAGGATTGCAACCCCTGCTTTTTTTTTTTTTTATTTCCATTGGCTTGGTAGATAAATCTTCCTCCATCCCTTTATTTTGAGCCTATGTGTGTCTCTGCATGTGAGCTGGGTCTCCTGAATACAGCACACTGATGGGTGTTGACTCTTTATCCAATTTGCCAGTCTGTGTCTTTTAATTGGAGCATTTAGTCCATTTACATTTAAGGTTAATATTTTTATGTGTGCATTTGATCCTGTCATTATGATGTTAGCTGGTAATTTTGCTCGTTCGTTGATGCAGTTTCTTCCTAGCATTGATGGTCTTTACAATTTGGCATGTTTTTGTAGTGGCTGGTACCAGTTGTTCCTTTCCATGTTTAGTGCTTCCTTCAGGAGGTCTTGTAAGGAGGGCTTGGTGGTGACAAAATCTCTCAGCATTTGTGTGTCCATAAAGGATTTATTTCTCCTTCACTTATGAAGCTTTGTTTCACTGCATATGAAATTCTGGGTTGAAAATTCTTTTCTTTAAGAATGTTGAATATTGGTCCCCATTGTCTTCTGGCTTTTATAGTTTCTGCTTAGAGATCCACTGTTAGTCTGATGGGCTTCCGTTTCTGGGTAACCATACCTTTCTCTCTGGCTGTCCTTAATACTTTTTCCTTCATTTAAATGTTGGTGCATTTGAAAATTATGTGTCTTGGAGTTGCTCTTCTTGAATAGTATCTTTGTGGCATTCTCTGTATTTCCTGAATTTGAATGTTGGCCTGCCTTGCTAGGTTGGTGAAGTTCTCCTGGATAATATCCTGAAGAGTGTTTTCCAACTTGGTTCCATTCTCCCCGTCATGTTCAGGTACCCCAATCAAATGTAGATTTGGTCTTTTCACACAGTCCCATATTTCCTGGAGGCTTTGTTAGTTTCTTTTTACTCTTTTTTTCTCTAAACTTCTCTTCTCACTTCATTTCATTCATTTGACCTTCAATCACTGATACCGTTTCTTCCACTTGATCAAATCAGCTATTGAAGCTTGTGCATGCATCACGTAGTTCTTGTGCCATGGTTTTCAGCTCCATCAGGTGATTTAAGGACTTCTATACACTGTTTATTCTGGTTAGCTATTCATCTAATCTTTTTTCAAGGTTTTTAACTTCTTTGTGATGGGTTTGAACATCCTCGTTTAGCTTGGAGAAGTTTGTTGTTATTGATCATCTGAAGCCTTCTTCTCTCAACTCAGCAGAGTCATTCTCCATCCCGCTTTGTTCCATTGCTGGTGAGGAGCTGCATTCCTTTGGAGGAGAAGAGGCACTCTGATTTTTAGAATTTTCAGCTTTTCTGCTCTGGTTTCTCCCCTTCTTTGTGGTTTTATCTACCTTTGGTCTTTGATGATTGTGACATACCGATGGGGTTTTGGTGTGGATGTCCTTTCTGTTTATTTGTTTTCCTTCTAACAATCAGGACCCTCAGCTGAAGCTTCGTCTCAGAGGGGCACCTGGCTGTAGGAGGTGTCAGTTGGCCCCTACTGGGAGGTGTCTCCCAGTTAGGCTACTTGGGGTTCAAAGACCCATTTGAGGAGGCAGTCTGACCATTCTGAGATCTCAAACTCTGTGCTGGGAGAACAACTACTCTCTTCAAAGCTGTCAGACAGGGACTTTTAAGTCTGCAGAAGTTTCTGCTGCCTTTTGTTCAACTATGCCCTGCCTCTAGATGTGAAGTCTACAGAGGCAGGCAGGCCTCCTTGAGCTGTGGTGGGCTCCACCCAGTTCGAGCTTCCCAGCTGCTTTGTTTACCTACTCAAGCCTCAGCAATGGGAGATGCACCTCCCCCAGCCTCGCTGCCACCTTGTGGTTTGATTTCAGACTGCTGTGCTAGTAGTGAGTGAGGCTTCGTGGGCATGATACTCTCCAAGCCAGGCACGGGATATAATCTCCTGGTGTGCCGTTTGCTAAAGGCGTTGGAAAGGTGCAGTATTAGGGTGGGAATGTTCCGATTTTCCAGGTACCGTCTGTCACAGCTTTCCTTTGCTAGGAAAGGGAATTCCCCGATCCCTTGCACTTCCTGCGTGAGGCAATGTCCCACCCTGCTCCGTGGGCTGCAACCACTGTCTAACAAGCCCCAGTGTGATGAACCCAGTACCTCAGTTGGAAATGGCAGAAATCATCCGTCTTCTGTGTCACTCAAGCTAAAGCTGCAGAATGGAGCTCTTCCTATTCGGCCATCTTGGAACCTCTCTCTCTGGTTAAGTTTCTTGCAGATTCTGGATATTAGCCCTTTGTGAGATGGATTCAGTTACCCAGTTTTTTTGCTAAAAATTTGAGCAACTATGTTCATCGGGGATATTTGTCTGCAGTTTTCTTTTTTGGTTATGTTCTTTCCTTGTTTTGGTATTACTGTGATACTAGCTTTGTAGAATGATTTATGGAGTGTTCCCTCTTTCTCTATCTTGTGGAATAGTTTCAATAGGATTGGTACTGATTCTTTCTTGAATGTTTGGTAGAATTCTGCTGTGAATCCATCTGCTCTTTGACATTTTTGTTGGTAATTTTTAAATTACCTTTTTAATCTTGCTATTTTTTACTGGTCTGTTCAGAGTATCTAATTCTTCCTGATTTAAGCTAGGAGAGTTGTATCTTTCCAAGAATTTATCCATCTCTTCTAGGTTTTTTAGTTTATACATGTAAAGGTCTTCATAATAGGCTTGAGTGATCTTTTGTATTTCTGTGGTGTCAGTTGTAATTTTTCCCATTTTGTTTTTTATTGAACTTATTTGGATTTTCTTTCCTTTTCTCATCATCAGTCTTGCTGCGGCTGCTATGGGGGATGGGGGTGAGGTTCCCAGTTTAATTTAGTTATGTTCCTAGAGGATTATGACTGCCTCTGTTGTGTCATGCAGGTTGTCAGAGAAGTGAGGGAAAGCCAGTAGTCACTTGCCTCACTTAGCTCCCAAGCAATCTGAAGGACTGGTCTCACTCCCATTGTTCCACCCCCACCCCCACAACAGCACAGAGTTTGTTTCTAGGCAATGGGCAAGCAGAACTGAGAACTTGCCCCAGGCTACCTGCCTACCAGCTGCAAAAGCAAATATGGCCTTTCTTCTTCCCCAGCATGTGGAGTCTGCACAAGGGATTCACATCCTCCCCCGAGATTTGGCCAGGAGGCTTCTCAATCAGTTCAAATTGTTACAGAGTTCAGCTGGAGATTTCCTTCTCCCTGTAGCCTTTGCCCAGTGCCTGTGGCCACCCTCCTGGAGGACCCCTTTGAGGTCAGGTGGAAACAGGTTCCTAGGGGACCCAACAAGCTCCCAGGGGTTTTCCTGCTGCTTTCTCTACCCGTGTATTTCACTTGGCTCTCTAAATTGACTCAGTTTCAGTTAGGGTAAAAATCTCCCATAATCTAGGTCTTCACTTTCCCCAGTGGGGGTGTGTGTTCAGGGGTGGACAATCTCTTTTTTCCACTTCCACAGTATGGGCACTTACAGTATTTGGGTTGTCTCCCAAGTCCTCCAGGAGTGATCCACTGTCTTCAGGGGGTCTGTCTATTTATCTTAAGTAGAAAAACTAAATTATAAACCAATCAAAGATAATAACTACAACAACCTTTCAAGAAATAGACAGTATAGCAAGGTATACATAGAAAGAACAAAAAAGTTAAAAAGCAGAAGTGAGGAAGAGATGAAGTTAAAGTGTAGAGATTTTATGAGGTATTTATTTGCTTGTTTTATAGTTTGCTTGTTTTTCTTCACAATCAGTGTTAATTTGTCAGCCATTTAAAATAACGGGTTATAAGATGTTATTTTCAAGCCTCTTGGTAACCTCAAATAAAAAAGTCTGCAACAGATACACACAAAATAAAAAACAAGAAATTAAAACATACCACAAAAGAACACCACCTTCACAAAAAGAAAGACAGGAAGGAAAGAAAGAAGGAAGAGGAGACCACAAAACAACCAGAAAACAACAAAATGTCAAGATAATATTCTTACTAATCAATGATAACATTGAATGTAAATCAACTCAACTCTCCAATCAAAAGACATACATTGAATGGATTGAAAAATAAAAGAGCCAACAATTTGTTGCCTACAAGTAACACACTACCTATAAAGGAACACATAGACTGAAAATAAATGGATGGAAAAAGATACTCCTTACCAACGGACACCAAAACAGAGCAGGTGTAGCTATATTTGTTTCAGGCAAAATACAGTTAAAGAAAAAAAAGTATAAGAAGAGACAACTAAGGCCATTATATTATGGTAAAGGGGTCAGTTTATCAAGAGGATGTAACAATTTCAAATATATATACTTCCAACCCTGGAGCACTTATATATATAAAGCAAATATTATTAGAGCTAAAGAGAAAGATAAGACCCAATGCAATAAAAGCAGAGGACTTCAGCACTCCACTTTCAGCACTGAACAGATTACCCAGAGAGAAAATCAACAAAGAAACATCACTTATTCTACACTATAAACCAAATGCACCTAACTGATATTTATAGAGCATTTTATCCCATGGCTGTCAAATATACATTTCTTTCCTCATTACATGGATCATTCTCCAGAATAGACCATATGTTACTTCACAAAAGAAGTCCTAAATAATTGAAAAAATTTGAAATTATATCCATTTCTTCTCTGATGATAATGGAAAAAAATTGAATTCAATAACAAGAGGAATTTCGGAAGCCATACAAATACATGGAAATTAAGCATTATGTTACTGAATGACCAATAAGCCAATGAAGAAATTAAGATGGAAATTTTAAAAGAAATAAAAATGGAATCACAACCTACCAAAACCTATGGGATAAAGCAAAGGCAGTTCTAAGAGGAAAGTTTATAGCTATAAGCACCTACATCGGAAAAAAAAGAAAGAAAGAAAGAAAGAAAAACTTCAAAGAAACAACCTAATGATATATTTTAAGGAACTAGAAAGGCAACAGCAGCAAAACTCAAAAATTATTAGAATAAAGTAAATAATTCAAGCAGACCAGAAATTAGTCAAATTGAGAAAATCATAGAAAAAAATCACCAAAACAAAAAGTTGATTTTTTGAAAAAGTAAACAAAATTCACAGCCCTGTAGCCAGATTTGAAGACAATAGGAAAGATGCAAGTAAATAAAATCAGAGATGAAAGAGGAATCATTACAATTGATACTTCAGAAATACCAGGAATTATTAGTGCCCACTATGAGCATCCATAAGGCAAAAAATTGGAAAATGTTAAAAGGGGATGAATTTCTAAACACATACAACCTTCCAAAATTGACCCATGAATAAATCTAAAACCTTAAATGAATATATGGTTTGACTGTGTCTGCACCCATATCTCATCTTGAATTGTAGCTCCCACACAATTCCCACAATTTATGGGAGTAACCTAGTGGGACATAACTGAATCATGGGGGCAGGTTTTTTCCATGCTGCTCTCATGATAGTGTATACATTTAATGAGATCTGATGGTTTTATAATGAGGAGTTCCCTTGTACAAGCTTTCTATTTTTGCTTGCTGCCATCCATATAAGACATGACTTACTCCTTCTTGCCTTTATTCATGATTTTGAATTCTCCACAGCCATGTGGAACTGGGAGTCCATTAAACCTCTTTCCTTTATAAATTACCCAGTCTCATGCATGTTTATATTAGCAGTGTGAGAAAAGAGTAATACAGTAAATTGGGACCACTAGAGTGGGGTGCTGCCATAAGATACCAGTAGAGTGGGGTGCTTTATAAGATACCTGATAATGTGGAAGCAAATTTGGAACTGGTTAAAAGGTAGAGGTTAAAACAATTTGGAGTGCTCAGAAGAAGACAGAAAAATGTGGGCGGTTTGGAACTTCCTAGAGACTTTTTGAATAGTTTTGACCAAAATGCTGATGATGGTATGTACAAAGAAATCCAGGCTGAGGTGGTGTCAGATGGAGATGAAGAACATTTTGGGAACAGGAGTAAAGGTGGCTGTTGCTATGTTTTAGCAAAGAGACTGGTGGAATTTTGTCCCTGCCTTTTGTGGATCTTTGAACTTGAGGGAGATGATTTATGGTATCTGGTGGAAGAAATTTCTAAGCAGCAAGGCATTCAAGAGGTGACTTGGGTGCCATTAAAAATCATTCAGTTTTTAAAGGGAGACAGAGCATAAAAGATCAGAAAATTTGCAGCCTAACAGTGCAATAGAACAGAAAATCCCATTTTCTGAGAAGAAATTCTAGTTGGCTGCAGAAATTTGCATAAGCAACTAGGAGCCAAATATTAATCACCAAGACAATGGGGGAAGTGTCTCCAGGTCATGTCAGAGATCTTCACAGCAGCCCCTCCCATCACAGGCCTGGAGACCTAGGAGTAAAAAAATGATTTCATGGGCTGGGCCCAGGGTCCCCCTGCTCTGTGCATCCTAGGGACATGGTGCTCTGTGTCCCAACCAGTCTACTCATGGTTAAGAGGGGCTAATGTACAGCTCGGGCTGTTGCTTCAGAGGGTGAATGTCCCAAGCCTTGGCAGCTTCCATGTGGTGTTAAGCCTGTGGGTACATGGAAATCAAAAACTGAGGTTTGGGAACCTTCGACTAGATTTCAGAGTATGTATGGAAACGCCTGGATGCCCAGGCAGAAGTTTGCTGCAGGGGTGGGGCCCTCATGGAAAACCTCTGCTAGGGCAGTGCAAAAGGGAAATGTGTGGTGCAAGCTCCCACACAGACTTCCCACTGGGTTAGTGCCTAGTGGAGCTGTGTGAAGAGAGTCCTTCAGACCCCAGATTGGTATATTTACCATCAGCTTGCACCATGCACCTGAAAAAGCTGCAGACAATGCCAGCCCATGAAAGCAGCCAGGAGGGGTGCTATATCTTGCCAAGCCATAGGGGTAGAGCTGCCTAAGGCTATGGGAACCTACCTCTTGCATCAGCATGACCTAGATGTGAGACTTGGAGTCAAAGGAGATCATTTTGGAGCTTTAAGATTTTACTCCCCCACTGAATTTTGGACTTGCATGGGGCCTTTAGCCCCTTTGTTTTAGCCCATTTCTCCCATTTGGAATGGATGTATTTATCCAATGCCTGTACCTCTGTTCTATCTAGGAAGTAACTGCTTTTGATTTTACAGGCTCATAGGCAGAAGGGACTTGTCTCTGATCATAATTTAAACTATGGACTTTTGAGTTAATGCTGAAATGAGTTAACACTTTTGGGAACTGTTGGGAAGGCTTGATTGGTTTAGAAATGTGAGAACATGAAATTTAGGATGGGCCAGGGTCAGAATGATATGGTTTAGCTGTGTCCCCACCCAAATTTCATTTTGAATTGTAGCTCCCATAATTCCCACATGTCGTGGAAGAGACCTGGTGGGAGATAATTGAGTCATGGGCGTGGTTTCCACCATACTGCTCTTGTGTTAGTGAATAAGTCTCATGAGATCTGTTGGCTTTATAAGGGGAAACCCCTTTCACTTGGTTCTCATTCTCTCTTGTCTGCCACCATGTAAGATGTGCCTTTCACCTACCACCATGATTGTGAGGCCTCCTCAGCCACGTGGAGTCATGAGCCCATTAAACTTTTTTTTTCTTTATAAATTACCCAGTCTCTGGTATGTCTTTACCAGCAGCATGAAAACAGATTAATACAAATGACAAATAACAAGTAATGAGATCAAAGCCACAAGAAAATCTCCTAGCAAAAAAAAAGCCTGAGACCTTATGGCTACACTGCTGAATCCTACCAAACTTTTAAAGAAGTAATATTAATCCTATTCAGCAGATTTTGAAAAACTGAGAAGCAAGGAACACATCCAAACTCATTCTACCAGGCCAGTGTTACCCTGTTAACAAAACCATACAAATGCATATCAAAAACAAAAACTATAGGACAATATTCCTGATCAATATTGATGCAAAAATTCTCAACAAAATACTAGCACTGGATTTAACAACAAATTAAAATGATACAATGAAGAAAAGAGAGAAGATTAAAAAAAAATTAGAAATGACAAAAGGGATATTACCACCGACCCCACAGAAATACAAAAACCCTTCAGTGACTACTGTTAAGATGTTCATCTGCACAAACTGAAAAATCTAGAAGAAATAGATATATTCATGGACACATACACCCTCCCAAGTTTGAACCAGGAAGAACGTGAACGGAATAAATCAGTAAGGAGCTCTGAAATTGACTCAGTAATAAAGAGCCTACAGGAAAAAAAAAAAAAAAAAAAAAAAAGCCCAAGGCCAGAAGGATTCACAGCCAAATTACCAGATATACAAAGAACTGGTAACGTTTCTGCTAAAACTATTTTGAGAAATTGAGAAGGAGATACTCCTCCCCTATTTAATATATGAGGCCAGCATAATCCTGATACAAAACCTGGCAGAGACACAACAAGAAAAAAAGAAAACGTTAGGCCCGTATATGTCAACATTGATGCAAAAGTTCTCGACAAAATACAACCAAATTAAATCTAGCAGCACACCAATAAGTGAATCCACCATGATGAGGTAGGCTTTATCCCTGGGATGCAACGTTGGCTCAACATACACCAATAAATAAATGTGACTTATGCGATAAATCACATAAACAGAACTAAAGACAAAAACCTCATGATTATCTCAATAGATACAGAAAAGACTTTTGATAAAATTCAGCATCGCTTCATGTTAGAAACTCTCAATAAACTAGATATTGAAGAAGCGTACCTTAAAATAATAAAAGCAATCTATGGCAAACCCTTAGTAAGCATCATACTGAATTGGCAAAAGCTGGAAGCATATTCATTGCAAAGCAGCACAAGACAACGGTGCCCTCTCTCAACACTTTATTCAACACAGTATTGGAAGTAATGGCCAGAGCAATCAGTCAAGTGACAGAAATAAACAGCATCCAAATATAAAGGGAGGAAGTAAAACTATCCTTGTTTACAGCTGACATAATTCTATATCTATGAAAGGCCAACAGTCTCAGCATAGAAGCTCTTTAAGCTGATATCTTCAGCAGTGTTTCAGGATACAAAAGCAACGTACAAAAATCACCAGCATTTTTATACAGCAACAACAGTGAAGCTGAGTCAAGTCCAAAACACAATCCCATTCACAATTGTGACCAAAAAATAAAATGAAATATCTAAGAATACATGTAACCAGGGAGGTGAAATATCTCTACAATGACAATTAAAAAACAGCAAGGCTGGTTCAACATTCGCAAATCAATAAACATAATCCAGCATATAAACAGAACCAAAGACAAGAACCACATGATTGTCTCAATAGATACAGAAAAGGCTTTTGACAAAATTCAATAGCCCTTCATGCTAAAAACGCTCAATAAATTCGGTATTGATGGAACGTACCTCAAAATATTAAGAGCTATTTATGACAAACCCACAGCCAATATCATACTGAATGGGCAAAAAGTGGAAAAATTCCCTTTGAAAACTGGCACAAGACAGGGATGCCCTCTCTCACCACTCCTATTCAACATAGTGTTGGAAGTTCTGGCTAGGGCAATCAGGCAAGAGAAAGAAATCAAGGGTATTCAGTTAGGAAAAGAAGAAGTCAAATTGTCCCTGTTTGCAGATGACATGATTGTATATTTAGAAAACCCCATTGTCTCAGCCCAAAACCTCCTTAAGCTGATAAGCAACTTCAGCAAAGTCTCAGGATACAAAATTAATGTGCAAAAATCACAAGCATTCTTATACACCAGTAACAGAGAAACAGAGAGCCAAATCAGGAATGATCTTCCATTCACAATTGCTTCAAAGAGAATCAAATACCTAGGAATCCAACTTACAAGGGATGTAAAGGACCTCTTCAACGAGAACTACAAACCACTGCTCAGTGAAATCAAAGAGGACACAAACAAATGGAAGAGCATACCATGCTCATGGATAGGAAGAATCAATATCGTGAAAATGGCCATACTGCCCAAGGTAATTTATAGATTCAATGCCATCCCCATCAAGCTACCAATGAGTTTCTTCACAGAATTGGAAAAAACTGCTTTAAAGTTCATATGGAACCAAAAAAGAGCCCGCATCTCCAAGACAATCCTAAGTCAAAAGAACAAAGCTGGAGGCATCACGCTACCTGACTTCAAACTCTACTACAAGGCTACAGTAACCAAAACAGCATGGTACTGGTACCAAAACAGAGATATAGACCAATGGAACAGAACAGAGTCCTCAGAAATAATACCACACATCTACAGCCATCTGATCTTTGACAAACCTGACAAAAACAAGAAATGGGGAAAAGATTCCCTATTTAATAAATGGTGCTGGGAAAATTGGCTAGCCATAAGTAGAAAGCTGAAACTGGATCCTTTCCTTACTCCTTATACGAAAATTAATTCAAGATGGATTAGAGACTTAAATGTTAGACCTAATACCATAAAAATCCTAGAGGAAAACCTAGGTAGTACCATTCAGGACATAGGCATGGGCAAAGACTTCATGTCTAAAACACCAAAAGCTACAGCAGCAAAAGCCAAAATTGACAAATGGGATCTAATTAAACTAAAGAGCTTCTGCACAGCAAAAGAAACTACCATCAGAGTGAACAGGCAACCTACAGAATGGGAGAAAATTTTTGCAATCTACTCATCTGACAAAGGGCTAATATCCAGAACCTACAAAGAACTCAAACAAATTTACAAGAAAAAAACAAACAACCCCATCAAAAAGTGGGCAAAGGATATGAACAGACATTTCTCAAAAGAAGACATTCATACAGCCAACAGACACATGAAAAAATGCTCATCATCACTGGCCATCAGAGAAACGCAAATCAAAACCACAATGAGATACCATCTCACACCAGTTAGAATGGCGATCATTAAAAAGTCAGGAAACAACAGGTGCTGGAGAGGATGTGGAGAAATAGGAACACTTTTACACTGTTGATGGGATTGTAAACTAGTTCAACCATTATGGAAAACAGTATGGCGATTCCTCAAGGATCTAGAACTAGATGTACCATATGACCCAGCCATCCCATTACTGGGTATATACCCAAAGGATTATAAATGATGCTGCTATAAAGACACATGCACACGTATGTTTATTGCAGCACTATTCACAATAGCAAAGACTTGGAATCAACCCAAATGTCCATCAGTGACAGATTGGATTAAGAAAATGTGGCACATATACAGCATGGAATACTATGCAGCCATAAAAAAGGATGAGTTTGTGTCCTTTGTAGGGACATGGATGCAGCTGGAAACCATCATTCTTAGCAAACTATCACAAGAACAGAAAACCAAACACCGCATGTTCTCACTCATAGGTGGGAACTGAACAATGAGATCACTCGGACTCAGGAAGGGGAACATCACACACCGGGGCCTATCATGGGAAGGGGGGAGGGGGGAGGGATTGCATTGGGAGTTATACCTGATGTAAATGACGAGTTGATGGGTGCAGCACAGCAACATGGCACAAGTATACATATGTAACAAACCTGCACGTTATGCACATGTACCCTACAGCTTAAAGTATAATAATAATAAATAAATTTAAAAAAAAAGAAAATAGCCCAAAACAATAAAAGAAATTATATTTGCTAAGAAAAAAAAAAAAAAAAAAAAAAAAAAAAACAGCTCAACGAAATCAGAGACGACACAAAGAAAAAGCATTCCATGGTAATGGATAGGAAGAATCAATATAAATAAATGGTCACATCGTGAAAATGGCCTTACTGCCCAAAGTAATTTATAGTCAATGCTATCCCCAACAAGCTACCACTGACTTTCTTCACAGAATTGGAAGAAACTAAACTTCATATGGAACCAAAAAAGAGCACGCATAGCCCAAACAATCCTGGACAACAAGAACAAAGCTGGAGGCATCATGCTACCTGACTTCAAACTATACTACAAGGCTACAGTAACCAAAACAGCATGGTACTGGTACCAAAACATATATAGACCAATTAAACAGAACAGAGGCCTCAGAAATAGCACCACACATCTACCACCATCTGATCTTACACAAACCTGACACACACAGCAATGGGGAAAAGATTCCCTCTTTAATAAATGGTGTTGGGAAAACTGGCTAGTCATATGCAGAAAACTGAAACTGGACCCCTTCCTTACACCTTACACAAAAATCAACTCAAGATGGGTTGCAGACTTAAATGTAAGGCCTAGGACCATAAAAATCCTAGAAGAAAACCTAGGCAATACCATTCAGGACATAGGCATGGGCAAAGACTTCATGAATAAAACACCAAAAGCAATGGCAACAAAAGCCAGAATTGAAAAATGAATCTAATGAAACTAAAGGGCTTCTGCGCAGCAAAGGAAACTATCATCAGAGTGAACAGGCAGCCTACAGAATGGGAGAATATTTTTGCAATCCATCCATCTGACAAAGGCCTAATATCCAGAATCTACAAGGAATGTCACATTTACAGGAAAAAAAAAAAAAACCCTATTAAAAAGCAGGTGAAGGATATGAACAGAAACTTCTCAAAGGAAGACATTTATGCAGCAAACAAGCATATGAAAAAAAAAAACTCATCATCACTGGTCTTCAGAGAAACGCAAATCAAAACCACAGTGAGATACCATCTCACGTCAGTTAGAATGGCGATCATTTAAAAATCAGGAAACAGATGCTGGTGAGGTTGTGAAAAAATAGGAACGCTTTCACACTGTTGGTGGGAGTGTAAATTAGTTCAACCATTGTGGAAGACAGTGTGGTGATTCCTCAAGGATCTAGAACTAGAAATATCATTTGACCCAGCAATCCCATTACTGGGTATATACCCAAAGGATTTTAAATCATTCTGCTATAAAGACACATATACACGTATGTTTATTGTGGCACTATTCACAATAGCAAAGACTTGGAACCAACCCAAATGTCCATCAATGATAGACTGAATTAACCACACACAGCATAGAATCTACTCTTATCCTTAGAAATATAGTACTATTTATTGTAATAAATTTGTACAGAATATCATGATGATTAAAAACAGAGAATCTGGAAAAAAAAAAAAAAAGAAAAGAAAATGTGGCCTGTATACACCAAGTAATACTGTGCAGCCATCAAAAAGGATGAGTTTATGTCCTTTGCAGGGACATGGATGAAGCTGGAAACCATCATTCTCAGCAAACTATCACATGATCAGAAAATCAAACACTGCATGTTCTCACTCTTAAGTGGGAGTTGAACAATGTGAACACATGGACACAGGGAGGGGAACATCACACACCGGGGCCTGTGGGGGTGAGGGGCTAGGGGAGGGATGACATTAGGAGAAATACCTAATGTAGGTGATGGGTTGATGGGTGCAGCAAACCAACATGGCACGTGTATACCTATGTAACAAAACTGCGCGTTCTGCACATGTAACCCGGTACTTAAAGTATATATTTTAAAAAGGCCATACTACCTAAAGCAGTTTACAGATTCAATGTTATTCATATCAAACTACCAATGGCATTCTTCACAGTACTGGAAAAAAATATTTCAACATTTATATGGAACCGAAATATAACCCAAATACCCAAGTCAATCCTCAGCAAAAAGAACAAGTATGGAAGCATCATGTGTTTGGACTGCAAATTTTACTAAGGGCTACAGCAACCAAAACAGCATGGTACTGGTACAAAAACAGATACATAAACTAACAAAACAGTATAGACAGCCAAGAAATAAAGCCACATACCTACGACCATCTGATTTTTGACAAAGCTGACAAAAACAAGCAATAGAGAGAGGACTCTGTATTCAATAAATAGTGGTGGGATATTGGGCTACCTATATGTAGAAGATTGAATCCGGATCCCTTCCTAGCGCCATACACAAAAATCAACTCAAGATGGATTAAAGATTTAAATGTAAAACCAAAAATTGTAAAAACCCTGGAAGACGACCTAGCCAATACCATCCTGGACATAGGAACAGGCAAAAATTTCATGACAAAGACAAGAAAAGCAATTGCAACAAAAGCAAAGATTGACAAGTGAGATCTTATTAAACTTAAGAGCTTCTGCACAGCAAAAGAAACTATCAACAGAGTAAACAGAAGACCTACAGAATGGGAGAAAATATTTGCGAACTCTTCATCTCACAAAGGTCTAATATCCAGCACCTATAAGGAACTTAACCAAATTTACGAGAAAAAAAGAACCACGTTAAAAAGTGAAAAAAAAAAAAGACATGAACAGACACTTTTCAAAAGAAGACATACATGTAGTCAATAATCATATGAAGAAAAATTTAATATTACTGATTATTATACAATTGAAAATGAAAGCCAAAATGAGGTAACACCTAATATCAGTCAGAATGGCTATTATTAAAGTCAAAATATAACAGATGCTGGTGAGGTTGTGGTGAAAAGTGAATACTTATACACTGTTGGTGGGAGTGTAAATTACATTAACCTTTGTGAAAAGCATGGTGGTGATTCTTCAAAGAGCTAAAAACAGAAATACCATTCAATCCAGCAATCCAATCAGTGGATATATAACCAAAAGAATGTAAATTGTTCTGTCATAAGTACACATGCCCGTGTATGTTCATTGCAGTACTATTCACTATTCAATCTAAATGTCATGAATATAGAGAGTAAAAAGATGGTTACCAGTGGCTGGGAAGAATAGTGGGGAGGGGTGTTGGGTGGAAGTGGGCGTCATTAATGGTACCAAGAAAAACAGAAAGAATGAATAAGACCCAGTATTTGATAGCACAACAGAGTGACTATAGTCAATAATAATTTAATTATACATTTAAAATAACTGAAAGAGTATAATTGGATTGTTTGTAACACAAAGGATAAATGCTTGAGGTGGTGGATACCTTATTTACCATAATGTGATTATTATGCATTGCATACCTGTATCATCTCCTGTACACCATAAATATATACACCTATTATGTCCCTATGAAATAAAAAACAAACTACAGTAAAAGAAATTATAAAGAAGGACAATGTAAATTCTGATGCTCAGAAGAACAGTAACTCAAAGGAAAAATATTTAGAGGATTCAATGGTTGATTTGAGGAGACATATGATAAATTTAATTAATTAGAAGTTAGGTCAATTGGAGTAATCCAATCTCATGAGCAGAATGAAAAAACAATAAAATAATATTAACAAGTCTATGAAACCTGTAGTACATCAAGTATACCAATGTATAATAATTATAGACTCAGAAAGAAAGGATAGAAAGAAACAAAAGTACTTGAATGAATTGTTACTCATTTTTCTAAAGTTTAATGGAAGACATGAATCTGTAGATCCAAGATGCTTAAGTAATTCCCAGCAGGATAAACTGAATGAAATCTACTGCAAGGCATATTAGAGTCAAATTGCCTATATTATTAAAATTAATTTGCATTAATTCAAACTGAATTGTTATAAAGTTAAGATAGGAATTGTAATCCTCAGGTTAACAAAAAATGAACTGAAAAATACATGAGAAAATAAGCAGGGATTCTAAATGGTATAATAGGAAAAATGAATTAATTATATTTAAGGCAGTAACTGAGAAATTTCTAATTGAAACCAAAAACAGAGGAAAACTGAAAAGAAATCACAAATATGTAGCAGTCAAACATCCCATTCTCCAGTAAGAAATTGGCCAAATAAGAAAATACAAGGAAATAATAAAATACTCTGAGATGAATGAAATTGAAACATAACATAAAACTTATGGGTTGTAAGTGAAAGTATTGCTGAGAAAGAAATGTATAAATATACATGTTTAAACTCAAAGATCAATCTGAAATCAATAACCTGACTTTAAACATTAAGGATCTAGAAGTGGAAATGCAAGGTAAACCCACCACTTGGAGAAGGAAGCAAATAATAAATACTAGAACAGTAATAAATGCAATTGAGAAATGGAAAATAGAAGAGAATAAAGTAAACTAATATTTGGTTATTTACATTGTTCAGCAAAAGTGGATATTACTACAGACCTCAAAGATATCAAAATAGTTATAAAATTATATATAAACCAATCGATTTGATAACTTACATAATATGAACAAATTTTTAGTAACACAAGCTACCAAAACTGACTCAGAAAGAAGTAGAAAATCTGAACAGATCTATAACAAGTGAAAAGATGAATCAGTGATCAAAAACCTAACCACAGGTTAAAGACCAGGACCATATGTTTTCATTCTTAAAATTTCCAAACAGTGGCATTTATCTCAGGAATGCTGTGGTGGTTGAAAATTTTAAGAAGTCAATCAACATAATACACCAGAATATAAGAACCCTTGCTCCAAAACAGAAAGACAAACAACTAAGAAAGAAGCAAAGGGCATAAATAGATAATTGTCTAAAGAAGATATATGAATGACCAACAAGCATTTGAATAGATGCTCAACATTACTAATGAGTAGGGAATTGCAAATTAAAACCTCGGTGATATATCACTTGGCATTCACTAGTATAGCTATAATAATAATTTTTAAAACTATAAAATAACATGTTGGTGAGAAGGATGAGAAATTGTAACCCTCATACATTCACTGGTGGAAATGTAAAATGGTGCATTTCCTGTTGAAAATATTTTGATAGTTTCTAAAAAAAGGCGAACATAAAGTTACCCATATGAACAGCAATTTAGCTCTTAGGCATGGAATTTTCAAAAATAATTGAAAACAGATATTCAAATATATATTTTTACCCAGGTGTTAATAGCAGTACAATTTACAATACCTATCAGATGGAAATACCCAAATCTCAATCAACTGATAAATGGATAAACAAAAGTGTTACATCAATACAATGAACTGTTACTCAATAATTAAAAGAAATAAACTGATACATGCTATAATGTGACTGAATACTGAAAATGTCATGATAAATGAGAAATGCCAGACACAAAAAGGTCACATATTGTATTAGCCCATTTATATGAAATATTAATATCAGCAAGATTCATACAGATATAAAGATTAATAGTTGACAGCTGTTTGGAGAAGTAGGAAATTAGGGCTGTCTGCTTAGTGTATTCAGGCTTTTTTTTTTTTTTTTTGAGTGATGAAAATGTCTGGCACTAGATGGAAATCATGTTGGGATAACATTTGGAATATAGTAAATACCACCGAAATGTATACATTAAAATGGTTCATTTTATCACGTTAATTTCATTGCAATATTTTAAAAGTACTGTTATTTATTTGTTTTCTTTGTATTTTTTAAGTTAACATATAAAAATCATATATTTTATGGTGTACACCATGTTTTGATATATGTATACATTGAGGAGTGGCTAATCAATTTAAGTAAAATATCCATTACCTCACATATTTATCATTTCCTTTGTGATGAGAACGCTTAAAATCTTCTTTCTTAGCACTTTTCAAGTATACAATGCATTGTTATTAACTGTAGTCGCCATGTAGTACAACAGATCTCTTGAACTTACTTCCCCTGTATGATTAAAATTTTGTATCATTTCACCAATATCTCCCCAATCTTGTTACTAATCTTAGGGGAAAAGCTTTCAGCTTTTCACCATTGAGTATAATGTTAGCTGTGGGCTTTTGATATATGGCCTCTATTGTGTTGAGGTACATTCCTTCTATACCTCATTTCTTTTTTTCTTTTTTTTTTTTTTTTTTTTTTTTGTTGTTGTTGAATTAACAGTTTAATTTAGAAGGCACTCTAGATGTTTTCCCAACCAGGATTTATGGGACACCTTCCCCAAGCCAGGCACAGAGCTACCCTAGGAGATATGATGCCGAGCATGACAGACATAGCTCCTGTCTCCAGGGAGCTCACCTTCATGAATAGGAGACACACTTAGATAAGCATTAACTATGAGGTGTGAGCAGTGCTATGGCAAAGTGGTGCCCTGCACTCTGGATTTTAATGATTTGTCTTTTTTTTTTAATTTATTTACTATTATTATACTTTAAGTTGTAGGGTACATGTGCATAACGTGCAGGTTTCTTACATATGTATACTTGTGCCATGTTGCTGTGCTGCACCCATCAACTCGTCATTTACATCAGGTATAACTCCCAATGCAATCCCTCCACCCTCCTCCCTCCCCATGATAGGCCCCGGTGTGTGATGTTCCCCTTCCTGAGTTCGAGTGATCTCATTGTTCAGTTCCCACCTATGAGTGAGAACATGCGGTGTTTGGTTTTCTATTCTTGTGATAGTTTGCTAAGAATGATGGATTCCAGCTGCATCCAAGTCCCTAAAAAGGACTCAAACTCATCCTTTTTTATGGCTGCATAGTATTCCATGGTGTATATGTGCCACATTTTCTTAATCCAATCTGTCACTGATAGACATTTGGGTTGATTCCAAGTCTTTGCTATTGTGAATAGTGCTGCAATAAACATACGTGTGCATGTGTCTTTATAGCAGCATCATTTATAATCCTTTGGGTATATACCCAGTAATGGGATGGCTGGGTCATATGGTACATCTAGTTCTAGATCCTTGAGGAATCGCCATACCGTTTTCCATAATGGTTGAACTAGTTTACAATCCCACCAACAGTGTAAAAGTGTTCCTATTTCTCCACATCCTCTCCAGCACCTGTTGTTTCCTGACTTTTTAATGATTGCCATTCTAACTGGTGTGAGATGGTATCTCATTGTGGTTTTGATTTGCGTTTCTCTGATGGCCAGTGATGATGAGCATTTTTTCATGTGCCTGTTGGCTGTATGAATGTCTTCTTTTGAGAAATGTCTGTTCATATCCTTTGCCCACTTTTTGATGGGGTTGTTTGTTTTTTTCTTGTAAATTTGTTTGAGTTCTTTGTAGGTTCTGGATATTAGCCCTTTGTCAGATGAGTAGATTGCAAAAATTTTCTCCCATTCTGTAGGTTGCCTGTTCACTCTGATGGTAGTGTCTTTTGCTGTGCAGAAGCTCTTTAGTTTAATGAGATCCCATTTGTCAATTTTGGCTTTTGCTGCCGTTGCTTTTGGTGTTTTAGACATGAAATCTTTGCCCATGCCTATGTTCTGAATGGTACTACCTAGGTTTTCCTCTAGGATTTTTATGGTATTAAGTCTAACATTTAAGTCTCTAATCCATCTTGAATTAATTTTCGTATAAGGAGTAAGGAAAGGATCCAGTTTCAGCTTTCTACTTATGGCTAGCCAATTTTCCCATCACCATTTATTAAATAGGGAATCCTTACCCCATTTCTTGTTTCTCTCCGGTTTGTCAAAGATCAGATGGCTGTAGATGTGTGGTATTATTTCTGAGGACTCTGTTCTGTTCCATGGGTCTATATCTCTGTTTTGGTACCAGTACCATGCTGTTTTGGTTACTGTAGCCTTGTAGTAGAGTTTGAAGTCAGGTAGCGTGATGCCTCCAGCTTTGTTCTTTTGACTTAGGATTGTCTTGGAGATGCGGGCTCTTTTTTGGTTCCATATGAACTTTAAAGCAGTTTTTTCCAATTCTGTGAAGAAACTCATTGGTAGCTTGATGGGGATGGCATTGAATCTATAAATTACCTTGGGCAGTATGGCCATTTTCACGATATTGATTCTTCCTATCCATGAGCATGGTATGTTCTTCCATTTGTTTGTGTCCTCTTTGATTTCACTGAGCAGTGGTTTGTAGTTCTCGTTGAAGAGGTCCTTTACATCCCTTGTAAGTTGGATTCCTAGGTATTTGATTCTCTTTGAAGCAATTGTGAATGGAAGTTCATTCCTGATTTGGCTCTCTGTTTGTCTGTTACTGGTGTATAAGAATGCTTGTGATTTTTGCACATTAATTTTGTATCCTGAGACTTTGCTGAAGTTGCTTATCAGCTTAAGGAGATTTAGGGCTGAGACAATGGGGTTTTGTAAATATACAATCATGTCATCTGCAAACAGGGACAATTTGACTTCTTCTTTTCCTAACTGAATACCCTTGATTACTTTCTCTTGCCTGATTGCCCTAGCCAGAACTTCCAACACTATGTTGAATAGGAATGGTGAGAGAGGGCATCCCTGTCTTGTGCCAGTTTTCAAAGGGAATTTTTCCAGTTTTTGCCCATTCAGTATGATATTGGCTGTGGGTTTGTCATAAATAGCTCTTATTATTTTGAGGTACGTTCCATCAATACCTAATTTATTGAGCGTTTTTAGCATGAAGGGCTGTTGAATTTTGTCAAAAGCCTTTTCTGCATCAATTGAGATAATCATGTGGTTCTTGTCTTTGGTTCTGTTTATATGCTGGATTATGTTTATTGATTTACGAATGTTGAACCAGCCTTGCATCCCAGGGATGAAGCCCACTTGATCATGGTGGATAAGCTTTTTGATGTGTTGCTGAATCCGGTTTGCCAGTACTTTATTGAGGATTTTTGCATCGATGTTCATCAGGGATATTGGTCTAAAATTCTCTTTTTTTGTTGTGTCTCTGCCAGGCTTTGGTATCAGGATGATATTGGCCTCATAAAATGAGTTAGGGAGGATTCCCTCTTTTTCTATTGATTGGAATAGTTTCAGAAGGAATGGTACCAACTCCTCCTTGTACCTCTGGTAGAATTCAGCTGTGAATCCATCTGGTCCTGGACTTTTTTTGGTTGGTAGGCTATTAATTGTTGCCTAAATTTCAGAGCCTGCTATTGGTCTATTCAGGGATTCAACTTCTTTCTGGTTTAGTCTTGGAAGAGTGTAAGTGTCCAGGAAATTATCCATTTCTTCTAGATTTTCTAGTTTATTTGCGTAGAGGTGTTTATAGTATTCTCTGATGGTAGTTTGTATTTCTGTGGGGTCGGTGGTGATATCCCGTTTATCATTTTTAATTGCGTCGATTTGATTCTTCTCTCTTTTCTTCTTTATTAGTCTGGCTAGTGGTCTGTCAATTTTGTTGATCTTATCAAAAAACCAACTCCTGGATTCATTGATTTTTTTGGAGGGTTTTTTGTGTCTCTATCTCCTTCAGTTCTTCTCTGATCTTAGTTATTTCTTGCCTTCTGCTAGCTTTCGAATGTGTTTCCGTTGCTTCTCTAGTTCTTTTAATTGCGATGTTAGAGTGTCAATTTTAGATCTTTCCTGCTTTCTCTTGTGGGCATTTAGTGCTATAAATTTCCCTCTACACACTGCTTTAAATGTGTCTCAGAGATTCTGGTATGTTGTATCTTTGTTCTCATTGGTTTCAAAGAACATCATTATTTCTGCCTTCATTTCGTTACGTACCCAGTAGTCATTCAGGAGCAGGTTGTTCAGTTTGCATGTAGTTGAGCGGTTTGGATTGAGTTTCTTAGTCCTGAGTTCTAGTTTGATTGCACTGTGGTCTGAGAGACAGTTTGTTATAATTTCTGTTCTTGTACATTTGCTGAGGAGTGCTTTACTTCCAATTACGTGGTCAATTTTGGAGTAAGTATGATGTGGTGCTGAGAAGAATGTATATTCTGTTGATTTGGGGTGGAGAGTTCTATAGATGTCTATTAGGTCTGCTTGCTGCAGAGATGAGTTCAATTCCTGGATATCCTTGTTAACTTTCTGTCTCGTTGATCTGTCTAATGTTGACAGTGGAGTGTTGAAGTCTCCCATTATTATTGTATGGGAGTCTAAGTCTCTTTGTAAGTCTCTAAGGACTTGCTTTATGAATCTGGGTGCTCCTGTATTGGGTGCATATATATTTAGGATAGTTAGCTCTTCCTGTTGAATTGATCCCTTTACCATTATGTAATGGCCTTCTTCGTCTCTTTTGATGTTTGATGGTTTAAAGTCTGTTTTATCAGAGACTAGGATTGCAACCCCTGCTTTTTTTTTGTTCTCCATTTGCTTGGTAAATCTTCCTCCATCCCTTTATTTTGAGCCTATGTATGTCTCTGCGTGTGAGATGGGTCTCCTGAATACAGCAGACTGATGGGTCTTGACTCTTTATCCAGTTTGCCAGTCTGTGTCTTTTAATTGGAGCATTTAGTCCATTTACATTTAAGGTTAATATTGTTATGTGTGAACTTGATCCTGCCATTATGATATTAACCGGTTATTTTGCTCATTAGTTGATGCAGTTTCTTCCTAGCCTCAATGGTCTTTACATTTTGGCATGCTTTTGCAATGGCTGCTACCGGTTTTTCCTTTCCATGTTTAGTGCTTCCTTCAGGGTCTCTTGTAAGACAGGCCTAGTGGTGACAAAATCTCTAAGGATTTGCTTATCTGTAGAGGATTTTATTTCTCCTTCACTTATGAAACTTAGTTTGGCTGGATATGAAATTCTGGGTTTAAAATTCTTTTCTTTAAGAATGTGGAATATTGGCCCCCACTCTCTTCTGGCTTGGAGAGTTTCTGCCGAGAGATCTGCTGTTAGTCTGATGGGCTTCCCTTTGTGGGTAACCCGACCTTTCTCTCTGGCTGCCCTTAAGATTTTTTCCTTCATTTCAACTTTGGTGAATCTGGCAATTATGTGTCTTGGAGTTGCTCTTCTCGAGGAGTATCTTTGTGGCGTTCTCTGTATTTCCTGGATTTGAATGTTGGCCTGCCCTACTAGGTTGGGGAAGTTCTCCTGGATGATATCCTGAAGAGTGTTTTCCAACTTGGTTCCATTCTCCCGCTCACTTTCAGGCACCCCAATCAGACGTAGATATGGTCTTTTTACATAATCCCATACTTCTTGCAGGCTTTGTTCATTTCTTTTTCTTCTTTTTTCTTTTGGTTTCTCTTCTCGCTTCATTTCATTCATTTGATCCTCAATCGCTGATACTCTTTCTTCCAGTTGATCGAGTCGGTTACTGAAGCTTGTGCATTTGTCACATATTTCTCGTGTCATGGTTGTCATCTCTTTCATTTCGTTTAGGACCTTCTCTGCATTAATTACTTTAGCCATCAATTCTTCCACTTTTTTTTCAAGATTTTTAGTTTCTTTGCGCTGGGTACGTAATTCCTCCTTTAGCTCTGAGAAATTTGATGGACTGAAGCCTTCTTTCATCTCGTCAAAGTCATTCTCCGTCCAGCTTTGATCCATTGCTGGCGATGAGCTGCGCTCCTTTGCCGGGGGAGATGCACTCTTATTTTTTGAATTTCCAGCTTTTCTGCCCTGCTTTTTCCCCATCTTTGTGGTTTTATCTGCCTCTGGTCTTTGATGATGGTGATGTACTGATGGGGTTTTGGTGTAGGTGTCCTTCCTGTTTGATAGTTTTCCTTCTAACAGTCAGGACCCTCAGCTGTAGGTCTGTTGGAGATTGTTTGAGGTCCACTCCAGACCCTGTTTGCCTGGCTATCAGCAGCAGAGGCTGCAGAAGATAGAATATTTCTGAACAGCGAGTGTACCTGTCTGATTCTTGCTTTGGAAGCTTCCTCTTAGGGGTGTACTCCTCCCTGTGAGGTGTGGGGTGTCAGACTGCCCCTAGTGGGGGATGTCTCCCAGTTAGGCTACTCAGGGGTCATGGACCCACTTGAGCAGGGAGTCTGTCCCTTCTCAGATCTCAACCTCCGTGTTGGGAGATCCACTGCTCTCTTCAAAGCTGTCAGACAGAGTCGTTTGCGTCTGCAGAGGTGTCTGCTGCGTTTGTTTAGTTTACTGTGCCCTGTCCCCAGAGGTGGAGTCTACAGAGACAAGCAGGTTTCCTTGAGCTGCTGTGAGCTCCACCCAGTTCGAGCTTCCCAGCAGCTTTGTTTACCTACTTAAGCCTCAGCAATGGCGGGCGCCCCTCCCCCAGCCTCGCTGCTGCCTTGCCGGTAGATCACAGACTGCTGCGCTAGCAATGAGGGAGGCTCCGTGGGTGTGGGACCCTTCCGGCCAGGTGTGGGATATGATCTCCTGGTGTGCCTGTTTGCTTAAAGCGCAGTATTGGGGTGGGAGTTACCTGATTTTCCAGGTGTTGTGTGTCTCAGTTCCCCTGGCTAGGAAAAGGGACTCCCTTCCCCCTTGCGCTTCCCAGGTGAGGCAATGCCTCGCCCTGCTTCAGCTCTCGCTGGTCGGGCTGCAGCAGCTGACCAGCACGGATCGTCCGGCACTCCCCAGTGAGATGAACCCAGTACCTCAATTGAAAATGCAGAAATCACCGGTCTTCTGTGTCGCTCGCGCTGGGAGTTGGAGACTGGAGCTGTTCCTATTCGGCCATCTTGCTCCGCCCCCTTAATGATTTGTTTTTTCTATACCTCATTTCTTGAGATTTTCAACGGTTGCTAAATTTCTTTCAAATTCTTTTTCTGCATCTATTGAGATCCTAAATTCCAATGACAGTTTTCACAGACCAAGAAAGAAAAATGCTATATTTATATGGAGCCACAAAAGACCTTGAATTATCAAAGCAATCCTAAGCAAAAAGAAGAGAGCCAGAGGCATCACACTACTTGATTTCAAAATCTACAACACTACAGCAATAAAAGCCGCAAAGTACTGGCATAAAAACAGATGCATAAACCAATGGAACAGAATAGAGAACAGAGAAATAAATTTATACGTTTATAGTCATTTGATTTCCAACAAAGATGCCAAAATCACACCATGGAGAAAGAATAGTCTTTTTAACAAATGGTGTTGAGAAAACTGGATATCCACATGTAAAATAATGAAATTGGTCCCTTATACTACATACAGAAATCAATTCAAAATCCATTAAAAGTTTAACAGAAAACCAGAAACTATAAAACTCTTACAAGAAAACATAGGAGGAGCATTGACTGGAGCATTTTTTTTAAATATGATACCAAAAGCACAGGCAACAAAAGCAAAAGTAGTAAAGTGGATTGCATCAAACTAAAAAGGTTTAGCACAGCAAAAGAAGCAATCAACAGTTGAAGGGCAACTTATGAAATGGAAAATAGTATTTGCAAACTTATGAATCTTATAATGAGTTAATAATCAAAATGTATAAAAAACCCCTACAAATAACTAGAAACAAAGCTAATAATCTGATTAAAAATAGGTAAAGGACTTGAATAGATGTTTCTCCAAAAAAAGCATAGAGATGGCCAAATATGAAAAGATGCTTAAAATCACTAATTATAAAGAAGATTTAAATTGAAGCCATAATGACGTATTACATCAAACCCGTTAGGATAGCTATTATATAAAAAAAGAAAATAACAAGTGTTGATGTGCATGTGGAGAAAAGAGAACCCTTGTTCATTGTTGCTGGAAATGTAAAATGGTGAAGTTGCTAAGGAAGACAGTATAGATGTTCCTCAGAAAATTAAAAAAAATAATAATCTGATTCAGCAGTCCCACTTGTAGTTATTTATCTAAAGAATGGAGATTAAATCTCAAAGATAGATCTGCACTCTCATGTTCATTGCAGCGTTGTTCACAATAGCCAAGCAGTGGACACAATACTGATGTCTATCAATAGATAAATGGATGAAGAAAATATGATATATGCATATAATGGAATATTGTTCAGCCATAAAAAGAAGAAAATCCTATCATATGCTACAACATTGATGAAACTTGAGGACATTATGCTATGTAAAACAAGCCAGTCATAAAGGGACAAATACTATATGATTATAGTTATATGAGGTATTTAGAGTAGTCAAAGTCATAAAAACAGTAGAATGGTAGTGCCAAAGGCTGAGGGAGGGGAAAATGGAGAGTTGTTGTTCAATAGGTATAAAGATTCAGTCCTGCAAGATGAAAAGTTCTAGAGATCTGCTGTGCAACATTGTGCTTTTAGTTAACAATAATGTATGCTTAAAAATTTGTTAAGAGGGGCCGGGCGCGGTGGCTCAAGCCTATAATCCCAGCACTTTGGGAGGCCGAGACGGGCGGATCATGAGGTCAGGAGATCGAGACCATCCTGGCTAACACGGTGAAACCCCGTCTCTACTAAAAAAATACAAAAAACTAGCCGGGCGAGGTGGCGGGCGCCTGTAGTCCCAGCTACTCGGGAGGCTGAGGCAGGAGAATGGCATAAACCCGGGAGGCGGAGCTTCCAGGGAGCTGAGATCCGACCACTGCACTCCAGCCTGGGCGACAGAGCGAGACTCCGTCTCAAAAAAAAAAAAAAAAAAAAATTGTTAAGAGGGTAGATCTCTTATTTTGTGTTTTGTTTTACAACAATAAAAAAGAATAGAAAAGGTGAATGAGAACAGCCTCAAATCAATTCAGACTACTTAAGTACAAACTGTTTTCAATGCCTTCTGTATAATACATACATACATACATACATTATATTCAATATATTGTAACATACAATATATTTAACATAATGTAACCTGCCATCAAGGAGTTCATAATATAACAGGGAAGCCAGACGCATAAACAAGTATTTGCAGAGTATTAAGTAGTATAGCAAAGGTAAAGAAGAGGTGTCATGGGAAACCAGAGGAAAAAGCATTTAAATCTACTAAGATGTAGAGAAGTAAGGACATTTTCCCAGAAAAGATTACATTTGAGATTTTTAAAAGATGACTAGGTAAAGTGGGAGGATGTGGGAGAAGAGAAAATGGGTATTTCGGGAATAAAGGAGATTATGCAAAGATAGGGATTCAAGAAATATAATGACTATTTGGAAGAGTTGTATGTAGTTTGGCATGCCTGAAGTACATAGTAGTGGTGAGGTCACAGGAGAGATGATGCTGCAAAGATAGTCAGGGGCCAGATAATAAGTGTCTGGAGCTGTATATAGTTCCTACTTCATACTCACTAGTAGACAATAGGTCAGGCAGAGAAAGTTTGGCCAGGGCAGAGATACCAGGAATAGGGTTAAGATAATTTAAGAATTATTGTGGATATAAAGGAGGCAGCAGCATGAATATTTCAAAAATGAAATTAAGTAAACAATTCCTGGAGAAATAACAAGTTTTGTGGGAGAAGATGAGTTAAACTTTGGGCATGTTGCATTTGCTGTGTTTGTGGGACTTCTAGGTTGGTGTTCCTCAGGGTTCCTCAATTTCTGCATCATTGATCTTTTTGGGCAGGGTAATTCTTTGTTGTGTGGTACTCTACTGTGCATTGTAGCATATTTGGCGGCATCCTTGACCTTTACTCACTAGATGGTATTAATCCCCTCACCAGTTGTTACAGTAAAATATATCTCGAGATATTTCCAATGTCCTCTGGGTTGAGGTGAGAGAATAGCCCCTGAGTGAGAACAACTGATATATATACAGTAAATGGTTGGATATACTAGACCGTATATTAGGGAATAAATTAGCACATGAGATTTGAGATTCATTGTCCCATGTTTGGTAGCTGAAACTATAGACAAAGATGTGATCACTTAAGAGTGTGCATTGAGAGAAGAAAGCAGAAGGCAGAACACTCTAGAAGACAAATATTTGCTTCTTCTCTAACTGTATTTTTAGTTATTACATTTCAATGAGCTCCCTCTTTTATGATAGTTGCTGTGGGAGACATAGTGATATCTATATTTCTATAGAAAGCAAGACTACTAATAAAAGGTCTGAGAGTTTGACTATGTCTAGGTAGATCCCTTTGTTGTTCCTTGCCCAACTTTTACTTATGCTTTCCTTCCTCCACAAACTCTAATGCCCTTTGATCTTCTCTATCAGTTCAAATATATCTCTTCCAAAAACATTTTCCTTAAAACTCGTCTGTCAACCAAACTCATCCACTCCATTCATTCTTTCTCTTCAAGTCCTTTGTTGATAATAATGCGTTCAACATTGCCTTATACCAGTTGAAACAGTGTACCTAAACTCTTAATAAATATCATTAAGTAATGATTTGCATATCTGATGCTCTGCATTGCACATTTGAATTTCTTATATCCTACCCTCTTCAAATATTCCTGTTAACTTAGTCAACAATCTCAAATATTATGAGATTCTTAGAATTTTCTCATTATAATTATTTGTGTAATCTGAGCTCTATCTTTAAAAAATAATTTTCTGGGTCAAATAGTATTTCTCGTTCTAGATCCTTGAGGAATCGTCACACTGTTTTCCACAAAGGTTGAACTAATTTACACTCCCACCAACAGTGTAAAAGTGTTTCCATTTCTTCACAGCCTCGTGAGCATCCATTGTTTTCTGACTTTTCAGTAATCTCCATTCTAACTGACGTGAGATGGTATCTCATTGTGATTTTGATTTACATTTCTCTATTGACCAGTGATGATGAGCTTTTTGTCATATGTTTTTTGGATGCATAAATGTCTTCTTTTGAGAAGTGTCTGATCATATCCTTTGCCCACTTTTTGATGAGGTTGCTTGTTTTTCTTGTAAATTTGTTTAAGTTCCTTGTAGATTCTGGATATTAGACCTTTGTCAGATGGGTAGCTTGCAAAAATTTTCTCTCATTCTGTAGGTTGCCTGTTCATGCTGATGATAATTTCTTTTGCTGTGCAAAAGCTTTTTAGTTTGGTTAGATCTTATTTGTCAATTTTGGATTTTGCTGTCATTGCTTTTGGTGTTTTCGTCATGAAGTCTTTGCCCATGCCTATGTCCTGAATAGTATTGCCTAGGTTTTCTTATAGGGTTTTTATGGTTTTGGTTTTTACATTTAAGTCTTTAATAGATCTCGAGTTAATTTTTGTATAAGGTGTAAGGAAGGTGTCCAGTTTCTGTTTTCTGCATATGGCTAGCCAGTTTTCCCAGCACCATTTATTAAATAGGGAATCCTTTCCCCATTGCTTGTTGTTTTTGTCAGGTTTGTCAAAGATCAGATGGTTGCAGATGTGTGGTGTTATTTATGAGGTCTCTATTCTATTCCATTGGTCTACATATCTGTTTTGGTACCAGCACCATGCTGCTCTGGTTACTGTAGCCTTGTAGTGTAGTTTCAAGTCAGGTAGCGTGATGTATCCATCTTTGTTCTTATTGCTTAGGATTGCCTTAGCTATACAGGCTATTTTTTCATACCATATGAATTTAAAGTAATTTTTTGTAATTATATGAAGAAAGTCAATAGTAGCTTGATGGGAATAGCACTGAATCTATAAATTACTTACAGATAACCAAACACCACATGTTCTCACTCATAAGTGGGAGCTGAAAAATGAGAACACATGGACATTGGGAGGGGAACACCGCACACTGGGGCCTGTCAGGGGATGAGGGGCCAAGGTAGGGAGAGCATTAGGACAAATGCCTAATGCATGCAGGGCTTAAAACATAGATGATGGGTTGATAGGCGCAGCAAACCACCATGGCACATATATACCTATGTAACAAACCTGCAGGTTCTGCACATGTATTCCAGAACTTAAAGTAAAATAAAATAAAATAATAATAATAATTTTCTTAGTAACTAAATTCTGTTAAATACTGAAAGTAGCACATCATAGCTCTTTGAGTTCAATGGAATTATTGGGTTACTTCCAATGAAATAAAAATTGTATACTTTATTTTATTATGTGTGCAAAATTATATGAATTGCCTGTCTAACATGACTTCTATTTCATTCTAGTAGGTGATGTCAAAGAATTTAATGTCCACAGGTTAAAAGGGAAAAAAAAAATAGCAGTATCCTAAAAAAATATCTGGACTGGGAAGCAGGAGGCTGGACTGTATCAATGTGATCTTGAGTAAATTACATATCTTTACTGAACCTCAGTTTCTTCAACCATACATAAAGTAGTTAGGCCAAGTCAGTAGTCTCAATCCTGTCTAAACATTCGAATCACTTGAGTAACATTTAAAAATATCCATCCTTATCCCAGACTAATTAAATTGAATTATCTACTCCAGGGGTCCCCAATCACTGGGCCAGGGACCTGTACCAGTCCACAGCAGGTGGTGAGCAGCTGGGAAGCAAGTGAAGCTGAGCTCCACCTCCTGTCAGAGCAGCAGAGGCATTAGATTCTCATAGGAGCACAAACCCTATTGTGAACTGTGCATGCAAGGGATATAGGTTATGAGAATCTAATAATAAATGTAATGTGGTGGAATCATCCTGAAACCACCCCCGCCACCCACAATCTATGGAAAAATTGTCTTCCGTGAAACCGGTCCCTGGTGCCAAAAAGGTTGGGGACTGCTGATATAGGTAGTGGTTTTTCACCACTAAAGATTGGAAAAAATACATCTGCTATTTTCTTAATGTTTCTTACGTGTTTCTATGATACATCTAATGCATAGTAAAAGTTGAGCACTACTGCACTTTATGATATCTAAATTACCTGATTTTGTGTGTGTGTGTGTGTCTGTGTGCCAAAATGTTTTGTGTGAACCTGTATCTCTGAGGTTCTAACATAAGTTAATTGATAATATCTCAATATGCAAATATTATTTTATATTCAATTTCCCAAGAACATGGAAAATGTCAAAGTATTATATTGAATATATATATAACTTGTATTATGTTATCATATACTTAGTTCCACATATCTTTGCACTGATATTTTATAGCAAATATGAATTTTTCTCCTCGAGCTAGATTATAAATAGGCTCATTCTATTTATTTTTTAGAATCCTCCATAACAATGATAGACGTTCTATGCATGTGGTAGATTTTAAATAGTTATTTATGAAAAATAAGTTGAACACAGTAGAGCCCTGTTATCCACAGTTTTGCTTTCTATGGTTTCAGTTACCCATGGCCAACTGCAGTCCAAAAATAGGTGGGTAAAATACAGTACAATAAGATATTTTGAGAGGGAGAGAGAACACACATTACATGATTTTTATTACAGTACAGTTATAATTATTCTATGTTGTTTTTAATCTCTTACTGTACCTACCTTATAAATTAAACTTTATCATAGGTATGTATGTAATGGGAAAAACAGTGTGTGTATATATATATACACACACACACATATATACATATATATGTATATATATTATGTTTTGATACTATCCAGTTTCAGACATCCACTTGGCATCCACTTAGGGTCTTGGAACACATCTCCTGTGGATAAGGGACAAGTACTGTAGTGCCATGCTTTATGTTAACAAATTGCACTATGCTTATGAATGACCTCATAATCTTGACTTCCTTAGTGAGTGAGCATTATGCTCTAAATAGCTAAATTAAAATAATCATATATTCAAAGCTACATTTCATTCTTTATCTTCCTTAGGAATCTGTAGTTTTGGTTGCATTAGGCAACCAAACATCATCTACCATAGAGAACTGAGATTTTTCATGTGGCTTTGGTAGAGCTTACCTCACTATCTTATCTGCACAAAGAATTGATTATTTGATCCAACTGTCTTACTAGAATGCTCCATTCCCTTGGCCACAGTGATTGGTTTAGTAACAGGCATGCAGCCTAGGCTGAGTGATGTAAAAACATGCACAGAATGTGAAATAATGAGCAAATAAAACTGGGCTTTAAGGAAACACTGTCTAAAAACTACTGCTTAATGCAAAGTGCAATGAATTGTTTGAGGAATATCTTAAAGTGAGGCTGAAATGGAGTAAGGACTGTAATATATTATGTTGAAGACCACGTAGAGTATGCTGTAAAATAAGAACAAATTTGTATTAGATTAACTTTAACTGTTTCACAGCCCGTGGAAGAGTTAAATAAGATTGTTGCAAACAGCAGCAAAAATGCATGATGATAGCCGGGTGCGGTGGCTCACGCCTGTAATCCCAGCACTTTGGGAGGCCAAGGCAGGCAGATCACAAGGTCAGGAGATCGAGACCATCCTGGCTAACGCGGTGAAACCCTGTCTCTACTAAAAAATACAAAAAAAACTAGCCGGGCGTGGTGGCAGGCACCTGTAGTCCCAGCTACTCGGGAGGCTGAGACAGGAGAATGGGTGTGAACCCAGGAGGCGGAGCTTGCAGTGAGCCGAGATCGCACCACTGCACTCCAGCCTGGGCCACAGGCGAGACTCCATCTCAAAAAACAAAACAAAAATCCATGATGATATTTGTTACCTTTATAAATAGAAATTGTTTACAGCCCTTTCACTGTGAAATTCTGACCTCACAGATTATCTAAGTGGAGCTTTGTTTTTAGGGTTGAGGAAAACATTAGGCAGTTTCCTAGTGATGTTATTTTACATGTTGAAAAATTTTAAAGTTGTGTCTGTGTGTATTATTAACCAATTTGATTTAATTTAAGAATATTGGATTTCAAAGAAAAGAAATTCTTAAGAAGAAAATTATGACAAATTATTCTTTATACATCCCAAACATAACTCAAATTCCCTTATTCCAGTATTAAAGATCCTTCACAATCCAACTCCAAACTACTTTTCTAGTCTCTCTCTGTATTATTTTAGTTTACACAAACCCTCCAGTACCCTGAACAAACACTGTGCCCTTGCTCATGCCATGCTTCTTATCTTAAATACTTAATCTGTTTTCTTTACTTTTTTTTTGTTCTGTGAGAATCCACATTCCCCCTTCTGCCTACCCACACACAGTTTCCCCTATTATTAATATATTGCAGTAGTGTGGCACATTTCTTGCAATTGATGAACCAATAGGTTATTATTAACTAAAATCCATAGATAATACTAGGGTTCACTCTGTGCTGTACATTCTGTGAGTTTTGAAAAGTATGTACATGTTTCTCATAGAATAGGACCACACAAAATAGATCCCTGAAAATATCCTGTGCTCTACCTGTTCATCTCTCTCTCCCATATAGTCCTTGGCAACTGCTGGTTTTTTACTCTCTCCATAGTTTTGCCTTTTCCAGAATGTTATATAGTTGGAATCGTATAGCCTTTAGAGATTTAATTCTTGCACTTACCAGTATACATTAAGGGTTCATCCATGTATTTTCTAGCTTGATAGCTCATTTCTTTTTATTGCCAAATAATATTCCACAGTATGAATGTAGTACAGTGGTTTATCCATTCACCTATCGAATGATATCTTTGGTGCTTCCAAGTTTGTGCAATTATGAAAAAAGCTCTGGGAACATTTATGTGTAGATTTTTGTGTGAACATAAGTTTTTAACTAATTTTGGTAAATATCAAGGAGTGCAATTGCTGGATCATATGATAATCCTGTGTTTCACATTGTAAGAAACTGCCAAACTGTTTTCCAAAGTGGCCATAAAATTTTGAATTCCCACCAACAGTGAATGAGAGTTTCTGTTGCTGCACAGTGTTATCAACACTTGATGTCTCCAGTGTTTTAGATTTTTGTCATTTTAGTAGAAATGTAATAGTAGTTTCTTTTTTTAAATTAAACTTACTTAATATATTGATTTATTTCAATTGCCAAATAATTGTACATATGACATAGAATATGATGTTTTGATATGTGTGTGTTGTGAAATGGCTACATCAAGTAATTAATATATGCATTATCTCACATACTCTCTGAGTTTGTTTGTGCTGCTACAAATAATTACCTGAAGCTGAGTAATTTATAAACAAAAGATGTTTATTTGGCTTACAGTTCTGCAGGCTGTACAAGAAGCATGGTACCAGCATCCACATTTGGTTATGCCTTCAGGCTGTTTCTCATGGTGGAAGGGAAAGGGGAGTTGCCATGTGCAGAAGTCATATGGTGAGAGCAGAGTCCAGGGAGAGAGAATGAGCTGCCAGGCTCTATCAACAACCAATTCTCATTGAAACTAAGAGTGAGAGTTCACTACAGCAAGAATAGCACCAAACCATTCAGGTGGGATCCTCCCACATCATCAAAACACCTTCCACTAAGTCCCACCTCCAACATTGGGGATCACATTTCACTACCTTGACAAGTATCAATCCAAGTACAGTAATTTTATAGTAGAATTTTACAACAGAATTTAAAACTACCACCAGTACTAGTGTTTCCTCTGCTTCTATTCATTGTATCTAACTATTGAAAAATGTTACATTTCATGAAGATTTGGGGTTTACATTTTTTTGAAACTTTGGATCTATTCTTCATGTAATTAGGTTGTATTTAGTTTACTGTAATAATGATAATAGGCTATATATAATATATATAAATTATAATATATATAATATATATAATATATATTATATATATAATATATATAAATTATAATATATTATATATTATATATATAAATTATAATATATAAAATTATAATTTATATATAATATATATAGCCTATTATCATTATTTATAATATTATATTATATATATTATATATATATAAAATATATAATGGACCAGGCACTATTCTAAGCATTTTATCAGTATTAATTTGCTATGGGCCAGGCACTATTCTAAGCATTTTATCGGTATTAAAAAATTAATACACACAAAATCCCTATGATGTAAATACTATTATTACCCCCTTTTTACAGATGGGGAAACAAAAGCACAGAAAACTTAAGGGAATTTCCAAAGGTCAAATATCAAGCAAGTGGTAGGGCTGCATAGTGAACTCAGCCTGTTTCTGGAGTTTGCCCTTGTCTCTATTATAGCCTTTCACCTCTCCATTTAGTCTCTCAATATAATACCAGTCAATTTTTAAGTTGGCCATTTACATTGAACTAATACAGATCTCTTTGGTGGCTTTTTTCTCATGATTACATTTTGTCAGTGATTAAAAGTACCCTGTGGCATTATGTGTATGTGTTTTAGGAGAAAGTTCAGAAAAGTACTGTGAGTATATATGATCAGTTACATAAATTCCCATGGTAAATTTCCTCAAGAATAAATAAAATTATATTGTAGTTAACATTATTCTCCCCTTAGACCTTATTTGCTTTGCCTTTAAATTATATGTTTTTGGGATTATGTTAGAAGTTAGGTGAACATGTAGAGCAGCAGTAAATTAGTAAATTGATTAAGAAATTTTAGTTTTTGAAGCAAGAAACTAATGAAGTATTTATTATAGCTAATTTATCCCCTCACATAAAAGTAAAATTCATTCTTGAGGGAAGTAGTCTGACTAAATGCAGCCAGGAGGAACATCTGCCACCGAGGGACCAGGAAATTGGGAAGGCTGGTTAACTCAAACCAGATCTTCAGAGAGGAGTCATTAAGAATGGAGAGAGGGAGAACACAGATGCTGGGCTGAAGGAGAAGGAAGCAGGGAACCCTGCATAGGGCTCTTGTGCACCGGGATTCATTCCTGGTCTCCAAAAACTCCTGGGGACAGAGTAAGTTGAGCAGAGGGGGAGCAACCTTCTCTCACCATGAACCTCTAGAATACTGGCAGCAGGAGAACCCACAACCCCCACAGACACTTAAGCGGCAAGGAAAGCTGCTTAGAGAGTTGATGGGGCAGAACACCAGCTGGCGCGGAGCCCAGAGGGCTTGGTGCAGGAACATCCATGGTGAAGCACAACCAGGGGCTCCCATACCCCCAAAGTTTTCCATGCTCCCCTAGGACACTTTAGCATTAGGGGAACTGTCTGACCTGAACAGAACAAGGGAATCTTCCCCATGAGATGTGACTGCTTCTACCCAACAGCCCCCCCTGTCTGCTGGCCTCTTATGGGGCCCCAGCTTGGCCATGCCTGCTTGCATTACAGTCTTTGATGCCCAAATGGGGTGCCTGCCAAGGGCCCGCATCATACCTTCTGTGCTGGAAGACCATGCCTGACCATGAAAGAGCTCCAGCAGAGTGGCCCACACAGATGTGTACCAGCACACTGGCATCTTTCTCCCACTGCAGCCTCCCCCAAGCTGTTTTGCTGGCATACACCCACAGCCAGGCCCCAGATCATTTTGGTGGTGCACCATGAGCAGAGGCAGAGATTGACTCCACTTCCCCGCCAGTTTAGGTCTTCATGTGCACCCCACCATGTCGCTGCTGCTAACATGAGTGTACCCTGCCCCACCCCGCCCCACCCTGCTGCACCACCACTGCCTGTGAAAATGCTCACAAGGAGACCAGTGGCCCCAGCCCCACCATGCACTGCCATTGCTGCCAGTGTGAACACACAAATGGAGACCTCCATCTCAGTGCCTGCCAGCACTCCACCCCCCACTGCCACTGCTGCCAGCACAAATGTGTGCACAGACACCAGTGGCTCCATGCACAGACACCAGTGGCCCCATGCCACCATGCCACCGCCACTGCTGGAAACATCTGAATGGAGGCTAACACCCTTGCACCTGCTTGTATCCCACCCCCAGGTGACAAGCATGTACCCCACCTTGCCATGCTGCTACTGCTGCAACCACATGCTAACAACCATGGATCCCACTGCAGTTACTCAATGGAGCATGTTGACTGTCACCACCCATTGCACTGTTGTGGCCAGTGGTCTGGAAACATGTTAACCCTTCCATCACAGCAGGTTTCTAATCTCAAGGAGCTAGAGAACTAAGTTGGTGGCCAACACTAGCCTCACAGAGTTACGGCATGCAGCACAACAGTGTTGAGCTGAGCCTTGATCTGATAAACTCTTCCAGAAACCAAGCCAGTCGACTGAACCCATCTTATAATACAATAAAACCACTAAGGACATCAAAGAAGATAAAAGCAAAAGGAAAAACACATTTAAAAGATGGCGACTTCAAAGATTGAAGGAACATCAGCCTATACAGAGAAAGAAGCAGCACAAGAACCCCAATAACTCAAAAAGCCAGAGTGTCTTCACACTTCCAAAAGAATTCACAAGATGCTGAGCAATGACTCTTAACCAGGCCGAAATGACTGAAATGACAGAAATCAAATTCAGAATATAGATAGGAATAAAGATCACCAAGATTCTGGAAAAAGTCAAAACCAAATCCAGGGATTCTAAGAAATACAATAAAATGATACAGGAGATGAAAGATGAAATGACCATTTTAAGAAAGAACCAAGCTGACCTGATAGAGCAGAAAAAACTCACTTCAAGGATTTCAGAATACAATCACAAATATTAACAGCAGAATCAACCAAGCTGAGGAAAGAATCTCAGCTTGAAGAAAAGTTCTCTGACATAACTCAGACAAAAAAAAAATAAAAAAGAAAGAAGAATAAAAAACACCTCTGAGAAATATGGAGTTGTGTAAATAAACCAATCTGTGATTCATCAGTGTCCCTGAAAGAGAGGGAGAGAAATCGAGCAACTTGGAAGACATATTTCAGGATATCATCTAATAAAATTTTCCCAACTTCACTAAAGAGGCCAATATTAAAACTCAGGAAATGGAGAAAACCCCTGTGAGATACTATACAAGATGACTATTCCCAAGACACATAGTCATTAGCTTCTCCCAGGTCAAATTGAAAGAAAAAATGTTAAGTCAGCTAGAGAGAAGAGGCTGGTCACCAACAAAGGGGAAAGTATCAGGCTAACAGTGGAACCCTCAATAAAAACCCTACAAGCCAGAAGAGATTGAGGGCTATAAGCAATATTTGTAAAGAAAAGAATTCATAGCCTGCCAGACTAAGCTTTATAAGTGCAGACGAAATAAGGTTCTTTTGAGAAAAGCAAATACTAATGGAATTTGTTACCACCTGGACTGCCTTAAATAAAGTCCTTAAGGGAATTCTAAACATGGAAATGAAAGACCATTACCAGCCACCACAAAAATACACTTATGTACATAGACCATTAACACTATAAAGCAACCATACAAAAAGTCTGCATAATAACCAACTAGCAACATAACAGAATCACATCCATACCCGTCAGTACTAACTTTAGAATGTAAACAGGCTAAGTGTCACAATTAAAAGGCACAGAGTGGAAAGTTGGATAAAGAAGCAAGACCTGGAATCAACCCAAATGTCCATCAGTGACAGACTGGATTAAGAAAATGTGGCACATATACAGCATGGAATACTATGCAGCCATAAAAAAGGATGAGTTTGTGTCCTTTGTAGGGACATGGATGCAGCTGGAAACCATCATTCTTAGCAAACTATCCCAAGAACAGAAAACCAAACACCGCATGTTCTCACTCATAGGTGGGAACTGAACAATGAGATCACTTGGACTCAGGAAGGGGAACATCACACACAGAGTCCTATCATGGGGAGGGGGGAGGGGGGAGGGATTCCATTGGGAGTTATGCCTGATGTAAATGACGAGTTGATGGGTGCAGCACACCAACATGGCACAAGTATACATATGTACCAAACCTGCACGTTATGCACATGTACCCTACAACTTAAAGTATAATAATAATAAATAAATTTTAAAAAAAAAGAAGCAAGACCCAATAGTAAGCTGTCTTAAAGAGACCTATTTCACATGCAATAGCACACACAGGTTGAAAGTAAACGGATGGAGAAAAATCTATGAAACGAATGGAAAACAGATAAAAGCAGAGGTTGCTATTCTAATTTCAGACAAAACTGACTTTAAATCAACAATAATCAAAAAAGTCAAGGAAGGGCAGTTCATAATAGTAAAGGACACAATTTAACAAGAAGATGTAGCTATTTTAAATACATATGTGCCCAACACAGGAGCACACAATTCATGAAACAAGTTATCAGAAACCTATGAAGATATATACATAACCACACAATAATAGCGGGAGACTTCAACACCTCATTGACAACATTAGACAGATAATCGAGGCAGAAAACTAACAAAGATATTTGGGACCTGATCTTGACACTTGAACAAATGGGACCGACAGAAATCTACAGAACTCTCCACCCTAAAACAACAAAATATACATTTTTCTCATCTGCATATGGCACATAGTCTGAAATTAACTACACAGTTGGACATAAAACAATCTCCAGCAAATTAAATACAAAACTGTAATTATACCAAACGCATTCCAGGACCACAGCACAATAAAAATAGAGATCAATAGTAAGAAAATCAATCAAAGTCATACAATTACATTGACATTAAACAACCTGCTCCTGAATGACTTTCAGATAAATAATGAAATCAAGGCAGAAAATAAGAAATTCTTTGAAACTAATTGGAACAAAGATGCAACGTACCACAATCTCTGGGACACAGCTAAAGGAGTGCTAAGAGGGAAGTTTATAGCTCTAAACGCTCACATTAAAACTTAGAAACATCTCGAATTAACAACATAACATTACACCTAGAGGGCCTAGAGAAACAAGAGCCAACCAACCCCCAAGCTAGCAGAAGACAAAAAATAACTAACATCAGAGCTGAATTGAAGGATATTGAGACATGAAAAGCCATACAAAAGATTCAAGAATCCTGGAGTTGGTTTGTTGAAAGAATTAATAAGACAGACTGCCAGCAAGGATATGAACAGACACTTCTCAAAGGAAGACCTTTATGCAGCCAGCAGATATGAAAAAATGCTCATCATCACTGGTCATCAGAGAAATGCAAATCAAAACCACAATGAGATACCATCTCATGCCAGTTAGAATGGTGATCATTAAAAAGTCTGGAAACAACAGATACTGGAGAGGATGTGGAGAAATAGGAGTACTTTTACACTGATGGTAGGAGTGTAAATTAGTTCAACCATTGTGGAAGACTGGCAATTCCTCAAGGATCTAGAATTAGAAATACCATCTGACCCAGTGATCCCACTACTGGTTATCTACACAAAGGATTATAAATCATGCTACTATAAAGATACATGCACATGGAATGTTTATTGCAGCACTATTCACAATAGCAAAGACTTGAAACCAACCCAAATGTCTATCAATGATAGACTGGATTAAGAAAATGTGGCACATATACACCATGGAATACTATGCAGCCATGAAAAATGATGAGTTCATGTCCTTTGCAGGGACATGGATGAAGCTGGAAACCATCATTCTGAGCGAACTATCACAAGATTAGAAAACCAAACACCACATATTCTCACTCATAGGTGGGAATTGAACAATGAGAACACTTGGACACAGGGTGGGCAACATCACACCCCAGGGCCTGTCATGGGGTGGGGGGCAGGGGGAGGGATAGCATTAGGAGAAATACCTAATGTAAATGACAAATTAATGGGTGCAGCAAACCAACATGGCATATGTATACCTATGTAACAAACCTGCACATTGTGCACATGTACCCTAGAACTTAAGGTATAATTTTAAAAAAGAGAACCTTTAAAAATATATATATAGACTGCCAGCTAGACTAATAAATAAAAAATAGAAAAGGTTGAAATAATCATAAATGACTCAGGGGATGTTACCACTAACCCCACAGAAATACAAACAAACAAACAAACAAAAACCTCAGAGACTACTAAAACACTCCTATGCACACAAACTAGAAAACCTAGAAGAAATGGGTAAATTTCTGGAAACATAAAACCACTGAAGATTGAACCAGGAAGAGATCAAAGACCTGAACAGACTAATAATGAGTTTCAAAATTGAATCAGTAATAAAAAGACTACCAACTGGAAGAACCCCAAGACCAGGCAAATTCACAGCTGAATTCCACCTAATATATATAGAAAAAAGAGTTGGTACCATTCCTACTTGAAACTATTCCAAAAATTTGAGGAGGAGAAACTCCTCCCTAACTCATTTTATGAGGTCAACATCATCCTTATACCAAAACCTGACAGACACACACACACACAAAGGAAAACTTCAGGCCAGTTTCCATGATGAATGTAGATGCAAAATCCTCAACAAAATACTAGCAAACCAAATCCAGCAGCACATCCAAAAGCTAATCCAACCACAATCGAGCACATCAAAAAGCTAATCCACCACAATCAAGCAGGCTTTTTGTCCCTGAGATGCAAAGCTTGTTTGATATACTCAACTCAGTAAATGATTCATCACATAAACAGAACTGAAAACATAAATCACATGATTATCTCAATAGATGTAAAAAAGGCTTTTGATAAAATTTAACATTCCTTCATGTTGAAAACCCTCAACAAACTAGACATTAAAGGAACATCCTTCTAAATAATAAGAGCCACCTATGACAAACCCACAGCCAACATCATACTAAATGGCCAAAAGCTGTAAACATTCTCCTTGAAAACTGGAACAAGACGAGGATGTGCTTTCTCAACACTTCGATTCCACATAGTACTGGAAGCCTTAGCCACAGCAATCAGGCAAGAGAAAGAAATAAAAGCATTTAAATAGGAAGAGAGGAAGTCAAAGTATTTCTGCTTGCAGACTATATGATTCTATACTCAGAAAAACTCGTAGTCTCTTTCTTAAATCTCCTCAATCTTATAAACAACTTCAGGAAAGTTTCAGGATACCAAATCGATGTACAAAAATCAGCAGCATTCCTATATACCAACAATATGCAAAATGAGAATCAAATTAAGAACACAATTCCATTCACAACAGCCACAAAAAGAATAAAATACCTAGGAATACAGCTAACCAGGGAGGTGAAAGAACTCTACAAGGAAAATTACAAAACATTGCTCAAAGAGATCAGAATTAACACAAATCAATGGAGAAGCATTCCATGCCCATGGATAGGAAGAATCTATATCATTAAAATGCCCATACTGCTCAAAGCAATTTACAGAGTCAATGTTATTCCTATCAAACTACTAGCGACATTCTTTACAGAATTAGAAAAAAATTAAAAATTCGTGTGGAACCAAAACGAAGCTGGATAGTCAAGGCAATCGTAAGCAGAAAGAACAAAACTGGGGGCATCATAGTGCCCAATGTCAAACTATACTACAAGGCAACAATAATCAAAACAACATAGTACTGGTACAAAAACAGATATATAAACTAATGGATCAGAATAGAGAGCACAGAAATAATGCTGCACACCTACAACCATACAATCTTCTATAAAACCAATGAAAACAAGCAATGCGGAAAAAATTCTCTATTCAGTAATTGTGCTGGGATAACTGTATAGCCATATGCAGAAGATTGAAACTAGATTTCCTCTTTACACCTTATATGAAAGTCAACTCAAGATGGATTAAAGACTTAAATGTAAAACCTAAAACTATAAAAATCCTGGAAGATAACCTAGGGAATACCATTCTGGATATAGGACCTACCAAAGAATTCATGATGAAGATGCCAAAACCAAGTGCAAGTAAAATAAAATTGACAAATGGGACCTAATTAAACAGAAGGGCTTTTGCACAGCAATGGAAATACTTTTACACTGTTGATGGGAATGTAAAGTAGTATAACCATTATGGAAAACAGTGTAGAGATTCCTTTAAAGAAGTAAAAGTAGATCTACTGTTTTATCTAGCAATCCCACTACCAGGTAGCTACCCAAAGGAAAAGAAGTCATAATACGAAAAAGATGCTTGCACACACGCATGTATAGCAGCACAATTTGCAATTGCAAAACCATGGAACCACCCCAAATGCCCATCAGTCAATAAGTGGAAAAAGAAAATGTGGTATATATACACCGTGGAGCACCACTCAGCCATAAAAGAAAATGAAATAAAGGCATTTGCAGCAACTGGGATGGAATTGGAGACCATTATTCTAAGTGAAGGAACTCAGGAATGGAAAACTAAATATCATATGTTCTCTCTCATATGTAGAAGTTGAGCTATGCGGATGCAAAGGCATAAGAATGATACATTGGACTTTGGGAACTCGAGGGAAAGGGCAGGAAGTGGCGAGGGATAAAAAACTAGACATTGGATACAGTGTAGATGGCTTAGGTGATGGGTGCACCAAAATCTCAGAAATCACCACTAGAGAACTTATTAATATAACAAAACACCGCCTGTTCCCAAAAACCTATTGAAATAAAAAAAATTTTAAGCAGTAACATTCCCTTACACCAACAATGTGCAAGATGAGAACTAAATTAAGAACACAATAGCCACCCAAAAAAATAAAATACCTAGGAATACATCTAACCAGGAAAGTGAAAGAACTCTACAATGAAAATTAAAATGGGGTTGTATTCTTAATTAGTAGACACTAGGGACTACTTGAGGGTATAGGGTGGGAAGAAGATTAAGGATTTAAAAACTACCTATAGATTACTATGCTTGTTACCTGGCTGTCAAAATAACCTGCACATCAAGTCTTTGTTACATACAATTTACATGTAAACCTGTACATGTACCCTGAACCTAAAATAAATGTTTTAAAAGACAAACAATAACAAATATTGGTGAGGATGTGGAGAAAAGAGAATGCTCATACACTGTAGAAATGTAAACTAGTACAGCATCTATAGATAACTGTGGGAAGATTTTTAAAAATTAAATAAAAATAAAATTTCTTCTCTTTAAATCCTTTTGTTGATGTTCTACCTTTTTACATAGAGGTGAGTATAATATACTGAAAAGAAATTCACCTTTGCATTCAGAGACTGGTATAAATTCACAACTGTGTCACTTATATTAGCTGTTTGACTTTGGACAAATTAGAAAATTACCTGAATCTGAGACTGCTTATCTATAGAGTTAGGAAAATAGTATGTGCCTTGTAGAATTATTAAGCAATGAATGAGATAACTAATGTAAAGCCTTAGCACAGTTCCTGTTATATACTGTAAGCATTCAGTAATATTTACCTTCTCTGCTTTTCATCACCTTTCCTTATAAAAATAATTTTAAGTGCTTAAAATAAAACATATAAAGAAATTCATTAAATCAAATTAAAAAATCACATTATACTAACCACAAAGATTAACATAGTTGCTAAGACTGAGCATCAGAGGTGTTGTAGAGCTTCTTAGCAACCAAGGTAAGAAGAAATGTAACAGAGCTTTCATTATGAAAAACAACAGAAATAACCAAGTGTTTTCTGACACTAAATTTGAAAGTAAAGTTTTCATTTGGGACCTTGCACAGATATTAAACAAGATAATCAGCAATGTCTTTAACCCTTTCACAGCAATTTCAATTTGTATGTCTAGTCATTTTATATGACTATTTCTAGAAATAGCCCTCCATAATGTTATGGCAGTATAGCATTAAAGTACACCTTCTAATGATGATTTTGTAAGACATTGACTTAATATGGGCAAAGTATATAGACTTTCAGTGATCTCTCTTAATCTGAGGCAGTGTTTCCCAAAGCGTGGTATACATCCATACCACTGCTGGCACCTGAGATGATTTGAAGTATACTTAGATGGATTTATTTTATTTTACCTGTAACAGTTATGTGTTTATTTGATATTTATTAGGAAAAATTATCTACCTATCACATCAAACCCATAATTTCATGAATGAAATTTAAAAAAGGCTAAGCAAAAGATTTAGGAAAAGTATTTTAAGGGAAGTTTAAGAAAAGGTTAAATAAAAGTGAGTCAACTAAAAAAATCATAATACATGTAATACCCAGATATTATAATGCAGGTAGCAAATATCTAGATATGTCAAAACTTGTGAAGGTGGTTTGAAAAAATCTGAAATATAGGAATCATTTATCTAAAGAGAAAATTGCCTAAATATGCAGATGCTTAGCACATATTTTAGGTTTCACTCCCTAGATATAATTTAGCATAGCTCATTTTTTTTTTTTTTTTGTCTGTCAGTCTTTGAAGAGTTCATGTACCCTTAGTAAATTTTATAGTATTCATTTTTACTGGCACCCTCTTTTATTATGGGCTCCTTTTTATAGGCTCTTTAAAGTCTGTGGTTAGAAGTAGACTTAATTGAAAGGAAGTACTTTCACACTATCTCCCAAATATAACCTATTATATAATCAATTTAGTATTTTAATTGTTTTAAAAAGCAAAGTTTTCTGATAACCAGGAAACTAACTCAGTTTTTCAAGCTATTCATTTGACCACAATTATATGGAGTTGGTACCTACCTATAGATTTTAATTGATATTAAGTTAGGTTGCTAAGTTCAGTGAAAAACCTTCAGTAGTGACCATCTGGAAGGAAGTCGATATCGTCTTCTGAGGAATCATTCATGTTCCCAAATAAATAAGCAGATTCTGCCAGCAGTATCCTCTGGCAGACTAGTTATGATTTCAATGGTTCTCTATTTTCTGAGCCTACAAAGTTTGAAATTTAATCATTTTGGTCAATTTGAGTGATGTTGTATAACTTGCTTGATAGTTTTATAGTGGTAAAGATAAAAACGTAGTAAGTTCCATTTCATTCATATTAGTCAAGGAGATCCCCCAAATAAATAGAATCATAGAATGTACAAGTTGAATACAGCATGAGATCATTTAGTGTATGGATGGGAAACTGAGATTTAGGAGGAGAAATAGTCACACAGCAAAACAGTGGTAGAGCCAAGACTAGAATTCAGGGCTGCAGACTTCCTCTCTGCGATTAAGACAGCCTTAGACAAAACCTTCCTTAGGCATAATAATTATGATCTCTAACATATTCAATGTCAAGTACTATGCTAACTATTTTATGTAGATATGTACATTTTGTCTTCTGAGGTAAGTAATACTATCTACTTCCCTTTTCAGAGAGACCTGATGCTCAGAGAAGTTAATTAGCTTGTACAAGAATAAAAGTAAGTAGGCAGGTAATCAAGATTTAAACATAGGCAGCGTAATTCCAAATTTACAGACTAGTGAAATAACAAATATCTGATACAGTGGGTCTAATAAAACAGGGATTATGGGCAACTGGAGTGTGCATGGTCCACCAAAATATATTGAAATTCAAGTTTTTAAATTAGTGTACTGGTCAAACAAAATTAATTAGTGAGCCATATCCAGCCTACTGGCAGCCAGGTGGCAGCCTTTATACTACTTCTCACTCAGTAGGAATTTTAGTGAAAACTGAATGTCTGGATTATGGCAACCATTAGAGGTCCTATCTCATGAGCAAGGGAATGGCTTGTAAACATTTCCTAATGTATGAAAATAGGTCTATAGACCATTTACATCGTTGCTACAATTCCACATACTGTAGCTGTATTTCTGCCAGTTTCTTTTAATCTTCTGAAGTCCTAATCAATTTATTTTAATGTCAAAGATATTAAGTAAGCACATCATTTGTTGTGGTTGTTGTTATTGTTACTGTTGTTTGTAACTTTCTGATTCTGGCCATGACAAAGTAATTGGAGTTCAACTTGCCTTGTTGACATAAATAATAAAAAAAACCAGCCGGGAGAGGGGAATAAATGAAACCTATTTCCAGACTGTGGCATAGTGGGTGGTAACACAACTAGAGCACAGTGGTCTCCCTGAATTGAGAAGCTAGATCAGAATTTGAGGAGGCTGAAATGGCTGGGAATTTTGCATGATAATATTAGAGAGGCCATAACTATAGAGAGAAATAGCCCCAGAAAATTGCTTAAAAATTCTTTTGAGTATTTGGCCAAATAAAAAGCTGCATATGCATATAGTGAAATTCAGCAATAGCTGGTAAAGACAACTACCAGGGACTGTAATCTATTTCTTGGAACTCATACAGAGCTAGAGCTACATGGAACTAAAATTCCAATTAGAAAGATTAGAAATATCCATGTTACATTCTCAGGCATTCAGGAGAGTGAGATCCCCAAAGAGTCAAGTCTTAATTATAGTACCAAACTATCCCTAAAATCAAAGTCACTCCAGATCTGCCCTGGCAAAGCTTTAAAACAAATCTAGAAGGGACTGACATCACTGGAAATGGCAAATTAGGAAACTTGAGGGCTCTATTCCTCCACAAAAGCAACTGATGAGCTGAAGATAATCATCAGAATCAACTTTTGCAAAGTTGGGGAATTTATGAAAAAACTTAAAACAACCAAAAAGAGGCTTGAATAAATAAGCTGTTGTTTTGCAGTAAAGGAGTGCTATGGAATGTTGAATTGCTGCCCACCGTACCCCACACCTCAGATTAGTGGGGGCCATGAGGGCAAATCTTATGTTCCTGATGAAAGTTGCTACTGCCAGAGGGAGCACAACAAACCCTATTCTCAAAGAATTGTGTTTGTGGGTTTTCCACCTCTCTGGCAACTACCTGACCAGTGCAAGGGCTTGCCTTTGTTTCCTCTCAATCAGAATTTTAATGGTTGAGGTGGCTTCATGGGCAGCTTTTGTTAAAAGGATTTAAAGGTACAATTATTGGTCACAGCACATCAGGGCAAGGAACGATAGGACAAGCAATAGACTGAAAAGCCTGGAAGGAGGAGTCTGTGAGAGGCAACACATAGAGGAATAAGGGCGTTTTAAAGCTCCCTGGGAAATTAAGAAGTCCACATGAATCCTCAGAGCTTGACACATGCTCGGAAAAGGCCTGAGAAGACACTAAGCTTTCACCTCTGGCTGACATTCAGGCTCCACACAAGCAGGATATGAAAACTAAAGCAGGGTTGTAAAAAGGCTGCCTAAGTTTTGAAGGAGTGCCCCAAAACAGACCAATCTGCAAAGAGTGAGAGTATTTTCTTTTTCGTATTTATTTATTTATTTATTTATTTATTTATTTATTTATTTGGCTTTAGTTGTTTAAGAAAACTATGTTTAAAACACCAGCTGGCTGCTAAGCTAACAAAACACAGAATTCACTGGCTACACAAGAAAAAGAATTCAGAATTTAAAAACATAATTTAGAAAAGTCACTAAACAAGCTAATACCAACCCACAAAAAACAGCAACAACAAACTCTGTAGAAGAGAGTGAACCTAAGTTCCAGGGTTACCACATTATAATATTCAAAAATTTCAGGTTTCAACAAAAAAATGAAGAAGTATGCAAAAAAAAATATGTTCTATACACGGGGGAAAAAAAGGAAAAAAGAAAAAACCTGTCTGTAAGGAAGCTCAGATATTGGACTCATTAGAAAAAAATTTAAATCATCTGTGTTAAATATGCCTAAAGATCTGAAAGGAACAGTATACAAAAATCTAAATATAACCACAAGAGCAATGTCTCACTAAATATAGAGTAACCCTCCTGTACAACCACTGAGTCAAAGAAGAAATCAAAAGGGGAATTTTTAAGTATCATGAGAAAAGTGACAATGGAAAAACAACATATGAAAATCTATTGATTCAAGAAAAGCAGTTCTAAGAAAGAAGTTTGTAGCAATAAATGCCTAATTTTTAAAAGGATATTACAAATAAATAAGCTACCATTATATCTCAAGGAGATAGGAAAAGAAGAACAAACTAAATCTAAAGTTAGCAGAAGGAAGGAAATAATAAAGATCAGAACAGAACAAAAAATCAAGTAGCAGGAAAACCATAGGAAAAAAATGATAATCCTGTGAGTTGGTTCTTTGAAAAACTCAAATCAATAAGACCCTAGCAAGACTAACAAAGAAAAAAAGACATGAGACTCAAATAACTAAAACCATAAATGAATATGGAGACATTACAACAGATACCTCAGAAATAAAAAGGAATATAAGGGAGTATTATGAACAGTTGTATTTCAAGAAATTGGATAACCTAGAGGAAATGAATAAATTTCTAGAAAAATATAACCTACCATGATTGAATCAGGAAGAACTGGAAAGCTCGAATGTGTCAATAACAAAGAGATTGAAGAAGTAATTTTAAACCTTTCAAAGGAAAGCACAGGGACATATTATTTTATGGCTGAATTCTACCAAATGTTCAAAGAATTATTGTTACCAATAATAATTTTTAAACTCTTTCAAACAAAGAGAGCTACAGGGACCACTTTCAAGCACATTTTATGAGGCCAACATCACCTTGATACCTAAGCCAAAAGAAAAAGACACCAAAAAAAAAAAACCACAACTGCAAGCCAATATATTTAATGAACATTGATGCAAAAAATCTCAATGAAATATTAGCAAACCAAATTCAATATATAAAAAACATCATACATTGTGATTATGTGAGGTTTATGTCTAGCATGCAAATCTGCATTAACATATGCAAATCAATGTGATACATTAGATTCACAAAATGAAAGATAAAACCCACATTATCATCTCAATTGATGCAGAAAAAATAATTTGACAAATTCAGCATTGTTTCTTGATGAAAACTTTTGACAATTTAGGTATAGAAGGAAAGTTCTTCAACATAATAAAGGCCATATATGAAAAACCTACTATAATCAATGGGAAAAAACTGGAAAGTTTTCCACTAGGATCTAATACAAGGCAAAAATGCCCACTCTCACTACTTATATTTATCATAGTGTTAGTAAGAGCAATCAGACAAGAATAAGCAAAAAGTCACTCAGATTAGAAAGAAATAAAAGTATGTCTGTTTGCAGATTACATGACTTTAAATTTAGAGAATCATAAAGATAAAAAAGCCTGTTAGAATTAATTAATAAATTCAGTAACATTGCAGATACAAAATCAACGTAGAAAAATCAGTATTATCTCAGCCAGGCATGGTGGCTCATGCCTGCAATCCCAGCACTTTGGGAGGCTGAGGCAGCTGGATCACTAGGTCAAGAGATCGAGACTATCCTGGCCAACATGGTGAAACCCCATCTCTACTAAAAATACAAAAATTAGCTCCACATGGTGGTGCACGCCTGTAGTCCCCGTGACTCGGGAGGCTGAGGCAGGAAAATCACTTGAAACCAGGAGGTGGAGGTTGCGGTGAGCCGAGATTACACCACTGCACTCCAGCCTGGTGACAGAGCAAGACTCCGTCTCAAAAACAAAAACAAAACAAAACAAAATGAAAGAAAAATCAGTATTTTCTCTATACACAAATAACGGCCTAGCAGAAAAATGAATCAAGAATGCAGTCCTATTTACAATAGCATCAAAAAAATTAAAATACTGAGAAATAAATTTTATTTTTATTATTATTAGTTTTTTTTAATTTTTTTTATTTTTTATTTTTTATTTTTTTTTTTGACAGGGTTTTACTCTGTCACCCAGGCTGGAGTGCAGTGATGTGATTATGACTCACTGTAGCCTCAACTTTCTGGCCTCAAGCATTCCTCCTGTCTCAGCCTCCTGAGTAGTTGGTATTGGGAAAACTAAATTTCAACATGCAAAAGCAAGAAATTGGACCCTTAACTTACAGCATACACAAAAATGACTCAAATGGATAAAAGACCTAAATGTAAGACCTGAAATTATAAAATTTCTAGAAGAGAACAGAAGGGGAATAGTCGTTGATACTGGCATTGGCAATCATCTTTTAGATATCATACCAAAAGCTCAGACTTCTGGTGCAAAAATAAGTAAATGGGACTACATCAAACTAAAAAGTTCTGCATAGCAAAGAGAATAATCAACACAATAAAAAGCCAACCTACAGCCTGGGAAAATATTATTTGCAAATCACGTAACTGACAGAGGGTTAAAACTGTACAACTCAATAGAAAAAAAAAAAACATGAACAAAGTGAGAATTTTAACAAAGAGATAGAAAATATTAAAAAATACAAAACATTTTCCTCTTGGCATTGGCACTGCCTTCTGGAAGAGTCATGAAGGCAATAGAGTTATATCACTATTTTATGGCTGGATGGAATCCATGTCCATCTATCCTTTCCAAGCCCATGAAGACCCAGCCAAGTTTGTCATGCCTGCGAACATGGCATCCTGGAGCACCATCCCCACCAGGACTGCTGGAGGCTACAGGAAATGTTCCTATAAAGACTGAAAAGTCATTTCAGATCAATTTAGGAAATATCTACATGGCAAAAGAGGCTGCTAATGCTCTTAGAACAAGCTTTCAACCAAAAGGAAAGGATAAAAAAGTAAAAATAGAAAAAGTGATATGACCATTACATATGATGCTGCCACCATTCTGAAACAAATGTAAGGGTTACATGCAGCAGCCAGAATCCTAGTGGTGCTGTCTAAGGCTCCAAGATATAGAAGTTGGAGATGGCACCACATCAGTGGTCATTATTGCTGGATCTCTCTTATAGTCCTATAATAAGCTTCTTCAGAAAGGGATTCATCTAGCCATCATCTCTGAGTCATTCTAGAAGGCTTTGGGAAATGGTATTAAAGTTGTAACTGACATGTCTTAACCTATGGAAGTAAATGACAAAGAAACATTTTAAAATAGTATAACCAACTTATTGAACTCAGTGCTTATTTTTCAGTACTCCAGTCTAATTTATCCAATGAATATAGATACAGTGATTAAAGCAAGTGATCTAGCCACAGCTACCATTGTGGATCTTAGGGATATGAAAGTAGTTAAGTAACTTGGTGGGACAGTTGATTGCAGTGAGTTAGTGAAAGGGATTATGACCCAAAAGGTGGAAAATTCTGGGATAGCCAGAGTTGAAAAGGCTAAAACTGGGCTTATTCAGTTTTGCTTCTCTGCTCCCAGAACAGATGGATAATCAAATAGTTTCAGACTTACCCATGTGGAACAAGTGTTGTGAAAAGAAAGAGCCTAATACTAAATTTAGTTAAAAAAAAAAAAAAACTGAAGATAACATCCTGCTCACACAGAAGTCTCTTCTAATTGTTGCTCTTAGTGATCTTGATTTACGTTTTCTAAACAAAATGAAGATTATGGTGATTAAGGATATTGAAAAATAAGGCATTGAATTTATTTGTGAGACAACTGGAAACAAGCCAGTTGCTTATATTGACTAATTCACTACTAACATGGTGGATTCTGCTCCTTTAGCCAAGGAGGTCAATTTAAATGGTTCTGGCAAATTGCTCAAGACTGCAGGCTATGCACGCCCTGGAAAAGCAGTTATAGTTGTTGTTCTTCATTCTAATAAACTGATGATTGGAAAGATAAATGCTCCATTTATGATACCCTATGTTTTATTTCCTGTTTAGTGAAGAATAGAGTTCTTATTACAAGATATGGTGCTCCAGAAATCAGAGCTAGCTCTAAAATTACCTGAATATTCATTAACATTGAGAGGTATGGAATCCTACTGCATTTATGACTTACAGATGATATGGAGGTAACTTCATTTACAGTAGCTAAAAACACTGGCCTGAATCACATTTCTTCATTAGCAGAACTAGGAAATCAATATGCATAAGAAATAAATACTGTAGGTATTACTGTCCAAAAGGGTGACATTCTTAACATTTTAGAAGTAATTATTGCCCGACCTCTGTTGGTTTCAATTGGTGCCCTGACTTTAGCAACTGAAAGTCTCTGAGGCATTCTGAAACTGGATGATATGGTAAACACTTAACATTCTGGATAACACTGGCTGACTGTTCTGTTATGGCCACTAACAGTGTGACTTCAGTGAAAGAAGAGTATATTGGTTATCCTTGATTTTTGGAATGATATTTTCTCTATGAATTTCCAGGATTGGTCTTCCAGTTAGCACTTGCTTGAAATTATATTGATACAATCTAAAGAAATGGTTGTGTTTAGTCCCAAAATTTTTAAAGAAATGTAGCAAATAGTTCCAAAGTTTTAAAAGAAATGTATCAGATAGACATCTGGGAGCTGAAGAATACAATAACTGAAAAATTCACTAGAGGGTTTCAACAGTGGACTAGATCAAGCAGAAGAAATGCCAGTGTAGTAGAAGACCGGTCATTGGAAATTATCCTGTCTGAATAGAAAAAAAAATGGAAAAGAGTAAAGAAAGCTTAAGGGACTTGTGGGACATGATCAAACAAGCAAATATATGCATAACGAAGTCCCAGAAAGAGAATAGAAAGAGAAAGGGGTAAAAATTTTATTTAAAGTCATAATGGATAAAAATTTCCCAAGTCTGGAGAAAAAAATTGCCAGTCAGATCCAGGAAACTCACTGTGTCCCATATGAGATGAACTTAAAGACATCCACAGTAAGACACATTATAATCAAATTGTCAAGTTAGAAACAAAGAATTTCTAAAGCAGCAAGAGAAAGTGACTTGTGACATAAAAGAAAACCCATAAGATAATCAGGGAATTTCTAAGCAGAAACATTACAAAACAGAAGGGAGTGGAATTATAGACTCAATATACTGACAGGAAAAAAAAACCTGCCAAATAAGTGTACAGTGCCTGCCAAAACTAAACTTCAGAAATTAAAAATAGGAGTAACATCAGCAAGATGGCTGACTAGAGATGCCTTGTATTCATCTTCCTTACCCAGTAAGGGAACACAGCAATTAATAAACAGCTAAGATTTTACTGCAGTGTCAAAGGAGTTTGTTGGAGTGCAGCAGGAGAGTGGAGATGCAACTGTGGTTATTGGAAGTATAGGAGGGCAGCATGGAGTCACAGGGTCTCTGCAGCTTTGTCTCCCCCACTCAGACTGGATCTTCCTGGAGTAAGGAGGGACTCCTCATTGTGGGGAAAAAGTAAGCAGAAGATCCTCATTACTCCCCATTTCTACTGCAAACACCTACAGTCCTTACAACAGGAAAATTTCACAGTCCTTGCATGTCCTGGGCCAAGTTTGGAGAGTTGCTGAGAATTTATGCAGCTACATTGCCCAAGATTAGGAGCCCAAGATGTGCACTTCCCATGCTCTGTGAGCTAAGCTGCAGCACCTCACCACCATCTTGGGACCAGAGACTCAGTGCACCTTGCTCTAGGGGCCAGTAGCTTCTGCATCTCTCCAGCACTGGGGCTCCATCTTTATTACACTCAAGCCCACATGGGTGTCTGAATGCCACAACCCCAACTGTGTGGAGCCTGAGTCCAAAATAGGCTTTGACTCTGGTTCTACACAGCAAGAAAACCAACCCCCATTGCCACACTTCTATCAAGAGCTTCAGTCCCACACATGGTGAACCCACTCTTGAGCCAGACAGACTGCTGCATACCCAACCCCAAGCAGAAGAGATTTCTGAGCCTCCAAGAAGCTGATATGCCGCTGGACCAGTGAAGTGGCTGTGTGCTTCCACTCAGAACCTGATAAACAGCCCCACAGCATGCTCCCCCCTCAGACACCCTCCTATCCTGTCCAATGGCCATGTGCCCCCAATAAGGGTCTCAGAAACAGTCCTGCAGGTTGCCTCTTGCAGGCAGTCCCCCAGTCTGGCCAAGCATCCAATAGCCTATGTCCTGGACCTAAGAAACAGTCCTGAGGGACACACCTGCCAGACAAGCTCCAGGCCAGACAAGCAGCCTAGTATCTACATCGAAGACCTGAGAAATAGATCCTTGGGCCACCCCGGTAGACACACCCACAGGCTGGCCAGTAGCAGTGTATCCATATTTCATGCCTGAGAAACAACCCTGGAGGCTGCCTGTAGTGGACACATCCTCATATTACTCAAGCAGCTTTGTGCCCACATCCAAGGTCTGTAAGACAGCCCTGTGGACTACCTTCTGCATAAATGTCCCACTGCCCAGCTAAGCAGCTGTGCAACTGTGTCATGGGTCTGAGAAAAACAACCCTCTGCTCACTTCAGGCAGACATGCCTTCAGGCTGGCTACATAGCCTTGAACCCATGTTCCAAGCCAGAGAAACAGTGTGATAAGCCACCACTGGCATATAAGCCCCCAGGCCAGCCAAACAGCCTTCAGTCCAAGTGCCAGACCTGAGAAATGGCCCGGCAGGCTGCTCCTGGCAGGCATGTCTCCAGGCAGGTCAAGCAACTGTGTGCCGGTGCACCCAATCAGTTATAGCACCATGTCCCAAATGCAGTGAAGCAGGCTAAAGTTGACTGACCCACTATCTTCATGCATGTATTCCTGACCTGAGAAATAGCTTAGCAAGCTTATGCCTAGCAATCTGCCCAACTACCACCAGAAACTCTCTCAGCCTAAGCAACTGAGAAACTCACAGATGCTACTAGTGTGAATTACAGCTGAAGTAATTACAGAGGCCACACTACTGTGACCACCTGGAAGAAAGGTCAATGCACTTCACAAAACCAACACCTCAAGACCCATTTATACAAATCTCTTTTCCTACAAAATGTACTCCATAAAGTTGGAAGAGAAAACTTTTACACCAAATGCATGAAAATCAACATAGGGACACATCAAGCATGAAGAAGTCAAATAACATGACACCTCCAATGGAAAAGAATAATTCTACAGACTCCAATCATTGGAAAATATACACGATTTCAGAAGAAGTATTCAAAATAATAATCTCAAGGAAATTCCAGTGAGATGCAATAGAATACAATTAGACAATTCAGTAAAATCAGGAAAACAATCCATGATTTAAATGAAAAATTCAACCAAGAGATAGATGTAGAGAAAACCCAAACAGTAATTCCAGAGTGATTAATTAAATGAATTAAGTAACAAATACAGTTAAGAGCTTCAAGAACAGACTAGACTAAGCAGAAGAAAGGTTTTCTGAACTTGTAGATAGGTCTTTTGAAATAACACAGGCAGACAAAAAAGCAAGAAAAAAGGAATAAAAAAGAATTAAGAAAGCCAACAGGATTTATAAATTACCTTTAAGTGAACAAATATTTGTATTATGGATATTTCCGAAAGAGAAGGGAAAAGCTAAGGAAAACATATTGAATTAAATAATAGGAGAAAACTTTCCAAATCTTGGGACAGATATGAACATCTATGTCCAGGAAGCTCAAACAACTCCAAATAGATTGAACCTAGACAGGTCCTCTGCAAGACACATTACAGTCAAATTGTCAAACATTAAAGAAAATAATTATAAAACCAGCAAGAGAAAAGCGTCAAGTCACGTATAAGGGAATCTCCATTAGACTAACAGTGAATTTCTCATCAGAAACTTTACAGGCCAGGATAAAGTGAGATGATGTATTTAAAGTGTCTGGCAGAAAAAAACTATAAGCCAAAGATTTTATTGCCAGAAAAACTATCCTTAGGAAATGAAGGAGAAATAAAATATTCCACAGACAAGCGAAAACTAAGGAAATTCATCACCACTAGACTGGTTTTAGAAGAAATGCTCAAGTGAGTCTTACATCTGGAAACTGTAAAACTCACTGGTAGAACTGACACACAAACGAGAAAGGAAAAGGAATCAAACCTTATCACTACAGAAAGAAACCCAACTTCAAAAATAAATAATAAGAGAGTAAGTAAAGAACAAAAGATAAAAACAAACAATAAAATGACAAGCACAAGTCCTCATCTATCAATAATAACCTTGAATGTACATTTCTCATTGAAAAGATATATGTTGGCTGAATGGATGAAAAAACAAGACACAACTATATTCTGACAAGAAACTAACCTCATCTGTAAAGACACACATAGACTAAAAGGGAAGAAATGGAAAAAGGTGCTACATGCAAACAGAAACAAAAAGTGAGCAGAGTAGCTATAATTATGTCAGACAAAATTGATGTCAAGATTTAAAAAGAGACAAAAAATGAGTTATATAATAATGAGATCAATTAAGAAAGAGAAAATGACAGTTGTAAATATATATGTACCAACACTGGAGCACTTAAGTATATAAAGCAAATATTACTAAATCTAAAGAGAGAGAGACTTTAGTACAGTAATAGTTGGGGAGTTCAGCACCCTAATGTCAGCATTGGACAGACCATTTAGACAGCAAGTCAACTAAGATACATCAGATTTAAACTGTAACACAGACCAAATGGACCTAACAGACATTTACAGAATATTTCACCTGATAGCTGCAGAATACACATTATTTTAATCATGAAATGGAACATTATACAGGATTGGTCATATGTTAGGACAGAAACAAGTTTCAAAAAAAATTAAAAAAATAAAATCCTCTCAAATATCTAATCTAATGACAATAAAATAAAACTAGTTATCAATAACAAGAGGAACATGTGAAATGATACAAGTGCATGGCAATTAAACAACATGCTTTTCAGTAACAAATGAGTGAAGGAAGAAATTAAGAATGAAATATAAAAATTTCTTGAAAAAATGAAAATAGAAGCACAAGATGCTATAAAATCTATGAAAAATAGTAAAAGCAATATTAAGAGGCAAGTTTATGGTAATAAATTCTCACATCAAAAAACTGGAAAGATTTCAAATGAACAACTTAATAATACACTTCCAGTAAATAGAAAAACAAAAGTAAGCCAAATCCAAAATTAGTAAAAGGAAGAAGATAATACAGATTACAGCAAAAATAAATGAAATTGACAATAAAGAATATGAGAGATCAATGAAAGGAAAAGTTGTTACTTGGAAAAGGTAAACAAAATTGACAAACAATTAGCTAGAATAAATAAGAAAAAAAAAATCAAAGAAGACCTAAATAAAATCACAAACTTAAAGAAGGCAACCCAACTTCAAAAATAAATAATATCTATCACAATGGATAACATTGTGTTATCAACATTGTGTGTGATCCATCACTGTGGATAACATGAAAATACAAAAGATTATTAAAGACTAATAAAAACAAATACATGCCGATAAATTTGAAAACCTAGAGGAAATGGATAAACTCCTGGACACATACAATGTATTGAGTGACCTCTCATTGTCCTCGTGGCTCATTATATGCTAATTATAATGCACTAGTATGCTAAAAGATACTTCCACCTGTGCCATGACAGTTTACAACTGCCATGGCAATGTCAAGAAGTTACCCTATCTGGTCTAAAAAGGGGAGGAACCCACAGTTCCGGGAATTGCACACCCCTTTCCCAGAAAACTCATGAATAATCTCCGTTTAGCATATAATCAATAAATAATAATAAGTATCCTTAGTTGAGCAGCTCAAGCCATTGCTCTGCCTATGGAATAGCCATTTTTTTCCCTTTACTTTTTTGATAAACTTGCTTTCACTTAAAAAATAAATGAACTAAGAAGAAATAGAAAACCTAAACAGACAATAACAATGAAACTGAATCAGTAATATAGCCTTTCAACAAGTAAAGTCCAGGATCACGTGGCTTTTATTTTAATGTTTATTTTGGCTTCAGGGATTCATGTGAAAGTTTGTTACATAGGTAAACAGGTGTCACGGGGATTTGTTCAGATTATTTTATCATCCAGGTATTAAGCCCAGTACTCAATAGTTATCTTTTCTGCTCCTCTCCCTCCCCCTACCCTCCACCCTCAAGTAAACCCCAGTGTCTATTGTTTCCTTCTTTGTGTTCATAAGTTATTATTTAGCTCCCACTTATAAGTGAAAACATGCAGTATTTGGTTTTCTGTTTCTGCATTAGTTTGCTAAGGATGATAGCCTCCAGCTCCATCCATGTTCCTGCAAAAGACATGATCTTTTTTATGGCTGCATAGTATTGTATGGTGTGTATTACCACTTTTTTTTTAATTTAATCTGTCATTGATGGGCATTTAGATTGGTTCCATACCTTTGCTATTGTGATTAATGAACATATGTGTGTGGGGATCTTTATGGTAGAATGATTTCTATTCATCTGCATATACACTCAGTAATGGGATTGCTGGGTCGAATGGTACTTCTGCTTTCAGCTCTTGAAGGAATTGCCAAACTGCTTTCCACAGTGGTTGAAAACTAATTTTCAATCTCACTAACCGTGTTTAAGTGTTCCTTTCTCTCCACAACCTTACCAGCACGTGTTATTTATTTATTTATTTATTTAACTTTTTAACAATAGTCATTCTGAGTGTTCTGAGATGGTATCAATTTTGGTTTGACTTGCATTTCTCTAATAATTGGTGATATTGAGGATTTTTTCATATGTTTGTTGGCCACATGTATGTCTTTGACAAAGCTGACAAAAACAAGCAATTGGGAAAAGACTGCCTATTCAATAAATGTTGTTGGGATAACCGGCTAGCCATATGCAGAAGTTTTAAGCTGGACCCCTTCCTTACACCATATACAAAAATCAACTCAAGATGGCTTTAAAAATGTAAAACCCAAAACTATAAAAACCCTGGAAGACAGCCTAACCAATACCATCCTGGACATAGGAAAAGGCAAAGATTTCATGGCAAAGACACCAAAAGCAATTGCAACAAAAGCAAAAATAGACATGTGGGATCTAATTGAACTTAAGAGCTTCTGCACGGCAAAAGAAACTATCAACAGACTGAACAGACAACCTACAGATTGGGAGAAAATATTTGCAAACTATGCATCTTGCAAAGGTCTACTATCCAGCATCTATAAGGAACTTATACTTATTTACAAGAGAAAAATGAACAATCCCAATAAAAAGTGGGCCAAGGACATGAAAAGACACTTCTTAAAAGACATAGTGTGGCTTAACTGCTGAATTCTACCAAACACTTAGCAAAAAGGTAATGCCAGTTGTTCTGAAACTATTCCACAAAACTGAAGCAGAGAGAATTCTTTTTAACTCATTTTATGAAGACAGCATTACTCTGAAACCAAAAGCAAGCAAGGACACAACAAAAAAGGAAAACCACAGGCCAATATCCCTGACAAATATAGACACAAAAATCCTCAAAAAAATTACTCTGAAACTAAATTCAACTAAACATTGGAGATTACAACATGACCAAATGGGATTTATCCCAGGACTGCAAGTATGCTTTAAAATATTCAAATCAATAGACATCATGAATCACAGCAATAGAATTATGAACAAAAACCATATGATCATCTCAATAGATGAATAAAAAGCTTTTGGTAAAATTATCACTTTATGATAAAGTCTCTTAATAAATTAGGTACAGAAGAAAAATATGTCAACATGATGATGATTATATATGACAAACCCACAGCTGACATCTTACTGAATGGGGAAAACCTGAAAGCTTTTTCTCTAAGAACTAGAACAAGACAAAGATGCCCACTCTCACCATTTTAATTCAACATAGTACTGATTGCCCATTAGGCAACAAAAAGAATTAAAGGGTATACAAATTGTAAAGAAGGTAGTCAAATTGCCCCTGTTTGCAGACAACATGGTCACATATAGAGAAAAACCTAAAGAATATCAGAAAACTTTTAGAACTGAAAAACAAATTCAGGAGATTTTCAGGTTACAAAGTTAATAGACAAAAATCAGTGGCATTGCTATACATGAACAACAAACTAGGTGAAAAAGAAATCAAGAAGGCAATATCATTTACAATAGCTACCAAAAAAATAAAAATAAAATACCTAGGAATAAATTTAACCAAGGAGGTGAAAGACTACAAGGACAACCATAAAATATGGATAAAAGAAATCAAAGATGATACAAACAAATGAAAAAACATTTTATGCTCATGGATCTGAAGAATATTATTAAAACGGCAATACAACCCAAAGCAATCTACAGATTTAATGCAATCTCCATCAAAATACAATGACATTCCTTACAAAATATAAAAAAGTAATTCCAAAATTCTATGGAACGACAAATAGCCAAAGTAATTCTGATTAAAAAGAACAAGATGAAGGTATCACACTAACAGACCTCAAAATATACTAAACAACTCTAATAACCAAAACAACATGGTAATGGCATTTAAAAAGGCATTTAAACCAATGAAATAGTATGAAGAACCTAGAAATTAATTCACATATCTATAGCCAACATTTTTTTTCTTATATTTTAAGTTCTAGGGTACATGTGCACAAGGTGCAGGTTTGTTACAAATGTATGCATGTGCCATGTTGGTGTGCTGCACCCATTAACTCGTCATTTACATTAGGTATATCTCCTAATGCTATCCCCCCCGCCCCTCTCCCCACAATAGGACCCAGTGTGTGATGTTCCCCTTCCTGTGTCTAAGTGATCTCATTGTTCAATTCCCACCTATGAGTGAGAACATGCAGTATTTGGTTTTCTGTTCTTGCGATAGTTTGCTGAGAATGATGGTTTCCAGCTGCATCCATGTCCCTACAAAGGACACAATCTCATCCTTTTTTATGGCTGCATAGTATTCCATGGTGTATATATGTGCCACATTTTCTTAATCCAGACTGTCACTGATGGACATTTGGGTTGATTCCAAGTCTTTGCTATTGTGAATAGTGCCGCGATAAACATATGTGTGCATGTGTCTTTATAGCAGCATGACTTATAATTCCTTGGGTATATCCCCAGTAATGGGATGGCTGGGTCAAATGCTATTTCTAGTTCTACATCCCTGAGGAATCGCCACACTGTTTTCCATAATGGTTGAACTAGTTTACAATCCCACCAACAGTGTAAAAGTGTTCCTATTTCTCCACATCCTCTCCAACACCTGTGGTTTCCTGATATTTTAATGATTGCCATTCTATCTGGTGTGAGATTGTATCTCATTGTGGTTTTGATTTGCATTTCTCAGATGGTGAGTGATGATGAGCATTTTTTCATGTGTCTCTTGGCTGTATGAATGTCTTCTTTTGAGAAGTGTCTGTTCATATCCTTTGCCCACTTTTTGATGGGGTTGTTTGTTTTTTTTCTTGTAAATTTGATTGAGTTCTTTACAGGATCTGGATACTAGCCCTTTATCAGATGAGTAGATTGCAAAAATTTTCTCCCATTCTGTAGGTTGCCTATTCACTCTGATGGTAGTATCTTTTACTGTGCAGAAGCTCTTTAGTTTAATTAGATCTCATTTGTCAATTTTGGCTTTTGTTGTCGTTGCTTTTGGTGTTTTAGACATGAAGTCCTTGCCCATACCAATGTCCTGAATGGTATTACCTAGGTTTCTTCTAGGGTTTTTATGGTTTTAGGTCTACCATTTAAGTCTAATCTATCTTGAATTAATTTTCGTATAAGGAGTAAGGAAAGGATCCAGTTTCAACTTTCTACTTATGGCTAGCCAATTTACCCAGCACCATTTATTAAATATTTCTTCTTTTTGTCAGGTTTGTCAAACGTCATATGGCTGTAGATGTGTGGTATTATTTCTGAGGGCTCTATTCTGTTCCATCGGTCTATATCTCTGTTTTGGTACCAGTACCATGCTGTTTTGGTTACTATAGCCTTGTAGTATAGTTTGAAGTCAGGTAGCGTGATGCCTCTAGCTTTGTTCTTTGGGCTTAGGATTGTCTTGGCAATGCGGGGTCTTTTTTGGTTCCATATGAACTTTACAGCAGTTTTTTCCAATGCTGTATAGAAAGTCATTGGTAGCTTAATGGGGATGGCATAGAATCTATAAATGACCTTGGGCAGTATGGCCATTTTCACAATATTGATTCTTCCTATCCATGAGCATGGTATGTTCTTCCATTTGTTTGTGTCCTCTTCTTTTTCACTGAGCAGTGGTTTGTAGTACTCCTTGAAGAGGTCCTTTACATCCCTTGTAAGTTGGATTCCTAGGTATTTGATTCTCTTTGAAGCTATTGTGAATGGGAGTTCATTCATGATTTGGCTCTCTGTCCGTTACCGGTGTATTAGAATGCTTGTGATTTTTGCACATTGATTTTGTATCCTGAGACGTTGCTGAAGTTGCTTATCAGCTTAAGGAGATTTTGGGCTGAGACAATGGGGTTTTCTAAATATACAATCATGTCATCTGCAAAGAGGGACAATTTGACTTCTTCTTTTCCTAACTGAATACCCTTTATTTCTTTCTCTTGCCTGATTGCCTTAGCCAGAAATTCAAACACTTTGTTGAATAGGACTGATGAGAGAGGGCATTCCTGTCTTGTGCCAGTTGTCAAAGGGAATGCTTCCAGTTTTTGCCCATTCAGTATGATATTCGCTGTGGGTTTGTCATAAATAGCTCTTATGATTTTGAGATACGTTCCATCAATACGGAATTTATTGAGAGTTTTTAGCATGAAGGGCTGTTGTATTTTGTCAAAGGCCTTTTCTGCATCTATTGAGATAATCATGTGGTTTTTGTCTTTGGTTCTGTTTATATGCTGGATTACATTTATTGATTTGCGTATGTTGAACCAGGCTTGCATCCCAGGGATGAAGCCCACTTGATCATGATGGATAAGCTTTTTGATGTGCTGCTGGATTCGGTTTGCCAGTAGTTCATTGAGGATTTTTGCATGGATGTTCATCAGGGATATTAATCTAAAATTCTCTTTTTTTGTTGTGTCTCTGTCAGACTTTGGTATCAGGATGATGTTGGCCTCATAAAATGAGTTAGGGAGTATTCCCTGCTTTTCTATTGATTGGAATAGTTTCAGAAGGAATGGTAACATCTCCTCCTTGTACCTCTGGTAAAATTCAGCTGTGAATCCGTCTGGTCCTGGACTTTTTTTGGTTCCCAGGCTATTAATTATTTCCTGAGTTCTAGAACCTGCTATTGGTCTATTCAGGGATTCAACTTCTTCCTGGTTTAGTCTTGCGAGAGTGTAAGTGTCCAGGAAATTATCCATTTCTTCTAGGTTTTCTAGTTTATTTGTGTAGAGGTGTTTATAGTATTCTCTGATGGTAGTTTGTATTTCTGTGGGGTCGGTGATGATATCCCCTTTATCATTTTTTATTGCGTCTATTTGATTCTTCTCTCTTTTGTTCTTTATTAGTCTTGCTAGTGGTCTATCAATTTTGTTGATCTTTTCAAAAAACCAGCTCCTGGATGCATTGATTTTTTGGAGGGATTTTGTGTCTCTATCTCCTTCAGTTCTGCTCTGATCTTAGTTATTTCTTGCCTTCTGCTAGCTTTTGAATGTGTTTGCTTTTGCTTCTCTAGTTCTTTTAATTGTGATGCTAGGGTATCAATTTTAGATCTTTCCTGCTTTCTCTTGTGGGCATTTAGTGCTATAAATTTCCCTCTACACACTGCTTTAAATGTGTCCCAGAGATTCTGGTATGTTGTATCTTTGTTCTCATTGGTTTCAGAGAACATCTTTCTTTCTGCCTTCATTTCGTTATGTACCCAGTAGTCATTCAGGAGCAGGTTGTTCAGTTTCCATGTAGTTGAGCAGTTTTGATTGAGTTTCTTAGTCCTGAGTTCTAGTTTGATTGCACTGTGGTCTGAGAGACAGTTTGTTATAATTTCTGTTCTTGTACATTTGCTGAGGAGTGCTTTACTTCCAACTATGTGGTCAATTTTGGAATAAGTGTGATGTGGTGCTGAGAAGAATGTGTATTCTGTCGATTTGTGGTGGAGAGTCCTGTTGATGTCTATTAGGTCCGCTTGGTGCAGAGTTTAGTTCAATTCCTGGATATCCTTGTTAACTTTCTGTCTCATTAATCTGTCTAATGTTGACAGTGGGGTGTTAAAATCTCCCATTATTATTGTATGGGAGTCTAAGTCTCTTTGTAAGTCTCTAAGGACTTGCTTTATGAATCTGGGTGCTTCTGTATTGGGTGCATATATATTTATGATAATTAGCTTTTCCAGATGCATTGATCCATTTACCATTATGTAATGGGCTTCTTTGTCTCTTTTGATCTTTGATGGTTTAAAGTCTGTTTTATCAGAGACTAGAATTGCAACCCCTGCTTTTTATTTATTTTCCATTTGCTTGGTAGATTTTCCTCCATCCCTTTATTTTGAACCTATGTGTGTCTCTGCATGTGAGATGGGTCTCCTGAATACAGCAAACTGATGAGTCTTGACTCTTTATCCTATTTGCCAGTCTCTGTCTTTTAATTGGACCACTTAGTCCATTTACATTTTAGGTTGATATTGTTATATGTGAACTTGATCCTGTCATTATGATATTAGCTGGTTATTTTGCTTGCTAGTTGATGCAGTTTCTTCCTAGCATCGATGGACTGCACATTTTGACATGTTTTTGCCTTGACTGGTACCTGTTCTTCCTTTCTATGTTTAGTGCTTCCTTCAAGATCTCTTGTAGGGCAGGCCTGTTGGTGACAAAATCTCTAAGCATTTGTTTGTGTGTAAAGGATTTTATTACTCCTTCACTTATGAAACTTAATCTGGCTGGATATGAAATTCTGTGTTGAAAATTCTTTACTTTAAGAGTGTTGAATATTGGCCCCCACTCTCTTCTGGCTTGGACTGTTTCTGCTGAGAGATCTGCTGTTAGTCCGATGGGCTTCCCTTTGTGTGTAACCCAACCTTTCTCTCTGGATGCCCTTAACATTTTTTCCTTCATTTCAACTTTGGTGAATCTGACAATTATGTGTCTTGGAGTTGCTCTTCTCGAGGAGTATCTTTGTGGTATTCTCTGTATTTCCTGAATTTGAATGTTGGCCTGCCTTATTAGGTTGGGGAATTTCTCCTGGATGATATTGTGCAGTGTTTTCCTACTTCGTTCCATTTTCCCCGTCACTTTCAGGCACACCAATCAGACGTAGATATGGTCTTTTCACATAATCCCATATTTCTTGGAGGCTTTGTTCATTTCTTTTTACTCTTTTTTCTCTACACTTCTCTTCTCGCTTCATTTCATTCATTTGATCTTCAATCGCTGATACCCTTTCTTCCAGTTGATCGAGTCGGTTACTGAAGCTTGTGCATTTGTCACATAGTTTTCGTGTTATGGTTTTCATCTCTATCATCTTTTAGGGACTTCTCTACATTGGTTATTCTAGTTAGCAATTTGTCAAATCTTTTTTCAAGGTTTTAGTTTCTTTGCACTGGTTACGTAGTTCCTCCTTTAGCTCTGAGAAATTTGATCGACTGAAGCCTTCTCTCAACTTGTCAAAGTCATTCTCTGTCCAGCTTTATTCCGTTGCTGGTGATGAGCTGCGTTCCTTTGGAGGGGGAGATGCACCTGATTTTTTGAATGTCCAGCTTTTCTGCACTACTTTTTCCCCATCTTTGTGGTTTTATCTGCCTTTGATCTTTGATGATGGTGATGTACTGATGAGGTTTTGGTGTGGGTGTCCTTTCTGTTTGTTAGTTTTCCTTCTATCAATCAGGACCCTCAGCTGTAGGTCTGTTGGAGTTTGATTGAGGTCCACTCCAGACCCTGTTTGCCTGGGTATCAGCAGCAGAGGCTGCAGAAGATAGAATATTGCTGAACAACGAGTGTTGCTGTCTGATCCTTGCTCTGGACGCTTCGTCTCAGGGGTGTACCCAGCTGTGTGAGGTGTGAGGTGTTTGTCTGCACCTAGTGGGGGTTATCTCCCAGTTAGGCTACTCAGGGGTCAGGGACCCACTTGAGCAGGCAGTCTGTCTGTTCTCAGATCTCAACCTCCATGGTAGGAGTTCCACTGCTCTCTTCAAAGCTGTCAGACAGGGGCATTTACCTCTGTTGAGGTTTCTGCTACTTTTTGTTTAGCTATGCCCTGTCCCCAGAGGAGGAGTCTACAGAGGCAGGTCGGCCTCCTTGAGCTGTGGTGGGATCCACCCAATTTGAGCTTCCCAGTGGCTTTGTTTACCTACTTAAGCCTCAGCAATGGTGGGCGCCCCTCCCCCAGCCTCACTGCCACCTTGCAGTTAGATCTCAGACTGCTGTGCTAGCAATGACGGAGGCTCCATGGGTGTGGGACCCTCTGGGCCAGGTGTAGGATATAATCTCCTGGTGTGCCGTTTGCCAAGACCCTTGGTAAAGCACAGTATTAGGGTGGGAGTTACCCAATTTTCCAGGTGTTGGTTGTCTCACTTTCCTTTGGCTAGGGAAAGGAATTCTCTTCCTTCTTGCACTTCCCAGGTGAGGTGATGCCTCGCCCTGCTTCACCTCTCACTGGTCGGGCTGCACCAGCAGACCAGTGCCAACTATCCTACACGACCCAGTGAGATGAACCTGGTACCTCAGTTGAAAATGCAGAAATCAGCCGTCTTCTGTGTCACTCATGCTGGGAGCTGGAAGCTGGAGCTGTTCCTATTCAGCCATCTTGGGCACACCCCCCCTATTTTTTTTTTTTTTTTTTTGAGTCAGAGTCTTGCTCTTTTGTCCCCAGGGTAGAGTGCATAGGAGCGATCTCGGCTCACTGCAACCTCCGTCTCCCAGGTTCAAGTGATTCTCATGACTCAGTCTCCTGAGTAGCTGAGATTACAGGTGTGCACCACCACGCCTGGCTGATTTTTGTATTTTTAGACAGGGTTACATCATGTTGGCCAGGCTGCTTTGGTTTTGGACTCCTAACCTCAAGCATTCCACTTGCCTTGGCTTCCAAAAATGATAGGACTACAGGCATAAGCCACTGCGCCTGGCTGTATAGCCAACTGGTCTTTGACAAATGTTTCACCAGTTTGTGAAACATTTGGGAAAGGACAGTGTCTTTGGTAAATGATGCTGGAAAATCTGCATTCATATGCAGCAGAATGAAACTAGACTCGTGCCTTTTATGTTATACAAAAATCAACTCAAAATTAACCAAACACCTAAATGTCATAGCTGAAATGTAAAACTGCTAGAAAGAAACACAGGGTAAACACTTCAGGATATTGGTCTGGGAAAATATTTCACAGTCAAGACGTTAAAAACACAGGCAGCAAAAGCAAAGATGAACAGGTACGATTACTATAAACTAAAACGCTTCTGAACAGCAAAGGAGACAATCAGCAGAGTGAAAAGGCAACCTACAAAATGTTAAGGAAGTTCAACAATCAAATGATATTTATCCCTAGGATGCGAAGATGGCTAAACATAGGGAAACAAATAAATGTGATGCACCACATTAAAATAAAGAATGATTTAAAAATATATTGTCTCAATAGATTCTAAAAAATAAGGTTTTGAGGCCGGGCGCGGTGGCTCAAGCCTGTAATCCCAGCACTTTGGGAGGCCGAGATGGGCGGATCACGAGGTCAGGAGATCGAGACCATCCTGGCTAACACGGTGAAACCCCGTCTCTACTAAGAAATACAAAAAAATAGCTGGGCGAGGTGGCGGGCGCCTGTAGTCCCAGCTACTCGGGAGGCTGAGGCCGGAGAATGGCGTGAACCCGGGAGGCGGAGCTTGCAGTGAGCTGAGATCCGGCCACTGCACTCCAGCCTGGGCTACAGAGCGAGACTCCGTCTCAAAAAAAAAAAAATAAAAATAAAAATAAAAATAAAAAATAAGGTTTTGAGAACATTCAACACTCTTTCATGATAAAAAAGAAAGAAAGACTCTTAACACAGAAGGAAATTAACTCAACATAGTAATGGCTGTATATGAAAAGCCCACAATTAGTATTATGCTCAGTACTTACAAAGCAAAATCTTAGCCAGGCAAAGTGGTTCACACTTGTAATCTCAATGTGTTTGAAGGTGAGGCGGGATGATTCCTTCAGGCCAGTAGTTCAAGGCGAGCCTTGGCAACACAGCAATATCTCATCAGAAAGAAGAAAGAAAGAGAGAGAGAGAGAGAGAGAGAGAGAGAGGAAGCAAAAACAACAAAAACAAAAAATTTTAGTGAAATCTCTAAAATCATAAAGATGGAAAGGATTTTCAGTTATGTCACTTGAATTTAACAGTACTGAAAGTCCTAGCCAGAATAATAAGGCAAGGTAGAAAAATAAAAGACATCTAAGTCAAAAAGGAAGAAAAATTATCTCTTTTTGAGACACAAAAAATCCTTCATAAAAGCAATGAATCCAGGAGCTGGTTTTTTGAAAAGATCAACAGAATTGATAGACCACTAGCAAGACTAATAAAGAACAAAAGAGAGAAGAATCAAATAGATCCAATAAAAAATGATAAAGGGGATATCACCACCAATCCCACAGAAATACACACTATCATCAGAGAATATAAACACCTCTATGCAAATAAACTAGAATATCTAGAAGAAATTGATAAATTCCGTGACACCTACACCCTCCCAAGACTAAACCAGGAAGAAGTTGAATTGCTGAATAGACCAATAATAGGCTCTGAAATTGAGGCAATAATTAATTGTCTACCAACCAAAAAAAGTCCAGGACCTGATGGATACACAGCCGAATTCTACCAGAGGTACAAACAGGTGCTGATACCATTCCTTCTGAAACTATTCCAATCAATAGAAAAAGAGGGAATCCCCCCTAACTCATTTTATGAGACCAGCACCATCCTGATACCAAAGCCTGTCAGATACACACACACAGACACACACACACACACACACACACACACACACACACACACACACAAAAGAGAATTTTGGACCAATATCACTGATGAACATTGATGCAAAAATCCTCAATAAAATACTCACAAACTGAATCCAGCATCACATCGAAAAGTGTATCCACCAAGATCAAGTGGGCTTCATCCCTGCGATGCGAGACTGGTTCAACATATGCAAATCAATAAACGTAATCCATCACATAAACAGAACCAAATGCAAAAACCACATGATTATCTTAATAGATGGAAAAAAGGCCTTTGGCAAAATTCAATAGCCCTTCACTAAAAACTCTCAATAAACTATGTATTGATGGGACACATCTCAAAATAATAAGAGCTATTTATGATAAACTCACACCCAATATCATACTGAATGGGCAAAAACTGGAAGCACTCCCTTTGAAAACTAGCACAAGACAGGGATGCCCTCTCTCACCACTCCTATTCAACATAGTGTTAGAAGTTCTGGCTAGCGCAATCAGGCAAGAGAAAGAAATCAAGGGTATTCAATTAGGAAAAGAAGTCAAATTGTCCCTGTTTGCAGATGACATGATTGTATATTTAGAAAGCCCCATGGTCTCAGCCCAAAATCTCCTTAAGCTGATAAGCAATTTCAGCAAAGTCTCAGGATACAAAATCAATGTGCAAAAATCACAAGTGTTCCTATACAACAATAACAGACAAACAGAGAGCCAAATCATGAGTGAACTCCCATTCACAATAGCTTCAGTGAGAATAAAATACCTAGGAACCCATCTTAAAAGGGACGTGAAGGACCTCTTCAAGGAGAACTACAAACCATAGCTCAATGAAATAAAAGAGGACACAAACAATGGAAGAACATTCCATGCTCATGTATAGGAAGAATCAATATTGTGAAAATTGCCGTACTGCCCAAGGTAATTTATAGATTCTATGCTATCCCCATCAAGCTACCAATTACGTTCTTCACAGAATTGGAAGAAACTACTTTAAACTTCATATGGAACAAAAAACAAGCCTGCATTGCCAAGACAATCCTAAGCAGAAAGAACAAAGCTGGAGGCATCACGCTACCTGACTTCAAACTATACTACAAGGCTACAGTAACCAAAACAGCATGGTACTGGTACCAAAACAGAGATATAGACCAATGGATCAGAACAGAGCCCTCAGAAATAATACTACACATTTACAGCCATCTGATCTTTTTTTTTTTTTTTTTTTTTGACACGGAGTCTTGCTCTGTGCCCCAGGCTGGAGTGCAGTGGCGTGATCTCGGCTCACTGCAAGCTCCGCTCCCCCGGGTTCATGCCATTCTCCTGCCTCAGCCTCCCGAGTAGCTGGGACTACAGGCACCCGCCACCTCGCCCGGCTAATTTTCTTGTATTTTTAGTAGAGACGGGGTTTCACCGTGTTAGCCAGGATGGTCTCGATCTCCTGACCTCATGATCCGCCCGTCTCGGCCTCCCAAAGTGCTGGGATTACAGGCTTGAGCCACCGCGCCCGGCCCAGCCATCTGATCTTTGACAAACCTGACAAAAACAAACAACGGGGAAAGGATTCCATATTTAATAAATGGTGCTGGGAAAACTGGTTAGCCATATGTAGAAAGCTGAAACTGGATTCCTTCCTTACACCTTATATATAAAAACTAATTCAAGATGGATTAAAGACTTAAACGTTAGACCTAAAACCATGAATACCTAGAAGAAAACTTAGGCAATACCATTCAGGACATCAGCATAGGCAAGGACTTCATGAATAAAACACCAAAAGCAATGGCAACAAAAGCCAAAATAGATAAATGGGATCCACCAATGATTGACTGGATTAAGGAAATTTGGCACATGTACACCATGGAATAATATGCAGCCATAAAAAAGGATGAGTTCATGTCCTTTGTAGCAACATGGATGAAGCTGGAAACGATCACTCTGAGCAAACTATTGCAAGGACAGAAAACCAAACACCACATGTTCTCACTCATAGACAGGGAAATTGAACAATGAAAACACTTGGACACAGGGCAGGGAACATCACACACCAGGGCCTGTCATGGGGTGGGGGGAGAGGGGAGGGATAGCATTAGGAGAAATACTTAATATAAATGATGAGTTAATGGTTAGAGCAAACCAACATGGCACATGTATACATATGTAACCTGCACATTGTGGACATGTACCCTAAAACTTAAATTATAATCATAATAAAAAATAAAATAAATTATCTCTTTTTGGAACTGATATGATCTTATATGTAGAAAACCTTAAAGGTTTCATACAAAAAATCCATTAGAAGAAATAAATCAATTCAGTAAAATTGCAGGATAAAGGGTCGACATGAAAACAGTTTTGATTCTGTATACTAAAAAATAGACTGTATGAAAAGAAAATTAATGAAAATCCTCTTTACAAAAGCATCAAAAAAAAATCCACAAGAATAAACATAACTAAGGAGGTGAAAGATTTCTATCCTAAGAAAACACAAAACATTAATGAAAGAAATTAAGAACATAAGTAAGTGTAAAAATATCCTATGTTCATGCCCTGGAAGATTTAATAGTGTTTACCCAAAGCATTTTTCAGATACAATGTAACTCCTATCAAAATCACAATGGCATTTTTTACAGTAATACAAAAATTATAATAAAACTCATGTGGACACCAGGCACTTCAAATCACCAAAGCAATTTCAGCAATACGAACAAAGTTGGAGGCTGGGTGCAGTAGACTACAGGCGTGTGCCACCATGCCTGTAATCCCAGCACTTTGTGAGGCCAAGGCAGGTGGATCACCTGAGGTCAGGAGTTTGAGACCAGCCTGACCAACATGGAGAAACCCCGTCTCTACTAAAAATACAAATATTAGCTGGGCATGGTGGCACACGCCTGTAGTCTCAGTTACTCAGGAAACTGAGGCAAGAGAATAACTCTGAGCCACGATTACGCCTTTGCACTCCAGCCTGGGCAAAAACAGTGAAATTCCGTCTCAAAAAGAATGAAAGAAAGAAAATAAAAGGAGACCAAAGCTGGAGGCCTCACACCTTCTGGTTTTAAAATATGTTCCAAAACTACAATAATCGAAATAGTATGGTACTGAGAAAAAGATATTTGCACCATTAGAACAGACTAGAAAGCCCAGAAGTCAATGCATGCATATATACTCAATTTGTATTAACCAAGGGTGACAAGAGTACACAATGGGGAGATAATCTCTTCAACAAATGGTATTGTGAAAACTGCTCCACATGTATTACTAAAATTGGATATCCACACGTAGAAAATGACTTAACTTTTATCTTTCACTATACACAAAAGTCAACTCAAAATGGGCTAATGACTTAAGCATAAGACGTGAAACTGAAATTCCTAGAACTAAATATAGGGGGAAAGCTAATGTCATTGGTTTTAGTAATTATTTCTTGGATGTGATACCAAAAGCACAGCAAAAAGTCAAAATAGACAAGTGGGATTGCATGAAATCAAAAATCTCTGCACAGTAAAGGAAACAGTTAACAAAGTAAAAAAGCTACTTGTGTAATGGGAAGGAAATAATTGCAAACCATATGTGTGATAAAAGGTTAATATTCAAAACACATAACAAACTCCTGTAACTCAATAGAAAAAATAAAATAACCTAGTTTAAAATGAGTAAAAGACTTGAATAGACATTTCTCCAAAGAACACATACAAATGACCAAAAGATATATGAAAAAATGTTCAACATTACTAATCATCAGGGAAGTGCAAATCAAACTACAATGAGAGAGGGGAATTCAAGATGACTGACTAGAAGCATTTCATGCCTGCCTTCTTCACTTAGAAGAACCAGAGTAGTGTATAGACAGTCACACTTGAGTACGTTATCCAAAATAGAATGCTGGAATTTAACAAAGAAGTGACAGGTTATGCCAAAAGAAGGGAATTAGGGAGAGAGGAGGCCTTTCTGAATGGGATTGGCTAGAAGCCAGGACTGTCTTCCTAATGCAAGGAAGTGATAAAGAGACTTTGAGTGGCCCACATCTGAACCGTGGAATTATGTATTATTGGCCTCAGGAGAACCCCTTGTCTTTCCCAACTCCTGAAACTAACTTAGGAAGCGTTTGGGAGACCATGGGAGGGAACTGCTCTATGGAGGGGATTCATACTGGGTTTCATACCCATTCTGAGACCTAAGTGGCTAAGCAAGGAACCATTTTGTAAACTTGCCTCTGGCAAACTACACAGATTCCTGGGACCCCTCAGCACCACTACTACAGTATTATAGAAACCTGGGCTATCACAAATGGGACAGGGAAATGATCTGGAAGTGCTCTCATATCTGAGGCTTGAAAGTGAGCAAGGCATGAGTGCAAACCCTGAAACTAACATTGGAGGCTGCTGGGAGGCCTTGGGACAGAACTTCTCCAGGAAAGGAGCTAGCACTAGATTCCACACCCTTTCTGACACCTAAGCCACTAAAGAAAGGTGCCATTTTCAGAAGTAGCCAGTGGCAACTGTACACTGTCATGATACCCAGTGGCACTGGGACTGAAGCATTGTGGAAACTTGGGCTGTTGCTACTAGGATGGAGAGCAAACTGGGAGCAATCCTACAGCAAGGGTCAGGAAGTGGATGAAGCCTGGATGGCAGTGCCCAGTGTCAATAATTGAGCACTGTGCTGCTGATATTTGATACAAGGATGTGAGTGGTGTTCGAGTTACTACTTGGACTTGGTTCTGAGCTGAGTGTGGGCTTTTTCAACCAGGATGGGGGATCGATCCCCAGCTGGACTGAGGAGTGAGGGGAATGTGCACTTTTTATCTTACAGCCAAATAAATTATACAGAGAGTATGCTATTATTTGCACCTAGAATCAAAGACAAAGTACCCAACCCAGCCATTACCATAGATACATCTTCATGATAGTCTTCCTCTATGAAAGTAAATTCAAAAATAGGAAGTGACGATTATACCAGATGTACAGATATCAATGTAAGGACACACACACAAAAAAAAAACTATGAAAAAGCAAGGAAATAAGAAACCTTCCAAGGAACGTAATAATTCTCCAATAATAGATCTTAATCAGAAGAAATTTTTGAAATCCCAGATAAAGAATTTCAAAGACTAGTTTTTAAAAATCTCAGTGAGATAGAGGGAATTCTGAAAAACAGTACAAAGAAAACAGAAAAACAATTCAGGACATGAACAAGAAATTTACCAGAGACAAAAGGCCAGGCACGGTGGCTCATGCCTGTAATCTCAGCACTTTGGGAGGCTGAGGCGGGTGGATCACCTGAGGTTAGAAGTTCCAGAACAGCCTGGCCAACATGGTGAAACCCTGTCTCTACTAAAAATACAAAATTAGCTGGGCGTGGTGGCATATGCCTGTAATCCCATCTACTCGGGAGGCTGAGGCAGGAGAATCACTTGAACTGAGGAGGAAGAGTTTGCAGTGAGCTGAGATTGTGCCATTGCACTCTAGCCTAAACAGAAAGAGTGAAACTCCACCTCAAAAAAAAAAAAAAAAGAAAGAAAAGAAAAGAAATTTCCTAGAGACAGATATTTTTTAAAAGAACCAAACAGAAATTATGAAACTGAAGAACTCGTTGAAAGAAATAAAAACTATATTTGAAAGCTGCAATAATGGATAAAACCATGTAGAAGAAAGAATCTTAGAACTTGAAGGACTTTCAAAATAATCCAATTAGATAAAAATAAATGAAAAGGAATGAGCAAATCTTTCATGCGTTTTGGTAAAACATACAGTGACCAAATTTGCAAATTATTGGTATCCCCAAGGTCAAAGAAACAAAGAAAGGATTAGAAAACCTATTTAATAAAATAATAGAAGAAAACTTCCCATCTAGCAAGAGATTTATTATTATTATTATTTCAATAGTTTTGGAGAAACAGGTGGTGTTTGGTTACAAAGACAAGTTCTTTAACAGTGATTTCTGAGATTTTGGTACACCCATCACTTGAGTAATATACACAGTACCTAATGTATAGTCTTTTATCCCTTATCCTTCTCCCACCCTTTCCCTTGAGTGCCCAAAGTCCATGATATCATTCTCATGCCTTCTAGCAAGAGATTTAGACATTCAGATACTGGAGCCTCAATGAACCCCAGGCATAGAACTTCAAGTGCAGAAAGGTCTTCCCCACACCATATAGTAATCAAGCAGTCTAAAGTCAAAGTTTAAAAAGAAAATTCTAAAAACAGCAAGGTAAAAGTGTCTAGTCACCTAAAAAGTAAACCCCATCAGACTAACAGTGGATTTCTCAGCAGAGACCTTATAGGCCAGAAGATAATGGGATGATATATTCAAAGTGCTGACAAAAAAATACTACCACCCAGCAGCAAAATTATTTTTCAGAAACAAAAGAAAAATAAAGCATTTCCAAGTAACAAATGCTGAGCAAATTTGTTACCACTATGCTAGTACTACAACAAATGTTCAAGGGAGTCTTAAACCTAGAAGCGATACGACAGCATTCACCATTATGCAATCACATGAAGTATAAAATTCATTAGGAAAGCAAGCAAGCAAAGGAAGAACAAAAAGGACCCAAATGATACCACTATGGAAATTTACCAATCCACAATGACAGTAAGACAAAAAGAAAGGAACACAGAATATAGAAAACAACCAAAAATATTAAGAATATGACAGAAACAAAGCCTCACATATTAATAACAACCTTGAATGTAAATGGGTTCAATTTTCCTTTTAAAAGCCACTATGGAAAGCAGTTTGGAGATTCCTCAAAGAACTTAAAACAGAACTACCATTCAATCCAGAAATCCCATTACTTGTTACGTGCCCAAAGAAAAATACATCATTCTACCAAAAAGACATATCATATGTTTAACCTATGAATATTCACAATAGCAAAGACATGGAATCAACCTAGATGCCTATCAACAGTGGACTGGATAAAGTGTGGTACACATAAACCATGGAATACTATGTGGCCATAAAAACAATGAAACTGTGTGCTTTGCAGCAACATGGATGCAGCTGGAAGCCATTCTCTTAAGTAAAGTAACACAGAAACAGAAAACCAAATACCATATGTTCTCACTGATTATTGGGAGCTAAACATTGGGTACACATAAAGATGGGAACAACAGACACTGGAGAATATGAGAGTGGGGAGGTTGGAGGGGAGGAAGGGTTGAAAAAACTACCTATCAAGTGCTTACTACCTGGGTGATAGGATCATTTATATAGTAAATATCAGTGATGCACAATTTACCCATGTAACAAACCTGCACATGTACCCTTTGAACCTAAAATAAAAGTTGAGAAAAAAATACAGAATGTCTGGATGTGTGTGTATATAACATATACATATATTCTTCAGCAATGAAGGAAAAATAAAGCATTTATAAGAAACAAATGCATATACATATGTATTCTATACATTAGGTGTATATATGTATAAAATATATATTTTTTACAACATGATTCAATAATATGCTGCTCACAAAAAACTGTCCTTACCAGCAAACACACATGTATACACACATGAAAGTAAAGAGATGGAAAAAGATATCCCATGCAAATGAAAACCCAAAGCAAGCTGTTGTAGTTATATTCATACCAGGTAAAACAAATTTTAAGTCACAACAGTAAACAAAACCAACAGAATCATTGTATAATGATAAATGAATCAATCAAGCAAGAGGATGTAACAATTTTAAATATATAAGTACCCAACACCGGTGCACTCAGATTCATAAAGCAAATATTACTAGATCTAGAGAGATTAACTGCAACACAATAATAGTGTGGGACTCTAACACCCCACTTCCAGAATTAGACAGATTATCTAGACAGAACATCAATAAGAAAAAAATCATATTTTAACTGGGGTTTTGGCCAAGTGGACCTAACAAACATTTACAGATCATTCTATTCAACAACTGCAGAATATACTTCATGTTTATCAGCACATGGAACATTCTTTAGGGTAGATTATATCTTGGAGCACAAAACAACTCTCAGTATATTTTGAAAATTTGCAATTGTATCAAATATCTTTTCAGACCACAATGGAATAAAACTGGAAATTCATACCAAGAGGAAATTGGTAAGCTATACAAGCACATGGAAATTAAATGTGCTTGAGTATAACTATTGAGTCGAGAAAGAAACGAAGATAGAAATGAAGATGCAAATTAACAATGCAACAATGCACTTCAAGGAACCAGACAAAACCTAATCAAAATTAGCAGAAGAAAAGAAATAATAACTGTCAGAGCAGAATTAATGATGTCTAAAAAATACAAAGTAGCAATGAAGCAAAAAGTTGGTTCTTCAAAAAGATAAACAAAATTCACAATCCACTAGCTAGACTAACCAAGATAAGAACCTAATAAGCAAAATCAGAAGTGGAAAAGAGACATTACAGCTGATACCACTGAAATATATATCACCAGAGACTATTGTGAACAGCTACATGCTAACAACTTTGCAAACTTTGAGGAAATGGATAAATTCCTGGAAACATACAACCTCCCAATATTTAACCAGGAAGATACCGAAAACGTGAACAGATCAATCACAAGTACTGAGATTTACTTAGTAATAAAATGTCTTCCAACAAAGAAAAGCCAAGTACCAGGTGGATTCACTTAATTCTACCAAATGTTCAAAGAACTTATACCAATCCTCCTGAAGCTATTTCAAAAAAGTGAAGAGAAGGGAATTCTCCATAACTAATTCAATAAGGCCAGCAATTACCCTGAGGCAAAAACCAGACAAGGACACAAGAAAAAAGAAAACTGCAGGCCAGTATCCCTGATGAACAAAGATGCTAAAATTCTGAGTAAAATACTAGCAGACCAAATAAAACAGTTCATGAAAAAGATAATACATCAAAATCAGATTGGATTTATGCAAGGGATGCAGTTATGGTTTAACATGTATAAAAGAATAAATGTGATACATCACATGACAAAGGACAAAAAACAATATGACTGTCTCAATAGATGCAGAAAAAGCACTTAATAAATTTCAACAAAATGCCATATATGATAAATCCACAGCTAACATGATACTGAGTGGGGAAAAGTTGAAAGTCTTTCTTCTTACATCTCGAATAAGACAAGGATGCCCACTTTCATCACTTCTATTCGGCACAGTACTAGAAGTCCTAGCTAGGGCAATCAGGCAAGGGAAAAAAAAAGTATCCAAATTGGAACAAAGAAAGTCAAATTGTCTCTCTTTGCTTGTGATATGGTCTTATATTTAGAAAATCCTGAAGACTTCACAAAAGAACTCTTAGATTTAATAAATGAATTTAGTAATGTTACAGGATACAAAATCAACATGCAAATAACATTAGCATTTTTATACATTAAAAATGTTCTAGCTGAGAAATGCAAAAGACAATCGCATTTACAATAGCTACAAAACGAAAAAAATACTTAATAAATTTAATATAAGAGGTAAAATATCTGTGCCAGGAAAACTACAAAATATAGATGAAAGAAACTGAATATGACATAATCAAATAAAAAAAAATAACCCATGTTTATGGGTCAGAAAAGTTAGTGTTATTAAAGTGACCATATTGCCCAAGCTATCTACAAGTTCAATGTAATCCCAATCAAAATACCAATGGCATTATTCACAAAATTAGAAAAAAGACTGTTTAAAAATTCACATGGAACGCAAACACAGGCTAAATAGCCAAAGCAATCCTGAGAAAAGTGAACAAAAATGCAAGCATCACATTACCTAACTTGAAAATATATTACAAGGTGAGAGAAGGGCGAGAGTTGAACAACTACGTATCAGATACTATACCCACTTCCTGGATGATGATATTATGCATAACCAAGCCTCAGTGACACGCAATTTACCCATTTAACAAACCTGCACATGTTTAAATTATTTCAAATTTCATTTTAGGTTCAGGGAGTACATGATATATATTATTATGTATATATTTTATATTATATAATTATAAATATTTTTATATTCATAATATCTAATTTAATAATATATATAAAAGCTATAGTAACCAAAACAGCATGGTATTGGTATGAAAATAGAGACTGATAAGTGGAAGAGAATAGAGAATCAACAAATAAAGTCATACAGTCAACTAATCTTAGACAAAGCTGACAAGAATTTGCATTAGGAAAAAGGACACTCTTCAATAAATGGTCCTGGGAATGTGGGATAGTCATATGCAGAAGAATGAAACTTGACTTCTGTCTCTCACTATGTACATAAATCAATCCAAAATGTACTCCAGTTTAAACATAACACACAAAACTATAATACTATTAGAAGAAAACAGATAAAACTCTTCTGGACATTGTTCTAAGCAAGGGATTTGTTATCCATCCTCAAGAGCATAGGCAACAAAAGCAAAGATAGAGAAATGGGGCTTAAACTAAAAAGCTTCTATGCAGTAAAAAATAAAAAATAATAACAGAGTGAAGAGATAACCTGTTGAATGGCAGAAAAATATTTCCAAACTATTTATCTGACAGGGGACCAATATCCAGAATATAAAATGAACTAAACAAATCAACAGGAAAACACAAATAATCCCATTAAATGTGGGCAAAGAGCATGAATAGATATTTCTTAAAAGGTGATATGCAAATGGCTAACAGGTTTATGAAAAATGCTGAACATCACTAATCACCAGAAAAATGAATATCAAACCCAGTAAGATGTCATCGTATGCCAGGCAGAGTGGCTCTATTTAAAAAATACAAAACAAAAACAAAACACATTTTGGCAAAGTTGTGGGGAAAACGAATTGCTTATATACTGTTGGAGGGAATGTAAACTGTTACAAACACTATGGAAAACAGTGTTGAGACTTCCCAAAAAAGTAAATAAATAAACAAAACCTAAATGTAGAATTACCATTCACTTAAGCCATCCTACTACTGGGTATCTACCCAAAGGAAAAGATATCAATATATCAAAGAAATACCTGCACTCATATGTTAATTGGAGCACTATTCACAATACCAAAGATATGGATTCAACCCAGGTATTCCTCAATGGATGAATGGGCAAAGACAATATACATATATACAATGGAATAGTTTTATCCATAAAAAAATAATGAAATCACCTCATTTGCAGCAACATGGGTGGAACTGGAGGTCATCATCTTAAGTGAAATAAGCCAGGCACAAAAAGACAAATGCCACATATTCTCACTTATATGTAGGAGCTAAAAAATTTGAACACAAAGAGGTAGAGTGTGGAAAATACATAATGGAGACTGGAAAGGGGAATTGGGGGATATGGAAGGGTGAAGAGATGTGTGTTAAAGGGTACAAACAAAGATAAAAGGAATAAATTCAATGTTTGATAGCAGAGTAGAATGACTATAAAAAATGTATTTGATTTTCGTGATGGACATGCTAAATACCCTGACTTGATCACTATGCCTTAAATACATGTAGATATCTTAATGGGATATTTTCACTATCATGTGACTTGCACTACTATTGAAAATACCAAGATGTGGAAACTTTTAAATGTTCATCAGTGGATGTATAGATAAACAAAATGTAGTATATACACACACTGGAATATTATTCAATCTTTAAAAAGTAGGAATGCTGCCATATGTGACAACATAAATGAACCTTGAGGAAATTATTCCAAGTGAAATAGTTCAGTCACAGAATGATGATTACTACATGATTCTACTTATATAAGGCATGTAAAATATTGAAACACATAAAACAGAGTGTAAAATTCTGGTTGCTAAGGAGTGGGTGCTGGTGAGAATGGGTAGTTGTTATCCTATGGGTATAATTTTTTAGTTAGTGATGATAATTAAATTCTAGATATCTACAACACTGTGCCTATAGTTAATACTGTATGGTATACTTTAAAATTTGTTAAAGGGTATATTTCAAGTTAAGTATTTTTGCCAAAATAATAGTTTTTAAACAACAGATGGAGAAATACACGCAATGCTAACACTAACTAAAAGAACATTAGAGTACTTGTGTTAATTTCAGACATAGCAGATTTTACAGTAAGGGAAATTATCAGGGATAAAAGGGAGCATTACATAATGATGAAGGGATTAATTCCCTAAAGACATAACAATCCTCAATATGTATGAAACTATGTATGTCAAAATGTGTGAGGTGACAACTTATGAGAAATACAAGAAGAAACAGATGAATCTGCTATTACTTATGAAGACTTTAAAAGTTTTATATTAGAAATGGAAAGATGAGGCAGAAATCAGTAAAGACATAATTTAACTGAACTCAAAATCAATCAGTTCGATGTAATTAACATCTATGGACTACTAGTCACAACAGAACACAATTCTTCATTTCACATGGAAAATTCAAGAAAAATCACATTCTGGGCTATAAAACACATTAAATAGTTTAAGAGAATAAATGGCATGCAAAAAAGAATGAGATAATGTCCTCTGCAGGGACATGGATGGAGCTGGAGGCCATAATACTTAGCAAACTAACACAGGAAAGGAAAACCAAATACGGCATGTTCTCACTGTAAGTGGGAGCTAAATGATGAGAACACATGAATACATAGAGGGAAACAACATACACTGGGGTTTACTGGAGGGTGGAAGGTTGGAAGAGAGAGAGCATCTAATGGATGCTGAGCTGAATACCTGGGTGATGGGATGATCTGTACAACAAGCAAACTACTCTGGCTCACATTTACCTATGTAACAAACCTGCACATGTACCTCTGAACTTAAAATAGAAGTTTTTTTTTTTTTTAAGCATACAATATATGTTCTCAGTTTACTATTGAGATTAACTGGAAATCAGTAATGGAAAGAGGCCAGGCATGGTGGCTTATTCCTGTTATCCAAGAACTTTCAGAGGCCAAGGCAGGAGGATCACTTGAGCCCAGGAGTTTGAGACGAGCCTGGGAAACATAGCAAGACTTTGTCTCTACAGATAATAAAAAATTAGCTGGGCATAATGGTACTTGCCTGCGGTCTTAGATACTCAGGAGGCTGAGGCGGGAGGATAACTTAAACCTGAACAGTCAAAACTGCAATGAGCCATGACTGTGCCACTGCACTCAAGCATGGGCAACACAGCAAGACCCTGTCTCAAAAACTACAATACAATAACAGAAAGATAGCTGGAACATCATTCAAATACTTTGACATTAAGCAACATTCCTGTAAATCATAAGTCAAAGAAGAATTCTCAAGAGAAATTACATGATCATCTCAATAAACAGAGAAAAAGCAAGTGATGGTATCAACAGCTGAGAAACCAGAAGATGGATCACACCACAGGACTCTTTCCATATACTCCTCAGTACCACCCTGGAGTCTGGTAGCTCTGCTGGGTGGCTACACCCAAAAAAGAAATAACAATCACTGCAGTTCAGTTCTCAGGAAACTTCAAACCTAGGGGCGGGGAAAGAGCACCACATCAAGGGATCACACCTTGGGATAAAAAAAAATCTGAACAATAGCTCTTGAGCCCCAGATCTTCGCTCTGACGTAGTGTACCCGAATGAGAAGAAACCAGAGAAGCAATTCTGGCAATGTGACAAAATAAATGTCTTCAACATACCCCAAGAGATTACCAGCAATGGATCCAAACCAAGAATAAATTTCTGAATTGCCAGAAAAAGAATTCAGAATGTCAAGTATTAAGCTACTCAAGAACAGACCAGAGAAAGGTGAATACCAACTTAAAGAAATAAAAAAAGATACAGGAAATGAACAGAAAAATTTCCTGAGAAATACATAGCATAAATAAAAAATAATCACAAATTCTGGAAATCAAGGACACACTTAGGGAAATGCAAAATACACTGGAAAGTCTCTGCAATAGAATCAAACAAGTAGAAGAATAAACATCAGAGTCTGAAGACAAGGCTTTTGAATTTACCCAATCCAAGAAAGAAAGAACAAAGAATTTTAAAAATGAACAAGGCCTCCAAGAAGTTTGAAATTATGTTGAGTGACCAAACCTAAGAATAATTGGTGTTCCCAAGCAAAAAAAAAAAAAAAAAAAAAAAAAAGATAAATGTAACAGTTTGGAAAACATATTTGAGGGAATAGTTGAAGAAATCTTCCCAGGCATTGCTAGAGATCTAGACATCTAGGTACAAGAAGCTCAAAGAACACCCAGGAAATCTATTGCCAAAAGATCATCAACTAGCCACATAATCATGAGATTCTCTAAAGTCAAGATGAAGGAAAGAATCTTAAGAGCCATGAAGTGAAAGCATCATGTAACCTATAAAGGAAAACCTATCAGATGAGCAGCAGATTTCTCAGCAAAAAATTTGAAATCTAGAAAACATTGAGGTCCTATTTTTAGCAACTTTAAACAAGAAAATTATCAGCCAAGAATTTTGTATTCAGCAAAACTAAGCTACATAAATAAAGATATATCCTTTTCAGAAAACAAATGCTGAAAGAATGCACTACCAAGCCAACACTACGAGAAGTGATAAAAGGAGCTCTAAATCTTGGAACAAATCCTTGAAATACATCAAAATAGGACCTCCTAAAGGCATAGATCTTACAGGACCTATAAAACAATAACATAATGACAAAAAAGAACAAGGTATTCAGGCAACAACTAAAACAATGAATAGAATAGTAACTCACTTCTCAATACTAACGTTGAATGCCCTAAATGCTCCACCTAAAAGAAACAGAATGGAGGAATGGAGAAGAATTCACCAACTATCTGCTATCTTCAGGAGACTCACCTAAAACATAAGGACTCACATAAACTTAAGGCAAAGGGGTGGGAAAAGATATTCCATGCCAATGGACACCAAAAGCGAGCAGGAGTAGCTATTTTTATATCAGAGAAAACAGACTTTAAAGCAATAACAGTTAACAAGAACAAAGAGGGACATTATATGATGATAAAAGGACTTGTCCAACAAGAAAATATCACAATCCTAAATATATATGCAACTAACACTGGAGCTTTCAAATCTACAAAACTGTAAGTACTAGACCTAAGAAATGAGATAGACAGGAACACAATGATAATGGGGGACTTCAGTACTCCACTGACAGCACTAGACAGTTCATAAAGACAGAAAGTCAACAAAGAAACAATGAACTTAACCTATATCCTAGAAAAAAATGGACTTAACTGATATTTACAGAACATTCTACCAAAAAACTGCAGAATATACATTCTATTCATCAGCACATGAAAATTTCTCCAAGATAGATCATAGGTTAGGCCACAAAACAAGTCTCAGTAAATTTCAGAAAATTGAAATGATATTAAGTATTCTCAGACTACAGTGGAATAAATTTTAAGAAAATTGAAATTATATTAAGTACTCTCAGACTACAGTGGAATAAAATTGGAAATCAACTCCAAAATGAACCTTAAAAACCATGCAAATACATGTAAGTTAAATAACCTGCTACTGAGTGATTATTGGGTCAACAATAAAATCAAGATGGAAATTAAAAAATTATTTGAACTGAACACTAATAGTGACACAACTTATCAAAACCTCTGGAATACAGGAAAAGCAGTTCTAAAAGGAATGTTCAGAGCATTGAATGCCCATCTCAAAAGGTCTGAAAGAACACAAATAGACAATCTAATAAGGTCACACCACAAGGGACTAGAGAAATGGGAACAAACCAAATCCAAACCCAACAGAAGAAGAGTAATAACACATATCAGAGCAGAACTAAATGAAATTGAAACAAAAAAAGGACAAAAGATAAATAAAACAAAAAGCTGGTTCTTTGAAAAGATAAACAAAATTAGGAGAACATTAGTGATATTAACTAAGAAAAGAATAGAGAAGATCCAAATAAGCTACGTTAGAAATGAAATGAGAGAAATTACCACTAAAAACACAGAAATACAAAAGATTATGTAAGGTTACTATGAACACCTTTACATGCACAAACTAGAAACCTTGCAGAGATAGATAAATTCCTGGAAATAAACAACCCTCCTGTATTAAACCAGGAAGAAATAAATCTCTGAACAGACCAACAAGAAGTAGCAAGATTGAAACAGTAATAAAAAAAAATGCCAACAAAAATATATCCAGAAAGGGTGTGGAGATCCTTTAAAGAACTAAAAGTACATCTATTGTTTAATCCAGCAATCCTACTACTAGTTATCTTCCCAGAGAAAAAGAAGTCATTATACGAAAAAGATACCTGCACATGCATGTTTATAGCAGCACAATTTGCAATTACAAAAATAGGGAGCCAGCTCTATTGCCCATCAGTCAATAAATGTGGTGTATGTATACCGTGGAATACTGCTCAGGTATAAAAATGAATGAAATAATGGCATTTGCAGCAACCTGTATAGAATTGGCGACTCTTATTTGAAGTGAAGTAACTCAGGAATGGAAAACCAGATATCTTATGTTCTCACGCAGATGTGGGAACTAAGCTATGAGAAGCAAAGACATAAGAAGGATACATTGGAATTTGGGGACTTGGGGAAAGGGCAGAGATTGACGAGGGATAAAAGACTACACATTGGCTACAGTATACACTAGTCAGGTGATGGGTGCACCAAAATCTCAAAACTTACCACTAAAAAACTATTCGTGTAATGTAACACCATCTGTTCCCAAAAAGCTTATTGAAATAATAATAATAATAATAATAATAATCAGACACACACACAGTCCAGGACCAGACAAATTCACAGCTGAATTCTATCAGACATTCAAAGGAAAATTGGTAGCAATTCTATTGACACTATTTCAAAAGATAAAGAAAGAGAGAATCCTCCCTAAATCATTCTACGAGGTCGGTATCACCCTAATACCAAAACCAGGGAAGGACATAACAAAAAAAGGAAAATACAGACCAATATCCCTGATGAAGATAGATGTAGAAAGTCTCAACAAAATATTAGCTAACTGAATCCAACAGCATATCAAAAAGATAATCTACCATGAACAAGTGGGTTTCATACCAGAGATCCAGGAATTATTTAACATATACAGGTGAATAAATGTGATACACCACATAAACATTATTAAAAACAAAAAGTATGTGATTGCCTCAATAGCTGCAGAAAAAGCAGACAAAATATAACAACTGTTTATGAGCAAAACCCTCAGCAATATCGTCATAGAAGGGACATATGTTAAGGTAATAAAAGCCATCTATGACAAACAAAGGGCCAACATTATACAGCATGGGAAAAAGTTGAAAGCATTTCACCTGAGAACTGGAACAAGACAAGGATTCCCACTTTCACCTCTTCTATTCAACATAGTACTGGAAGTCCTAGCCAGAGCAATCAGACAAGAGGTAGAAATCAGGATCATCTAAATCAGTAAAGAGAAAGTCAATCTGTTACTGTTCGCCAATAATATAATCATATCTTTAGAAAACCATAAAGACTCATCCAAAAAGCTTGTAGAACTCATAAATGAATTCAGTAAATTTTCAGGATACAAAATGAATGTACATGGATCAGTAGCATTGCTATACACCAACAGCAACCAAGAGGAATCAAATCCAGAACTCAACTCCTTTTACAATAGCTGCAAAATAAAATATTTAGGAATATACCTAACCAAAGAGGTGAAAGACCTCTACAAGGAAAACTGCAAAACACTGCTGAAAGAATTATAGATGATACAAATAGAAACACATCCCATGCTCATGGATGGCTAGAATCAATATTGTGAAAATGACCATACTGCCAAAAGAAATCTACAAATTTAATGCAGTTCTCATCAAAATACCACCATCATTCCTCACAGAACTAGAAAAAAATTATCCTAAAATTTACATGGAACCAAAAAATTCCCCACAAATCCAAAGCAAGACTAAACAAAATGAACAAATCTGGAGGCATCACATTACCTGACTTCAAACGGTACTATAAGGCTATAAGTCACCAAAGCAGCATGGTACTGGCATAAAAATAGGCTCATAGACCAATGGCACAGAATAGAGAACCTAGAAATAAACCCAAATACTTACAGCCAACTGATCTGCAACAAAGCAAACAAAATAAACTGGGGAAAGGACACCCTATTCAGCAAAGGGCGCTGGGATAATTGGCAAGCCACATATAGAAGAATGAAACTTGATAATCATCTCTCACCTTATTCACTTCGAGATGGATCAAAGATTTAAATCTTCTAAGACCAGGAACCATAAGAATTATGGAAGATGACATGGGAAAAACTCTTCTAGACATTGGCTTAGGCAAAGACTTCATGACCAAAACCCAAAAGCAATTGTAACAAAAACAAAGATAACTAGGTGGGACTTAATTAAACTAAAAAGCTTCTGCACAGCAAAAGAAACAATAAGCAGAGGAAACAGACAACCCACAGAGTAAGAGAAAATCTTCACAACCTATGTATCTGACAAAGGACTAATATCCAGAATCTACAAGGAATTCAAACAAATTACCAAGAAAAAAAATCCCATCAAGAGAATTTTAAAAATAATTTTAACTAGACAAAAATGAAAATACTAATTATTAAAATTTGTGGGATGCAGTGAAAGAAGTGATTAGAGGGAAATTCATAGCATTGAATGCATATATTATACAACAATAAAGATCTAAAATTGAGGATCTGAGCTGCTTCTACCAGAGGATACTAGGAAAAGATTAGCAAATTAAATTCAAGCCATTATGGAATATAGTATGGAGGTTCCTCAATATGTTAAACATGGAACTACCATATGACCAGAAATTCTTCTTCTGGGTATATACCCAAAGGAAATGAAATCAGGACCTCACAGAGAAATGTGCACTCCTATGCTTATTGTTCATTCATAATAGCCAAAATATAGAAATAAACTAAGATTTTTTTGACAGGTGTATTAGTCAGTTTTCATACTGCTATAAAGAACTGCCTGAGACTGGGTAATTTATAAAAGGAAGAGGTTTATTTGACTCACAGTTCAACATAGCTGCAGAAACCTCAGAAAACTTACAATCATGGTGGACGGCAAAGGGAAAGCAAGGCACCTTCTTCACAAGGCAGCAGGAAAGAGATGTGCCAAGCAAATGGGGAATAACCCCTTATAAAGCCATCACATCTCATGAGAACTCGCTCACTATCACAAGAATAGCATGGTGGAAGCTGCACCCATGATTCAATTACCTCTCCCTGGTCTCTCCCTTGACACGTAGGGATAATGGGGATTATGGGGATTACAATTCAAGATGAGATTTGGGTGGGGACACAAAGCCTAACCATACCAACAGGTGACTATAAATGAATAGTGATATACAGTCAGGAACTACATAATGACTTTTCAAAATAGAAAGCATGAAGTTCAGAAGGATTGACTGGTGAATTCTCAAACATTTAAGGAAGAAATTGTATGAATTCTCTACAGTGCTTTTTAGATTTTGCAAGAAAAAGGAATACTTTTTAATTCATTTTGTGAGACTATCATTACTATAAGGCCTACAACACAGGAAAACACAATAAAGGAAAACTACTGACCAATATCTCTGATAAACAGATGTAAAAATTATCAACAGAATATTAGCAGATGGTGTCCAACTATATATAAAAATAATTATTCAGTACAAGTAAGTGGTATTTATTCCAGGCATGCAAGGCTGATTTAACATTCAAAAGTCATTAATGTGAGATTACAAAGGAACTGGAAAGCCTGAATGGCCAGAACGAGGGGAGGTTCCTGAACTGGCCAATAATAATATAAGCATCAAAGATGGAATGCCCTAGGTTTTAGAGCTCAAATTCTGCATTTAAATTAGATGTTAGGAGAAAAATGGCAACTAACAGGCAGGACTAAATTGCACCTTCCGCTCAGATAGACAGAGCAGTGTGTGGAGACTCACAGTATGAAATTTTCCTCCAAGAACTACGTCGGGAACATACCAGGAAAGCTGAGAGAATCCACAGACCCTTTGAAGAAAACGGCTTGCTGCTAGAGGCTCTGTGAGATAGCTAAAAAACTGTAAGTGCCCAAAGTGTGAGAGGGGGAACGTCTACTCCCAAACACACATCCTTACTGGGGAACCTGAGGTTCCAGATTATGGGAGAAGGATTTCACCTTACATAGAGCTGAGATGAATTTAGAGAGCCAAGTGAAATATAGGGGTAGAGGGAAGCAGCAGGATAAGCCCTGTGGGCACTATTGATCCCCAGGGAAGTAATTCCTGAGTTTGTCTCACAGGGGTGTTTGAGTAGGGCTGCCAATAGAATTGGAGAAAGAGCACAGGGAGAAGGAAACTTCCAGATGAACTTCGTAACAATTTCAACTGAACGTGAAGTTTCCTGGAGAGAATTTGGGGGAAGGGTGAATGGGGAGTGCAGATACCAGCAGAGAAACCACAGCAGGAGGGCAGTCAAGAAACCTGAAAGCCCTGCTTGCTTTCTGTTCACCAGCTGCCTGGATATAAACTTGGTGCTGTTGAGGGGGCAGGGTGGGAGTAAGACTTGCCTTTTGGGCTGTGTGGGAGCTGGGTGAGGCCTCTTCTGGCTTTCTCCCACTCATCTGATGACCTCTATGACATAACAGAGACAGTCATAATCCTTCTGGGAAAGCAATTTTATCAGCCTGAGAAAAAGACCCCTAGCCCCCACAGCAGCTAAAGCAAACCTGGCCCAAGGAGAGTCTGAACTCAGATAGCCTAACCCTGCCCCCACCTGGTGGTCTTTGTCTACCCACCCTGGTAGCCAAAGATAAATGACATATCTCTTGGGAAGACTATGGACCTGCCCATCACAGGAGGAATCTGAGTACTTATCCAGTTAATCCTAGGGCAAGCTTGTATCCCCCCATACTACCGCAGCTGATGCTGTCTTGAAAGCATCATCTCCTGGCTAAACCAACACAAGACCACCAAAGGCCAACAAACACAAAAGTACCGAGCTAAACAAAATTACAACCAAACCTTCACTCCCCTGCTACTTTTTAAATTAAACTAAAAAGCTTCTACACAGTGAAAGAAATAACCAGCAGAGTAAACAGACAACCTACAGAATAGGAGAAAAACTCTGTGAACCATGCATCTGACAAAGGTCTAATATCCAGAATCTACAAGAAACCCAAACAAATCAACAAGAAAAAAAGAAAAAAAAGCCATCTCATCAAAAAGTGGGCTAAGGACATGTATAGACAATTCTCGAAAGAATATATACAAATGACCAGCAAACATATTTAAAACAATGCTCAACATCACTGTTGATCAGGAAAATGCAAATCAAAACCACAATGCAATACCTCCTTACTCCTTCAAGAATGCCATAATAAAAATAAAAATATAATACATGTTGGTGTGGATATGGTGAAAAAGCAACAATTTTACACTACTAGTGGGAATGTAAACTAGTACAACCACTATGGAAAGTTGTATGGAGATTTAGTCAGGGACTGAAAGTAGATCTACTATTTCTTTTTTTTACTTTTTATTTTTTTATTTTTTTAATTAATTTATTATTATTATCATACTTTAAGTTCTAGGGTACATGTGCATAACGTGCAGGTTTGTTACATATGTATACTTGTGCCATGTTGCTGTGCTGCACCCATCAACTCGTCAGCACCCATCAACTCGTCATTTACATCAGGTATAACTCCCATTCTGTAGGTTGCCTGTTCACTCTGATGGTAGTTTCTTTTGCTGTGCAGAAGCTCTTTAGTTTAATTAGATCCCACTTGTCAATTTTGGCTTTTGCTACCGTTGCTTTTGCTGTTTTAGACATGAAGTCTTTGCCCATGCCTATGTCCTGAATGGTACTACCTAGGTTTTCCTCTAGGGTTTTTATGGTATTAGGTCTAACATTTAAGTCTCTAATCCATCTTGAATTAATTTTCGTATAAGGAGTAAGGAAAGGATCCAGTTTCAGCTTTCTACTTATGGCTAGCCAATTTTCCCAGCACCATTTATTAAATAGGGAATCCTTTCCCCATTTCTTGTTTCTCTCAGGTTTGTCAAAGATCAGATGGCTGTAGATGTGTGGTATTATTTCAGAGGACTCTGTTCTGTTCCATGGGTCTATATCTCTGTTTTGGTACAAGTACCATGCTGTTTTGGTTACTGTAGCCTTGTAGTATAGTTTGAAGTCAGGTAGCGTGATGCCTCCAGCTTTGTTCTTTTGACTTAGGATTGTCTTGGCAATGCAGGCTCTTTTTTGGTTCCATATGAACTTTAAAGCAGTTTTTTCCAATTCCGTGAAGAAACTCATTGGTAGCTTGATGGGGATGGCATTGAATCTATAAATAATCTTGGGCAGTATGGCCATTTTCACGATATTGATTCTTCCTATCCATGAGCATGGTATGTTCTTCCATTTGTTTGTGTCCTCTTTGATTTCACTGAGCAGTGGTTTGTAGTTCTCCTTGAAGAGGTCCTTTACATCCCTTGTAAGTTGGATTCCTAGGTATTTGATTCTCTTTGAAGCAATTGTGAATGGAAGTTCATTCATGATTTGGCTCTCTGTTTGTCCGTTACTGGTGTATAAGAATGCTTGTGATTTTTGCAGATTAATTTTGTATCCTGAGACTTTGCTAAAGTTGCTTATCAGCTTAAGGAGATTTTGGGCTGAGACAATGGGGTTTTCTAAATATACAATCATGTCATCTGCAAACAGGGACAATTTGACTTCTTCTTTTCCTAACTGAATACCCTTGATTTCTTTCTCTTGCCTGATTGCCCTAGCCAGAACTACCAACACTATGTTGAATAGGAGTGGTGAGAGAGGGCATCCCTGTCTTGTGCCAGTTTTCAAAGGGAATGCTTCCAGTTTTTGCCCATTCAGTATGATATTGGCTGTGGGTTTGTCATAAATAGCTCTTATTATTTTGAGGTACGTTCCATCAATACCGAATTTGTTGAGTGTTTTTAGCATGAAGGGCTGTTGAATTTTGTCAAAAGCCTTTTCTGCATCTATTGAGATAATCATGTGGTTCTTGTCTTTGGTTCTGTTTATATGCTGGATTATGTTTATTGATTTGAGAATGTTGAACCAGCCTTGCATCCCAGGGATAAAGCCCACTTGATCATGTTGTATAAGCTTTTTGGGATTACATAAAAAGAACAAATCGACGTCTGATTGGGGTGCCTGAAAGTGAGGGGGAAAATGGCACCAAGTTGGAAAACACTCTTCAGGATATCATCCAGGAGAACTTCCCCAACCTAGTAGGGCAGGCCAACATTCAAATCCAGGAAATACAGAGAATACCACAAAGATACTCCTCGAGAAGAGCAACTCGAAGACACATAATTGCCAGATTCACCAAAGTTGAAATGAAGGAAAAAATCTTAAGGGCAGCCAGAGAGAAAGGTCGGGTTACCTACAAAGGGAAGCCCATCAGACTAACAGCAGATCTCTCGGCAGAAACTCTAGAAAGCCAGAAGAGAGTGGGGGCCAATATTCCACATTCTTAAAGAAAAGAATTTTCAACCCAGAATTTCATATCCAGCCAAACTAAGTTTCATAAGTGAAGGAGAAATAAAATCCTTTACAGATAAGCAAATGCTTAGAGATTTTGTCACCACTAGGCCTGCCTTACAAGAGACCCTGAAGGAAGCACTAAACATGGAAAGGAACAACCGGTACCAGCCATTGCAAAAACATGCCAAAATGTCAAGACCATTTAGGCTAGGAAGAAACTGCATCAACTAACGAGCAAAATAACCAGTTAATATCATAATGGCAGGATCAAGTTCACACATAACAATCTTAACCTTAAATGTAAATGGACTAAATGCTACAATTAAAAGACACAGACTGGCAAACTGGATAAAGAGTCAAGACCCATCAGTCTGCTGTATTCAGGAGACCCATCTCACACGCAGAGACATATATAGGCTCAAAATAAAGGGATGGAGGAAGATTTACCAAGCAAATGGAGAACAAAAAAAAGCAGGGGTTGCAATCCTAGTCTCTGATAAAACAGACTTTAAACCATCAAAGATCAAAAGAGACAAAGAAGGCCATTACATAAAGGTAAAGGGATCAATTCAACAGGAAGAGCTAACTGTCCTAAATATATATGCACCCAATACAGGAGCACCCAGATTCATCAAGCAAGTCCTTAGAGACTTACAAAGAGACTTAGACTCCCATACAATAATAATGGGAGACTTCAACACTCCACTGTCAACATTAGACAGATCAACGAGACAGAAAGTTAACAAGGATATCCAGGAATTGAACTCAGCTCTGCAGCAAGCAGACCTAATAGACATCTATAGAACTCTCCACTCCAAATCAACAGAATATACATTCTTCTCAGCACCACATCACACTTATTCCAAAATTGACCACATAATTGGAAGTAAAGCACTCCTCAGCAAATGTACAAGAACAGAAATTATAACAAACTGTCTCTCAGACCACAGTGCAATCAAACTAGAACTCAGGACTAAGAAACTCAATCAAAACCGCTCAACTACATGGAAACTGAACAACCTGCTCCTGAATGACTACTGGGTACATAACGAAATGAAGGCAGAAATAAAGATGTTCTTTGAAACCAATGAGAACAAAGAGACAACATACCAGAATCTCTGGGACACATTTAAAGCAGTGTGTAGAGGGAAATTTATAGCACTAAATGCCCACAAGAGAAAGCAGGAAAGATCTAAAATTGACACTCTAACATCACAATTAAAAGAACTAGAGAAGCAAGAGCAAACGCATTCAAAAGCTAGCAGAAGGCAAGAAATAACTAAGATCAGAGCAGAACTGAAGGAGATAGAGACACAAAAAACCCTCCAAAAAATCAATGAATCCAGGAGCTGGTTTTTTGAAAAGATCAACAAAATTGACAGACCGCTAGCAAGACTAATAAAGAAGAAAAGAGAGAAGAATCAAATCCACGCAATAAAAAATGATAAAGGGGATATCACCACCGACCCCACAGAAATACAAACTACCATCAGAGAATACTATAAACACCTCTACACAAATAAACTAGAAAATCTAGAAGAAATGGATAATTTCCTGGACACTTACACTCTTCCAAGACTAAACCAGGAAGAAGTTGAATCCCTGAATAGACCAATAGCAGGCCCTGAAATTGAGGCAATAATTAATAGCCTACCAACCAAAAAAAGTCCAGGACCAGATGGATTCACAGCTGAATTCTACCAGAGGTACAAGGAGGAGCTGGTACTATTCCTTCTGAAACTATTCCAATCAATAGAGAAAGAGGGAATCCTCCCTAACTCATTTTATGAGGCCAACATCATCCTGATACCAAAGCCTGGCAGAGACACAACAAAAAAAGAGAATTTTAGACCAATATCCCTGATGAACATCGATGCAAAAATCCTCCATAAAATAGTGGCAAACCAGATTCAGCAGCACATCAAAAAGAGTTATTTGCTATATTAACAGGTTAAAGAAAAATCATGTGATCATTCCAATAGATGCAGACAATGCATTTGACAAAATCCATCATCCATTTTTAATAAAATATCTCAATAATCTAGGCATAGAAGGAAACTTTCTTTGCCTTCTTTCAAAATTATATAGCTAGTATAAAACTTAATGTTGGAAGACTGCATGCTCTCCTACTTAGGTCTGCAACAAAATAAGAATTCCACTTGAACACTTTTATTTAACATTGTGCTGTAACTTCTAGTCAGTACAATCAAACATGAAAGTTTGAAGGACCCTAAGTAAATTTACAAAAATCAAACATATTTCTACATACCAGCAATAAACCTTGAGAATTTTAAAAGTCAATACTGTTTATAATAGTATAAAAATTACCAAATACATAGAGATGAACCTGATTAAAAAATGTGCGAGACCTGTACACTGAGAATTGTGAAACATTGCTGACAGTAAGTAAAGAAGACCACGTAAAATAGACAGATCTACAATACTCTTGGATCAGAAGACTCAATTTTGTTAAAGTGTCAGCTTTACCCAAATTGAGATATAGATTGAATGCAATCTCAAACTTTCAAACAGGTTTTTAAAAAGAAATTCACAAACCAATTTTAAACCTCATTTGAAATTACAAAATATCTAGTGGTGCCAAAACGTTATGTGGAAAATAGTGTAAAGTTATAGGACTTACAATATCAAGATTAGAAATCTAACTTAAGACAGTGTGGTAATGACAATATAGATGAATAAATCAAAGGAAGAACATACTGAATTCAGAAATAGGCTTATATACATACATATCAATTTTCAACCAAACCTGAAATTTCATGGAGAAAGTATAGTTTCTTTAACTAATGGTGGTAGAATAATTGAGTAACCATAGGCAAAAAAAAAGAACATTTACACATATCTCACAGTGTACAATAATTAAATCAAACCCAGTCATAAACCTAAATGTAAAACCAAAAATTAAAAAGTACACTTTTAGAAGAAAAAAATGGGGAATAATTTTTGTGTTATAGGGTCAGACAAAAATGTATTAGGTGTGACACCATAGAATGATCAATAAAGAAAAATAATAAATAAATTGGAGTTCATAAAAATTTTTCTGCTATTTGAAAGACATTTTTAAAATATTGTAAAGACAAGCTATAGACTTGGAGAAAATATTTACATTGTACAAGTGTAATAAATGTTTTAATCTCAATAAGAAGTAATAAAAAAACAAATAAATAATGGACACAAGCTTTGAACAGGTATTTTATCAATGAAGATATGGAGATGGCAAATAAACACAAGAAACAATGATAAATATTATTTCTGATTAAAGAAATTCAATTAAAGTCACAATGACATATCACCACACATCTATTACACTGTCTTAGCTTTAAAAAGTTGATTATACTTTAAGTTCTGAAATACGTAATAACCCTAGGGATTAAGTACTATTTAGTTAAACTTTAAATCTCAGAGAAATGGGGAACTAAAACTTAATCACTAAACTCCATAAAATATTAAACAGAGCAGGGATTGAACTCCAGGTCTGTCTCACTCCACAATCCTTTCCCAATCTGCAACATTAAAAAAGAAGAAGATATTACCATTTACTTAATATATTGGAGGTAGCATAGGAAGTTGAAACTAAGCAAATAGTGGTTTTATATTTATTTAGTGTTGGAAATCAGACTCTTTAAAAGATAAAGATCTATTAGACTAAAGTATCCCTTGTGATCGTTAGTTATTTGGTAACACTATCAAGGTTTCCCATGCAGTACCTTTTCCTGTGTATTTTCTTATCTAGAAAGCCTTTCTCCCTTTCTCTGCCTGAGAAACTCCCACCCTTCTTTTTCCTTTCCTCATTCTTTCTTTTGATCCTTTGAATCATTCATTACTCCTATTGTGTTTTCTTTGCAGTTTGTGTCTATAAGAAATTTGTTATGTTATTATTCATTATTTAAATGTTCATTTTCCCAGTTGGATTTTGAGTTTCTGGAGGAACTCCTCAGTGCCCTTCAAAATTGTACCTCATACTCAGTGGGTTAATAAATGGGCGATATCTCTCATTTTCGTGGATTAAAGGGACAGTGTGTTATAATGGCAAGAACACTATAACTGCATGAGTCATTTAACCAAATCTCTATTTTCTCTTCTGTAAATGGTGGATGTTGGGCTAGATAGCTTCCAATATTATTTCTAAATCTACTGTTGTCTGATTTACCCAAGTGCTGTTTTTACTGCCAGTAAAAAACATACATAGAAATCACTGAGAAATGACCTTTTGCTATATTTATTTATTTCTTCTATTTCTACTGTGCCAAGCAATATAAGAACTCATACCTTCTCTATCATGATAAAAATCAAATGCCTACAGATGTAGCATAAGGAAAAAAGTAATTTTCTGCATGCAGTTCTGATTTTCTTTTGCCTGTGTTAATTGAAAATCCATCAACAGAAATGAACTTTTTGTTACAAATATATTTTTTTAAAGTTGATTATAAGAAATGTTGACTAGGTTATGGAACAACTAGAGCTCTCATACACTGTTAGTGGGATTGTAAATTGTCCAACATTTTGGGGAAAAGTTTGGCATTACTAAAATGTTAAATGTACACTGATATAGATTCAGCCATTCCACTCTTAGATTTATTTATGTATTTTTTTTTCTTAGAGATGGAGTCTCGCTTTGTTGTCCAGTCTGGAGTGCAGTGGTGCGATTTCGGCACACTGCAACCTCTGCCTCCCGGGTTCTAGCAATTCTCCTGCTTCAGCCTCCCGAGTAGCTGGGACTACAGGCACACGCTGACAAGGCCGGCTAATTTTTTTGTGTGTTTTAATAGAGATGGGGTTGCACTGTGTTGCCCAGGCTGGTCTCAAACTCCTGAGCTCAGGCAATCCACCCGCCTCGACCTCCCAAAGTGCTAGGATTACAGGCATGGGCCACTGCACCCCGCCCACTCTTAGATATTGGGGTCCATGCCGGGGGTGGTGGAGAATGAAAGGACACAAAAGACAAAGACAAACAGAGGACATGGCGGCCGCACTCAGAGCCTCCGCCTCTCTTTATTTATACTCCATAAGCCCCACGTCAGCAGAAAGGACACAGTGCAAAACAAACTCTTTTCCCAGATGCAACCTTCTACTCAGTTCTTTGTTTCTATGTTCTTCCTTATTTGCCCGCCTTCTTGGCGCCTACGGGAGTTCATTAAAAGTTCAATTGGAGATACTGTCCTTGAGCCCTATCTATTCTTAGCATACTGTTTTCAAAGGCCCCTGCACTTAGATATTTAACCAAGATAAATGAAATCATAGGTGCATACAAAGATTGTTATACACATATTTATAGCAGCTCTAAAAAGGAAAATAACCTAAAAGTCTATTAACAGGTGAGTGAATAAGAAAGGTGTTGTATATTCCTTCAGTAGAATACCACTCAGCAATAAAAAAGAATTACCATTGATACATGCCACAAATTGGATAAATCTCAAGTAGTTACGCTGAGTGAAAGAGTGTGACAAATTAGAATATTTTGTGTGATTTTATTTATATGAAATTATAGAAAATGCAAACTAATCTGCCATGACAGAAAGCAGGTAAGTGGGTATGGTGAGAGGCTGCAAGAATTAACTATATCAAAGCATGAGAAAACTGTTAATGATAGTAGATATACTCATCTTCTTGATTGTGGTGATAGTATTCTAGGCATACGCGTATGTGAAAACTTATAAAATTGTAGAGTTCAAATGTTTAGTTTATTGGTATGTACTTACAACTTAGTAAAGGTGTTTAGAGTTTTGACAGTCTTTAAAGTAATAGCAATATCCAGATATTCAACAATGTCAATACAGTGTCTAGTATCCAGTCAAAACTTACTATAACTAAAAAAGCAGAGATATGTGTCCACGAATTAGAATAAAAATCAGTCAAGAGAAAAGCACCCTCAAATGCCTAAGGTTTAGAATTACTGAATCCTTTAAAACATTGAATTTAAGTATAATCTAGGATATAAGGTAAAATATAAACATTATGTACAGATAAATGAGCAATGGAAAAGGAACCTAGTGGGACTTTTGAAACTAAGAAATACAATATGAGAAATCAAAAAAGTCTTGAAGAGTTTTACAGCCTATTAGTGAAAATAAACAACAAGTTAATTGGAAACATAGGAAAACAAATTATGCACAATAAATTGCAGAAGAAAATGATCCTGGGGAAAAAATGACGAGACCCTTAATTATCTGAGAGACAGTATCAAGTAGTCTAATATGTATGTGTATTCCAAAACAGGGTAAAGATTTTTTTGAATAAATTATTGTTCACAGAATCAAGAAACTCAACAAACCTGTAGTAGAATACACAAAGAAAGCCACTCGCTGAAGCACGGCATAAGCAAATTGTTGGAATCAGTGATAAAGACAAATATTTAAAGTTGTCACCAGAAAGAAAACACATTTCTGTATGGGACAAAGATAAAACTTTACTTTGATTTCTTGTAAGAAATAGTGAAAGCCAACAGACAATGGAATGCAACCTTTAATAAAACACTAAAATAAAGCAAAACTGCCATGTTAAGTTTATTATATTCAGCAAAAAATATTCTTCAAAAACAAGTGTAAAGTAAACACATTTTTAGTGACACAAACACTGTGGAAATTCCTCATAAGAACACCTGTAGTACAAGATACATGTTTCTACATCAGTACATGGAACATTCTCCAAAACAGACCATATGATAGGCCAAAAAACAAGTCTCAGTAAATTTAAGAAAATCAAAATTATATTAACTACTCTCTCAGACCACATTGGAATAAAATTAGAAAATAACTCCAAAAGGAACCCTCAAAACCATAAAAATATGTGCAGAGAAACACATAGGCTAAAAATAAAGGATGGAGGAAGATCTACCAAGCCAATGGAAAGCAAAACAAAGCAGCAGTTGCAAACCTGGGGTCTGATAAAACGGACTTTAAACCAACAAAGATCAAAAGAGACAAAGAAGACCATTACATAATGGTAAAGGGATCAATTCAACAAGAAGAGCTAACTATCCTAAGTATATATGCAACCAATTCAGGAACACCCAGATTCATAAAGCAACTCCTTAGAGACCTACAAAGAGACTTAGACTCCCACACAATAATAATGGGAGACTTTAACCCTTTGTAAATATTAGACAGATAAATGAGAAACAAAGTTAACAAGGATATCCAGGACCTGAACTCGGCACTGCATCAAGTGGACCTAATAGACATCTACACAACTCTCCACCCCAAATCAACAGAATATAAATTCTTCTCAGCACCACAACACACTTATTCCAAAATTGACTATATCTTTGGAAGTAAAGCACTCCTCAGCAAATGCAAAAGAACAGAAATCACAACAAACTGTCTCTGAGACCACAGTGCAATCAAATTAGAACTTAGGATTAAGAAACTAACTTTCAAAACTGCACAGCTACATGGAAACTGAACAACCTACTCCTGAATGACTACTGGGTAAATAACAAAATGAAGACAGAAATAAAGATGTTCTTTGAAACCAATGAGAACAAACACAAAACGTACCAGAATCTCTGAGACATGTTTAAAGCAGTGTGTAGAGGGAAATTTATAGCACTAAATGCCCACAAGAGAAGCAGAAAAGATCTAAAATTGACACCCTAACATCACAATTAAAAGAACTAGAGAAGCAAGAGCAAACAAATTCAAAAGCTAGCAGAAGGCAAGAAATAACAAAGATCAGAGCAGAACTGAAGGAGATAGAAACACAAAAAGCCCTTCAAAAAAAAAAAAATGAATCCAGGAGCTGGTTTTTTGAAAAGATCAACAAAATTGATAGACTGCTAGCAAAACTAATAAAGAAGAAAAGAGAGAAGAATCAAATAGACACAATAAAAACTGATAAAGGGGATATCACCACCGATCCCACGGAAATACAAACTACCATCAGAGAATACTATAAACACCTCTATGCAAATAAACTAGAAAAAGAAGAAGTGGATAAATTTCTGGATGCATACACCTTCCCAAGACTAAACAAGGAAGAAGTTGAATCTCTGAATAGACCAACAGCAGGCTCTGAAATTCAGTCAATAATTAATAGCTTACCATTCAAAAAAAGTCCAGGACCAGATGGATTCACAGCTGAATTCTACCAGAGGTATGAATAGGAGCTGGTACCATTCTTTCTGAAACTATTCCAAACAATAGAAAAAGAGGGAATCCTCCCTAACTCCTTTTATAATGCCAGCATCATTCCGATACCAAAGCCTAGCAGACACACAACAAAAAAAGAGAATCATAGATCGAAATCCCTGATGAACATCGATGGGAAAATCCTCAATAAAATACTGGCAAACCGAATCCAGCATCACATCAAAAAGCTTATCCACCACGATCAACTCGGCTTTATTCCTGGGACACAAGCCTGGTTCAACATAAGCAAATCAATGAGCACAATCCATCGCATAAACAGAACCAACGACAAACACCACATGATTGTCTCAATAGATGCAGAAAAGGCCTTTGACAAAATTCAGCAGCTTTCATGCTGAAAACTCTCAATAAACGAGATATTGATGGAACGTATCTAAAAATAATAAGAGCTATTTATGACAAACTCACAGTCAATATCATACTAAATGGGCAAAAACTGGAAGCATTCTCTTTGAAAACTGGCACAAGACAGGGATGCCCTCTCTCACCACTCCTATTCAACATAGTGTTGGAAGCACTGGCCAGGGCAATCAGACAAAAGAAAGAAATAGTGTATTCATTTAGGAAAAGAAGAAGTCAAATTGTCCCTGTTTGCAGATGACATGATTGTATAATTTAGAAAACCCCATCATCTCAGCCCAAAATCTCCTGACGCTGATAAGCAACTTCAGCAAAGTCTCAGGATACAAAATTAATGTGCAAAAATCACAAGCATTCTTTTACACCAATAACGGACTAACAGAGAGCCAAATCATTTGTGAACTTGCATTCACAATTGCCACAAAGAGAATAAAATACCTAGGCATCCAACTTACAAGGGATGGGAAAGACCTCTTCAAGGAGAACTACAAACCACTGCTCAACGGAATAAAAGAGGACACAAACAGATGGAAGAACATTCCATGCTCATAGATAGGAAGATTCAATATCATGAAAATGGCCATACTGCCCAAGGTAATTTATAGATTCAATGCCATCCCCATCAAGCTACCAATGAGTTTCTTTACAGAATTGGAAAAAAACTACTTTAAAGTTCATATGGAGCCAAAAAGGAGCCCACATAGCCAAGACAATCCTAAGCAAAAAGAACAAAGCTGGAGCCATCATGCTACCTGACTTCAAACTATACTATAAGGATACAGTAACCAAAACAGCATGGTACTTGTACCAAAACAGATATATAGAGCAATGGAACTGAACAGAGGCCTCAGAAATAACACCACATATCTACAACCATGTGATATTTGACAAACCTGACAAAAACAAGAAATGGGGAAAGATTCCATATTTAATAAATGGTGCTGGGAAAACTGGCTAGCCATATGTAGAAAGCTGAAACTGGATCCCTTATATAAAAATTAATTCAAGATGAATTAAAGACTTAAATGTAAGACCTAAAACCATAAAAAACCTAGAAGAAAATCTAGACAATACCCTTCAGGGCATTGGAATGCCTGGGCATACGAATGGGCAAGGACTTCATGACTAAACACCAAAAGCAATGGCAACAAAAGCCAAAATAGACAAATGGGATCTAATTAAACTAAAGAGCTTCTGCATGGCAAAAGAAACTACCATCAGAGTGAACAGGCAACCTGCACAATGGGAGAAAAATTTTGCAATCCACCCATCTGACAAAGGGCTACTATCCAGAATCTACAAAGAACATAAACAAATTTACAAGAAAAAAACAACCCCATCAAAAAGTGGGCAAAGGATATGAACAGACACTTTTCAAAAGAAGACATTCATACAGCCAACAGACACATGAAAAAATGCTCATTATCACTGGTCATCAGAGAAATAAAACTCAAAACCACAATGAGATACCATCTCACACAAGTTAGAATGGCAATCATTAAAAAGTCAGGAAACAACAGGTGCTGGAGAGGATGCGGAGAAATAGGAACACTTACACTGTTGGTGGGAGTGTAAACTAGTTCAGCCATTGTGGAAGACAGTGTGGTGATTCCTCAAGGATATAGAACAGAAATACCATTTGACCCAGTGATTCCATTACTTGGTATATACCCAAAAGATTATAAATCATGCTACTATAAAGACACATGTACATGTATGTTTATTGCAGCATTATTCACAATAGCAAAGACTTAGAACCAACCCAAATGTCCGTCAATGACAGACTGGATTAAGGAAATGTGGCACATATACACCATGGAATACTATGCAGCCATAAAAAAGGATAAGTTCATGTCCTTTGCAGGGACATGGATACAGCTGGAAACCATCATTCTGAGCAAACTATCACAAAATTAGAAAACCAAACACCACATATTCTCACTCATAGGTGGGAATTGAACAATGAGAACACTTGGACACAGGGTGGGCAACATCACACCTCAGGGCCTGTCATGGGGTGGGGGGCAAGGGGAGGGATAGCATTAGGAGAAATACCTAATGTAAATGACAAATTAATGGGTTCAGCAAACCAACATGGCATATGTAAACCTATATAACAAACCTGCACATTGTGCACATGTACCCTAGAACTTAAGGTATAATTTTAAAAAAGAAAAAAGAAAAGTAACTAAGAGCTGGCATATTGGAGAGTGAAATAAAACTTGAAGAACAACCAATACAGTAGCAGAGGGTTTCTTGGTTTTCTCCCTCTACTATCCCATAAATTTAATCTGAAGACAGACTGGAATGGTGAGTTGCACAAAGGGAACAGACAGTACCTCTGGGAGAAACCCATCTTTCTTGTCAGAGCATTGAGAACAGTGACCTCTGTGGGTTGGATATTGTGAAAGGAATCACTGAGGCTCTATTTTTTTTTTTTCCAGCCCTTCTCCAATGCCTGCCACAGTAATGAATCTGCACCTCTGTGCTGGCAGCACAGGCAACAAAAACGGTGAGGAAAAACTCATCTCTTTGGATAAAGGAGCCAAAAAATAAAAAATAAAAATGTGCCCCTCTTGTGCAAAGGATGGGAAATCACCATTATTATCTGTCTTAGAGCTCTCAGGCTGCTATAAGAAAATACTAAAAACTAGGTAGTTTTTAAAGAACAAAAATATATCTCACAGTTCTGGAGAATGGGATGTCCAAGGTTAAGGTGCCAGTAGATTGAGTATATAGTGAGGTCTCATTTCCAAGTTTAAAATAATGTCTTCACTCTGTCTCCTCACCTGGTGGAAGGGAAAAGCAGCTCTCTGGGACATCTTTTGTAAGGACACTTATCCCTCTCATGAGAGCTCCACCCTCATGACCTAATCACCTCTTACATTGCTCATTAATTTTTTTTTTTTTTTTTTTTTGAGACAGAGTCTCCTTCTGTGGCCCAGGCTGGAGTGCAATGGTGCAATCTCAGCTTACTGCAACCTCTGCCCTCTGGGTTCAAGTGATTCTCCTGCCTCAGCCTCTTGAGCAGCTGGGACTGAAGGCATGTACAAACACACCTGACTCATTATTGTATTTTTGGTAGAGATGGGGTTTCACCATGCTAGCTAGGCTAGTCTTCAACTTTTGATCTCAAGTGATTCGCTCATCTTGGCCTCCCAAAGGGCTGGGATTGTAAGCATGAGCCACCATGCCCTGCCTGGTTGTTAAGTTTTTAACACGAATTTTGAGGGGGACACAAACATTCAACCCATAGAATTATTTTTCTGTGTTTTCTCTTACTACATTATCCTAATGATGGTTTCTATTTTAAGTGTGGAGTCTAAAATTATGGGAGAATTTTATTTTTTAAGTCAAATATCAAGAAAATGCCTCCTGCTAGTCACATAATTTGGGAAAAATTCTGGAGATGAGAGAGCCGAAGAACTGATCTCTTAATTTTGTGTGTGACCCTATACAACTTCAGGCTCATCTTCAATTTGTGGGTGCACATAATATATCCAAAGAAGCATAGCAAAGGCTTTAAGAACTAAACTATAATGTAAACTAATGCCTAAGTTGCAGACAAACCTATGATTCGCACTTACAAAGGGCAGGCCCAAACAGCTTATCAAAGGTTTTGAAAAATGACATCTTAACAAGCACAGAAAGTGAGACAGAATTTGTGATCCAAATATAACCAGGTTAACTGTCTACTAAAACAAACACAAATTAAGTGTTTTTCAGAATTTTAAAACTATACTATGCCTATGTCCTGAATGGTACTACCTAGGTTTTCCTCTAGGGTTTTTATGGTATTAGGTCTAACATTTAAGTCTCTAATCCATCTTGAATTAATTTTCGTATAAGGAGTAAGGAAAGGATCCAGTTTCAGCTTTCTACTTATGGCTAGCCAATTTTCCCAGCACCATTTATTAAATAGGGAATCCTTTCACCATTTCTTGTTTCTCTCAGGTTTGTCAAAGATCAGATGGCTGTAGATGTGTGGTATTATTTCTGAGGACTCTGTTCTGTTCCATTGGTCTATATCTCTGTTTTGGTACCAGTACCATGCTGTTTTGGTTACTGTAGCCTTGTAGTATAGTTTGAAGTCAAAACACCAAAAGCAACGACAGCAAAAGCCAAAATTGACAAATGGGATCTCATTAAACTAAAGAGCTTCTGCACAGCAAAAGAAACTACCATCAGAGTGAACAGGCAACCTACAGAATGGGAGAAAATTTTTGCAATCTACTCAGCTGACAAAGGGCTAATATCCAGAACCTACAAAGAACTCAAACAAATTTACAAGAAAAAAACAAACAACCCCATCAAAAAGTGGGCAAAGCATATGAACAGACATTTCTCAAAAGAAGACATTCATACAGCCAACAGGCACATGAAAAAATGCTCATCATCACTGGCCATCACAGAAATGCAAATCAAAACCGCAATGAGATACCATCTCACACCAGTTAGAATGGCAATCGTTAAAAAGTCAGGAAACAACAGGTGCTGGAGAGGATGTGGAGAAATAGGAACACTTTTACACTGTTGGTGGGATTGTAAACTAGTTCAACCATTATGGAAAACAGTATGGCGATTCCTCAAGGATCTAGAACTAGATGTACCATATGACCCAGCCATCCCATTACTGGGTATATACCCAAAGGATTATGAATCATGCTGCTATAAAGACACATGCACATGTATGTTTATTGCGGCACTATTCACAATAGCAAAGACTTGGAATCAACCCAAATGTCTGTCAGTGACAGACTGGATTAAGAAAATGTGGCACATATACACCATGGAATACTATGCAGCCATAAAAAAGGATGAGTTTGTGTCCTTTGTAGGGACATGGATGCAGCTGGAAACCATCATTCTTAGCAAACTATCCCAAGAACAGAAAACCAAACACCGCATGTTCTCACTCATAGGTGGGAACTGAACAATGAGATCACTTGAACTCGGGAAGGGGAACATCACACACCGGGGCCTATCATGGGGAGGGGGCAGGGGGGAGTGATTGCATTGGGAGTTATACCTGATGTAAATGACGAGTTGATGGGTGCTGACGAGTTGATAGGTGCAGCACACCAACATGGCACAAGTATACATATGTAAGAAATCTGCACGTTATGCACATGTACCCTAGAACTTAAAGTATAATAATAATAAAAAATAAAAAACTATACTAAATAGTATAATATTGAAATTTTTAAGAATACAACCCTTTGTCAGATGAGTAGATTGCAAAGGGTTGTATTCTTAAAATTTTCAATATTATACTATTAAGTATAGTTTTAAAATTCTGAAAAAAATTTAATTTATGTTTGTTTTAGTAGACAGTTAACCTGGTTATATTTGGATCACAAATTCTGTCTCACTTCCTGTCATCTGACAAAGGGCTAATCTCC